>NC_085928.1:137205000-138518000 GCF_028885655.2 Pongo abelii | reverse complement strand
ACAGCTGTGGGGGTGGAAACAAATATAAAAAGAGCAGAGGCAAGGTTGGGACAGAGTACCTCGATAGTATTTGATCCGCTGGCTCCAGTTTGTTCCCCAGGCCTTGATAGATCCCTGTCCCTGGAGTGTGTGAGACAGCCCGAAATATTTTTGTTTAATTCAGTGCTCCTCAAATTTTCCTGTGCTCACAAATCACGTCGGGACTGTGTTAAAGCGCAGATTCTGATTTGGTAGGTCTGTGTGGGGCCTGAGATTCTACATTCCTGCAAGCTCCTAGGTAATGCTGATGCTGCTGGCCAGAGACCACTGTCTGAGTAGCAAGGATTCCAGTAGTTTTCTGGGTTTTTCTAAATTGTTACTTAGAGCTCAGAAAATCCTCACTGGATGAGTTCTTGGACTATTCTTTGCTTCTAACAGATCTCTTTTTGAAGCCACATAGTAAGATGATTTGATCCTATGTCTTACAGGAAAATGCATCTTTTTTTTTTTTTTTTTTTTTTGAGATGGAGTCTGGCTGTGTTGCCCAGGCTGGAGTACAGTGGCACAATCTCGACTCGCTGCAACCTCCGCCTCCTGGGTTCAAGCGATTCTCATGCCTCAGCCTCTCCAGGTAGCTGGGATTACAGACACCTGCCACCACGCCTGGCTAAATTTTGTATTTTTAGTGGAGATGGGGTTTCACCATGTTGGCCAGTCTGGTCTCGAACTCCTGGCCTCAGGTGATCCACCCACCTCAGCCTCCCAAAGTGTTAGGATTACAGGCGTGAGCCACCACGCCCAGCCAGGATAATGTATCCTGTTCAATGTAATAACAACTGTTGTTAATTCATTTTCCTCTTTTCCCTCAGCATTCTTCCTCTTTCCCATTCTGTCCACTAGTTCTGCTTTTTTGACCAGGGAAGTTTTTTAACCTTTTTTTGTTGTTCTTGCTATTTGTCTGTGGTCATGTTGTCCCTCCCTCCTTTCTTTATCTTGCCCCAACTTCCCTCTACTTCTCATCTTTGAGTAAACCTGCTTTTCCAGCACCAGGTTCTTGTGGTAATTTTTATTCCACTCTTACTTTTCCTCTATCTGGGCCTCCATGCCCTTCTGCCACCAGTTTCAACTGACCAATCTTGATGGAATGAACAGCATCAGTTTCTCCAAAGGATTTTTAGAACACTGAGCAAATAAATTAATAGCTCAGATTTTCAGCTCTTCTCAGTGGCAGTGCTTCTCCTGAGGGAATCCATAGTGTGGGGGTAAGGAAATGCCATTTAATATGGATTTGGAATAATAGGGATACTGGGAGTGCTGCCAATACTGATGGGAATATGGCCCTCATCTTGAGGAGGCAGCTGGGGTTCTGGCAGGCAGATCACCCTATACAGTGGATTTTCATAGAGGCAAATATAGGGGACTCCCTGGAGATGGGCCAGGACTTGTAGCCTCTGAAAATAGCCACATCTAATAGCCAAACATGAAATTAGGTGATTGGAAAACAAATCCTGCCAAAGCCCAAGATTTGATTGTCTTAATCCTTAAGTCCTGCAGTAAAGTTAAAGCATGCATAACTAAGAAAGAGATACCAAATTTATCCTCCAACACCAGAGGCTATAGTAGTGACACTGAGTGTTCTGGCCCCACCCGTATCCCTCTGGTCTTACAGCTTCAGCTTTCTCTGAAAAAAGTTCCAACTGTCAGTTATCTGCATTTCTTCACCTGGGTTTCTTTTTTCTTTCTTCCCTGAAAGCCAAAGAAGACTGCTTTATGATGTGGGGAAGGCCAGAAAAGCCTTGGAAGTCACATTCCCCAGAAGCAGTCCTCAATTGATGACTGACAGGAGTTGGTGTATAAATACCTCAGCTCCCTCACCTCTCCCATAGGATAGCTCTGAGGTGCATGTTCTACACCATTCCCCAGAGTTTACCATGGGATTAAGCTCTAGTCACCCACAGTGGTAGCTGGCTTGATAATGCATCTTTAACTGGCTACATTCCCTTCTCCACTTCCTTACTAGTGTTTCCTGGGCTCATCTTCCAAGTAAACCACTTGCACACAAATCCTTATCTCTATGTCTCCTAATGGGGAAATCCACCCAAACACACATGGCTTGTCCCACCAAAAGCTTGCGTCTGTAAGAGTTATCTTTCTTATCACAGTTTACTCTTTGTTTCACCAGTAGTCTCAACCCATGCACAAGATAACCCCATTCCCCTGAGTTGAACTTATCCTACAAACTGCAAGGCCACAGTATGGGCTTCTAGGCAGCTGTGCCCAAGAGAAAGAGTCTGGGTGAGGGGCAACATAGTTGGTCCTTATCCCAGTCTTTTTTTTTTTTTCTTTGACGGAGTCTCGCTCTGTTGCCCAGGCTGGAGTGCAGTGGTGCGATCCCATCTCACTGCAAGCTCTGCCTCCTGGGTTCACACCATTTTCCTGCCTCAGCTTCTCAAGTAGCTGGGACTACAGGCACCTGCCACCATGCCCGGCTAATTTTTTTGTATTTTTAGTAAAGACGGGGTTTCACCATGTTAGCCAGGATGGTCTCGATCTCCTGACCTCATGATCCGCCCGCCTCAGCCTCCCAAAGTGCTGGGATTACAGGTGTGAGCCACTGCGCCTGGCCGGTCCTTACCCCAATCTTATTATAACATTAGACATCCTTCCTCCCTGGGGAAAAGTGAATATGGAGTGGAGAGAGGCCATGAGTGTTCCACTAATTGATGCCCCTTCTTGAAAAAACCTGAAGGCTGACGAAGCAAGATTCCTCTGGCCTCACAAAAAATGTTCTCCCTCATATTTCAGTTATTTTCCTATAACTGATACATACCAGTGTTAGAGGATATAGAAGTATACCATAGAAGTTAGGAGTGAAATGCATGATTGCTCTCCATGATAAAGCGAGGGAGATTCGGATATGAGTATTGAGGAAGAGATGGGTTCAAACAATATGATAAAGACATAAAGAGTGAGATGATCAAGAAGGTATCTTTAATGAAGGCAGGAGTGACTTACCAGAGGAATTTTAGGATTATGTGTCTAGTCCTCAATATAAAGTTATTTTCCTTATTTCCATCACCCCAGACTTTTAGCTAAGACTTCTATAATGACTTTCATAGTATGTTGGGGATGGAAATCAAGGAACAGGGATAACTCCCTGGACAGGACAGAGAGGAAAAGAGCAGCCTTGCCGGGTGGGATAGATACCAGTAAGACTAGGCATTCAGGTCAGGTGTGGTGGCTGATGCCTGTAATCTCAGCACTTTGGGAGGCCGAGGCAGGCAGATCACTTGAGGTCAAGAGTTCAAGACCAGACTGGACAAAATGGTGAAACCCTGCCCCTACTAAAAATACAAAAATTAGCTGAGCATGGTGGCGGGTGCCTGTAATCCCATCTACTCGGGAGGCTGAGGCAGGAGAATTACTTGAACCAGGGAGGCGGAAGTTGGAGTGAGCCGAGATCGTGCCACTGCACTCCAGCCTGGGCAACAGAGCAAGACTATGTCTCAAAAAAAAAAAAAAAAAAAAAAAAAGGACTAGGCATCAGCGGAATTAGAACTCAAAGGCCAGAGTGACAGTAGTACGGAGAAGAATTAATACAGATTGTTGCCCTATACCACCAAAGAGTGCCAATCAGGATATTTCAAAATTATGTTAGACTATGAACTAGAGTGGGGTTAGCAAACTTTTTCTGTAAAGGGCTACATAGGAAAGTGCTATACACTGTTTCCCTCTTTTTTTGCAGACTCTGTTAACTCTGTTAACTACTTGACTCTGCCATTGTAGTACAAAAGGAGCCGAGCCATGGACAATAATGAACAAATGACCATGGCTGTATTCCAATAAAACTTTATTTACAAAAACAGGTGGTTGGCCAGATTTGGCCAAAGCCATAGTTTGCCACCCCCTGGACTACAGTATTTGACTCAACTGTAGGAGATAAATTACAGATTACTTAAAAATAAACAGAGAAATATTACCAGAGAAATAGTGAATGAGCTTTAAAAATATAAAAATAAAGTGTTTCTCTGTTATACATAACAAAACAGCAAAAAATAACAAAAAAAGAGGGAAACAGTGTATAGCATACGTTCTCATTATGAGCAGACTCCAGTCCTCTTTAGAAAAAAGTAGGAATAAGCAAATTATTTTTAAAAATCAAATAATAAAACATTGACACTGTAGTCCACAGTCTTCTTTCTTTGGGGGACATAAAGATTCCAGGGGCCTTCACTGTTAACAGAGGTTGAGCAAACAAGCTTTCTTAATGAGACCACAGCTGCAATAAGAACATGAACATGGAAAGGAGGGCTGCTCAGAAGCACAGAGTAATTCTCAGTATCTTAGCCAAGCCAAAGTGATTAAACTGTGCCAAGAGATACAGTTTAACACTCTAGTTTTTATCTTACTGTGGTGAAGACATTCACAAAGGGCAAAGCACACATTCCCACTAACACACAAATCTTTTGTGTTTGGGATGTAAGGACAATCAGACACAAGCTCTGGTGTAGGACAAAAGCAATAACCTCTGGTTATTTATATAAACTCTGATCTCTGGCATTCAATTTAGCCAGACTTCAAAACACAAATGGTAGAAGTCAAGCCAAGGAAAGGGACTTCCAAAAGCAAGCCTTGAGGCCAGGGCTATACCAGGCCAACAAACCTTACTCCTTGTGCTCTGAAGCCAATACAAGCTCATAAAACCTGTTTAACAGCCAAGCCTAGGGTGCCTCCTGCCTGTTACGATCCATGCTTGGGGCTGTCCAGCCCATCATGCCCCTTCATATGTCAGTGTTGGCATATCCAGGGCTGGTTCCAGATAAAACAAATGACCTGAGGCACCTCACCCTCCTCACATTCATGGACAGTTCCAAGCTCTCCAGCCCTACATCTACTTTGCATTCTGTTGCTCTACTGGCAGAGCTGCTGACCCCAGCTATTATTGTCTAGTGAGCCTTCACAGTGCACAAGGGACAGGCAGCTGTGCAGATCTGAGTACCCAGGTGGAAGCCACAGTTGAGGCCTATTGACTTTTATCTTGGAGATAAAGTCCTGTTCCCCCACCACTCCCCAATGTGGGTCACATGTAAAGGAATGTAACTCTTTGAGAATCTCCAGTCAACTCTTTGAGCATATCCTTGACCACTCTCCTTGGGAGGCCCTGGCACCTAGGTCTAGGTAGTGGATTGGTTTGTCTGATGGTGGAGCCACCACTGTCTCCTTGAGGTTCCCGCTCCATGACCCTGGCTATAATATCCCCTCACAGACTGGTTTAGGCAATGCCCCCACCCCTCAGCTTGTCAGGTATTCAGGATCCCCCACCTACCTATCTGCTACCTCCTCACCTAATCTCTCTATCCAGATGACGCTAGCCTTGCAGGTGGGATCCAGATGGACACGTGATATGTGTTGCTTTAAGGTGGCTCTTTTCCCTACACTGTTATTCAATACGGCTCCACAGAATTATCTTCCAGACTAACTTATAGGCTTCTTTTAGCAAAGAGCCATGGTCTACACTTCCTTGTTTTCCTCTTAGCAGTTACCATGGAGTTGGATGTTTGACTTCGTGGATTCCACTATGGAGGAGAAAAAACCAGGAGTTAGGATATAGAAAAATGACATTTCAAGAGTTGGGAGAAAAATCAACTAGAGAAAAATGTGGACATCATTAGACAATAATATCTCTGTGACCAAACATATGTATTCACTGCCAGAAATCATAGTAATAACAACAACCATGAGCGCGAAGGCTGTACTAGCTTACTAGCACATACTATTACTATGATAATAGTAATAACATTACCATTGTTAGTACTATGTACTATTACTATTGTAATGTTGTTACAATATTAACATATTAATATTAATATTGTTGTTAATATTGTAACAACATTGCAATAGTTGTTGTACTCAAGTTATTTTTTCTTATAATCACAATAGGCCAATGATGTAAGTACTACTATTATCTCCATTTTATATTATCTCATTTTATAGTTGAAGGGTGAGGTTTCCACAGGCAGAGTAATTTTCCTAAGGCTATACAACTTCAAAAGTGATGGACCTAGATCACAAACCCAGGTTCATTTGGTTCCAAGGCCTTCACATTTAACTTCCACATTTGATTGCCTCCCAGTATTTGTGAGTAAAGAAAATAAAACAAATGGGAATGGGTAAAAATAAGGGCCAGGTTGTTTTAGGACCTGCCAAAATTAGGTGCATTGGTTTGGATGCGTTCAGGTACAAGGAGCAGAATAACCAACTCCCAGGGGCTTAAGAAATAAAGAACTTTAGTCATCTCACATGCCTAGTTGAGGACAGGCAGTTCTGTGCCTGGTACAATGGCTTACAGACACCTGTGATCCAGGCTCTTTTTAAAACTCCCACTCACCATTCCTGTTGGCTTTTGATCCTGGTTTCTATCTCTTTACCGGCACAAGATGGTCACCACAACACTGAACATGACATCCTGGCCCCAGAATCCCAAACAGGATGGAGAAGGCGGCAGAAGCAAGTTCTCCTCATTAATAATGTCTTTCTCTTCACTGAGAAAGCAAGATCTTTCCCAGAAGCCCCCCAGCAGACCTTCCCATCTGTCTCATTGGCCAGAGTCCTAGCAGCAAGGGTGGCTGGGACAGTGGCAAGGAAAGTATCTCAGCAAAGGCTGGGCACATTGCCACCCAGAACCTCACAAAGGTTCTGCAAAGCAGGAAGTAGGAGGTTGGCAGATGGATGGCCAGTGACAGTGCCTGCATTTTGAGATGCCTCCTCTCTCAGGCAAGATTGGGCTCAGCTTCTTTTTTTAATGTCATGGGATGAAAACTGCAGGACACTGAGACAGAGACCTATAAAATCCTGTGCTAACAGTTCCTGGATATTATCCATTCAGCTCCTGCCCTCTGCCCAAGTAGGAACCTTCAATGCCCCAGAAGCAGCTCCGTGTATTCAGTTTGGGATATGAGGAAAGTGCCTGCTATCTGGAACTCAGCCACTGCTATCATAATTGGTCAAACACTCTGGGAAGCAATGGTGTTCTGATTTCTTTTACTGCACACCTTCCAGCAAAATTTGTGGCCCAGGTGTGACAACCAATAGAACTCTTTCACTTTATTCTTGTCTCTCAGATTCTGGTTTCTACTTGCTTTCTAAAAGAAACATAAAAGGCAAGTAAGCATGGCATGTAAAAGTGAAGGGGGTGGGCTTCCCATGGGATATATGATGATTTTCTTCCTTTGTTGTAAACATATGATATAGGAAGTTGCGTGAGAATCTTGCTTAAAACAATAGTGACAACCTTTTGACCCCATCTGCTTCCCATTAATGGGAAAAGCCATTACGTAGTAGTGTCAAGGGGCCTCTAGATTGTCTCAAGGCTTTACCATAAGGCAGATGCTTAAGACAAAATCCTCCAACCCTTTGGTTCTAATCCTCCCCTTCTTAGTCCATTCAGAAAGCACAGAAGGTAATGGCATCTGGCCGATACTCATGAGGGCTGGGTTGGTAAAGTGAAAACCTTTCTGTGCTGTGACAGATTTCACTGGCTGTGCTTTAGGTAGTTTGCAAAGCACAAAGTTAAGTTTCTGGATGATATGTTCATGATTAACAAACCAGATTATAATGCCCTTTCCAGAGTGAATTCTAGTTCTTAGGATTACTTTGCAGATTTAAAAACAATAAATATTTATTAAATATCTGTTATTTACCAAGGTCACACCTCTAGGGCCTTGTCCTGTGTGTTTTCTGAACCATTGGCTTGGATGACTTGATGAGTCACTCGTGAATCAGAATATTGCAAAATATCATCTTCACTGAATTTTATGTCAGCACAGACTCAGTCAGAATTGAATATGTACTCCCTGGTTTCTGGGAAGGCAGAGATATTTCAAAAACAATTCCAGGAAGGCAATCAAATGCTCCTTTTGATGCATTTGCCAAGTGGGACACAAAATAGACCTATATTTGTAAATAACAATCTTTTTCAAACACTGCCATGGGGATATGCCCAGCATATAATGATCCTTAAAATATGTATTGTGAAGTAATAATCCACCTATGTTTCCGTAATTTCCAAGTGTTTCTCCAGCCTTCACTCCACCCATGAACCTCAGATTCACACACTCAAGCACCTTCAATCTACACTAGAGCCCGAGTAATCAACCTAAAGCACTCTCCTTCCATAATCTCTTCTATGACTCCGCATCACCTTCAGAGTAATGCCCTGCCTCCCCAGCACAGCCTGACTACAAGTTCCTCCCTGACCCTACCTCCACCCTCTGGACTCACCTGCCACTATTTGCCCGATCTCTGAACACCAAAGTTTTTGTATTTCCCAATACAACACCCTTTTCCTTGTCTCTGCTCTAACCATGCTCTGTTCCCTCTGCACAGAATGCCCTTCCCTCCGTTTACCAGCTTCTTCTTACCTATCATGCATGACTCGTATACATCGTGTCTCTGGAGGGTCTTCCTCAAACCCCCGGGCTGAGTTAATTAACCCTCTTCTGGAGCGCTGCATATGTAGCTCTGTCTTAACATGGACCAGTTTGTGTTAAAATTATCAAAAAGATGTTTCCTCCACTAGACTTTAAACAAATTTTGCTTCGCTTTTTGCCCAGAGTCCCTAGCATAGTATCTGACTCTTGACAGGCACGTAATACATGCTTGTTGAACTTCAACTAAAGTGATCACGACATCTTTCTTTTGTGCCTAGAAACAAGCAGAATGACAGTGGAAAAGAAAAATTACAGAGCTAAAATTTAGACACTGAAGAGGTCTTATTTGAGGTCAAATTTAAGAGGACTTTGTCCTGATCACTTTTTGGATGGCTTTAGACTCCACACGTGGCTGTAACAATTCCAGACTCCTACTATACTGTTCCAGTTATCTTTTGCTGCATCACAAACTACCCCAAAACTTAGTGGCTTAAAACAGCAACTTTTTTTTCTTTTTTTTCTTTTTGAGATGGAGTCTCGTTCTGTTGCCCAGGCTGGAGTGCAATGGCGCGATCTCGGCTCACTGCAACCTCTGCCTCCTGGGTTCAAGCGATTCTGCCACCTCAGCCTCTGGAGTAGCTAGGATTACAGGCACCTGCCATCATGCCTAGCTAATGTTTGTATTTTTGTAGAGATGGGGTTTCACCTTGTAGGCTAGGCTGGTCTTGAACTCCTGACCTCAGGTGATCCACTCACCTCGGCCTCCCAAAGTGCTGGGATTGCAGCCGTGAGCCACTGCGCCCGGTCAAAACAGCAACTATTATGGCTCATGATCCTGTGGGTCAGGAGTTTGGGCATGGCTCAACTAGGCAAGTCCTCTGCTTCATGGGGCTCTAACTGGTGTCACTTGGTGGTGTCAGCTCATGGCTGTTCTTTTCTGGAGGGTACAAAAGAGCTTCTCACATGGCAGGGGAGGCTGGCGGGCTGGACTCAGCTGGGCCCTCCCCTCTCCATATAATCTCAAGACTTGTCTCCGTCATCTCTGTGGCAGCTGTCTTACACAGTGGTTGAACATCTCCAGAGACCAACAGGATTTCTGCCAGTCTTCTTAAACGTCAGACCTGGGACTGACATAACATCTCCTCCAGCATACTCCTTTGCTCAAAGCAATCACAGGCGAGCCCAGGCTCAGGGAGGAGGGGAAGCAGACCCCACTTATCAAAGGGACAAGTAGCAAAAATGTGCAGCTATCCTTAAGCCACCATGCCTGCAGGCCCAGCGGCTAAGACTGAGTCTATGTCCCAGAATCCCCAGCAAAGCTCTACTGTTTACTCTGACTGAACTGACTTGCAGAATGCGTCTGCCCCTGAACTAATCTCTGTGACCAGCAGCTTGGGAAATCTTGATTAGAGCTGGAGGTGGAAACAATTTTGGCCAATATTATGGTTAAGAAACTCTGTAGGGGCTGAGTGTGGTGGCTCATGCCTATAATCCCAGCACTTTAGGAGGCCGAGGCAGGCAAATCTCTTGAGCCCAGGAATTTGAGACCAGCTTGGGAAACATGGCAAAAACCAATCTCTACAAAAAAAAAAAAAAAGTAAAATAGAATACCTAGGCATTGTAGCACATGCCTATAGTCCCAGCTACTCAGGACGCCGAGGCAAGAAGATCACTTGAGGCTGGGAGGTCGAGGCTGCCGTGAGCCGTGATTGTGCCACTGCCCTCCAGCTTGGGTGACAAAGAGAGACCCTGTCTCAGAAAAGAAAAGAAAAGAAAATTCTGTAAGAAGGAGGTGGTGGTAGGGATTGCTGGGTAGGTGTCTTAGTTTAGGGTAATGTAAGTGCAGAACCTGAGCAAGGCCTTGGATGCAGGTGATTTATTTGGGAGGTGATCGCAGGAAGCAGGAGTGAGAGAGAGGGAAGAGTAAAATAGGCAGGGAAGAAAAGTCAATGTGAGGGTGCTGTGAGCAATGGGGTTCGATTCTTTCTACTCTGAGATGCCCACAGAACATTTTCCAGAACTATCCACCTAAAGAACACCAGAATGAGACATTTTCCCACCAGCTCTCCTCTCTTATTGGTTGAGGGTTACACCCGGGGCCATTCACTCCCTGCGATACACTTTGCAGGCTGCACTTGCAAGAGCAGACCAGGCTCCCGAAGCTTTAGAGAAGGCCCCAAGGTGGAAATGTGGAGAGGGTGGGGCTTGACCTGGATGTCGTGCAAGATGAATCTGAGCCCCCATGGAAGTTCGGCCAGAGCTGGGGCTGATATCCAAGGAGACCCAAGGATGTGACACTGGAAACCAAAACATCTGCAATAAGAGCCAACCAACAAAGGTACCCTCAGGTCAGAGCCTAGCTCGCCTTGCCAAATGGCTCCCAGGGATCACTTCTGCAACTGATGCGGTGGGTGCCCAGGGAGCACCTCCTTCCTGTGCAGAGGTTGGCACTGGCCAGCTTCCCTTGGGGCTACGCCCACCTGCCAGCACCACCAGGAACATACCTCTGGGTGATCAAAGTTAGGTTTATTGGCAGTTGTAGCAAGGAAGACCACCCACATGAGGAACCATGGGTGTCTCAGTAGGATGGTGTCCAAAGGAGCTTCTCAGGAGGTCAGGGCTTGGGTTAGGTGATTTGGGGAAAGATTGGGAAGCATGGTCTTGCTGGGGAGCTGTCAGAAAGTGGGACCATTTTATAATTGGGCATCCTAATAATTTGTATCTAGGAGGTTGTGGGAAGAACAGAGCAGGGCTGGAGCTGTATTTGATAAACACTCCTCATATTTGCCAGGAGAAGGAGCTATGTGGCCATTTTCGTAGTTTGCTGGGTGTTCTTATTTCAGTGTGGTCTTGTGTCACTCCGCCACAGCCACAGAATGACCTTGTCTGATGTTGGTGTTCTGTGAAATTGTGTATGTTAAGTAAGGAGTGGACTCCAGTCAGACCTGGGGGTTGATGACTTTTTCTTTCTCAGGTCTCATAAGACACAGGCTCTGCACCCTCAGAAGAGTGGCAGGCACCCATCGTAACACAGCTGCATGGCTCAAAGCAACAATCAAGACAGAAGAACAGGCACCGATCCATAGGACTCTTCTATCTCCTAAAGTTCTTTTGAAGTCTGGCAGAGACGTTTGAGTGGCTTCTCTCCACCTCCTCAGTGACTCACAGTGCGATGCTCATGGTTGAACTTGAGTGATGCCAGCAGCAACGAAACTGACAGAGCTCGCCGATCCATTTCCTGTCATTCACTTGAGGGTGACAAAGCATGATGGTGACAGCTCAGATAACATTCTTGGCCACAAAATCCTTAAACTAAATGGAGCCTGGCTGCCAGGAAGGAGAGGAACAGGCATTCCAGGTGCAGACTTTGCTGCTGGCTGCAGCCACACAGGAGAGCTTTCAACAGGATTCTGAGCCTAGAAAGCAGCAGGATTTGTGCACCACTGCTACACTGATCAATGCCAATAGTAGGCTCAGGCTGGAGGATGGGCCAGGCATCCTATCACCATTGGGCAAATCAAAGGTTTAAGGAAGTCAGCACAGTTGGGGTACACACTAGAGAAAGCTACATGTTTTGAAGAATGTGCAGACTCCTTGAGCCCCCACAAATCAGCCTCACTATCAGCATGCAGACAGTGCAAAGTTGAATGAGAATCTCATTAGAACTTCTGGAAGCTCATCTCTTTCTTACCAGACCCATGCTTAAGACTGGAGTCCTGGCAGAGGCTAATATTCCAGATATGAGCCAGAGACAACCTCATCTGTGCCGGGGCGTGTCACCCAAACTGAGGTCATATAACTTAAAATATAACTCCGAAGTTCAGTAAGGTATGGCGGAGACACCTCTGGTGCCTGTATCACATGTCCTCAGGCCTTCTCTGCTTTCCGCCACTGCTGCTGAACAGTTCTGTGCAGCCTCAGATCCCCTGAGCCCTGTGCTAAGTGTCTTCTGCATTATGCACCAGGGTTTTCTCAGAAGGCAGTTACTCAAACATCCAGGGTGCAAGCACCCTGGCTTGCTAGGACAGTTAACACTCCCAGGACAACTCTCAGTCACTGAGGGGACAGGAACCAGTAGATGGATGCCTGGCCTTTTTCTTTCAGGTGGATAATTGTAGAAAGCATCCTGTATATTTTTTAAGAGGGTCAACGGAATCAAGGGGCAACTTTAACGTGTCCTTATATTGGCCCCTCCTTCTGCCCCATCTCACGTCCTCACTCCCACACTCCTGCTTCCCAGGTTCACACCCCTCATGAACCACCTGCATCCAGTCCTTGTCTCATGCTCTGCTTTCAGGGAAACCCAAACTAAACCACACATGAGCACGGTCTTCCTTTATAACACAGGCTTTCTAGACTAACATGGCTGATGCACATTCAGTCTCCAATTTAGGCCCTAGAACGGAAACAGGGCCCAGCCATCCAGACACCTGTGGGAATCCTGCCACAGGGCCCTTGGCCCCACTCTAGGGCTGATCCTACATCCTAACATAATCAAGAAATTCTTTCCAGTTTTCTTGGCTGGGTCCTTTCTAACAGGAACATTTTGATGGTATGTGACAGAAACTGAAATTGAACCGGTTTGGTCCTGTAGAAGCAGGGGAGATTACTGGAAAAATACTGAAGCATCACATGAAATTGAAGGAAGCGTTCCCCAATCCATGGGAAGGGCAGGGGTGCAGCTGAGCCTCAAGGGAAAAGCCATATTCCCGGTTTCTTCCACATGGAGGACTGTGGCCCCAAACAGCTCAGGAGGCCCATATGAAAGAAGACACATGCATATGCAAATATCATAATGAGAAAGTGTTTCTGCAAGCTCCAGGGAGGAAGAAGCTTTGTCACTATTTTTTCAGTGATTAACTGGAGTGTCTAAAACAGTATCTGCAATATGGTATATGGGTAATAGACATTTGTTGAATGAATGAACAGTAGAGGGAGGAGGAGGGAAAAAGAGGAGGTGGGATGGGAAGAAGGTTTGGGGTGTGACTGCGAATGAAGCTATCTAGCCTTCAGCTTTGGATGGACCTTGCTTTTTCAAGGGATCATGGCTGGGGGCATTATCCCACCTCCCTCAGCTCAGAAGCTTGCTGTGGCTCACAGTTTCCTGTGGACAAAACCTGACCTCCTTAGTGTTACATGCAAATCCCTCGCAAGTTGGCCCCTACCACCTCCTCTTCACACACCCTCCACTCAGAGCACACTGGCCCACAGCCCAGGGCCATCCTGAGGGAACTGTCCTAAGGGTCACTGTGCCCTCCTCTGGGACAAACATACATGTTTTGAAAGTGGTTTTTTTTTGTTTTTGTTTTTGTTTTTGAGACAGAGTCTCGATCTTTGCCAGGCTGGAGTGCAGTGGTGCAATCTCGGCTCACTGCAAATCCGCCTCCTGGGTTCAAGTGATTCTCCTGCCTCAGCCTCCCGAGTAGCTGGGACTACAGGCACATGCCACCACACCCAGCTAATTTTTGTATTTTTAGTAGAGACAGGCTTTCACCATGTTGGCCAGGATGGTCTCGATCTCTTGACCTCGTGATCCACCCTTCTCGACCTCCCAAAGTGCTGGGATTACAGGCGTGAGCCACTGTGCCCAGCCTGAAAAGGATTTTAAATTGTTTTCATGAGGGAAACATGTTATCTTGTTCATGTAATACTCTATAGCAGAACCCAGTAGGGAATAATAGATTCTGCATATGTAGTAATACTCTTCTAACTCTGGAAAGAAAAGCATAATATTATATAGATTAAAAAGAAAAGTATTTATAGTAATAAATAATCAAAATGAAAGTATTACAAGAATAAAATGTTTTAAATAAAAATTAGGTGGGAAAATTGATGTTGTACTTGATGAGTTGTGAGGCCTATGGCTTGTAATTTTTCTGAGAAAGTTAGAGAAGCATGAAATGAGTATCTTCACAGTGTTTGCTGTTGTTGTTGTTGCTATATATTTACCATTGTGTTTCCTCTTCAGAATATGGCTTTTCATACATAAATACATTTGCACAGAGTAAATTTTGGATAAATTTGAACCAGAGAGTGGAAGATATATCTTATATTCCAGCAAAGACTGTAGCATGTGTGTGTGTGTGTGTGTGTGTAAGACCTTCTGCTAAAGGATGCTTGCAGACAAAGTCGTTATCAGCCATGACACAGAAATATGGATCAATAAGTGTGTATTGAATGGATGAACAAGAAAAGAGAAAAGCAGCCATTTAGACTGTGTGCCTAACACTGTGCAAGGTGCTTAGCACATGTCGTCTCATTTAATCCTCACAACCACCCTGCAAGGTGATTTTCATCATGTCTAATTTACAGAAGGAGAAACTGTGGCTCGCCCAAGGTCACAAAACTAACAAAGAATTCAAATCCAGGAACGTCAGATCATGATGCCCTTGCCTTCTGCATTGAGCGCCTCAGCCCTAAAAAGTTAGCTTGCGCCACCTAGTGGCAGAACTAAAACAGGAATCAGGAACCAGGTCGGCCTGCAACAAATATTAAAGCAGCAGGCTGCACCCCCCCAACGGGGCTTGTGAAACCTGGAGAAGCACAGGCACGCCTGTGACACACACTCACCCCAACCCCACAACTGATAAAAGACAACGCAAGGCCCAGAATCAGATAACCTGGGAAAGTGTGCTCTAAATGAAGCATCATTTCCTCTTGAAATACATTTTTTTTTTCTTCCTATACTGGGAACATAAAAGTCCCTCACCATCCCCTTGCCCTCTCAGCATTTCCAGGGCTTCCCTCGACCTCAGTCTGCTGTCCCCCTCCCGGACCCAGCACCTTTTGGCACTGAGGATCTAACTTTGTGCTCATGAAGCCTGGCTTGGTGGCGACACGTCACCCAGCACACACAGGGGCTGTCCCAGGAACGAAGTGGCATGCATATGTGGCACTCCAGGCTTCCAGCTCATCTGTGAACAGCTGTGGTCATTTGGTGGCGAAAACTCTACAACCCACCCACCACCCTCCTAGCCGCAGTCCCACCTGCTCCATTTTCACTACAGTCGTTTTTGAAGAAGGGCGGTGTTTCTCCTGCAGTTTACTGACAATGTTTACAGAGAAGCTATCGTTCAAGCTACTGTTCACTGCCTCCCGCCCCCGCTCAAAACACATGAAAAGTTATTCTGCCCTAGAAAATATAGGTGCCTTAGCCAGCAGGCAGGTAAACATCCTCGTGCTCTATGCCCTGCTTTTGTCGTCTAATTCATTTTCTCCCTCATTCTCTCTCTCATTCTCTCTTATTCTCTCTCTCATGCTCTTTCTCTCGCATTCCTTCTCTCCCTTCCTCGTTCTCTGTATCTGTATCTCTGTCTTTCATAAGCAGAAACACACATACACACCGTGATATAAGAACATATAAAATCACGTCTAAGGATATTGGAATACAACTTAAGGTGAGTGCAAAAAAGGGCAGAGAATGAGCAGTGCAGAAAAGCTGGAGTCGTCGGGGGAGAAGACTGCTGGGCCCCGGATGATGAGCCCTTCTCTGAACAGCATCCAGTTTGGACACAGTGAAGAACACTGACAATCCCAGGTCAATGTGCCTTCAGTTCCTTAGAGGAAAAAAAGACAGCTTGAAGACAAAATCACTGTGAGAGTCACAGAAATGGCAATGAGGCATCCCTCTGTTTTTACTTGAAATAGGTATGCATTTTTAAATGCCTCGCTTACCTCAGG
Organism: Pongo abelii; assembly: GCF_028885655.2. Classification (NCBI taxonomy): domain Eukaryota; kingdom Metazoa; phylum Chordata; class Mammalia; order Primates; family Hominidae; genus Pongo; species Pongo abelii. The sequence goes on along the minus strand of NC_085928.1, from coordinate 138,501,912 downwards.
TGGGTGGTGAATTCTAACGTACTTTCATGCCAGTTACTTCTGCACACCAGTGGGAGGCATCCCTGAGTGCTCTCTGACAGCTGAACGGATCTTCTCAGGGATGCCCTTATTCCAGCACTATTTCTGCAATGTATAGAAAGCACTGTCCTTGAAACCAGTTTCCTGCACTTGGGAATGAGGCGATGGAGACTGAGGAGCCCCAGACGGGAGCCAAACAGAACCTTGGCTGGGGTGGGCTCCTCGTCAATGTGTGTGTGTGGACGGGGCACAGCCAGGCAGGCCAGAACTTCCTGATCAGCTTGGAGTCTGTGGAAAGCAGACTGGTTAATAACATGGACCATTCCAGCTCCTATCATTATGCATGGCACATAGCAAGAACTTAACAAATATTGATTAATGGAAGAGGAGTAGCAGACACTTACTTCACATTTTTCCACATGCCAGACCTTGTTCTAAGTGCTTTGCTTATGCTAACTCATTTTATCCTTTCAACACTCCAGTGAGGCTGGTGCTGTTACTCTCCCCATTTTACAGATGGGAAGAGGCTAAAATGCCCAAAATCAAACTAGAAAAAGGCAAAGCAAGGATGTACATGAGTATGAAGCAGGTGCTGTGCTAACTGCTTACAATTGTTATTTCATTTGACCCTCATAGCACCCTGTGAAAGAATATCATTGTCCCCATTTTATAGAAGAAACTGATGCTCAGAGAGGTTAAAACAATTCCCACTAATAAGTGGCAGACTTAGGATTTGAACCAAGGACAATCTGACTTCAGACATAGCCATAGGGGATTAGCGCCCCCTATTGCCCACTCTAGTGAGTTCTTAGGCTGTCGGGGAGCAGCCTGGCAGTGTCCAGGGTTGTCCTATATGCCTGCTGGGCCCTGGCTGACTGGGCCCTGACAACCAGCATCCTGGAACTGGCCAGAGGTTCAGGGACAGGCTGGGGAGGGGTGCAAAGGCCCTATCTGCTCCCTTCCAGTCGTCTGGGGCGTTCTCACATTGGCAAGGGCAGAGTGCTCCCTTCCTCTGAGTGGGTCAGAGACGCCATTGATAGGCCCCTGGAAACCAGAACTGCTGGTTTCTTCTGGCCCGTGTCTCAGATACTGGCCTCTGGGGAGTGAGAGTCGGTTGGAAATCCAGCCCTTTCCTCCTCTCTGAGCCCATCTCCTCTGGAGGGGTGCTTTCCTCTTGGCACCTTCATGCCACATGGGAAATTCAAGTGTCCTTTGGTCCTGCTGGAGAAATAATCCTGCCAACAAAAAGACCCCTTCGTACCAACACAGGAGAGAGAGGGCCCAATTTGTCACTGGGCAAGCATTAACAGACTTGCATAAAAGTGATGCCAAAGTCTGGACAGAATTTCACACAAATTTATAAAGTAGAAGAAAGAACAATAAAAGCTTCTCTTTTTATCTCCTTGAGTGACAAATGGATGGGTCCTGTGATTGTTTCCTGTGCACCTCCAGAGACTCCTGAGTTAATTTCCAAGGTGTGTGTTAATATTCTAAGGATCAGAATGTCCTAGACTTTGCATTATAAAATCTAAAAGTCAAGAAGGCTCCCTAAAGGGTGCCTCCCACCTCGAAGGAAGTAGTATCATTTTATCCTTACTGTGTCTTCTGAAAAACCACCAATATTATTCCCCCAAAACACCTCTTTTTAACAAAAATTTAATGACATGACCCTTCCCATTTCTCTGCGCATCACTTGCTGGGAATCTACAGTGAGTAGAGTTTACCAAAAACTTCATGTTTATTACCTATATTATTTCCACTACCCTGGGAACCTCCTTTTATTGATGCAGAAACAGGTGCTAAATAATTCTCCTAAAATTGATGTGGGGGAGCTGAGGCTTGAACCCAGATATTTGACATCAAATGTCTCTACTCTCAAAGAATGTATATATAGACATTCTATAGCAAGCAAAGCAAAGTAATAGAAAAAAAGATGAAGTTAGTAGAGGCGTTTTTTATCTCTTCAGTGTGTGAGCACCATGCCACATTCTAGAATAGAACTGTTCAAGAGAACTTGCTGTGAAGATAGAAATGTTCTTTATTTGAGCCATCCAGTATGGTTGCCTCAAGCCACAGCACATGTGCGCATGTGTACCTGAAATGTGGTAGTGTGACTACTAAGGCACTGGCTTAATTTAATTGTATACATTTTAATTTAAATTCAGGGCTGAGCACGGTGGCTCACACCTATAATCCCAGCATTTTGGGAGGCTGAGGCAGGAGGATCGCTTGAGCCCAGAAGTTTGAAACCAGCCTGGGCAACATGGCAAGACCCTGTCTCTACAAAATATAAAAAATCAGCTGGACATGGTAGCACATGCCTATAGTTCCAGCTACTTGGGAGGCTGACCGCAGGAGCTGGAGGCTGCAGTGAGCTGTGACTGCACCACTGCACTCCAGCCTGGGTGACAGAGAAAGACCTTGTCTCAAAATAAGTAAATAAATAAATACATAAATAAATAAATTTACATTTAGAAAGCCACACATAGCTAGTGGCTACCATGTTGAACAGCACAAAAGCCCTGCTAGGCACATCTTGAGACGTCACCGAGGCCAGTAACTGACTGGCTGTTTGCTTCAGACCTTGGGGTGAAGATCCTGCAAATGTCAGCTGCCCGGCACTCACGTGAGGTAGGCTGCCCCTTGGGAAGGAGAACACATGATCGCAGAGGGTTTCTGGCTGCACTGCCCTCCTGCAAGCTGGCCTGGGCTTGGGCCTGCCAGCACCAGAATCCCATGACTCTGGCTCCCCCAGAGGCCCTGGCGCTGTCCATTCACCGCCATCCTAGGAGTGCTGCTGTTCGCTCTGCTCCTCCTCTTCCTCCTCCCCATCCCCCAGCCCAGAAGGGCAGCAGTCCTCTCGAGTTTGCCCCTTCAGACAAACCAGGACAGCTTCATCCAAGTATAGAAACAGTCACTTGCTTGCTCAAAGTCACATCAGAACAGAGCTGAGAGGAACCTTAGAGGTCATTCCTTCATTCCTTCTACTGCCACCCCATTTTACAGTTGAGAAGCCAAGACCTAGAGAGGTGATCAGTATCATCTTTGGCCTCTTTGCCCAGGGCAGTGACCCACTGAGTCCACAGATGGGGCAGGAACACGTGTGTGTGCAAGAAAAACAGGAACCATCTGGCTGAGGTCAGGCATTCCTTCTGCCTCTTTATGTCCGCAGGATAGTTTTTTAAATTTATGATGAGGAAGGTGCATGTTTGGCAAAGAGGACAAAGCTTCCAATCGTTTAACTGCCAAAATATACATTGGGGTCACTTATTGGTGAGAAACATTTCTTTCCTGTCCTTACAGATTCTCTGTAACACAATTCTAGTTTTTAAACCCTCCCTTGCACAGAGATTAGGCCCCAGTTCTCATAAATAAAAAAATGCTTGGAGCATATTTATTGATTGCATGACACTGTTTATCCATTTTGAAGTGAGTGGTACTAACAATCTTAACACTTTTCCAAGCAGAAAGTTCTCCTTCATGGCTAACTTCACTGATTTTTCCCCCTCTAACTCAGCGTGGTATGGAGAGAGCTTAGCCAAGCCAGATGGACAAGTCATTGATAGGCCACATTCTGCTAGGAATACGTAAGCTATATATGGCAGACTTTGTTTAAGGTCCAAAGTTCAAGGTTTCAGCTATAGTCATGCGGATCATATCAGACTTGAAGTGAGAGCTGCTCTCCTGATTTGAAACAGTCTGCATAACAAACTATTGGGCACCATTGAAATGTATCAGGGAACTCGCTGCAAAAAAAACACTCAAAATGAATCATCCCAAAGTTCTAGCAACCAGGAAACAGACACAGTAAGGTGAGTAGTCTAGGTTCCCGTGGGCATTCTAGCTCATTTTTAATGACATGAGTATATGTCTCCATTTCTCTTTATAATTAGAGCTAACAAATACCTTCAAGAGGATGTTTATGGCAGACTTTGGAATATTAACTCGTTATTATCAGAGTTATGTTGCTGAAGGTGAAACCTGATTTTGAATACAGAAACCACAGCCAATGCCTCACTCACCTCAAAATGCAAATGTAGCAAAAATTAATCCCATGGGACTGTTGTCTCATGTCTGGCCAGAAAGATGGGAATAACTAACTTGTTTGAAAGTTTCAACTGCTTCCATCTTATGCTTTGGAAAGTTTTTCAATTATTCAAACACTACCATAAAAGAAAGACAATAGCATTTGGAGTCAAAAGTATTTGTATTGAAATGCCACACCAGTCATTTAATGACTGCGATAGATTAAATTACTTTTCAAAATGATTCACTCCTTCCCTCCACCACCTCCATGGAAGAATTGTATTTCCCTGCCCTTGACTTTAGCTCAGCCATGTGATCATTCTGGCCAATGAAACACTGGCAGGTCCGACGCAAGCCAAGACTTGAAATGTGCATGTGCAGTGGGACTTGGCTTCTGCACCTGTCCCAGCTGGTTCACTGGCCCAAGAAGGAAGAGAAACGTAAGACTGGACCCAGACTTAATCTGCAGTTTAGAGCCACTCAGCCAAACCCAACCAAATCAGCCAACCCCCGGCTGACCAACAGACACTTAAACAAAAATAAATGACTTTTGTTTTAAATTTTGGGGTGGCTTATAATGTAGCAATTCCTGATTGATACGTTGGCAAAGACTTAGTTTCAGTTACTATGAGGATTATGATGCCAACTTCATAGTGTGATCTAAACAATGCGATGCTATGATCCCTTTACTCATTGAAGACCAATAATGTCCCACTCCCACCTTGACTTCCCCAATGGTGTATGTTACAATTTAGCTAAACTGGGCCTACATTTCCCAGGATTCCCTTCTCTGGTGGTCCTGGGTTAGCACTGACCACAAGAGAATTTTTCTGCAAGATATGGAAGCCAGAAGTAAAGCAGCAGACATGTTTTTTTAGGCTCTGAAGGCTGGAGCAGGATCCCTGGAACAGTGGGTGCTCATGCATGTTGCAATCTGCTAGCTTGCTTGTTCTGGGCCAAGTGCTTATGCAACTCTGTGGAGATGGGTGCCAGCTTCCCCTGGAAGTCACCCACAGCATTAAGGTTGGAGGTAGTGAGACAGATGTAGGTTCCGGTTTGTATTTTCTCTTGTTCACACCAAGCTTCCTTTTACGACTACCAGTTTTGGCTGAACAATTACTACTTTAGGATCAACATCAGATGCAGAGATAACCGCCTTCCCTTGATGCCTCCACTGGCTCCCACGCCATGTAAAGTCTAATCCTTATAACACATCTCCATTCTCTCTCACTCATGGTTCTTCAGCTTCTCTGGATTGAACCCTGACACATTATGGCTGAGTCCATTGTTGTCTAAACCTGTAAATTCAGGCAAGTACCTCAGAATATAGTCTTGAGTAATTTATTATGGAGCAAGAAACACGTAAGATTAAACTACTATTTATTGAGCCCTCACTAGGTGCAAAATCTGTGCTAAGTGCTTTACATGCATTATCTCATTTAATCTCATAAAATGGTCCCCAATCCCCTATCCAGTATGCTTTACTCTCATCACCATCATCAGTTGGTGGTTCGGAGATACCTGCTAGCTACAGTAATGCTCTAAGTCCTCACTGCCATTAGGAATTGTACACTGGGACCCAACGGCCTCTGGGGTGAACCAGGTAGCCTGTGCTATCCTTAAGTACACACAGGTAGTGCCCATTAAGGGTTTGCTTTCCCCTCTTCCTCATTCTCAACTTCCGCATTAATTTTTGCCCAAAGATACAACTTTTGACCCTATCAAACACTCAGTTCCCCTCTAAGTATGAAGTCTGGCCCCAAATATTTGCCTAGTGACGGGGTCCTGATACCACGGTCAGATCTCACATGGGAATTGCCCCAAGTGTCGATCCTCCTGGACTGAAGCAATGCTGGTGGCCCTGTGCACTTATTGGGATCTCCTACTCCTTACTGGGCATGTACCCCCATTTGGGAGCTACTTCATATACCAAATCAAGTACCTCTCACTTGCCACAACTGGGACTGAGGTGGCTATCTTCCTTGGAAACAGCCTGCTGGGCCTACCTGTGCCTCTGCAATCTACATTGGTAGCTAGGTTAGTTTCCCGGCATTTGTCCTGTCTCAGCAGGTGCTGTGGCAAAGTTTTCCAGGTTGTACAAAGATGAAAATTAGTGGGGCTTCTAATTAAGATATTCAAGTGGATTTGAGTGGCTTTTCAGTATCAGTAACTGTGGTAGTTTTGTACTATATTAACTTGGCCAAGCTGGGACTATTTCCCAGTATTCTCTTCCCAATATGGTTCTGGGTTACAGATGAGTAAAAAGGAGAAATTGGTGCAAGGTTTGAAAGGCAGAAAGGAGGCAGCAGCTGTGACTCTGGAGAGCGCTACAGTGTAAGGCGGTGAGAGACAGCTGCAGAGGCGCTGGTCGGTTGGCTTTCATCCTCCCTCTTTCCTGCTGCATGCCTGGTGCTTCTTCCTGCCAGCTTTACTGACCAACAGCAACTCCAACACCATTACCGATGCTTGGCTGCAGGCTCAGAGGTAATCTCACCAGAGAGGCAAAGACCTTTCCAGACTTCTTCACCAGCCCCTTCCAGGGTTCCCACTCCCACAGCTGGACATTCCTAACTTCCAAATTTCCCCAAAGTTCGAACTTGTCCACCTGTGCCAGGGCTTGAAGAGGACGTGCCTTTTTTCCCCCTAATTTGAGTGGTAAAGTCTGAAGACTGAAAAACAATTTTCCTTTTTAAAATGCTAACTTGTTTTCCTAGAATTTGAACAATATTCATTCATACATTACAAAGAATTGTGTTTCGTTCTGAGTTCTAGGGCTCTTCTGTAAGTGCATCTCTGCAAGTATGTAGAGAAAGGTGGAGATTCCCCCCACTCTACCTCCACCGTATTTTAAGCCTTTTGTGGAATTGTGATTTCTCTTTTGTGTGCCCTTTGTTTTAAACCCTTAGCAAGGAATAATTTGTAAACTGGTTTCCCAGTCAAATATGTAATCATGGCAATTTGCTAGGTAAGAAGCAGGGAATGGCAGGCATCCTCAAATGGAGTTAAAGAAATCCTAATTACTTACACCTGCAGAAGCTGTTGCTTTTGTAAGGTATGCAATTAGCAGCCAGCGGGTGCTGGAAAATGTGATTGTCTGTTTCAATACGGGATGCAGCCCAGAGGCCACCCAGTTTAGAGCTCTCTCGCTGTGTACATTAGCCCAGCCTGGGCTCTCCTGGCCACTTGTTAAGGCTGACTGCATGCCTAAATGCAGTGTGTGGCCAATTGAGCCCCCTTTCCTTGTTCCATGTGCAAAGCAGGTGTGATCATTTTAAAAAATTGGCTCCTTTTGGCTGGGTGCAGTGGCTCATGCCCGTAATCCCAGCACTTTGGGAGGCCGAGGCTGGCGAATCATGCGGTCAGGAGATTGAGACCATCCTGGCTAACACAGTGAAACCCTGTCTCTACTAAAAAATATAAAAAATTAGCGGGGCGTGGTGGCGGGCGCCTGTAGTCCCAGCTACTCAGGCGGCTGAGGCAGGAGAATGGCATGAACCCAGGAGGCGGAGCTTGAAGTGGAGATCGCGCCACTGCACACCAGCCTGGGTGACAGAGCGAGACTCCGTCTTAAAAAAAAAAAAAAATAGTTCCTTTTAACTTAGTGATTATGAACTTTCTGCTTTTCTAGCCCAGTGGTTCTAGGCCTTGGCTACACATTAGAATCGCTAGGGACACTTTTTAAAACATCCTGATGCCCAAGTTGCACCCAAATCAATTAAGTCAGACTCACTGGGGCATCAAATTTTTAAAGCCCCCGAAGCGATTACAAATGTGCTGTCAAGTTTGAAAACTGGTGGTTCCCAAACTTTTAACTGCATGAGAATCAGCTAGCAGGCTTGTTAAAACACAGGTTGCTGGGCCCTACCCCTAGATTCAGTAAGAGGGAGGCAAGGGTGTCCAAAACTTTGCACTTCTCATATTTATGCCAAGAATACTGTCAGTGTTTGCTGTGGCTTGGATATGGTTTGTCCACACCAAACTCATATTGAGGCTTGGTCTCCAACGTAATGGTGTTGAGAGATGGTGAGACTTTTAAGAGGTATTTGGATAACAAGGGATCTGCCCTTGAAGAAATTAATGACATCTGGTGGGAGTGAGTGCTCCCTCTCCCAAGACTGGATTAGTTACCAAGAGAGGGAGTTGTTATAAAATAGGGCTGACTCTCCAGTATGGTATCTTTGCACATGCCCGCTTCCCATTCTGCTTCTCCGTCATGTTAGGACACAGTACGAGACCCTCACCAGGGTCATAACGTGAACTCCCCAGGCTCCAGAATCATGAGCCAAATTAACCTTTATTCTTGATAAATTATCCAGTCTCAGGTATTGTTACAGCAGCAGAACATGGACTAAGAGAAAGCTCAAAACAATGTTTAATTCCTTTTGGAGTTAGAATAGTTAACCATTTTTTGCACATGACAGGCATTAGCTGTCATGTTTTATAGATATTAGCTCATTTAATCATTTTCACAAGGCTGTTTCCTTCTCATCCTTCAGGTCTTAGAAAAAGTGCCAGAGCTCAGACTCCCTTAAAAAGTCACCTGACCCAGTTACTCTCTCCCACATCACCTGGTTTGTTTCCTTGGGGGCTCTAACTCATCTGTAATCTTGCTTCTGTCTCTTCTAGTTCCACGTTTCCAAATGTAGAAACCCAATCTTCTTCACCTAGTGCCTAGCATGTGACAGGTACTTCTTTGCCTAGTGCATAGCACATGACAGCTCTTTTTCTAATTGCAGAATGAATGGGTTCACACAGCAACCCTGTCAAAGAAGTACTATGATCTACATTTCACAAACCAGAAGATAATTATTAAGTAACTTCTCGGAGATCACAGTGGAGGAACTAAGATTCAAATTGTCTTCTGACCAGAGCTGGGCTCTGAAACCACTCCAAGAATTGATCAGCCTTAAACAATCAGTTTTCTTTCCTTGTAATAAACTGAGTTACTCATCTAAGAATGTCAACTTCGTCTTACTACCACTTGACTCAGTTATTTTTTTCCCCAAATAACAATAAAAATCCAGAGCCCAAACTGTAGAAATTGGCAATTTCCTTCTTATTTAAAAACTACTGTCCATAACAGTCTATTAACAATGCCCCAAAGCAGTTGATTTCTACCTCATATGAAATCATAAACATTTTAATTCAAAATGTTGATATTATAAGAAAAACTACATAAAAGCAAATGGATTTGAATTATCTGACTTTATTTAGCATGCAATGCAATTTGTTCTGGCAATAAATTAATACGTGCAGTTATAAAAAATGTTGGGTGCTTTTTCCAAGAAAAATGTTTCTGAATGTGCACGCTAGAATATATGCAGAACCCTTTAAACAGTCAACTTCATATTTTAAACTTGTGTGGTAACATCAAGTTATGGAAGAATGGACTTTCTCTGTAATTCATGATTTAGTTTGAATTTATAAAGGTTCTAATTGCCATTTCAGTTCCTACAAGCTACCAAGCCTGAAATTAGAGAACTGACAGCTGAGAAAGGAAATCACCTGATCGAGTTTCCTAATTGTACAGCTGAAGAATCCAATGGTCTTGCCAAAGATTATGAAGCTAAAAAGAGACATAGCCTGGATTACAAGTCAGTTTTTATAGGTGCTCCAGAAATGTCTTGAGCTAAATAAGGCACAGGTATAACAGAGAACTTTAGTCATATCTCAGAGTCCAGTTTTACTCTGCTTTCTCTTTATTTTTTAGAGATGAGATCTTGCCCTGTCACACAGGCTGGAACACAGTGGTGTGATCACAGCTCACCACAGCCTCAAACTCCTGGGCCCAAGCAATTTGCTCAAGGCCCCAAACCTTGCTAATTAAAAGAAAATTTTTTAGAGACAGGGTCTTTCTATGTTGCCTAGGCTAGTCTTGAACTCCTGGCTTCACATGATCCGCCTCCTGCCTTAGCTTCCTGAGTAGCTGGGATTATAGGCAAGAGCCACTGCACCTGGCTCTGCTTTTACTTTCTGCTTAACACAGGATTCAATCTTGATGTGTTCTCTTACAGTTCACAAACTTAGTGACTCAATTGCTTTAGAAACAAAGCAATGAATGATTTGATTTAGAAATAAAACCATTCCCATTATTGCAGCATTATCATCAGTCACTGACTGCTAATGCTTTTTATGCTTTTTTCCTGGGATGTGTGAACCTGGCAACTTTTCTTCCTGTTCTTCTATGTTCTTAGCAAACCCACATCAAGGGTGTCTGTTTGTGTTTGAAATTCATCAGCATCAGAAAGAGCTAACATGTTGGCAGTATCTAGAAAACCATCAACATGATCATGGGACAGCTCATTTCGCTTTGCAGCTGATCCCACCATAGTCAGTGAGTACTCTGCTCTGTTCATCTCAGCAGTCACTTTGCTTTTGCAAAGCAGTTGTGGATTACTTCTGGGATGTCAGTGTCCCAAACAGCAATGAGATTTCTCATCACATCCAGAATATGCCACATAATGTACCAAGCATTTTCAGCATACAATTTTTGGTAATTTATTGTCTCAGCCTAGTGGCTGCACACAGCCATGCTGCTGGCAGGTAAAAAAGGCTACTCACTTGTTTTAACCTCCAATGAATGTGTGCAGTACATTTACCAATAAGTAACAGAACATTCACATTCTAGCAAGCTATTTTTCTAATTGCAGGAGCCATTCCTAAAACAACCTGACAGACATCAGTGCATTAATATTTTTTATCTATACACAGTAAAGTTGTGTATATAAAGGGAATTTTCAAATTTCCAATGTAAATGATTCTAATTTCTTGCTATTCTTAGTACTGCAGCAAAGGAAGAGTGATAGCCTATCTTTATATATTTCTTTTTCTCCAGGGCAACATTTCTCTGCAGGAGTGAATGTCTGGTTTGGCTGCATGTTATAGAGGCTTATTAAATATGCTCTCATGGGCATATTTATTCACAATAGGTCTCTCATTTTCAAGCTCATTCTCTGCTGTAGATGCTTTACCTTATAGTAGTGACACAACACTGTGATATGCCAAAAGCACAGCTACCAGCCATGGAAATTTGACATTAGCCCCTATCTGGAATGCAATTTCTTTAGGCTTATCAAAAAACAAACAAAAACTCAGGTACAGAAATATTACTTGCTCTGACCTGGCAAAGTCATTCAAACATTCCATTTACTACACTGGTATGCTTTGCTCCTCTCATTCCGTCACCAATTTCACTTCTTTCGGATGTTTTTCTTTTCATCTTGTCCTGACTTCCAAGGAATATGCAGAATATAAGAAAAGTCCTCATTCTTTCATCACTTCATTTTGGACTTTCTTTCCTGTTCACTAACTTTTAGCTCTGGAGACACTGTGACCTCACTGTATTTTCTCTTTAATACTACGACCAAACTCTCTGCATGAAGCATTACAGAAATGACATGCTGAACAGAACATGTTCATTCTAATGGGAAAACTGAGGAGACTGGCTTGGTGTAGAAACAAAGTGTGGTACTGATGAAGCAACTAATTTTAAATTTAGAACAGCAAAGCTGATGTCATATTTCAAAGGAAGGGCTAATTTGAATCATCTTAATAACCAAGTCAAAAATACAATCTCTTTTTTATTAAGAAATCCTAATGACTGAGGTAGATGATGCTGTTGTCAGATACTGAAGTAATTTGGTTTAAGATATGAAAATGATGAAACCAAGGGAAAGAAAGCACTGTTTTGAAATTATCTTCTTTTAAATTTAGATGCATAATTAAGAATGCTTCCAATTTAAGGTTCTAAGCACAAAATCCAGATATGTCATGTTATGGACTTGCTTCCTGAAGATGAAATCAGCAGTTGATAGAAAGAATCCACACTCTCACAGAACAAAAAATCACAAATGGTTGTCTCTGTGAAGCCAGTAGCTTTGCATTTGATATTTCTATCTGGGCTCATTTCCAACTGTTCAGGATTTGGATTCCTGCAGGCTTCTTCAGCATTTAACTAATTCTTTGTTGGCTGAAGGGGCTGGGACTGTTTCTCCACACACAAACTGATCCTAAGATAGAGCGAGAAATGACATTAACCAGTGAATTTCCGTGTCACAAATACATTAATATTAAACCTTCATTTTGTTACAGAATCAATCCAGCACTGTTAATTTTGTTTTTCCATTGTTATTATCATTTCATCCTTGTTCAAAGAGCCAATGACAGCACCAGAATTAGAATCTTAAACATGTAGCAGTTTTTTGTTCTGAATTCATTATTTAATATAAAGCACCTTATAAACAAGCATCCCCATCTTCGGTTCAGAGCAACCACTTCTCAGAAATCACATAAAGACATGTCACATCTTTTAAATTTCTGTATTAATTACTACTTACACTAAAACTTCTCCACTTTAATATTTGGTCATTCAAATACCAGTCCTCTTCAAAGTAATTACTTCTTCTAACTAAAAGGGACAGGTCTTTATGTGGTTCCCAACGTGGATAATCTGCTATGTTAGCTACTTTGTAAATGAAGTTCAATCTCTGATCATTTATCCTGGCTTATGTCAGCTACCACAAAAAATCTCTGCTTCCAAGGTTATCCCTCACCTCCAGCAATCTGATTCCCGAAGGATCAGCCCCTACTCTGTCCCTGCTACTCTGTTGCCCAATATTTGGAACCTTTCACTGTGCTCTTTGGAATTCATGGTCCATTGTTAGCACCATGCTTCATATTCTCAAACTCTTCCTCAAAATGTCCTTTTATCCCCAAGAGCATTGGTAATATCTGGAAACAGTTTGAATTGAAACAACTGAGGATTGCTATTGGCATCTAATAGGTAGAGGCCAGGGATCCTGCTAGACATCCTATAATGCAGAGGATATCTCTGGACAACAAAGAATTATCAGGCCTAAAATGTCAGTAGTGCTGAGGTTGAGATGAAGTCATATTCTTAAGGACAGTTTCCCCTATATGCCCATCTAGTGGAGGCTCTGTGTTCTCAGAGTCCTAGTACCAGAGGGATTGGAAGCGGGGCTAGTTCCTCCTTTTTGCCTCCGTTCTCCTTTCCTGTCTAAAACCCATCAGTTTAGAATCTTATGTCTTGAGACTACTGCACTGCTATTCTTCTCTGTTGCTGTCATTTATCCACCCTGGATGCCATATTCCACCCCCTCTGGACCTCCAGCATATTCATCCTACCACCCTTTCACTGCCCCTCACTCCCTGCATGTTCTCTTTACCTAGTTCAAACTCCATGGTCGGTTATAACCACTCTTTTCTCACTCCTTACTATTCACTTGGGAACACCTTAAACCTGGTTAAATCTAACTTTCCGTGTCTATATTCACTAATGAAGGCTGAATTTCTACCACCTTAAACCCTCTCTTGATCCTCTATCACCACTGGTTACTGTCCGATGTCTGTGCTCTCCTTTGCAGCAAACTCCTTAAAAGAAATGCCTATACTCACTGCCTTCTGTTCTCTCATTCTCTCCAACCAGTTTTCTGCCCATTGGTTTCTTCACTCGTGCGCTGTTCCTGTTACTCCATGGAAACTGCTCTCATCTCCATCACAAATGAACTCAGTGTTGCTAAAGCTAAGGGTTAATTCTCGATTGCTTCCTATCAGTGTCACGTGACAAGGATCACCACTTCCTCAATCCTTTCTCATCTGGTTTCCAGGATTTGACACTGCTGATTTTCCTCCTTTCTCCGTGGTTTCTCCTTTACCATCACCTTTGGTGATTCCTCGCTTCCCTCCCTCACTTTTTAATACTGGAGTGCCTTAAGGCTCAGTCCTGTATTTTATCTATCTCTACATTCACAGACCTGGTGATTTCATCCAATCTCATGGCTCTAAATGCTATCTGTTACTGATAACTCCCAAATTGACATTGCTAGCCAATCTCTCTCATGAACTCCAGACATGCATATCCAATTGCCTTCTCAACAGCTCAACTTGGGTGACAGACCTCTCAAACTTAGTATGTACAATTTCAACCCCTATACCTATAGTTACATTCCCTCAATTGACAGTAACTCCATCCTCCCAGTTATTAAGGTCACAAATATTGAAATCATCCTCGACTCACTCCTTCACACCCTATATCCAATCAGTTATTCAAAGTGTATCCAGAATCTAAGTACTTCTCATTATTTCCATTGCTGTAACCAGGTCCAAGCCACCCATCTCCTTCTTTAATTAGTGTAATAGCCTCCTAACTGGTTTTCCTGTTTCTATGCTTGCTTTCTATAGGCTACTCTGAACACAGCAGCCAGAATCATTTTTTTAAAAACTGAAGTTGGATCATAGCACTCCTATGTTCAAAAATCCCCCAATGGTTCCCTATATCACTCACAAGAGCCTAAGTCCTTAAAGTGATCCACAACTTCTTCTTACAGTACTCTCATCCTGCTCTGCTCTGGTCACACTGGCCTCCTTTTTGTTCCTTGATAAAATCAGGCATGTTCCTGTCTTAGGTCCCCTTCACTGAACGATCCTTTGCTCGACTCTCTTACCTCATACTCTCATATGTACATGGCTCACTCCCTCACCTCCTTCAAATCTTTACTAATAAGGCCTTTCTCAGTAAGGCCTGCCATGATCACCCTATGGAAAACTGCAACCTCCTCCCAGACCAGCACTCCTGATCTTCCTTACCCTGTTTGCTTTCTGTTGCAGAGCACATTTTAATACAAGAATGAATCATTGTATTTCTAAATTATAATCTAAATTATAGCCTGCTTCTCTCATGAGGCTCTGTGCCTCATCCCCACTTTCCCTATATTCATTTTGGAGTTCATCCTTGAGAGTGTTGAGCTCCTTACCTAAGATTCCATTCCAAGTACTGAACAAAACTTTGGGTAGGAGTGGGCAGTAATAACATTTTTTTTTTCTATTGTCAACATCCTTGGGTGAAAGACAACAGGGCAACAAAAGATTAAAATGAAATTGTAAAGCTGCACCTAGGAATTATATCTCAAACAAGATAATGCAGAATTCTGTGTATAAGCCAGCATGAAATACCATACAATTGTTCCCTTCAAAGTAAGTCTAGCAGCTGTAAACAATTTTAATTACATATTAAATAGAAGAGAAATATAAAAAATTGTCCATTAAAATAATCTACATACTTTCTATTTAATAAATAATAATTTTCACTAAAGCTAGATTTATCTCTAAAGCTAAAATAAATTACGTAATCTGAACTTTAAACATTTTAATTTACTATTCGGCTGTTTATCAATGGTGTTGAAAACCTGCCTAAAAAAATACCGCACTTTACCTAGCACAATGAAACATTCTTCTGCACTCATCACTGACAAGCTGATCTAAGTCCTTGCCACAGCCTTACAATACCCTTCCCCCGTTTTAAAATTATATCCCTTACTTTGTCATAAATCACTTTTATAATGAGAGAGCAGCTAGGACACGTTGCCACGTCTTCCCCATTCTCCAAATCTTCCTACAACGAAATCAAACACCATGTGGTCAGGATAGCTTCTCTTCGCCATCTCCTCCCCCAAACCTATCCCACCCCTAAATGCAAGTCTCTTGGTGGCTTGCCTTCCCCCTAAGGTGGGTGAGAACCCCAGGGCCTTCAGCGAGAAATGCCGACATCATTTTCCCCTAGAAGCGTCACCTAGGGGAAACACCTAGGAAGGTTAGGCGAGCTTCGGCCGCCCCAAAAGCCCTGGGAAACAAAAAACGAGTCCCCTCCTCGACAGAAATATCCCAGGTTGGAACTCTAAGGCAGGGATCGGGCAGAGAGACAGAGGCTCTCCGCCACCCTCTCCCTGGCCTAATCTAAGGCCAGAACTACGTGCCTACGGAGAGAGTTCAGGGTATTAGTTGGGGTGGGGGGACGCGGGAGGAGGAAGATTTAGCAATGGGAAAGAGGGCGTGGGTGACACAGCGCAGCGAAGGCTACCCAATGACGCAAGGAACAGGGCGGAACCAAACTGCGCTTGCTTGGGTGAACCGCCGGGCGGGTCCCTGAAGTTACCTTGGTGATGGAGAAGTTATCTCCACATGGGCAGGGATAGAAATACGTCTCCGAGTCCTCGTCATATTGGAAGTCCTCGATTTCCACCTCGTCATGAAACACTGCCATGGTCAGCGCGGGTGGCCGAAGGGGTGACGCCCCGGCAGTCCGAGACCAGCTCCGAGGTTTTAACTTCGCCGGAGCCGGCCTGGGCTCGGCATCATCAGGTCGCGCCGGGCAAGGACTAGCGCTTCCGGTGCATAGGCAATGACGCAACTCCGCCCTGCGCGGCCAAATGGATAACCGGTAGCGGTCACCATGGAGATGGCTGAACTAGGGGCGGAGACACTGGGAAGACGGCAAGCTTGCTCAGCGGGGTCGCACACCGCTCCTCCTATTGGACGGCAGTGACCAATAGAATGTGGGGCTCGCCCGCGCTGCTGCGTCACGTCTGGGACCGCGGAGTATTCCAGACGCCTGCAACTAAACGTGGCCGGGTCTGCAAGCTAGGTGCCAGCGGGGAAGTTTCCCTGCTTCTTATCGCCTGCTTTAACGCAGTAAACAGCCCGCTGAAGGCTGCAGCTGGTGCTAGGTAACATCCTCCCGGCCCTCGGGAAAGGCGGGGTGGGGAGGCGAGAGCAACTTAGCCTCCTCGACCTCCCTTCCTGGTGACGGACGAACAGTTCCCGTAGAATTTCGCTTCACCGAGTGACCTTGAGCCCAGGGCGACGGTCAGCTTGTTAATTCCTGGCTGCAGGTACATTTCGTTTCCTTCTCACCCCAGACGTCTTAAAATACCCTAAATTGTGTTGCTGAAAGGACCAAACCCTGGAAGGCAGGGATTGAGTTCTAGTCTTCTGTTTGCCAAGCTTATACCATTATTAACTACGATGATTTATAGTAATAGTAATAACATCACCTTTTATTATTGGGAAGTTATGTGCCAGCTATTGCACTAAGTGGAATTGTCAACTCTAGGAGTTTACATGTTCTTCCATTTTATTAATCTTTGAGGTACAGGGAGTTGGGCATCTTGACTAAAATCATACACCTGGGAAATAATAAACAGCTTGTCTATCTCCAAAGCCCAGGAACAAATTACTTATGTGAGTACCAGTTTTTTCGTTGTGAAAGAAATGGTGTCAGTAGGCAGGTTTATCAGTGTGAGGCCTATGTATGCCTTGAAGCGAAATGCAGATAAAAGGCATTTTTGTCTTGAAAGCAGTGCTAGTGCCTGTTTTGGTAAAACCGATTCCATTGGGTCTTACTTAATTACTAGGCATTTTAATGTCTTAGTAGAGAAGAAATGCATTGTAGTGAAAAAGCACTTTTGAGAGAAGATCTGGGATCGGAATCTTGAGTTGTTGATTACCTCTGGCAACTGGATATTTACATTCTTTGGGCTTTATTTCCTCTTCTAAGAAAGGATTGGAGTAGAGATGATACGAGATCCTTTTTAGATGTAACATTCCACTTTTGTATGGAAATTATGAGTTTTACTTGGTTCAGCAATGATATATAACATATTTAGTTTACATTTACATAACACATATACATAATATATCCCTATGCACTTCTGAAGAAAACATTACAATGACTACTAAACTTTACATTTATTCCTAAAAGGGCGGATCACGAGTTCAGGAATTCGAGACCAGCCTGACCAACATGATGAAACCCCGTCTTTACTAAAAATACAAAAATTAGCCAGGTGTGGTGGTGTGTGCCTGTAATCCCAGCCACTCAGGAGGCTGAGGCAGGAGAATCTCTTGAACCTGGAAGGCGGAGGTTGCAGTGAGCTGAGATCACGCCACTGCACTCCAGCCTGGGCGACAGAGCTAGACCCTGTCTCAAAAAAAAAAAAAAAAAAAAAAGAAGTAGGTGATAATTGTATAATGCAAACTAGATTTGATGAGTGCTGTTGTATATCAGGCCAGAGGGAGTTGTTTATTGGCAATACCAAACCTCCACCTCTCTAGGTTGTTTGACAAGGAAGAGAAGGGGTCAATGTATTAGGATTGATTTTAGTAACACTCTTGCTTGCCAGGTGCTTTGGTAGACATTTTATTTATTCCTCTCAGTAATCCAGTGAGGTGGCGTGGGTAATGTTAAAATGGCAAGAGGAGACTTGCTGAAGATTAGAAAGTAGGAAGGAGTCACACCTGAGCCCAGTTCCGCTCATTTCCGGTCAAATACTCTGTATACTACTTGTTTACCACTAAGGTTTCTTTGCCTATTGGAGCAAGAGGAGCCCTTTTTCTTCCTCAGTGACACCTAAGATTCTAAATAGACAGATGTCATGATTGTTTTTTGAACTTACTTAATTTCAGTGCATTTATGCTTATTGAGGCATTCTTGGCTTTTCTCTGTCAGTGTCCTCTCACACCCTGCCTAATGTATCAGCAAGATTTGGGGCTCTAATTCCAAAATATATGTCATGTTCATCTACTTCTGCCATCTCTGTAGCTGTTACCTTATTATAATCTTAGACCAGAGTCTTTTAACTGGACTTCCTGCTTCCACTCCTGCCCCTCTCCCTCTATTCTTCCCACAGCAACTTGAGCAGTCCTTTAAAAATATAAATTAGTTCTTGTCCTTCTCCTGATTGATTCAAACTTTTCAGTTGCTTCCCATTACCCTTAGGATAAAATTCTTACCCTTACTATAGACTGCTGGACTGCATCTCATTTCACTCTTACCAGCTTACTGCTCTCCAGTCACACTGGCCTTGGTTCCTCTAACATGCCGGGCTTATTTCTGTGTTGGGACCTTTGCTCTTGCTAGTCCTTCTGCCAGAGTTGTCTGCCTTTAACGTTTGCTTGGCCGCCTTTTCCTCATCATTCAGATCTCAGCCAAGGTGTCATCACTGGAGAGATGTCTTTCTTGATATTTCCCCCACCTACCCCATCACTCTTACTCCCTTTATCATACTCATCATAATCTATAATTATCTTGTTAATTATTTGTTTACTACTATCTGTCTCTGGAACTGTAATAAAAGCTTCATGATGGCAAGGGCCTTGCGTCTGGTTCTTTATTATATCTCCAAGGCCTAAAATAGTGCCTGGCACCCCTGTAATTGTTGAATGAACTGAGTATACCTGTTGAACTGAAACCATGTAATTAATCTTAAATGTTAAATTTAATCTGTTGCTTGCAGAAGTTTGTTTTACTACATATTTAATGGGTGTCAGTTTTATTTAGCACTTATTATAATTTTCTGCATTTCAGAAATAAAGTTAATTAAGATTTTTTGGTAAGGGAAGGCCTGTGAGGATACAGACATTGATGGGATGGTCTTCTTTATATGGTTTTAGAAATAACTTGATATATATTGATCTGCTGTGGTTGATTAAATGCTTACAGTATGAAACCACTGGACATATTTCAAAAAATTAGTAGGTTTTAAATTTTTTTATATTTTATTTAAAGGACTGGCATAAAGCTTTGGAAAGCACTTTAAACAGAATTTTATAAAAATGTCCTTTATTTACCAGTAGGTGGCACTCTTGGTCATGGTTACTTTTACAAAATAAAATCTTAGGATTTTTAAAGAGAACTCCTTTTTTTTTTGAGACTGAGTTTTGCTCTTGTTGCCCAGGCTGGAGTGTAATGGCACGATCTTGGCTCACTGCAACCTCCGCCTCCCAGGTTCAAGCGATTCTCCTGCCTCAGCCTCCCTAGTAACTGGGATTACAGACACCCGATACCACACCTAGCTAATTTTTTGTATTTTTAGTAGAGATAGGGTTTCACCATGTTGGCCAGTCTGGTCTCGAACTCTTGACCTCAGGCGATCTACCCACCTCATCCTCCCAAAGTGCTGGGATTACAAGTATGAGCCACTGTGCCCGGGAAGAACTGCTTTTAAAATTAACATTTGTTTTCCAGTTCAGTTGAGAGGGAGACCATTCAAACAGCATAATCATTAAGTGATGTATCCTATTGTGAGGACAACTTATTTTAGCAATAGTTGTCTAAAACATTGAACAAAACAGTATTTCCATATTTAACAATATAGTAGTTAAATTTTATCAGGAAACTTGGCCTTAAATGACATGTAACTATGTCATTCTAGCCTTTGGTCTGCTGTTTCCTGGGGTGGATATCCTAAGTAGCAGGTGTTAAAGACAGGCAAGGAAGATGAACAAAATAAGCTGTAAGATAAATAGTCGAAAAAGAAAAATGGAAGCATGGAGGGAAGAATGGATGGAGAGATGGTAATTGAGAGTGGGCTTGTTGTGAGGTGATGCCTACTGATTTTAATGAGCCTTTCCTTTGGCAGCTAAGAGGTAATAGTGCTTTTGATTAGTTCCCCAAAACATTGTTATATGTTGTTTGTGCCATTGCAGGAACTTTGTGAGAATTTTAATGCATGGAAAAGCTGTCCATGTTCCAACTGCTGTACATCCAAATGTCTCAGTGTAATAGCAGGACCAAAATATTCTGTCAATCAGCTGACCATATACTTAATGACTCCTAAAATCTCGTGGACTTCTAAAGTGAGTTTCAAGTTCTTTCTTTCAGGGATTAAGGTAACATTATTGACTTAGAACATTTAATGGAGAAAAACTACATTTAGTGGTCTTGAATGACGTTGAAGAGGCCTTCTGCTTTTTTCATTTAGTAAAGAGAAAAATAGCAAGTAGCATGCTTATCCACAATGATACTGCAACATACTATGACGAGAAGAAATATATGGTTTATCTAAAGACTAGTTATGAACCAGTGAGCTTTTTAATATGATTTGGGTATAACCAAATAAACTGCATATGACTTATATCACCATCAGATTTATTTATTTTTATTTATTTTCTGTCTTCATCTATTAGAATGCAAGCTCTCTAAGAGAGTTTTTGTTTTCTTCATGCCTATAGCACCATTGCTTAGGCCAGTGCCTGCCATATAGTGGACTCTTGATAGATACTTGTTGAATGAAGGACCAAATTAATGAATATGGAGTAGGAATGTAAACACTTAGCTTGAATATTTTGCTAACAGCAATTTATCACAATTAATTTATATACTGCCTCCCAAAAAGCTCAGAAAAAAAAGTATTCACATGCATTTTCATCTATTCTCAAGGTAACTAAGATGGACAGATAGAGCAATGTAACATGTTAAATGTGGCCATTTTAGACAAAGAAATGTTTAAAAATTGACATAGGAAAATGATAGAAAAGGAACCAAAAAGAAATATCATCTGAGTCCTAATCAGTGCTTTTCTTGATAGGCTGGTAGTTTTTAGAATTCGAAATGTTGAAGAATCTGTGTGTGTGTGTTTAACTTTTTGTTGAAGTTCAAGTACAAACAGAAAACTATACAGATCCTAAGAGGACAGCTTAATCAGTTTTTATAAAAAGTGAAAATACCCATGCAATCCGCACCTAGATTAAGAAACAACATTGTCACTACCACCTCCCAAAGGAAATTGCTAACTTGATTTCTGACATCATAGATTCATTTTGTCTGTTTTTATACTTTATATGATTAGAATAAAAGAATCTCTGTTCTTTGGGGTCTGGCTTCTTTCATTCAGTATGTTATTTGTGGTAATTCATCTGTGTTACTGCATGTAGTTGCAGTTTTTATTGCTGTATAGTATATCTTACTGTGTGAATGTATCACAGTTACCTTATCTCCTGTAGTAATGGCATTTGGATAGTTTCCAGTTTGGGCTATTAGGAATAGTGTTATTATTATCTGTTTTGGTTTCTTAATATCTGGGAACCTTAAACTTCTTATTTGGGAACCGTTGTAAATTTATCTTCCTCTTACACTTTACCTAACAAGAAATATAAAAGACTTATGCAGTAATCTTTAGGTAGAATACAATTATCAGGAAGTTATAAATCTACTCCCCTCTTCTATAATAGCATAAGATTAGTCATGTGAACTTGGTCAGAGATTTTAGAAAGCGATAGAGAAGACGAATATTTGATATTACCAAAAATTACATATTTATATACATAATTGTGGAGATACCTTGAGGCAACTCTAAATAGTGGCAGAAATTTTGTCAAGGTGAAGTTAGCCTCTTGGCTGCTTTGCTGGTAGCTTGACTCATAATAGCACCGACAGAAATCCAAACTCTTCTTCACTGACTCTCTAAAATAGTCCGATATTTCCCCACTTTAAAAAAAAACAATTTGAAATTTCAGTGTTCTGTTTGCCCAGAAAGCGCTATGGCCTGTGCTGCTGTTATGATTCCTGGGTTGTTGCGATGCTCTGTTGGAGCCATCTGTACTGAGGCTGCTTCACTGAGATTGACACTCAGCACTTTGCGCCACCTTACTCTAACCAGGTGAGTCATTAAGCCTTCTGTGTCATTTGAAGTTGATTTTCAAAGAGACCCGACCTGCTGACGGTTGTGGGAGGCATATCAAACTCCCGGAAAGGTAACACCTTGGCTTCAATGTGCATGCTGTCAGGTTGTTAACCGTTTTTTGTCTGAGATGGAGTCTTGCTCTGTCGCCTGGGCTGGAGTGCAGTGGCACGATCTTAGCTCACTGCAACCTCCACCTCCTGGATTCAAGTGATTCTCCTGTCTTAGCCTCCCGAGTAGCTGGGATTACAGGTGTGCACCACCACACCTGGCTAATTTTTGTATTTTTGGTAGAGAAAGGGTTTCTCCATGTTGGCCAGGCTGGTCTCGTACTCCTGACCTCAGATGATCTGCCTGCCTCGGCCTCCCAAAGTGCTGGGATTACAGGCATGAGCCACCATGCCCGGCCAAAACTTTAGTTAGATGGGCAGATACTCACTGGCCATTTTATAGGATCCGTAATGTTACATTGTATTTAGGATAACCATGATATTTCAGGAAAAACTAATTTTATTATTTTTATGAGGATAATATGTAATAACCTAATTTTACTTTCTATTAAAGCATAATGAAATCCAAAAGGAAAACTGATCACATGGAGAGAACTGCAAGTGTCCTTCGACGGGAGGTTTGTATCTTTGGGGTATGACAGGTTTTTCCAGCTAGACCGTTTACATGTGGTTATGACTGGCTTATGGGTAAAGTGTTAGATGAGTCTGGTCCTTTTGAAGGACAGTTGGGAAGTTTGTTATTTTTCTATTTAGAAATTTTGTGAGCAGGACATTTGATATCTGATTTGGAAAGATGACAGATACTCAAATTTTTCCCTTTAAACTTGGAATGAATGGATTACCTTTTGATGAAGAGAGTAGAGCAGCAACTGAGGGAGCCATCCTCACAGGTATGATGTTTAGGGTTATATTTTAGCACTAGAACTTCTTTTAGAGCCTACATTTTATGAATAGCTTACCTTTTTCTGTTTTTTTGTGTGGGGTCTTTTTTTTTTTTTTGCATCACATCTCAAAGTCCTTGTTCTCATTCCTACTTTAGAACAACTTCTTATTTCATCAAGGGAGAAAGCACTAACATCTGAGAAAGGAAAGTGGACGAGCTCTTATTACCCTTCTAATGTACAGATTTTTTCCACCATATTCAGACTATAGAAAGCTAATCTACCACCTGAAGGGGTGTCAAGGGCTGGGAAATAAAGGATCCGTACCCTTTACCTCAGTGAGTAACCCCATTTTTATTTAAAAACATAAATCAGATATTTGATTTTGCTTTTTTGAATGTTTGTCACTTACTCAGATATATTTAGCTTAGTGTTATAAGACTATTTAAGCTAACAATAAAAAACTGTTTCATGTAAAGAAGGATTATATACTTCTACAAACATGGGCAGAAATTATATTGTCTCATTTAAATTTATCTATTAATAGAAGGATACACTTTAATGTAAAGGCATATTGTTTAGGCCCTACTTTTAAGGCTAACTTCTTTCAGAAAATTACTTTGGGACTAAGGGTAATGTGTTGTTGATTCAGCTTAAAGTTCATTTTTTTTTTTTTGAGAAGTCTGTAAAATTAGTTTAGCATAGTAGATTTAGGAGCTTGTGGGGAAGTACACTTTTTCCAATGGTAAATCTGAAAATACTTTTTTTTTGGTTTGTTCAAGTGACCAAAAATGCTGATTCTGTAAATGTGAGACTTGTTAGGATTTCTTTTTATAAAATGAAGGCCTTGCAAATTATGAAGAAAAAAGTGATTTATCTTACAGGCTCTTTCCTGTTGTATTTTGAGGCTGGTGGAATTACAGCAGAGGTTGAAAATCTTTCCCTAGAAGGCCAGATAGTAAATACTTTAGGTTTTTTGGGCCATGCTGTCTTAATTACAACTTCTAATCTTTGATTTTATAATGTGAAAAGAGCCATAGATGGTATGTAAACAAATTTCATTTACCAAACACCCAGATTTGGCCTGCAGGTAATAATTTGCTAGTCCCTGAATTAGAGTATTCATTTCAGAATTTTATTTTACAAGACCAATTAATTTTAATAGCCTGCAGAAACTAAATGAAATATGAGCAAAAAAGAATCATCAAGCATTTACAAAACAATTAGTACATTATTTACTGTTTAACATCAACTGATATTTACTGAGCACCTCCTGTTTCTCAGGACCAAAAACTTGTTTCTTACCTTAGAGAATTCTCAAAACTATGCTGTAAGATAGATAATAATATTTTAAGACAGGTAAGATAGATAGATAATAGTATTTTCTTTTTTTTTTGAAACAGGGTGTTGCTCTGTTACCCAGGCTGGAGTGCGGTGGGTACAGGGGTACAGTCATGGCTCACAGCAGCTTCTGTCTCCCAGGCTCAAGTGATCTTCCTGCCTAAGCCTGAGTAGCGAGGACTACAGGCACACTATTGTGCCCAGCTAATTTTTAATTTTTTGTAAAGATGGTCTTGCTTGTGTTGCCCAGGCTGGTCTTGAACTCCTGGCCTCAAGTGATCCCTTCTCTTTGGCCTCCCAAGGATTACAGGCATGAGCCACCACACCTGGCCAGTATTTTCTTTTTAACAGATGAAAAGACTAAGAAGCGGACTAATAGGAACTTGCACAGCATCCATCATAGGCATTAACATACTTAATTATGTTGACTGCCAATTCTAAGGAAACATATCTATTTTTCACGTTTTTATTGTTACCACAAAGTCTTTACTTTTACATTTTTCAAATTTGTGTGGATATAAACAGTATTTTTATTTATATCACCATCATTTCTGTTTCCTAATAAAAGACCTTTATCTCCCTAAGGTTATCACCACTTATCTATAATTTCTTGCTTATTAATTTTAATAAAATATACATAAGTGGGAATGTACAGTATTCAGTCTTCTGCAGTTTACAAATGAGGCAGGCACATACTTTAAAGGTTACACCTATTAAGAAATAGATGCTAATGGCACGTCTCTCTCTGAGTACGCTCACACTCCCTTTTCTTGTGTGTGTGCTTTCCCCCTTCCAATAAATCACTGTACTATCACTAAAAGAAAAACAAAAAAAAGATGTCAACTATGATTTCTAAAATATACTTAAATATATTTAAAATTAACCTCATTAAAATTTTTGGTTTATAAATATAACTGTATAACTACAGTATGTTAAGCTTAAATGACTGTATTATGATAGTGACATATAAAGTACTGATATACATATTCTTTCAAGTTTAAAGTATCTCACCTGAGAACTGGGCTAAGGGGCAGTTCCTTAGTTTGGTTCCACTGTAATAAAATTATAAAAGGTGTATTTTCCTTTATTTAACAGATACATAACTATAGCCAAAAGGTCAGGCAACACAGAATTCAGTAAATACTGAGGATAATGCAATAGTTAATGTCAAATTCTAGCCAACTTCTAGTATTATGGAAGTATATCTAATCTTAGGGAAAACCTGTTCTAACAAAATTATCTTAAGAAAAAGGGAAAGAACTATAAAGAAACAGACTATTAGAGATCTAGTAAATATTCTTATTTTATAGATTAGGGACTGAGCTTCAGTCTTGATAAGTAACTTGCACAAGCCATATATGCCAGTGGTGAAACCAGGACTGATTGCTGAACCTGACTTCTGTTTCAGGTTCTTTTGAACATGCCCTTGTTCTTTCATGTTATGACCAAATCATATCATTTATTCACTGAATTTTAACTTTAATTTGGAAAATTAACTAATAAAACTTTTTCTCTTCAGCACAACTCTCTAGTTTTTCTAAAAATGAGCATTTTAAGAACAGAATACAGTTGATAACATTAGAGCACTCTCATAGTTCCTTAAGATCAGAACTATATACAGGAAAAAGTTCCCTTTACGTAAAGTTTGATTTGGCTGGAGAAAACTTATAAAACAGTCATAGCTTTAAAGCCTTTTTACTCTATATCATAGTGACATCCTCTGTTGTAAAACAGTTTTTTATCATCTGACATTTTCTTCAGGTAGCCAGTTTTCCTGCTTTGGCTGTCTTATAAGAGCTTCCAAAGACTTCAGTCTACTTATAGTTTGTTGTTTGTAGGTCAAGAAGAGTTATCTTAGAATGTAGCTTAGAGACTTTCTGCCAAAAACGTTCTTTAGTTGTGTCTTGTCTGCAGTAAGAATGTTCAATTCGTGGTCGAGCGCAGTGGCTCGTGTCTGTAATCCCAGCACTTTGGGAGGCTGAAACAGGAGGATCACTTGAGACCAGGAATTTAAGACCAGCTTGGGCAACATAGCAAGACCCAGTCTCTACAAAAAGTTACAAATTAGCTGGACATGGTGGTATGCTTGTAGTCCTGGCTATTCAGGAGGCTGAGACAGGAGGATCACTTGAGCCCAGGAGTTCAAGGTTACTAACGTAAGCTATTATGGTGCCACTGCACTCCAGCCTGTGTGGCAGAGCAAGACCCTGTCTCTTTTAAAAAAAAAAGGAAAAGAAAAGAATGTTCCGTAGTTTACCTCCTTATGTAAGGAGTCTTCAATGTCTATGTCTTCCATTTCCCTGGTTTCTTTTTGGGCAGATATAAAAGAATTAACTACAGGTTTAGAAAAATGCCAATAATAGATTATTTATTTGTGTTTAATTCTTCAACTGTTTAATTGTGCTAAATAAGAATGAATTATCCTGTGCTGACCTGATTTTCATGGAATATTTGTAAAGTTTGGATTAGCAAGATGATTGGTAGTTATTTCAAGCACTTTTTGGGTTTCCAAAGACTGTTGAATACCTTCTGAATTTGAAATTATCAAAGTAATAGTTATAGAATTTAGATACTCAAAAGATGTGTGAAAACCACCTATATCCATATTTTAGTTAACTGATGTTTCCAAGATAGATTCTGGTTTCCCAGTTAATCTTGTTTAACTAGTTTAAGAGTTAACATGTATTTTGACTTAAACCCGGGAGGCAGAGGTTGCAGTGAGCCAAGATTGCGCTACTGCACTCTAGCCTGGGCAACAGGGTAAGACTGTCTCAAAAAGAAAAGAGTTAACATGTATTTTGTATGCTTCTTGGTTTTGGAAGCCGGTGGCTTCAGCAAGGCAGATGAATCAAGTAATTGCATGTTCAGGGAGCACATCTGTATTAACTATATTTTTCTTTGCCTCATTTAATACAAGTGATTTTTCTGATTTGGCTTTTAGGCATACTTTTTTCTCATCTTCCAATTGTTTCTTCTGTGAATTTTTTTTTTTCTTAAGAAGGATCTTTTACTTGATTGTCTTCAGGCAGAGGAAAAAGTTGTTGGAACTGTACTTTGTTTTAAATATCAAATCCCCCGTCTGATGTCAAGAGAGTCAGGAGTGAAATGGTCGCTACCTAGTAACTGGTATTTACTGGAAACCCATCAATCTTGCTTTCTATTTTTTTTTTTAACCACTTTTCAAGTGTTTCTCATTTAGAGGAAATGGATAAAAACTCAGCTTCTGGTCTTTATTTTTTTTGTTCCTGGCGATTTGTAGAGTAAATATATATAAATATATAGCTGAGTATCACTTGTATGAGGTCCTGGGAGACCCGGGGCCAGCAAAAGGTGCAAGGCGGCCCTTCTTCCATTTCAGAATTTTATAGAACAAAATTATTGGGACTTTTGGGGGTTATTTTGAGCCAAGTTTAGGTAAACTACAAAGAAAGTTAATGCAAACTCTTGAGAATTTTAGTGCCCACAAGTCAGAAAATTACAGGAAAATCCAATCGTGGTACTACCTTTCAGGAAATTTTTAGTTGCATCTCTTCTCCTCTTCTGTTTCTTTTTCTTTCTTTCTTTTTTTTTTTTTTGAGACAGAGTCTCGCTCTTGTTGCCCAGGCTGAAAGTGCAATGGTGTGATCTTGGCTCACTGCAACCTCTGCCTCCTGGGTTCAAGTGACTCTCCTGCCTCAGCCTCCCCAGTAGCTGGGATTACAGGTGCCTGCCACCATGCCCGGCTAACTTTTTTTTGTATTTTTAGTAGAGATGGGGTTTCACTCTGTTGGCCAGGCTTGTCTTGAACTCCTGACCTCGTGATCCGCCCACCTCACTCGGCCTCCCGAAGTGCTGGGATTACAGGCATGAGCCACAGCTCCTGGCCCTCCTCTTCTGTTTCTAATTTCCCCTCTTCTCCTGTACAGAATGAGAACTGCGAAGAGTTGGGAGGAACTGGAGAAAGCTAGATGGTATCTGGCTTTCTCAGCAGTACATGGTCATTAGGAACTCGCCCCAATCTCCAGAGGGTGCTCCTAGCCATAGAGTAGGGGCTGGACCCTGGACTCGTTGAAATGAATGGCACCTCAGGTTTGGCCATAACAGAACTGGATCAGCTTCTCATAGTCTTGTCTTCCATTCTTGCCTTTAATTTATATAGTGAGTATACTTTACACATGTTATTTGCTCTTCAGTTCAAGTCCATGAGGTAGCCTAAGGATACAATGTCATCTGGATTTTACAAAGAGGAAGCAGGGCCTAGGACATGTCTCTCAGTGGTGAAAGAAAGCTTCAGCTCAGAATTCCTAGGCTAAAGGACTGTGTTGCTGCTCTTGGAGTCCATAGAAAATGGAATACTCACCCAGAAGTGTTCTTTTGGTTTTGGGCATTGTATTTCCTCTGGAAAGCTTACTGAATGACCATTTATGATGTTTATGCTTCTTACTTGGGACTGTAACTGTAAGTAGTCTGGGATTGTGCTGATGGAGGAAACTGAACTCTGAATTGAATTACGTTGGAATGTTTGTGTTTGAGTTTTATTCATTTTATTAAGAATCAAAAGAATAAGCAGTCTGAGTAACCCTAGAAATGTCAAGGAGATAAGGATAGAAATATTGTAATGCAGTAAGGATTGTTCAGGCAAGACAAATTTTACTGGAGGGGGTCATTCTGTGCTTGGCCTTATAGACTGTTGGCCTACTGAGCAATATATGCTCTGTTCATCAGTTTGTTGGGAGAGTTTGGCAGTGAAAGAATTTCTTAAATTACTAATTTGTATGCATTCATTTGTTCATTTGGAAATGTGCCAGACCCTGGGCCAGATCCTGGGGTTATAGCATTGAAAATGATAGATAAGCTCCTGTCTTCAGATTTTAATGGGACTCTGATCGGAAGACTTTATGCACCTAATTGATTTTGGAAATCTTTCTAATTCTTTTTCTATTGTACTAGTTTGCTTTTAGAAGCCTGTGTCTTTTCCTACAGTATCTTATGTGTATGTTGCCTTTTTGTTTACAAAGCACCAGATTATACAACAGATTGGTACTTGATTCTCACAACCATTCTGGGAGGGACATGTAGAGATTTTAATTTCTATTTCACAGATGAGGGGATTAAGAATCAAAGATTTAGATAGGCTGACCCTGCTTCCTCATTTGCCTGAAATAGTCCTGGTTTATGCCTCTCGTTCCTGGTGTAATAGCACTCACTTTCACTCTCAAAATTATTCCGTCTTGAATGATAAATTATATTGTTGTCCTAAGTTTAAAGGACTTGTTCAAGGGACAAGGACTCAGTCCCTGAACTCAGATCTTTGATAATAAAATCAGCTTTCCTTTATGTTACAGCAGAATATGACACTCTGTTTAGACGGACAGGGCTTAATTGAGCAATGTGTTACTAGGCATGAGAAAGGAGGGAGATACTGATGGCAGAGTGGTTAGTTAATAAATGGCTGGGCCCCTGGGGCAGATGCCTTTGGGGATCCTACAGTTCCAGGTGCTGATTTTTCCAATGCTTATAATCTGCTTGTGATCTTGCTAAGGCTTGGGTTTGAGTGGGATGGTCTGCTTAGCTGCAGAGTGGACTATGTCCCAAGGCTAACCTCTACAATTCTCTACTGGTCATCACCTATGCATTTCAAGGAGATTGCGGTAGAGTGGTCACTTCAATTTGAGGTAGGGGACATCTTTTCAACATGCACTGTTTCTCAACAGTTGTTCCTGTAATTTGCTTTGGTTATTAGAGCTTGATGGTCAAAGAACCTTTTAGAGATGATCCAGCCTGGGATGAGCAGTGCTTGACGCTCCTGGCTTCACACTGTCAGCAGTGACAAAGCAGAGCAGGTGGAGAGAAACCTCAGGCACTCACTGCCTGGAGGTAGTTGTAGGGGATCTGGGGGGCTGGACTACAGCTCTTAGAAAAACTCCCAAGGAAGTATAGTCTGATGGCCCTGGCAGCTGGCCTCTGGCCGCTAGGGGTGTGTAACTAACTCTGCTGTGAGTTGAAGGCTACAAAGAAAGGGAGGCTCCTTGGGGAAAGGCCCAGTTTAGCAGCTCTGTAATCATAGTATCTAGCACAGTGCCGGAGAAAAAAGGAGTTCCATGTTGGCTGTGTTAAATTTGAAATGGAAATTAAACAGGCTGTTGGACACGTGAGATGAGAGTTTACTGCTAGAGATGAAAAGTTGAGGCCACGTAGAGAGTAAGGGAAGAGGACTCAGGACTCAGCCCAGGAATGTGTCAACAGTTAGAGGCCAAGCAGAAGAGCAAGAGCCAGCGAAGGAGATGGAGAAGGAGTGGCCAGCCAGACAGGAAGGAGATCAGCAGAGTATTCTTGGAGCCGGGGAGAAAAGTATTTCAAGAAAGAGAGAGGAGCCAACCGTGCTGAATTCTGCTGAGAGGTCATCATTGGATTTACCAAAGTGGATAGTGGGTGACCAGAATGACTGGCTTTAGTACATTACTGAGGGTGAAAGCCTGATCAGATTGTGTTGAGGAGAGAATGGGAGATGAGAAAGTGGAGACAGGACCATATGTAACTCTTGAAATGTTGTAATGTGAATGGGAGCAGAGAAATGGGGTGAAAGCTGGATTAAAGGAGAAGCTTGTTTTGTTTGTTGTATTTTGAAAAGCAGCAAAGACCACAAGTGCCTGGATTTAAATCTGCTTTGCCCCTTACTGGCTCTGGGACCTCAGTTTTCTCATATGTAAAATGGGGATATAATAATATCGGCTTTCTAGAGTTGTGAAGACTGAGTGAATGAATGTATGTAAAGTGCCTGACATATGGTAAGGATGTCTATAAGTGTTTGCTGCTGTTGTTGTTGTTACATGTTACATGAGGTGGGAGATCCTAGAGCTCGTGTGTTCTGATGGGGAGGGTAGAGAGGGTGTGATGCAGGAGAGAGGATAGTTGCTGGAGGAAAGGCTTGAGAAGACAGAGAGGAGACCAGCCCAGGTGGACAGGTTAGCCTTTGGTAGGAGTAAAGTGAGTTTACTTGTCATTCTAGGGCATAGTGTTAACCAGCATAAGCCATTTAAGAAGTTAAATTGTGTGGTTGACAAAGAATTTTGTGTCTACCTTTGTTAGTAAATCACTTGAGTAAAATCTGCTTCTAGTCAGATTCCTACACATCAGATTGATACTCTGCTACCATTTAAATAATGTCCCTAGGTCTTGGTGTCTTTGTGTGTAAAATGGCATATGATTCTTGATAATGACTAAAGTTTCCTTCAATTCTGAAATTCTCTGAACCATACCTACATTTTTGTTTTTGGTCATCTCTAGTCATGGCTTTGCCTAAATTTTTAAGCCAGAAAATGAATGAACAGGAGTGAACAGGGAAAGCTAGCCAGGTTTCCAAAGAAATACCTATTTCCTGTACAGAGACTTTTGCACCAGCGGTAACATCAAAATATCCTACATAAAACCAGCTTTTTAAACAACTGTGATGGAATTTCCTTTTAGATGCTGACTCTGCCTAAGCATTAAACATGTGTACTGGTAAAGTTGGCAAATGTGTTGTTATTTTACTGAACACTGGAAAAGCATAAATGTTGTTTTATGGAAAATTTCATTTCCTGCCATGTGTTTTAACTTAGGACATGGATAGTTGAGGTTTCAGTTGTGAAATCTTCTGATTCGTTAAGTATAAGAGCCAGTACAAATGATAAAATACATAGTTTCTCCACTATGTTTTGCCTATCCAATAAAAGAATAGCATATAACAAGGGCCACAATTACAGGTCCTAATTATATGAACTAGCTTTTGGAGTAAAATAAATATGTGGTCTTCAAAAAGATTTCGTTGATGTTTTTAATCCACATTGCTAGAAATCTATATAGTATACAGCATTTGTGTTAAGCAAAATAGTAACAGGGAAGCATGTCTTTAAAAATAATGAATTGTGCAGGGTATTTTATGTTCCAGATATAGATAAAACAATTTTGTCCAGATTGTTAGGATAAATAGCAGTAGGTACATTACTGTTTGTATTTCAGGTTGAGTATCTCTAATGCAAAAATCTGAAATCTGAATGCTCCAAAATCCAAAACGTTTTGAGTAATGACATGACACTCAAAGGAAATGCTCATTGGAGCATTTTGGATTTCAGATTTTCACATGAGAGATGTTTAACCTATAAGTATAATGCAAATATTCCAAAATTGAAAAAAAATTGAAATCCTAAACACTTCCGGTCCAAGCATTTCAGGTAAGGGATACTCAGCCTGTCATACCAATAATTGGTCATAGACACCATCCAAATGAAAATATGGCTTAATAGAAAGTATAGCTTGTTTCCTTCCTCATTCAATTTTACATTTGGACATTGGAAAATGACTAATGCTTCCATTTCACATAGCCTAGCACTTGATCGTGACGCATTCTCGGGTATCTCAGCTGAAATTCTGCTCCCTATCTAGTTTTGTTAAGGAATTTAACACATGCCAGTTAAGCTGTCAGAAATGAAATAATCTACCTCTAGGCTGTATTTTAACAGATTATTATATCGAAAGAAAAACATGAATGTTTATAAAATAACATTTCTTTCTTTCTTTTTTTTTGAGACAGGGTCTCACTTGGCTCACTGCAGTCTTGACCTCCAGGCTCAAGTGGTCCTCCCACCTCAGCCTTCCGAGTAGCTGGGACTACAGGTGTGCCACCATGCCTAGCTAATTTTTGTAATTTTTTTTTTTTTTTGGTAGAGATGTAGGGTTTTGCCATGTTGCCCAGGCTGGTCTCAAACTCCTGGGCTCAAGCTATCCGCCTGCCTTGGCCTCCCAAAATACTTTTGTAAATGTAAGAAAGGGGAATAACGAAGTAATAGAGACCTCTGATGATTCTCATTACTTGTCTTTGTAATAAGATACTTAAAAAAGAATGTGTAGCAAACAAAGGAAAATACCAGTTCTACTAAATAAATCTCTGCTCTCCCTGAACTCTCCCATACTTTTAAACATGAATCTGGATTTTCTATAGTGTTCTCTTTCCCTATCCACCCGGCTTAAAAAAAAAAAAGTGCTCCTGCATTTCTACCAATCTTTGTTCTGGAAAACCATTTTAAGTGACTTAAAGTTCAAGTTTTTATTCATTCTGCAGATACTTACTGAGCCTTACTATGTGTTGGGCCCTGTGCTTCATCTAGGGAGTTGACTAATACGTGCTGAATATGGTCAGAAAGGCGAAAACATTATATTGGTAGAGTTGAGAGTATGAAGAGAAGAGGGAGGACCTCAGGCAGGGGGTGTTACTTGAGCAGGGCCTAGAAGGGTGAGCAGAAGGTTGGTAGAACTGAGAGAGCTTGGCACATGCTGAATGACCTAGGTAGGGTTTTGGGGAAGGGCAGGTGTTAGGTACCTTTGAGGACCAGCAGGTTGTCCAGTTTGGCCGAAAAACCACGAGCACTGATCCAGGAGGAGTCCCAAGTTCGTATGAGTTAAACAGGACTTTTAGCTTTTGTTTTATTTTTTTTTTTCAGTTATCGAGTGGTAAAGAGCCATTTAAGGTTTTTAAGCTGGAGAGTAACTCAGTTAGGTTGGAACATTAGGAATATTTGCCTGTTGGCTGCTTTGAGAGACACAAGAAGGAGACCAAGGTAGTAGTTCAAGTGAGAAGAAAGAAATTCTCAGCTTAGGGTGATGGCAGGTAGGCAAGGGAAAGAAAAAACATGAGCCAAATTTATGGAATTTGGCTGTGTTAGGGACAGTATACCAGAAAGAGTCAAAGTTTGTGTGTGTTTGTGTATCAGCTGAAAATGTAATTGACTGTGTTGAGTCCAAGACGCATCCGTAATTGAATATCCGGTAATGGAAATAAGCTGATTTTGCAAGGCTCTGTGAGGGCAGGTGCAGTCTTCTCTATCTCTGCATACCCTGTTCCCCAGTTTCAGGCACCATGCTCAGTAAGTGTTCGTGGAAGGAATGACTTTGGTGGATTTCATTGTATGGCATAAGTGAGTTTACCATTGGAGCAGAACCATCAGATGATTTAGGGAGGGTCAAGCTAACCTGGATTTGAATCCGCAACTCCTAGCTAGGTGATCTTGAGCAAGTTACTGAATCTTTCAGTTTCCTCATCTGCAAGATGTAGGATAACAACACTTTCTCTTGGGATATAATATGATTATTCATATCAACTGAATGAATGAATGCACATAAAATATTTAACCTAGCATCTGGTATATACCTGAGATAAATGCTCCTCAGGCATTGGCTGTTGTTACTTATGGGGAGTGTTGATGTCAGCTTGTGATTGGCAGAAAAGTAATGATGAGTTGTCAGCAGAAGGTGGGAGGAGAATAGTAGTCTGTGAGTCCTTGAGGGCCTCAACCTGGAGTGGCAGAGGGAGTAGGAGCAAGGCAGTTTAGGGAAAGATGCTATGGAAGAAGTGAGAGAAGGAATGGTAAAGGAGAAAGACCAGGTCAGTGATAACAGGAGGGGACCTGAAAAGTTCAATATGGCTGTTCCAGACAAGGAGAATGTGTCAGTGTGGAAAATACCAAATTCAGAGAGGTCAGGGAGGGTGAGAACTGAGACTGGACATTGAGTTTGGTTGTTCAGAAAGACCCCAACCAACTGTCAAAGGAGAAATTGCAAGAGCACCGAAGCTAGGTTACCTGTGGTTAAGGTGAGCATCAAGGAAAAAGGGAAGATTCTGTGGGCTAAAGAAGAGCTGATTGTCTCAGTAGAGGAAGAGACGAAAGGCAGGATTTCTAAAATATATTCAAGACAGTATGGCTTTTACGTTTGCACTGGTAAAAACATGTACAAGCCCACCACAGAGCAGTTTCTTGTTGTCCATGTGAGCAGTCTCTCTGAGATGTTCAGTGCTCAATTTTTAAGGCCCTGGTGCAAAAGCATTGGTATGGTGGCATATATAGTTATAAATGGAATAAAATGTAATATATAATGTAAACAAATGCTAGTTAATTTTAATTAAGACAATGAAATATAGTCGTGTTGCCTGGTGACGGGGATGTTTTGATAAATGTGTCATTAGCTGATTGGCATTGTGCAGACATAGAGTGTACTTACACAAACCTGGAGGGGATAGCCTACGACACACTTAGGCTAAATGGTATAGCCTATTGTTCCTAGAGGACAAACCTGTATGCATGTTACTGTACTGAATATTTCAGGCGTTTGTAACACAATGATATTTGTGTGTCTAAACATAGAAAAATAGTAAAAGTCTGGTATTATGGGATCACCTTGTATATGTGCTTTGTCGTTGACCAAAATGTCATTGCACAGCACATGACTGTACATTATAACCAACATTAATGAGTTCTGTGGGCTAGCAGCGTTGTAAGTACTTTTGTCAATATTATCTCATTTAATCCTCCCAGCAATCCTATGAGGTATAGGTGGTATTATTCTCATTTTATAGCTGAGGAGGGCTAGGTAACTTGCCCAGAGTCACACAGCTGGTAAGCAGTAGAGCTGGGACTAAATACCAGGCAGTCCAGCTGCAGAGCCCATGCTGTTAACAGCCATATTCTGCTGCTTACTTTATTTTGTTGCTGAACTGCTTTGAATTGCAAATGGCATTAGATGTAATCTTTGATGAAACAGGAATGTACTAAAGGGAGGAAAATTGAACATGAAGGAAAGGGCTGGTGGTTGCTAATGGAACAGTGTTTCCAAGAGAGTAGGCAGGATTAGGACCAAGAGTGCAGGTAGAGGGTCAGTAATGGAAAATTACCCCACTTGATTTTTAGGAGAGGAGGAAGAGAGGGTTGACAAAAATATGGAGAAAGAAATGTTAGGGATTTTGCAGGAGGGAGGGAAAGGTAGATAATACTAGAAGATACTTTGAGGTGGTGAGAGAGACCACCATCCATCATGAGAATTATCCAGTGGATTTTTGAAAATGGTCTCCACGAATAGTTTGATGAGATTTAGTAGTCCTATTGGAGTAGAGGGCCTGCATGAGCTAGCATTAGGATGGGACGTTCATTGACCTTGACAGATTTCCAAAGCACCCTTTGGTGGAGCTGTGAAGATCACACTTTCCAAGGAGAGGGCTATATTTTGGTTAGTTGCTGATTTGCTGCCACAAGTAGAGATGAACAGACATAGAAGGTTGAGGAAAGAGTCATGTTGTCTTTTTTCTTTGCTTGTGAAGATGTTCCAGGCTTACAGGACAAAGAAACACAAAGCAGATGAAAGAATAAAGGAAATAGAGACCTTTTGAATTTGAAGGGGTGTTGAGCCATGAATGGCACATACCTGCATAGCTCCCGAGTCAAACCTATTCAAGGCTTTCCAGAAATCAGATACATCATGTAAAAATAGTGCTTCTCAAGTTTTCTGTAGGGAAGGGCTGTTTCTATTGTTAAGGTTGTGAACTGTTTCCATTTTATAAAATATCGTATGATAAAAAATGAATTTGAAAATTAATTAAAAACAAAGACATGAAGAATGCAAACCCATTTTGTTTTCTGTTACTAGACTCAACGGGCACAAGATTGTTCTGTGAAATTGTTAAAGTTTCTAAGTGCCTGCTTTTGATTTCTGAAATTAGCTCTTTGTGGACTCCTTACACCCCCAGAAGCAAGAGTGGGCCTCACTTGGCCCAGTACTGATGGAGAATTTAATGGCGGCTCCTTGATAAGACCCTGGCTTGTTCATAGAGTTCCAATTCCCTGAGCTCTTGCCAGAGTGCCTAGCCCAGTGCACAGCACATTGTGGATACTCAATCAAATAAATGCCGGTTAAATGATCCCTTGAATAGATGATTTTTGAATGTAGGATAAAATTAAATTAGTATGATAGCAAGTCTCTCAAAAAAAAGTTAATTAAAATGCATTCACATGGTGGTAGGCTGAACTAAAGCAAAGTGTGTTTTACCTTGTTTGGCAGTTTTCAAAAACCACATCTTCGTAGATTTCAAAAACCTTAGTTCTCAGGATGCCACCATTTGTCCCTTGCGCTGTGTACGCACTAATCTCAGCCACAGTTCATCTTTTGGTTTTAGATTGTGTCAGCAGCTAAGGTGTGTGGAGCTGCCAGTGAGTCACCGTCAGTGAAGAGCCTCCGCTTGCTTGTTGCTGATCAAGACTTTTCCTTTAAAGCTGGCCAGTGGTAAGTGACTTTTTTGTGTTCCAAGTATGTATGTTCAAGAAGGTGCCATCAGATAGAAGGGATTATTTTTTCTTCTGGAAAAGGCTAGCCATTCCCTTGAGGAAGAGGAATTCTAAATCATATCTGCTCAGGGCGAGCCTTTGTTGGCACAGAGGATCTGATTCCTTTCCTGGCCTCAGAGCCCACTTGGGTTTTGAGCCTGTGGCTCCCTCAGTCATATATGAAAATTGCTGTCTTGTGTTTTCCACATTCAAAGCTAGTATTGGCCCATGAAACTGACAACTCTGATAATTACACTCTTCAGGAATGGTTGCTAACAGAACGCACTTCAGTAATCTAATCTCCTTGAGTTATGTGTTGCAGGAAATTCATAGGTTTTTAAAAAGTCTTCTTTGTGTCCAATGCAGAGTAAACAAAGTATCCTGAAGAGAAGAGGAACTAGTGACGTCATCACAGGGCTCACTACCCTCTTGACTGAATTCGTCTATCATATGTACCTTATTTGGGTTGAATTTAAATACTTTGCCTAATTTGTTATCAGGATTCCCCAGTCAGGCCCAGCTCCCCAGAACCCCCATACAAATCATAAGTCTGTCCCATTTGACTCGGGACTGATCAGCATGCTGACTGGGTAACATTTCCTCCGAATGCGGCCTCCCTGAGCTTCAATTCAAGTTCAATTGTAAAGAAAGCAACTTGAATTTCCCTAGGAAAGGTGTGTTTGGGTGTGTGTGTCCTTTATTTAAATAAAGCATTCATTTCTAAATGGATTTCTGGCATGTCAGTCTTGATAGTGTTTCTTAAGAGTCACTTGACTAATTTTGGCAGTCTATCTGGAAGTGTAGTTTTGTTAGGAGGATGTGTGATAATAGCAAGTGTGATAATAGCAAGAGTTAGCAGTCTTGTGTGTTAATAGTTTGCCTTTGAATTTAGAACTAGAAAACAAGATGCTGATTGCAATAATTTGGGTTTGTGAAGCAATTTACTGCAATCTTTGCACATGTTCGATGATACACATTAAATGCATTTTGTCCGTTTTAGGGGGTGGGCAACATATTTACCCTTCAAAAATGGTTTAGCAGTCATTATATTGAAAAGTGGAAACTTTAATTGTAATGATCTGTTTTCCATTATTTCCTTTCTGTGGAAATGTTTGTGTCCTGTGCAAAGCACTGTCTCTGTGCCTTCAACTCTGAATCCTGCCAAGACTCAGACCCAGCCTCCTGGTTAGGAAAAGCCTGTGCATTGGTTATTGTGCTGCCACTGTGGTGTGCCTGCAAGTGTAATGCACTCGCTAACCTCAGTTACCTGATAAGAAAATGTCCTCATTCCCTAGTGATATTTGTAGAAATATTTGTGATTCTCAAGATGAAATGATTTGGGGTTGGTGTCATGTATACCATCCCAATGAATGGATTTGGCCATTTCACTGAATTTAGGCCTGGTTTTCATATGTGCCTGTCAGACTTCTTCGGAGGTCGGACTTGGCGGGTAAGGATCACTGGCTGGTGGTGGTGACGCTTTGCCTCCCAGGTGTTGATTAGTATTCATTCCAGCCTCCTGGGCTCTCCTCTTTGAACAGATTTTACCCTTACCATTGATTATGGTTTCTAGGGGTTGTGAGTTCGTTTTGATATTTGACCTTATGGTTACAGAATGGCCATTTTGCTGAGGTTGGTGGTGTCTGTCCCTTCCATGCTGTTGCTTGAATGGCTTTGTGCTCTAGGCTGTTTCAGACCATCAGCTTGGTAGTAACCACCATGTGGCACTTTGGAGAAGAGGGCAAGGATTAGGGAGAGGGAGTGAGGATGTGGCTGCCATGCAGTTTGTGTAGTTGGGATTCTCAGACTGGAGAGCTGCTAGAAATCAAGGAGAGGGTTGCTGTTGGGCTTATCTTTGGGGTAAGAGATTGGGCCGTGATTCCACATCTTTGAAATTTTGACCGGTGGCTTCCTCTGACACCTACCAAACTCTGAGAATGAGGTTCCAGGTGCAACTCTAACTAAATAAATGAATGTTGTCTGTGACTAGCTGGAGCTTTGGCCACAGATCCCCATGTAGACACCTTCAGCATAGATCAGATATAGGCCTCAAGGGGCTCTTTTTGCACTACACTGTGTTCTTACTGGGCCTTGCAGAGAGGGCTGATTCCTGTAGCAATAAAGCAGTTCCAAGAACTCTAGCAATCCAACCCCGAGAGAAAGGCCAAAGGCAGAACCACCTCAAAACATTTCTCACATGAGCAGGGTTGAACTTCTTGGTTCATCTTACTAGTAGGCCTACCACTTGCTAGCTCCTTGGTGAGGCCTGCCCTTGACCAGAATTCCTCCTCCCTTGGGGTGGAAAGATTGACACTCGCTCTTGGGTCTGGAGCATGCCACCACTAGTCCTCACACAGTGTGCAGGTGCCCTGAGTTTCTAGATTCACATTTGGCTGTGGTGCTCACTGCCTGCCTCTGGTATTGGTTACGCTACTGTGGGTAGCAGTGTATTGTCGCCTAGTGCCCTGGAGACTGCTCAGCTCACGTGCTTGCTTTCTACCAGCTAGCTCTGTGATGTGGTCAGTTTCCTTATTTGTCTGGGCTTCAGTTCTCATATCTTCAAAGAGGGAGCAGTAGTATTCCTACGTTTTGGGATATTTAAAGTGTTTAGCATAATGCCTAATGTTAACTTTGTTTGATTTTAGCTTTTGTTATTGCTAATAAGTATTTCATTCAGTTAGATCATATGTGCTGATAAGGCCCAGGGGACAGATTCCAATTCTTATCTCCTTGGTCAGTTTCCCTGCACTGAAGCTGTTGATTGGAAGAGTGGCAGGCCAGGCAGGAGTGGGGGCTCATCACCACCATGTCACCACTGATGCCCCAGTCAGTACTCAGTCCACACTTGGCTAGGTATACCTTGCCTCCTGAGGGGAAGTAAGGCCAAAGCATTTTCACAGAGTGGAGGGAATTCCTGGTCCTAGTGTGTCTGACTTCCTACAAGATAACATAAGTTTAGATGCTAGAAAGCAACTTTGAGCCCTGCTGAGAGAAAGAGAACACCAAGAAGAAACACTGGAGGAGCAAGATTAGAGAAGTAAGACTTTACCCCTACCCTTGAGCAGGGCTGCCACACTGTAGATAGATAATATCCTTACAACTTACACTGATTCTCACAGGACTGCACATAACATAGCACTGTATTCCTTGGCATCTTTTTTCAAACTGTGTCCTCCCCCATTGCTTATCTGGTAAGCAATGTGTGTCTTTTAAGACTGTTTAAAGGGCATCTCTTCTGTGAAGTCTTTCTTAATTCCTATACTCCTGGTAGAATTGACTCCTCCTTCCTCTGCCTTGCCTCGCTATGCTAAGCAGATTTTATCATTGCCCATTTAATTGTATGTATTTGTTAATTTTCCTCCTCTTAGAGTGGGTTCATTGAGGGCAGCAACTAAGACATACATGCATCTTTGTACCTCCAGCAAGTACCACAGTGCCTGTATATGGTAGGCAGGTGCTCTCTTTGATGTTTGCATTAAGTGAATGAGTGAGGGGCTCTGAGAACTGTAGGCAAGGACTAAAGAGTTCTGGGATCTCATAGTATAGCTGCTGTATGCTTGGCACTGGGGCTCCCTTTGTGGACAGGACCTGGCTGCCTGGTGTGTCATGGTTGGATGTGGACATCCACTGCTTCACCGCACACCTAGGCTCCTTCTGCATACACTCACTCATTGGGTATATAGTAAGGGCTTTAACTCATGGCTCCAAGAGTGCTCATCCTGCAAAGGACATTTTTAAAGGTGTGTGTTTAAGGTTTAATTCTTTCTTGGACAGATGTTTTATGAAATATGTATTGTGCATATTTTCTTAAATCCATTCAGATGAAGTTTTTATGTAACTTAAATTCTTCTGTATTTTTTAATGAAGGAGTCCTTTTTTTCCAAAGGTAGCTTTCCAGAATTACTAGAGAAGAGGGTTCCCTTTCATTCAACTGAGAGAATGGTCTTCATCATCATTGAGCAGCAGAGGGCACTGTAGTTCAGGAGATGAAGCAACAAAAGTAGCTCATTAATGTATTTATTTTTTAAACATGGAAATAATGGAGATTTTTTTATACCTCCTCTGTGATAGCATATAGCAACTGTGTTAACAAATGCTAACGATAGTCTTTTAAATTTTTATCTTGTCAGAAATGAAAAGAAAGTTGAAGTACTCATGGAAAAGAGTCAAGTGAAAATAGGTTAAAGTTGGCTAAAGACCTTTTCTGGAGCGCTTCCAATCCAGAACTGGTTTTTAAAGACTTATAATAAATGACTGGAAATGTAAGGTCATAGACTGCAGGAGAATATTTTTTTAAGGTCATAGATCAGATTAGAGAACATCTTTTGCTTTTCTTTTAGGCCTGTATGTAGGTAAGCAACTGGGGAAGGATGATACTTTTTGCTCTTGTGATGGCTGTGAAACACCTAGATTGGATGTTTATGTTTCCCAGATATGGGGATGAGAATTTTTTGTGGTTCTGTGTTCCAATACATTTTTCTTGGTATGTGACTAGGTTTATTGCATTTCCTAGAATCCTCACCAAAAAAGTGTTTCTGTGGCATAGAATTATTGAAAGCTTGAAACCCAGGAGTTCTAGACTACAGGATGTGGT
The DNA here is from genome assembly GCF_028885655.2 of Pongo abelii. Lineage (NCBI taxonomy): Eukaryota > Metazoa > Chordata > Mammalia > Primates > Hominidae > Pongo > Pongo abelii. The sequence goes on along the minus strand of NC_085928.1, from coordinate 138,459,681 downwards.
TAGAAGAAAAGAAGGAAACGTTAAGACTTGTGTAACTCAGAGGCCATATCAGCCTATTAAGTCTGTCAAATGCTAGTGAGAGAGTTTTTGTTGCTTTTCTTGACCCTTTTTTCATACTTTTTAAAACTTAAAAAGACTGTTATGTTGAGATATATTCATATAAAATTTAAACATTTAAAGTGTACAATTCAGAGGTTTTAGTATATTAATAGAGTTGTGCAGCTATCAGCACAATCACATTTAGAACATTTTTATCCCAGAAAGAAACTCTGTAATGATTATTATTCATTCCGTATCCTCCTGCCTGGCTTAGATGACCACTAATCTATTTTGTCTCTATGGATTTGTCTCTTATGGACATTTTATACCAGTGGAATCATACAATACAATGTGTGGTCTTTTTGTGATTGGCTTCTTTCACTTAACATGATTTCAGGGTTCATCTATGTTGTAGCCTGTATCAGTACTTCATTCCATTGTATGGATATGCCACATTTTGTTTATATCTTCATTAGCTGATGGACATTTACATTGTTTCCACTTTGGGGCTATTGTGAATAATGCTGCCATGAACATTCATGTACAAGTTTTTGAGTGAACATATAGTTTCACCTATCTTGGGTCTAAACCTAGGCATGGAATTGTTGGGTCATATGCTAACTGTAACATTTTCAGGCACTACTAAATTGTTTTCTAGAGTGGCTGTGCCATTTTACATTCCCACCAGCAATGTATAAATGTTCCAATTTCTCCAGACCCTAAGACTATTGTTTGTCTCTTTGATTATAGCCATCCACGTGGTTGTGAAGTGGCAGCTCATTATGATTTTGACTTACATTGCCCTAATGACTATTGATGTTGAACATCTCTTCATGTGCTTATTAGCCATTTATATATCTTCTTTGAAGAAATATTAATTAAAAGGATTTTTTCAGTTTTTTATTTGGTTGTCTCTTTATTACTGAGTTGTAAGAGTTCTTTATATAATCTGAATACAAGAACCTTAATATTAATAGATATATTATTTAAAAATATTTTTCCCATTATGTAGATTGTCTTCTTAACTTTTTTTTTTTTTTTTTTTGAGATGGAGTCTCACTCTGTTGCCCAGGCTGGAGTGCAGTGGCATGATCTCGGTTCACTGCTACCTCTGCCTCCCGGGTTCGAGTGATTCTCCTACCTCAGCCTCCCAAGTAGCTGGGACTACAGGTGCATCTGCCACCATGCCCAGCTAATTTTTTTTATTTTTAGTAGATACGGGGTTTTACCATGTTGGCCAAGCTGGTCTCGAACTCCTGACCTCAGGTGATCTGCCCACCTTGGCCTCCCAAAGTGCTGGGATTTGTATAGGCATGAGCCACTGTGCCCGGCCCTGACTTTCTTGATGATAACATTTGTAGCACAGAGTTTTAAATTTTGATGAAATCTGTTTCTCTATTTTTTTTCCAACCCTTTTGGTTTGGGGTCATATCTAAGAAGCCATTGCCATGAAGTCTTACTCCTGTGTTTTCTTCTAAGAGTTTATAATTTTAGCTCTTACATTTAAGTTTCTGCTCTATTTTGACTTAATTTTTGTATATGTTGTGAAATAGGAGTCCACATTCATTCTTTGTATGTGGTTATTCAGTTCTCCCAGTGCCACTATTGAGTAGACTGTTCTTTTGCCATTAAATTTGGCACCCTTGTCTAAAATCAATTCACCATGAATTTAAGGCTTTATTTCTGGACATTCCGTTCTTTTCCATTGATCTACATGTCTGTCCTTATGTCAGTACAACAACATTTTCATTACTGTAGCTTTGTAGTAACTTTTGAAATCAGGACATGTGAGTCCTACAAATGTAAACTTCTTTTTCAAGATTGTTTTGATGATTATGGGTTCCTCAAATTTCCATATGAATTTTATGATCAACTTGTCAATTTCTACAGTGAAAACACCTGGGGTTTTAGTAAGTATTGCATTGAATCTGTGGATCAATTTGAGGAGTATTGCCATCTTGGCAATATTTAAGTCTTCCACACCATGAACATGGGATATGCTTCCATTTACTTAGATCTTTAATTTTTTTCCAATGGTGTTTTGTAGTTTTTGCTGTGTTAAGTCTTACACTTATTTTGTTAAATTTATTCCCAATTATTTTATTCTTTTTTATGCTATTATAAGTGTAATTGGTTTTCTAAATTTCACATTTGGATTGTTCATTGCTAGTGTATAGAGATACAGTTGATTTTTGTCTGTTGATCTTGTATCCTGCAAACTTATTTGAATTTATTAGTTCTAATATCTTTTTAGTGAATACATTAGTATTTTCTATATGACAGCATACCATCTGCAGCTTCCACCTCTGCAATCTGAATGCCTTTTATTTCATTTTCTTGTTTACTTACTTTGGCTAGAACCTCTAGTACAATGTTGAGTTGGAGTGGTAAAAGTAGACATCCTTGTCTTGTTTCTCTTAGGGGGGAAACTTTCAGCCTTTCACTATTAAGTAGGATGTTAGTTGTTCTGATCACTTTTTATTTCATTTTCTTGTTCACTCACTTTGGCTAGAACCTCTAGTACAGTGTTGAGTTGGAGTGGTGAAAGTACACATCCTAATCTTGTTTCTCTTAGGGGGGAAACTTTCAGCATTTCACCATTAAGTAGGATGTTAGCTATGGGTCTTTTGTAGGTGCCCTTTATCAGGTTGAGAAAGTTCCCAATTATTCCTAATTTGTTGAGTATTTTTGTTATGAAAAAGTGTTGGATTTTGTCAAATGTCTTTTCTTGACTATTGAGATGATCATGTGGGTTTTGTCATTTATTCTACTGAGTGGTGTATTACATTTATTTATTTTCAGATGTTAAACCAACCTTGTATTCCTGGAATTTTTGTACCTAAATTCAGAAGGGATACTGGTCTATAGTTTTCTTTCAATGTCTTTGTCTGGCTTTGGTATGAGGGTAATACTGGCCTCATAAAATGAGTCGGGAAGTGTTCTCTTCTGTTTTTGGAATAGATTTTGAAGGATTTGTATTAATTTTTAAATGTCTGATAGAACTTAACAGGATGCCATCTGGACCTGAGCCTTTCTTTTTTTTTTTTTTCTTGACATGGAGTTTCGCTCTTGTTGCCCAGGCTGGAGTGCAATGGTGCAATCTTGGCTCACTGCAACTTCTGCCTCCCAGGTTCAAGTGATTTTCCTGCCTCAGCTTCCCAAGTAGCTGGGATTACAGGCATGCACCCCTACGCCTGGCTAATATTTTGTATTTTTTTTTTTTTTTTAGTAGAGACGGGGTTTCACCATGTTGGTCAGGTTGGTCTCGCACTCCTGACCTCAGGGGATCCACCTGCCTTGGCCTCCCAAAGTGCTGGGATTACAGGTGTGAGCCACTGCGCCTGGCCTGGGCCTGAGCTTTTCTTTGTGGGGAGTTTTAAAATTATTAACTCAATCCTTTAACTTGTTATGGGTCTGCTCAGATTTTCTTTCTTCTTGAGTCAGATTTGGTAGTTTATGTCATTTTAGGAATGTGTGCATTTCATGTAAGTTAGCTAATTTTTTGGCATATAGTTGTTCATGGAATTCCTTTATAATTCTTTTTATTTCTATAAGCTTTGTGATGATGTCTTCTCTTTTATTCTTGATTTTAGTAACTTTTTTTCATAGTCTTGCAAAGGTTTGTCAGTTTTGTTTAATTTACCAATTTTTAAAATTGCTTCAACAATAATCATTTATTTGGCTTTCTTTTTAGGGTTGATTTCTTTATTCCAGGAGTCTCTGTGGTTGGTGGGTTTTCAATATGCTCCAGTCCCAGACTGCTAGAACAAGAGAGAGTGATAGAATTGGCAGTGAAATATACGAACCACCCTCCTGCCCTCTGGGTTCACAATACGGTAAGCAAACTGCCTGTTTAAACGCGATGATCTGGGAATCTCTGCCACCCACAAAATTTGTGTTAAGCTCATTTGATTCACCTAAGAAACCTGGGCTTGAGTAAAAGAGTACATGCCCACAAAGAGCTTCTAAGAAAGGTCAAAGAAACTTTGATGCATTAAGTATGAGTCAGAGACTTTGGGATCTGGAAGTATTTTCTGGGTCACCAAACGGTATTCAGTTGAATACTGCTTTATAATTAAAATATTTTATATTTTAGACAAGTTCTAAAACGTTGGCTCTCTGTGTCATGTAAATGGTAAATCTCTAAATCAGATTATTTTGTCCTAACCATCCTAAATAAAGGGAATTAAATTATTATTCTGTCATTTTTGGAGGGGAAACTATCTGATTACATAGTACTGCTTCTTCCCAGAGGTGAGCACAGCTAAATCCACGGTGCCATTGCCTCTCTATTTCAGTGTCTGGAAAGCTCTTCACTTGGGATTCTGAGAGAGAATCCAATTTGACTGCTGTTAATAACTCTTATTTCACCACAGGGCTCAACACAATCCTACAGAAGTTGCCTGTCATTACCTACTAGAACTCTGATAACAAAGAATGAGCTCAGAACAGATCAGTTACTCGTTGTCTTAGTTTTTGACCCTTCTATCCTTTTCACTTATTGCTTTTTCTATCCTTTTCCTTTTCCTTTCACTTCCTCTTCATTACAAGAATGTCTTCTATATTTACCAACAACCTCCATCCCATCCCAGGCATTTTCTTACCTTCTTTACCAAAAACACATACCAGTACAAATATGGCTTCAAAAACAGCATTTTCCTGTTTCCTGGAAATCATTGAAAATCAACAAAGGAAAAAGAAAACAAAACCTCTATTTTCAGCAAAACTTGGAAACACACTGTAGTATATTTGTAAAGGTTGCAGAGAATTTTTGGGTTTCTGTAGGAACCCCATGGAATTAAGTAGAGGAGAGAGGCCGAGTAGCAAATTTCATAGAGCACCAACAAAAATACATGAGGGAGTGGGGTGGGACTTACAGCTCTTGCCTGCAAAAGAGGGTATGGAAACACAGTTGAGTTTTGTGGCTGTAGAAGGCCCTCCTGAACGCAGCAAGGTTCAGTTAGGAGAGAAGGCACGCAAAGAATCACACAGGCAAACCATGTTTGTAAGAACTAATATGTCCTGTAGTAGCTGAAGAGAGCTTTTATGTTGTGAAAACCAGCTAGCTTAGGATACTCTCTGGCCCATCCCCCAGTGTAGGACCCTCTTGCAAGTAGTCAAAAAAAAAAAAAAAAAAAGCACAGTTCATTTCAATCTGATGAAAGAAATCAAAGAAGACATGAGTAAATAGAGAGATGTACTGTGTTCATAGATTGGAAAACTCAACGTAGTAAAGAAGTCAGTTCTCCTTAAATTGATTTATAGATTGAACATAACAATAATCAAAATCTCAACAGGATTTTTTATAGATATGGACAAAGTGATTTTAAAATTTATATGGAACAAAAAAGGACCTAGGATAGCTAAAACAATTTTGAAAAAGAAGAATAAAGTGAGAAGAATCACATTAATCAAATTTAAGACTAAGATAAAGCTACAGCATTCAAAACAGTATGGTATTGGTGAAAGGAGAGAGACAACATCAAATAATGTAACAGAATGAAGAGTTCAGAAATAGACTGACATATATGGTCACTTTATTTTTGACAAAGGTGCTAGATTCAATGGAAAAATCGAATGGCAAAAGGATAAACTTTTCAACAAATAGTTCTGGAACAATTTTGCATCTAGATGCAAAAAACAAAAAAACGAAAAACCAAAAACCTTCAACCTAAATCTAAACCTCATAATTTATATTCAGAATTAACTCAAAACGGGTTGTAGATCTAAATGTAAAACATGGTACTATAAAAGTTCTAGAAGAAAACAGGAGATATTTGGAACTCGAGAATAGGTAAAATTCTTAAACACAATACCAAAAGCAAGATCCATCAAAAAAAAGGTTAATGATAGGACATGGTCAAAATTAAAACTTTTTCTACAAAAGGCATGTAACACAATTTAAAAACAAGCTTCAGACTGGGAGAAAATACTTACGAATCAGATATCAACAAAGGGCTTGAATCTAGAATATATAAAGAAATCTCCAAAGTCAACAAAAAGAAAACAAGCAACATGATTTTTTTAAATGGACAAAGGATTGAACAGACACTTCAGTAAAAAAGGATATGAGGATGGCAAATAAGCAATGAAAGGTATTCAAACATCATTAACCCTGAGGGAAATGTAAATTAAAACCATATGTGGTGGGATGCCACTACAGATCTAGTCTAATGTCTAAAATTAAAAATATTGACAATACCAAGCGTTGGCAAGGATGTGGAACAACTGGAACTCTCATATATTGCTTATATTGCTAGTGGGAATGCAAAATAGTACAGCCAATCTGGAAAGCATTTTAGCAGTTTTGTATAAAGTTAAACATACACTTAACATATGACCCAGCCATACCACTTCTGAGTGTCTTAGAGAAATGAAGGCTATGTTTATATAAAAGCATAACATGAATATTTATAGCAGTTCTATTCATAATTATTAAAAACTTTTAGAAACAACCCAAATGTCCCTCAGCAGGTGAATGGATAACTTGTGATATATTCATACAAGGGACTATTAAAGAGATGAATTATTGATGCATGCAGCAATGTGGGTGAATCTCAGAGGCATTCTGTTGAGTGCAAGGAGGCAGTCCCAAAAGGTTACATACTGTAAAATCCCATTTTTGTCACATTCTGGAAGACAAACATATAATGATGGGAAACAAATCAGTGGTTGACTGGGGTTGAGATGACTGTAAAGGTAGGATCGATAGCACAGGGGAATATTTTCAGGGGGTGATGGAACTAATATATGTTTTGATTTTGATGATTGTTACCCAGATCTATATGTGTGTTAAAATTCATAGAACCGTATACCAAAAGAAAAAGATTTCTGTTAAGGAAATTTTAAAAATAAGTTTTAAAAAATGTGCAGGAGCAACGCAATATATTCTTGTGGTTTACACATCAAGTTGTGTCTGTCCAGGATAACCCCCAGATGACTGTGTAGGCATTTCTATTGTAAATGTATCCCGTCACATTTTTACCCTGCAACCTTCCGAGTCTCTCCGTCAGTGTGGCCTCAGCTGCCTCATTGCTTTTTGGAGTCTCTGTGGATTTTCCACTCATTACTGGCTCTAGGTTGCTCCTAGAGGTGCTAAAATATGCTGCTGGGGTGAGAGCAATGAGGTGTCCGCATGCCCCTTGCTCAGAGTTGAAATAAGCATACCATCCCAGTTCCTAGTGCCGTGAATATCTCCCCATCCTCCCTGTTATCCTTAGCTTCTCACGCGACCTGTCCTGGTCCCGGTCCACAGCTTCCTGCTTGGTTTCATGCCTCATTGGCATTTCAATGAAGGAACTTATTCTTACAGGCTGTAGAAAATCTCAAAGTGTTATTGCCTGAATGCACATCCTAATTGTAGTGCCTGCTCTACTCTGCCCAGTGGGAGTTGCAAACAGCCTTTATGAAGTCAGATTTTTCTTGGAACCATTTTCAGGTGGCTATTTTCCTCCTGAGGATTTGTCTTATTAAGTCATTCGAGTGGACAATGGAGGCACGTGAGTGTCTGGGTGGCAGCAGGCTGCACCGTTGAGACATGGAATAAAGTGCCATAAACGTCTTCCTTTATTTTATCTGCTTTGGCTCAAGCTCTTGGCAGGGTAAAGGGTTCTAGACAGCTATTGTGTGCCCAGCTCCAGTTGCTGTGGAAAGGTTGTTTATTTCACAAGTAGAAAATCTATACCAAAATTAGATACATTGCTGTGTAATTGAAGTTAATGTCCTTTTATTCACTTACGTATTACAGTGTACAGTACTTTGAGTCTTGTGTTCATGTTACCCTCGCAGTTTTTATTGATCAACAAAAAGACAAAGATGGCTTTTAATTCTTCCCGGATGCTACCAAATCAGAAGACAGACCTACCGAAGATTATTTTGTCGTCAAGGATAAGACAGGCTTCTTGAGAATTATCTTTTCCCTGGGGCACATTTTCTTGCCAACTTTAGAGTTGAAAATACTCTGGTTTCTAAAAACAATAACCTAGAGGCTTTCTTTGTTGTCATTACTAAGCATGCCAAAGATGGCCATTGGAGAAAATTATTTCAGTCTCTTTCACTCTGATTCTTATAGATAAAGAGAGAACTGCACAGGCAAACAAGAGAGGGAGGGAAGGAGGATATAGGAGATGAAATTCATTGTCATCATTAGGCAGAGCCTCTTGTATCTTAAATTCTATTTTTGAGACTTGAAAGGAAAGAATATTTTAAAGCACTTTGGTAGCCACTGTAGCAGTTCCTAGATTTTAGTTATTCCTAACTGAATGCTCCCTTGCTGCTAATTTCTTTTGTCAAACATGAAAACCCACTTATCACCATTCATGTAAAAATCTCCCACATATTTAAAATAGTTAGGTTCAGACATTTTTTCCCCTGAAAGAGTATCCATTCATTTAACAGTTCTTTACCAAAAAAGACATGTTTTTGTGAATTCAAATAATTTTCATTTTTCTTAGATATTCTCTAAATTTAACTCATCTTTAACTTGCAGAGACCAAATTAAATTCATGTCCAGAAGTACCTACTGCTCACCTGACATGCAAGGTGCCAAGGTGTGAATGCTAAGGGTTTGGTTCTCAAAAAGCATGCGATGTGTTATTACTTCTTAGGAGGGCATTCATTTAGTTGATTTATGCCAGGAACGTGTAATGGGAGAAACCTTTGCTCTTAGTATAAGTTTTTTTATTCCTGGAATCTGTATTTTAGTGACAGGGAAGAAGGAAGCTGGTATTGCCAGCACTTTTTCTTTTGTGACAGCTGCAATGACCAAAATTCCTTCTTATGTAGAGCCAGATACTCGGGAGTTCCACCCACTGTGAGTCAGTTCATGTTCACACCAACCCTGTGAGATAGGCAGTGCAGGTGCTGGTACCCATTTTCCAGGGGTGGCAGATGAGGCTCAGAATTTGAGGGACTTGCTGGATTTCATAGGGGCTGTGATTAAAATTCAATCTTTTGACTCCTAGATCAGTGGTTTTTTTTCCAAACAAGGGATTATGAACTCGGTCAGATCCAATGCCCCTTTCTAGAACTGTCCTGAAATGAAAGTCATAGTTAATGTAATGTACCCATAGATTTTTTTTTGAATAACATAATTCTCTAACTGTAATACAAAGGAGAAATAAAAGAAAGTGATCCATAATCAAAGAATATGTATTTTAAAATATAAATGGTTAGGCAGATCTAACTGGAAGATAGAATGAAGTAATCAGATGGCTATTCCTAAACATAGAATCACCATGAATACACTGTCTACAGATGCAGATGATAAAGATGTGTTGTATGGGTGACACATGTCACTAACTGGAATGTGGTTTTCCAGAACAGTGAACGTGCTTGGTCAAGTTCTGAACACAACAAAGTGTAATCTACATTGTGGCTACTGAGTTTATTTGTAAAATGAGCTAGAGTCTAGTCTCAGATCATTATAAACCAGTTTTCACCTACAAGAACGTCTTTTGGGCCATTCACAAGTCATTGTGCAGGACAGTCTTGTGCATTGTAGATAATGGTGTGCTGGCAAACAGCTATCTGAATTTATCTGAGTTGTATCATTTGCTGATTTCTATGCTGTAAGTACTCCTACAATGGCTGATTTCAAACTACCAGTAGGAACTTTCTTACAGAATTTCTGTAGATTTGACCACCAGCTTAGTAGGAGCCAGCTCTGGGAAACCAGGAATTTTGTAGGATCTCTAGCATCTCTGGCCCTGCCCTTTAAATGCCAGTTGGATTCCCCAAATCATTGTGAGAATAAAAAATGTCATGACAAGTTTCCCAAACACCTTCATCAGAAGCAGTAGCACCCCCACTGAGAAAAACAGTACATTCAACTCTGATGGTATTACGGGCATAAGTGACCTCACCAAATAGGTGCTTTATCTAGATAGGTCTATGTGATACTCCCTAGTATGAAGCCTGTGGCTGCCTGTTCTTGTTTCTCTAGGGAGACAGGAACAGCACTGAACAGTGCTACGGGGCTGGTCTAAGCCTGTAGAGCTGGTCTGGCTGTGCCTTACTGAGGATCAAGAGGGAGCACCAGTACTTAAACTTTTCAGCCTTGATGAACCCAGGGCAGGCAGTCTAGTGACATTTGCCACATCCTGTTTCTCTCAGCTTTGGTTAGAACACAGGAACACAACTCAGATAAAGGAGACCCATACTTCAGAGCTGTCCCCTGCCTTTGAGTCCATTGCCTCTTTCCTCAATCCAGTTCATCACCTAAGAAGTTAACAAATGGTGAAATCACTGAAGCACATCTCCTTTTCTCAGTATTGGAATGGCTGTTCATTATGGATTATGAAGGTGGATTAGCCTGTGGCCTATAAAATGAGCAAGTGGAATGAATTCACAGGGCATCAGGAAAATTGGGAGCAAGCTATAAAAATAGTCCTAAATACTGATAATACAGGAGATAGACCAGTTTTATTAAAGTAGAACATTTGGTTTAAGACCTGTGCTACAAAAGACTAAAAGGTCTTTTCTTTCCTGCCTTAGTGTACACTTGACTCTGAAGTGGCTGTGAGAGTGGGTGGAGAGTTCTTCTTTGACCCTCAGCCTGCGGATGCCTCTAGAAACCTCGTGTTGATTGCAGGAGGAGTCGGAATTAACCCTCTGCTTTCCATCCTGCGGCACGCAGCAGATCTCCTCAGAGAGCAGGCAAACAAAAGAAATGGATATGAGATAGGAACAATAAAACTATTCTACAGTGCAAAAAGTACCAGCGAACTCCTGTTTAAGGTAAGGGAGGTATAGCTTGCTGTAAGCAAACTTGTGTAGTGGTATTAATTGTTCATGAAAGTTTTTTCTCTAGGTTTTGTTTTCTCTGCAAAGGTTCAAACAAAAGGCTTGGCAAGATTTAATCATGCTCAAATGAGAACTAACCAACACACCTTACCCAAGACAAGTAAAACTGCTAGTGTTGAAGAGGCTACCAGTTAAGTGACAGGAAAGGGTAGGTTTTGGTGGGATGGAATCTGGAGGTTAGATGAACAGAAAAGTCGCAAGGGTCCCGAGATTCCAGTCAAGAGACCTACAGTGGACTAGTGTATCACAGGAGTAGGTAAGACTTAGACAGTTTGGACCCAGCTGGGTAAATGAAACCCCCGTCAGTTGCATCTGTTTAAACTAAGTGCATTTGATGAAGAAAGCTTTCACTGGGGATTGCTTTGCAGCTGCAGGAATGAACAAAAGAACAGAAACAGTTAAAAGACACAACTGTGGTCAGTGAAACTGCTGCTTAATTGTCAATGCTTGAGAAAAAGGAAAAAGAAAAAACTCCCGGAGAGTTGGTAATATGCTTGTTAGCATATTCAGATTTCAATTAAAGCCAAATAGCCCTCTGTAGTCTGAATGCTCTGGCCTGCTAGGCTGCAAACAATATCTCTCTAAGTAGAGAGCAAGAGCGGCAGACGTGTGCAGAATGGGAGTTGAGGTTCAGCGTCAATGGTTGTGCACATCTGTTTTGATTTTTTAAAATTGTAGTGTGACCAAATATGTTTGACATTCCAGAAAAATATCCTTGATTTAGTAAATGAGTTTCCTGAGAAGATTGCATGCAGTTTGCATGTTACAAAACAGACTACACAAATCAATGCGGAACTCAAGCCGTACATCACGGGTGAGTCCCCTAAGATATTTTGACTATCTCCATGCAGTTATTTGATGGACACACCAGTTGGTTGAGCGTAGATGCTTTATTGTTGGAAGCCGCTGGCTGGGAATGTCACTATCTGGGGAATTGGGATGATTCCTCATGGAAAAATGGATAATTAGGTGGATTTACTCATTATATACAGGTTTCCTATTGCCTGTGTTAAAAGTGTACTTTTCACACTTTTTAAGAGGCCTTTGCATCATCACTGTAGTATACATACAAATAATTTATATTCCAGATTTGGCTGAATTGATTCCATTTGCCATTAATGGTCATTTAAATAACTCATAATTTCCTCTGAAAGGATTTTTATAAAACAGTTTCTTCCTTTGCTGAAGGCAATTTGTATCTCCATCAAAGACCAGTAAGCTAGCTGGCCCTTTCTGCAGAGTGCATTACGATGAGCTTCCCACTTTGCTTGCTTAGGTTTAGGAAGCCTGGAGATGCACTCTGCTTGGGTCTGGGCCCAGATGCCAATAGGAGCCATACTGTGAATGGCTTAAGAAGACTAGACTCACTGAACTTGCAAATAAACACTGTATGTGAATTGTGGTTAGTCCTTCCTCATTTGCTGATACAACCATGTCTGGCTTAATTTGGTGTTTGTTCTGGTTTTTGGTAGAAGGAAGAATAACGGAGAAGGAGATAAGAGATCATATTTCAAAAGAGACTTTGTTCTATATTTGTGGCCCACCTCCAATGACAGACTTTTTCTCCAAGCAACTGGAAAACAACCATGTACCCAAAGAACACATTTGCTTTGAGAAGTGGTGGTAGGAGGCAGACAAAGACAGAAAAAATAAAGAGGTGAGATCTACTCAGGAGAGCTCCTGTCCTTTGTGGCATGATTAATTTTTTTTATCTCTACTTGAGTTGTCTTATTTTTTAAGGCTATAAACTTAGTGACCAGCTGGATAATAAAAGCCAGCTGGCAGACTTAAATGATAAACTTTTTGCGGAGACCTCAGTGATCAAACTATTTTTTACTATACTGATTTTCTTTTATTAACAACGATTTAATTGTCTCATGATGTACCATGATTGGTCAATATAGATTTTTCTTTTGTCTTTAGGCAAAAAAAAGATATATACTTATGTCTAATCATAGGAAAATGTGATTTTTGAGTATAAAATGTGGGCTAGCTTTAAATTATTTGACAGCCATCTATATATCTTATGTTTAATGAAATTATAATTTAAATACAATATTAATAATTTTACTTTGAAAATTCTTTTTATTTAATGCCTTTGTTTACTGTACCATGGCCTACAGTCTTATTTGGTCCATCAAAGTTAAGTTTGGACATGGAAAATTGTTAGGAAAACTGCTTTAGGGAGTTAAATATCCAGCATATTTGCTTTCTTGTTAATGAATATCCTAAGTGTGTATCCTGACTAATTGTTAGTTTCTTCTCAAATGAAACCCTTTCTGTGTCTTGGCTGTCCGCCTTAACGCTGTAGGAGGCAGCTTCTTGCTTGGGACAAAGGCATTGGTGATGTGTTCCATGTTGAATCTGCCTTCAGTGCCTGGGCTAGCTGGCTATGGAAATGTGCTTAGCATTGATTAGGGGGTAGAGAGCTGTTTCTAAATCCTGCTTTTCTACTTTTTATTTCACTCATTTGCCAGAGTTGTTCTTGGCACCAGCGGCTCCTTAACATATAGTTGTTGAATGACTGAAAGAAAGCAACTAATGTTTTAACTCCTTGCTAAGTCTGAGATTGGGAGGCAGTCCCCTAGAGTGGATAGAAAGAATGGTGGAGCCTCATCCCAAAGCTGCTCTGATGAAACTGCTAGAAAGCAGATTGTAGTTCTTTGTTTAGATTTTTAAAAATCCAAAAGAAGTCCTGACTGAGGCCAGGCCATTCCTTTTATGACAGGTAGTCCTGGGCCCAAGGTTGCCTGCAGAGAGGTCACAGAAGGGTGAAGGGAGCCTGGGAAGAAGGACAGATGAGTGCTGGAGACCTAGGAGCTCCAGTTGAGATTCTGTTCTGGAGCGGATGAGAGAAGACAGGTTACCCTTTCTTATCTTTGTTGTTGCAGGCCTCCCAGGGACTTGTGGGCTTGAACACATATGATTCATGGGACCTGAAGGTGACTCTAGCTTCTGCCCAGTTTTGAGTTTTGTCAAGTTTTAAGCAGAGATCATTTGTCAACTATTTTGATCCCAGATTTGAATTTGGGGAGGAAGGGAGGAGCTATTGACCTGATGGGAATATCATAATCCATTCAAGGAAATGGTCATCACTACCTCAGAGGTGAAGAGAATATGTGAAGCTCTGGAACACTACAAGGAGCCCTGACTTATCAGTTGGCCCCAAAGTGCCCAGGCTGAGGGCATAGGAGCATGATGAGATGCAAGGATGTGGGATTATCAAGGGGCATTTCTACCCAGGCCTCTCTGCATTAGGAGTGGAGGTGCAAAGTGAGCATCTCCAGTGCAGCATGGGATGGGAAGATAGGGAGGTGTCGCCCACTGTCTCTGTTTAGCCAGCACCACGGCTGGCTGTGTGCCTGCTACTGTCAGAGAGCAAGGGTCACCTGTCCTGGAGATCCCAGCTTTGCCTGCCACCCTGTTGCTGACTCAGTATTGGCAGAATTGCTGAGATGGGCCAGGTCATCGCCTTTGCCTGGAGTGTTCATCCTTTCAGTGCCATTATTCTGGTGCTGAGTGCTGAAGAGCATTTTCTGGTCTAGTCGAGAATGTCCTCTTGTTTTTGCCTGCCAGGCCTGTCTGATCTTTTTGGTACTTAAATTGAGCTAACTCCAGCCAGAGTGGCTTGGAATTCATAGTGCGGTGGCTCAGAGTATAGGCTCGAAAGCCCTTGAGCCAGATTGCCTGGGTTCAGATCTCACCTATACTACTTACTAGGTAGATGACCTTGAGCAAGTCACTTAACTGCTGTATGCCTCATTTAAAATTACACACTTAAAACTACATGTAAAAGGGAGATGATACTGCTGCCTACCTACCTACCTGATAGGGCTGTTACAGGGATTGAAGGTGATCATACGTGTAAAGTGCTTGGCAGAACACTGCATGAGTGTGTTGTCATTATTAATTTGCTATTCCTTGTCCTATTCAGAAAGGATTTCAAGAGGCTGGATGCCTTAGATGTGGTCTAACTTGAAACCTTCATGTGGGTGTGCGTCTGTCTTGTTTATTGCTGTGCCAGGCACAAAATAGGTATTTCATAAATATGTGTTATATGCTCAGAGTTGATGAGCTGGATTAAAGTGACTTCTTAAGGATCCTCTGGCTCTATGAGTTTGAAAAAATGTTTCTTCTTTTGACATGAGACCCTTTCACAGCCTACTCAAGAGACTAGGTTAGTTTGATATTTGTATCTTTCTCAGATTTTATTTATATTTTTTCAAACATACAACAAAGTAGAGATAGTAAAATGACTTCTCGTGCATCCATCACCCAGCTTCCATGACTAGCAGCATTCTGTTTTTGTCAGCCCTCAGTTTCTTTGTGGGGGTGTTCTTGCTGGTGTGTTTTCAAGCAAAGCCTAGCAATTGTATTGTGTCACTTCTAAATTCTTCAGTATATATTTCTAACAGATAATCACCTCAGCACAACCACAATGTCATCATCATACCTAACACAAATGACAATGATTCCTTAATATCCTCTAAGACCCTTCTGTGTTGTTTCCTCATGGCCTCAAAAGTCCGAATAGTGCATTAGGTTAATGTCTTTTAAGTTTATTTTAATTAAATGGCACACGCCTTACACCCCCTACACATATACATGGACACTTTTTTTCCCCCATGATTCATTTGTTAAAGAAACTGACTTATTTGTTCTGCAGGCTTTCCCACATTTTGAACCTGGCCTATTGTATCCTCAGGGTGTTGCTTGATCCTCTCTCCTCTGTATTTCATGTAAACTGGTAATTAGATTTAGAACTTGTTTATATTCAGATTCAAGATTTTTTTTTGCAAGCCTATATTATAAAGCGGTGTGCTTCCTGCGGCATCACATGAGGCATATAATGTCTGTCCCACTTTTAATGCTGTTAAGATGGATCAGTGGTTTCAGCATTTGTCAGCCTGATTCATCCAGTATAATGGTCTTCATCAAACTTTCACCTAATTGTTTTAGCAGGCATTGATCATTGCCAATAGCTATTTTTTCATTAAGGATTAATTATCCATTTCTGTTATTCTTCCTGCATATATTGTCTGTGATTGTTCCATATAGAACTTTTCCTCATCAGCTTTGATTCTCCTGAAATGAGTCTGTAAAGAAAAGGCAGGATTGATGCTTGATTTCTTTCCTTTTATTTATCAGTTAGCATACTATGAGTTGGTGCCTTAGCAGCCTGTAGACGACCGGTGAGATTATTTAAAGTATCATTATGAACTCATGGCTTTTTATACATTTGATTGTTTTCATCCATTACAGTCAATTTTTTGATGTTCAGCTTGTTTTAGGTTGCCCCTGCTGTGTCAGTGGTTCACACTCAATCATGATGGTTGATGAGGTTCGGGGCTCTTAACACGTGCAAAAAGTTCTCTAATAAACAGGTAGGAGGAAAAGGAGATGAGTGTGGTGTTAAGAAGCCTCATGAAGAAAGTGTTTCATAGAGGATGGATTGGCTAGCTGTGTCATGCTGCTAATAGGACAGGAAAGATGAGGTCTGATGAGTGATGATTGAGTGGCCATTGATTTGGCAACTGGTCCGGTCATTGGTGATCTTGATAAGACGGATGGTGGGAGTGAAAACAGTGAAATAGGTTAGGAGCAATTGAGAGGAAATCAATTATAATGAATATAGATAATAGTTTTAAAGAAATTTACTATAAAGAGAAGAAAAAAGATGGAATGGTAGCTGGAAAGGGAAGTGGGGTCAAGAGAACATTTATTGTTCTCATTGGGTTGTTTTATTTTTTAAACTTTTTGTTTTGAAGTAATTTTAGATTTACAGAAGAGTTGCAAAGACAGGGTTCCTCTCTATCCTTCATCCAGCTTCCCCAAATGTTTAACGTAGTTGTGGTATATTTATCAAAACTAGGGAATGAACAGTACAGCTAAGTTGGTACAGTATTATTAACTAAAGCACAGTTTTTGTGTCGTTTTGTTTTTTTAAGAGGAGTGAAATAACAGCCTGATTGTATGAAAAACCGTGAAAGAGTAATTCAGTGGGACTCAGTGAAGTGACACCTTCTTCTAGAGGATGGTGTATTAACTGTCATTTATTGAGCATCTGCTATGTGCAGTCACTGAGCTAGACATTGAAGATAGGAAAGTATAAGACAAAGGTTATCTTAGGAGCAAGTTAAATACTTTGGGAAACTTTTTTTTTTTTTTTTAGTAAGTCTAAGTGATAGAAGGTATCTTCTGGAAATAACTGAGTTACACATTGAGAACATTTCGACAAAATTGAAAGTGGAAATGCTCTGGGGGAAAATATTTTTTTGCACCTATCACTGTTTGAAAGAGAAGCTATAGCAAATGGTTGACTGGGTGAGTCACTGGAATGATGGATCTTAGGGACCCAGGGGTAGCAGAGTGGGAAAGGCTGCACCCATGCTCTGGAGGGTAGGAGGATTGTTATATGGGACTCACAGCACAAACACGTGTGCATGCAGTGATTGTCAAATGATCCAAGGGCATGTCTCGTCGCTCCTATTTTTTTTTTCCTGTCTGAATGGAAAACAGCAATTTCCTCCATTCCTGGTTATTGCAGATGATCTGATAATTTAACGTGAGAGCCGTTATTTCATTTTATTTTATTTTAAAACTCAAAAGAAGTATACTGTTCTCATCTTAAACAGTGAGATGTCTGGTCTTTAATATTACTCTTCCTTAACATACAATAAGCTAGCAGTGTGATGATGACATGTAGATACCTCCTAATGTGCCATAAAATCAAGGCATGCATTTTAAAATGTTTCGTGCCCAGGAATCCAAACTTTTATAGTTGTTGAGCAGCCATCTTCATCTGGTCTGTTCTGAATTCTTAAAACCTGCAGGAGCTCATCAGCCTGACCTGGCCCCTTCCAGCTCATCCCCATGTCCTATTTTGCTATATTTGAGCATAACAAGATTTTGTCTCTTCCTTTTTAAAAATTAATTACCTAATAAATATGACCAAAAATTGTTAAATAATTTTTTATTAATTACCTAATAAATGTGACCACAAATATTAAATAAAATTATATAGATTAAAATGCTGAAGTTCTCTTCTCCCCCGTCCTATTCCCTTGCCTAGAAGGAACTTCTGTATAAAAACCTTGCTGGGTATCCTTTTAGAAATTTTATGGTATATTAATCTTGTATACATATACAACTGTGTGTACCTATACAACTATGTATCTCATTCTTTTAACACACTTCAAATTCTTGGTATATACCATAATATATTTAACCATATCTCCATGATGGACATTTAAATTGTTTGGAGTTTTTGGCTATTACAAGCAATATTGCGGTAAACCTGTTTGTATAATTTTTCTGCACATACTCCTGTAGAATTACTAGAAGTGCCATTTCTGAATAAAAAATTGACTAGTATTGCCAAGTTACCCTATAAAATGCCTAATCAGTTGATATTCTAACAGGGTATGAAAGTGCCCATTTCTGGCCAACATTAGATACCCTCAGTCTCATACTTAAGTATTTTTTTCCCCTAATCAGTTAGATGAAAGGTGATTTTTTTAACTAACAATTTTCTGATTGCTCCATAGCATTTTTTTTCCTAAGGTATTTTAGCCATCCTTATTTCTTCTTTTCAGAATGGTATATTCCTGTTGTATATCCATTTTGATATCTTACTGATTTATAACCCTTTATAAAAATAGAATGAGTGCTAATCCTTTGTTATATATATTACAAATATATATTCTTTTCCAGTCTGTTACCAGTTCCTGAATTCTGTTTGTTGTAACTTATAACAGAGTTTTAAAGTTATATATAATCATATATGTTGGTCTTTTCCTTCGGCTTTTATGGATATATTTTCTTCTGATACTTCTATAGAATAAAACTCCAATTAGGCCTGTCTGTCTTAGAGACTATAGGAACCCAGAGAGAATAAACAAAAAATGAGGCAGATTGGTTGGCTGTGTGGGATGGTGGGAGGAACATGACACCAGGCTTCAAGAGACCTAAATCATGCCCATTCTACAACTTGTTTCCTGTGTGACTCATCCCACCTCTCTCTGAAACCTGCTTTCCTTATCTGTCGCTGTGGGTAGGACTATGCAATTTAAAATTCCTTTCAGCTTTACCTTTCTATAATTTCATGATAGAAAAATGGGCCTTAGAGATCAAGGTTGACTATACTGAGAGATGTCTAAGGAGTATCTTAACTGTCTTCTAATATTTTATTGATTCTTGGAATGACTATTGTTTGTATATCTGGGGTTGACAGAATAAGAAGACATTGTCTTGGACTGAAGCAAGGGAAAAGTTTTGTTTGATACAGGGGACTTTTGGACTATACTGCTGATTAAATTCTGGAGTCAGGGCTCAAGAGAAATAGTGGAATTACTGTTAGTAAGAAATAAAACTGACATTTGCCCATTGGGGCTTAAGGTGTACTTGACTGAGACAGGGACTGGATTGATAGTTCCCCAGTTTCATGAAAAGGAAGTGTTTTAGACAGTTATTAACTTAGGCATTTTGTGGATCTAGAAACTGGTAAGTTTGCTAGTTGTTCTTTCTTCTAAGGTGATTCTCTTGTTTTTTTTCATTGAACAATCAACAAGATAGGCGGTACCCAGGACTGAAGGTTCATGAAATCAGAGGTCCATCATAGGAAGCATTTTAATGCTCACCCTAATAAGTGAAATATATTTCTTACTATCTTTAAGCCTTTATATTATTTAGAGGCCACAGAAAAATCCAAATCCAAATCCAAACTGAACTTAATGACTAGTGAGCAACACATTTAAATACACAAGTATAAGTTTTACTGCATTAAAGGATGAAAAGCCAGTCAGCAACATGGGATCATGTTTTAAAACTGTCTCTGGATGAATGAATATCTCTACTCTTTCTTCAAGACCCAGTCCCTACAGTTGACAACCAGGGTGGTTCTCCACCAATTGCTGGCTCAGGGCTTTGCTAGAATTGCCAACATTACCATTAGAAATCATTTGGGGCTGGGCGCGGTGGCTCATGCCTGTAATCTCAGCACTTTGGGAGGCCAAGGTGGGCAAATCACCTGAGGCTGGGAGTTCAAGACCAGCCTGACCAACATGGAGAAACCCCGTCTTTACTAATAATGTAAAAATTAGCCGGGCATGGTGGTGCATGCCTGTAATCCCAGCTACTCGGGAGCTGAGGCAAGAGAATCGCTTGAACCTGGGAGGTGGAGGTTGTGGTGAGCCGAAATTGTGCCACTGCACTCCAGCCTGGGCAACAAGAGCGAAACTCAGTCTAAAAAAACCAAAAAAAGAAATCATTTGGGAGAATTCCCACTCTGCCCGTCAGACCCAAGACAGACAGTTAGTTCCCTTTGCATTCCCACATGCATACCATGGCACCTCCCCAAGAGCTGCTGCTTTCTGTTGCCACACAACTCCCTCCCTCCCAAAAAGAAAGACGTAGTTCTTTGGGTCTTTTTTAAAAATTATTATATATTTTTTTCAAGACGGAGTCTTGCTCTGTCACCCAGGGTGGAGTGCAGGGGCATGATCTCGGCTCAGTGCAACTTCTGCCTCCCAGGTTCAAGTGATTCTCCTGCCTCAGCCTCCCGAGTAGCTGGGATTACAGGCACGTGCCACCATGCCTAATTTTCGTATTTTTAATAGAGATGGGGTTTTGCCATGTTGGCCAGGCTGGTCTTGAACTCTTGACCTGGCCTATTTGGGTCTTAAGAAAGGTATAAAGACTTCACTTTTAGTGACTTTGTCTAATGTTGAATGTGTCAAACTCTGAAAACTAATCCATGCAAGAGGTTCTGGAAAAGTTCCAGGCAATATCACTGGAGTATTTATTACTCTGAGGAAATGCCTTTGATAAGGACAGGGATGGTAGCTTCAATACCTCCCTCATTCTCCAGTCATTTGCAAAATCCAGTCACTTTTGCTTCTGAATAACTCTCAAATCTGTCCCCTTCTTTGCTAAGATTCAAGCCAGCAGCCCCCACCTGGACTAAAGCATTGGCCTCTGCAGCATCTCTGGGATCCCTGCATTTTCCTCATTCAGCAGCCAGAAAGATGTTTTAAAAAATGCAAATCTGATGTCATTTCCCTGCTTAAAACTGATCAGTGGCCCCCTATTAACCCTTACAGCAAGGACCAGAATCCTTACCATGGTTCATGAGGCCCTTCTGCATTGCTGTCTTCTCAGCACCTAGCACAGTTGTGTAGGAATTTTAAAATGTATCTGTTTAACAAATCATTTGATCCCCTCATGCCCATGTAAATGCACAGGTCTCTCCCGTAGCCTGGCTTTCTCTGCTGGAGGGACATGCCGCTGTTTTGCAAGGGCTGGGGAAGCAAGCACCAGCCAGGTTCAGAGAGCCATTCGTTTGCAGCCAGGGTTCATTTTCTTAGTCTAGCCACTGAAATGATTGTTATCAACAGGAACCTGTGGTGAACATCACTTTGCTTCCTTCTCTGGCAACAGCTGCCTCAGAAACCCAGCCAAAGGCTCACTGGGTCTTGTCCTTAGATCTCATGTCCACACACTTCCCTGTTCAAAACTCTAGGAGCCAGGTACAGGAAACCCAGCCTCTCCTGGGAAGCTGCATCAGTGGTTTTGGTGGGTCATAGTGCAGGCAGAGCACTAATCACCAGGGGCCCACCCTGCACTACTCACGCAGTTGGCCTCCAGCACTTCCAGCAGGGCTCTTGGAAACAAGATCTGTGGCAACAACTGGGAGTCAGTGCCGAGCTTCTCCTGGCCACACACCAGTCATCCTCACCCTTCCCGTCTTGCCAGTCCTTTCAAGACTTGATCTTCAATCTTAGGCTGCTGTGAGCCCTAGCAGGACAGAGCCCAGACTGTGTGCTCCCTGCAGCACAGTGCCCCTGTGCCAGCTAGGAGCTCAGCTAGAGTGGGTTGCACGAGTCGTGAGTTTTGGGTCAACCTATTCCTACTAATAAGCACTGTCCACACCTGAGAGCTATTCCTGAAAGATTTTGTGGTTTAGAGAGGGCCATGATGAATATGTTTAGAGTACTGATAAAATGTGCTTCATAAGAAATAAATTAGAATGCCTCCTGCTAATGTTTTTGGAAGCTGCTCCCATCAAGCATCAGCAACTCTAGTGAAGCATGGTCAACCTGGAGATCTGAAAAGTTCAGACAGGCATTTGACTAATGTTTACCTTTTTGTTACTTATAAACCATTGATAAATAATTTAAGACTTTATAAATATTATTACAGTATTTCTGTTAAGATGGGATATACTATGCTTCAGTAGCCAATAAATCTCAAAATCTTAGTGGCTCACCTTAGCAAAGGTTTATTTAACGCCCATATCAAGATCCATCTTTTTTTTGACAGGGTCTTGTTCTCATCCAGGCTGGAGTGCAGTACCACAGCTCACTGCAGCCTCGACCTCCTGGGCTCAAGCAATTCTCTCACTTTAGCCTCCCAAGTAGCTGGTACATGTACCACCACACCCAGCGGATTTTTTTTTTTTTTTTTGTATTTTTGTAGAGGCAAGTTCTTGCTATGTTGCCCAGGCTGGTCTCAGACTCCTGAGCTCAAGCGATCCTTGTGTCTCAGCCTCCCAAAGTGCTGGGACTATAGGCGTGAGCCACCACACCCAGCCTCATGGTCCATCTTGAAGGCTGGGAGATGAAGGGCTGGGAGTCCCTGACGCTTTTGTCAGACCTGCTCCTGTCTCATTGCCAGAATCAGTCTCATGGCCCCAAACTGCAAGAGAAGCTGGGGAGTAGAGGATATACTTCCATGGATATTGGGTGGGCACTAACAGTATCTGCCACATTGATTACCTATCAGCATGTGATTAACTGCTACCCACAGAGTGCTTACCATGGACCAAGCACTTTATTCACATCTTATTAATCCTTACAAAAATCCAAAGAGGTGGGTGCCGTTTCACCCCATTTCACACTTGAGGCGATTGATGCCCAGAGCTGTGAAGAAACTGGGGAGGTTACACATGTAGACTGGGTCTAGTTAGCATCCTCACCAGCTCTGTCTGATTCCAAAGCCCAGCTGGGCTTTTCCACTACACCAAGCCCAAAACAGTGTTACTACTTCATTAACATAGGTTTCCTCAGGCTTTCCACATGTCAGTATTTTGACCTTGTGGCTGTATGCACTTCAGAGCACCTGCCCTTCCTTTAAGCAGATTAGAATTCTTCTTCCTCCCATCATTGCCCTGCCAGTGGTGCTAAACTTCACCCATTACCCTCTCCTGAGCCTCTGCAAGTGAAGTAGTTGAAAACAGCTTCCCAGTGAAAGAATCTGGATTCAGCCACAACATCGTAGGAATGCCTCATTTCAATCACCTGATAACCACCTGATCACAGTGGGTTTGCAGGACTCCCTTGCAAACCCACTGTGACAGCTGCAGCCTCACAGACTTAACTGCCAAGTGCACAAGCTTCCTCATGCCAAACACTGTATGTTTTTGTGGCTTTTACTGTCCGTGGGACCTGGTCAATGCAAATGATGGCTTTTTACCCTATTGGCAATCACAGGAAACTAACATTTCCTTCAGAAATGCCTCCACTTCAAATGTACATGCAGGATGTTGAGAATGGATTTTAGGGCCTTGATTATTTATCACTTGTAGAAAGCATTTTATTTCACAAGGAACAAGCTGTGTTTCAACTGACAGAGACCCTGTGGCCAGTGGTATTCAACTTTGGCTGCACCTTAGAGTCCTCCGGGAGCTTTTAAAAATCCTGATGCCCACGCCACTCCCCAGATCATTCATTCACAAGCTCTGCGGGTGGGTCCCGGCATCAGGATTTTGTATAGCTTCCTCAGTGGTTTCAAGCTGCTGCTAACTTAACACCCTACACTGTAGACTGATTTTTGCCAGAATCAGCAGGGTGTAGAGAAGCAAGGGAGAAGAAACAAGACCTTTAGGAACTGTTGGCCTGACACTAGGGCCAAACTCTCTTGAGGAATTCAAATTATTGTCACCTTTAATTTTTTTCCCCACAGCAAATACAGCCAACATAAATGTCAATTAATTAATTGAAAAATGTACCCAAAGCTGAGCAATGTAAGGCCCTCTAGCCTGGAACCGTTTGCTTTTCAAAGTTGAGTGTGGTGTTTTTGTCCTGGCCTGTTGCTGACTAGCATATATTTTTAAAATCATGATCCTTTAAGATATGTGCCAAGAGATAATGTTTTTATTAAATCAAAATGCTGTATAGATATTAATGACTTAGTTGTGGAACATGTCATTAAAAAATAGTTGTCTTCTCTTTGAACCAGGGCCTTCAACCTCTTTAAGCTCTGAGGGTTGGGTGAGGAGTTTGTCAAGAAGAAAAAGCTATATGATGTGGCTGTACAAAGGTTTTACATTTTGCTCTATAAAAATATATTACAAATGTTTGTGGGTTTTTTTGTTTTGTTTTTTCTGAGATGGAGTCTTGCTCTGTGCCCAGACTGGAGTGCAGTGGTGCAATCTCGGCTCACTGCAACCTCTGCCTCCCAGGTTCAAGCAATTCTCCTGCCTCAGCCTCCCGAGTAGCTGAGATTACAGGTGCCCGCCACCACGCCCAGCTAATTTTTGTATTTTTAGTAGAGACAGGGTTTCACCACGTTGGCCAGGCTGGTCTTGAACTCCTGACCTCAGGTGATCGGCCTGCATCAGCCTCCCAAAGTGCTGGGATTACAGGCATGAGCCAACACGTCTGGCCTACAAATGTTTTATTTTAATAAACTTGCAAAGGGAAAAGACTTGCCTCACTAATTTACTGATTTAAAAAGTTATAATATATATTATATAATAATATATAAAATATATAATATACTATATACTATAGAAAATATATATTATCTATATAAAATATATAATATATAAAAATATATAATATATAAATATATATTATATAAATTTTATTATAAAATATATATTATATGTACTATAGTACTATATAATTATATATAATATATATTTTATATATGTACTATATGTATATATGTACTTATATAATATATATGTAATATATATTATCTGTTATATATTATGTATTATATAATAATATAATTTAAAAAGTTATTCAGAAATAACTTGCGTAATTTACTTAAAAGCTTGGAAACAATGTTAGACATTGATGTAAAAGATTTTTTGCTTATTTTAAAAAGGTATTTGTCTCCACCATCCCAGAAATGGGAGGTGGCTGTACCCCTTACTTACCTGGTGGCATCTGAGTTCCACTTGCCATCTCTTTCTACAAATGATGAGAAAGCACAGCAAGCTTAGCTGGCTCTGCAGCTTTCCATGGGAACTTTGTCTTCCTCCACCACGTCATCATGCTGCCAGGAGTTAGAAACTTATAAAGAGTGAATGGGGGGTGTGGGCTGGCGTCCTTTGGACACGAGGCCAGGACTGTTCCTAGTGACACGATAAACACTCACTCCTCACGGTGCACTAACTCATAGATGATTTATTGCCGTAAGTAACTAAACAAGAGAAGAGACAGGCTGTGGGTTTGGTCAAGACAATCAGCATTCCCTCTCCAAGGTTCGCCAGTTGCATCTACGTAAAGCCTTAATACTTTCTGGACGATATACACATGATAAACATAGCATACATGGGTAACAACTTGACCAATGTTACACTGATTAAAATAGCACATAACAAGGGCGCCAGCCAGTCCCGATGCCCTGAAATGACAGAAGTAATGTGTGTTTGTATGATGTGCTGAGTACAAAACCTTTAAAAACAACTTTTTGGCATTAATACTAACACAGAATACTTCCTTGAACATTCTGCAAGAGTAGGTGCAGACACAGAATTACTTCTTCATTTCCAGATTACCAGTATCTATAGGACTATTTTGAGAAAAGCTGGGAGGCAGAGCACCTCCCCTCCCCGATGTTATTTTCTTTGTCAAAGCAGAAGAGTCGAAGGGGTTTAGGTGGAGGAGGGCAGCTGACAGGGCTCCTGAAGTTGTTAAGTCACCAAGTAGCTGCAGGGGATGGACACTGCCCCACACGATGTGGGATGAACAGCAGCCTTGGTTTGTAGCCCAGGGTGTCCATGGATTTGACCCGAATGCTCCCGGGAGGCCCTGTGGCGAGGACAGGCACTGGATGGTCCAGACCCTCCGGCTGGCAGAGTGGTGGAGCCAGGACTGGGCCTTCAGCCATGAGGGCTAGAAGAAATAACCTGACCTCTTGCATTCTAACACTGGGTCATTAATGACAACTTTCCAGTGGATGTGCAAAAACCAACACTGTCAGGAACCTGGCCCTGGGAGGGTTCAGGTGAGCTCACAAGGAGAGGTCAAGCCAAGCCAAAGGGTAGGTAACACACAACACCAGGGAAACCAGCCCCCAAACCAGCTGTTGGTAAGATGCCTTGGGTTTGGCAACTCACCTAGTTTTAGCACAAATTGCCTGAGACTCAGTTTTCTTCAACCGTACCAAGCTCTCTGACTTCCTCAGCATCCCCGTCCCTGGCATCCTCTCCAGGATTGGAGTGCCCAGTGCAAATCCCCATCAGGGCCTTGCTGTGGCTGGCAGGACCATTCTGCACAGCCTCGCCCTCCACACCCACCCCACACAGCCGGCCACCAGGGGACAGCTGTTCTCCCTTGTCCTCTTGGACAGGGCCCTTCATCTCCTCGGAGACTCCACCCTCCTGCTGCTGTCCCGAAACACAGTTTCCCATGTCTCCAGCTTTGGAAGACTGGTCTTCTAAATTCTTCTCATTTTCTTCTGCTTGTTGTTTGTCTCTGGCACTGAGTTTACCTTTCGATTTCCTCATCTGCCTGTTGTGCATTTCTTCTCTGGAGAATCGCCACTGAAACTAGAAATCAGAGAGGATGGGGATAAATAACAAGCCTCCGGGAACCCAGAGCTTCACCCGAAGCCTTGTTTGCATTCATACCCACACCATGTCTCAGTGAGACATACAAATTCCCAGCATCCTCCAGCCAGGCCGTACAGGCACCAAACTTGAATCGCACACAGTCACATCACACCCACCCCAAGAGCCTGCACCATGCCTTCCAGGATGTGTATTTTAGATGTAGATTTCAGGTTCTGTGGGGGCAGAGCAGTATTTCTTTTGACTGGCTCTATACCAAAGGCCCAAATAGGAAAGGGCTCCTAAAGTCTTATCATTTGGAGAGCCAGGATGGAGAGGAGATGTGAGGCCTGCCCCCAATAAGAGCCAGAGCTGCAGCTACTCATTTCCATTCTGAGCAGGCTGAGGATTACCAGGCACGGGGCTGGCATTCTCTCACTAGGTCTCCTGATTAAGGCAGGGCCCAGAACATGGGGCAGACACTGTGCTGTACCGCTCAGATCCCCCCTCCAGGACTGGCGGGCTCGCTCCCCAGCTAGGCCGATAGCCCTTTGCTGACCACCACCTCACAGAAGGTCACACACCAGGGCAACCTACAACCAATGACGGCCCCAGGTGGGATACAACAACCCATTTCCTGATCCCAATTTGGGATAACGCAAATGCCATCCCAGCTCCAAGCCAACCTGGGGGATTGTGACCGCATCACAGCCCAAATTCTCCCTCTGCCCGCTCCCGTACAAGTGTTCTAAGGTAACTCCCTCTAAAAATTTCCAAATCTCAGAGGCCGCTTCCCAGGGGGCCCAACCTGCAACCAAGCATTTCCTGGTGTGACAGGGAAGTCAGAGGCTCAGAGTCCCAAGGTTACGCAGCCAGTAATAGAGGTGGGCAACAACCAGGGTCTCATCAAATCTCTGGAGCAAGACCACCCGAGAGAGAGCCCCAGCTCCGCCACTGACTGGCCAAGTTTCTCAATCTGAATTTCTCATCTCGGTGGCCCAGAGTGCACATGAGGTTTTAGTTTTCAGTTCCCACCATGGCCACTTCCTTGTGTTTCAGCTGCATCTCACTGGTTTCACCAAATATGCACTTAAATCTTAGACGTTATATAATTGAAAGAAAAAGGGAGCTCTCAGTTCCTATGATTTCTTGCTGGGCTAGAGAGAGGAGCCCAGGAATGCAGTTGCACCATCAGTGGGAGATGATTTCTTAAGGCTTTAGCATGTTGTAAATCATTCTGAGCGCTTTGCTAGGAAAAACCAAAAATGTGCTATGTAAATGTTTAAAAATCTGCCATTTTTGTAGTTTTCCACAGTAGAGATCTATTTCCTCAGATAAAACATTTGCCTAAACACAGAATTCTGAGATTTAATACATTATAGGATTCTTGGATTTAGCACCTTTTAGATAAGAATGGTAATGGGATGTTCCATTAAAGTAGAGAAACATGAATGAAGTACATGTTGAGGTTAGGATTTAACATTTATCTGGTCGTTTCTCACGCTGTATCCCCCAAAATCCCCAAATGAGTTCACTTACAACGTTGGATGGGTTTCTCCTTTGACCTCTTTTGAAATGTCTCATACTGTAGCTGACAGACTTCCCCCTAGGAGATGGGTGGAGATTCTTCCACCCAAACTGTGAGGATCCCAGTAATGGAATCACTCTGTAGGCTAAGTGGTGTCTCAGACCCACCTCCTACTTCAGCCAAGCCTGCCAGGCAGGCATCTCGAGGCTCCAAACCCACCAGAGGAGGCCACTGATTTTGGCCCTCAGCATGACCGTGGCTGCCTCCACCAAGCCTCCATAGTTTCCAGGCACCGTGTCGTGGTTTGTAACTGCTGCCCTGTGTTAGGCAGCTGCCGTTGCATTTTAATTCCAGCCCAAATGTAAGAGTCTCTCCTTTTTTTTAATGGATGTTCCAAAACAGTCAGAGCCTCTTCACATTTTATATCATTTTACGTGTTTTTAGAAAAGGACCAGTGAAGCCTACCTGTGTAATATAGTACTCCGAGAGGCAGTTGGCTCTCAGGGAAGTCAGAGGAAGTTTTACTGTTGCCAAAAAAGTGGTGATTGTTTTGGCTAAGAGGCCTTAAGTGCTAAAATGTCAAAGCATTATAGTATGGGTTCAAATCCTAGTGCTGGCACTCGTTAGCTGTCAGTCTTCAGGCAGGTTATGAATCTGAGTTTCAAGTTATTCATCTCTAAAATGGTTGTCTCTACCTCCAGGGCTGTGGTGCACACCTCCAGGGCCCCATTCATATTGTATTTGATGGGAATAGCGCCCTCTGCTGTTGCGCAGTATACAACTAAAGACAATTCCACCACGTGCTAGACCTTCCATCTAATATGAGCCCAGATACTCTCTCAGGGGCTGCTCTTGCTAAATAACAGAGCTTCCATAGTTTCCTCTGGATGCCTGGCCATATCTAGTTTCCTGTAGAAGATCACATCTTGTTGATCTGCTGATATAATACAAAATGAGAACACAAATGGTAGAAAACAAACAACAAAAACTGCTTCAGATCCCAACAATTCAAAAAGGAGACGTCTCAGAAAGCAAGAGGAGGCCTGGACTGTGCCAGATTTCAGTTGAGCCTCTGAGGTGAGCTCTAACATCCACACCACTTAAAGGCAGGCAAGTCCAGCCTGGGGAGTGGACTCCATGTTTTGAGTAGGACTGGGGGAGTCTTTGAGCTTAACCAGCAAGCCACAGATAAAACAGGCTGCACTGAGTTGGGGGCCTTCCCAAGCCAGAGCATCTGTGGCAGTTGGGTGTGTCACCAAATCCAATTAGCTGTCCAATTCAGAAATAACTGTCTAAAAGAAAAAGAAATCCTTCACTTTACAGCAGTGTGTGTCCAGAGTTCCATGTCAGCAGGAGCCAATGGATTTAATTTGCACATTTTAAAAATGGCCCATGATGTGTCCACTTCAAGTAGTTTAGCTGGAAGGAAGTCTTCCCCTGAATTGTAGAAATCACCTACTCCCTTTGAAGGAGTTTAATATTTGCGTTGAAAATCACATGCACGTACACAGAGGTTTCTTTCCAATGCTGAAAAGTCTTGATTAGAAAATTCTATCCATGTTGCTGATTAAAAGAGGACTAAATATGCCACATCCTCGGTGTGCCAATCTTGCAGTTTCTTAAGTTTTAATGCTAGACATACTACGTACGTCCTCGCTAAGAAGTTGATTACTCATTCATTGATTCAACAAGTACCTGTTGAGCACCAACTAAAATCTGGGTACTGGGTACACAACACAGGAAAAAGGTCTTTGCTTTTGTGGAGACTATGTCTGACTCTGCCTGGAAAGGATAAAATAATGATCACAAATAACTAAAAGCCCAGAGGAGAGCTCTGAAGGAGAAGAGAACGTGGTTCTTTTCCAGTGTAGTACAAAGGAGTCTGGTTTGGTATAAAAGGAGACAGCACTGGTCCTGAGAAAAGGATGCTCGAGTAGAGCTAGAAAGGAGGAGAATGTCCTTGGCAGAGGGGACACAGAAGAACTGGAGGCCATAGAGGAGCTGGAGGCCAGAGAATGGGAGACTCGCAGAGGAGGTAAGAGGGACCAGATCCCTTGGGGCCTTGAGGGCCACAGTACTGATTTCCATCTTTGTCTTCAGAGTCGTACAAAACTAGAACTCCTTTGAGCAGTGGGATGACAGGA
Organism: Pongo abelii; assembly: GCF_028885655.2. Taxonomy (NCBI): domain Eukaryota; kingdom Metazoa; phylum Chordata; class Mammalia; order Primates; family Hominidae; genus Pongo; species Pongo abelii. Next base: position 138,429,386 of record NC_085928.1, on the reverse strand, counting down.
TTCAAGCTGCCTTTTAACAGATCACTTGGGCTCTGAATAGAGAACCTATCTGAAGGGGATATCTATTATTAGGAGACTGGAGTAGCTGAGGCGAGTGATGGTAGAGAGAAGTGGAGGGATTCCAGAGCCTCCGGGACCTAACACAGATGGGTCTTAAGGATAGATTGAATATAGGGGAAGGAGAGGCGAGGGTCAGCAGGGATAGCCCCTAAGGCGCGATACCATTCCTCTAGATAGGGTGGCGGTTGGCCAGGTGGGCGAGGTATGGGGAGGGGGAGAGTCATAGGTTTGCTCGAGCCACAGGATGGATGGAGCTGGAGTCTCGGGGTGCAGTGAGGGCTGAAAATGCAGGCGGAATGGTCACTGGCACAGAGGTGGTGACGGAGATTTTCTAAGGAAGAGGCAAGAGTGAAGGGAGAAATGGGGCTGGGTCTGAACCCTGAGGAACTTAGTGGGAAACCAGGAGAATGAGGTGGGAAAGAACCAAGAGAAAAGCTGCTTCAGGGGGTGGGGGTGGTCCCAACATCCGGGCTGCAGGAGCTCAGGCATGATGAGGACTAGATGGAGTGACTCTCGGTCACCAGGGAACACAGGCCTGTGGGAGCAGGTCGCTGACCCTTGTCAGCTGAGGAGTGAGGAGGGGACACCCAGTGCAGAAGATTCTTCCAAGGAGTCTGGCTGTGAAGCCCCCTCTCTGGAGGACTCCCATCTGTGAGGTGACCCAGAGGGTCTTGTGTAGAAGTGCTCCACACCAGTCACCTACAGTCTTGGAAAGAGAAAGCAGTCCACCCAGATGAGTACAGCTGCTTGGGATTAGAAGTTTTTACTGACTGAAAAAACAGTGGGTCCCATCCTCTCTGAATTTTCCCTGAGGAAAGTCAGTTCTACCTTATTACAACCGCTTTTACAAATCTACCTCTAAAATCTCCCTGCCGACTCAAGTTTCCACTGACTTGTCCCCCTGCATGCGATGCCATGACCTTCACACCAACATCCAACCACATGTCTCTCCTTTGGGATCTGTGTGCCCCACCACCAGGAACCTGTTAGGCAAAGGTGGCACCATCTCCCTCTGTAAGGCTGCAGCGGGTGTCTGTCAGCATCTGACAGGGGCCCTGTGCGTGCTGCGTGTTGAATGTGGCACTTGCTGAATGCATGCAGTTCCCGTGAGCCTGTGGCTGAGCTGAAACTGACAGTGCTCTGCAGCTGATCCATCTTCCAGCTGGTGGCTGCCTGCTCCTGGTGGTTGATGGTGGGCTGGCAGTTGCCTTCTGGTCCATTGTGCCATCACCTGTCACATTACACCTTCAGAGCCTGGAGAAAGACCTTCCTCCACACTCCAGCCCATCTGGCTTCAAGTCACCATTGCTTTGGCACTCCTTCCACAAGTGGGCTCCCCCTGGAGTTGTTGGCTGGTGAGGGGCTGCTCCAATCTGTTCATTTACTTGATGCTCCTTCCCAGGGCTCTGTGTCCAAAGAACATGAGGAACCAAGCGTGAGGAATGCAGGAGTGATGCCAAGAGTGAGGAGCCGAGCAGGTCAGGCAGGACCTGCCGAGAATGTGGCCTCAGCCATCGAAGGTGCAGTGAGCTGAATCCAGGTGATGCCTGACTCAGGCTTTGGTGGGTCCACTCGACTCACTGGCCTCTTCCCCAGCAACTGGTGAAAATGTCCTCAAGGAAAAGCACCACAGGCTGCTCAGGGCGGGGTGGGAAGCATCAGAATCATCTGGCACAAGGGTTGCTGACACTCGCACCTTCTAACAACCCTTGTGCTCAACCTTCACAAATCACAGAGAAGACTCTCTGAGAAGGCCAGTCTCTGTGTGACTGTTTCTAGGGTAGTTCAGAGTCCAGAGAGGGGGAAAAGGGCCCTGGGGATCTCTGAGGACAGCCTGGCCTGAGGACTTGCTGCCACAGGCTACGGCTAGCATCACCAGCTGTCACACAGAGGCCTTTGGGTCTAGGCCTGTCATAAAGAGATTTTGGCAGGGTCTCTGCTTAGATCTCCACACTTTTAATGTCCTAAGGAATCTTAACAGGGCAGGCCAGAACTCCGACTAGCTGATAATGAGATTAAGACACAAAGAAGCTGGCCATGAGCTCCAGCCATCCCCACCCCATGGTCAAGCTGCAGCTGACTTCGTGCCCTTCTTTTCATCCTAGTGGGAATATCTGGCAGGCTGGAGCCTCCAGAAGAGCCTCTCTCCTCCATCCTTCTGGCCTGCCCAGCAGGACAATGGCAGACAAGGCCTTCCAGTCCCCTCAGCTATCCCGTTTTAGCAGGCTGAGATGTGATTCGGGTTGCCAGGGGCTCAGGTGTTCTTTGGGCTCTGTGAGCCCTTGGAAGCTGGAGCAGGCTGCCCCCTCAAATGCTGCAGAAAATCCACTGAAGATGAAGCCCTGCTGAGGAAAACCTAGGAAGGCCATCAAAGTCTCTTACCTTCGATTCCTTCTTCTTGATTTTCTGAGGTAGACACGGTCTCTGAAGAAAGACAATCTGCTTGGTGGATACACTCCCCTCACTGTAACACACGGAGCTGAGAATGAGCCACTTTATGCCTTAGAGGAACCCAAAACCTGACGCAGATGTTGCCATCCCTAATTTCATCAAAGCAGACCACCCACAAGATTATGACAGGTTAGAAGTCAAGAGGCGCCTGCTCTACTCTTCCGCTCCCAGGCCATCCAACCTTGCTTCCAAGGGGCTACCTCAGATGCCCAACAAAAGCTTTTTGGGTATCCCTACAAAGTCAGCTTCCTAGCTGGACACGCCCATTCCCTTAATGGGAAGTAACAGCATCTTGGCCAAATGAGGACACACTGGCTGCTTTAGTGAGTCTCAAAGGGGCAGGGGCCTCTTCCAAATCTGTCTCTGGTTATGATGGGCAGGTAGATAAGGACCTGCATGATGAGCTCAGCCCTCCAGCTGCTACAGGACAGTGGACAAAGGTCATGGCTGCACCCAGGGTCTCAGCCATGCATGGCTTCTGCAGGCACACCAAAGACTGCGCAGCACCAGGCAGGCCCTGCAAGGCAGTGCCTGTTAACCAGCTCTGGCTCACATGAACAAAACAGGCGAGGGAGGGGCGACTCATATCTTATAATACAGTGAATACTCTCTTCCCAGGAAGGCAGGACCTGGAGCTGCCTCTAGAGATGATAGAAGTATTGTAAAGAAGATCACCGTTTTTTTTTCCCCTGCTTCCACCCTTCTGATAATTTTGTATTTTATTTTTAATTTACAAATAATAATTGTATATTTATGGGGTAGAGTGTGATGTTTTGATATATGTTTACAATGTGGACTGATTAAATCAGGCTACTTAACAAATCCATCACCTCATATACTTAGCATTTTTTGTGGTGAAAACATTTAAAAGCTACTCTTTTAGGAATTGTAAACTATACAAGGCATTATTGTTTATAATAGTCACCATTCTGTGCAATAGATGAGCAAGGCTTATTCCTCCTAACTGAAACTTTGTACCCTTTGATCAACATCTCTCCTTTGCCCATCCGCCTCACTCCCCAGCCTCTGGTAGACACCATTCTACTCTCTGCTTCTATGACTCAACTTTTTTAGATTCCACGTATGAGAGAGATTATAAGGTATGTCATTCTGTGCCTGGCTTATTTCACTTAACATAATGTCTTCCAGGCTCATCCTTGTCACAGATAACAGAATGTCCCTGACCCCCACTTTTAAGGCTGCATAGTATTCCATTGTGTGTGTGTGTGTGTGTGTGTGTGTATATATATATATATATATATATACACACATATATTTTATATATATATCACATTTTCTTTATCCATCCATCTGATGAGGGACACCTAAGTTGTTTCCATTTCTTAGCTGTTGTGAATAATGCTGCAAGGATCATGGAAATGCAGATACCTCTTCTGCATACTGATTTCAGTTTCTTTGGATATATACCTAGAAGTGGGTTTGCTGGATCATGTGCTAAGTCTATCTTTAGTTTTCTGAGAAACCTCTGTACTATTTTCCATAATGGCTATATTAATTTACAATCCCACCAAGAGTGTACAAGGGTTCTCTTTTCTCTATACCCTTGTCTTTTTGATAATAGCCATCCCAATCAGTGTGAGGCTATATCTCACTGTGGTTTTAATTTGCATTTCTTAAATCTCTGTTTTGTAAATATCTTTACATGTTACTGCATTCAGCTACAGAGTCTGTAAGAAAAAGGAGGAAGAGAACTAATATTTGTTCTGCACCTATTTTGTGTAGCGGCTAGGCTGGGTGATTTCACACATAATGGCTCATTTAAGCTTCACCTCAATGCTCCACGGAATCCAACTACCACTTCTATAGAAGGAAACAAAAGCTCAGCTCAAGAGCAGGCTGGAGATCACACAGTGAGGATTCAAACACAGATCTGCCCAGTTCCACACACTCTCCATTCCACCATAAGTGGTCATTTAAGGAACAGGGAGGTGGAGGATTAGAAAGGATTATTTAGCAGGTGTGAAGGTCTGAGACAGAGAGACCTGTCTGTAGCCCCTGGGCTTAGATGCCTCAGAACCAGCTGGGCCTTCACATTCAAATACATTCTCATTATGAGTCTTGTCCTCTGGAAATTGACCAGGAAACTGACTCAGAGAAGCTATGTCACTTGACCAACATGACACAGTTGGTAAGTGGCAGACTGAAGACTTGGGTTCAAGTCTTCAGGCCCCAAATCCAGGGTTCTTTCTACACCACTGCATTGCCCTGTCCCTGTCGAAGTCTTGGCTGAGAAAGAACATGGTGGTTTCCAGTGGCCAAGGGGCTCAAAAGTGGCCACAGACTGGCTCCCCCTGGTGCACTGACCCACCGTGACCTAATGTGGAATCTGAGGATCCTGGTGAGCTAGAGGAGGGACTAGGAAAGACATCAATTGTCACCATGATTCTGCACTCTCAATCACCCTGGTTGCCAGCCTTGCCCCATTCTGTCCATCACTCTGCAGTGGTGAATATGCAGCAGGGCTTGGGGAAGGTGGAGCTCTGGGGGCCACAGCGGGGGCATCCCTGCTGGTCAGCAGAGAGACGGGCTGCTCCAGGAAAAGTGCCTGATTCTGCGGACTGAGGTTCTAGGCCCAGTTTCTGCCACTTACTGGCTGGGTAGCCTTAAGTATGTGACCAAACCTCCCCTAGCCTCAGTTTCCTCATCTGCAAAATGGGAATCATATCCATGCTTATAACCCCACAGGGCAAGACTAATTTGGATAGTAAGCCTAACATATAGATGGAGGGCCTTTTATGGTTGGTGTGACTGGGCTCAAGGGAGCGTAAGCAGAGCTGAGAGTGGACAAATGAGCATGAACCTGAAATTATAAGGAATGCCGCACCAAGGCCTGAAAGGCAGGCCTTTACAGTCCCTTTGTGGAGCTGGTGACCAGTGCTTGATCTTGGGCAAGTCCCTCAACCTCCCTGGCCACACTTTCCTCAGCTGCAAAATGGGTTTAATAATAATACAATTCTACCTCATAGGATTTTTCTTTTCTTTTTGAGGACTGAGATTTTTATATATAAAGTGCCTACCTAGCCTAGCACAAGGCACATAGTAGGTGCTGAATTTCTTTTGCATTGGAGGCTCTGAGCCCTCTCAGTCTGAGCAGCTCATCTTTGACATGCTGGGCAGTAATGACTCACAGGGCCCCCCATGTGGGAAGAGGGGTGCAGGGGAGTTCTCTGGGTGATGGTAGTTAAGAATGCGAAATTCTGGCTCTGCTGCTTCCCAGTGGGAGAGTTTACATAACTACCAGCCTCTTGCACAGGATTAAATAATTTATAGACATGAGGTGCTCATTAGGAACAGTGAGTAGCACAAAGTGTTCAATAGAATCCTAATGATTACTGTTATTGTTACCTGGTAGTCTTGACGACGGGAGTTGGTAGCACACAGGTGAGCTGCCAGCCATAGGCCGCCAGCGAGTTCAGCAGGGGCACGTAGTCTGTCTGCACTTCGACACCCTGGGGGAACAAGGCCAGCATTAGGGCTGCTGCTGCCACAAGCCAACTCCCAAGCAATGAGAGGGGACTATTCAATCTGCCAATCCAGCAAAACAGAAAAAAAGTGGCGGTGCCCAGCCGCTCAGAGGCTCCTGCTCCGATGCTTGCTGAAGACTTTAAAAGTTTGGAGTCAAACTGCCAACATGGGATTTCTTTCTGGGCCCCATTTCAGTCTGTGATGTCAACAAGGAATTAGAGCCAAAAGATTAATCCATTAATTTTGTTTGATTCTTGTCTGGACAAATAGCCTCCTGTGAGTTTCATTGATGAAGCATAATTGTCTCGCCTCTGAGCGGTATCCAGGGCATATAACTACATGTGCTGCCCTGGATGAGTTCAGAGTGTGTTGTGGGGAGTTAACTTACATTTGACAAATGATCAAGTCGTTTGTGTCCAGCCACAGTAGCAACACACACATGCACATCCACATGTGTGTGTACACGCAGAAGCTGCTTTGCCTGTGTTATGTGCCCTGCCTTGCAGGGATAAATGAATGCTGCCATGTTTTATTTCAAATTAGGATTTGGGGGAACTAACATTTGTCTTTCAGTTAAAAAACTCAGCCCCTGCCAGGCGCTGTGGCTCATGTCTGTAATCCCAGCACCTTGAGAGGCTGAGGCAGGCAGATCACAAGGTCAGGAGATCAAGACCATCCTGGCTAACACAGTGAAACCCCATCTCTACTAAAAATACAAAAAAAATTAGCCAGGCCTGGTGGCGGGCACCTGTAGTCCCAGCTACTTGGGAGGCTGAGGCAGGAGAATGGCGTGAACCCGGGAGGCGGAGCTTGCAGTGAGCCGAGATCGTGCCACTGCACTCCAGCCTGGGTGACAGAGCAAGTCTCCCGTCTCAAACAAAACAAAACAAAACAAAACCTCAGCCCCCTGCTAGCACAGGGAGAGAGCCCTGATGTGAGGCCCCTGCACTGGCTTCCACCTCTGCAGGCGTTCTCACTGCAACGGGCCTCATGTCTTACTCCGGGTTCCTCACTAACACTGAAAGTGTAGTTCCCACCCCTGCTCTGTTACACACAGAGACTCCCCATCCCTCATAGTTTGGCTTCTTGTAGTTGGCTTCCGAAAATCTCAAACATGTATCCAGATTCCTTCCACCCTGTATGCCCACATAGTTCATTTGTCAGGTACTCTAGAGCCATGATGGGTGCAAAGGCACAGCCCTGGCCCCTGGAGTTCACAGGCTAGCAGAGGCAACAGCACAAACATGCCAGGAACTGAAAAACCTAAGGGCTCTCTGGCAGGGCCATGGGACTTTGAATACCAGCAGAGGTGGGAATGATCCCAGCCACAGTCAAAGCAGGCTTCCTGGGGCAAAAATTAGAAGGCAAAGCCGGGCCTAGAGTGCCAAGGTCTGTGGTCGGCTTAACTCAGAGGCAGCGCGCATGACCATGGTCTGGAGTGCTCCACTCAGAAGGTGGCTACGCGTGGTGAGTGGCTATCCTGCTGGAGGCCCTTTGGGAACAAAACCAGCTCATCTGGATGCCCTGGGCGAGTGGGATGGAAGGGAGAGGAGGAAAAACCTACCTGCCCTGTCTCTTCAAATGGCTTTTAAAGTTTCTATAACTGGACACCAGTTCCAGAGTGGCTATCAAGTCACCTGAACCCCTTGCGACTAATTTATCCCTCAGCAGCCTCAGTTTCCTCCGCTGTATAAAATGCGTACTGGCCTATGTCAGTGGTTCCCAAAGAATGGCCCTAGCCGGCAGCATCAGCATCACCTGGCGACTTGTTAGAAGCCCAGATTCTCAGGGCCCCATCCCAGACCTGATGAATCAGGAACTCTGGGAGTAGGGCCCCGGAATCTGTGTTTTAAAAAGCCCTTCCCAGTAGTCCTGATGCAGCTAAGTCTGAGAACCACCGCCTAGGTAATCATGTAGGTCCCTCCTGACAAAAGAAAAGTCTGTAATTCTGGGGCCAGAATCTATCAGCTGTTGCCTCAAATCTAACTTTTCCCATCATTCTTCATGAGAAAAAAAAAATATAGTTTTAAAGGATCAGCTCTGTTAGAAATTCTGCTGCACTGCAAGGGAATGGACGGAGCAAGGGGAGAAAAGAAGGAAAGTGCTAAGGTTTGAATGTGTGCCCCAAAAAGTTTCCATGTGTTGAAAACTTAATCCCCAATGCAACGACATTGAATGGTGAGGCCTGGTGGGAGTGTTTAGGTCAGAAGGGCTCCACTCTTGTGAATGGGTTAATGCAAACTCAGGCAAAGGGCTTGAGGCTACAAGTTCAGTCTCCTACTCTCTCCCCTTTTCTCTGCCCTTCCGCCTTGGGATGACGCAGCAAGAAGGCCCTCACACGATGCCAGGCGCTGGACCTTGGACTTCCCAGCCTTCAGGACCAGGAGCCAAGAACTGTCTGTCCTTTATAAATTGCCTGATTTCAGGTATCCTGTTACAACAGCACAAGTGGACTGAGACAGGGCGGAAGTGGAGAAAGGGAAAGAGGAAACTTAGTAAAGGAAGGGGGAAGGGAGGAGGGAAGGGAGGAAAGGAGAGAGGTACAAGAATAATCCGTTTACAGGAGGGGCCAGGAGAGAATGCCATTCTGGTCCCTTCCCTGAAGTCTCTATCAGGCCAGAGATGGCCCAGCAGTTGTGACCATCCTTTCTGCCTGGCCTCTAGGCACATGCACACCTCCCTTCCAGACCAGCACAGCCCGTATTCCTCCTGCTGGGTGCCACGCTCACCACCTGCTGAAGGAGCCCTGAGGCTGCTTTATCCTGAGAATCCCTGCCCCCATCCCCATATTCCCAGTTTAAAGAGAGGAGGAAAACCAATTTTAAATCCACACTCTCAAGCTTTGCGAGGTTATGATTACTTGGGCCTATCAAGAATAACCTTCCCACTTTATCAAGCACTGTGACAAACCCGCCACAATCAGACAGTAGCCATGGCAACCAGGACAAGCTTTGGCGCCTCACAAAGCCCTGAGTGGCAGAATGGAGTCCTTTTATTGGTTGCTGCATCTCGGGCCAGGTTTTCTCTGCGGGCACCCAGAGCTGCGAGACAATGAACGACCCCTGCTGCAGCCCGACCCGCCTGCTTAGACAGACTGCAAACCGGCTGCTTCTATTTTGCTCCGTTTTATTTCATTTTGTCACTCTCTTAAAGAAAAAAAACAGCAGGATTTCTCCCAAACATTTTTTCCCCCTCAGGGTAGGAGATGTCAGCCAGAGGGTACAGAATCATAAAGACCAAAAGCAAAAGGGAAAACACAACAAAACAACCCTGCTTGAGAGAGCTGAAGGTTCAGTCTCACGTGTTAATTTCTGGCCATCACATGGTGAGTTGACAAGTAAAATACAAATGGTAGGGGTGAGATGTTGCACTCTGCCAGACTCTCCCACTCCGACTATTTGGGATGGTCTTGGCTTAATTAATGTTAAATGTGATTTTCTGTAAGCGTCTATCACAGCCCGTTTGCATATTTATCAATATAGTAAAGAGATGGCATTTCTAAAATACGAGATGAGCCTGTCAGTGAAAGACACTTTTAAGTCCATTAGCTAAGAAAGGTGGTAAGAAACATATCCGGATGGAAGGCTCTCTTTGATCTGCTTTTTTGTGACACTCCAGTGAGGAGAGAAGAAAGTACCAACAGCACTCAAAAGCCAGCCTACTTATCAAACAAAAAGACATTTCATTCTCTGAGTAGGAGCAAAAATTTTAATTAACTCTCCACTCTCCTGTGGTGGATACGTAATCTCCGATCACACCTGGAGTGTTAAAAAATGGAGCATGTCCTGTGGTTTTTCAACTCGTATAAAAGGAATTCATTTGTATTTATGGCTCTTTTTTCCTTTGTTCCCTATAATTTCTCCAGTGATTGCAAATCAACTAAAGAAACAGACATCCTACACAACCTTTCTTTACCCTCCAAAAATCAGGACAACAGAATGTAGAGTTTACTAAGAAATGTATTTGTCTTTTGATGATTTTAAAGATCCTCTATGCAGAGAAATAATTAGGAATTCATAAATTGGTCCAGTGAGAAAGTTTGCATTCTGAATGTCAGTTTGCTCTTCTTTTCTCCTGTGTTTCATCCTGTGGAAGCAATCTGGGAGAAAAGGAGTTTGAAAGAAAATATTTTGCTTTTTATACATGATTGTAAATGAAGAAAGGAATTTGATTTCCCTTGTCTGAAAGGTGCTTGAGACCACTTCTGGGGTGGTCTCCATACCTGAAAAAAGTGACTGGGGACAGTTTGCCTCTATTCCTGACATCCACAGGACTGATCCCTTGCCTTTCACCAATTAGGGTATGTAAGGGAGAGTCCTGCAAAAACTACTTCTGCGTCTTTTGTAAAATTGCTACAAAAACACTAATGCCCACAAATTACTGGCAGGGTGTGCTTATACTACTCTTATTTTACTTATCAATTTTAGGTATCCTTATTTTCTACCATGGGAAATAAAGGTTTAGTGCTCCCATAAACATTTGTTATTTCCTTTTTCTTTGTGCTCCAAATGGTTATTTTGTAATTTAAAGTAAATCAAAAGTCAATGTGTTATCACAGTTTTGCAAATATTGCTCAATGCTGGGTCAAATAATGCATTATGACCATGTCTTCTTTTTTATATAACCCTCTGTTTTTCCTGGAGTTAATTATTACCTCCATTTTTTTCATCTTCCTGGTTGTACATGAACCCATCACTAATTTATCCCACATGTTGCAATACCCCTATTTAATGCCCATCAATAAATATTCCAAGATCCTAAATACATTAGTTCCATTTTTCCCCACTGGAGACCTTTGCTCTAATCTGGTCTAGCTGCTTTTCATGCCTGGGTTCTTTGTAAATTACTGTCTATGGCTGGTATGTTCTCTTTTTTTGGTTTCCTTCTCATTTTGCAGGAGCACATCCTCTAGTGACTCTCTAGGCAACAACGCCCTAGAAGTCATCTGAATCCGTGCATTTCTAAAAATGCCTTTGTGTTAACTAACAGTTTAGGTACAGAAGTCTGGGCTGAAATTGATTTATCCGTCAAAATTTTGAAAGTACCTCTAGTAGCTTCTAGATGTCAGCAATGCTATTGAGATAATCTATTCTGATTACTAATATTTTAACTGTAACCTGTTGTATTGCTTTGAAAGTTTTTAGGATTTTTTTTTTTTTCTCGCCTAGAAGTTCCGGAATTTCATGACAACGTGCTTTGGTGTGGGTCTTTTTTACTCAAAGGATTGTTCACCTGATGGCCTTGCAATCTGAAGATTCTTGTCCTTCAGTTCTGAAAAGTGTTCTTTTTCCCCCCTTTGATAACTTTTCTCCCCTCCATTTTCTATCTTCTTTTTTTCTGGACCTGCTATTAATCAAAATGTGTGATAAATGTTTTAATTTTATTACCTTCCCCCACAGTTTTCTTACTCTTTTAATTTTGCTTTCTGAGAGATTTTCTTTATTTTGTCTTCCAACTTGTTATGTTTTTTAAACTTTCTGCTGCCCTATTTTTAAGATTCAAAAGCCCTTTCTTATCTTTTGATTGCTTCTTTTTTTACAGCATCTTGTTTTTGCTTCATGGATACATTTATTTTATCTCTTTAAATGGTTTCTTCTGATACCTACATTATCTCTACAGTTCCCAGGTTGCATGTGACAGAGATGGGGAACTAGGGATCTTACCACACCATGTTAGGATTTTAAACCAATGCCCTAGTTTTCTGCTCTGCAGTTCACATCCCCCAACCTCCCATCTCCTGGTGATTTATGCTTTGAAAACCAGAGCATTTCTTGGGATCTGCAAGAAACAAATGGCACCCTTCTCGTCCAGGTTGTAGCCTTCATTTTGCTAAATTAGTTAGATTCTTCTATCTACTTTCCATCTTCTAAAAATTTGTTGAAATCACTCATCTTCTACTTTATCTTCTTCTAATCTTTTTGTTCTTGTGGGCATCGATTTATCTACCTACCTACCTACAATTGAACCTCATTATTCTTGGTAGCTATGTTCTGTAAAGTGAACAGTGCATTAGTGAATATTGAACCATTGCCCATAAGAGAAATATAGGGTTAGGGTCTTGGAAGCCTCTGGTCACAACAGTTTTGCAAACTGATCAATATATAACCTTGTTTAATAGATAGTGTTGATTCATGAACGTTGAACTTGCAGCCAACAGCACTATAACTCATGCCTGAACAAAGCTTACTGGTATTTGCTTTGTAAAGCACATCATAGCATTCCTGCACTTAGGAACACTAGACAACACTACTTCAGCACTATGCATAGGGGCTATTTTTAACAGCTAAATCACCAACAAAAAGCACAAAAATGTGAAAAATGTGGCACTATGTGTACCACAAGAAGGACACTTGCTTTTAGTATGAACATTGAAACCAGGCGCAATATTACCTTGTTTGACCTCAGCTAGAAAAGTGCACATTAGGCAACTCAAAATTTTTGCTGTTCTGCACATGTTTGCAAATGGCCACAAAATGCCATTTGTATTGATTTTGGGATTACAATAAATTTTAGTAAGCAGATGAATTTGCAAATACAGAATCTGAGAATATGAGAATTGCCTGTATCTATCTAATTATGTCATTCCTTTAGTTTCATTTCACGAGGATTTTTCAGAAAAGAAATAGATGCCTGTGTCCAATCCCCCTCATTTAATAAAATGTTATTATTTTAATGTTTAAAGGGAACACTGGAAGGCCTTTCTAAATAACTTAGAATCCAGAAACCAAAAAATAAAAATGGACAAATTTGATTACATAAAAACTCATATGATATAAAAGACAAATGACAAAATGGAAAAATGTTTGCAGCTCATATTACAGACAAAAAAAGGGCTTGTAAAAATTGAAAAGAAAAAATCCAATAATCCAAATTTTAAAAGGGCCAAAGATATGAAGAGAGATCACAAAAGATTCAAACACCCACTAAGTGCATGAGAGAAATGCAGAATCTCATGAGAAAATGCAAATTAAAACTACCGGCCGGGCGCAGTGGCTCACGCCTGTAATCTCAGCACTTTTGGAGGCCGACGCGGATGGATCACGAGGTCAGGAGATCGAGACCATCCGGGCTAACGGTGAAACCCCATCTCTACTAAAAATATAAAAAATTAGCGGGGCATGGTGGGGATGCCTGTAGTCCCAGCTACTCAGGAGGCTGAGGCAGGAGAATGGCTTAAACCTGGGAGGCAGAAGCTGCAGTGAGCCGAGATCGTGCCACTGCACTCCAGCCTGGGCGACAGAGCGAGACTGTCTCAAAACAAAAAACAACAAAAAATACCCTGAGATACTATTTTTTCACCTACTGAACTTGTAAAAACCCAAAAGTTAGGCAGCCCGCTTTGTTGCCAAGGCCGTGGGGAAGCATGCGTTCTTGTACATTGCTAGTGGAAGGGCTCATTGATTCAACCCTCCTGGAGAACAATTTGACAGTATCTTTCAAAATTACAAACACATTTTCCCTTTCACCCAACAATCTCACTTATGGGAATTTAACCTACATATTAAAAAATGAGAAATGCACAGAGTTATTCACTGGAGAGCTGTCTGCAGTAGCAAGACACTGGAAACTACTCAAGTGCCCATCAGTGCTGGGTTTGTATTTAACGTTATGTTTCACCCAGACAACAGCTCAGAGAACTGGGCAATGGCTGCTCATGTGTTGAGCCGGGGCATACAGGATGAAGAGGGACCATGAGAGGGAATGAATTCTATTCTAGACACCCTGAGTTTGAGGAACCTATGGAAATGTCCAGGAGGCAGCTAAATGAAACAGCCTGTGGTAGACAGAATAATGGCCCCAAAGATATCTACATCCTAATCCCAGGAGCCTGTGAAAATGTTCCTTTGCATGGTAAAAGGGATGTGGCAGATATGATTAAGCTAAGGATCTTGAGATTGAGTTTATCCAGGATTATCCACCAGGTGTGCCCAGTATAATCACAGGGGTCCTTATAAGGACAGGCAGGAAGGCCAGAGTCAGAGGAAGAGATGTGATGGCAGCAGCAGAGGCTGAGTGTTGCAGGGAAGGGGCCACGAGCCAAGGAACATGGGCAGCTTCCAGAAGCTGGCAATGGTAGGTAACAGATTGTCTCCTAAAAGTCTCCACAAAGAATGTGGCCCTGTCAACACCTTGGTTTTAGCCCCTTAATACTCATTTCAGACTTCTGACTCAACAAATGTAAGACAATAAACTTGCGTTGTTTTAAGTCACTAAATCTGTGATTTGTTGCCGCAGCAACAGGAAATTAATCCACAGCTCAGGGCCAGGAAAAGGCTGGGATGGGGATCAACACTTGGAGGTGTTGACAGATGCAGGGTAGGTGAAAACTCCTGGAGGGATGAGGCTGGCTGAGGGCTGGATTTCCTTGTGAGGGGGTGAGCAGAAGATGAATGAAAACGGGCTGAGTGGGAAGGAATCAGCCCTTGGACAATCCAGCATGGGAAACAGGCTTAAGAAGGGAGTTTGTACCACATTTTCTTTATCCAGTCCATACTACTATGCAGCCTTAAAAAGGAACAAATCACGTCCTTTGTGGGGACATGGATGGAGCTGGAAGCTGTTATCCTCAGCAAACTAACGCAGGAACAGAAAATCAAACACCACATGTTCTCACTTACAAGTGGGACAGCTGAACGGTGAAAACACATGTGAAAACACATGGACACATGGTGGGGAACAACACACACTGGGACCTGTCAGAGGTGCGGGAGGAGGGAGAGCATCAGGAAAAATAGCTAATGGATGCTGGGCTTCATACCTAGGTGATAGCCTGATCTGAGCAGCAACCCACATGGCACACGTTTACCTATGTAACAAGCCTGCATATCCTGCACTTGCACCCTGGAACTTTAAAAAAAAAAAAAAGGGAGTTTGATCACACAATCAAATATCTCAAGAGGGCAAGGCACAAGGAGCCTGGAAACTGGATGGATGGTGAGGTCTCAGGAGACCACAGGCAGGACTCCGCAGGAGGGAAGTGGCCGACGGCAAGGTCTGGTGGCAGCTGCTAGTGCAGAGGAGGCAGAGCATGCTGGCACCTTCTCAGGGCTGCCTGGGCCCTGCTCAGCACACGCTGGCTACAGCGGCACTCGAGGAGGGTAGAGGTCCTGTTCTCCTGCGGCCATGGAAAGTGGAGATCTAGAGGCAGGGTGGACAGGAATGCCAAGCCGGAAAGAAGGGCCACTTCACCTCTACCTAGCAAGTGAAAGGCAGATGTTGGAACACGGCGGGCAGTGTTGCAGAAAACTCCACGTGGCCCTCAGGATGCTAAAGGGCAGGGCTGTGCCTGGTATCACTGTTCATTCATGAATCTCACATTCAGTCAGCCTGGCTCTGTCTTGGCCACGTGGGAAGCCTCTTCTGCCCCAGGAGATCCCAGTCTAGGGGTGGGGAGAACAAGCACATGGTTCCCATCCAGTGGAGCCCATGGAGGTGAGGTGGAGGGAGGGAGAAGGGAAGGGGCGACCTACTGCTCTGGAGAAACAGCAAAGCCCTCTGCAGCCAGCACAGCCGGCCTTCCTCACCCTCAGCCTCCCAGGCCTCTGCGGGAGGGAGGGAGAAGCACGCTGGTCGGCTAGAGATGTTGTTTTCTCCTTTGTTTTATGCACAATGCCCCAGAAAAACATTTTGCTGATATGTAATTAGGACAACATAATAGAGTCTAAGAGAGCAGTCGTCTCATTTTAGACAACTTAGGCTTTCATAATGTTCAAAGAGAATAATTTTTTTTTTTTTTTTTTAAAAAGCTTAGTTCTTAGATGCAGAAAAGGGGGCAGAGGAAAATACATGTAGTGCATAAAAAGCTTCAGTTCCGAGACTCTTTACCCACCTAGTGCTGGTGAATTCACATCTTTGCCTGATTTTCTCTACCAGGTAAGAAAGGCAGTAAACTCAGTAGCCTTTTAGGAGCTCAACGAAATAAAAAATAATAATTGTTATTATTACATGAAACATATTGTTTGGAAGAATGGTGTCTATTATGACTTCCCTGTGTCCAGGCCACTTTCCAACACAGCTCAGCAGCTCCTCCCATAAGAGGGAGAGTCCCTCTGGTCACCCATTGAATCTTGGCTGGTCTTGGAACTTGCTCTGACAAACAGGATATAGCAGATGTGACATTACGGTCATCCTGAACCTAGGCCTCAAAGGGCCTTGCTGTTTCTGCTCGCTCTCCAGGAACCCTGCCTACGCCATGAGGACAGGCCCAGGCTAGCCTTTGGATGATGAGAGACCTGTGGCTCTGCTAAGCAGCAGACGTGAGAGATGCCATCTTGGAGCTGCTAGCTGCGGTCCACCCATCAGCGCCTGCAGGCACATGCTGAGATTAGTCGATTTCCTAAAAGTTGAAGGAAAAATCACCCAGCTGACCTGTGTGGGTTATGATTTTAACTCACAGTAAGCTTTGGGGAGCTTTATTACACAGCAGAAGCTAACTGGTGTATTACTATTATTCTAAGAACCAAATACCAGGCAAACCTCTAGGAGGAAAATTGTAATGAAAGTCACCTCCTTTGATTTGTGGCCGGGCTCAGTGGCTCACGCCTGTAATCTCTGCACTTTGGGAGGCAGAGGTGGGCGGATCATGAGGTCAGGAGATCGAGACCACCCTGGCCAACATGGTGAAACCTCGTCTATACTAAAAATACAAAAATTAGCCAGGCATGGTAGCAGGCGCCTGTAGTCCCAGCTACTTGAGAGGCTGAGGCAGGAGAATCGCTTGAACCTGGGAGGCGGAGGTTTGCAGTGAGCCCAGATCGCACCACTGCACTCCAGCCTGGCGACAGAGCGAGACTCTATCTCAAAGAAAAGAAAAGAAAGTCACCTCATTTGATTTGAGAGAAATACAGTGATATAGTTACTGCTGAAGGGGAGTGTTCCTAATTTGTCACCACACTCAAGGCTGGCACACCTAGCCCTTATTTGCTCCAGGCCGGACACTTTGGCCTTGCATTACCTCTGGAGCCCTGAAGTCTAATTTATGATAACCTACTGTGAGGCCCAGCAGTGCCACCAGCTCGCCCTGGAAGAGAGAGATAAAAATCCACACTGGGTAGATCATCCTAGCTCGAGACGTTGCCCTGGCTTCTCCTAAAGCACCATGCCAAGCTGGCAAGAAAACCAAACCTGCATGTGCAAGATAACATTCTCGTGGATTCTGGGACACGCTGGGTGATCTGGTCCTGGTACATGCGGTTTCTCTAATGTCAGTTACTTGGAAGGCAGAAAGAAGAAAGGGGCTATGGGATGGAAGGGCAGGAGATGGCATGCGTCCTTATTATCGGGTGTCTGCCCACACACACCTGCACGAGCAGAATGAGAACCAGGCAAGGCATGCAACCACACAGGGCTCCTGATCACAGGGAAGGTAATGAGGCCGGACGTGCGGAGGCTAAGGGGCAACGGCTGGGGCCAACTCTGACCCGTAGCAGGGACAGGCACTGCAGTTCTGACTGTGGTTAAGCAACACAAAGCTGTCACATCCTGTCAGCTGCTCATCGGGACCACGTACGCCATAGCACAGGGCTCCTGTCCTCTAGAAGCTGACATCTTAAACACACATTGAATGCTTCAGGGTGAGGGGGTCCTCCCAGGCCAACTTAGAACTAGCTTTGTTTGATAACAATTAAACAAGAAACATTTTCTCCATCCAGAGACTTGCCAGGTCCCTCCCACTGGCTTTGATGAGAGAGAAAACTAGGCTTTCTGGGAGTAAATGGGACTTGCTACTTTATTACTCTGTTTAAACCATCAGAGATGAATGAGGGATCCTGTATCATATCTTTAGCCCTTCTTTATGATTTTTCACCTTACGTATTACCTAGAAAAGAGAAAGGGGATTGAAAAAAGGAGCTTTTCCAAAGTGTATAATTAAAAAGATGTTTATTTTGGAGTTGGGGACCTGCGGAGAGAGCCAGTCTGTCTGCAGGAATTCTAGAACCCAAAACTGTCAACGTTGTCCCCTCCACCTATCAGCAGTGGATTCCTAACAGCTTACTGATAATCCTAAAATGCAAACCCAGAAAAGGTCTCTGAATAAAGGTAGGTTCAAAACCTTAAGAGATGGGGAAATGGAGATTAAAGATTATTTCACTGTCCTAGCTAACAACGAACAGAGCCACACAACACACCATGTGCTGGGCTGTCACAGCCTTGACTCACTAAAGAAGGGATTGGGTAAGACATGGGATGCTGGGAAAAGCTCAACACAATGGATTTCTCTCTCCCTAACTTTCTCTGCCTGGTAACTTCAAAGGTGCCACGTTCTCAAGCCTTTGTCCTGAGCAATCACAGTTGGCCAATATTCTCTTTGTGGTGACTCAACTCTCAGTATCATGTTGCTATGGCTACCACAGTTCTCTCTCAGCCCTCCTTATGCTCTGCTCTTATTTAAACCAAATTGCATCGCACTAATCGCACAGCATGCTCTCTGAGGACCCAGCTCTGATAGGGCTTGTGAGGTGCCGGAAACCTCCAGCTGGAATATCCTGCCTTCAGGACACATCAGACATCTGGCTGTTCATTAGTCCAATGTTACAAGTCCTGTAGTCCACCTCCCACTCTATCTGGCTCCCTGCTCTACCAGAGATAAATCCACCAGAGCCATAACAGATGTGCTGCCGGGTCCCCATCAGCATCTGCACTGAGACCTACCACGGGACAAACCAATGATGAAAAAACCAAAGTCCAGAAAATGAAAATGGTCTCAGAGAGACTGGCCAATCCTATTTGGGGTCCTCTAGAAAATTCTCCCGTCACTCTGTTCCGTGTCCTACCATTTCCACATATTGATCACGACTTGGTGCTTCCTTGTTTTTCTGCCCCTGCACTAGAACACAAACTCCACAAAGGCAAGGAGTTTATCTTGTTCCTGATGAATCCCAGGCACTTAAGGAAGTATTTGTTCGATAATTAGTTGTTGAGTGAGTGAATAAATGCACCTGTCCTAGCATTTTGTGGGTAGGTTCTGCCACCGTTGTCTTGTATTCTCAAAGTCTTATCAAAATTGCTGTAAATCATACCTAAAATGAGACATGAGTTTGCCACCAAAAATGTGAATTAATTTGCCAGGATGCTGTGTTACCATTTTTATGGGTATTTTGCATGTGGAAGTTGGAAGTATATTCACGTATGAAAATTAGATACAGTCATGTACTGGCCATCAAGCACAAGGCCATTATTTACGTGACAACACACAAACTTGTTTCTTCCCTGTTTCTGTTCCATTGCCGTGGGTTACAGAGGGTCCTATCAGGAGGTAGTGTCTGTTTCTCCATCTCTTGACTCTGAGCTGGTTTTGTGACTTTCTTTGGCCAATAGTACATTAACAAATATGATGCAAACCGCGGCATGAAATAAGCTAGCACATTGGGGCTTGCCCACTTGCTGCTTTTGGGAATCCTGCGGCTGCCATCCTGTGAAGAGGTTCAGGTTAGCTTACTGAATGTTAAGATACACAAGGCTCTGTTCTAGCCAACTGCCAGACATATGAGTGAGGCCACTCTAGATCATTCAGCCACCAGCTGACATATGAGAGAGCCCAGCAGACATCAGCAAGGTTGCCCTATGGCTGAAAAATTGATCAGATGACCTAAAGAATCATGAGCTAATACATGGTTATTTGAAGCCACTAAGTTTGGAATGGTTAGTTACACAGCAGAAGCCAACTGAAAGAGACTGAAAAACAAAACATCCAACAAACATTTAATGGAGATGAGTGTATCTGCTTCTTTCAGAGTGACCTTGTCTTTATACAGGAAGGTAGCTCTGCAGTTGTAGATTTTAAATAGATTTTAAATAGAATAATGCTTTTGTGCTAATCCCTACCCCTCACCTTCTTGTCCAAACCGCTTCTGAACAACATCAAGAATTTTCAAGGTGAAGTCAAAGGTGAAATTTGTTTTCGTGGGATAAAAATTCCCTAGTTTCAAAAAGGAAGGCCCTCAAGAGAATGAGAAGACAAGTCAAAGACTAAGAGAAATATCTGCAAAAGCCATATCTGATAAAGGACTTTTATCCAAAATATACAAAGAATTCATAAGACTAAACAATAAGAAAACAAACAACCCAATTTAAAAATGGGCAAAAGTTCTGAACAAATACCTCACCAAAGAAGATATACAGGTAGCAAATAATAAGCATATAAAAAGATGCTCAACATCGTATGTCATTAGGGAAATGCAAATAAGACAGCCCACCTTAGAATGGCCACATTAGAATGGCCAAGATCCAAAACACTGACAATACTTAATGCTGGTGAGGATGTGGAACAACAGCAACTCGCATTCACTGTGGTGGGGACGCAAAATGGTACAGCCACTACAGAAGACAGTTTGGCAGTTTCTTACAAAACTAGACATACTTTACAATATGATCCAGCAATCATACTCCTTGGTATTTACCCAAATAAGCTGAAAACTTTTGTCCACACAGAAACCTACACATGGCTGTTTATAGCAGCTTTATTCATAATTATGAATTCATAATTCATAATTTCTGATAGAGAAACTGCAGCGGAACCATACAATGAAATATTATCCAGCACTAAAAAGTAATGAGCTCTCAAGAGATGGAGGAGCCTTAAATCCATATTACTAAGTGAAAGAAGCCAACTGGAAAAGGCTACATACTGTGTGGGAACTCTGTAGATTCAGTTCAGTTTTGCTATGAACCTAAAACTACTCTAAAATATAAAGTTTATTTTTCTAAAAAAAAGTAACGACCTTGAATCAAAACTGACATGAATTACAGTGATATTGCTAAAGAATATTAATGGTATACAAGAGCAAGAAAATTGAAGTCAGCAAAAACCCACCAATGGAAAACTAATTAAATAAATTAAAATAAAATTGTTCATAGATTGAAGTACTCTATGGCCATTACAAATAATGAAGTAAAAGCCTAATAACAGAAACATTTTCAGCATACAGTTACATACAAAAATGTATAACAGTATGAAGAGTATATCATTTTTGTAAAAAATATGCAAATATAGACAGAATATACACAGGAAGGATTATCCTAAGATGCTATGCAGCTACCTTCCAGTGATGCTGAAAGTTGGGGTTTACTTTGCTTTCTTTTCTTCACCTGTATTTTCTAAATTATCTTTAATGACCACGTGTCACTTTTTTCGACATCTTTATTGATATATAATTGAGATATCTTAAAATTCACCTATTTAAAGCCAACAATTCAGTGGTTTATAATATATTCAGAGTTATACAACCATCACCACAATCTAAGTTTAGACCACTTTCATCACCCCCCACACCAATACCCTGTACCTATTAGCAGTCACTCCCCTTTTCCCCCACCCACCCCGAGGCAACCACGAGTCCACTTTTTGTCTCTATGCACTTGCCTCACCTGGGTATTTCATATAAATGGATTCATATAATATGTGGTCTTTTGCAACTGGCTTCTTTCACTTTAGCATATGTTCAAGGTTCATACATGTAGCATATATCAGTAGTTTATTCCTCTTTATTGCCAAATAATATTCCATCGTATGGATATACCATAGTTTATTCATAATTTGATGAACATATAAATTGTTTCTACTTTTTGGACATTACAAATAAAGCTGCCATCAACATTAATGTACATAGGTCTTTATGTGGACATATGTTTTCATTTCTCTTAAATATAGGGGTGGAATTGCTGGGTCATATGGTAACTATGTTTAACATTTTGAGAAAGTGTCCATGGATCACTTTTATAAAAATAAAAAAAGTCATAAGAATCAAAGCAGAGGCCTCTTGGCCTCACTAGACTAGTTCTCAAGCCTTCTTAAGTCTAATTTGCCAAGCCTAATTTGCCACTTCACCCGAAAAGGATGTTTAAAGAGGCCACTGATTTAAAAGCTATGTGTCAACATGCATGCCCAGCTTATTCAAGTTGGAAGGGGTCAGGGTGGACTTGTATCCAGTGGCTGCTAGGCCTGGCTGAATTTTTTACATGCAGTTCCCTAATCTCCACCCCGAAGACCCACTGACTTTGAGTCTCCAGGGAGGCAGAGTGACTTGGGAATGCATTTTTTTGTTGTTGTTTTTTTGAGACAGAGTCTCGTTCTGTCACCCAGGCTGGAGTGTAATGGCATGATCTCAGCTCACTGCAGCCTCAACCTTCCAGGCTCAAGTGAGCCTCCCACTACAGCCCCTCTGATTAGCTGGGAATACAGGCACATACCACCATGCTCAGCTAATTTTTATTTTTTTAATGTAGAGAGACAAGGTCTCACTATGTTGCCCAGGCTGGTTTTGAACTCCTGGGCTTAAACAATCCTCCCACTTCAGCCTCCCAAAGAGCTGGGATTATAGGCATGAGCCAGCCAGCCAGAATGTGAATTTTTAATAAGTCCTCAGGTGATTCTGAGGACTAGCAAGGTTTGGGAACCACTGCGCTAGTCCTTCCTACCTAAAACATCACTCCTAATTAGTGGTGATGGAACATCGAAGTCACACCAGCATCTGGGAGTTGACAATCCTAGACCCCAGCCACTTCCTCTGCTGAAGAGTTCCACATACACTCTCCAATTAGACCTAGTTTTTCCCTTACAATCAACAAAAACAGTCTACTTCCTTCCTCATAAGTCAGCCCTTCAAAGATATGAGGAAGCCAGCTACCTGATTACCCTTGTTTTTTCCTCCTCCAAGATAAACATGTCCAGTTGTTTCCCACCATTTCCAGGTGTCTCCTGCCATCACTGTCACTCTCACCTACACCCTAGAGTCTGTTGATGTTTCTCATCAAATATGGTGGTCATGGTGGAACCTAAGACTCCAAGTCAGCCAGCACTGGACTGAAGAAAAGAGGGAGAAGTCCTTCATGCATCTGTTTTCATAAATTTGGTCAAAGATATCTTTTCTAAGCAGTGCTAACCTCATATTATCCAATTATTTATTCAATCAATGTTTGTTAAAAACCTACAACACAAAAGGAACTAATTTGGATCCAGAAACCATGAATATAAGGAATGGCTGGTCCCTGACTCAGGGAGTTTGCATAGCAATTTGATAACTTCAGTAATTCCTAGGTAAGGTGAAATGTGGTTGTTTCAAAAGGAGGGGAGAGCAAAGCCAGCTGATAGTCTTATAGATGGCCCCACAAAGCTGGTGGCGTTAGGGTTGGGCTGGAAAGGACGAGCAACTGCCTCAAAAGTGAAGATCTGAGGTGGAGCAGGGTCTCAGCAGAGAGTGAGCAACCACAAAGAAACATGGGCTGTGATCTGGAAATGTTCACTGGGTCACAACCCAGAGCACTTGGAGGGAAGCAGTAGAGACATTCTTGGCCTGTATTAACTCTTTTTCATAATTGCTGTCAAATCAGGTATTCTTCATTCTATATTATTGACTTTTGAGCTTAAATACAATTTGTTGATACTGAAATGTATTCCTATTACATTTTATTGGGCTGGTTTTGGTCCAACATTCATATACTAAGAGGTAGGAGATTGGAAGGGGTTTAAGAAGTCAGAGAAACCTACTCAAAAAAAAGTGGATTAGATCAGTAATTTTCAAGGTTTTTTTTTTTTTTTTTTTAAATTAGGATGCTTCCTATAGGCATCAACTATAATCTAATTTAGAAACAACATGTAAAAACAGATACATTCAGAAAAGGCGGCTCTGGTTGACACTGGCATGGGTGGGTGGTCCAGAGTCTTCCCCACTCTCAGACATGCCCTGACCTTCTTCCCCCTCGCCCAACTAGAATGCTTTATGTGGTGCATCCATGTTCTTATTCTTAGATCCCAAGGGCCACCCAAGATATTCTGTGGCCTCCCAGAATCAGGTCTCTTCAGGTCCACCACCTTCTAGATCCCTACACAAGCCCCTGAAAAAGATGTGAAACAGGCCAAGGCACAGGATGGCATCAGAAAGCTCATGAAGACAGACCTCCTCCCAATGAAAGCACATCGTTGCCAAGTGCGGCCTCTCAACCATACACCACCCATAGGCCCTTCCTTTTTATTTAGTTGTATTAAAAGCCTTGGCCAGGTGAATTTCAAAGAAATTATTTCAAGGAGTGGTGGTGAGTGAACACATAACTACAAGAACACTCCCCAACC
Organism: Pongo abelii; assembly: GCF_028885655.2. Classification (NCBI taxonomy): domain Eukaryota; kingdom Metazoa; phylum Chordata; class Mammalia; order Primates; family Hominidae; genus Pongo; species Pongo abelii. The sequence continues at coordinate 138,405,322 of NC_085928.1, read as the reverse complement.
TTTTATGCTCACTGATTTAATATACTTCAGTTCTCTCTGGAGAACCATTTGCCCTCTCTTCATCTGTGGCTCTCAAACTATGCATTTTAAGCTCTTTTAGGGGGCCACATGGAAAGCATAAGAAATGGGGGCAGCCCCCAGGAGCAAGGACCAGCTCCTGGATAACTGCCTGCAAGAAAACAAGGACCTCAGACCTGCAACCACAAGGCCAACAACCTAAGTGAGCTTGGAAGTGGATTCTTCCCCACCAAAACCTCTAATAAGGCACACAGCTCTGCTGACATCCAATTTCAGCCTTTTGAGACCCTAAGCAGCAGACGACCCAGTTCAGCCCACCTGGATTTCTGGCCCACAGAAACTGTAAGATAATTAGTAGGGTGTGTGTGGGTGTGTGGGTGGGTGTGTGTGTGTTTAAAGCTCTTATAGAATTATCTCCCACTTTTTAATCTCAAACACATTGGGAAAACCTAAAGATATAGCCCTTGTTATCACATTGAGCCCTTATCTTGCCACAGGATGCATAAACATTATTTTTGGGCATGTTGTGAGGGTGTTTCTGGAAAAGATTAGCATTTGAATGGGTCAACTGAGTAGACCAGATGGCCCTCCCCAGTGTGGGTGAACATCATCCAGTCATTGAGGACCTGAACAGAACAAAGGGTGGAGGAAGGCTGAATTAACACCACCTGACTGCTTGAACAGGAACGTCCATCTTCTGCCCTTGTTGCTCCTGGTTCTCAGGGCTTGGGACCTGGACTGGAGTCCACACCATCAGCTGCTAGCTCTTAGGCCTCTGAACTATACCACTGGCTTTCCTCGGTCTCCAGCTTGCAGACAGCAGACTGTGGACTCCTCAGCCTCCATAATCACATGAGCCAAAACCTTATAATAAATCTCTGTGTCTCTGTGTGTGTGTGTGTGTGTGTGTGTGTGTGTGCACGCGTGCATGTGTATAATCTCCTACTGGTTCTGTTTTACTGGAGAACCCTAATACACTTCTTTCTTGTTGTTCTGTGGCATACACTGAATATTTTAAGCCGCATTTGTCACAGGATTTTGAAAACGTGATCATTTGTTTCATCCTCTCTTCCTCTGCAGCAAGAATCAAAATTCACTTTGCCCCATGATCTTCACCAGAACGGCATACTTGCCTCTCCCCTCATCAGATTTAAAAGGTTCCTATGATTTAGGGTCTTCCAGCACCCCTCAGGAAGCTTGACAATGAAGAGGAATTATTGATGAATGTGGAAAGGCCAGGGGGTGGACATTCATTTTTCATGACTACACACCTTCCCCTGACTAAATGGAAATCAATCCTTCCTGCCTGAATTTCATCCATTCATCATGCTCTCACAGTGGCTGACACACAGTAGGAACTCAATATTTATTTGTTGGATAAATTTTTAAAAAGATATAACTTACTTGTATCACTAAATTTTGTATATGAAGTGAAATATGGCTGTTTGAGAAAATAGGACAATTGAGTTTATGGAAGAAAAAAGTGCAGATAAAGATTAAAGGTCAAATACTTCCTTTTGTCATCTCATTATCTAAACCGTCAACAAGTCCAGTCTCCTTGAAAATACCTCTAGGAGCATCCCGCCTTGCTAGTCCCCCTCAGTGGCACATTCTGTTGGCTGCCAAAGCCAACAGCCCCTCGATGGCCCAGGGCTTCTTCCTCACTGACACCCCCCAGGCCTGGACAACCATGACTCTTGACAAGTGGCATGGGTCTGTGACTCAGTCCTGGCCAAGGAGACCTGAGGAAATCTCTGTTGGGGGTTTCTGGGAAAGGTTTTACTTGCTAATAAAAAGGGACACGTGGCAGGAGAAAACTGCCCCTGTTCTGCACTGTTGTCATCACATTTGCATGAGACACCTAGAATTGCCACAGTCACCTTGTGAGGAGGATCATAAGGAGAGCCCTGCAGACAGGCTGAGGATGAGTACAGAAAGATGGCAGCACCTGGATCCCTGGTGGCATCTTTAAGCCGTTGAAAAAGCTGACTCTGCAACCTCCCCACCTTGCTCTAGACTTCCTGCTCAGTGAGATGAGATGAACACCCCTACGGCTTAAGCCACTTTTTGTTGGATTTCCTGCTATGAACAGTGGAAAGCAACCCAACTGATAGCCATGACCACCACCCTTATTCTATTTCCCTGGGCTTCTGTTGGCCTTTCCCCGATTCTGGCCCTTTCTCCAGGGCCAATTGTCCCAATGTACAGCTCTCTGATGAAAATCCCACTATGGCTCCCTTCAACCCATTGCAAAAAGTCCAGGCCCTTGCCTCAACCACACAGTCTTCCCCAGACTCTTCACATGCAAACATACTGTCAAGGACACCCTACAGGGTGACCCTGGAGAGACGTCCATGCATGTTATATCCATTTTCTAGGGGGGCTATAACAAATGACCACAAAATTGGTGGATTACAACAATAGAAATTTCTCACAGTTCTGGAAGCCAGAAGTTCAAAATCAGTATCACTGGGTCAAAAATCAAGTTTATAACAGGCCCATGCTCCTTTTGGAGGCTAGGGAGAGAATCCGCTCATTGTTTTTTTCCGGCACTAGTGGCTGCTGGCATTTCTTGTCCTGTGGCCTCACTACTCCAATCTTCAAAGCATTTTCAACTCTCTACTCTGCCTTCACCTCTATGTGTATAAAATCTCCCTCTGCCTCTCTGTTACACAGATGTATACCCACCTCTGTGTGCACACTCACCTCTGTGTGTACACCACCTCCTCTCTGGAAGGAGCTTTCTCTGTGAAAGGGGAACTAGGGAAGTGAGGGTCAGAGGAGAGAGGAGGATTCAGTCTTTACTATATACACATTTGCACTGTAAGCATTTTGTTTAAAATTATTATAAAACCTCCAATAACTTTTATCTCAATTTGCAATGTAATATTCCTCAATGGAATTTTTTTACACATGTTCTTAGGTCAGGTTCCCTAGAAGCAGACCCTAAAACAAGTATTCATGTGCAAGTAACTTATTAAGGATGTGCTGCCAGTGAGGGAGCGGGGAAGTCGTACAACAAAGTAGAAGCAGCCCAGGAAGGACACAATTTTAAGAACATCCCGTGACCAGCGGCTTAGTCTGATCCTGTGGGGAGCTCTGAGGGGTGAGTTATGCTCAGAGTTGTCCCCATCTGAGGCCAGGGAGCAGGGCTTTCATACACCCACACTCCTCTGTCATTGACGAGGACCGCCTCAGGGGCACTTGTGGCTCTTGTTGCTTAAAGCAGGGCAGGCTCCTAGAGCTCAGGGGCAGGGCTTTGCTAAGAGGCACAAGTGCTGCCTGTTTGAGGTGAAAGCATGATGGTAAAAAGGGAGCCGAGGCATCTAGATCACTGACATTATCCATAATCAAAGGCATCTAGGAGATCACCCACATTATCTATTATTGAAGGCATCTGGGAGATCATCCACATTATCCAATGTGTTCTAATTATAAAAAAAAAAATTAATAGATGTGCCTTCTCTTCCAGCTGGCCTGTGCTCCTGTCACTTCCCACAGCAGGAAGCCCCCACACTCAATTCCCTTAGCCCATCCAAATCCTGGCTTGACTGCCAATACCCAGCTGGAGCCCACTGTGTCCAGGAGGCCTTGCTCAGTCTCTGCTCTCTCCCAGGGCACTTCTGGTCAGCAGGGCACAATTAGCCTTGAATGCCTTCCCATTTCCTTTGTAGGATGTCTTCTTCCCGAGGCTCCTTGATGTGTGGGGCCTCTGCAAATGCCCTTTTGCATCCTTGTTCCTGGGCATCAGAGTAGTCACTCTCTCTGAGCCTATGGAGTTTCCCAGTTCCCTGAAAGTTCTGTTATGGAACCCCTAATCACCATCTCAAATGGTTCTCATTTTTATGTACTCTTTCATGGATTAAGTCCAGCCCACCTGCCCCATCGGGGAGCAGGAGGACTGGTTTTGTTCCAGTAGCCCATCATCTCTGTGTCCTGCCACTGCCACAATCCACACACGTTTTAGAACCCCCGAGCAAGTGGCTGCTGCCAAGAAGGAGGCAGAGGGAAAATTCTGGCTAAAAGAGGTAAAAGAGGGACAGGCAGCCATCCCAGGCTCCACTATCCGAGGACAGGGTCAAAGCTTCAGATCAGAAGTCAGGACTCAATATTATCAGATCATGGCCTTTTGGGGTCACTATTTCTAAATGTAATCTCTTCCCCATCATTATGGGAAGGGAAATGACTTATCTGGGCAACACAAACTGTACAAACTAAGCTTTTCTCTGTGATGTTCCTAACAGCAGAAGAGTACTAGAGGCCCTCTCCAGAGACAAGAAGAAAAAGAATTTCAGAGGCTCAGAGGAAAGTTCAATATGGCCCCATGGCAAGAAATACAGGCACGCTGGCTCCAGGTGGACTTGTCACCCTAAGATAAAAGTTGGAGGCAACTAAGGAAAACCACTGTGGCTGTGGAGATGGATGAGTGTGAATTTATAAGGACAGAAGGGGGTACCTAAGCCTCCAGGGATGGTGACAAAAGTGAGGCAAACCCAAAAGAGGAGGAATGTTGAGCCTGGAATGAGCTAAGGTGTGCAGGTGGCGTGAGGTATACACACATGCACCTCAGCCTAGAACGAGATGAGATATGCAAACTACGTATGTGCATGTGTGCACATGTATACACATACGCCATTTAAAATCATGCTCAAAGCAAGAAGTTGCACAAGAAAATAGTATGTTCAAGACAATAAAAATGGGATTATTCAACCCCTATTTTACTTGCTTTTCTACAAGGAGACAAATTTGGCTAAAGTCTAAGAGACTTTGTGAAGTTTTCTCCCCATTAATGGCATCGCAGCATTTGTATCTGATTGATCAGGATTCTCCTGAGAAAGAGAATCAGTAGGCTATCTTGTATCTAGAAAGATTCATTTTGAGGAACTGGCTTACATGACTGTGGAGGATGTAAAATCCAAAGTTTGCAGGGTAGCCCAGCAGGTTAGAAATTCCAGCAGGAGTTGATGTTGCAGTTTTGAGTCTGCAGGCTGAATTCCTTCCTCTTCTGGTATCTCAATCTTTTTTCTTAAGGCCTTCAACTGATTGAAGTCCACTCACATTATGAAGGGTAATGTGTTTTACTCTTCTACTGAGTTGAATGTTAATCACATCTAAAAATACTTTCATAGCAACATCTAGATTGGTGTTTGATCAAGTAACTGAGTACTATAGCCCAGCAAAGTTGACATAAAATTAACCATCACAAGATAATTCTGCAACTTAGTTTTCTCGTTGAACATTTCCTGTAATTCCTTCCATGTCAGCTTATACAGAATGACCTCATCTATAATAATATATTATCCTTGTTTAACCATTCCCCTACTGATGGAAATAAACATTGTTACCTTTTTTGATATTACAAGTAATGCTGAGATAATATCCTTGTCTATGCCTTCTTGTGAACACATGCATTTGTTTCTTTAGAAGAGATGGACATGAAGTATGAAATTGCTGAGTCATGGATGAGAGTGGGCATTTCAAATTGTTAACAGATGTTAGCAGTTTGCCCTCTGAAGCAAACTTGAAAATTTTAAATGAGCTCAAGCTGAGATGAATCACATTTTTTTTTTAAAGGAAAAAGCACTCATCCATCCATACTATTCTGTAAACAGGTGTGTAACTGTCAAGGTGAGTGGCACACAAGAATTTGATAAAAGTCAAAGTACTGAAGGCGCTGCTAAAGTAGATCTGAGGCTATTCTGACTTCCTCGTCACTCACCTGTGCTATGATTTGCTTTGCGGTGGGAAAGGATGGAGATGCAGCCTGGGAGGGGTTTGGGTGTTGATTCCTGGGCCTTTCATGGGAGTGATTATTCACAGGAAAATCATCCCTATCACAGGAAAAAGGCAGAGAACTGCTGTCTTTGGCACTAAAGACTATGATCTCAGAACCAAAATAATTATCTTGGAGAAACTGTGGCAATAAAAGAAAAAAGCCAGATGGTTTAAAAAGAACAAATATTGGCTCCCTTGTGAATTCTAGAAACCATAGAAATTGATGTTACTCCCCTGGCAAATCCTAGAGTGGATTCTTAAAGAGATGGTTGGGAGCCTTTGAAAGCAAAAGCTTGAGCCTGAGAAACCTGCAGAACTTCATGAAGAACAAGTGAGACCTAATGTGTTGTTACACAGGATTCACAGGATTATGAGACAGGGTTACAGGCCAGAGTAGGTTTCAGTTACAGAAAAGCATCTCATTGAGCCTTTCATGTAAATGCAATAGAGGAATGGAAGGTGGAACAACAGGGCCACCTGAATCCACGGCAGAGTGGTTTGGGTTAGTGTCAGGTACTGGTGGAGAGATTCCTGCAGCATGCCAAGGACTGTGTCCTTGATCCAGTCTGTCTGCCATTGAGACCGGTCAGGAGCCTCCATACATATGAAGCCTTCTGGGAAGCCAAGGCTGGAAGATCCCCAGAATGAAGGATGATATAACCATGATCAGAAATGTCTTGACAGCCTGGGGAAATGGGCAGAAGTGAACAGTATGAGATAAAATGGGGGTTAACTCAACAAAAGATTGAATACGCAGGCAGAGAGTGGAGAAGAGCTGACTCCAGAGCCTCATGACAAAGTCTGCGGGGTTGCAGAGGCTGTAATGATACCCTAAGCCATTCTACCTGAAGCTGTACTCGCGGAAGTCCAAGCCCACCCTGAAAGAAGTCAAGTCCTCGCAGGTAGCAGCTGCTTTCTAGGATGCTCATGCCCTTCTGACCTCACCAACTGAGCACGTCAGGGGTAAGCTGTATGTAAGTTAGACGCATTATCCTAATTACATGTCTTAATTTAAATGATTTAAAAGCATATAAACTGTAAGTGCAAAAACAAGTTGTTTCTCAAAAAACTAAGTTGAATTCCTTGAATAGACTCAGCAAAGAACAATCACTAAAAAATAACAACCAGCTGAATTAGGTGTGTGTTGGGTGAGGGGACTAGAAAGACTAGAAAAAAAATCATGAAAACATAGAAGGATTCTGCAGTCAGATTCCATTGATACTTTAAAGAAACTGACACTGGACATTGTAGCCAGCACACTTTGGGTGTGGTTTATATGAGAAAGATGAGGCAGAACTCTACTTCAGCAGACACTCAACTCAAAAAGACTGGCAAATGGACATGTATTTACATACTTTACATTCAAATAAAATGTGTAAGATAGGAATCTGATTTTCTTTGGGTCTCTTTAATTGACTTTTTCAATTAACCCACCAGCCACCATACCAATTGCATCAGCTGTAAGTGCTTTTTCTACTCTCTTATGTTCCATTCTGGCACCAAATTTCACGATAAGCACTGATATTCTAGAACATATTCCAGGGAGAGGGATAAACATGGAAAAGGCTCTATGGCTCAGGTAGCACCTGGTGGTGTCTATAAGCTCTGATGAGCTCTCAGGCTCAAAGATACACAGATTCAGAGGGAAGAAGGTCTCTGTCTCGGTATCTTGCTCTTTACCTATGCATCTATGTAGTTTTTTCCTTTCCTTTCCAAGAATTACCCTTTCTGCTCACACACTAGACTGTAAACTCAAAGAAAGTAAACAAAATACCTGTTATAAATGCCCTATGGATAGACATTTATCTTACAACTGCCTTTAATTTTAGGCTGTAGGTTTCCAACTGAGCAAAATGCAGTTATTTGCATTTGACTCTACAGGTTCCCTAGCCCAACCTCCTCTGTGCATTTAGCATAAAACGAAGGCAATGGGGGGAGGATCTGTCTCACTGATGATACCAGGCGACTGACACAGAAAGCAGTATGTAGTGAGGGCTTACTATGTGCCAGGTCCTACATTCACAACTTTTTAATATATTTTCTCTTTTAATTCTCATCAATTTTGAGAGGTTGTTACCAGTATCCCTATTTATACAACTGAAAATAGAAAAACAAAGCAGGGGTGGTTTACTTTTCACAAGTCCATCACTCAGCTTGGAATCAGAGAGGCAGGATGCACACTCAAGCCAGACTCTGGAATCTCCGCTCTCTTGCCAACATGCTGCACTGTCCGCACACTACATTTTCGTGTGTGCATGCACGTGAAGAGAGAGGGAAGCCAGCAAGACAAGGTGGAATTGGAATGGCACATCTACACAGAGCTGAGGAATCAGCACAGGAGGAGTAAAGAGGCAGGAAAGGGACAGACCAGTCCCCACTGTGAGACATGAGAAAGAGCTGGTCAGGGACGTTTTGTGGTCAGAGCCCTAGAGAGTATAGGCCTGCCTGGGAGGACAGTGGTTACCAGAAAAGCAGAGTTAACCAGAAGCCAAAAGGGACCTGGCTCAGGCCTTAAAAAGGAAAAATCTTTCCCAGAGGCCAAAAGGGTGAGGAAAAGAAGTAGCTGTGTCTCCAGGGTAGAAGACGTGAGAGCTGGAAAAATACCCCCAGCCTTAGACGGGGGCAGGCAGGAGAGGGGCTGTCTGCGGGCCCAAGTCAGGGTCTGATGGAGCCTCTTCAAAGAGCTGAGCTGCGGGTGAACCTGTCCCGGACTGGACATTGCTGGGTTGTGCTGGTTACAGAGCTGTCTACACTTAGTTCCCCCCTAAGACAGGGATTCTCAAGGTGGGGTTCCCACACCAGCAGCAGCAGCTCACTTGAAAATGTTTTAGAAATGAAAATTCTTGGGCCCCATCTCAGAGCCACCGTTAAAGACTAAATGTTTTCTATCCTCCCACAATGCGTATGTTGAGGCGCCAAGCCCTAGTTTGGCTGTATTTGGAGATGGGGCCTCTACAGAAGTAATTAAGGGTAAATGAAGTCATACGCATGGGACGCTGATCCAACAGGATTAGTGTCCTTATAAGAAGAGACAGCAGAGTAGCCCCCTCCCACCTGTGCGTGCTCAGAGGCGAGGGCATGTACGGATACAGTGAGAAGGAAGCCACCTGCAAGCCAGAAAGAGAGCCCTCACCAGAAACCAAACCCTCCCAGAACCTTGATCTTGGACTTTTCAGCCTCCAGAACTGAGAGGAAAGAAATTTCTGTTGTTTAATCCGTCTAGTCTGGTATTTTGTTACGGCAGCCCAAGCAGACTAAGACATCCATTGAATAGGAAATAGGGGTAGAGCCTGGATAGCTGTGTTTTAAAAAGCTCTCCAGGTGATTCTGATACAAGCTCAATTTTGAGAAACACTAGTCTACCTTGGGCTGAACCAAAAAGACTTCAACCCAATCAGCAAGCATTTACTGGAGTGCCTTGGAGAACAAAGATGAATATTCCCAGACCAAGAAACTCATAATGGAGGGAGGAAAGTGGACAAATAAATAACAATGATAGAGTACAACAGGAGCTGTGATAGGGTCATGTCTAGAGAGTTATGAGAACACAGAGGAGGGGTCTTTCACCCTGCAGGAGGTGACCTAAGAGCTGACTCCTGAAGGTTGTTTCCACCAGCTGCAAAGACGAAGAGAAACCCATAAACCAAGGAGTACAGTCTTCCCACAAGATCTCTCCTCCATCTGCTTTCATGAGATGTCAATCTCAGAGGCTGTGTTAGCCTGAGTGCGTGGAGCAGAAACTTGAGACAGCACTGGGCAGTAAGCCTGAAGGTACTGAGGATGCCCAAGTCACCTCCTTTGACACAGTTCTGTCCCCCAGGCATTGGCACTCCAGGCCTCTGATGGGAGCAGCAGCCTTGATGATCTCAGAAATGCCTTCAGGTCTTCCTTTCGTTGTCTTGGTGAATAGCATATGGCATCCTTCCACCAGCACCAGTCTCCCTATCAAACAGTAGCCTGGCCAACCTTGGTTTTCTCTTCTGAATACACTTTTTCATTCTTGACAACGAAGCCAGGCTGAGAATTTTCACAATCTTTAAGCTCTGCTTCCCTTTTGATTACAAACTCCATTTTCAGTTTGTTTCTCTCTTCCTGCATTTTACTATCAGCAGCTAAGAACAGCTACACTGCACCCTGAACACTGTGCTTAGAGATTTCTCCCACCAAATATCCTAGTTCGTCCCTCTTTGGTTCTGCCTTCCACAAAGCGCTAGGACACGAACACAATTTAGCCAAGTTCTTTGCCACTTTATAATAAGGATGGCCTTTCCTCCAGTTTCCAATACCTTGTTCCTCATTTCCATCTAAGACCTCATCAGAATGGCCTTTACTGTCCATATTTCTACGAACATTCTGATCATGACTACTTAGATAATTTCTGATAAGTCTGAGGCCCCTCTCTACAGCTCTCCTCTTCTTCTGAGCCCTCAACAGAATCACCCTAACACTCCATTCACAGAAATCTAGGCTCTTTCTAGCCTGTATGTCTCTACCCATTACCCTGTTCCAAAGTCATTTCTACACTTTCAAGTATTTGTTATAGCAACAACACCACTTCTTGGTACCAATTTCTGTCTCAGTTCATTCCTACTCCTATGACAATATACCACAGGCTGGGTAATTTATAAATAATAGAAACTTATTCCTCACATTTCTGGAGGCTGGCAAGTCCAAGATCAGGCATCTTGACACTGACCAACAGGTTCAATGTCTGGCAAAGGCCCATTCCTCATAGATGGTGCCATGTAGGTGTCCTTGCATGATGAAAGGTGGAAGGCCAAAAAGGGGAGGCAGTGGTCTGCAGCCTCTCTTCTAAGGGCATTCATCCTATGCATAAGGGTGGAGCCTTCGCAGCCTTATCACTCCCGGGGTCCCACCTTTCAAATCCATCACCTTGTGGGGTACAGTTCCAACATGGGAGTGGCATCTATACCCGCCCTGGTTCTTAAAATGAAGTGAGCCTCAATCTCCTGCAGGGCCTGCTAAAACGCAGACTGCCAGGCCCCACCCCCAGAGGGTTCAGCAGATCTGGAGTGGGGCCCAAGAATCTGCATTTCTAATAACTTCCCACATGATGCTGAGGCTACTGGTCCTGCAGTCACATTAATTTTTAAGAACCATTTTATAGATGATTTTGGATCACTGCCATCAAGTCATCTTTTTTGAGGAACCACAGAGCCCTCCCTTAAGAGCCATTTTAATATACAGACAGCAGGAATTTCACACACATCCCCATGGCCTGCCAATCACTCGGCACAGGCACATGTTTTGGGTGCAGCCATGCATCGCTACTGTTACAGCCAAATGTTACAGAGCAAACTGAATGCCGGCTGCTCAGTCCTTCAGATCCTCAACTCTTGGCATTTCATATTTCACCACCACCTGGAGCCTTCACTCCACCACACGTGATGGGCCATGTGACCTGCCCAGCTTACAAGTTGAGGAAGGACAGGGTCCTGAGAGGTGACAGGACCTGCCCACACTCGCTTGGCATCTTGGACTGAGCCTTACTTCCTCTGCATCCCATTTCTAGATAGGAACATGGACCCCTCTGCATCCCATTTCTGGATAGGAGCATGGACCCCTCTGCATCTCATTTCTAGATAGGAGCATGGACCCCTCTGCATCCCATTTCTAGATAGGAGCATGGACCCCTCTGCATCCCATGTCTAGATAGGAGCATGGACCCCTCTGCATCCCATGTCTAGATAGGAGCATGGACCCCTCTGCATCCCATGTCTAGATAGGAGCATGGACCCCTCTGCATCCCATTTCTAGATAGGAGCATGGACCCCTCTGCATCCCATTTCTAGATAGGAGCATGGACCCTGGAGAGGCCATGGGCACCAGGGTCACACAGGAGTAACTGGTGAAGCTGATCTCACACCAGGTTGTCACCTGGTTTCTGACTTCCCTCAGGACTTCTGGCCCCTACACTAACCAGCCCTGGATGCTGTGACTTTCCAACTCCTGCTTCTGACGACTCCAGTTCCTTTGGGTACTCCATTGCTATCACACTTGCAAGCAGTTATTTCTCATCCCTGTTCAGATGCAGGCATGCCCCCCAACAGCCTTGCTCCTCACTTCACGTGTGCTGGGAACCGCTGCAGCTTCAAAGCTGAGTAATAGTGTCCCGGGGGACATCCAACTCACCCGCCCCCCCATCCCATCTCCACTTCAATAACCAGGCAAGGGACTGCCTCAAGGCTGCAGTTCTGGCAGGCACAAGGGTGTGGCAAGCACCGGCTGTCTAGAGGGTCCCAGCGCCCCACACTCCTCACAAAGAGTTGTATCCACCTCTGTCTTCCCTCGGCCTGGAGAGCCCTGTTTGGCAGAGGCCCTCCCAGCAATGCCAATCCTGTGTTCTTCCAAGGCATTCAGAAATCAGTTCTCTATGTCCATGGCTGGGCACGGTGGCTCACGCTGTAATCCCAGCACTTCGAGAGGCCAAGGCAGGCAGATCACTTGAGGTCAGGAGTTTGAGACCAGCCTGGCCAACATGGTGAAACCCTGTCTTTACTAAAAATACAAAAATTAGCTGGGTGTGGTGGCGGGTGCCTGTAGTCCCAGCTACTCTGGAGGCTGAGGCAGGAGAATCGCTTGAACCCAGGAGGCAGAGGTTGCAGTGAGCCAAGATCACGCCACTGCACTCCAGCCTGGGCGACAGAACAAGATGCCATCTCAAAAAAACAAAACAAAACAAAACAAAAAAAGAATTCAGTTCTCTATGTCCAAATAGCATCTCCCTTTATATCCCAGACGCTGTGTGTACAAGAGACTAGGCTAAAAAGTCCATGTTTCCACAGTTAGAGAAATGCCCTTCAGGGTACACACTAGTGAATCTTGGAAGTAAATTAGCTCCTCCAAAGTCCCAGCAGAACATGGTTTGAGGAATTCCCCTTCCCACAGCAATTTGGTGGCCGCATGAGTCACCATTTCTCAAAGACATTCTTCAGTATTTAATGTGTAATCTTGGACCAGGGACCTAACCTCTCTGTGCCTCAGTTTCCTCATCTATATAACAGGGGCAATAACAGTATTTACTTAAAAGGCTTATTGCGCAGATTAAGTGAGCTCATGTGCATAACTCTAAGGATAGCTGGCAGAGGGAGCCACAGGGTCTGGCTCCAATAACGATGCTGCTCTGAGTATTACGGAGGCCACAAACTATGTGGCCTCATTTATATCACTTAGAGTTGTCAGTTACATGCAAATTAATGAAAGACAACTCTCCTTCCACCAAATGGCCAGGCACATGCAATGTGCTTTTCCTGCAGAAAGGGAAGAGCGGGGCCCACCCCTACCTGGGGGTGGGAAAAGAGGGGAATGAAAAGACTAAGGGGATCCTTCTAGGACCTACCAGGTCAACTCCCTCTCAGAAGAAAGCCACAGCTGAGCAACAGCCCCACGGTCAGATCGAGCAGGCAGATAAAACAATTGCTGTCTAAACAAAAGAAGCGGGGCTGCCAACCCCACACTTACTTCCAGGACTGTCCATTGTTCAACCACAATAGCATCATAGCCCTGTATGGTTTTGCTATCTTCTGTGGAAACAGCTTCAAAGATGAATACTCCATCTGTCAAGCCATGTAAGGAATCTGTGGAAAAAGAAATAGGCGGGGGTTGGGGGGGTTTGTAAACCGTCTGTGGCAGAAGTCTTCTAAGCAGCAAACATTTCCACTGCATTCATTAATAATCCCAATCAGAACATCTTTTCAGCATGTTAATTAAAGAAGGCACACACAGCCATAGAGTCTATCTAGCCCTATCAGAATGAATGAGGCTAATTTACCTCACAGTTTTGAATAATATCCTTGATTTTATGAGCCCAAATTTCATTGTTAGCAATCACCATTTGATTTCACACGTTTACCCTCCTTTTCATGCTCCAGCGTCAGGATGCACTGGGGAGAACTTCTCCAGGGTAAAACACAGTCATTTAGAGACAGTTTTTAGAAGCAAACTATATTTAGGTGAGGGTTTTTTTTTTTCTTTTTTTCTTTTTTAAAGGAAAGAGATATAACACACCAGATCTGAGCTTGTCAGATGCGTTGATTTTTGGAAGTTCACATGATGTGGGCTGCTGTCCAGACAACATCTTAGGCAGCTCTTGTCAAGAGGTGGAATGTGGGGGAGAGGGAATTTTCCCAAATAATTTACCACTGGAAATGTTTCCCTGGGCACTGCTGTAGTCAATGTACCAGGTTCTGAGCTCTGTACAATTCGACAAGTATACATGAAATGTATAGCATGATCAAGAACTATCTTAGGCAATAAGGGTAAAAAGAAATATAGAACAGGCCAGGCGCGGTGGCTCACACCTGTAATCCCAGCACTTTGGAAGGCCAAGGCAGGAAGATTCGCTGAGCTCAGGAGTTCGAGACCAGCCTGGGCAAAACAGTGAAACTCTGTCTATACTAAAATACAAAAAATTAGCTGGGCATGGCAAGGTGTGGCTGTAATCCCAGCTACCTGGGAGGCTGAGGCAGGAGAATTGCTTGAACTGGGGAGGCAGAGGTTGCAGTGAGCCGAGATAGCACCACTGTACTTCAGCCTGGGCGACAGAGCAAGACTCTGTCTCAAAAAAAAAAAAAAAAAAAAAAAGAAATACTGAACAGAGTCCTTGCCCCTATAGAATACACTAAGGGAAGCACCTTTTGCCCCTTTGTTTGGGGCATGGCTCCTAAATGTCCTAGGTTCATTTTGATAAGGGATTTGGGGGAAGAAGACTGACTTAGAAGCAAGTGGTTTGGGGCTAGGCTCTATCATGAAAGGTGACGTGACTCTTTCAAGGGCTGGGTCTCTCATCTATGGGATTATGGACAATCTCTCTTGGTTCCCAGATTTGATGCTATAAACACTGCTCAATCATAATATTATGGACTGAATTGTGTCCTCCCAAAATTCGTATGTTGAAGCCCTAACCCGCAATGTGACTATATTTGGAGACAGAGCCTTTAGGAAGGTAATTAAGGTTAAATGAGGTCCTAGTCCTCCTTTAACTAGGGTAGGATGGGGCCTTAGTCTAATAGTACTGGTGTCCTTATCAGAAGAGGAAGAGAAACCAGAGCCCTCTCTCTCCCTCTCCTGGCGTGTGTAAAGAGGAAAAGCCACGTGAGGACACAGCAGGAAGGTGGCTGTCTGCAAGCCAGGAAGAGAGCCCTAGCCAGAAACTGAAGTTGTTGGAACCTTGACTATGAACTTCTATCCTCCAGAACTGAGAGAAAATAAGTGTCTGTTGTTTAAGCCACCCGGTGTGTGGTATTTTGTTATGACAGTCCTAGTAAACTAACATACAAACAAAGCACATTTCAATGATATGCTCTTTTAAAAGGACAATTTTTAATAGGGCAAATCCATAATAATGTGACCTTTTTTTTTTCATGGGGAGGGAAGGGAGACAAATTCAGAAAGTCCCCTGAATCACGCTGGAGTTCCTGGAACTGCCAGTATTTTCTAGAAGTCACAAGGAAAAAGACTGACAAATGTGAATATATAACAATCTTTAGCTTTGGCTCCCAAGAGACCCCATAAACAAAAGGTCATCAACATGAGAAAATTATTTGCAACAACAATAACAAAAATAAAGGCCTAGCTTAATATTTTTATATATAAAAAGTTTTATAGATAGTTAAAAATACTGAAACACCATTAGAAACAAAGGACATAAAGCAATTAATTCTCTTTATCTTTCCATGGCCAGTAAACATTGAAAAAAACTGCAGTTTCTTTTTTTTTGTTTGTTTGAGATGGGGTCTCACTCTGTCTCTTAGACTGGAGTGCCATGGCACAATCACGGCTCACTGCAGCCTCAACCTCCTGGGCTCAAGTGATTCTCCCACCACAGCCTCCCAAGTACCTGGGACCACAGGCACATGCCACCACCCCAGCTAATTTTTTATTATTTGTAGAGATGGGGTCTCACTATGTTTCTCAGGCTAGTTTCGGACTGCTGGACTCCCAAAGTGCTGGGATTACAGGCATGAGCCACTGTTCCAGGCCTCAACTTCTTTTTTATTTAGCAAGGTGACAAACTTTGAAAAGAAAATTTTCACTGCTGGTAAAGATATGATGATATGGGAAAGTTTACAGTGCTTAAGGGAATTTTAACTGTACAATCTTTATAGAAAGCAATTTAACAATGTTGCAGGAGCTTGCCACAAAAAGTCCATCCTCTTTCACCCAGAAATCTTACCTTTCTTGTCTATCATGAGGTAATAACCTCCAATGCCATCAAATATCCATCTACAAGCATTACTTATAAAATTACTTAAAAACTTAATCTAAATGTTCAACAATCCAAATATTTAACCATAGAAAAATAGTTAAATTTGGAGATTTCTATAAAATACTAGGCTGTCCCTAAAAATATTATGGGAATTTAATGATTTGGAAAAATGCTTTAGATACAATATTATGGAGAAAAAACTAGGATATAAAACTGCCACATGAGCTCAATATGGATTTTTATGTTAAAACGGTTTAGACAAACTTTAAGGAAATACACAAAATGCTAGCAGCAGTTATAAGTGGTAGAATTACATATAATTTGAGTTTTCTTTTATATCCTTTTCTGTGAGGTTATTAACAAGTTAATACAGGTATAACACAAGTAAATGGACAACACAGATGACAAAGAATTTCCTTTTTCTCTCCTCTACAAGGCTCTTGAAGGCCTAACTAGAATCAAAGAGTTTTTTAAAACTATGGGGAGATGATTTTAGTATAATCTAAATAGAAAAACTTTCCTTAGAGGAGTCTAAAAATGGCAGATAGGGCCTCAGAAGGGTGAGTGACATGTTACTGGAGTTCAAGTGTACACTGAATAACCTTCCAGCCATTCATTATGACACCTACTGGGAATCTATTATGTGCCAAGTAGTCCTGTAGTCACCTAGAGATCTCACAAGCAGCAAGACAAAGTCCCTGCCTCCATGAAGCTTACCTTGCAGTGGAGGAGGAAGACAATAACATCATGTCAGAGGTGATACATGCTAGAAAAATACTAAGTGGGCCAAGGAGAGAGTATGAAGGTGGACACAGTGGTGGTGGCTATTTTTGAAAGAGGCATCAGGGTAGGGCTCCCCACTTCGAGTGAACTAAGCAAGCAAGGAATATGGATCTGCAGGGTTTGAGAGTTCCAGGAGGAAGGGACAGCCAGCCTGACATGCAGAGTGAACGAAGGACAGCCAAGGACCAGGTGAGCAGCAGAATCAGGAGAGAAGGTGGTTAAGACTAAATTGACTGGTGGGGAGGCCAGCCACTTAGGGCTCTGTTCATCTGACTTGCTTGGCCAATGGGATATTAGCAGTTGTAATGCAAGCAGAGACATAAAAAGCACGTGTGTGGTTGAGGTTGGCCTCTTGTGTCTTTGCCATTACATTGAGAGGGCATGCCCCAGTTAGCCAGTTGGTTCTAGGGAGATGAAGGACAAATGGAGCAGAGCTGCCCCAGTGGAGCCCAGCTGAGACCAGGTCTGCCTCAACAGAGCTGCTCTAGGCAACCCCAAAATCTGCCAGAGTAAATTGTTGCCATTGTAAGCCAATGAGTTCTGAAGTGGTTTGTTACACGGCATTATTGGAGCAATAGCTGACTGACACAATGCCCAACCTAGACCTAAAAACAAGACCACTGTACTTTGCTTAGCTTGGGTCCTTATTCCAGAATAATAGGAAGGCCTAACCGGTTCAACAAACCATGGCTGTAAGGTAATAAGCACAGAAGCCTTATCCTGATATTATCCCAACATAAGATAGTTCTCCATTTGAAGTAAGAGCCCTATGGGTAAACCAATAACACGCTCCAACTTCTTGTTTCCTATCCTGAGAGTCTGTTATCAAACAGCCTTGGCAGATGCTAAGCTTGCCTCTCTCATCTGCTTTGCTGAAATGTTCCTCCCAAGTGCTTGCTTATTCCATGGCCTCCTAAGAGACATGTTTCATAGGTTATCAGGGAAAAACAGCTGCTCTGCAGCTAAATCACATCACAAGTATTTTGGGGTCCAAGGTGAGTATGGACCATAGTCCAGCTTACTTTTTAAGTTCCGGGTAACACTCCAGGAGTCCATCTGGAGCCCCTATCACAATAGGGATGCCCTAAGAGACCCCTTTGAGTAAAGCCCTCCCAAATCCTGACCTGGGCATGCTTGAGACCAGAAGACACTCAATGATTCCATCAGGATTGTATCAACACAGCACACATTTCCTCAAGACTACTACCAAAAATAAGTTATATCAAATTTCCAAAGCCTCTACCTGCAGATCTTCTCAATGGAAAACCTCTAAGCCCTTTAAAAGTGCCTGCCATGTGCTTTCAGTACTTAAGTGCTTAATTCACCATAAATTATATGATGGTGTTTAGCCTGCCCATGGCGAGCATGGCAGAGCTGAGGTCCAGAAGAGGGAAGGGGACACTCACAGTCCATCCAGACTTTTTCTCCATCCCCTGCGCTGGGCTTCCTCTCCTTCCTCCTGAGTCACAGGCCTGGGAGCGGGGCTGTGTAGTCAGCAGGGAAAGCTACAGCTAGCTTGGGAGCATGGAGGAGGAACACACCCAGATCCTTATTCACCACCCACACCTCATCCACTGCCTGCCTCCCAGCCTCCCCACCTCAGCCTAATGCTCCAGTATTCTGAATCCAGAGCGCTGATTCACCTACTTAACCATGAGGCTGAAGTTCAGAATGGCTGTCAAAATCTGGTTATCTGTAACAGCAAAAAAGTCAATGAACCAGAGAGCAGACAGCTGGACTTTTAAAGAGTCGCTTGTTTTGACGGCCTTGTCCACTCCTTGTCTCCTCATTACTTTCATAGCTCAGCCTCACTATAATGTGCACCAAATTGGGTATAAATAGGTCTATCTTAGAGTGAAGGCTCCAATGTAAAAAGGTTAAACTGCCCTCCATCTATGGAAAACATTCCATTAGCACTGCATTTTTATTAAAGCAAAGATGCTTCCCTACTGTGCACAAAAAGCTATTTTCCTTCGTACTGTATAAATATTTGATGCTGGTCTTTTGGCAAAAGGCCACCTTAATATTCCAAGCTTATGATTTACAAGAAGGATGTGGGAAAAGGAGATTTGCCGTATTATTTCAAGAGGTAAATTCCGTGAGGCAACCACTGTTCTGCAGCCTCTGAGACATTAAGACTCTGTCTATCAAGCTAACCTTCAGGCTCAGCCCTAGGGTGCTGTGCTTTGCCAAAGTCTAGCCTGAATGTGCATGCCATGACAAGCGGTCAATGCATTTGGTCTATTTTTGCAGGGTTAAAAACAAAGTGTGTTACTGTTCTCCTTTAAACAAGCTAGACTGGACCAGATTGTCCACCTTGGAGTAGCTGGCATAACAGATCCTCTTGGCTCTCTGAGGGCGCCTTCTGTCCATCAGAGGTCGCACAGTGTTCTTGGCACCACCTTGATTCCAGGATTGGCAATTGCCAACTGCATAAGTGCAGTTGCACATGCAGTCATATGACATGTGATCCCATGGCAAATGTAATCACTGCTCAACCAATCCCAGGTAACAGTGCCATATTGCTTCCCAATCACACTGCAGCTAATTTGCTCTATTAACCAAAGAATGAGCAAGGCTGCTGCCTTCTCTTGCTTCTTGAACACTCACTGCTGCTCTGGGCCGGCCTGCCTCCTACATTCTCAATCTGAGGCACTGAATAATCTAGAAAAGATATTACTCCTCTTCAGCTAGAAAAGGGTTAGCTTGCAAGTTGCAGCACCATTTAACTGAGCAGATAGGGAAGAAACATTCTGATTCAGTCTTAGCTGGATGTGAGGCACTCTGCCAGGTGCAGTTCAAGGCTTTTCATTGAATCCTCCCCAAAATTCTGTAAGAGCTGTCATTCCCTTTTAGTGGGTAGATAACTGAGTTAAATGATTAGTCCATGTTCATATGGAATACAAGGGCCAAACTAGATCTGAAATGTGATTTGTTTGATCCTAAAACCTACCCGTTTTCAACAATAGACATTGAGCTACCACTATGATGAAGCAGACCCTGTTTGAGGAACTGGGGGTAGGTGCTAAACAGGCTAGGTTTCCACCCTTGCAGAGCTGGTGTTTTCTGACCACTGCACCATACCCTCTCTGCCTTGGTGGTTAGGATGAGATTTCAGTCAGGTCACAATGAGATGGGCTTAGGGCTTCTGTTTGGGGCCACATCTGTGCAGATGCCATGCTGTCCTATGTGGGGCAAAATAAATAAATAAATAAAAATATGCTTGTAAATGGCTAAGTTATGTATATAGCTGTGTATTTGACACAATAGAATAGCACACAGCAATAAGAGAAAATGGTCTGCAATTAGATGTAAAAATATGGATGAATCCCACAATGACAAGTATATAAAGTTTGTATAGTTCAAAACTCATCAACAGTGTTTCAAGTAGGGACTGTGGTTACTCTGGGGGGATAGAAACAGCGTGGGGCATGCAGGGGCTTCTAGGGGTTTGATAAGTTCTATTTCTTGATCTATGTGCTGGTGACATGGGTGTGCTCACCTTGTGAAAAGCCACTGAGCTATATCCTATGATCTGCACAATTTTTTACATGTGGGCTAAACTGCAATAAAAGTTTTTTTAAAGGTGTCCTATGGACACATGAGAAAATGCATTTAATGGCATATGTGCAATTTAGCCCCTACATTATTAAGTGGCCTCTTTGAAATAGAAGCCCTGCCTGTAACCACTAGGCCAGACATTCCTGGAGATGGGTGGTGTCCCAAGGGAGTGGCTATCAGAAACACCTGGTACTACTTCATTCTCCCTCTTTACCAGTCCCATCCTAAAACCTGCAGATTCCTGGTGAAACACTCCAGTATCAGTGTTTTCCCTCATCACCACTGGCATTATTGAGCATCATCCAGAACTATCATTAGTCACCTTCTGAATACAGCACTGTGATGTTAAGAAAGTACAAAAAGTAGGACCTGCCTGGGGGGTTGGTTGCAAGTATGTCTGTATAAAATATATACCCCACATATTTAATATATATTTTATTTAAAACATGTACATGTGTTTTACTTATGTATTTTGCAAATATATGATCATGGAGGATATGCTAGGTGTCAAAAAAAAGGTGGTATAAATACCCATACAAAGTGATACTTGATTTAGATGCAGCTGGGGCACCAGAGAAAGTCTCAAGGGAGACCTAATCTTTTAAAGAGGTGGGAGCAGAGAGACATCTGGGTGTCATGTGACCCCTACGTGATGCAGCGTGGAGAACACATCGCCTGGAATGTATTCTTGTCATAATTCTTAACTTATCAAGGCCTTAGAACTAACTTCCAGGTTACAGGAAATAGAGGCTGGAGAAATAAGATCAATGACACCATGGGCCCTGACCAGATGAAACCATCATGCAGGCCGTTCTGCAGAATAAGAGGCTAGGTTCCTTTCAAGCAGTCAGGGAAAGAAAAAAGGGCTCTTCTAGGCAAAAAGAGAAGTGAGGATACAGTCACCACAAACACTGACTGTTCCTGGAGTAGATTCTGGTTTGGATAATCAGCTGCAAAGGCCATTTCTGAAACAAAGAGATGGAGGACTGCCAGGGTAGGAAAGGGCAAGGACAGGCCAAGGGTATGAGGAATGAGGAGCAGGAGTGGACAGGGGGGTGGAGCAGGGAAGGCAGGGCAAAGAGGGTAGTTGGAGGCAGGGGACAGGACAGAACCAGAGGAATGCTGGGCAAGGCAGGGCAAGAGAGATGGTGGCAGCGGCAGCAGCCTCAGTGGCTGGTGATGGCAGCAGCAATTCTGTAGGCCCAGAGGCCTTGTGAAAAATCAGCCTTCTCACTGGGTCTTCAGGGGTGGGCAGCCTCAGTCTTACCCCAGATTCCTGGCTCCCACCCAACTCCTCCACAACAGCCGGCTCAGCTCAGGGTCTCTCCCTCTGGTCTTTCCCATCCTCTAGAAATAGAGAACCTGGCCTTCATCTCACTGGCCGACATGTTCCTGAGTGCCTGGCTGCTCTGCTATGTGGCCCCTGGACTCATTCTTGCTTCCATCGGGTCCTGCCACCTCCCTAGAGTGACCTTGGAGTCCTCCTCTTCCCACCGGGAGAGCCGCCAAAGTCCCGCTGGGGGCCACAACTCCTGCCAGCATAGCCATGTCTTTCCTCTTCTGTCCTGCCCACGTCATGGTCCTTTTGTCGCCTACTCCCTTCTTCCTTCCTGCTGCCTTCTTGCTCTTACTAGCCAGTAACCTTGACAGTGACATAATGTCTCTGTGCCTCAGTTTCCACAGCTATAACACAGGCATAACAACAGTACCTACTTCACTGAGGTATTGTGAGGATGAAGTCAATGCTAAGTTTGAATTGCTGAGACCAGCACCCACACAAAGCAACTGCTAGGTGTCCATGTTCATCACGATGCCCCTCCTCTGTGCCCTAAGCTTGCCAGAGCCCACGGGCAGAGCCTCCCCCAGCCCAAGACACCGGGTCATTCTAAGGTTTAATGAACGACCCAGGGAGAGGAGTCCTGGATACCATGAGCAGGAGCCCAAACTTGAGGACTGTACAAGTCTTTCTATGTCCCAGGCTGGGAGGCATGCGGAGGGGAGTAATGCCTCGAGAACAGAAGCTCTGGAGTCTGCACTGGGTAATTCAGGCTGAAACATCACCTTGTTTATGGGACAAAGTTCTCATGAGCTTTATGACCCTGTGGAAAATATTTTGGAGTATAAATCTCTATTCAGGAGTCATGACTGGTGCCATTCCAGATGGCAAACAGCTTAAAGATGTGCTTCTAGCTCTGCCAGATTTATTTGTAAGGACACTAATTATCTCATTAGAAATAGGTTCCTCTTATGATTATGATTAGCTTGCCATTTTTTTTTTCTTAATTCTGGGAAAAGAACACACACGTATTTCATCCCTGGCCAACGGAAACCTTGGACTTTTCCAGAACAGAAACGCCCTAACCCAGGAAGCATTACTCCCAGTCATACTCTCCCTCCCAAAAGACATATAAAGGGTGAAATTGTGTTTAAAATCAGAGTGGGTTTCAATTCATTTTGTTCTGAGAATTTTGCAGCCCTCCCTGACATAGAGACGAACAGCTATGGTGGAGCTCTAAGATATGGGCTGCATACAGAAAGATGCCTGGGCCCTGTGGAGTACTTCACGGTTGCGCTTGCCAGGGGAAATTTCATGTTCTGTCTTCAGGGCAGGAGAATGAATTCAATGTGGTTAAAGCCAAGGGAGGCTATAACAGTATTTCAAACACTCAAGTCAAATCTGAAGAAAAAGCTGTTTAAGTTGTCTGCATTTCTGGACTCCAGGTTGAAGAGTGGGGTGACAGGGAGTAGAGGAGGCTAACTCAGCCTTGGTCACCAAACCATAAGGGTAGAGGAACAGCAAATGGGTTTGTGAACGTTCCAAGTGTTCTTTCTTGGGGGTTTTAGGGCCCCTGACATGCTCAGGCAGTGGGGTCAAAGAGAAAACCTTCCTTTTGATGCCCTAGTTTTCCTAAGAGGGGAAGAAATTCCAAGTGGCCACCTGTGTATCCACTATCTCCAGCACCTCTCTACACACCTTCAACAACTAACCATCAGTTTCCTAGGGAGGAATGTAAAACTATGCATGGCCACAGATAGCATCTATGGGCACCAAGAGGGGATGAAAGGAGCCACTGTTGCCACAACCCAAGATGGGCAATGTGGTGTCCCTGCAGGAAACAGGGAGCCAAAGCGTTCCTCCCTGGCCTCCCCTGACACTGGTAAGTCAGGCTGTAAACATCTGTCCCAAGTTGGCCTCAAGCATGTACTGCCACTGGTGTTTTATGATGCATCTCAAACCAGACCGTGACAACCCCTGGCTTTGGGGAACTTTGTAAGTACCCACAGAGGGCTTCCTTGTGTAGAGGGAGGTTACCCACCTTGCCACTAGGGCACAGAAGTAACCCTACGTTAGTTGTATTAAAGACATGTATATTCAGCCGGGCACAGTGGCTCACGCCTGTAATCCCAGCACTTTGGGAGGCCAAGGCAGGTAGATCACGAGGTCAGGGAACCGAGACAATCCTGGCTAACACAGTGAAACCCCGTCTCTACTAAAAATACAAAAAAATTAGCCTGCATGGTGGCGGGTGCCTATAGTCCCAGCTACTCGGGAGGCTAAGGCAGGAGAATGGCATGAACCCGGGAGGTGGAGCTTGCAGTGAGCCAAGATCACGCCACTGCACTCCAGCACTCCAGCCTGGGCGACAGAGCGAGACTCCGTCCAAAAAAAAAATACGTATATTCTAGAACTGCACTGACCAAGTACACACTGACCAGTGACACTAGCCACTAGCCACATATAGTTATTTAAACTTAAATTAATGAAAGTTAAATGAATTTTAAAATTCAATTATTCAGATGCAGTATCCACATTTCAAGTGCTCAGTAGCCACAGGCAGCTGGTGGCCGCCATACTGGACAACCCAGATACAGAACAAACACCTCCATCATCATGGGCACTTCTATTGGACAGCCCTGCTCTGGATGTATTCTTAACAAGCCAATCACCTTTCTTGTGTCATTCATGCATTCAACAAATGGTTATGGACCACTACACTATACGATGCCTGCTGCTACTATGATAACATGTCAATATTAGTCAATGATACTTAGATAGAGACTTGCATCCAAAATTAAGACCTGTCTGTGCTGTATCATGTTCTAAGGCTTTGGATGATTTAAAGTACATTCATTTAGAATTCAGAATGGTCTCTATTCTCAGGATGCTTGCTGGCATTTCAAGGAATGCAAACAATGTAGAATCCAAACTCTGTTCATGACTCTGTTAATTCTTGAGAGAAAACAGCTCAACGACAACACATGGCGCTGTTGATGCCCCCTGCCAGGTTTTGCTGGGATTGACAAATTTGGTGTTATGTTTCACTTAGGAATCCTGCTGACTGGCAGTCCTCAGGATACGCACGTGCAGGCACGTTGGTCCCACTCCCCAAGTTGCCTCCCAGACTTGACACACCCCGGTGACTCAAATTGCCTTCTCGTTAACCTAAAGCCCTTTCCTTTGTTTGACACATTTTCCCACTGTGGGCAGACTTTCTGCCTTAGGAGAGCTGACATCAATAGTGCTATCCCATGCAGCAAACCACTAGAGACAGCACATTACTGGGGAGGGGGTGCTGGGTGCTGGGAGACCTGGGAACAGTGTGTGTCTCAGTGGAGCTTACAGAAACCAGGCTGTTCAATTTATTTCTCTGCTGTTAATTTCAAGGTGCTGCTACTGCTACTTCAAACTGTAATAGTGTCTACAAACAATTTGCACTTTGGAATGGCACAATCCCAGGGGGTAATTAACAAATCCAGGGAACAATCTTTTTAAAAGCCTTTAAAAGCAACAGAGACTGAGGCCACCTTCGATGAAATAGAATCACTCCACTTTCTCTGTCATTTCAGAAGATACCTGGCTGACTCGTAGAGAGGTTTCGAGAGCACAGGCCCTGGGCTTTATGGAAAGTTCCTCAAGATGTGTTAATTAGAAATAAAATGCAGCGTGGTTATCGGCTGCAGAGCTTTCTGAATGAAGCAGGCTCTGAAGAGGGACTAAGATTTCAAGAGTTAGAAGCAGAGTTCACAAAGGGCCACCCAAGGACTGTGAATTCCAAACATACCATTCACTATTCCAAGGTAGAAGACTGCGTTCACCAGCATGCCTCCTTTCCGGAAGTGGTCGCTCATGTGCTCTAACCAGTTGGCATCCAAACCGCTCACTGTCTGGCCATTCTTGGAGACACGGAGAGGAATGGTGACAGGATAGTATTGCCGGCACTTCTGATGGCTCTTCGGTTTGTTGAAAAGGGTGAAGATCTCCATTTCTGTTAGGATTTGTAAAGGGAGTGGAGAGAGAAGAGGTCAACGGATAATAAAAATCTGCTTCATCGGCTTAAGCGGAATCTCTCAGGAGCCTGGATAAATGATATGATGAATGCTGAAATCTCTGTGAGGCTGTATTGTTGCCAGATAATAAAGCCTCATTCCAAGTAGTAAGTTGAGGCTGGCTTAAAGTAACATGGACCTGAAAGGTTGGGCTTCTGATGGGGGACTTAGGTTTTTAATCTGGAATATAATGAATAGCTGTTATCTGGGATTAATGTGCACAGCTAGGTGTTTGAGAAAAGAACATAACAGATGGTTCTAGAAATTCATACAAAGATGTGTTTTAGAAATAAAAGCAGACATATTTGGGTAAGAGTGGTCTTTGAAAAAGTAAATGTACAGAGACACATAAAAACAAAAATACTGCTCTAATTCCAGGAACCTTGTACACTCCTGAACTCACTATTTATAAACTGCAATAGTGTTTCCTGGGGCTGAACCCATAATACTTAATCAAGTACATCAAAAATACATCATTGATATGTAAAAATAAATATGTTCCTGTAAATGAGAGTTCCTGCCTGGAGTGGCAGGTCGGTCCAAACAGCCACGAAGGCACAGGGGATGAGGCGCTGAGCTTTTGGTTCCTTCATTTATAGCTCAGTTCTTCAGCAATCAATAATCACTGCCACCCAGCAGCTGAGCCGCAACTGCCTACGTGCAGCTGGGCATGGGTTAGCAGTAGCAGCCTCCAGAAGCAAATACCTGGAATTTCAATCTAAGTCTGAGAGTCTATTTTTGTGCTCCTCATTTAGTCAAGCAATCAGTTGACCCAGCTTAAAAAGTCTTGCTTGCACAGGCTAGTCAGGAATATGCTTTGGTTTCCAAAAATATCTTCTTAAATCATAAGAAAATCCCCACCCTTCTTTGAAACAAGAATTTAAAGGTCATAAACAATGGTTGACATTAGCAAGAAGGACAAAGCACATTCATGCTCCCTGCATGAGACACCTGGACCCACATTCTCTGATGCTGTTTCTCAGATTTCAGTACCTCACAATGTTTTGTGGTATCCAAGTACTAGTTGATTTTTTTAATTGACTCACTTTCCTTTATTTAAACAAACACTTTTTTTAGAAAAAGGAAACTTTGTTTCATGACTATGAAGGCAGTCCACTACCACTTGCCAAAAACAAGGGGTGATGATGAAGCACATTAACACCAAATATGTTCATCCATCTAACATCTAAAATTATCTCACATAGGTCACAAAGTCTTCTCACAGCCCCACCTGAGCGAACACCAGCAGAGATCTCTAGGGACCAACGCTGGGCCATATTACTTTGTCATCAGCAATACCTGAATGAACAGCAGCCATTTCAGGCTTTCTGTCCAATAGAACAATTAGGAAAGGAAGGTGCCCATCTTTGGAAGTGGCCACCTGTATTTTAAACACCAATTCTAGCCTGTTCATCATCCCCATCCCAAGTTGCTTTTCTCAGCCCTCCTGCTTACTCAGGAAGCCATCTCCAGCCAGGAAGTACTTTCACACCAGAAATTAGGTCTTGGTGTATAGAACTGGCAGTCACTAGACTAGTTTGTGAGTTCAAAATACAAACTTTAGAAATGGAGCGACACAGAGGAGGTTCGTAATGGAGGGAATCCGGCCATAAATTGGGGCTGGGGTAGGCAGGAGGTGAACTAGATGATTGGGTGTTTTCCAGTCCTGGGCATCAGGGGTTCAATTAAAAGCTGCAGCTACCGAGGGCAAGAGGATAAGCAAGGTTTTAGTGAGTTCTTGGGTTTATTTGGATTCCTTCGAAAGCAGACCCTGCAAGCTTTCCTGTGCAAGTAGTTTATTGGGAAGTGATCCCAGGAAACAGAGGGAAGGAGTAGGAATGGGAAACAGGGAGGAGCTGGAGATGATGCCAGTGAATGAGTGCACTGAAGAGCATGTTACCACTGGGGCAACTAGGGCTCAATCCCAACAAGGACCCTGAGACACTGTGTAAAACACACCTCAGATTCACCCACCAAAGGCAAGGAAGGCAGGACATTTATCTTCATAAATCGAAGGTCACTCCTGAATCGTTAATTCCTCAGGGCCCATTCCCGAGAATGTCTGCAGGTAGAGAGGCTAAGGAAGCTGTGGGCTTGGCCAGAGCTGTCTACAGGTGACCCCAACATGGGCCATAGCACCACTCGCTACAGCCTGCTACAGTCAAGCACAAATACAAATTAAGAAGAAGAAGAAGAAGAAAAAAATCACAGCCTCTGTGTGGGAGAAGTAGGTGGGGAATTTGGAAGTGGCCAAAGTCCAAAACTACATGGTAACACTTGATCACACAGAAGGAACTCCCACTCAATGGCAAGACAGAAACATAACTTTCCCAAACGCGTAATGAACCAGAAAAAGGGGAAGGCCAAAGGAGATGTGAGAATGCTGGGGGTGTAGCGGAGGAAGACAGAGACCCTCAGAAAAGGTAGACGGTGCTGACAGCTTTCCCGGCTTGATCCTCCCCAGGGGGCCAGACTGAAGCCAGAGACAGAAATAAATTTCTCAGGAAAAGGAAACAGTGTTGGAACGAAGAGCCTCCAAAGCATCAGCAGCAATGAAATATTGGGAGAAACCTGATTGCAGATGCGTAACCCTTGTAACCTCTGCCCCATCATCTCCTTGGCCCCAGTCCTTTCTCTACCCACATGAAAACCAGCCAAGAGAACTGTCCAAAAGTGATGTCCTTTGATGTTTTAATATTCTGATTCTCCAACACACATCCTCACGTGAGCAAGCACCAAAGATTCCAAAAAGAAGCCCCACATTTGTTTACATTTTCTCAGCTGCTCTGTGACTCTGCCATGACCCCAGCTGGAAGATTTTTCCAGACATGGGACAGTAAGTCCCAAAGGGATAGGGAAGGCATTGTTTTTGAGAATGTTCTGGGAGTGGCTGAAGGACTCTACTGGCAGAGCACCCAAGGAGCATTGGGACTGTCTTCTCGTCTCTCCCTTTCTCCCACCTTGTCTCATTTAGATCCCTCCTGTTACACGTGTTCACTGTATTGACCTAAGGCAACCAGAGGAGAAAGTGAGGGCAGGTTAAGGGGGCATGGGGCCCAAGGGTGGGGGTGGCTGAGTCCTGCCAGCCTGGGAGCCTGGTTCATTCAGGCCTTGCCAGGCTACTAGGGAGTGGGGAGGAAACAGGCAGCTGTCCAGCCCTGAGGTCTGGGCCTGGGCGTGGGGACTCTGGCACAGGATGGAAGGCTGCAGTTTGCCTGCAGTTGGGGCCCCAGAGAGCCCAGGTCTTGAGGGTAAGCGGGGGACTGGCTGGGCCCTGCTGTCCCAGGAGACCTCTGGTCTGGAGAGAAGAAAGAGTTTAGAACCTGGGTGAAAATCTGGGGCTCCAAGGGCTAGATGTGGGAGGAGGCAGCTGGTCCTTAGCTGCACTGGAAGGAACAAGTGGGCATCACACTTGGCTGGGCAGTCCAAGCTGGGTGGGGACTACAGGCTGCTGAGGTCATGGGCAGAAGGGACTAAGCAGAAAGGTTTGCATTGGGAAGGGAGGCAGTGGGCAGCGTGGTGGCGAGGCAGGGCAGGAGGGTAGAAGGGCCCCAGGCT
Organism: Pongo abelii; assembly: GCF_028885655.2. Lineage (NCBI taxonomy): Eukaryota > Metazoa > Chordata > Mammalia > Primates > Hominidae > Pongo > Pongo abelii. The sequence goes on along the minus strand of NC_085928.1, from coordinate 138,376,071 downwards.
GCTCCATCCAGATGCCTAAATCTGGGCAAGGCTGCTCAAGCTTCGCTAAGGCCTGGGTACTAATAGCAGGTACTAATAGTGAGGCCTGCTTGCCAGGGCAGCAGGAAAGGCAAAGTGCAGGGACCGCTGCTGCATGCACAACAATCCACGGGAATCCACCTGTAAGGATGACAGCAGCCACAGGCATGTGTCCCATATTTACAAGGGCCTTTCATCTTCACCATCTCATGTGACTCTCCCAACCTTGATGAGAGGGGGTGGCACTGGTTCTGTGCCCAGAAGTGCTAAGTGGATCCCCCAGAAATCACAAGCCAGTAAGTGGCACAGCCAAGAGTCTTTCAAACCCCAAACCCTGGGCTCTTTCCCAAATCTAACAAGAGGCTAATTTCATCAGGACACAGAAGGCAGGGGCTGACGACCGCGGGTGGGAGCTCAATAGCTGTTTGTTAATGGACTGAGTAAAAGGCCAGAAAGATGGCGGCAGGTGGCAGATCTGGGAGGGGGCCGCATCATGGGGTCCAACTATCCCGAGGGAGTTGGGAGGGAAGGAGCCCTCACATCAGGAAAGCCCAACCCCCAGGTTTTGGCCATTCACAATGAGCTGGCAGCCAGGGACGGCTACTGAATAAAATCCTCTCAGCCAGAAACATGATTGGCATCACAGGCTTGGGTTTCTGGCTGACATTTCTAAGCATTTTAAGTGAGAAGGTGCAGGGTAGGAAGGGCAGTGCTTGGAAGACTTATTATTTTGGTGACGGTGAGAATGATTAGAATTTTCGTGAACCTGTCTAGCCTCCTGGTTTCTCTGATGGAAGTTGTGGCAACGGAGATGCTGAGGCTGTCCCTGCACAGGCTCAGGTGATCACGGCACAGCATGGACCTCCAACCAAAAGGAAATTCCCCCAAACCAGGAAATAAGTCAGCAAGCAGGAAGAGGAACCCACAGCGGGCCTCCCCGAGAACCTGCAGGGGCAAGGAGGCATGACGGCTGCACCGAGCCCACAGAGATGGGGAGGGACGACCTGCCCCTGCTTCCACATGGAGAATCCACTGGAAAGTCCTGTCTGAGCAGGCATTGCCTAGATTCCTCTCCCCAAGGCCTCCTATAAAGGAAATAAATTAACTGAGGAGAAGGAGGGAAGAGGAGGGAGACTCCCTCTGGGTTTTTTTTAATTGTCTTGCTGTGATTGCCTATTTAAGCCCACCTGGCAGAAGAGGAGTAAAAACACTTCACCCTCCTTAGGGGGCCCTGAGAGAAGGCAAGCTGGGAGCTGAGCAGGCAGTGGGGAGGGGTGCCTGGAGGGGGGGCCTGTGTGTGTCTTTTGGGGAGTGACGGTGAGTGGACTTCCTAGGAGAAAGATTAGGAGAGAGGCCGGGGGTCAGGTGAGGGTCACAACCAATGAGGACAGGGTCCCTGGACATTCAGCCTTCAGGGAGGCCAAATACTCAAGCTGTGATAAAGAAATTTAACTGTATGGGGGTATAAAAGGTGACGCTCCCTATTTGTAAAATGGCCTAGTAATAGCATCTTCTGCCATAAAGCTGTTGTGAGGAGTAACTGAGATGACACAAGAAAGACACAGAATAGGGCACTTGGAGGGTGACTGCCATCGTGACCACTGAAAGGCTTATATGTGAAATGATCCCTGTATGAAAAACCCAAAAGCTCATCTATTCCACCAAAGGAGGAAAAAGGGATAACAGTGAGCTGCCTAAATCTCAGAGATTCGCAGCCTGAGCAGAGAGATAAAGGGACTGCTTTATGTGTAGAGACAGGCAGTGTTTACCTGCCTAGGGAGACTGGGCTAGAAGGAGGCTTTAATCCCTCCTCCTGTCCTACCCCTGCAGAGCTGAAATTCTCATCCACTGGTAGGCTGACCACCTCCAGAAACACACGCATTCACCCATTCCTCCCTAGCAAGGTCTGTTTCTCCAGGAGAGAACAGGGACTTGGGTGATGGGATAGGGGCCAAGATGCTTTGGGTGTCGATTTTTCTGTGTTCAGCCATCAGGGGAGATTCTGGGTGAGGGAGGTGAGTGGCCACGGGGTAGCAAGAAGGTCCTGGACACCTGCGGAGGTTTCTAGGACAAGTTTCCCCAGTGAATAATCCTCTCACAGGAGGCAGAAAGTCTGGAAGGAGTATCAGAGGAAGGTGGGCTCTGGAACACAGGAAGGATCTGAAAACTACTGAGGAAACCTCAATAGTAACTGCCTCCTTTCTCAAAGCCAGGATTCCATGAGAGGTGAGGTCGAGCGTCAGGACTGAGGCTGTACCCCAATAATAGCAGCTCATACTCATGAGTCAAACAGTGCCGAGTGCTTTAAATGTACATCTTTAACCTTTCCATGAGAAACTATCGTTCTATCCCTGTTTGACAGGGTGAGAAACTGAGGCACAGAAGGCAGGCCAGAATGTAAACAGACTCTAGATTCTTGAGCACCATGCTCCTCACCTCTCCGTCACTCCTGCCGTTTCTCCTGGGGGCCTCTGCCTGGCCTGACCCTCGCCCTCCCACAGTCCTGGACTGTACAGAAGGACTCCAATGAGGTCCATCTTCCTGCCCAGGATTCAGAGCACACACATCCAGCCCAACCTCCATGAGAAGATGGAGGTTTCTGGACTAAGACCTGGGCGTTCATGACAAGGACACACTGGGCTTAAATGCATGCTCAGCTACTTCATGAGGGCAGCAGGCATGTGCCTCAAACAGTGAAAAATCACACAGATGAAGGGCTCTACTTAAGTGCATATTAAGAAGTCTCAATGCCTTGATTAAACAATAGTCTTACTACATCACAGAACTGAGGCAGCTCCAATAGCTCCCTCTAAATCAACTTTGCAAATAAGCCCCTGGAATTAACCATCCCATAATTTTCTTCTCAAGAAGTTCTGATGTAACAAAAGAAACGGTTTCTCCTTGTTTTCCCTTCTTGAAGCACCACCTGTTATCACTTGTAAGAGGCTAATTTCAAGAATTAGTAAATAAATGATAATAACAATATTAACCAGGGAGATCATCCAGAAAGGCCTAAACAGAAAGCCCTCCTAAGCCCTGGGGGTCTTCTGTTAGTTTTCAGACTTGTTCGTACTTATATGGCTCATGTAAGTACCTTGCTCTCAGGAAATGACTGGATGCTAGATTTCCTGGAGAAAGGGGGAAATATGGATGGTCGATTTCCTGAAGAAAGTAGAGAAAAAGGAAATACAGAGAAATGGAGGGAAACTTTGCTCCCTGTAAATCTTGTTAAGGGCCTCGGTAAATCTTGTTAGTCTATCACACAGGAAAGACCAAGCAGAGAGGTGTGAAGGGATGGTGGGTAAGTCCACCTGGGTTCATATGCCCGAACTGCCTATTTCCAGACTGGGCAACAAATTTCCTCTCTCAACCCCAGTTTGCTCAGCTGTAAAATGTCTTGCTTTAGGCAGGTATTTTAACAGGTGGTGTGTAGGTTTTCATTGGTGCCTGGCAGGCTGACACTTCCTGTGTGAAAGCTGGATAATTCAAGGGCAATTTCGAGAGCACAGGAGATAAAAGAACTCACAGTCTAGAATCCACTTCAAACGTGACATTTTGGAGCAAACTGCAAGTCTATTTCATGTGGTTCTGTACTCCCCAGAAGTCATAACTTCAGTAAGTAAACAATCAGGTGGCACAGATAACTGCTTGATAAAGTTTCTCCTGTTTGATGGACTGCTGTCTCTACACTCTAAATTCCATTCCTTTTTCTCTGAGGTACCATGGGGATTAATGAAAAGCTGTTAGCTGCTCTTTAAGCGGGTCAAAACTCCCATTGCTGACATACTTACTCCCTGAGAGTGGCTCTTCATGCACCTCCAAGGGGTCGCTCTCCGGTCCATCCAGTGTCTTGCTCACTCCCTGTGGTGAAAGTTCTCCACCATCTCCGGAGGGTGAGCTGGGCTGCTTGGCGATGGGCACCTCCCCTCTGGGGCCTGAGCCAGGCTCTGGGCTTTGGTTTCTCCCACCCGGTTTCTCATTCTCCAGTGACGCGTGATCCCCACGTGCGTTTTTTGCATCTCTGGCATCCTCGGTGCTATTGGCAGTAGACACTGGAGCACTGCTGCCTGCCGAGTTCACAGAGGAATGGTACTGAGGTATAACACCAACGAATTTCAGGCCCTGGCTTGCAGCCTCCTGGATCTGTGAGGCAAACAAAAGGAAGGGAACCAAGTGAATGGAATGGTCTATCAAAGGGACATGTGCAGCGTGCAAAGCGCCTCCCCGAGGCCTGCGAGGCTATTTCAGGTGCACGGGAAGAATTCCAAGCTGGCGGGAGCCCCATGTCCTCAGGGGCACCTGCCCCCATACCCTAGTCTGAAGAAGACAGTTTTTTTTGTTTGTTTTAACTGTATTGTCTGATGGAAAAATAAAGCATTTGGCTCTGAAGAGTTGAAATCACCACTTTGAAACACTGCGTTAGTCCTTATTAACATTTTTTAAAGAGGCTGGAAAAAGCTCTAAACAAAGAGTTTGAAGGAGGAAGTTTGTTTTGTTAAGAGTTTGGTTTTTTTGGTCACTTTTTTTCGGATGAATCACTGACTTCCTGCCCATCAGGCTACTGTATAACTACAGCTTGTCTATATAACCATATACAAACAACAGATGGCATTTTATGGCCCAAAGAGCTTCCTTTTTGGACAATAGTTTTGGCAGAGAAGGGCAGAGGTGGGAAAATCACCCCTGTGCCAAGGCTGTGGGCACATCCTCCCCGAGATGTATCATCGGACGGACACCTTGCTCCCTGCTGCTCTCAGGCTTAGGGAAGGTCAAAGGAGCCCACAGATCATGCCCAGCCCACAGCCACAGACTGACTCTTGGCTCTCCAAGTCCTGGTCCACACCATCCAGCAGCGAGGTGATGATTCCTTCTCACTCCCTGTACCAACGGGATGGGGGATGAACACCCACCTGGAGTACCAAGGTACTTGAACTCTCCCTCTCCCTAAACAATAGCCCAAGGCAATTGGGTTGAATGTAAGTCATAAGTTTGAAAGAAAAATTGAAAATAATAACCTAATAAAATAAAGCAAGAGCCGGCCAAAGCCAGAAGGTAGGCTTTAGGGGACTTTCCAGGCAAGGATGCTTAAGTCATTTTACAAATAAATAAGGCGGTGCAGACCTCCGAGCTGTCTAAGTCTTAGTCACCAAGCCCTAAGCAGATGACCTCAGAAAATCTTGAGGCCTCTGCAATGATAATCTACCCTCGTTTGAGAGTCAGTTTCGCCAGCATAGAGGTATTCTCTCTAAAGTAGAAGCTGACCTGACAGCTCTCCTCAGAAGAACCACCCTGACATTAAATGGAAAGTCATTTTTGTTCCACACTGCACAACCTGGAAAACTGCAGTTGCAAATGTGCAGTCCGGCCTTTAAGTCCTAGCCTGTGCTAGACATAGAATAAGAATAGTAGTAATTACTGTCTATTGTAGACCTACTATGTCTAGGCATTGAGCTAGGCATTTTACATAAATTACAACAAAACGTTTCATCCTTCAGTGACGCTGCATGGTATCATTGTCTCCATTTCAGATGAGGACACTGGAGCCCAGAGACATTAAAGTCATAAAACAAGCAGTGAGTAGCCAGAGTGCAAAACCAGGTCTGGCCTGGGCCAAAGTTCATTCTTTTAATCACAAGACTCAGTGGACACATGTCAAAGCATCAACTACATACATGTCTATGGGCATGTATGTGTCCCCTCATATGCCCAGAGTTGGCTCAATCCACTCTTCAAAAGTGAAAAAAACAAAACACAAAAAAATCTGAAAATTGTTTCCCTCATTAATCTATGATATCCACCTATTTTAAAAATTATTCTATAAAGCTCCTAAAAGAAGGCACAGCAACACAAATTTTAAAAGAAAATAGCAGGGAAATAATTATACCAAAGAACTTTGGAGGCTGAGGAAAGCCACTGCATGCAAAGCATACTTCTGAGCTTTCTGGCAACATATGCCAAAAAAGAAAGGCAATGGGTTTTACAGCCCTCAAATGAAATGAGGAGACACCTGCACTAGCTTCTGCTACTACTCTCTTACTGCAGAGGAAACAGCTATGACTTCTGAAGCATTTTAATAACTGCTTCCATGGAGGGATCAACCATAGGCCAGTCTCAACTAGAGTCATGGAAATAGCATGAAGTTTAAAGGCTTTTGGAAAGGCCTGATGTGGAGCCCCAGATATGTGACTCACCGTCTTGAGGAACCAGAGTAGATTATATAAACTTTCTGTGCCTCAGTTTTCTCATGTATAAAATGAGTGAAAACACACTTATTTTGCAGTTGCACTGAAACTTAGTTTAGACATTACATATGGCAAGTGCGCCAAAGGATGGGACACAAAGACAGTATCTCTAACCTCTCTCCTTATCAGTCCTGGGCTTCTGCGGCCCTGCAAAGACTGCTGTCATCTAGAGTGAAGAGGCGAGAACTCCAGACACAGGGCATTATCCTAGCCCTCCCCCCTTCCTCACTGGGACTGGAGGAATTGGAGAGGCTTGGACACAGACATCTGCTCTTCTCCCACAACAAACCGGACAACCATATTCCTTTGCCATCTTGTACTGCAAATTTATCCTCTAGGCCAGGGGTTCTCAAAGTGTGGGCCCCAGACCAGAGCATCAGCATCCCCTGGGAACCTGTTGGAAATGCAAATTCTCAGGCCCCACCATAGACCTACTGAGTCAGAAACTCTGAGGGTGGGATCCAGTAATCTGTCTTAACAAGTCCTCCAAGTGATTCCAATGCAGCCTGATGTTTGAGAATCACTGCTCTAGAATGAACATTTCATGAGGGCTGGGGTATTTTGCACTGCTGCATCCCCAGTAATAGAATGATGTCTGACATATAGCAGGTCCTCAATAAATATCTGTTGAATAAATGAATATATTAAATAATGGATGAATATGTATGCCTTCTCTCCCAAAATGAGCTCCTTGAAGGTAGGGATGGAGACATTAATTTTTCAGCTGTAGAATTCAACAAATAGTTAATAAGCCCCGACACTGGTCCAGACCAACACGGTGCTTAGGTACCAGGAATGTAAAATAGGATCCCCAACTCTCAAGAAGATTTGGCGAATTATTGCAAACAGAGTTTAAAAATAATTACACTATCATGGAACAATTAATGCTTATAATGACATATAAAAAGTCACGATTCTAAACTTCATAGACTTTATTATGACAACTATGTAATACACATACATAAACTACACATAAAAACAGTCACCAAAATGAAAACAGCACTGTATTTGGGGAGTGGGGCTATAAGTGATTTTTTTCTATTACTGTGTAATTTTCAAAATTTACTTAAGGGGCATGGATGTTACTTTTAGAATTGAAAAAGTAAATATTGTAAAAATTCCTCATAGAGAATAATATAGTAATGGATGTGAAGGCATAGACATGACAGTGACAATGGTGATTATTTCTGCCTGAAGGGGAGGTTGAGAAAAGTTTCTCAGAGTAGATCAGGGATGTAACAAATGACGTGGTGTAACACAAAAGGAAAAGTAAGAAATGTGGCAGAACTGGAGCATGTATACCTCACCTTAAAGTATTCAAATCCATTTTTTTTTCCCCAAAATGTCATGCTAGACAAAACCTATTTGGGACCTACTCTGCAGAAGGCTTTGAAGGATGAATAAGAGTTCACCAGATATGTAAAGGAAAAGGAGAGGGCAATCCATGTAAAGGCAAGGAAGGATCATGATGGGCAAAAGCGTGACAGTATGCAACAGCCTGGTGTGTTGAGGAAATTTCTAGAAATATTTCTGGAACATGACATGAGAAACCAAGAGGAGCCCAGAAATGAGGCTTGACAAGACATGACAAGGACCGGATCACATATGGCCTTGGATCCATGCCCGCAAAGGCTCTGAGTTCACCCTGCAGGCCAGCATATCTGACTCTCCCACCACAGTCATAACCTCAAGAGCAGAGGAGAGTGGGAGTCTGAGGGAAAACTGCAAGATTTCTTCGAATGCTCATCTTTTACCTTCAACTTCAGCACAAATTTTGTACCTTATACCATAGTGCTACCTAGGATCCAAACTTTAAAAAGATGTCAAAGTTAAATGCTGCCCTTACCCTATGCGTTCCAGGGAAATTCACACCCCCAAGAAGAGGAAGCATATTTGTAGCTCTGCTTATTTCCTTCAAATAGATTCCTGGAAGTGGAATTAATGAATGAAGGGATATTAACTTTTCAAAGGCTTGGCAGAGGCTGCCAAATTGTTTACCAGAAAGGGTGAGTAGTCCTTTTTAACTAGACGACCACATTTAGATTTTATGAAGATCAATATTTGGCTAGACCTAGGGGTCATGACTCTTATGGTTCTGTCTTACCCTAGTATAGACACTTTCCTCTTTTTCAGAAAGTCATTTGACTGTGTACTTATGGCTAAATTAAATCCTGCTTCTCATTCTTGCATTTATAACCTTCACTGAGCCAGTCTCACATTCATCATGGTGGTGGGCATGCGATGTATTCATCAGGGTTCATCCCTGGCTACCAGCTCTCCTCCACTCTACACTCCCCTTGGTGACTTCCTCCACTCACATGGGTTTAGCTACAAATCGGATGTTCATTATTCCTAAATGTGAACCCCTAGCCCTGGCTTTCCTTGGAAGTTCAGACCGACACAGTAGACGATCACAGCTGACAGGTCCACTGTTGATCTGGTCTCTCCAGCTGGAATCACAGTATCTTCTTCCCTGTTTCTAATCCTGTGTATCTGTTCACCACACCCTACCACATTTATCCCCCAATGTTTCTGGAATTACTTCCTCATTCTCCATAAAGTGACCATCCAAGCTCACTTTACTTCAAGCCCTCATCATCTGTAGGTGGACATCACCATGACCTCAGGCTATGCCAGGGTCTTCATGAGCATGGAACCAAATCAACATGGAAGAACAGATCATGAGGAGCCAGGTCACCTCAGCCATGGAGCTCCCCACAGACTCCCACACATGCCCACAACATCTCTAACAACAGCGATTACAGGGAACAGCAACTATTAACATTGCACAACTCTTCTACAAAGAACTTTCACATGCATTCCTTTAGGCCTCAAAATCATAACTTACAGAAGAGAAAACTGCTTAAGACATTCTGTGACTGGTCAAACCTCACAGAGCTACCCAAAGCCGTGCCTGGCTTTCACTCTGAGTATCCTAAGCCACCTGATGCCTCTTCAATGATACCACTCTTTCCACTTCAGATAATCTGACCTGTGCCAGGAGGTCCAGGTGGATGCCTGTTTAAACTGATATACACTCTCACCCACCTTCTTCTCATTTCTGCTGCCTGTAAGAACCCACCTGCCCCAAATACTTAAAGGAGTAACAATTTCTGGTTTAGGCACTGAAAATTAAACGTGGCTGTTTTGACTAATCCACAGCTTCACTCAGTTGCTCTGTAATAACTAAGGACATGCTCCACTGTAACTATAATCAGGAATCATGATGTAAAAAATATTTCTTTTTTAAAAAATTTAGTTATATAAAAAGTCACAACTCATTCTAAAAAAAAAAACTTTGGTTATATATTTGAGGAATCATTTTTATTAAAAATAACAATATGACATTAGATTTCTAGGATGGATTGTCTGTTTCTACGTCCAAAATGAATACCATGTTGCTAATGATGAGTGCGATATATACTCTATGTGCATGCGAATATGCGTATTTGTGCTTTAGAGTACGTGTATCAATCGGGGTGAGAAATCAGAAAGAAGTGAGACACAGGTTGGATTTAGTAAAAATGAAGGCTATATGGAACATAGGAAGAGAAAAGCCTCCTGCTCACAGGTCAGTAGGGATTGGAGTGCCCACGCCTGTAGTAGATAGCATGCGTAAAGAGTCAGAGACACTTCCAAGACTGTTTTGTCTGACTCTAAGGAGGATGGTGTCACAGTTAATTTTATGTCCACCTGACTGAACTATGGTGACCAATTGTTTGGTGAAACACTAGTCTAGATGTTGCTGTAAAGGTATTTTTTAAATGTGTGATTAACATTTACTATCAGTTGACTTTCGGTAAAGTGGATTCCTCCATTATTAGGTGGGTCTCATCTAATCAGGTGAAGGCTTTAAGAGCAAAGACTGAGATTTCCCAAAGGAAAAAGAATTCTGCCTCTGGACTGCAACACAGAAATTCTCCCTGGGTTTTCCCCCTTCAAACTCAAAGACTGCAACACCAGTCTTTACCTCAATGTCCAGTCTGCTGGACTGCCCTGCAGATGTCGGACTTGTTGGCCCCCACAATCACATGAGCCAGTTCCTTAAAATAATCAATTTTCTCTCTCCCCACCAGGAGGTAGGGGAAAATAAGATAGCACAGGGCAAGTTGATGGAGGTCTCTAAATCTAAACCCGACTAGGCATGAAATAAAAGTTGGGTACAGGCTCCTAAATGACAGTGAGCCCCAGACAAAACAAGACACCTAGGGCTTCATCTGGTATCGATTCCAGGTCCTACATGAGAGGCTTAAGTGTGGCAGGGAGGCTTTCAGCCATCACTCTTGCCCAGGTAAAGGAAATTTCCCCCATTGTGTTTTGAGGAGAACTGCTACACACCAGGTAAGGGAGGTTATATCTATAACTGATGGATTTATTTTCTACAAGTTATATAATAAACTTAATGAAATGCCTGTAACTAATGAGCTAATTAATGCTGGGAATCAGAAACTTACTGCTAAAAAAAATAGAGCGCTGTACTGTCCAATAGGTAGCCACTAGCCACATGTGGCTATTTAAATTAATTCAAATAAAATAAAATTTAAATATTCCTCTCCTTAGTCACATGAGTCACATTTCAAGCACCCACCAGCCACTTGTGGCTAGTGATGACCCCATGGACAGTGCAGATGTAGAACATATCCATCATCATAGAAAGTTCTATTGGGTAGCTCTGCTATAGAGCATAATAAATCACATAAAATACTGAATAATAGAGTTTTTACAGTGATTTCTGAGGCATATAATATGGGGTAAATCCAAGACTCACATCCACATACTTATATACCCTAGATCAGACCACTGCCCACTCCGGCCCTCCCTCATAACTCACATGCCCCCGATCCGTGACAACATAGCACAGCACACCAGGGAGCCCACAGCAGAGGCATGCCCTAGATGTCAAGAACAGGTACAAAAATGCCATTCTGGGTTGCGGTTACACATGAGTCTTCACAGTGAATATTATATCAGACACACACAACCCTTCCCATCTTGTCACCTACACTCTTGTACAGCTTTCTGAAAAGGGAGGCTCAAAAATAACACGGGTTTGAGCTCACGTCTGAAGCTGCCTTTAGTTTTGACATGTTAACACTTAGTTGCAGAAACTGGAAGCTTTGCCAGGTGCTGCTGGATGTTTAGCTCTGTTTTGGGGCCACAAGGAAAGATCATGTAAACTTTCTGCTATTGTGGTTTTCTCTTTTAGTGTCTGAGAGGTCTTAGAATCCGCCCTTGGACAAAGAGTTTGAAGGCTTAAAGCTTTGGACCTGGCTCTGTTACTCAGTAGTTACATTATTGGTCAAATCAGTTGATTTATTTCAGCTTCAGTTTCTTCATCTATAAAATGAAGATACTAATATTCATTTATTCATTCCATAACTACTTACTGAATACCAATTGTATGCTGGGCACTAGGTTCTGGGCAAATAGCAGTGAGTTAAACAGGCACTATCCCTTCCCTCTTGAATTTAATGTGTGTTAGTCTTACTCAAGGGGTAACTGAGGGACTCTGAGGAGTTTTATTCCATCCTTCTTGAACTGTTTATACACAGTTTGAGGAACCACAGCTTGTCCTCAGATCCCTGGCAGGGCTGAGTTGAGGAGAAGAGGTATCCGTTGATTCTCCTCTGCTACTAGGGGTGATTAGAGGGAAGCTTGAGAAATACTGTAAGAACTCAGCAAACTGTACTCTCCTAAAAAAACAAAAGAAAGAGGTGGGACCCAGCGTTCTAGTAGAAGCAGAGAACAAATTCATCCTTTGGTAGCTCTGTTCAGGACAGGGATTTCTGATCAAAGGAGTTTCATTTGCCTGCATTATCTGTGTTAATGGACTCAGTTCTTTCACTGAGACTGTGCCTATAATTTCACCATTCATGGAAAATGAAGTGCATGGGAGTTAGGGATTGGTAGGACTGAGAGGTGTCAGTAAAGCCCCATCCCCCACAGATCTTCAGATGGCTTTTAGTGCTCCCTGAAACCCAGTCCACCAGGAGGTTCCAATCCAGTGTCAAAACTCTAAATCACAGATACAAATGGGAAGTGAACAAGGAAGGTCCTGCCTGTGAGGAACAACTCAATGGTCTCTCCAAGAAGAGTTAAATGGTCAGCACAGTGAGGCCAGAGCTGGACTTAAGAAGACCTGGAACCCTTAGCACACTTGCTCCAAATTTCATTCCTACTTTTATCTGTTGGCATCATTCTTCTTTCTTATCTAGGACTAATTTTTTCTAGTAGCAGAAAATATGTCTATTGCCACCTTCTGAGTTTTCCTGCTAACAGCTTAATCACTGGCGGTAGAATGTCTAAACTTCCTGGTTACCCAAAGCAAAAGATCCCAGGGAAGGGCTCTGATTGGCCCAGCTTAGGTCAGATGTCCACTTCTGGACCAACTGGCTTTGACTAGGGTACATGGTGGCTCCCTTGGAAATCATCTAATTGGATTGCAGGAACAAAGAAGCTCTCAAAAGAAGAATTTCAGGGCAGAAAAAAATAAATATTTAAATATCTATCACATATATATATCACCTGGTATGAAATAAAATCTGAAATTTGCTCATGACTTACACATACTAAAATGAAGAAGAGGATATAAGGCAATTGATATTTATGCCAAACAAAACTAAGCAAGTAAGTCCACATCTGTTTTAGTCAAAATGGTTTCGGTGTCAGTGCTCTAGGTTATTTGTATGCATAGACACAGCATTCTTCTACTTTACAGAGGATATCTTTGCATATCTCCTTCCAGTCTGCTCAACGTTGTTTATTAAGAGCACTTTTTGGAATCATCAAGCAACCCCCAGCCATTCCACTGCACAGAGTAGTTTGTCATAGTAGATGCATGCCCTGACCAGGAGGGCACAGTCAAAGAGTCAACATGCTGGAGTAGTCAGGAGTCACCTCCGGCAGATTTTCCTTGGCCCAGAGCATCCCAATCTCCCTCAGTGTATGCCCATCAGCAGAATTCAACATATGTGTGGTTGTCTGCACTCAGAACAGGATTCTGGAGCAAAGACGACCTTGGCCCTTGAGAACTGCCATCATCCAAGTAGGACCACTGAGGAAAAGAACTGGCTGGAGAATCTGCTGCCCCCTTCCAAGGCTGCAAGACCCCCAGGCTTCCATTAAATAGTGCTGCACACCCACAAGGAAATTGATAAATCAAACTTCAAAACATTATGTTAGTAAAGCATTTAAAGAGACTTTCATCATAGTCCTGTGGGAGTCAAAGAATGCATGCCAGCCTTCCCAGTCTGTTAGTTCTGTGGCTGCCAAAACCCATTATTGGTAACCATGGATTTAACCTTACCCACAGGTAAAATCTGTGCATACAGAAATGATTTGGGAGAAGGATTCCTATGAGAAGCAGGGCTAGCAAAAGTGAAGAGGCAAGAAAGCCTCAGAAGTTATGCAAGGAAGAGCAAATGTTCAGTGTGCTTGAGCTGAAAATCTGTAATCACAATTTACTGAGAGCTTACTGTATGACCAACACTGTTTAAAAGGCTGTACGTGGATTAACTCATTTAATCCTTATAACAATAGGTATTATTTTTCATCCCTGTCTTACAGATTAGAGAACTGAGGCACAGAGATATTGGGCAACTTCCCCAAGGACAGACAACTAGTAAAGGGCAAGTAGGATTCAAACCTAGGCAGCTGGCTCCAGAGCCCACGTTGCTACCTGTTACGCTGCTCAGCGCTGTATTCACAATGTTCCTACACTCTAAGCTGTACTGGGAAATACCAGGGCTAGATTGCAGTCTTGCATCTTTACAGTCTGGACTTTTTATTCTGAAGGCAATGAGATGCCATCATGACTTCTGAGCAAAGTGACATGATCAGGCCTGTCCTAAGGAAAATAAATCTGCCCACAGGATGTGGTATGGATCGAGGTGGGGGTTGGTAACAGAGTGAGGAGACAGGAGGCAAGGGACATGGCTGGGGCCTGGAAGTAACTGCAGAGCTCATGGGAAAGGTCATAAGAGCCTACATTTGCTATGGGAAAGGATGTGAGAAGTCCACAGGAGACGAAAAGTAGAGGCAGCAGTCTGTGATACACCATGGGATGCTGATTTGTCAAACAACTGAAGCAAAAAGTGAAATAATAATTATGCTCAGATGACAGGCATGAACTGGGATTGTCTGAACAAGCTGGGACATATGGTCACCTGGTTCAATGTGACCAGCAGTGAAGACCCAGAAAGCTGCTTTAAGAGGCACACAGATGAGTGTTCCTTCTCCTCCTTCCCTGTCCAGCACATGACCCACTGCTTCCATCACTCTCCTGCTATTATATCCTTGGCTTTCTCTGTCTGACACATGCCACAAATGTCGCATCCATCCAATCCACCCAGGGCCACAAGGAGGAGGGCTCAAGGTCTCCCGCCAAGGCCGAGGCCACACGGCCACCCCGCAGTGGCTCCCTTCCTCCCTGGTCAGCTGTCTTGTGCTTCCCCAGGGCTTTCTCCCCTCTCCTGGGCCCCACCCTCTCCCCACTTTCCCACCATTCTCCAGAGATGACTTAAAGACAAAATCGAGGTCAGAAGCTGAGAAGCCCATCCCCATGTCTTCTGGCCCTCCACTCTTTGTCCCCAGCGTCAGTGGGGCCCGGTTAAGGCAAAACCCAGGCCATGGAGCTCATGTTTTCTGGCACCCTGGAAGACCCAGCTCTACTTAGGACCACTTCTCTCTTCTATATCGTCAATTTCTCTCTCTCTCTCTCTCTCTCTCTCTCTCTCCTGGCTCCTTCCACTCAGCATACAACTAAATTCAAGTTCTTTTTTTAAAAGAAGAATAAGACGAAAGAATCCAACCAACAATAGAAGTAAGCCTTGTCCACCCACCCCTGCCTCACCGACTCCACCTCCACTCACTCTCTAGCTTCTGCACTGCCTCCTCATGGGCAGCTCCCCACAGCCCTCCTGTGACCTCCATGACGCCAAATCCCACAGGCTTTTCAGCCCTCACCACCCCATCCTCTTTGGTAGCTCATGCATTCCCTCCTCCTGGAGATGCTCTTCCCTGGCCTCACCACCACCTTTCTGCTGGTTTTCTTCCTGCATGCTGGCCTATATATAGCCCTCACAGCAGCCAGGCTGGTATCTGAAAGATGTGAGCCAGTTAAGGCTGCTCGTTTTAACTCTCCAACGATGTCCCATTTAGAATAAGATTCCCAACCCTTGCCCTGCCCCTGAAACGGGTCTTGCCCCCTCTCAGGCCACATCCCAAACTCCTGACACCTTGTCATTGTTTCCCCCCCACCCCAAGATTTGTTCCCATCAGGGGGCCTCAGCACTTTGCAGATCCCTCTGTTTGGGGTGCTGTTCCCCACTCCATCTCCCTACAACTGGTTTTCCTACCTGGATGAGAGCTCTATGAGGACAGGCAGTTTGTCTATTTTGCCTCCTGCTTTGTCCTCAGCATCTGGAACTGTTCCTGGTACACAGTAAGTATTCCGTGGGCATTTATTAAAGGAATGAATAGGTATGAGATTAAATTTGCAGTATCTGAGGTTACCTCCAAGTGGAAACATCTGAGTCTACAATTTCAGGAAATATCCATCTGGGACCAATAATGTTTTAAAAATATATTCATTTGAGATTCAGAAAACTTGCACATCATTTGCTACTCCTATCATCTTAACAGTGAAGAAAACTGAGGCCTAGAGACATTAAGGGGGTTGCAGGTCCAGAGACATGTCTCAAGAAAGCATTGATGTTAAAATGTGCAGTTCTTGGGTTTTCAGTCCATCTCTTAAGAAACCAAGTCAATCTTCCCCTCAGGAAAAAGAAAAGCAGCAGCAATAAGCAATTTGTTAATATCACTACTTCTTATCAAGGTAAAAAATGCCTCATAATCAGGCATATCCATGGGCCTTGTTTCACAAAGGCACTAAGATGAGGCAATGTAGGTTCCAAAAAACAAAAAAACAGTTTTTTGGAGTTGCTGAGGTTGACAACCCTAGTTTTATACTTTGGTAATACCAGTGACCTTGGAATTACAAGCTTGGGGTTAAGAACTCAAGGGTTCATTAAGACTTCCTGGAACATTCTGGAAAACCAGCTTTAGAGTCTTCATTGAACTCAAATCTCAGCACCACAGTTAAATGAGTGAGTCAAAAGAACGTAAGTTTAAAGAATTTAACCAGGAGCAGATGTTTCTCTTCACACCACACTGCTTTAACATCCAGTATTTGTGACTTTTTTTTTCCCCCACCATCCTCTGATTTACATAGGCTTCCAAAGCATTAATGAAACACACTTTAACGAAATGTTGAGATGGTGCCATTGAGCACTGCTATCCTAGTTTTAACCCTTGGTTAAAAAATACTTTGTGATTCCCACGACTCCAGACCAACAAAAATATAACAGGGTCCTAATGACATTTGAAACTCCCATGGTAAACAAGGCAGTTAAACTAAGTACTTGGGGATGGTTTTCATTACAATGTGCTAAAAAAAATGAATGTTTTATTGTTCTTTTGTAAATACCCTGGAGAACCCTGGGATGGTTTTTCTGGAAGATGGAAATGATTTGAGAGTTTCAGAGCACATGAAGATATGTGATCCCTTTGAGTAACAAATAGGAGATGGGTTTTTTTGAGGGGGAGGGAAGGAGCAGCTTTGCATTAACAACTACTGAGAATTATACATTTAAAGATTATCTTCAATGTCCAATAACCCTTATATTCAATACTGCATTTATTTCCACTTCTCGCCTTCATTTTTATTTGTTATGTATTCTCAAAGTTCTCTCCTAGTAGAAGAATGAACCGGAAATGAACATAAGCATGTCAGAATTCATGTATGTGGCAGACTGTATTTTCCAAAGATGGCTACAACAATATCTCTCATTCCACATGGTCTGCTGGAACCTTGTCATTCCTCCATCAAGAGCTGGAACCCATGTCCCCTGTACTTCAACCACTATGGGTCCTTATGACGGCCTCAACCAATGAGTAGGTGAAAAGGACCCTTATGTGACCTCCAAGGTATAATCATCAAAATTCCATGAACTTCCACCTTCTTCTCTTGGGATGCTTGCTCTTAGAACCTAGCTGCCATGTTTTGAGGAAGCCTTAGCAGTCTGTGGAGAGGCCTATAGCCAACACCAACTTGCCAGCCATATGAGTGTGCCATCTTGAAAGTAGATCCCCCAGCTACCACCAAACAGCCCAGTTGATACCATGTGAAATGGAGATTAGCTGCCTCTGCCAAGCACTGCCCAAGTTGCGGATTTGTGAGCAAAATAAATGACTGCTATTGTTTAAAGCCAATATGTTTTGGGGTGGTTTGTTACACAGCAATAGACATCTTTTAAAATACAGTAATCGTCACTAATCCATACCCATAGGAAATACGAGACTGCAATGATTTTTAAAGTGTAAAATCTAAATCCTTTATAAAAGATGCAGTTAGCAGCACACTCAAATATACAGAAATGTAAACAATGATAACACAAAAGCTCCGAAGGAGTGAGCCTTCAGAGATCTGCTTTAATAAAGAGGTAAGAGCAATTTGTAATTAGCCTCTCAGTTTGTGATGGTGCATCCAAACTGCTGGAACAAGCAGGTACCCTTGAGGTAAATAAACACTGCCCCTGCAGCGTGGCTTACATTATTAATTGGTTTAGCAAACCTGTAGGCAAACTTAGGCTTAGTTCTTGTTTATCACAAGTTACAAATGTGCAGAACATGAATTAATGATGATGCTTTAGTATTCAAAAGCAATAAAGAATGATGCCCACATTCTCAGGCACCATCAGAGTCAGAAAGGGTCACAGAGACTCCTGTGCCTGAAACTTAAAAAATATATCCATCTGTGTTATTCTTAAGGCATCATAACGAGAAGCTGTTATTGCCCTCTGGGGAGTGTCTTAGAAGTTAGTCAGAGTAGACACTGCATCTCATTCAAACTGGGAAGTCATTGGAAACAAAATTTCTACACCAACTGAATGATGAATAGTTCATCAAAAAACTAACTTTATTTCCACCAGGAATATATTTAAATATTTTCTTTTAAAGGTTTTCCATCTCTTCAGGTGTTTACCATCTGACTTCTACTCCCTGTACCCTCCATATGACAACCTTTTTCTCTGAAGAATCTTTCTAACAGCTCCTTTGACTGCTTTTGCTTTTGCCCAATAACATCCCTACCACCCCCATCAATACCACCACTATCACCTATACCAAGACCATCACTAGTACCCCAATGAATAACACCTCCATCACCGTCATCCCTAACATCTACACTACCAATCTCCCTCCAGCTACCTTTTCAAAACTAGGAATGCTGCTATCAGGCTAACAGAATGAAGATGTAGATTGGGAAGTAATTAATTAGATGGGAAACCTCAGTTTAATTCTATTTTCTCATTATTTCTTATGCTAAATTTATAATAATGAATTATTAAAACACTTGAATCTTTTGTCCAACTTACATATCCTGGGTTACTTGTACAGAATACATTACCACCCCTATAATGGTAATGTGCCCTTTTCTCATTCTTTTAAACACATAAGTAGTCAAAAGTGATCCAACAAATGAATCATCTAAAGTTTAGATTTTTCTCACAACAGATTTTTTCCACTGGAGTGTCAGAAGGCAATGTTTATTTTTAACCTTAAAAGGAAAACAAACTTTGTAAAAATAATAGCCCTTATATTGAGCTCCAATTACAGTTGTTAGTTAAGTGGGAGGACAAAAATAGTTACCAATCAATCAACAAACATTGCCATATTGGATGAAGAGCAGGGGGAATATTAAGACATATCCAGAAAAATTCACAAAATGAGGGTATATGGCACTGAAACTCAGCACACCACTATCATAAACCTGAACTAATCAAATAAGGCTCTTTGATAATGAAGCGGAAGTCATTTAAAAGCTGGATTGACCATAGACTGATAGACTCACAGAATATCAGAGCTATAGGCAATCCTAGAGATTATCATTCTAGTGCAAAGGTTTGTTTTTTTTTTTTTTTTTTAAGGGGAAGAAAGCTAAGAATTTCAGAAAGTGAAACATCCCACCTAAATGGCTGCTTAAGTTATTAGGTAGTAGGTTTCTTCCACTGGCATCAGGAGAGAATTCTGGAATTGGGTTTAAAGTTCCAGATTTCTCGAGGAGGCAAGTCAGTTTCAATAATTGAGTATCTCATCTCCAAGTGCTTTCTCCTTCCCCGCAGTGTCTTCTAGCCATCTTCAGCCCTGCTGACTCCAGTCCTAATGGGATCTGGCTATTTGAGTGGGAATTCTCCCAAAGGCAGAAAAGGGGAAAACCTTACGTGGGTTGTAATTCTGTCACACTGATTCCCAAAACCCTCAGAAAAGATTTTACATAATCACAAGCAATAAAAATGAAATCTTCCAGTGTCAGGGGAAGATACAGCAGACAGCCTAACTGCCTGCCAGGATACACTCCATTTCTCAGATGAGATACCCCACCCTCACACGCCATGAGGTTAGTTCAAATTCCCACACTCATTATCTGTGCTGGATCCCAGACAGGAGGTGTCACTGAGGGGGGATGTTCAGCACCTCTGAACACACAGATGGGAAAGTTCAACCTGTGCTGTAAACCAGTCAGCTGCCCCATGTGTTCACTGACGGTGCATAATTGACACTCAAAACATGTTCCAGCTCATAAAAAGTTTACATATATAAATATATATTACATAAAGTATATATTACATATATAAGTATATATTACTTATATATACATAAAAGTTATATGTGTATATATGTACACAAATACATATATATACATATGTCTATCATAAATAGAAGTCTGGAAATTTTCCTCATGATAACAGCAAATTCCATATTTGTAAATGAGTCTGCTGGGACGTATGAAGCATTAACAGGTGATATTCAGCCCTCACAAGTCACTTGCAGGGATGGTTTTTCAACAAGTCTCAACCATGCCAAATACTGAAAAAAGCTACTTGGAGTTGCAAAAAAAGAAAATGTGTGAGTCTCCTAACCCTCTGTACTTTATCTTCATTGCATCACTGTTCAAAGCATCTGTTCCCATACAATTCTGAGGCCCTGCAAGCCTTGGAAACACACAGGCTCTTGCTCTTTCATTCTATAAACATTCACTGAGCACATGCTAAATGACCTATTCTGAGCTCAGCATCAAACAAACAAAAAAAGACAAGAAACAATACACACAATAACTAAGTAAAAACAGTAACGTGTCTTAAGAGGTGACAAGAACTTTAGGTAAAAGGAAAATAGAGGAGACAAAGGGAGTCCAAAATACTAGGGTAGGGAGTGGCAGGAGGCAAGCTGCTCTTTTAAAGATGGGTGGGAAGGTAGGTGCACTGAGGTAACCTGGAACGAAGATTTGAAGGAGGTGAAGGAGTCAGCCAAGCAGATATCTAGGGATAGATGCTCTATAGACATTATGTTCACTGCCAAGAGTGGGACCAATATTCACTAACTACAGCATAAAACTCCAATGCACATAAGCCAGAAAGTGAAATACACCACTTATAAACACTCATACACTATACAGCCTGGATATAACCTGGTGATCTCCTGGATTTTACCCCCTAAAATGTTATTTCTCAAAAATGAGGGAATTGCTCTGACATTTACATACATTCAAGGTCTCTCACAATATAAGGACTCTCTCAGTTACTTTATTTTGAACAGCAAGATGCTTATTGGGGAAAACATATTCAAAGCTAGTTGGGACATTTATTGAAATAAGCTGATGGACTTTTTTTTTTTTTTTTTTTGAGATGGAGTCTCACTTTCTCACCCAGGCTGTAGTGCAGTGGTGCGGTCTTGGCTTACTGCCAGCTCCACCTCCTGGGTTCATGCCATTCTCCTGCCTCACCCTCCCAAGTAGGTGGGACTACAGGCGCCCCCCACCCACCCGGCTAATTTTTTTGTATTTTTAGTATAGACGGGGTTTCACCGTGTTAGCCAGGATTGTCTCGATCTCCTGACCTCATGATCTGCCCGCCTCGGCCTCCCAAAGTGCTGGGATTACAGGTGTGAGACACCGCACCCAGCCAGACTTTTTTTTAAGGAGGAAAATAAATCTAAGAAAAATTTAAAATAATTCCTACAACATGGAAAACAATTTGGGGTGCTATAGTAGGCAATCTTCTTAAAGATGGCTTTAAAAAAGCAATGCAGGGCTGGGCATGGTGGCTCATACCTATAATCCCAATACTTTGGGAGGCCGGGGTGGGAGGATCACTTGAGGCCAGGAAAGGCATTTGAGACCAGCCTGGGTAACATAGCATGACCCCATCTCTATAAAAAAAATCTTTAAAAAATTAGCTGGGTGTGGTGGTGCACATCCGTAGTCCTAGCTACTTGGGAGGCTGAGCAGGGAGGATGGCTTGAGCTCAGGGTTTGAAGCTGTAGTGAGCTACGACTGCACCACTGCACTCCAGCTTGGGCAACACAGTGAGACCCTGTCCCTTAAAAACAAACAAACAAAAAACAAAGCAATGCAGGAATTCTACATACAAATGAACACCAACGAACCACTGTGACATAAATGAATCTCACAGACACAGTGCTGAGCAAAAGATGCCATTTATACAAATAGGCGAAGCCATCCTTTGGTGTTAGAAGTTAGAGAGGTTTCCCTTGGAAGGGGAGCAGGGAATTGTGGGCGTGGCTACAGGAAGGGTTCAGGCTGTTGCTCCTGCTCTATTAATATTTCTTCAGTGTTGGTTACTCAGGTGTGTTCATTTTGTGCTAACTCACTGAGCTGTACACTTACGATTTATGCACTCCCTTGTATTGATGTTATCTTCAATAAAAAGAGGTGTTTTCTTTTTTTTTTTTTAAGAGCAATGTGAAGTGTTTCCATTATGGAGGTTTCTTATTGACATATGAGCTGGACAAGAAAAAACAACTATCCTAATGTTATGTGAATGAGCACTTATGACTCAGGACAGAATTTCCAGAGATAGCATCATTTATGAATTTTCAAAGTGCTGAATCCCAAAAAATTTGGAAGAAAGTAAATAGGATGAGCTTGAAACTGTGTTAGATGGCCCTGAAAATCACGCTGGTGATGATAAAGGCAACCAAGTGCAATAATGCATGAAAAAAAATAGTACAGAAATAAAATTGTTCCATGAGATATAAACATAGGGGAAAAGCACCATTTCCAAGTTTATACAATTTATATAATTTAAAATATGCATGTGCAGTTAAATTAATATTATAAGCAGAAATTATTTCAAATATATTCCTAAAATGTTATATGCCAAAGTTGGCCCCAAACTTTTTAAATTTTTTCATGGGAAAAATAGGAGATTGTCTTTTAGATCTTGGCATATATGCCTTATATTGCTCTGTGCTCTGCCTCCCCTTATGACTGAGAAGACTCAATCACAAATACTTTGTATCAACTTAGAAGTTATGAAAAACTGAAAATTGTTTAAATAAATGAATTCTACTAAAATATGCTGTCCAAGATAGTAGCCATTCGCCACATGTGGCTATCAAGCACTTAAAATACGACTCATGAGACCAAGGAGCTGAATTTTTTTTTTTAAGAGACAGGGTATCACTCTGTTGCCCAGGCTGGAGTGCAGTGGTGTGATCATAGCTCACTGTAACTTTGAACTCCTGGAATCAAGAGATCCACCCCTCTCGGCCTCCTGAGTGGCTGGGATTACAGACATGCACCACCATGCTCAGCTAATTTTATTTTTATTTTTGTAGAGACAGGGTCTTGCTATGTTGCCCAGAATGGTCTCAAACTCCTGGCCTTAAGCAATCCTCCTGCCTCTAATTTTAATTTTAAAATGAAAGCAATATGAAATATTTTTCTGTTAAGTACAACTTTACTTTGTGGAATATTTCACTTCAATTATTGAAAAGTTAGCATCCAAATTGAGATGTGATTTAAATGACACCAGATTTTCAAGACTTTGGCCTCCCAAAATGCGGGGATTATAAGTGTGAAAATCTGATGTCACTTGAAGCCTTGAAAGAAAACTGTAAAAACTTGTAAAAAATTTTTTAAAAAGTAAAATATCTCATTATATGTTGAAAAGATACTATTTTGGATATATTGGGTTAAATAAGACATATTACTAAAGTTAATTTCACTCTTGTTTTTACTTAACATGACTATTAGATTTAAAATATACATAGATGGTTCACTTTATATTTTATAAGACAGAGTTGCTAAGGAATAAAATGCCATTTTTGATCAGAGACCTCAGGGGAGAGATAAAAGAAAGAAAAATCAAACCTGGAAAGACCGATATTTGAAGATCTGATTAACAGCTATGGCAGAAAAAGTCCAGGAGTCAGGAGAAATATGAGAAAGCAGAAAGGAAAGGGAGAAACCAGTGCATCTTTTTTTAAATTTTTAGAATTAAAAAAAAATTTTTTTAGAAACAGGATTTTTCTCTGTCACCCAGGCTGGAGTGCAGCAGCGTGATCCTAGCTCAGCTAGTGCACCTCTTAAGAGAAAGTGGTCAGGTTACCCCAGGGCTGATCCAGACAGCACAGCAAATTCTATCTATAATTCCACAGCTGTCAACAAATCCAATTGACCTAGTTTTTCCTAGGTGTTAGAAGATTGCTATATCTGTTATTAAAGATACAAGAAGAATGGCAGAAGTGCCGAGCACATCTTTCTAGAGTGAAAAAAGAAAGGAGGGAGTTTTTAATTGCTCTCCTCCAAATCTTTCCCTCCATTAGAGGTTTCACTGAGGATTAGAAAACACACAGTTACACCAAATGTCTAGGACAGAAAGATTTGTTTTAACGGAACCAAGAAAATGCAATAAGGTACTAGATTCATTTGAACCTATGGCAATTTTGTACTTTTGTAAACAGTCAGGATTAGTACTCATTTTAAAAAGGACTGAGCGTGGTGGCTCACACCTGTAATCCTAGCACTTTGGGAAGCTGAGGTGGGCGGATCACCTGAGGTCAGGAGTTTGAGACCAGCCTGGCCAACATGGCGAAATCCCGTCTCCACTAAAAATACAAAAATTAGCTGGGTGTGGTGGCAGGTGCCTGTAATCCCAGCTATTTGGGAGGCTGAGGCAGGAGAATCGCTTGAACCTGGCAGGCAGAGCTTGCAGTGAACTGAGATTTCACCATTGCACCCCAGCCCAGGCAACAAGAGTGAAACTCTGTCTCAAAAAGAAAAAAAAAAAAAAAAGAGAAGAAAACCTGTCAACAGATGAATGGATGAAAAATTGTAAGAGGTGTATGCGTGTGTGTGTAATAGAATATTATTCAGCCTTAGAAAATATCTTGCCATTTACAACATGGATAAACCTAGAGGACATTATGCTAAGTGAAATAAGGCAGACACGAAAAGAAAAATAGTGCATGATCTCACTTATATGTGGAATAAAAAAAAAAAGAAAACATCAAATACACAGAAACAATAAAACACTGGTTACTAGGGCAGAAAGGAAATGGGGAGATGTAGGTCAAAGGGTACGAAATTGAAGATATGCAGGATGAATAAGTCTGGAGATCTAATGCACAGCATGAGGACTACAGTTAATATTTTATTGTATACTGGAAATTTGCTGAGAGATTTTAGGCACTCTTACCACAAAAATGGTAACTATGCAAGATATATTAATTTGCTTAACTACAGTAACCATTTCACTATGTGTATCAAACAGCATGCTGTAAACCTTAAACATGTACAATAAAAATAAAACTTAAAAAAAAGAGAGAAGAAACTGACCACTCCCCCCCCCCACCGCCCACCCCACTGACTACCTGTGATTTTTCCATGGTTGGTAGGTGGTCAATAGATTCCTCATTGATTTGGTACATTTTCCAAAGTATGTACTATGGTATAGATAGGTATTTGGTCTCGGTCTCTCTCTCTCTCTCTCTCTCCCTCTCTTTCTTCTCTCTCCTCTTTCTCTTTTTTTTCTTTCTTTCTCTCACCTTGAAAAACAGAGTGGTATTTGGAGAGGAGGAAAAGCCAGGAGAAAGTTCTCAGGTCATTTTGAAGAATGCCAAGTTAAACCAAGCAAGCAAGTTTTGCACCTGGGACCTCTTCAGAGCCTTGACTCTTTTAAGAAGCATCATGGGCTGGGCGCGGTGGCTCACGCCTGTAATCCCAGCACTTTGGGAGGCTGAGGCAGGTGGATCTCGAGGTCAGGAGTTCAAGACCAGCCTGGCCAAAATGGTGAAACCCCATCTCTACTAAAAATACAAAAAAAATTAGCTGGGCGTGGTGGCAGGCGCCTGTAATCCCAGCTACTCGGCAGGCTGAGGCAGGAGAATGGCTTGAACCCGGGAGGTAGAGGTTGCAGTAAGCCGAGATCGCACCACTGTATTCCAGCCTAGGTGACAGAGCGAGACTCTGTCTCAAAAAAAAAAAAAGATCATGACTCTCCAAGAGGGCTTACTTAACAATGCGTGTGCCTCTGAAACATACTGGATGAGGAAAACTCTTACCCAGGAGCATTCCAGGGAGAGTGCAATCAAGAGCCATTGGCTTGAATGGAAAACAGAAACTCCAAATCTTCAGCCCTTTAGGCTTCACTCTTTGCCAAAAACAAACATGACTGCCTGCTGTGAGCAAGAATGGTTCAGAGACAACAGGGGCCAGAAGCTGTGGGCTGCCCCAGCTCATCCACTGCCAGTCTCCTTTGGGACCCATCTCAATAGGGTAGGGACAAGGTAACATCCAGGTGCCCCATGGCCACAGCCAGGTCCGGGAGAAGCAGCCGCTCACCCCTCACCTTCAGGAGCTCCCAGGTTGGCCTCCAATCAACCCAAAACACCAGGCCTCAGGCAAAGTCATGTCAGCCTTGATACCATCAACCTCCTAGCAACAAGCGGAATGCAGACATCCCCTGGGTGGCTGGAAAGTCACCTTGAGATGACAGAGTGTTATGCCCAGGCCCAGTCTCTCCCTGGAACAAAGCATTCCTGGTCACACAGCTGCCACCTCCCCTTGGTTACCTTCTGCTTCTCCTCTGGTCATCTGGCTCCTCCCTCCACTAGCTCTAGAATAGTTTTACTTCCTTGGATGTGGGGTAATTTCTCTGCAGTGATGACAAAGGAGTACAGGCCTCACAGCAGCCACAGGCTGTCCACAGAGCCAACAATAGGCCACTTGTCTATTCTGTGCACATTTTTTAGGGATCCCAAGTTATTTCTTTCTGATTTAACTATAAGTCATTTTATTATTATTTCATATCATATGTGCTCCAAATGCTAAAAATTACATAAAATTTTAATGCTTTACATGGGCAAGATCTAATTCCCTGGTCAGATATTAAAACCAATTGCTCAATAAAAAATTATATTAAGGAGAACAATGAAGATAATTCAGCAAACCCATGAGAAAAAAAAAAAGAACATCTTAAAATTTTAAATTTTAAAAAAAACCTCAGAACTATCCTAGGACTAAGGCAAAAACACACAAGACCTCTATGGGATAAATGGCAGCGGTTTTTCATTGTACCCCAAAAACATTTTGGATCATGCCTCGCAAAAATATCCTTCTGTGGAGGTTGCCAGTGACTTCATGGCAACTCCAGCAATGGCTGTTTCCGACATTAGTCTTAGGGGTTAGTGGAAAGGGCTGATAACTCCTCCACCGCTGAGATGCCCTCTTCCTGTGGCCTCCATCGCCCACACTCAGCAAGTTTCACTCTGACCTCTCTGGCTACTTACTTTTTCTTTTCTCTGAATGCTGGAATTCCCCTGGGCTCAGCCCTAAGGCCTTTTTCCTTCACACCCTCCCTTCCTTCCTGGGCGATTTCATCCATGACCGTGGTTTCAGTTACCTTCTGCCAGCAGGAGTCTCCAGTCCAGATCTCTGCACAGAGCTCCTGAAGCACAGACGCCACAGCTCATTCTGCAGTCATCCTTATCTCAGCAAAGGGCCCATTAATCCAACTGCGGGAGCCAAACCAGCCTTGTCCTCTCCCTCTCCACGGTGCCTCGTTACCCCATCCAGAAGCAACCCTGGTGGTCTGCCTGGCTCAATATTTCTTAAATATTTCTACATCTCCATCAAGACGCTCCACCTAAACTAAGTGACGATCTCTTGTCTATGAGGAGCTACTCCAACAGGGTCCTAACCACACCCACTCTTGACCCACGAGCCAGTCACTAACCTGCAACCATTCTGATCTTTCCAAAGTATACATTTGGAATCATTCTCCAGCTGCTCCTGAAAGCCCTCCAGCAGCTTTGCACTAAGGATGAAGGGTCCCATCCTCAGCCTGGCCTGCAGGGCTGTATGGGGACCCAAGTCTCTCTCCAGCCTCACCCCACCTCACTCGCCTCTCTGTCATTTGCAGGCAAGACACGGTGAACTCCCTTCTGCTCCTCAAGCCAAACTTGCTCCCTCCCACTTTGGCTTTGTCTGAGCTGCTCCAGGAGTCCCCATCACCTCCACCCTCCCTCCCCTGTTGACCCTCAGGTCTTCATGGAGCACTCCCCCAACACTGCCAGCCTGGGGCAGGCCCCTTGCCATGTTCTGCTCGACAGCGCTCACCCATTTGTGATCCTACAACCCTCGTGTGTCGTGTGCCCATCTGTTCTGTGTCTGTGCGCTCAGCTAGACTCTAAGTTTCACGTGTCCAGGGCATTACCTAGACCGGCTTACTAAAGTATTCCCAAACACTACCAGCAAAGATCTGTTCAAAGAAATGTGAACGAAACCTGACCCACTGATGCTGGACGGTAGATTCCCGCAGAGGGAGAAAATGAAGCACAAGAATGTATCTCCTTTTTTGGGGAGTGATTGAGACAAGCGTATGACCCCTTCCCTCCCTCCGGCTTAAATTAACTTCAGCTAATCTCTCTGGACAGAACAGGAAGATCAAGGCCAATAAAAATAGCAAGAGGACAGAGGATCAAGAGAGGCCAGGGTGGAAGAGGAACTTCATAAGAAAACAGCAACCTCCAGGCAGTAGCTCCTGCATTTTTTCCTCTATTAGGAACATCTAAGCCTGTAACCTTCCTCCTCCCTCCCCTGCCAGCATCAAAGGAGGGGATGCCCATTCCCTTGTGCCCCTCCCACCTCGCCCCGCCTGGGACCTGCCTCCATCTTTTATTACCTCTTCTCTCCCAATACCTTTCAGCTTAAAAAAATGTTCAAATCTTCCAGGCATGGTGGCTCATGCCTGGAATCCCAGCACTTTGAAAAGCCAATGGGGGCCAATAGCTTGAGCCCAGGAATTCAAGACCAACCTGGTAAAACCTTGTTGGTTTGAGACTACATGGTGAAACCCTGTCTGTAACAAAATTAGCTGGGCGTGGTGGCTCGCGCCTGTAATCCCAGCTACTTGGGAGGCTGAGGCAGAAGGACCATCTGAGCCTGGGTAGGTCGAGGCTGCAGTGAGCTGTTATTGTGCCACTGTACTCCAGCCTGGGCAATGGAATGAAGCTCTGTTTCAAAAAAAAAAAAAAAAAAAAAAGACGAGGTGGGGATCTCAAATCTCCTATTTTAAGTAAACTGCTCTTCTGGCCTTCTAAACATATTTACTTAAGCCCATGGCAGGAAGGCCTCTGCCTGTTCTACACTATGACAACTGCTCTTGCAAGACTTACCCGTGGCATCCAGTGGCCAAACCCAGTGGGCCGCTCCCACTTGACCTCCTCCCAGCTTTTGATACTATTCTCCATCTCTTCTCAAAGCATGCTCTTCCCATGGATTCTGTAACATCACACTCTTCTGTTCCTCCCTCTACCTTGGAAAAGTGCTATTTTTCTTTCTCTGGATTTTACCAAAGTATATCTCCGTTATGAATCAGGAAAAAACTGGTCCTTCACCACAGATAGCGTGAGACAAACTGGTCTAGATCTTGCAGTCTTTTTAATAGATCTGTCTGCTTACGCTGAAAAGCCAAGAAACCTCACAAGAAAATATAAACTTACCAACTTCTCTAAAACAAAGCCAACCAGGTGCCCAACCAAACAACAGATCTTGCAATTTTGGGTCCATATTTCCACCAGGCATCAGAGAGCGGAGGCTCAGAGGAAACTGCCCCTTGAGATGGGCATGTGCCACTGGATGACCATCCTTACCACCATTCTTGCCTGCTCTCAGGGTTGACCCCTCAGACACCCACATCTCTGTTCCTGGCTTTCTTGCAAGTCCCAGCCCAACAACCACAGTTGCCTTCTGGCATGTTCCCTGAGTGTCCCCCTGACCCCTCAAGTCTTCATACAACCATCCCCATTCTCATCACCTCTCTGCCCCCAGGGCTCCTCATGCTGTGTCCTTGGTCCTTATAGATGACCCCATCTCACACCTGAGTCACCCAGGTGTCATCCTTGGCACCTCTCTCTCCTTCAATGACACGAAGGTTTAGTGAGTATTCCTCTTTCTCTTTCAATGTATCCATTAACTCGATGCTTATGTATTAAGTCCTGAAGACACAACAGTGAGCAGGGCACCCCACTGCCCCCCGCAAGGCCTGCACCAGTCGCCAGCTGTCTTCCACTCTGAAGACACACTCATTGCTGGGATGACACTCCATTTTCTGCCTTTACTTCCCCCTCAACACCCGCCCTCCCCAGGTTCATCTTTTTTAAATGTCGCTATTCTCTTGATTTGTGGGTGGGTTCTGGTGCAGCAAGCACAAGAGAGCCTTTTTAACATAATTTTCATTTCACTCTGAATCGGCATCTTACCCTAATTAAAATTAGACTCTCTGCACTGCACTTATAGAAATGAAGCTCTGAATACTCAACAATCAGCCAGAAAGTAAATGATGAGTCATTTATATAACAGGCGAAATTTCATCATCCCGGAGATTTGGGATATTCTGTTTCATTAAAAGAAGCCATTGAGATTTTTCCATCTGTCAAGGTGCTTTCTTTAGGTTGAGGCATAAGTAGCATCATTCAATTTTCTGAAGGACAATGTACTTGGTTTAATCCAGGACAGTACACTCATTGAGTGGGACCAGCCGCCCCTCAACGGTCTCCATGGCAAAGGCTCAGTGGGCCAGTGCAAGATGAACCTAGTTCTTAAGGAGATCAGGGAGGTCAGGAGCTCCATCACAAAAGGGAGTCAACTTGGGGAACAGAGCCCAGAGCTGAAGGCCTGAAGGCAAAGGCCCCCATGTCTTGTGTGGACAAGGGCAGGGAGTGTGGCTTTCTCCCGCAGGCAGGACGAGGCAATTTCCATCAGCAGAACCTGGGCAGCAAAGGCCTGGAGCCCATCCTTCACTGAGGGGACGCCTTCGAGGCACTCCAACATCTGACCCCATGTACCCAACACGCGTTACAGCCATTTGCCTCCTATGCTCAACCTCACATTCTGGCTCTGACAGCCTCCACCTCTGTCCAGAAAGGGACAAGCTATGCAAGAGAGGTAGCATGGCCAAGTGCTCATGAACATGGTCCGTGGGTCCAACAGGCTGGGTTCATATCCCAGTCCTGCCATGCGCAGTTATAACTTTGGGCAAACTGCATAGCTTCTCTGTGTCTCAGTTTCTTCATCTGTCAAATGAGGATAAGTCTTCACAGGCATGAGATGAGGGTTAAGGGTAGAGGAGACATGAGCACTTCAGCATAAGGTTTGCCTAACGCATGAGGAGGATTCCCTCTGCAGAGTAAAATCTTATTTTAAATTTAAATAAACCATAGATACACAAACATGGGCCAGCAGCATATGAGAGAGGGAGACAGAGACAGACACACACACACACACACACACACACACATATATAGTTTGTTTTTCTCCTGGTTTCTGCCTTGGGACTCCATGCCATGCCCTACATCTTTACAGTAAACCCGCCTGACTCACTAGAGCTTGCCAGACTAAGGCTCTGCTCCACGTAATCAAAGGAAGCCCACCCAGAACAGCCTTCCTTCTCTTTTGTCCATCCCACACTCAAGTCAAACAGGACTTGGCTCTTCCTCAGCCTTATGTCTTCAACCCATGCTCCTGTCCGTGCCAGCAATGGCACAGAGCTGCCCACCTCGCCTCTCAGCCTCCTCCAGTCTCAGTCCCTCACTTTGCAGAGCCCTGGTTCCACACCTCTCCGAAGCTCTCTCCAGTCCACCTAGCCAAATAACCTTCTGGCCACTCTGAAGCCCCTTGGCTGCCCACTCGTGCCTCTCCTATGGAGGGTCTAATCCAGGCTCCATCATTTAGCAGTTCCAGCCCCAGACAAAGCTCTCTGCCCCTTGAGCTTAGTTTCCTGGTGTCTAGAAGGGAGACTCCACTGCCATTCTGATCTCTCAAATGGAACTCTTGAGAGACCAGAAGCACATGCCAGAAAATGTGCACAATGACTGAAAACTTCAAAGTGCTCTCCAAACTGTAGGCCTTTCCCATAGGCGCTCTCATGAATGAACAGCAATTTGAAGATGAACACATAGGCTTTTCATTCTGTGTCACTCTGCCTGCTTTACAATCCTCTGGGAGCCCTGAAGAGTGGGAAATTCCAGAGGCCCCCATGGACCTGCCAGCCACACAGTCTCCAGGTGCACCTGATGTGCTGGTTGAGCCCTCGTCCCAAAGGAATTCTGGCAGCACCATCACTCTCTCACAGCTTCTCAATTTTTCATCCCTCAAGCATTCGGCTCTAGGACTTAGAAAACAAGTCTCTCCAAGTCTGCCCATAGCTCTGCATTTTAAATGTTTTGTGGCCCATAATAACTTACATAAAGGGCCAGTAGGATGAAGCACAGCAGGACACAACAGGAGAAAACAAAATGCAGTAACGTAGATTTCATTTGACCAGCTAGAGCACTCAGAGAAACTGGCAGACCACACCAAAAGGAATGGAGTCATCATCTTTACACAACTCCCTTCACACTCTCTGAAAAGTCATGATGGAGAGAGGCGTAAATTATGGCATCTTCAGCTAATTTTCTATGACACAGACACAAATGACTTTACTTTTCCTAATTGTGAGAAATAATGAAATCTTCTCTCCCTCCTTCTATCCGTGTCCTCTATCCAAAGTTCTGCTAATTTAAAACATTTGGTGGAAAAATAATACTGGGGCATTGTTCTTATGAAAAAATCTAATCCTTTTAATTCTAACACGCTGAGAAGAATATGAACCTGTCCTGCATGATGGTACTATGACAAAACAAGTTAATTACCATCTCATCCTAAGATGAATCTACTTGTCATAGGAATAGGTGCCATTATTTCCACAAAATAATGACCCAGATAAAAAGTAATGACTGCAAGCTGAGGCAGCCAATGACACAGCTTCATCTTGACCTAACTGAATGGCAATTAACGAGTGTCACCACTACATATATATAAATAGGGCCAAAGCTATTCATTAAATATTTGCAATGAAAAAAACCACAAATGGTTTTTAGCATACTTCTTCCTGAGAAGAACCTGTGGTCTTCTACCTGGTGTGATGACAGAAAAATTTACACGTGTAAAATTCAGCCATCAGTTGGAATAGCCATGGGCATTGGAGAGGTACATGGAATTGTCCTCTGCTCTTTGCACACAGAGGTGGTATTTTCTTTAGGTATTATGGCCAGCAACAGAAAAGAGGAGCAGAGAGAAGGGGGCCCAGTCCCATTATTTTGTCCCACTTCTTGTCATGGCAACTGGACTAGAAACTAAAGCCACAGCCAGCAATGACAGCGAGAAATGCTGGGTCTTTCCAAGTCCAGCCCTGTCCACTACAGATAATGCGGGGGCAAATGGTGGGACAACCTCAACACACCTGGCTCCTCCAAGGCAGGAATGACCATAAGCCACATTTCTGTTTAGAGAAGCAGAGATGGAACTCTGGGATAGACATCTGGAGACACCGCAGGTCAGAAATCTCACTGCTGCCCTGGTGTGCAAGTTGTCCAGTCTGTCTTGTTATTTAAAAACCAAGTGTATGACAGGAGCAGGATGATACAATGGGCTTTAAAGCCTATTATTTTCAAAACGTTAAGAACAGAATTCTTATACTATAAGTCTTCACTTAATGTTGTCAATAGGTTCTTGGAAACTGAGACTTTGAGCAAAATGACAAATGAAACCAATTTTCTTCTCAAGGTTAAAACTAAATGACACTGAATGAAATTGAGGACCTGCTGTATGCTGTTTCACTAAAAGTCAGTTTCCAAGAACCTACACAGTGTTAAGGACTTATACAAATACAGAATGAGCAGGTGTCATTTACTTAATAAATTATCTAATGAATCATCAGATACACATGTGTATACACACATCTATAATCAGTGGAAAACAAAATAATGCTGGTATAAAAGTTAAGATAAAAACTGGCTAATGTCCTTCAGGGCATAAAAACCCTAACTTTGAGGGCATTTTCCACTGGACAGATGTACATCTCCACTTGGGTACTACAGAAACAACACCCCAGTAGCCCGCAAATCGGGCTGTTTCCTGAAGAACTGAGACAGGACCACTGCAATGGGTCAGTCATGCAATGACCTAATTTGGTTAAGACAAACTCATATCAACTCACATGTTTTCTTTCTTTTAAGAGACTGGGTCTCTGTCACCCAGGCTGGAGTGCAGTGGTGCAATCATAGCTCACTGTGGTCTCAAACTCCTGGGCTCAAGCAATTCTCCTGCCTCAGCCTCTAGAGTAGCTAGGACTATAGTCAAGCACCACCATGCTCGGCTTTTTAAAAATACTTTTTTTTTTGGCAGAGATGGGGGTCTCACTATGTTGCCCAGTCTAATCTCAAACTCCTGAGCTCAAGCAATCCTTTTGCCTCAGCCTCCCAAAGCGTTGGGATTACCGGCTGAGCCACTGTGCCCAGCCTCAAATCACATGTTTTTAAAGAGCATATTTGAGAGTGGGCAGAGCCTTATGCCTTCCTTTTACCCGCTTACTCCTCAAATATTCCAAGCATCTGAGTCTTAATTACAAAACCATTTCTAAAATGATTTTTTCCCGGTATTCAGATCATAGGGTAAATTCCACGTCTAGGATGTCCCTATACAAGTTGATTATTTGCAGCAATCCAAACAAAGATAGCTCTGTTTCTATAGAAAGCTACATGAATTATTAAAACACTTGTGTTCTCAGGCTTATGCGTATGTGAACAAAAGCTACTTCCCCCCTCCCCCATTTCTTAAATAATAATCTGAATTCTACCAGAGTAGAAAGAGCCTCCCTCATCCTAGTAAAATTACCAGAAATTCTGACCTCAGAGATCATCTGGCTCCTGGTCTATGGGCCATAGACCCATACATGAGCGGCTACTCCCAGAGTCCCTGGAGCCTGAACACTCGATACATGTTGAAGGGAGGGTGGCAGCAAGGAAACAAATCTCCTTTAAAGGGACAACCTAATCATTTCACTGTTCTACAAAATTCCTCTCAACGGCTTCCCGCTGCCTTTACAGCCCTGTCCCAGCGGTCTCTGGCCCCTTCTCCCGACCCTCACTCTCCCTCTGACGTTCTTTTGATTTCCCTTGCTCCCTCCTGCCTCAGGCCCTCATGTACACTGTTCCCTGTTTGGAGGGCTTCCCAACCTGTCCGAGCACAGACGCATCCCCAAAGACACCCCATCATCCTTCCCATCTCAGCTCCAGGTACCTTCCGGATCCCCTTGCTCCTCAGCCCCAGCCACTTCCCGCTGGTAACACTCACTAGTTTGGCTGTTTTATTCTCTGTATCCCAGCATCTAGTACTATTCCTGGCCCAAAGCTGACAGCTGACAATATTTATTAACAAATTCCCTAATTGGCTGATTGGACCTCAAATCACAATCACCTGTATGGGGTGGGGAATTGTCGATTACTAGGGAACACTGGGTAAGAGAGAACAAGATAAGCATCAAGCAGTGAACTCAGCCCCAGTTTGGGGCTAGGACATTCCTTCTGTAGTAAATGTCGTATTAAAACTCAAGTAGACCCTACAGTTAGGCACAAAACCTCATACGGTTCACTAGTTCGGCTGTTTTATTTTCTGTATCCCAGCATCTAGTACTATTCCTGGCCCAAAGCTGACAGCTGACAATATTTATTAACAAATTCCCTAATTGGCTGATTGGACCTCAAATCACAATCACCTGTATGGGGTGGGGAATTGTCGATTACTAGGGAACACTGGGTAAGAGAGAACAAGATAAGCATCAAGCAGTGAACTCAGCCCCAGTTTGGGGCTAGGACGTTCCTTCTGTAGTAAATGTCATATTAAAACTCAAGTAGACCCTACAGTTAGGCACAAAACCTCATATGGCATGAAGAAAGGTTCAAAACCACACATATTTCTGGGCAGATATGAATTCCCTGCAACTAGGCAGTTTTCCCTGGTACGTTCGAATGTGGGTGGCCCAGGACTCTGGCATGCTCCCACACTAGGAAGGGAAGGGGGCTTGCAGCAATGAAGACCCATAGATAAAAGGAAGGTGGGATCTGGGAAGT
This sequence comes from Pongo abelii, assembly GCF_028885655.2. NCBI lineage: Eukaryota > Metazoa > Chordata > Mammalia > Primates > Hominidae > Pongo > Pongo abelii. The sequence goes on along the minus strand of NC_085928.1, from coordinate 138,340,498 downwards.
CACATTACCATGAGGGTTTGAAAGGAGTCCCGGCGCAGGCCTGCAGGTCTGTCAGCTGTTAACCCCACTCCAGCTCGAACAGACAGGACCCGGGCTCCTATATGCCTGGGGAGGAGGGGTTAGCCACCTTGTTCCAGAGTCAGCTCTGGAGGGGGCTGCTTCCCTGTGGGGCTGCCAAAGGTTTAGGTCACAGCTCTTGCATGGCCTCTTGAGTGTGGTTGATCTGCCCTAAGCCAGCTACCTGCCTGTTCACTCAGGTGAACACTCGCACACCTCTTCAATGGTACCCTGACTGCAGTGCTCACCTTCTTAATGAACTCTGGGATGAGTTTCTGGTCTGTCAGATGGTCTAAGGAGGAACAGCAATCTAATTCCAAGATGTAGCCTTCATTGTGAAGATCAGTTTTCTGAGATCTGAAGAGAAAGAAAAGCACACACACAAACAGATTAATATCTTGCATGATTTGGAGACAGTCTCACTCTTGTCACCCAGGCTGGAATGCAATGACGTGATCTCAGCTCACTGCAACCCCCACCTCCCGGGTTCAAGCAATTCTCCTGCCTCAGTCTCCCGAATAGCTGGGATTACAGGCACCCGCTACCACGCCCGGCTAATTTTTTTTTTTTTTTTTTTTTTTTTTTGAGATGGAGTCTCGCTCTGTCACCCAGGCTGGAGTGCAGTGGCACGATCTTGGCTCACTGCAAGCTCCGCCTTCCGGGTTCACGCCATTCTCCTGCCTCAGCCTCCCAAGTAGCTGGGATTACAGGTGCCCGCCACTGCGCCCAGCTAATTTTTTTGTATTTTTAGTAGAGACGGGGTTTCACCATGTTGGACAGGCTGGTCTGGAACTCCTGACCTCAGGTGATCCGCCCGCCTGGGCCTCCCAAAGTGCTGGGATTACAGACGTGAGCCACTGTGCCCAGATGCAGAATATTTTTTTTTAAAAAAAGAATCACTGGGTCTCTAATGAAGCCCCAAATTCTTTCCTGAAAGTAATGCCAAAAAGGCACTGATGAAAAATAGTTTATGGAAACTACTCAAGTAATATATACAGATCCACATCATAGTAAGACCTCCAAGATGTAGCATCATGTAAAACACATCATTATAGAATGATGGGTTTGGTACAATACAGCTTACATGTTATACACACACACACACACACACACACACACACAAACTCTCACTCCAGTAATGTCTATGTCCCATTGGTTTATATCTGCCAGGGCACAGAAAAAGAACAAGCAAGACATACAACAAACCAATAATAGCAGGTACCCCTGGGGAATGGGGAAGGCTTGGGTGGAACTGGGGATGGGTGGTGATGGTATGGGTGTGGGGGTGGTGATCAAAAGTGACTTTAGCCATAATCCCTAATTTTTTTTTCATTTTTAAATGAAAAGGATATATTCCTATATCACTTAGAAAATTAAAAATTAATTTTTAAAAGACTTTAAAAGGGTTCAACCCCTTTAGAGGGCAATCTGGCAAAATCTATCGAAATTAAAGATGCATTAAAGAAAGACTACCGAGCAACTAAAAGAAATTCTGGGAAAACAGCGTGGGTGTAAAGGGCTGTCTGAGGTGAAGGCCTGCAGTCTTGCTGTCAAAGGAGAGGCTTCCTAGCACACCCTGCCATCTCTGCACACAGGGGCTGCTTTCCAAAGCACCACCACATAGACATCCCTGTGATACAGCACAGTTCAAAACTGCACCCATTCAGGAGAGCCAGCAGCAAGTGGTCACCAGGAGGAAATTCCACCACTTCACAGCCATTCACAGGCAGGGCTCCTGTATGACACTAGAGTGGAAGTCACGTGGGTGTCAGAAATTGAAGGGGATTCCTTGGCCCAGCCAGGCATAAGGCAACAAGAGTGGTACTGCAGCTAAGGGCTGGCAGAACGCGCTATCTCTTCTAGGTGGCTGGTGGTATTGGGGAGTGGGAATTAGAGACCAAGGCTCCCAGCTCCTTGTCCAGGGCTCATGTACACAGCTAATCTGCACTGGTGGAGGAGGGAGCAGAGCCCTCCTGGCCCACTTATGAGGCTGCTCTACCGAAGAGGGGCCTCTGCAGCCCCTGTGAGAGCAGGACTGTCCAGAAAATCCATAAAGCAGGCACTTCCACACTGAACTTCTGAGACACATGCATCTCACCGGTTTCTAACTGTGTATTTGCTGTAACATTTTAAATAAATTTCTAAGATTCTTATATAGCATTAAAAGCAATTTATGCCACCATTAACCATCTGTGTATGATTCACCTTACATTTAAAAGTGAAAAAAATGAAAGAGGACTTGGTTTTCCCCAGGTGTGCAACTGTGATTTGGTAAGCAAACTTCAATCGCTTATTCTTATTTTTCCTTCCAACATACCCTTCCAAGGGTAGGGTACTGTGGCGCATACATTCAAAATGTAAAACAATAAACTGATTTCAATCTGGAACAAACTAATCCCAAAAGAATAAACCAATTCTGAACCCTAACCTTTTTGCCTTAATACTTGGTCAGAGACTAGCCTCATGTTCTCATTTCCTCCCCAAACAAAAGACATATTAAGAGGAACTAAGGCAGATGATTCCAGACTTTTGAAAAAGAAGACTTGGTCAAGACACACTGTCATACGTATCATGTGAGGTCTCAAACAATAAAAATCAGGATGAGGGAGAGGGGGTTCTAAAATCTAAAATCCAGCTGTTCTGTTACATGGAACCAGGCTATATGAGGTTATTTAGAAATATCCATTGAGATTTCAAACGAATAGACTAAAAAACTGTACTCATTTTAAATAAGTCAATGCTGTATCCATTAAGTACAACATTCACAGGATGAACAAAAGGAAGACAAGTTGGTTTGTAAGCAACTCACAGCCCAGATCGATTCTAGGGAATAATCTTTAGCACAGAATCTAATAAGTACCATCTTTGGTTCTGGAACAAGAAGTTCTATAATAAGAAAGGAAGCTCTGGTTCATTTCATCAAATAATTAACTCAGTTACATCTGAACTGAAAGGAGCACAAAAGATCAAGAAAAATAGGCATTACAAATTTTTTAGATGAACCATGGAAAATTACATCTCAGCCTATGGTTTCTTGGAAAAGCAAATCTAATGCATATTGGGGGAATAGATGAGCAAGTAATAGGTGTTCCCCTGCCTTTGGGAATTAGCTCCTCAATTTGAAATGAAAGGATTATTACACTGAAGAATGGCTGAAAGGGAGAGGAAGGGGGAAAAAATCCCTAAACCCCTTGAGGACAGATGCTGGCTGCTGAGCCTTGAAGTCAGCACTCTGTGATGGTGCAGCTATGGCTTCATAGAGGAAGAGCTGAAGGCAGAAGGCACAGTCACACAGAAACTCTCTCCTTGCCACTAATCCTATGAAAAACACCATTAAATCCACTAGCAAAGCCCAATAGAGCTGCCAGAGGGAGTTTCTGGGCTTCTCAGCACTGGAGGTGGGGAGTGAGGTGGTGGTGGGGAGACCATGGTTGCTGTGGCAAACACACTCTAAGATGACCCCCACAACAATCCCCACCTCCTGGTGTTCACACTTTTGTGCAATCCAGCCCTTTCAGTGGGGGCAGGGCCTGTGACTTGCACCTACTCAATAAAACATGGTAAAGGTGACGGATGTCGCTCCTGTGATGGCATTATGTTATATGACCCCCTCTGAGCTAGAGAATCCCTTACTGGCTTTGAAGAAGAAAGCTGTAAGGAAGAAGGAGAGAGCCACATGGCAAGAAACTGTGGGTAGCCCCTGGCCAACAGCTGCAAGAAAACAGAGATCCCAGTCCTACAACTACAAGGAGATGAATCCTGCCAACAAACTGAGGGAGCCTGGAAGTGGGGCTTTCCTCAGTTGAGCCTCTGATGAGACTGCAGCCTGAGCCAACACTGATATTACAGCCTGATAAAATCCTGAAGCAAAGAACCCTGATAAACTACAGAAACCATATGATAATAAATACGTATCATTTTAAACCATGAAATGTGTTATAATTTATTACAGAGCATAGAAAACTAACACCAAAAAAAAAAAAAAGAAAAAAGAAAACTAACACAGTTCCTGAGGAGGAAGACATGGCAGTTTGATGCTTAGAACAGGCCACCCACTGGTGACCAGGCCTAGGCCCAAACCCACAAAATCCAGCCAGACATCTGAAAGCAGCCTCCATCAGGTGAGGAGTGTTCTGTGTCCCTGAGGGCAAGGACTACCCTGGGAGACAGAAGTGGACATGTCCTAGAAGTGACCTCCAGGGCTGTGGCCTGGTTGTCCAAGATACCACAGGACAAAGGAATAAATATTCTGCTATCAATCTAGTTTCTATGGAAGAAGCATTAACCTGAAACTCCCAGCTGAGCAGGCATTGCCACCTTCCTATGGGGTAGTGGAAATACCAGGTATCCTCCTCAAAGGGCCATGTCATTGTATCATCCTGGAAAAGAATATGGGAAACCACCAAACTTCCCCTGGACAGAAGTCCAGATGGCTTCCACTTTTGGAAAGGACAGAGAGATCTGGTTTTAAACAGTAAGAAAAAGAAAACACAGAATGCATTTCTGGAGACGCACACAGGGTTAACTAACAGCAAAAGCCCCCGCAACCTACTTTATCTGGAAATTAACACTAAGCACTCTCCAATTAAATAAAGACACTCTGAGGAGAGCATGACTAATAATAAAATGTGCTTCCCCATCACTCGCCATCCCCAACTTGGTAAATTCCAATAGATTTATTAGTTAGAGGCTACCGGTGTTAGAGCTAACTAGAGGTAGGTAATACACCAGCTGTGAGCCTTTGGGCAATTTACTTAAACTTTCTGTGCTTCAGGTTCTTTCATTAATGAATGGGATATTATACGGAACTATATCTTAACATTGCTGTAAGGATTAAATAGGACAAAAAGAAGCAAAGCCCTTAGCACAGAGGTACAACATCCAGGCTCAACAAATCCTACCTGCTACTGATCTGCTATTATCATCTATAATTGTGTTCTTACTTTTCCTTCCTAGCACTTTTCACAGTTCATAATTAATCATTCATTCATTAAACATGGACCACACTACTACTGTGTCAGGTACTATGCTTTAGCATTCATCAATAGATAGAAGTGACAAAACCTCTGCCTTCGTGGAGCTAACAATCTAATAGGAGGAGAAAGACAATAAGCAATAGACATGCATGAGCACCTGACAGAGTATACCCAATGGTGGGAAGTTTTGAAAAAAAAAAAAAAAGAAAGAAAGAAAAGGGCTGGGCACAGTGGCTCATGCCAGTAATCCTAGCACTTCGGGAGGCTGAGGTGGGAGGATCACCTGAGGTCAGGGGTTCGAGACCAGCCTGGCCAACATGGCAAACCCCTGTCTCTACCAAAAATACAAAAATTAGCCAGGCATGGTGGTGCACACCTATAATCCCAGCTACTTGGGAGGCTGAGACAGAATTGTTTAAACCTGGGAGGCGGAGGTTGCAGTGAGCCAAGATCACGCCACTGCACTCCAGCCTGAGCAACAGAGTGAGACTTCATCTCAAAAAAAAAAAAAAAAAGAAAGAAAAGAAAAGGAAAAAAGAAACAGAGCAGCAGGGTAAGGTGAATGGCAGGGGCAGCAGGGAGACAGTTGTAGTTTTAATGAGGGTGGTCAGGATAGCTGCACTGAGGAGGTGAAATTTGGAACAAAGACTTCCAGGAGGTAAGTGACTGGGCTCATCCAGGGTATGAGCTCTCCAGGCAGAGGGAACAACAGCTCATGCAAAGGCCCTAAGCTGAGGTCATGCAAAGAAGCCCTGTGGCCGGGGCTTAGTGCAGAGGGATGCAGGGAGGAAGACACAGTTGGAGAGCCTCAGGGGAGATGGATACTATAGACATTCAGGCCACAGTGAAGACAATGGCTTTTACTTAGAATGACAGAGGAAGTCCGTGGAGGGTGTGGAACAGAGAAGTGACATGATCTGGTGAATTTTAAAAGGATCCCTCTGGCTGTAAGGGGCAGCCAGAAGCCCATCTAAGTGGTCCAGGCAGGGGATGATGGTGGCTCAGAGTGGGTTGGAAACAGTGTCCTAGCAGCAGTGAGAAGTGCTGGGTTCCAGTTATGTTTTCAAGGTAAAACCTTCCAGATTTTCATACGAACAGGTTGTGGGGTGTGGAAAGAGGAAAGCAGATGAAGATGACTCTGAGGATCCTTGCCTTAGCAACTAGAAGAATGGATGACTTTGCCAGAACTATGATGGGGAAGGGTTGGGTGGCACATGCTTAGGGGGGAAGAAAGATAATTCAAATTTCAGATATGTTGAATATGACATATCCAGAAGACATCCAAGTTGAGATGTCTGGTAGACAGTTGAGTATATATATATATATGTACACACACACACATATATATACTTGAATATATATACTGAAGTTTGGACTGCAGGAGAATGGTCTGGCCTGCAGGAGAGGCAGCTGGAGATATAAATTTAGGAGTCATCAGTCTCCCAGGTATTACTTAAAGCATGAGGCTAGATGAGACCTCCATTAATGTAGTGAGAGAAGGATTAAGAATTTAATTTTGGGACCCTCCACCATGAAGAGGGTGGGGAGAAAAGAGGAAAAAACAGACAAGGAGCTAAAGAAAGAATAACCAGGGAAGAAGGAAGAAAACCAAGAGAACATGTTTGTTTTCCTGGAAGTTAAATCAAGGAAGCAAGTCAAGGAGAAGGGTATGAGACATCCTGTCAATTTCCTCAATTAACAAATTTATAATCTTCTCTCCAAGTTACTTATCCTCTTGAAATCCCAAGAGGGAAACTGAATTTAATCCACCCTATGCAAATAGGTGGGAAGAAATCTGTTAATCTGTTTATATGATTATCTGGCAGATAATCATATAAATTGGGCAGATTGTCAAATTTAAATGTTGATTTGGGTTCAGAATAGCTTGGCTCCTTGAAAAAAAAAAAATCATCATCTTGCTGCTGAGTCATTTCTCAGAAACAGCCTGGGGAAAAATTAACTAAAAAGAGCTCTGACCCATCTTACATCTTGGGACCCCCCACTTACACAGAGCACTGGAGATTTGAGAGGCTGTACTTCACCATTCCAAAGGAATTCTCTGAAAGAAGTGAAAATAAAAGGGTACTATTGGCAGAGATGTGATTTCCTGAAAATCAAGAATGAATAGGACAAAATGAACTCAAATCCTTAGAGCGTAGCAACATAGTTTTAATAATGCACGTAAACAGAGTGGTTCTGATTGCTGGAGGCAATGGAGAAGCAACTAAGACATCTGAGCCCCGTTAAGTTTTAAAAAGCCATCACAACGTGACAACTAAATGCAGTGTAGTACCCTGGATTGGATCCTGGAACTGAAAAAGGACATCAATAGAAAAATGGTAAAATCCAAATAAAATCTACGGTTTAATTAATAGTGAAGTACTAATGTCAATTTCTTAGTTTGACAAACATAGTATGGTAATGTAAGATACTAATGGTGGTGGGAAACTTGGGGAAGTGCATATGAAAATTCTCCGTAATAACTTTGCAACTTTTCTGTTAAATCTCAAGTTATTCCTAGGCACGGTATGTTGTATCTGCCACTCTCCTAGAGATTTTCCTTGGGACATAACTGAACAAGTCCATGGAAAAGGGAAAAATAGAAAGAATGACTTATAAAGATGAGTAATGTAGACTCTTGTATTCTAAGAGGAAAATAAACCTTCAAGGAAAAAGATCAGGGATAATGAAATAAAAAAATGGGGTCTATGCTTCCTCTGGTCAGAAAAACTCAAAACTACTTCCAACTTCTTGCTTTCCTTACTTTAAAAAGTTTTTTTATTATGATAAAATACACATCACATAACATTTACCATTTTAATCATTTTTAAGTGACAATTCAGTGGCATTAAGTACATTCACAATGTTGTGCAACCACCATCACTATCCATTTCCAGAACTTGTTTTTCTTTTTTTTTTTTTTTTTTTGAGACAGGATCTCACTCTGTTGCCCAGGCTGAAGTGCAGTGGCATGATCAAGGGCTCACTGCAGCCTCAACTTCCTGGGCTCAAGCAATCTTCCCACCTCAGCCCCCCAAGTAGCTGGGACTACAAGCACATGCTACCATGTCTGGCTAATTTTTTTTTTGAATTTTAGTAAAGATGAGTTCTCCCTATGTTGCCCAGGCCATCAAGTGATCCTCCCACCTCAGCCTCCTAAAGTGCTGGGAATACAGGCATCAGCCACCGCACCTGGCCTCCAGAACTTCTCTGTCATTCCAAACAGTCCTCATTTCTTTAACACCTTATATCTAGAACTTGGGCCAAAACTGAATGTGATCAAGTAAAAAAACCACACATACATTAAATAATGCTTGTCAAACAAACATATGAAAGTAGATTTGGACACTGAGCACTTGTACACAAATGTCAACACAACTGGCCACAGATGTCAGGGTTGTTTCAGAACATGATAAAAGACCACCTATTCTGTGTCGGGTTGAACTCATCACTCATACACAAACATCAACCGTAAAACTGTGTGCAAACTTCACTCACCACCACCCTAGCATCTGCCAAGGGTGGTGTAGTCATTCTCCAGGCAGGGGAAGGGTCAGAGGGCCAAACTACGGCTGCAAACTCAAAGGCCCATGGGCAATGAGTGAAAGATTATTTCTGAAACCAAAGCACATAATCTAGACATTTTGTTCTCATATAAAAGCCTGCAGCTTTGGCCTTCCAGGCTCAAGCAGTCCTCCCACTTCACCCTCCTAAGTAGCTGGGACTACAGGTGTGCACCACCACACCCAGCTAATATTTATATTTTTTATAGAGACAGAGTTTTGCCATGTTGCCCAGGCTGGTCTCAAATTCCTGGGCTCAAGTGATCCTCCAGCTCGGCATCCCAAATTTCTGGGATTACAGGTGTGAGCAACCATGCCCAGCCTTGTCTGACCCATTTAAACAGCCCCTCACTCTGCTCTCACAGTGGTGGGACCTAACCCTTTCCTAAGACATGAAAATAGCATTTTTGTAACAAGTACTGCTAACACTTATGAGTGCTTTAAATATTGGTAATTATCACAGGCAAAACAGTTAACCCTCAAATCATTGACAAAGTGCCAAGTAGTAAGTTGAATATGCATTTTGGTCTCATGGGATGATCTAAAATGAGGCCACTAAAAAACAATTGCCCATCAAAAAACTATTATAAACTATACTTCTAAAAAATAAGCATGTGACTAAAAACCACGATACACATTACTTTTAAATAATAAACATGTAATAAATCCCATTTCAGCTCATAAATCCCTTAGATCTCTTCAAAGACCATGAGTTTAAACGATGTCTTCTTTTTCCCAGGACATTAGGCCGTTATGAAAAGGAGAGAGAATGTGCAGTTCATCAGTAGGGTTATTTTTGCTTCATTTAGAAATAATCAAAAGAAATGGTGACAAACACAAACAGATTACTAGGCACTTCTCCAGCCAGGAACAAAAATACTAAACATCAGTTGACAGAAACAAATTCTCTATCTCTGGGAAACAGGAAGGAATTTTAAGACTTTTGTTTCCCAAAGCAACACCAAGCTCAAATAGAATAATCAGAACAGCTTATTTTTTTAAAGAAGTATTAGGGAGAGAAAAGAGCTAGAGATCTGAAAGAGATTTGTCCATGAAAGAAAAAGAAGGCTATTCCTAGTTTCATTAACTTATGTATAACTAATGACAATAAAAATCTCCACTTATTCATTCGTCTATCCATCACCTGCTTGACTGCTGACCACATATGAGGGATTGAAGGCACTGCCCTCAAGTCTAGATCCTGCCCTCAAGTCTAGATCCTGCCCTCAAGTCTAGATAGACTGTATATAAACAGAAGTGCTATGAGAATTCGATTATTTCCAGTGTCAAGTATCAGGGGAAAATTTAAGGAGCAAGGCGCGTGTGAGCTAAGTCTTTGAGTCTGTATGGAAGTTAGTCATGGGACAATGGATAAAAGGACATTCTAGGCCTGAGAACAGAAATTAGTGAAGACCTAGATTGAGAAAAGCATGAGTTATATGATGGAAATAATAAATAGGTCAGTTAGGCAAAAGGTGTGTGAAGGTGCGGGTTGCCTGTAACTCAGCAGAGGCTGTAATGATGAGCCTAGGGAACCTGCAGGTGAATCCACTGTTAGAATGAGTCTGTGACCGTGGGCTCTGCAGTGACCGGGGCAGAACAGTGGGAAACAAAGTTACTGAGAAAGGACAGTACTTGCCTTAACTGTGAAGTAAAGAAGAGTCACGGGTGGCTTTAGAGAGAAAGATACTATGACAGATTCTGGGAAGATTAAGCAGGCGGCAGTGTGTATGATGTAGGAAGGGGGGAAGAATATTTTAGGACAGCAGCAATGAGAACTGTACTGAGATTTTTGTTGAAGGGAGTGGGTGGACGGAAGAGCAGTATTTCTTGTCCCTGCAGTTGGTGGTGGTTGTGGGCAGGGGAATAACCTGCACCTTCCCAAAGATGCTCCCAGTACAATAGGGAAAAGGTTCCCATCATTTTATGAACCCTTTGCAAAATGAACCAAATCTACACAAATACAATGAGCCTGTTGGAGTTAAAAGTTTCCCCTATAGCAAAACTGAAGAAATACTTGAGGAAAAAATAGTCAAGTAAACAAATCCTAGCAAATCTTTAAATAAAGCACCTCAGTATAGGGTCCCCCAGGGGAGTTGTGAAGTACGAAGCACAACGAAGGAGAAGAATTTACCCACAAATGAGTCACTGTCCTTTCTTCTGATGTTCCCTTCCCCCTCCAGCAGAAGACATTCAGCACTTCTGTTGAAAAAAGTTTGGTATCTCTGGGAACATTCTGGACATGACGGGGGAGATGTGCAAATGATACTCCCACTACACACTCTCAGGGAGCTGTGCACGCCTACTGGGGAGACGTTACCAGGGACATCTAACTATCCGACCCTGCTATTTATTCTAGAGAAATCATCCTGTCTTGCTGCTTACTGTCAGGGCTGGCTCCCTGGGAGACAAACTATCAGCCACTGTGCACTACAAGGAGTGCGCTGTTAACCGTAAAGACCAAGAGGAAAACAGACAAACTTTGCCTCGGTGCTCCCTGTCTAATGGAGTTGTGAAAGAATTTCAATCCCCAGTGAGCTGGGCTGCAGAAAAGAGGAGAGCAGCCACATGGAATGGGAGCTGGGGGAGGGTCCTGCTGTCTCTGGAATGCTGCAAGTCTCTCCTTTACATTGACAGATGTAGAAAGAACTAATATTAGTAGCGATGCATAATTAATAATATTTTATCACAAATAGAACACTGAATAAAAGCAGTCTGCCTGACATTTACTGGTTCAGAAAAGTCACATATCTGCAAACAAAAATAGCAATAATAGCTACATAGGAATGGTGTTCATAAGACTCTCTCATGGGACCTGTCCAGTTAGGTTACAAGAAGCCTCTTCTCTACGTGCATTGAACACACATGTTCCACATTAAACTTTGCTGATTGTTTTCTTCTTTTCCAAATCATCCCACCTATACCCACTAACTGAGTTAGGTGATAGAAATGTTCTATATCTGTACAGTCCAGTAAAATAGCCACTAGGGTTTTGCTACAGCATGTTTTGCTACTGAGCACCTGAAATTCAGCCAGTGCAACTGAAGAATTGAATTTTTATTCTTACTTAATTTTAACAATTTAAATGGCTATACATGGCTAATGGCTGTGTTACAGGAAAACACAGCTTAATTCTGTTCTCAAACTTTAATGTATGTACAAATCATCTGGAACCTTGTTAAAGTACAGACTCTGATTCGACAGGTCTGGGTAGGCCTGAGAGTCTGTGTCTCTAAGAGCTCCCAGGTGATGCTGATGCTGCTGGTGCATGGACCACACTTTGAGTAGCAAGATTCTGACTGCTTCAGGAACCACCAGTTCCAGTGTGTCTCAAATGCTGAGTGGATCAATTGTCTCCAAACTTTTCTGATCACACAGCCTGCCAGAAAAAAATTCCTGAGTACCACTGTACTAACATCTTACATATGTTATAAAACAAAACGTACAAAACAGAAAATCGTAAACAACAGAAATGATGAAATAAGCAATATTTTATAATGATGATCACAGTAAGTTCACACTATTAATAGCTAATACCTCAAGGCAAAATATACACTTGAAATGAGATTCATTGTTAACGTAATGGAACTATAACACACTTTTCAAAAAGTCTTCTTGATAATTCCAAATTTCTTTAAATCAGATCTGAATAGGTAGGCATTGGTGTTGGTGTTTTTTTTTTTTTTTTTTTTTTTTTTTTTTTTTGAGACAGTGTCTCACTCTGCCGCCCAGGCTGGGGTGCAGTGGCACAATCTCGGCTCACTGCAATCTCCACCTCCTGGGTTCAAGCAATTCTCCTGCCTCAGCCCCCCGAGTAGCTGGGACTACAGGTGCATGCCACCACGCCCAGCTAATTTTTGTATTTTTAGTAGAGACGGGGTTTCACCATGTTGGCCAGGATGGTCTTGATCCCTTGACTTCGTGATCCACCCACCTCGGCCTCCCAAAGTGCTGGGATTACAGGTGTGAGCCACCACGCCCGGCCCAACATTGGTGTTTTAATCTCACACTGTGTCCCACAAAGCTCTTATGGGCAGAGATGGGTCAGTGTAGCCATTTCCACATGAGAGAGAGAGAAGGATTTTACATTTACATTACTGGTATTCTCTTCAATCTGCAATCACTTCATAGAAATTTTTTAAAGCCATGTGTATATTTCATGAGAGTTAATTTAGCTAAAATTACAAAAAGCGATCCACTAATTCACCTCACTGAGATCTCAGTTGAAAGTGCTTCCCTGAACCCAGCCCTTCTGCAGGCCCTTCCTGCTCCATACAGCACAGGTGACCTCTGACGTACACACCAAGCCAGGACACCACCTTCAACCTGAATGCTAAATATTATGACACATCATCTCTCTCCTAATTTTTCAATAAAATATATAAAAATAGACACCTCAGTTCTCCTTCAACATTAAATATGTCTACCCCACTTTGGTAACCACTGTTTAGATAGTACATAGAATTTCCAGAATTATTATGAAGCTCTCAAATAAAATTTACCTCCAACAATAATATTGAACATTATGTTCTTGAAAACACAAGGTGGAAATTCTTCTTAAATTAGTATGTTAATGTAACTACAATTTCAACAGAGTTTACCAGGAACTGAAGAAATTATTTCAGGCTTTATATGGAAAAATCAACATACAAAAGTTATCAAGATCCTAAAAAAGAATAGTGCCCTGGCCGGGTGCGGTGGCTCACGCCTGTAATCCCAGCACTTTGGGAGGCCGAGGCGGGTGGATCGTGAGGTCAGGAGATGGAGACCATCCTGGCCAACATGGTGAAACCCCGTCTCTACTAAAAATACAAAAAAATTAGCTGGGCGTGGTGGCACGTGCCTGTAATCCCAGCTACTCAAGAGGCTGAGGCAGGAGAATCACTTGAACCCAGGAGGCGGAGGTTGCAGTGAGCTGAGATTGCGCCACTGCACTCCAGCCTGGCAACAGAGTGAGACTCTGTCTAAAAAAAAAGAATAGTGCCCTACTGGATGTTAATATACATTACAAATTTATTATCATCAAAATAACATGGTTCTGGCACAAAAATCAATAAGTAGATCAAAGAAACAATAAAGAATCAGGAATAGATTGGGATGTACATATAGAAATCCTAACTATAATAAAGGTGGCATTTATTCAATGGCAAAGTTAGGTTAACTTAATAAGTGCTCTTGGCAAAGGTGGCTACCTAGAAGAAAATAAAAGTTAGACTCCTGGCTGGGCGCGGTGGCTCACGCCTGTAATCCCAGCACTTTGGGAAGCCGAGGTGGGTGGATCACGAGGTCAGGAGATCAAGACCATCCTGGCTAACACGGGGAAACCCCGTCTCTACTAAAAAGACAAAAAAATTAGCCAGGCATGGTGGTGGGCGCCTGTAGTCCCAGCTCCTTGGGAGGCTGAGGCAGGAGAATGGTGAGAACCCAGGATGCAGAGCTTGTAGTGAGCCAAGATCGCGCCACTGCACTCCAGCCTGGGCAACAGAGCGAGACTCTGTCTCAAAAAAAAAAAAAAAAAAAGAACTCCCTGTCTTACTCCCTAACTAACCCACTGGTTCTCAAATGGGGGCAGTTTTGTCCTTCCGCAGACATTAGGCAATGTCTGGAATCTGTCACAACTGCAGGGATGGGGGGGGTTTGCTAGTAGAATCTCGTGGGTAGACACCAGAGAGTCTGCTAAATATCCTACAATGTACAGGACAGTCCCACACACAATTGTCTGATCCAAAATGTCAATAGTCCCAAGGCTGAGAAATTCTATCCTTACCTACCTTAATCCTCATAGCTAAACAATTAAAGAGGAATGCTATTAGAAGACAGGTGCCAATGTGAAAACCGGTTTCTCCACTCACGAAATGTGTGAACACTGGCTTGGACAAGTACCACTCTGAGTCTCATTTCCTTCATCTTGGCTTTTGGGAATAAAGATAATGTATATTATGAAGCAATGAACAAGGACTCCAGCCAGCCACAGCAGTAAATAAATGGTAGCTATGATGGCTATTATCAAAAATGAGAAATCATATGAAGAAGTATTTGCAAACACATAAATGTTCTTTACAAGGAAAGGGGGCATTATGTTCCTAAGAGATCCAGGTTGCTTGACGGAGCAATTTTGGAGACTTAAACTATAGCAATATATTACAAATTCCCCACGAACAGGAATCGTGTCCATCTCATTCTCTCTAACAAAGACTGCTACCTTAGAGGACCCAACAGACACGTAATAAATACATTTTTATTTTGTTTTTAGGAAGCAGAGAGAAAATAACACACTGATAATCCTAGAACCATTATTTGCATATAATCATTTGGTGCAGAAACTGAAAAGACCCAGCCAGCCTGCTGAATGGGGCCATTTGGGGAGCTCTAAGTGGTTTGCAGTGGTAGCCCTATATTCTGAAACCAGCTGGGGAATTAGCAAAGCCTCTGGTCCCACAGTGTAGCCATGGGGACTGGGGATGCTACAAAGCCCAGAAAATTCTCAGAATTCTCTGAGGATGTTTCTATAAGCTCTGGGGCCTCTGAGTTGAAAGATGATGCATTTCTGTGTCACGAGTCTCAAGATGGAACTTGAGTTCTATACTCACCACACACTCCCATTACCTACTCCAAACTTCGGACTGAGAAGTCGTTAATAACTTCTTCAGCCTCATTTTCCTAGACATAAAATGAGAAGTGGGGAATGAGGGAAGGTCATGGTATCTTTTGGTTACAAAACAGTGTATGTCTAAAACCTCCGCTGAAAGCACAGCAATGTTTTCGACAAATATTAGCAACAGAAACAACCTCATGAGGACATAGTGAGAATTCATTATAATACCAAAAACATACAGGAACGAAGCAAAGTGCTCTCAGACTCTCAGAAACAGGTGTTATGTGGATACAAGCTGCTCATTTGGTTTTTAAAGTCTTTGTAGCCATTTTAAGTTCCAACTCATGGTCAATGAATAGGAAGTGAATGAAATGATGTACTCATATTCATAGCATATTTATCATATTTTCATATACTTATAGCATTTTTATAGCATTTACGTCTTTGTAAATGGTTCCATCTTTCAATCATTTAAAATACAAAATTTGGACAGATTTTAGAGACAATCATTATATAAAAATCTCAAGAACATTTAAATCACTAATAATGTACTTATATACATCTGAACATTATATCTCACCTACTTCTGCATTCATATCTAAAAGTGTAAAACTCAATTACTAGTCTCATCCAGGACCCATCACTGGTAATACCCATCATATCTTTTTCAGCTTGAAAAACACACACAAAAAATCTAAGTTACTTCTGATTGACAAAGAGGAAAAAATGTCAATTTTCAATTCAACAGAGTTGAACAGGTAGACTATTCAATATAAGACTCCCAAAAAGATTTAAAGTAAGACAATCTGAGTTCCTATATTTAATATGAGACAGACATATAAATAGAAAACTCCAACACTTTAGTAAAATTATTTGCAACTAAATTACCTACACTTATGCATATGATTCTCAAAATCATGTCTAAGTGTCCCTGTAGTCTACCTTGCAATGCTACCAAATAAATCTTCTTAGAGAGTCAATTTTTACTTAAAGATTGTATGTACATGTGGGAAGAGGGGGCCTCTATTTTATTTAAAAACAAATACAGACATTTCATGGTACTGAAGTATTCACCCAAGTTTTAAGATTAACAGGAAATTTCAAAGAAATTTAGTGCTTGTGCATTTGTTTGGGTACCTGCTCACTATTCTCTGTCATTTCAAAATAGTTCTGGGGAGAGGTTGGAAATCACTGGTGTGCTAGTTCTCTCTCTCAGAAGAAACAAAAAAAATAAAAATAAAAAATAAAATGTGAGGAAAGACACAGCCCAATCAAGGGCAGCTATAGAACAGGAGTGGGGAAAATGAGCTCTCACACCAACCGTGCACGTCTCTCTCTTGTTCTCTCCACCGGGATAAAAGCCAATGCTTTGGAGGAAGAGAACAAGAGTAACTTGGCAAGCCATTTAGGAGTGTGGATTGGAAAAAATTCTTTCCTCCAAGAGAAGGTGGCATTGCGCTGGCATATTAGATTGAAAAGTGCAAACACAATAATTAATGGTGAATCCTGAAACTTCAACACACCAGAAAAGGGTGTCACTCCAGAGTGAGATGGGAAAATAGGAGGAATAAATTAAGGTAGTATTGGTGATGCTGGACAGCTCCTCAGGGGGTACGGTGGCAGCACGGAGAGCTAATCAAATCCTCCACACCCCTCAGGAAGCTAGAGAAAACCGATGAGGAAAGATACCACACCAGAAACGAGGGGCAGCTGCCAACAACGGGTGTTCACCCTTCCTAAATCGGAATCCAGAATAATGACCCACATGCTAAAAAAACACCTTCTCATTCCCTGCTCTGCCTTAAGCAAGAGCTCTGAATTCACCTTCCTCAATGTCTGCTCTCTGGGAATAAACTGGCGGCTGCGGTTTCCCATCACAGTAGCACGCATCAATCAGTGCTAAACCCACCGTTACTTTCTTCCCCACGTGTGATTCCAACAATCAGCACACTCCAGGGCTGATCCTCGGCCTCGCGTGTGAACATTTTCTAGGGCACACCCCAGTAGGCGCTACCACCCCCTGTGTATTTCGCTTAATTATGAAACCTCTTTCTAGAAGCCCTATAATTCTCCCAAGAGTCGAGGTAATTGGTAAAAATTAGACATGAAGAGACACAAGGCCACTTAAAGAGGACACTTTCGACTGCAATTTTTTAAAGGATTTTCTTTTTAGTTTCAATATAATTTTGTACTTTCCCAATTTTGCCCTTTTCAAATGCCAAAGAAAATGTTCATATTATCTTGTAGGCTATAAAAAAAAGGCAACATAATGCATTTGTACTTCACTTATGGTCCGCAAAGATTTCCTTTCTTTGAAGGCCATCCTTTGAATGTCTTTTAAAAGAAAAAGAAGAGTGAAAAATAATGGACATCTATTCTTGTGGCAAATCACTGTTATTTTGGCAATGAAAGGATCGTGTGTGTGTGTGTGTGTGTGTGTGTGTGTGTGTGTGTCTGTTCCATTACTTGAGGTCTGTGCTATGTGGCTGCATTATTAAGATATACTTTTGGTACTGATAAATATGTAAACCAAAGACAGATCTATCTCAAAATGAATTCATGGTCCTTTAGTAAAAGATTGTAGCAAAATTCCAGGGCATGGTTTTATCCCACTCAATTCATGCAAAATCTATTGAGCAATATCTATTCAAGGCCTGGCACTCTGAGCAAGCAATGGGAATCCAAAGATGGAAAAGGATTCAGCAAAGGGAGTGGAGGTGGGCAGACATCTAAAACACAATAACAGGAGAGACTGAGATTCCAGCAATTGCTGCGTGTCGAAGGCAGGATAAGCAGCTCAAAGGGTGCGTGATTACCTCTACTGATGTAAGCACTACACAGAAATCTTAGAGGTTGCAAGATGGCAGCCAGTGGCATGGGTTAGGGACAAACAATGCTACTTTGGAAAAGTGAGGCTAAAAGATAAGTTTTCACATAAAAATCCAGATTTCTGGCTTTTCTTGAAAAAAGTACAAGACCTGGCAACACCTGATAACCACAGGACAGAGCTAAGGCATTGACTCAGTACTTCCCAAGAGTCCCCATTCAATGAGCCAGGCCACTGTAGGGATCTGAGCTTGCAAGTCCTGTCTTAGAATAAAGACAGAGTCTTCAGAATTTTAGATTCTGGGTCTCAAGAGGAGAAACAAAGGGTAAGGGATGAGCATTCTCTGATATTTACTTTCCTGGAAATAAAACAGCAAAAGCCAAAAGAATCGTTTCTCTTGCATCACTTGACCCTGGGTGGTCAAGGCTGACTCACTCAGTCATCTGTGTTGCTCATAAGTACTTGGGAGTACAGCTTGCTGATACGGCCTGAGAGGAAACATTTCGCAGACTCCAAGCCTATGGTCAATTTGGGATGAAGCAGCTCACCGTAACTCTCAGCAACCCACTGCATCTCTTCTAAGAATCACTGGAGGAATCTGTTCTAGAACAAGGACTGCAGTAGCCTTGGCTAAGTCAGCAGCTAGAGAAGTGGGCCCTGGCCTGAGGGGCTCATCACAGCGCCACACACAGCCTCTCCCAGGCTTCTCATGCCTGCCCTCCCACTGTTTCCCTTTGGATACCATGTTCCACTTGTTCCACAATGTCAATAGTGGGAAGGCCCTTCCCACTTTTTCTCTCCCTATTCCAGTCTACCCATCATGCCCAACCTAGAGCAAATGACAGCCACAGAGCCTCCTTTTCTAAAGCACTCTCATTAACAAATTCCAGGTTAGAGATGCAAACCAAGACCTGTAGACTTAGCTGGGCAATTATATAATTTGCACATATATTTTGCAGCTCCCTAGTAGATAGATAAGTTTCTTGAGATCTAGGAGCTCCTTAGAGTCATCTTTGCATAGTGAAATTACATACACATATTTACCTTGGAAAAATCCAAACAAAAGGGATAAATGTTTACCACTTAAAACAGTGCCAGTTATTCTATTCAATAGGCAGATGTGCCCCAGAATGAACTCGAGAACGGAGGCGTGGAGTTCCTGTTCTCTCAATGCCAATTCCCACAAATGCCTCCCTAGGTGCAAAAATTTCACCATCCTAGGTGTGATTCCAATGAATACTCAGTATAAACCCAAACCAACTTACCTTCCCTTGGGGTTCACTGTTGGAAAAGCAATCTGATCTAGTCCTGAAGGAAGACATGCATTGGTCAGGTAGAGAGATGCCACAGTATTACATTTTATAGGCACTTCAAAAGATTTTCAAGGGTAACTTTGTACACATTTTCCACCTTCCACAATAATTTTAGAATTGCAGCCTCTGCATTAACTACAGCTCTTCTGTGTGCCCCCACTCCAATCCTAGGCCAAAAGGTACCCGATAAATGCCCACAGAGCTCCCTAGTATGCTGGTCCCTGTACCATGTAAGGCATTACTCTACAGAAGCTGTAGCCAAATGACTTCAACTAATTCATGATGAAAAACACACCAATGACACCCTAGCTCCATGTGTGTACAACAACAATTCAACAGCTGAAAAATGGCCAGCACCATGCATTTTGGTACTGCAGTTACATCTATAACCATAAAACAACCTAGAATTAAACCCACATTCATGAAACATCAGAAGTCACGTTGTAATAACTGACTTCTCTTAGCCATCAAGTTTCAAGATCTTTAGCAACTCATTCTAAGGAAAACTACTTGAAAAAAATGAAGGATCACTTAACTATACTTAGAATTCAGAGTGAGTGCAACTATATTGTCTATTAAAAATCACTAAGTGTTCCAAAGAAAGAGTTGAGAAAATGAAGTACAAACTCTCTTTCTACTTATTCACTAAGTATTTCATACTCGGCTATTCATTCTTGAGTCAAAGTAACTTGAGTCAAAGTAACTGACTTGACTAAATTCAATACACTTAGAATTAAGAACAGTTTACAGTTAGATGTGTGGCTAGGCCTGCCATGGTAAAATGAAATGGCAGTTATTAGAATTTTCAGAAGAAAAGATCAGGTAATTTTTCATGGATGTAAGTGAAATCTGTCAAAATGGCAGTGAGCTCAGAGGAATGTTACTGCACTTGAGAACTACTTTTGGAATGACTCATTAATAATTTAGTTAGACTGTCAACGATGCTCTCCAATTACTCAAATACTACTAGAAAACATTTCATTAGGAGATTTAAATAAACTCTTCCTGCCTCATGCTCATTACTCCCCATGTTTGCCCAAAAGAAATCAGGCCCAAGTTAAAAGCTGCCCCTCCAGAAACATTTCCTTGGTTTCCCTTCCAGTGAGAGGTGGCATCTCCTTCTCCCAAACTCCCGTGGCATGAGACACATATCTCATTTACTTAATTAGACTGCAAGTGCCTGGAAGGCAGGCTCCACATTCAACTGAGCCTGGCACTTGCACTCTCTAACTTCCCACCACATAGAGCTCCTAGCACAATACCCTGAAAAGAGTACACACTCAGCAAGTGTTAGTGAATGAATGAGGGGATAAATGCAGGCTTGAGGGGTTCCGTTTGGTGGTTCTGGTATATCCCAAAGCCCAGTTATTTGTTAAAAATTTTATGTGAACCCTCCAAACATATTAGGTTGATATTGAAGTTTCACAGAGTCATCTCATGGTGATTCTTGGTAATGAAGTTCATTTGGGCCAACAATAATCTAGAATGTGTATCTACATCTCTTTCAATGTGCTCCAATTGAAAAATATTAACCAAGTATTTTTTTCTCTTTTAAAAGCTAACTCATTTCATTTAACAGCATCTATAGCTGTCAGAACTTTGCAGACTTTGTGAAAAGTATCACTTTAACTGTCTGAATTAAAAATTAATCACAAAAGTCTTCCTTTGTTTTGTTTTTACTACTTAAACTCCCTATTGATAAAGAAAAAATACTGTTTTGTTGTTGTTGTTGTTGTTTTTTCTTGAGACAGGACCTCATTCTGTCACCCAGGCTGAAGTGCAATAACACAGTCACATCCCAGGAGCCTCCAGCTCGTGGGCTCAAGTAATCCTCCCACCTCAGCCTCCCGGGTAGCTGGGACTGCAGGCGTGCACCACTACACCCAGCTAATTTTTAAAATTTTTAGTAGATACTAGGTCTCGCTACTTTGCCCAGGCTGGTCTGGAACTTCTGAGCTCAAGAGAATCTTCTGCCTTGGTCTCCCAAAGTGCTGGGATTATATGTGTGAGCCACTGCACCCGGCCCTGATGTTTTTTTGTTTGCTTATTTTTAAGATCATTGGAGTCTTTTCCCCATAATACAAAAAAAATGCAGTTATTGCACTTGCTAGGAGAGAAAATTCCTGTACTTTAAAATCATATTTTACGATGACTCTGCTTCCAACCTCCACCACTCCTCCCACCGAATACTATTGGGGCTGGAAGTGGAGGTGATCCTCTTGATCATTTTTGCCTCATTTTACATGATAAATTATCAAACTTTTGCATTTTTTTAAAAAAGGCAGTTCCAAAGACTCAACACAAAGTTACCCAAGGAATCTCCTTCTCTGGATCTGCTTGTCCAGGAGTTGAAACGTTCATTAAGTTCATCAGGCAGGCAGTTCAGGAACTCTGGATGAAAGTCAGCTCAAACCCAAGGAGACTGCCAACTTCCCTTTCTTGAAAACCCTCCTGCATACAATATCTCATTCCTTTCAACAGTTTGCTCATTTTTGTCTTCTGGAAAGTAAGTTCATTTGTTCATGCTACCTCAGTGGAAGTAAATAACCCCTACTGAGCCCCCAGCTTCACTGCTGGCTTGTAATGCACTATTCCCCAAAGTGGTGGTGCTTATTTCTGAAAAGGGGCTTCCTCACCCATCTTGTCCCATCACATAACTTAAGAGTTCGGTGCAAGCCTTGCAAATCATGTAGTAACAGCCCCTCATTGTAGCAGCTAGAATATGGAGGCCAAGAAAGATCCACTGATGTGCCCCTTGCACACTACTTACTAGTAGCCAAGTGCAGCCTAGAACGCAGGCCTCCTGGCCACGAGTTCTGTGTTCTTTCTTACCTAGCCTGGTGCTTACAGCTCTCCTAGGAGTAAAGTGGCAAGCCCCAATAGTGTTGCTGAGTGTCAGGCATGAAGCCAGGCAAGAATTAGGTCCTCTACACACTTGCTACTCAAAGTGCATGCCACGGACCATCAGCATCTGCCCCATCTGGAAACGAGTTAGAAATGTAGAGTCCCAGGCCTCCCCTGAGACCTGCTATATCAGACTCTGCTCTTTAACCATATCCCCAGGAGACTCACAAGCACATTAAAGTTTGAGAAGTGTTGCTCCACAGCAGGGAGGAAAAAAAAAAAAAGATACACTTTCACTTTTTTAGTTAAGCTCAGGCCAAGTCCTGAGCTCATGTCACCTCCTATGTCAGATCACATTGAAGGACGTGCCGGTGATCTGACCCAAATGGACTTATCTCCTTTAAACACTAAGGCCACTCAGATAATCTGCAGAATAGAATCCCTGGAGCCCAGTTGATGCCTTATATAATCCATACAACTCATTTGTCTGTTTTGTTTCCTTGCTGAAATTCTGATTTACTTACAGACTACTGAGGGGTAAAATGGGGGAAAGGTTGAGTAATAAAAGTACTTCTTTATGGAAGATCAAAGATATCCTCCCCCACTTTTTTTTCTTAAAGTGGTTCTCCACAAGAATTGTGGGTAAAGGAACTCAGCACGCGCTTCATGCCAGGATTAAGAACGCAGGTACGGGAGTCAGCCTTCCTGGGAGCAAGGCAGAGCTCTGCTTGCTGCCATCCGTGTGACCTTGACAACTCAACATTTGTGTCTCAGTTTTCTCACCTTTAAAATGGGAACAAAAATGACACTTATTTCATAGCCATATGATACAGATGAAATGATAATGATCAAGCCTTACATACAGTGAGTGCTCACTAAATATAAGCTACTGTAATTATACATATCCTATGTGTCAGTGTCACTGAAAACCACTGCGGCCCCCAGAATAGTTTCTTCTCATGATTGACCCAGATAATGATCAACAGCCAATCAACATAAAGGAACCAATAATGGACTGGGCGTGGTGGCTCACACCTCTAATCCCAGCACTTTGAGAGGCCTACGTGGGAAACTCTCTTGAGCCCAGAAGTTCCAGACCAGTCTAGGCAACATGGCGAAACCCAGTCTCTACCAAAAATTAAAAAATTAGCCAGGCATGGTGGCGTGCACCTGTAGTCCCAGCTACCTGGGAGGCTGAGGTGGAAGGATGGCTTGAGCCTGAGAGGCAAAGGTTGCAGTGAGCTGAGATCATGCCACTGTGCTCCAGCCTGGGTGACAGAGTGAGACACCATCTCAAAGAAATAAAAAAGAAAAGAAAAGAAACCAATATGCAGCCAGGCTCAGTGGCTCACACCTATAATCCCAGTGGTTTGGGAGGCCAAGGTGGGAGGATCGCTTGAGGCCAGGATTTCAAGATCAGCCTAGGCAACATAGGGAGACCTCGTTTCTACAGAAAAAAAAAAAGAGAGAGAGAGAGAGAGAAAGAAAAACTAATACACATAAAAGGCAGACACTGAGAAAAGTCTTGCCCTACCAAAAAATGTGTGAATTCTGGGTTCGAGCAAAAACATGCACCACCTTTCACTTTGAATTCTAATGTGTGTTGATGTAGAGTAAGAGCCCCAGAGCTTGATCAACCACGAAGAAATAAAGGAAAGGAAAGGAAAGGAAACAGGAGTCAGTCTTAGACACGCAACCTCATGCCTCACAGCTGTCCCTTATGAGCACACCAGCCAAATGCTTTGTCTACCTGCAAAGTGACTTCAAAAAGAGAGAACAAGAAGGAGCTGCTCTGCACTCCCTTTTTAAAATGTGGCACATGCTGTCATTCCTTCTATGATAGTTGGCCAAAAGACAAATCTGATTTCCTTTCCCAGACTTCATTTTAATTTTTATTTTTATGAAAGCAGGAAAAACATACTGCTCTCTCCATCCCATCCTCACTGTTTTTTCTTAAAAAAAAAAAGAAACCAAAATTAATATTGTTCCTTTTGAAAGACTAACCCCACTTCTCTTTTCTTAATTAGGCTCAACTGAAATATAGTCATAAGCATTCAACTGGGCAAGCCCAAACTGAAAAACATCCCCAAGCCCTGAAAATCTAAATCAAGACCAAGCCAATTATAGCATTTTATTTAGGTGGGGTTTATTTTTTGTGTTTTTTTAACTGTCAAGTGATTGACAGAATTTATGGTAGGTGCAAAATGTTAAAGTATTTCTAGACTTTGGGGGAAGACATTAAGTTTGTCTATAGCCTCTAAACAAAATTATTTGTTTTCCAGCCATGCCTTTCAGTTTAAAAGTATTGCACTTTTACTAGCCACATAATTCTGGGCATATGCTTCTTCTGAGGAGAATTTTTCTAGCTTGAGTTTAATCCAGTGAGTTAAAAGAGGGAAAGAATGTAAAATGGAACTCTCTACTTGCTGTTGGACATGCATTTGTTTTTCATCGCAGGATGCTAGGAAACCTCTCTGGGTTGTCTAACTTTTTGCCTCACCTGTCTGAGGGCTGAGGCCCTGAGGACAGCATGCAAATTTCAACCCCCAACCCCATCCTCTCGCTTCCCCTCCTCTATTGAGCACATCTTAGCCACAACAGGATGCTACCCATTCACCCATGGAGGCCTTACGTGTCGGTTTTCTTGATCAGGATGGCTCTAAAGATGTGCTCCAGGGGCGTCTTCTCCCGCTCATGGGTGGGCTGCACGAAGGGGTGCAGGGCCGCCAGCGAGAAGCCCTGCTGGTACAGCTCCAGGAGCTGGGCGGGCAGGTCACGCAGGGAGGCCAGCCTCACTGCTGAGGACCCAGGGAGCTCCGCTGGAGTGGAGAGAGGAGAGGCTCATCAGAGACCCACAACGCCCACCCAGCCCTGCCCAAGCCCCTCTTCCCTTGCCCTCGGGGAGGATCCTCTAGGTTACTGCTAAAATGAGTTTGTCCCAGTTTTTACTGTCTTCAAACAGACTTTATAAGCAGCCTGTCGTTTTCCAAATCACCCAAAGGCATTAATAATTGGATGTCGGCCAGGCGTGGTGGCTCAGGCCTATAATCCCAGCACTCTGGGAGGCCGAGGCAGATGGATCGCTTGAGCCTAGAAGTTTGAGACCAGCCTGGGCAACATGGTAAAACCCGGTCTCTCTTAAACAAACAAACAAATAAATAAACAAACAAAAAAAAAACACACACAAAAAAACCCCTCAAAATTAGCCAGTGCTTGTGGTCCTGGCTACTCAGGAGGCTGAAGTGGGAAGATCGCTTGAGCTGGAAACGGGGAGGTTTGCAGTGAGCCATGATCAGGCCATACTGCACTCTAGCCTGGGCAACAGAGCAAGGCACTGTCTCAAAAATAAAATGAAATAAAATAATAATGGACTGTCTTAGATCTAGAGTCGTCTTCTCAGTGATCACAATGAAAATGTCATTTCCACCCTCTAAAAAAAAACACACACAGAAATAAAGAAAGAAAGGAGGACGGGAAGGGAAAAGAAGAAAAATACATTGAGCAAATATAAAAATACTAGGTGGCAAAAAGCAGCATCAACAAAGTCAAAAGATAAACTGGAACAAAATTTCTGTGACCCTTAAGACAAAGGGCTAATTTCCTTAAATTTGCAAAACACTCCCCACCCCAAAATAATTTTTAAATGGGAAAAATATATGAATAGGCAATTGCCTTAAAAATGTAAAAGGCTAACCAATATTTGAAAACACACTTTAATTCAGCATTAGAATTACACAAATCAAAACCAGGAATATTTTTACCTATTGAATTGTTTTAAAATTTGGATTTTTAATTTACTTATTTTTGAGAAGGGCAAACAAGGTTCAAAAGTCAAAAGAAATCAGTATTATCGTTTTGTGTGTATATGCATTAACAATCAAAGAATTCATACAAAAGTAAACAGGTCTATATATTTCCCTCCTCTTCTACACAAATGTCAGCATAACATTACACACCTAGCTTTTTAGAATCAATTTTTATCAATTAACAGTATAGTTTTCGGCCAGGGGCAGTGGCTCATGCCTATAATCACTGCACTTTGGGAGGCCGAGGCAGGCGGATCACTTGAGGTCAGGAGTTTGGACCAGCCTGGCCAACACGATGAAACCCCATCTCTGCTAAAAATATAAAAAATTAGTCCGATGTGGTGGTGCATGCCTGTAATCCCAGCTACTTGGGAGGCTGAGGTGGAAGAATCTCTTGAACCTGGGAGGCGGAGGTTGCAGTGAGCCGAGATTGCGCCACTGCACTCCAGCCCGGGCAACAAGAGCTAAACTCGGTCTCAAAAAGCAAAAAAAAAAAAAAAACAACAAATCAGTATACTTTTCTTAGAGACCATTTCATAGCAGTACACAGAGTGCTTTCTCACTCTTTTCTACAGATCCATTGTGTGATATACCATGGAGTATGCAAACTTTTGCTCTTACAAGTAATCTTTTAGTGAAAAATATCATTCCTACATGATTTTGCATGTGTGCGCTTATAGTACATATAAAAAATAAATTCCTAGATGTGGAATTGCTGGGTTAAAAATATATGCAGTGTGTGCCTGTATCAAAACATCTCATGTACCCTATAAATATATACACCTACTATGTACCCACAAAAAATAAATAAAAAATCAGAGATGTAAATATATATATATCACACACATATACATGTGTGCATTGTAATTTTTTCAGTTAGTGCTATTTCCTCCATAGAGTAGTATGGATTTATCTGCCATCAGTGATGTATAAAGTTATTTCTTTTCCCATACTCTGACTATTCTCAGTGAAAAAAAAAGATCTCTGTGAGATGGTAACTTATATTTATCTTATTATGTAATTTGTATTTTTTCTTATTAAACATTTCGTATTTAAATGCTGTGTCTCCTTGTCTGTGAACTGTCTGTCCATTATCTTTGCCTCGTGTCCTATTGAGTCATTGGGCTTTTTTTCTATTGGTTTGTAAGAACTCTTTACATATTAGGAAATTTAGTTTTTAATGTATCAGCCCCCAATTTGTCACTTGCCTTTTGACTTTGCATATAGTGGGTTTTGCCATGAAAATTTTTTTTTTAAGACAAAGTCTCTCTCTGTTGCCCAGGCTGGAGTGCAGTGGCGCTATCCCCACTCACTGCAAACTCTGCCTCCTGGGTTCAAGTGATTCCATGAAAAACTTTTTAAATGAAGCTGAATTTACCAATCTTGCTTTCAATGGCTTCTGAGTTTTATGTCATAGCAGAAAGACGTGGGATTATAAAACAATTCTCTTGTGAATTCCCATATTTTATTTTTTGCATATAAATCTTTTATCGATTTGGAATTTATCCCATGTAAAGTGTGCAATATGAATTTAACTCCCCCCCACCACAGGGGTTTATCCATTTTTCCTCATTGATTTGAGATGCCATATATCATGTGCCATTTATCATTCATTATATTCCCAAATATGAGTTTATGACTGTGATCCATTATTTGTATAAAACACTACTTCAAACAATTTTAATTTCATATTATGTTTTAATATCTGGTTAAACTACTTGTCAAATCTTCCTATATTCCTGTTTATATTTTGAATTTTCCTAATTTGTTTTTCTAAATGATCTTTAAAAATCAGCTCAGTAAATACCCCTTCCTCCACTAAAAAAGTTTGTGGGTATTTTTAATGCGTCATGTTCAAATCATAGCCTAACTGAGAATGAATATTTTCACCACGCTGCAAGTTCCCATGCAAGAAACTGGCAAAATTTTGATTTGCTCAAGTCTTCCTTTGGGTCCCTCTGGAGCATACTAAAGTTTTCTTCACACAGATAGCACATATTTATCAGGTTTATTCCTAGTTATTCTATATTTTATTGCTATTGGAATAATACATTTTCCTTTTTCACTTCTGTAATATTCACTGCATGCAAGGGTGTTGGGGAAACAGGCATGGCCCTCATCGTGGTGGGAGTGAACCTTTCTTGAGGGCACGGTGGTATTGGCCTTCAAACCTAAAAATGCACACACTCTTTGTCCAGCAACCCTACTACTGGTAGTACTTCTATGGCTGGACTCACGAATGTCTTTCAAGATATATGGTATTTGCTACTGGGTTGCTCTAACAGCAATCTTAATTGCAGGACTAGTTAAACACTGGAATACCCCAGTGATTAATCCTATGAACCATTAAGAAGATTAAAGTAAATCTGTTATGTGCTGATATAGAAACAAGTCCAAGATACACTGCTAAGTTAAAAAAAAAAAAAGGTGCCTAACAGTGTTAATGGTATGGTCACTCTTGTGTAAATAACATTAGAAAGATGGACAGACATAAATAAAAATCTTTTTTTTCCTGGAAGAAAACATACAAACATCAACATTGAAGAGAGGGACTGGAGTAGGGAGGAAAGGGTAGAAAGTCGTTTTTACTGTATTTTATACTTTCCATCCCATTACCACCAGTGATTTGGGTGGAAAGTTTATGAGTCATTTTTATTTTCCTCTTTACATATAAAAACAATATTATTTAAAAGTTTTTAATGTACTTTTAAAAATAATGTGCTTTTTAAATTTTCTAATTTTTCTTAAATTTATTCTTCTTTATTTATTTTGAGACAGAGCCTCTCTCTGTCACCCGGGCTGGAGTAAAGTGGTGCGATCACAGCTCCCTGAAGCCTTGATCTCCTGGGCTCAAGCGATCCTCCTATTGTCTCAGCCTCCAGAGTTGCTGGGACTACAGGCACATGCCAGCATGTCCAGCTAATTTTTAAATTTCTTGTAGAGATGGGGTCTTGCCATGTTGCCCAGGCTGGTCACAAACTGCTGGTTTTAAACGATCTTCCTGCCTGGGCCTTAATGTGCTGGTTTTTTTTTTTTTTTTTGAGACAGAGTCTCCCTCTTTGGCCCAGGCTGGAGTGCAGTGGCATGATCTTGGCTCACTGCAACCTCCGCCTCCCAGGTTCAAGTGATTCTCCTGCCTCAGCCTCCTGAGTAGCTGGGACTACAGGCACATGCCAGCATGCCTAGCTAATTTTTGTATTTTTAGTAGAGACAGGTTTCACCATGTTGGCCAGGATGATCTGGATCTCCTGACCTAGTGATCTACCCACCTCAGCCTCTCCCTAAAGTGCTGGGATTACAGGCATGAGACACCATGCCCGGCCAATGTACTCTTTTTAAAAACAAATTTTAAAATAAAACCTAGGGGTACTTAAGAACCACCTAACATCAGATACTGTAGCTCTCATTTCCATACATCATGCAAGAAATTTACAGGAAAAAAAAATCTATAGCCATGATTCACTCTAAAACAAGCATTCAGCATCCTGGAGAAGGCTCCATTAATAAGAGTGACAAATGTAGGACTGGCCAGGAAAGCAGTAAAGTATGCAATCTTTCCCCTGAAGGGTACATTCAGGATATGCTGCTAGATAAACAAATCCAAGTCTGGTAACATATAAAGAAGTCTGGTAAAGAATCCTGAGCCTCTCCGTATTCCCCGTGCACGGAAACCTTGTCAAGGTGTCTCACAAGCAGCTTCTTGGATGCAGGCGAGAGAGACCCCTGCTCTAAAGCTTGTCCTGAACCCCAAGGTGAGCGAGCATTACCACCTGAGCTCTGCCTCCTGTCAGATCAACAGCGGTATTAGATTCTCTTAGGAGCGTGAACCCTATTGTGAACTGCGCATATGAGGGATCTATGTTGTGTACTCCTTATGAGAATCTAATGCCTGATGATCTGTCACTGTCTTTCATCACCCCTAGATGGGACCCTCTAGTTGCAGGAAAACAAGCTCAGGACTCTCACCGAGTTGTATAATTATTTCAATATATTATGATGAGTTGTATAATTATTTCAATATATATTATAATGTAATAATAATAGAAATAAAGTGTACAGTAAATGTAATGCGCTTGAATCATCCCAAAATCACTCCCCCATCCCCAACCCCATCCGTGGAAAAACTGCCTTCCGTAAACCAGTCCCTGGTGCCAAAAAGGCTGGGGACTGCTGCTTTAGAGCAAGGGTCCTCAAAGTGCACATCCTGGTCCAGCAGCACCTGGGAACTTGTTAGAAATGAGAAAACTTGCCCGGGGGTGGTGGCTCATGCCTGTAATCTCAGTACTTTGGGAAGCCGAGGCGGGCGGATCATAAGGTCAGGAGATCAAGACCATTCTGGCTAACATGGTGAAACCCCATCTCTACTAAAAACACAAAAAATTAGCTGGGTGTGGTGGTGGGTGCCTGTAGTCCCAGCTACTCGGGAGGCTGAGGCAGGAGAATCACTTGAACCCAGGAGGTGGAGGGTGCAGTGAGCCGAGATCACGCCACTGCACTCCAGCCTGGGTGACAGAGTGAGACTCCGTCTCAAAAAAAAAAAAAAAAAAGGAAAGAAATGAGAAAACTTGGGTCCTACGCTAGACTTACAGAATCGAATCTGAGCCATCTGTGTCTCACAAGCTCCCCAGGGAGTTCGACTGCCCCAAAGAGTTTCAGCTTGGCCCTCCTCCACCCACTCTCCTCTCCACAGGCAAGAAAACCTGTGACCAGCAGCCTTCTTCACACAGCCCAGCTCCTAGAACCCCCTGCCTTGCCAGCCATGGGCTCAATCTGGGGGCCATGCAGACTTCCTCCTTAGTCTTCAGTAAGGGTGGATGGTGCCCCTTTGTGTGCACTCCCAGGCCCAAGGCAGGACAGAGACTAAGAGGAGGCAAGTGAGGAGATAACTCACCACAGGTGTAAACTTTAAAGGAGCACCAAAAGCTCAATAACCAAGATAAATAAATATTTAATATAATATGTGAAAAAATAAAAATCAGTGCAAAAAATTAATGATGAACAACATATCAAAATTTTTGATAAAGATAAGATTAGGCTGAGTGCCAGTGGCTCACGCCTGTAATCCCAGCACTTGTGGGAGGCTGAGGCAGGAGAATCGCTTGAGCCCAGGAGTTTGAGACTAGCCTAGGCAATATGGCAAAACTCCATCTGTACAAAAAAATACAAAAATTAGCTGAGTGTGGTGGCATGTGCCTATAGTGCCAGCTACTAGGGAGGCTGAGATGGGAGGATCACTTGAGCCCAGAGAGGTCAAGGAGGCAGTGAGCTGAGATCGCACCACTGCATTCCAGCCTGGAGTGACAGAGTTACTAAATAAATAAATAAATAAATAAAAGATAGGATCGGTGTTTTTTCCTTTCACTTTAAGCTCCAATACAGCTCGCACAGTACTGTCACTGATCTTGTCTTTATTTATTATAAATGTTGCCTCACTCCCCTCACCCTAATCCTGGCCCAGCCCAAGATCTCCTTTTGTCCTCTTGTCCCAGATCCTGCAAATGCTGGGTGTCGACCTTATGGAAACCAGGGGCAGGTTTCATCTGCTGTCAACAGATTACAAGGCTGCTGAACCGAAAGGGCAAAGCCACATGTGGCGGAGACAGTTGTTTTGTTTGAAAAACTGAATGTACTTTTGGTAGGAGTGTAAGCCTTTATGGGAGGCAACTGCACGTTGTCAATCAAACCTAAGAATACTATCCAGCACCAAGATCCCCTCTTCTTTGATAAAACTATATACAAACAGCATCTGTGTGTCATCGAATATGGGCCCTCAAACTCATATTTAACTCAAACTCATATTGGTCTCTACAGTTCAATATTCTTTAAATGTTTCAAATTTTTCAAACTTTTCCTGCTATAATAAAATAAACCTTTATTGAGAGTTTGATAATTTATACATTTGTTTCCTCTTATGCAACACACTAAAATAAAAAATAAAAGTAGTTAATATGTTTAGAAGACAGGGTTCTTGCTGGGCATGGTGGCTCATGCTTGTAATCGCAGCACTTTAGAGGCCGAGCTGGGTGGATCATTTGAGAGCAGGAGTTCGAAACCAGCCTGGCCAACATGGTGAAACCCTGTCTCTACCCAAAATACAAATATTAGCTGCGCATGTTGGCGTGCACCTATAGTCCCAGCTACTCAGGGGGCTGAGGCGGGAGGATCACTTGAGTCCAGGAGGCAGAGGTTGCAGTGAGCCGAAATCGTGCCACTGCACTCCACCCTGGGAGACAGAGTAAGACCTCTGTCTCGAAAAAAAAAAAGAAGACAGGGTTCTATACCAGCTGCTCTCCTCACTGCCTGCTAACCCCAGGCATGTGAACACTCAATTTCTTTGTATAAAATGGTGATAACAACATCAACCTGTCTTCCATCATAGCGTCATTGTGAGGATCAAGTGGGATGATGTGTGTGTAATCTACAGAACACAAAACAATCACGGACGGTGGCACTGGCTGTGGTGAATGGGAGGACTGGTCACCCCGGGATGGTGATGACAACATGATGTGGGGCCATGAAATCCTTCCCCATTCCCACCCACACCCCTTAACCTCCATGCTCCCAAATCGGTGCACCAAAAATGTTAGTCAATCAACCACTTTATATTTAAATGCTTCCTGAATAAAACATAATACCTTTTAAATTTTTATCTTAAAATCTAAAGATGTATCTCCTGTCAAAGCTAAGCAATTTTATGGCTTTAATTTTTGGTATGCATGCTGTCAAAGTAAGTTTAGCTTCATGGTTAAAAGAAACAAATAAAAATGAATCTCAATGATCTTAAAGCAATAAAAAAAGGCTCCTATTGTAAATATGATTAAAGGCCTTAATCTCATGTTTCTATTTGAACCTTAACCTTAAAAATACAAAAGAAAACATAGTTCTTATGAAGTGACCAATTCCCCAGTGTTACTCCTAGGCAAATAAACAAAGGAATGATTTCTCCGTTTGGATGGACATACCAGTTGTAGCCTGTTGGTCTGTTTCTCACCCTACTTATCAGAGTAACCTCTCCACTATTTTGTTTTGTAATAGTTGCCTGATTTCATTTACAAATTATGTAACCTTGGGCAAGCTATATAGTTCCCTCCCCATCTCTTGGGACCCTCATTTACAAAATGAAGACTTTGGATGGGCAATTGCAAAAGGCACTTTCAACTTTAAAATGCAATAATTTTATCACTTCAATTTGGAGGCTGAGGTACCAGTTTCTAACTAAAAAGTAATATTGGATAATATAACAATTGTTTTCAATGTTAACTGAAAGAGTTCCCCCAAACCAGAGCTAGAATTGGAATAAGGAACACCCACATGGCATGTGTGGGTGGCTGGAGTGAGGAAGGAGAGGCTGGAAGATACCCGCTGCCAGTGGGCGGGAGAAACATCACTGCTGCCCGAGGGTTCCAGCCTTCTTCCTGCCCAGGCACTAGGGATTCTGGGCTAACTGTCCTCTGGGGGAGTGTGGGGAGCTTTTCAGAGGAGTTCTAGGGAAGGGATGCCTGCCCAGTGGTGGGAGAGAAAACGAATGTTTTAAGTATCACTGAGGATGATGGGTCTCCTTCACCCTAGAGGAGAGCTACAAGGAAACGGCATGAGTTATTCTGAAGTTACTTTGGCTTCCTGGCCTTTGACCAGGACCTGACTCTAAGGCTGAACCACATGAACCGTCTCATCATAAGTTAAAATTTCTAATTATAACTTCATAGTCTGAAGATAAGGGACACTGGTATGGCTGTCTTAGCCACCGTTACCTTCCAAAAAGAGAAAATGCCAGCCTACTCAGAGTGGGCTGCTGCCACGAGGGCTGATCACACTTTTTCTCCACTTTCTAATCTGTCAGGTTCTATAGTTTTTATCTACAGTGATCACACTTGCCTTATCTGGGAAGGACACCCACGTGCTCCCACACTGCCACAATCTTGGCTCACAGAAACCTCCGCCTTCTGGACTCAAGTGATCCTCCTGCCTCAGCCCCCTGAGTAGCTGGGACTACAAGTGTGCACCAACATGCCCAGCTAATTTTTGTATTTTTAGTGGAGACAGGGTTTCACCGTGTTGGCCAGGCTTTTCTTGAACTCCTGCCCATCTTCATCCCATAACAGGGCTTTGTCCTGCTGCAGTGCCAAGGGCAATTCTCTCCTGGCTTCTCCCCGACCTGGGCAGGGGCAGAGTCTCATCTCCTCACTGGACAGAGGGCTTGGTGCAGATCCCAACACCAGTAACAGAGGTATCTGCAGGCCAGGGAAATCAAGTAAACAGGAGACATGAGCCAGGGGGACAGCAATGAACACTGAGGCCCCATCTTGCCCAAGGGGGCAGCATCTTGTCTCTTGCCTGGTTACTGCTAATGGGCAAGTGGGCCCAATGGTGCCAGAACTTCTAACTCTTACTTTCAAGAAGTCCGAAATCTTAATCTTCCTAATCTTTAAATGTGGCAACTAATTGTAATTTGATTTTCAGTCCCATATGGCCAAAGCCAAGACCTAGCAGCCTGCAGAGTATGGATGGGGCATTTGATAAAGTTGGGGGATGGATGCCCCGCACTCCTTCCGATTTCTGATCCTGGCACTGTCCAGGCACAGTGTGAGCATCACCCATCATGCAGGGAGGAGGATGTCGTTCTGTTCATCCCACATCATCACAAGGTACATCAAAAGCTTCAAGGACTCATCTGCAGGTATTTGATACTGGCCTCTATTTCCTAATTCCCCTTTTTTCTATATTGGCACTGAGATGAACAAAAAGTTTAGAATCAGATGATTGCATTTTGAATCTTTTGGAAATCTTTTTTTTTCATTCCAGACTCTATTACCAATAACAGGCTTTTATAAAATCAAAATATAGAAACTACTGCTGAAAAGGTATTTTGGGTGGCATGGGAGTCCAAACGTCTTTTGAAATAAGTGTTTTGCTTTTCTTTCAGAAAATAACTCCATATAAATAAATAAACCATTATTCCAAGAACTTAAAAAAAAAAAGGAAAAGAAAGGAATGAAAACAGAGAAAAAACATAATTCACAAAACCACACATTTCTTAACACTCCTGGGATAAAGTAAATTTTGTTTTTGCTATGACTATGTTTTGTTTAGCAAAAACATTCCGCAGCCCCATTTATTCCCTGGAAACGAAGCCCTTCAGACATTTGCAAAGGGCCAAAGTGAGGTCTTTGCTATTTCAAACTTTATTATTGGGAAAGTATCAGCCTCCAACACAAGAAAGAAATCACTGCATACAGCAACTGCCCATTTCACTCAGCTCTGTAAAGCAGGAAACAGCAGGCTGAACTGCAACAGCTTCTATTATTTTGCCCAGAAATCATTTGTGACTTTAACCTAATTATTCAAAGTCTGACTTTGCTTTTCTAATTACATCCGCTAATGGATCTGTCAATACGAAGGAGTGCAACATGAGACAGACACCAATTCCCTCGGGAAATTTCCCTCACAGGTGAAGCTGATAATGACACTGCTCAACCAAATCTCTCTTTTTAAAAAAGTTCCTTCAAGACTGCTAGTGCTATAACATCAATCTGCCTGGGCTTTGCAGTAGATCCAATTTAGCAAAACACTAAAATCAATCACTTTTTGATGCAGGACTTTTTATTGTATAGGTAGGAAATAGGAGTCCAATTTTTAAAATAATGTTTGCAGAAGACAAAGCCCATGTCTTCTGTATGTGCCATTTCTAAATCTGTGGAATAAATTAAAATGTTTGTTCTAAGGGCTTTAAAAATTTAGACTTCTGTCATCTTCTCGTTAAACAAATTCATGTATCTGAAACTTAAAAAACAAAACAAAAAACACATATACAGGCTTAGGAGACCACACCACTAAAACACAATTTTTAAAATTTGAAGTGAAATTTCCATAAGATAAAATTAATCATTTTAAAGTGAACAATTTGGTGGCATTTAGTACATTCATGATGTTGCACAACCATCAACTCTATCTATAGGTTCTGAAACATTTTCATCACCCCCAGAGGAAACTCCATGTCCATTACGCAGTTACTCTTCCCATTCCCCTCTCTCCCCGAGCCCTAGCAGTCACCAACATGCTTTCACAAAAAAACTATTCTTTTTTTAAATTTTAATTGATTTTTGTTGTGTATGTTTAAGGTGTACAACATAATGCTCGATGTACATATATACTTAGTTCAAATGATTACTAGAGTCAAGAAAAGCAACATAACCATCATTTCACATAGTTAGTTTTCTTTTTTGTGTGTGGTAAGAGTACCTAAAATCTATTCTCTGAGCAGATTTCCAGTACACAGTGTTATTCACTATAGTCCCCATGTTGTACATTAGATCTCTAGATTTACTTATCGTACATAACTGCAACTTTGTACCTTTGACCTACAAATCCCCATCTCCCTGACCCCCCAAACTACAGTTCTACTCTCTGTTTCTATTTGATTTTTAGTTTAAGATTGCACATATATGCGAGATTATGTAGTATTTTTCCTTCTGTGTCTGGCTTATTTCATTTAGCAGAATGTCCTCTAGGTTCACCCATGCTGTTGTAAATGGAGGATCATCTTCTTTTTAAGGCTGAATAATATTCCATTGCATATATATACCATAGTTTATTTATCCAGTCATCTATTGATGGACATGTAGGTTGTTTCCATATCCCGGCTATTGTGAATAATGCTGCATGGAGTGCAGATATCTCTTCAACATACTGATTTCATTTCCTTTGGAGAAATACCCAGTAATGGGATTGCTAGATCATAGGATATTTCTATTTTTAATTTTTGATGAACCTCCATATTGTTTTCCACAATGGCTGTACTAGTTTACATTCCCACCAACGGGGTGCAAGAGTTCTCTTACTCTCCACATCCTCACCAACACTTCTTATCTCCTGTATTTTTGATAGTAGCCATTCTAACAGGTGTGAGCTGATATCTCACTGCGGTTTTGATTTGCATTTCTCTGATGTTTAGTGATGTTAATAAGCATTCTTTCATATATGTGTGGGCCACTTTTATATCTCCTTTGGAGATATGTCTATTCAAGCCCTCTGCCCATTTTTCAAGTTGGGTTATTTGTATTTTTGCTATTGAGCTGAATGAGTTCTGAAACACTATTCTTAATACCTTAATTAAACCATGGATGAACACACAGGGGAATCTCAGTAAGACTAAAAGAACTTCTTTAAGCTTATATAAACCTAAGATTCTGCAGGTCAATTAGGGAGTAACTGGCAAAGCAACAGATGCCTCATCAAATGAATTAAGTTGCTGGCCGCCAGACCACAAATGACTGTTAAAGCATCAGGCTGTCGTGACAATGGGAGCCGGGGAGAGTTAAGTTGTTATTGGTTTGCTCGTCATTTCAGAGAATCACACATAGTCAAT
This sequence comes from Pongo abelii, assembly GCF_028885655.2. Classification (NCBI taxonomy): domain Eukaryota; kingdom Metazoa; phylum Chordata; class Mammalia; order Primates; family Hominidae; genus Pongo; species Pongo abelii. The sequence continues at coordinate 138,303,152 of NC_085928.1, read as the reverse complement.
GAATTACACACACACACACACACACACACACCCCACTGTACTGTAAAAATTCAGTGTCCAGGTATTTGTAAGGAGACTGCCTCAACAATTTCCATTGACTGTATCCATTAACAAAACTCAGAAGATGGCATTATTGCTCACCTCACCAGTCCATTTTGTCCGAGAAGACACAGGCTAAGATACATCAAGAAGACTTTTTAAGAAACACCAGGTCCCCTGATGATTAGATTTAGTAGTGGGTACTCAAATATTAAAAGCAACCCACTAGAAATGGAACCTGGAGTATTAATAAAATATTTCATACATTTAAAAGTACTTTTGTTAGTGAAGACACAAAGGATCACCAATTATTCAGAATCGGTAATGAAACTCATCCATACCAAATCCAAGAAGTGCTTTTTGTGAGTCAGAAGAAAGCAAATTATGAATGTTTTAAGCCATTTTCCTAATGAGTATGATAGCTGACATTCTTGGTAGTTCTCTTGATTTTGAGAGTACATTATGCTGATGGCATCAAAGACTAGCCACTAATGAATATGTACAAACAATATAAAAATTAAACTACTGGGTTTACAATGTAACATGATTTGTCATAAAAATCCTGTATGGATTTTCTATTACAAAATCTCAAGACTTAATTTCTTCATGTCCTTATGGGTTTTTTCCAGGCACTCCAGCTTCCTCCCACATCCCAAAGATGTGCACGTTAGGTAAACAGGCATGTCTACATTGTCCCAGTCTGAGCGAGTGTGAGTGTGTGTGTGAGAGTACTCCTGCAATGGAATGACATCCTGTCTAGGGCTGGTGCCTGCCTTGCATCCTGAGCTGCTGGGACAGACTCTGGCCACCCAAGACCCTGAACTGCAATAAGCGAGTTGGAAAATGAATGAAGGAATGAATACAAATAATTGTAAAATAAAAATGTGTACCACAATATACCACAATAAACAATGTGGGATGAAAGCACTTGGTGAGCCCACCAAATTTGTTATTGTTTTTGAACTTCGTGATGGGAGGAAGTGCTCTTTACGAGTTTCACTTTGCAAACATTTATTCCTTGATTTAACCCACCACCACTACAACCACCATCACTCGCCGTTTTACCAAAAACTGGGTAAGTCATTATCTTATTTGTTTTTATTAATCTTTCTTAACTGTATGTACAGCTCACATTTATTTCCATGTTTAGTATTAGAAATGTTTTGGTCTTTATCAAGAAGTTTGGTAATGTTTTTGTGACCAGAAATATGCCATAGGAATTTAACTCTTGATTTTCTCAATTAGCCTATGGTAAAATTGGTTTCATTACACACTGTTTCATTTACAGTTGCAGTTTCCAAGAACCTATTGACAATGTTAAGTGAGGACTTACTATGCAGAGGTAAACAGTACCAAAAACAATGCTGTTGCAGCCAAGCTCTTAGAGAAAACATATAAGAAAAATAATGCATCTTTACAAGGCACTTTTGAGGAGTCTCAGTTTCATCTAAGAGTATGATTGCTCTGATACCTTCTCAGACAGGTGTGTTAAAGGCAGAGGATCCCACTAAAGGAGTGTCTTTGATGGGTATCAGGTGCTGAGGTTGCAAATATACTCTGACCCTCGAGTCCACAGAGCCCTTCACAGCCCATGTATGTTCTCACCTACCCACCATCTGAAAAGTTGAACTAGGACCCAGGCAAGCTACCAACTCTTTCAGAACAAGAAGGGACATGGTGAATTTTTCAAGTCTGAAACAACCAAGCACCATTTTAATTCCCCACATCCAGGCAATACCATTCATCAGCAGTAGAACTGCTAAGATACTACAGCTCATCCATATTAGACTATTAAGTAGAAATACTGAAAATGAGTTGGATCCATATCTCTGACCTGGAAGAATATCCAGCATAGATTGAGAAAAACATGAGGCAGAGTGACACACACATATTCTATGTGCTTATTGTTAGAAAACCGAACCGAACCCCTGTAAATGTGTCTAGGTATGCAGCAGGTACAGGGAAGGTGTGGAAGGAGACCCACTTGGAGGTTAACATTATTAAATCAGGGGGTTGTAGACTGGGGCTGGGGCAAGTAGAGATCAACTATTTTTTCAATAACTTACTTTCATGGTTTCATTTCAAAATAACAGAAATAATATTAATGAGACAGAACTGTATAAAAGGACAATGACAATGGAATAACAGCATTAAGTGTTTCAACCACCAAAGTCAGGGCCAGAGTCATGCTCTAAATTTCATGGGCCTCACAAATTCAAGGAAGAGAAAAAGAGAAAGAAAGAGAGAGAGAGACAAAAAGGAGATATAGGGAGGCTTTCTTTATCCACACCATCTAAGGATGAGTCCCCCTCCCTCATCCATACAATTCTCTCTCTTCCTCTCTCTCTCCCTGTCACTCTGTCTCTCTCTCTGTCTGTTGCCATTCTTTCTTTCTCTCTCTCACACACACACACATAAACACACACAGCTCTCTACCAGTGCTGTCCAAGACAGTAGCCACATGTGGCTATTGAGCACTCCAAATGTGGCTAGTCTGAATGAATGTGGTATAAGCATAAAATGTTCAACCAATTTCAAACACTTAGCATGAAAAAGAGAATGTAAAATATCTAAGTAAGAAGTTTTTTATATTAATAACACTAAAATGACAATACTTTGGATATATTAAGATTAAATAAAATATATTAATATTAATTTCATATGTTTCTTTTTACCTTTTAAAAATGTGGTTTTTAAAAAGTTTAAACTTACATATGTGGCTCAAAGTATATTTCCTTTGGACAGCTCTGTTCTATATCATTAATTACCAATCATTTGTTTCACAGCATCTATCACAACTTTTAATTCTACAAATTGTTCGTTGAAGTTTTTTTTTTTTTTTTTCCCTATCTTGCCTATTAAATAATTTCCACTGGGCCACAACCCCATGCTGGGTTTATTTGCTAACAAGCTGGCCAAACCAAGAGTCCCTGGAGAAGGCTCATTAGCAGCCGTCATTAAATGAAGAAATTCTTCTCTGATAAGGCCACAGTCCACATCAGGACTGCAGTAGCACTCTCTCCGTCAAAGACAGTCTAATGCAAACTGCCACCTACAGTCACTCTGGTGGATGGTGAACTCTAGGGTCCTCATATTCTCTGGGCCCTAAAGCAGATTAGCCACAAGACCAAGATGAAAGAACCATAATGAGTCCTGGAAAAGAGTCAGCCAGTATAAAGCTCAGAGGAAACCTAGAAACCTTTTTAAAAAAAAAAACTGTGGTAAAATATGCCTAACATCAAATTTATTATTATAACAATTTTAGGTACCGTTAAGGAAATTCACATTGTCATGCAACCATCACCACCATCTATCTCCAGGAAATCTTCATCGGCCTCATCTCTCAGTCCACCTCCAACAAGCAGAAGGGACACCTCACTTTCAGGTCACCAACTATCCTTCTCTGTCTCTGCTGGTGTGAGCAGGAGTTGCAAAAGCAACAGGAAGAAAAAAGAAGCTGCTGAGTTGGGATAATTCAAAAGCATGCCACTGGGAAAATCAAACGTTGATATGATAACAAAAGCAAAGGAAGAATGTAAAAATTTCACTTTGTAAAGATGGCCAAATAATAATAGGACAAACACCATGGTTGTATACAAGAAAGTGACTGGAAATCTCAACTCCAAACAGCAGAAAATGGAAAACAAGAGATTTCCCAAGAAGTATGGTACCCGAGGGTATGAGCACACTTGAGTTTGGCATCTACACGGGAAACGAGGTCATTTCTTTTTCTCCTGAGTTATTATCATCAAGGTCTCGACTCTGTAACAAAATTTCACACTGGTTTATCATAAAGTCTTAGGTGAATTTTCAAAAGCTTCTGAATATAGTAATATAAGATGATGAACTATGGAAACTGTTGGAAAGCATAAAGACCACGTGTAAGACTAGTTTCAAGAGGCTTATGACCAAATAAATTCCACACTCTGGGGGCTTGGCACAACTTCTATCCACAAAAGAAGACCACTCATTTGTTCAAAGGCACCACCCCAAGACACACCAGCAAATTCCTATCAGTGGATTCTCCTTTTCCTCACTGTAGTGTAGACACACCATATACTCAGAAGTGTAGTCACATAACCATTCACTAAGTCTACATAAAATTCTATGCATTGTAAATGCATTTTAACAAATAATATTCCTCTGTCTTATGACATCACAAAAGATTCAACAAAACTCAGTCAAATGAGAACAGGACCAGACAGTTCTTGTGCTCTAAAACAGGCTTCCACACCTGCATTTTCAGCTTTGCATGAAGGATTACCGCCTTCTTGCATAAACTCCCAAATTGGTGCATGGAAATAGAAAATCATACACATGAGTTGAGCAGCTCCGGCTCCATTAACCAATTTGCATGCAAAATTGACATCAGCACTCTCTGGTCTATTTTTTGCCTATGTAAGAGATGGCATTTAGGATGCCTTGGGAGTCTGCTTTTCAGAGGCATTTTGGTTCCCACTAAAAAAAAACGGGGTCCCTAATGGTGTTTGGGCACACGTGCACATGTCCCTCCCAGCTGCCTTCTCAGGCATTCCAGCGAAAAAGAGAAAAGTTTGAGAATGAGATCAAGTAAACACTTAGGTGAGAGCCAATGATCAGGCGGATGCTCTTCAGACTAATACAACGAAGCAATCAGGTGAAAATCATTTCTAATTACACCCAGAAGAAAAATACAATCTATCAACAGTTGCCACAAGAAGGGAAAGATGGATTTTTAACCAGGCAAAGGAATGTACTTTCTGGACTTGCTAGTGATCATTTACTGAGATGGACCATGGAGAAGTTTGGCCTTTGAGGTTGCGCATGAGGACCTGATAGGCGTTTGTGTGCTTATAAGGAATCTTTAGATTTTCTTTAATATATTATTTCTTCCCTCTCTTCCTCCCTCCTTCTTTTCTTTCTTTTTTCTTTTCTTCTTCCCTTCCACCCAGGGAGCCACCAGCCACAAGTGGCTATTGAGCATCTGAAATGTGGCCAGTGTGATTGAGATGTGCCCAAAGTATAAATACACACAGGATTTCAAAGACTTGGTAAAAAAAAAAAAAAGTCTCCCAATAATAATTTTTTATTGATTCCATGTTGAAATGATAAATTGTCTAAGATATTGGATTAAATAAAATATATCATGAAAATTAACTTGCCTGTTTTTATTTTTTAATGTGGTTACTAGAAAATTTTTCAATGGCATTCACAAGTCACATTGTATTTCTATTGGCCTGCTCTGTTCTAGAACCTTTTGTTTTAAATAGATGCATTTTCTTACAGTCCAAAAAAAACCATGATCCCTTGTTGACTTTTATGGAGGTGCCAATTTAATTCCTTTTTCAACATTCTTTAGCTACAGCTATGAGTTGAGGTCACTTCTTTTTCCCAAAATAAATCCATAACACCAAGGAATGGGGACAAACTGTCACAACCCTTGCAATGTGGGATCAAAAGAGTAACCTTCCCTGAAGCATATTAAAAAAGCATTTTTTTTCTTAACTAACTGTCGCTATTCCAAATTGGAGGAAAAAAAGTACAACTTTTTACTGCCTTCATGTTTGACGGTTTCCTCCCTGTGTCCCTTAAATGCCTGCTCTTCAAGAATCTCTAGTAACACAATCACACAGCTTCTAAAATGTTTACCTCTCAGGAGCCACTGCGTTCCCGACCTTCTTCTGCCCTGTTGGCAGGCCCCAAACATCCTCCTGAGTCACACATCTCACCCCATGCGGGGATTACAGGCTGCGAATCACTGCTCTAGCAAAACTAGAAATAACTGCTGGAGGCAAGCAGCCAGCTGGCATCCCACAGAGATTATTCATAGCAGAAATATCAATAGACAGTAGGCCCTCCAGTTGGTTGTGTTGAGTCCCTGGAAATGCTTTGTACTGAATTTTCCAGATGATTTATGTTATGCTCCAGAAAGGCAATGTCTCCCTCACACACTTAATAAATGCATCCGTGTGGTATTAATGTTTCAACTTAACATAGCTCCCCTTCCTGTACTTTCTGGTCTGGTTCCTTGGGGAGTGGAGTGGGAAGGCTTCATGATATCTGAAATCCCCACAAATTCATAAGAAATGAGTAGGATTATTACTTTGTTTTAACCAGAGTGCACTTTGTCTTAGTTCTAAATTATGCAGATCCTATTAGGCAAATAAAGAACAGAAATCTGGAATTGAATTACAGGAGAGAAAGCTGATTATTCATCAAATCTGGCTCAGGCAGATGGGTGGTGTATTGGCTCCAGTTCCTGATCTGGAGCCAGATTACCTGGGTTCAAATTTCAGTGCCATCCCTTACTAGCCATATGACTTTGGATGAATTATGAATGCTTATGGGCCTCAATTTTTGTCTACAGAGCATAAAAATAACACCTTTCTCATTGGGCTGCTATGAGGATTGAGATGATGCACATAAAGTACTAGAACTGCACCTGGAACTGGTAACTCCTCCATACATGGGAGCTGCTAAAATCATTGTTGTTATCACCATTATTCATAACCCTAATCACCTCACACATTGTTACTAAGTGTGACAGACTGTCATGTCCACAAGTTGATCCTTAAGTCTCGGAACCACTCCAGCTCTGCATCAGTATTCTTCAGCTTTCACACCTGACTTTAATTTCTCAGCCATTTCTGAATGTGAGCCAAAAATGGTCTAGAACATCAAGACTCAGAAAAATCAACGAGGAAAAAGCCATGCTGACAGACTGCTGCCTCTGACTTGCACCAAACTCCACTACAGGCTGCTGAAGTACTTATGGAAAGGGATGTGAGGAGGAAGGGGCAGGGCATGTCTGCAGTGGAACTGCAGAAGCCTAGAGAGCTGGTTCTAGAAAATGGCCCCATCTCTAGAAGTGAGCAGGAAGCAGCAGGAGGAGGGCTGCAGGAGGCCCCAGGGAGGCGCAGCAGGGGAAAGAGGTGGAATCGCAGCAGGAATACATTAAGGACACAGCACACGAAGCAAAGGCAGAAGACATGTCACCCCCATCCTGACCACTCTCCATGCCTGTCTCAAATCCATCCCAATTTGTAAAATTAAATGTGCAAACAGAAAATATTTCTCTGAAAGAGTCATAAAATGTCAGCTTCTCCACTTTCCTTCCTAACCCACAATTTTTAATTCCCTCTACTAACTGCCAGAACAAGGGCTCATATCTTAAATTCTCCTCCCACCTCAGGCCTACCTTGCTTGCAGCTCTGTCTGGGAGCATTTCAGGCAAAACATTTAAAATGAAAAAATAAGCCCTAAATGTCTATCCTTAGCTATGGCATAGAAAGGGGAGGCTGAAGAGATAGTGTCTGGCCACATCCAGGAGCACAGAGGTGGTGGCCTCAGAGAAGGAAGGCAGGTAGGATAAGAGCCTGAGGCCCATCCAAGGGCTCTCCCACTGCACCATGATGCTGCATGACCTGAAGTCCACCAGCATCCTGTTCAGGTTAATATGTCTCCCATGTCTATGCTCCCTCAGGTGGCTTCCATAGGCAAATTAGCTTCATCAAACAACACTAGGTCTTGGCTTGTCTCTACCTCCTGTCTCTAACTGCTCCTGAGGCAGGACAGGTACCCCTAACCCAGCATTAAAACAATAAGTTTAACAAATGCTATAAAATTAACCTAGTGTCTGTTCCACACCCATCAGAGAAGGTGTTATTTTGCCTTCTCTTACCTTTTCATCAGACCCTGTTCTCAAGTCTCTTTCTTTCTTTTTTTTTCCATCATAAGAAAACAAAGCCAAAGAGATGGCTGGGAGATGAGCTCCTAGGTCTCTGGTTTGCATGGACCTGAACAGATGGTGGTGACTTTTACCACTTGGTTTTGGTCATGTTGACTACAGAGGGCCTCTGTGATATCCCAGAGGAAACATTAGTCAGGTCATTAATATAGGATCTTCAGCTCAAACGGAGAACTCTGGATTGGGGATAGAAAACTGAGGCTCATGTACCTGTGCATAAATGCTCACTAAGGTCAGGAGCTTGGATAAACTCTCATTATGAGAGAACATGCAGACAGAAGATCAGGTCTCCAACCAAGAATTACCAAACTCTCAATATTTAGTGGCTGAGTGCAGATGGGCAGATATGCAAAGGAGGCAGAGGAGCAGCACGAGAGGCAAGAAGCAAAGCAGAAGAGTGCTGTCCTAGAAGTCAAGGGAAGATGGAACAGCAGAATGTCTCATCAGTGACCTCCTCTTACCCACTGTGTCAGATCCCCCAAAGCCCTTCATTCCTTCCAGGACACACGGTAGATGCCCCTGCATGCTGGACATGAAGTCTAATAGGGCACTCTCCAGTACACCCATGACTTTCTGCTTCATTAGCTGAATTGTAGGCTAACCAACAGCTGGCTAGGTGTAGTCTCAAACCTGTTTATGCCAGTTGCACTGGTTATAATGAATAAGCCTAATCAAATATTATATGAATACAAACTGAAATAGAGTGGTCCCCTCTTCTCCACAGGGGATATGCCTGAAACCACAGATAGTAAAGAACCCAATTGCTGCCAACTGGAGCACATTTCTCTTCATGTCTTCCACCTAAAAATTTAATGCCTTTTTCATCTTCACTAAGCACATGTCATGCAGTGGCCATAACTTTTGCAGCCTGAGGTGTGACAGCAAAACTACTAGCATGATTTTTTTCCTTCCTCACAATTTCATAGATGGAAGATTCATTCTTACCGTAGATCTTAGCAACTTCAGCATATGAGTTTTCTTCTTTCTCACTTAAAGGAAGCACTTTACAGCTTCATTTTGGCATATCCGAATTGCCAGCATCACTAGCTTTGTGCTTTGGGGCCACTGCTGAGTAAAATAAGGGTGACTTGAACACAAGCAGTTCTATCCCAAGACAGTGGAACTGATCAATGAGTGGCCACTAAGTGAGTAACGGGTGGGTATATTATGGACAGCATGGATACACAGGACAAATAGATGATCCATGTCCTGGGCAGAATAGAGCAGGATGGCACGAGATTTCACCATGCTACTCAGAATAGTGAGCAATTGAAAACTTATGCATTATTTCTAGAATTTTTCATTTCATATTTTGGAACCATGGTTGACTACAAGTAACCAAAACCACAGAAAATGAAACCAAGGATAAGGGGGAACTACTGTACAAACAGTGAATGAGAGTTATTCGTAAGAAACCAAAGATTCTAAAAAAAACTAAAAAAAAAAAAAAATAGCTGTCAAGGTAGATGAAGGTAAGGATATAATAGAAGGCGAAGGGAAAAGTAATTTTAAAATGTGCGGGGTTACACTCAGATACCTTTGTAAACATCTAAGGTCTCCCTCCATCTTCACAATGTTGATTGAAATGCTTAGCTACTGTATCATGGGTTTATGCCAAAAGATGACGCAGAGCTAGTCAGTAGAAACACTGTCAAAGACCACAGCTCTGCACCTAATGATGGGCAGATGAATGTATGTTTTCAATGAATTCATTGTGAAACACAATCATTTTATGTTTTAAGCTAAAATAAAATGTTTACAATATATATCTTTTAAAAAATAATTCCCTGTTCCAACCAACATTTTTGATTTACTGATCAATTATGGTCTCGACTGTGGCAGTGAAGGAGTGGTCAGTGTTGCCAGGCCCTTCAGTAAGATGAGGAATGGAAGACATCCACTGGATTTAGAGATCACTGGGAGTGGAGAAATGCAACCAAGTCAGGCTGAAGACAGTCAACTGTTATGTGACGATATCACGAGCCGTTCTTCCCTATCAAGTTCTTTTGCACGTAGTGTTTTAGAATTTAAATGCTGCTTTTTAATCTCCTTTTTTGAGCAAATGGTTTCAATGTATTTTACAGCAGAAAAAGCCCTCAAAAATGAGAATGAGGATGATGATGATGATATAAGTATTATGGAAATAATATGAACAATAGTAACAATGATAGCTAGCTTCCATTGGACATATATTGCCCACCAGATATTGTTTTATATGCTTTACCAGCATCCTTGCTTAATTCTCAATCTCTCCGCTATGTACTATTATTATCTCCATTTTAAAGATGAGAAAACTCTGGACCAGAGAAGTTGAGTAACTTTCCCAAGCCTGCAGAGCCGCTAAGGGTTGAACCTGACATTCAAACCCACGCATTCAGAGCCTATGCTCTTAACCTGTACACTATGAATTCTCCCTAATTAACTAAGCTAATGTTCTCATTCTATAGATCATAAAATGATGTCCAGAGGGATTAAACAATTGGCTAAAGAGACATAGCAGCACCAGGACTATAGAAGACACCCTCAGATCCCAATCCTATGCTTTTTCTACTATACCACAGTAGTGCAGCAAGTGAGTGTAGCAAGATCAGAACAAAATGACTCTTAAAAACCAACAAATGCTGCCTCCTTGCTTCTACACAATTGTGTGCCTCCAAGATGTTCCTTGCTTAAGGACTTGTTTAAGTTCCATCAATAGTCAGCTTCTTGGGCTCAGGTTTTCTTCGAAAGGTTGATTACAGCGAAGAAAAACAAAGCCTTTTAAAAATGTAATGTTTATTTCCTCAGTGAATTTGGTGGTATAATTGTAATTGGAAAAAAATAAAGCATGAACATATGTAACATGTTTACTGCCATGGGAGTCTACAATGGAAGAACCAGAAAAATAAGAATAGTTACACAGTGGTCACAAATATCCAGCATAAACCAGACATGCTTAATTTCAGGGTATGATACAAGAAAATAAATGAAGCAAATATTTAAAAGCAAATTCAACTTTCCAATTTTAATTTTAAAAGTGTTATTCAAAGACATTTATAAAGAGAGAGTGATATAATTAAGGCAAGCAAAATGCAAATAATGCAAATAATGCAAAATGCAAATAACATGTTATTGACCTTCTCCGTGTCCCAGGACTTCCTTCCCACAGTGCAGAAATGGAAGGCAGAAGACAAAAGTCAAAGCCAGGGGTGAACAGGGCATGATGCCAGACCTCTACAAGGAGTATGAGCTCCACCAGATCTGAGCTTCTCTAGATGACAAGGCTGCCACTGTAACCAGGTCTCCTTAGTCACATCTCTGCTCTCCTGATGACAGTCATTTCCGTAGTTTCTAATAGTTTCTATCACGATGATGCTTTTCTAAAAACCCACTCTTATATATCTTTACAGGGTCAAAATTTAATAGGAATTGCCAAATTGCCCCACATTGGTCTTATCAATTCACAGTCCATCTATGGAGTGAGACCATGCCATGTTGATTTCTCAGCAAAGTGGCAGCTGCTGAGCACACCTGCATCAGGATCATCTAGGGGTGGGAAGAGTGTGTTTACATTAGGAATGCAGGTCCCAGGCTGTCCCCAGATCTACTAAATCAGACCTGCACTTCAATAACCAGGGCCATTGACTTGTTTGCTCACTCAAGTCTGAGGACGATTGTGTGAGAGGCTGCCTGGAGCCACGTCTGGAGAAAGACTGTGGAGCTAAGGGTGAGCTCACTGGGAAACAGTTCCCAATCAATTCATAATGCCTGCACGGTGGCAGGAATGGGGGAATCGGGTAGATGGATACATAAGACACAAATCTCTCCTTTCTCCTCTCCTCCTCGTTCCCTAACTGCTTAGAGAATTCCTACTCATCCTTCACAACTCTTTCTAGAAGAGACTCCTTCAACCTATACACCAAGGCCTCCCTCCTTGTGTCAAGGCACCATCTAGCACTCACCATCACAGTTTTCTGGTGTGTCTCCCAGGGAAGGCAGGGACTTTGTCTTCTTCATTTTGTTCTCCTCACAACTAGCTTTTTGCCTAGTCCATAACTAGAATTCAATAAATCCTTAGCAAATGACTACGTGATTGAAAAAACAAAAACAAAGGATAGAGCAAATACAGAACCAGTTACTGGGAAGGACAAGACAGCAAAACCCGGCCTCCTCCTCTCCACCATGCTGTCTCCCATGAAGATCCCAAGTCTTCCAAGGGTAAGGAAAAACAGGCTGATATATGAGGGCTGGCGGCCAGCAACCCTCCCACTGCAGCCAGGCTTTGTCTCCAGGCCATTAACACCTCCTTGCTCACAAGAGTTGGACCCTGTTGGGATCAGCAAACAGCTGCAGCAACAGGAGCACATGACCCACCCAGTTTGTTTAGGTGGCGTGTGTTTGTGAGGAGAACTTGCTCTGTGGTGTTTTTCTATAAGATTACTTGGAGAAATGATGTTATTTTCAGGGGGTGAGGAATACCAAAGAGGCTTATTTGGCAAAAGCCACAATCTGTTCACTTCTACTTTGTGTGCGTATGTGAAAATCCTCACACTAGTAGCCAAGATTTTTTGAATCCACTGGGAAGAGACTCCAAAAACAGGTTGGGGGCAGGAAAACAAAACCCTAGGATGACAAGCATGCAAATTAGCACTGAAACCAGGCAAAGGACTAGTCCTGACAGATGAAAACACTCAAGCCAGCTGTAGGTAAGGATTAGGAAAATTCTAAATAGGGAAGCATTCTGTCCACAAGTTTTGTTAGGAGAGGACATTAACACCAGTCATTTATGGTCCTCAAAGCCCAGTATGTTGGTGTTGGGGGTAGAGGTGTCTGCTGTGTTCAAAGGACAGTGGCACTGAAAACTCAGGACTCAGAGACACTCTCCTGTTAACTCCTCAGGCTCTCAGATAATCAACTAGTAGAGTCAAAATAATCTAATCATGGACTATTAATGCACATGGCAAAAACTCAACGGATATCCTAGTCAACAGAATTCTACATCGGCTGTTCTGTCAAGATGATAATGAAACATCAGACAATCTGTGAGAACACGATGCCAAGAAGAAGAAATACAAATTGGGCTCCTCCATTCCTCATGGAAATTGGAAGATTCTAAACTAATCCATTAGCTTCACATCCCCTGACACCTCACCCCCACCACCCCCATCTCTGCATTATCATTCCACTTCATGAAATTTCCTGGGAATCCACTTACTATTCTGTGATCATGGACAGCAAATGAAAATCAAGTTCTCTGCAGAACATGAGCAAAACTTTACATTATAATGTAAAACGAGCTGATTAAGGGCACTTAATCCAAGAACAGCTAATTCTTAAGACCTCGAAGCAGAGTGGATGAAATGTCAGGAAGGAGGAATGCAGCCGGGTTCTAATCACACAGAAAAATGGATTCCAGCACTCGACAGGCTGCCTTATTAACAATTACAGTAACTAGGGCTGTTCTTTTCGAAAGAATGCCTAGCAAGTTAGAATAAAGACCCCATCTTTGGAGATCTGTGGTAGAAAGAATACCCCTCTTTTTAGAAAATAAGTTACTCCGGCCTTTGGGAGCATCCTAAAAGATGAGAGGAAACTCAAGGAGAATGGTTTATCTTTCTGAATGGTTTATCTTTCTAATTTCATCTCATTCAACTTCTCACACATTGGAAGGTGATTGTAAACTCAGGTATGTTAGGAATAAGTCTATTATTAAAAAGTAATAAACACCCTCCGCTGACCAAACTCTTAGAAAAGGATTACAGAACCACTTTTCACTTTGAAAAATTCTTGAGGATCCCCTAAGAACTTTTGTTTATGTGGGTTACATCTATCTATATTCATCACATTAGAACATTTAAAACTAAGACATTTTAAAAATAAGAATACCCAAGCACATATTAATTAGTGATGATACCATCATGTGTCATGTAGCCACAGGAAAACTCCATTGCACGCTTGTCAAAGAATAAGAGTGAAAAAGGTGAACAAAGGTCTTAGTATCATTTTGAAAATAGTTGGGACCTTAAGAACTCCCAGGGGTCCCCAGACCACTCTGAGAACCATTGACCTAGAGTCATGTCTGGTTGACATAGAAATGTGTTAGAGTTATAGAGAGGTCAACTCTTTCAAGAACCACTTCTGTTATAAAAACAAACACTTTGTGTATTACGTGTCAATAAAAAGTTTTTTTTAAATGACAGATGCCACTGCTATAAGAACTTTAATAAGTATATGTGAAACTTTCTGGTAGCTGGCAGGAAAACTGGCTCTTTAATCTTTTACAGTTCACCACATTTGTTTTACGGCCTCTGCAAGTACAGATGACTAACTGCTTCTACGCAGAGCTGTGCAGCGTTTCTGCCAATGGCCAGGCCTGTTTGGGTAAAATCCATTCCGTTCAGTAAACACTGCAGGGAGGCAAGTCACATTAAGAAGCAGTTTAACTCAGTGGTTAAGAGCCCAGGCTCTGGATTTAGACTTCCTGGGTTCAAATCCTGGCTTGGCCTCTTGCCAAGTGACCTTGCGTGAGTTCTTAATCTTCTTCCAAGTATAAAAAGGAAGAATAACGATATTTACCTGGTAGGATCTTCATAGGAATCTTATGAAGGGTTACATTTCTAGGACATAGTAGTACTCAATAAATGCCAGTTATCATTATACCTTCTTTTACGATATACAAGGCATCCCAAAAGTCTCAATACAGTTTTATGCTGAAATTTCAGAAATATAAGCATTACAAACTTACCTCAAATACCACTTATTTAGTTCTGTAAATTTTAAGTAATAAAATTTTAGTTTTTTGTTTCGGTGCCTCTAATTGAAAGTGACAAGTGCTGCCTGAAACAAAAATTACATTACTAATTTCATAGTGGAGCAGAGAATAAGTGTACACACAACTGTTAGACAAAGGAGACTTTTTACCATTAAGACTTAATTCGATAGACATGGCTGTGGTCTGAATGTGGCTCCCCCAAATTTATGTGTTGGAAACTTAATCCTCAACGCAACAGTGAAGGGAGGTGGGTCCTTTTGAGAGGTGCTTAGGTCATGAGGGCTCAGCCCTTATGAGTGGATTAATATCATTATAAAAGGGTTTCACAGACAGAGTTTGGTCCTTTTTGCCTTCTGCCTTCCACCATGTGAGGACACAGCATTCCACCCCTCTGGAGGATGCAAAAACAAGACACCATCTTGGAAGTGGAGATCAGCCCTCACCAGACACCAAACCTGCCAGCAACTTGATCTTGGACTTCCCAGCCTCCAGAACTGTGAGCAAAAAAAATCTTTGTTCTTTATAAACTACCCAGTCTTGGGTATTTTGTTTCAACAACACAAAGTGGACTAAGACAGACATTCTTTGAGCACCTACTATGTGCCATGCTTGTGTTAGGTACCAGGAAGATAAAAGGAAACAAGATGAGATGATTAGACAATAGAGGTGTACAAAGCCAGCAGGGGCAAGCATGGAAATAGATTGCTACAGCATGTTCTGCTGTATTATTCAGGTCCAGGTATGCTCGGGGTGCTGGGGTTTCAGGTAGTGGGGTGCTATGCCCAGGATACAGTAGAAAGGAAAAGGAAAAGTGTTTCTCTCACTGACATTTGGAAGACATTTTCCCTCCTCATGACGTGAATTTTTCCTTTCACTTGTCATTAATTCTGTTCATCTGCAAGAAGCCCATCTATCTATAGCTTTCCTTTTGCAGTAGCTTTTCAATAGTGGATCTTTATTGAGCTTTTCCATCTTTGTAAACCGTAAATTGTCCTTTCAACATGCATAATGACAAGCATTTCGACCCACACACTCTATTTACATATCATAGCAACAGCCTCTTATTTAGATGTCAAATTCCAGCAACTAAAAACTCAGATCCACAAAACAGCAAAAAGCCAAATAATCCTCAAAACCATAATGCTTTCCATAAACTTCAGTTCCCTTTGGGCAGTCCTTCAGGCCATATAGCTGTTCTTTTTAAATACACATTTATAATGAACCTGTTCGTCTGTTTTTCTAGCAGGTTAGAAGTACAAAAACCAGGGGAGTCATTTGAAAACATGGTGCTTAGCTTCATGAATTCCCTAAAAGGTATAACCCAGGGCTACTGGGTTTTCCTTTCTTTTCGTTTCTTTCAGACAGCATCTCACTCTGTCACCAGGCTGGAGTATAGTGATGCCATCACAGGTCACTGCAGCCTCGACCTCCCAGACTCGGGTGATTCTCCCACCTCAGCCTCCCGAGTAGCTGGGACCACAGGTGTGTGCCACCATGCCCAGCTAATTTTTTGTATTTTTTGTAGAGATGAGGTTTCGCTGTTGCTCAGGCTAGTCTTGAACCCCTGGGCTCAAGCAATCCACTTGCCTTAGCCTCCCAAAGTGCTGGAATTACAGGTATGAGCCACTGTGCCTGGCCACTACTGTGTTTTCTGAAGGAAATTAGTTTTAACAGAACCAGAAAGGACTAAGTAATATCCACAAAGTATAACAGACACCTAAACTCTTACCTGAAGAGTTATGTGCCCTAGTAGAAAACTATTTTTCATTTCCTCATATCTCAAAAGATTGAAAATTACAAATCCTAGCACTTTGGGAGGCTGAAGCGGGAGTCTCTACTTTAAAAATTTAAAAATGAGCCAGGAATAGCAGTGTGTGCCTTTATCCCAGCTACTTGGAGACTGAGGTGGGGCATTGCTTAAGCTCAAGAGTTCAAGGCTACAGTGAGCTGTGATCGCGCCACTGCACTCAGCCTGGGTGACAGAGTGAGACCCTGTTTCTAAAATAATAATAATAAAAAGTAAATAAATGAAAATTAAAAATAAAACAACTCTACATTCAAAATTTTCTTAAAATTTTTCTTAAAAATTCTAGTCCATGTGCAGAATTCACTTGCTTAAATAAGCTATCACTTATATCTAGTCAATATCATCATGTTATAGAAAAAAGTTGAAAAAGGAACATATTATAGAATTACTAAATTATGTGCCAAAAAAATGTGCCAAAAAAAAAAAAAGAATTACTGGCCATTGTTATTTATTTAAATGCTAGAAAAAAACTCTAAGATTTATATACAACAAGTTTTGAGAGAAGTTTATCATTTTTTGGCTCCTATAACTTCTAGTTATTTGACATTTGCAAACTAAATTGGAAAACTAAGAAAATTAAATGTGATTTTTTTTTCTTTTCAGATAACTGAAGCCAAGACATTTTTGAGAACATGAATTTTCCATATGATTGACTTATTTCAATGCTTTGAGTGGGCATAGCTTTATTCTAAATTTTTATGAATTTTAGAGTTGATTCAGAAATTACAATGTGAATATTATATAAAATCAGATAATAATGTAGTATGTAAAATATGTATGATGGAAGGAGTAAAGTGTGTGGATTATTCTGGCCCTGCAAAACACAGAAGTGTCTCAATTTCTCTTTTTCCACTGTGATTTTTATCTATTGTGTTATTTTGATATTTGCACATTTACTGGGAGCTGGCAGGATGAGTTGCACATGGGTAGCATTTATATTAACTAAATTTGGTTTTCATTTTAGAAACAAATTCCTCCTCTCTTCTTTTTTTCTGCTGCCAAAGCCCAATAGGCTTATAAATAAATACACAGCCCACAGGAAAGACTTGAGGAGGTTCAGGTAGACATTTCATTTGAATTTCCTGAGCCTGGTTTTATCTTAACAGCCCTCATACTCTTTGGACCACATCTGGGCAAGCAAAGTGAAGTGGGAAATAAAATAGTTGGATCAATGACGTCAACAACTAACGCCACTGTCCAAAACCAAAACCTCACATTTCAAGCAGAGGCTGGGTGGGGAATATATATTTTTTTAACCTAAATCTTCTTCTCATTTTCTCCTGTTTTGGTTAGGGTAGAAATACCATGTAAGAGGCCTGTTACACAGACAACTAATGCGAGAGACACGTGAGCAGACGTCACTTGAGCCTCATTTTCCATGCCAAAATTCAGGATTTAAGGTCTAAAACCATAGAGAATATTTTAGAGCCAGATGGTTCCAGAAAATCTGAGACATGTGGCCACCACAGCTGTGATGTGGCCCACTCTGTCCCACCTACCCACCCCAGAATTTCTTACCCTTCATAAGGCAGCCCCTACTCGAGGCTGGCCAGACTTCTTCAACAAATGACAGACAAAGCAGGCTTGGTCCCAATGTAAAATGAAGTCTGAGAATCCACTGCTCAGCCATTTTGGAGAGTGAGATGAGGAGGCCACGCCACAGAGGCCCTCGGGCAGCACAGCTGCCATGACAATATGGGCCGGTGCCAGGAATAGGAAGGATCAAGTTAAATGTTTGTGATCCAATAACAAAACCACAACACGGGCCCCATTAAGCAAGGTTTAGGTAGAAGCTAATGAACTGAATCTAATTTTCTTTTGACCATCTTTGACAAGGAATAAGCTCTGCTATAATGAGTTTCCTAGGCAATTCAAATATAGACATTACAGTGGGGCTCAATAAAAAAAAAAAAAAACTCTCACAAAGGAGCTGATCTCCTCAAATAGACTCTAAGGTGGTTTAACTTGGAAGCATGTATTTCTTTAAAACTCTTCCGTGAATAATCAGGAATGATCATCCATTTTAAAATACTTTTTATATTTCCATTTTTAATTAAAAATATATACACATACACGTACATAAATACATACACATATATGTATGAATTTTCCACCAGGAAACCCACACTAAGTACTTAGGGTTTTTCTGTACTAATTGAACACACTATCACACTATAACCCAAAGGCCTGGCCACAGACAATAGCAGATGCTTCAAGAGAAAGAATAGAGCCCTTTCAGCCAATTATACAATTACACGATATGACCATGTTTACATTATCAAAGGGAGGCAGACCGAATTACCTACCTACTTCAAATTAATAACCCCATTTACCTCAATTATCTGGCAGGCAGGGTCTAAATAACCTGAGTAATTACTTCAATTCATTCAGATGGTATAGATTTGGCCTGTGTGTCCACAAGAAATTTTTCCTTCCAGTACACACACCTTAAACCATCAGCAAATATCAAAATGCACAATAGCAAACTCCTATCAGTTTCGTCTATAAGCAGTGTAAGCAAATTCTCTCCATTATCTGGCAGATTAAAATTTGTTATACTCTTAATAATCCAGGTTGAGGTTTTCTTTTCTGACAAAAACTCACTGGACCATAGAATTTTAGAGCTAGGAAGTACCATCCAGGGCCCACAGTCTAAAAGCCAGCTCCTGGAAGCAGTCCAACCAGAAATCCAGCCTGCTCACTCATAGCACGTAAGGCAAGGAGGTCTGAAGCCCAAATGCTTGGGTTCAAATCCTGGCTCTGCCACTTACTAGCTGAATGGCCTTGGCAAGTTCCTAAACCTTGCCAAGCCTGAGTCCTCTTCTGTACAATGGTGGTAATAAGGGAACCTGATTTATAGAGTCAGAACAAGGATTAAATGAGACAATCCACATAATGCACTTAGTATGCTTCTTGGCACATAACTACCATTGTTAAGCCCGTACTATTATTATTCTTATAGCAGCACCACCCTTAACAGGTTCCCCCAAAGGATGTGTCCATGTCCTAATCCCTAGAACCTGTGAATATTACCTTATATAACAAAGGATGTGATTAAGTTAAGGACCTTGGGAAGAGGTGCTTATCCTGTTTTATACAAGTGGTCCCTAAATGCAGTCACATGGATCCTTATAACAGACAGGCACAGAGAGTTTTGAGACAGACACACAGGAGAAGACATAGGCACATGGAGCAGAAGGCAATATGAAGACAGAGCAGAGAGCTGCAGCTACAAGCCAATGAATGCAGACAGCTGCCAGATGCTGGAAGAAGCAAGGAATAGATTTTCCCTCTAGAGCCTCAAGAAGGGGTGCGACTCTGTTGACACCTTGATTTCAGACTTCTGGCCTCCAGAGCTCCAAGAGACTATATATCTATTGCTTTAAACCACCACATGTGTGGTAATTTGTCATAGACAGCAGCCCCAGGAGACTAATACACTACCTCAATGGGTGCAGCTCTTGTTTGACCTTTAAACTACAACTTGCAGATGTTAACAGTGACAATGATAAGGCCAAAGATAAAGGTGCCTAAAAAACGGAAACACCAAGGGCTGGTGTTATGAATTGAGCTTAACAAAAGTAAAGAAGCAGAAGAATGCAAGAGACAATGAGCAAAGAGGTTTGGTTGAAGGATACACAAGGGTTCGGGGAAGGAAACACAGGAAGCATGAGGCTAGAGCCTGATCCTGTAATGGTTCTCATTCACTAGAGACAGAAATCTACAATGCCAGTGCATTGTTTGTTTCTAAATAACATGTTTATCCATTCAGTACTCTATGCTTTTTCTTTTTATTTATTATGCTTGGAGTTTGTACGACTTCTTGAATCTATGGGTTGATCTCTCTTACAAATCTGGAGAAATTCTTAGCCTCAAACACTGCTTCTGTCTCATTCCCTCCCTCAAACACCGCTTCTGTCTCATTCCCTCCCTCAAACACCGCTTCTGTCTCATTCCCTCCCTCAAACACCGCTTCTGTCTCATTCCCTCCCTCAAACACCGCTTCTGTCTCATTCCCTCCCTCAAACACCGCTTCTGTCTCATTCCCTCCCTCAAACACTGCTTCTGTCTCATTCCCTCCCTCAAACACTGCTTCTGTCTCATTCCCTCCCTCTCTGCTCCTTCTGAGACTCCAGTTATACATATCTTAGACTTTTCATTGTGTCCCACTTGTCTCTTACACTTTTTTCTACATGTTCCATTTTTCCCTGTTTGCATTTCAGCTTAAATCGTTTCTACTAACCTGTCTTCCAGATCACTATTCTTGTCTTCTGCTACATATGATCTCTCTGTTCAAACCCCATCCATTGAGTTCTTAATTGCAGATATCTTTTCCAAGTAATAGAAATCTCATTTTATTCTTTATAGATTCAAATTCTTTGTTTAAATTTTTCACATTTTCATCTATTTTATCCATTAAAAATTTATTTTCTTGAACATATTAATTAGTTATTTTAAATCCCTTTTTTGCTAAATATAATTCTATTTACTCTGGATCATCTGTGAATCTGTTTCTATCATTTGTTTTTCTCTCATTTTTGGGGAATGGTCACATTGACATACCTAATAATTTTTGATTGAATACCAGACATCATGTATTAGAAAGTTGAAAAGATTTCTGATGAAGTTATCTTCCTCAAGAGATGGCTCTCCTTTCTTCTGTCAGGAAAATAGAGTTAGGGATAGGGGTGCGGGCTGATGACCTAAACCAATCAGGAACTATTACAAGACTCAGGTTGCTCCTGGCTTACACCCTTTGCTAGGACTTAGCCCTCCTGGACTTCACTGACAGCCTGGTGTGTTCACCATGCCCCCACCCCTCCCAACCTCCAAAAGCAGGAACTAAACTGTAAATCCTTATTGTCTCAGTACCAGAAGATTACTCAACACCCCTTCTGCTTTCCAGAGGGATTCTGCTTATCTTTCGAACCTCTCGTCCCATGCAGTCCAGAATTTAGCAACTGTCTTGAAGGGAAAGCCAACTGTGCATTTTCGGCTCCTCAAGCTCCAATTTTGTCTCTCCACTCCAGTCCCAAGAGAACACCAAAAGCTCTGCAGGTTTATTTTTCCTAGAGCAGCAACATTCCGTCCAAGCAAAGCCTAGGTCCCAATTATTTTGTCAGCACTCAGAATTAGAAATCTCCCAAAAATAAAGTAGCTACAGATCGTCAGCTCACCTCTCCACAGTTCTCCTCTTCTTGATATTTTAGCCCCCCTACTCCTCATTGTTTCAACACTTCCCAGATTTAAACAGAATGTTGCTTTCTGTATTTTATATAGTTTTTGTTGTTCTTCTTGGGATCATTAGTTTGCCTCAAACTACCCAATCCTAGCCAGAAACAGAAATCTTTCCTTTATATTTTTCAAAGTGCTTTCATTGTCATAATTAGTTTCCCCTCATATAAACTAATAATAAGAAGAAGGCAGTATTTTTGACTCTGATATTTTAGAGCACAGTTCGCCAGTGCTGGGCAAACTATGGCCCACAGGCCAAGTCCAGCCCACTGCCTGGTTTTGTAAATAAAGTTTTATTGGAATACAGCCATGTCCACTAACGTGCATATTGTCTATGGCTGCTTTGACACTACAAAAGCTTTTGCAGATTTAAGTAGTTGTAACAGAGACCACATCACCCACAAAGCCCAAAATATTTACCATCTTTCCCTTTACAGAAAGTTTGCCAGCCCCTGCTTCATTTGAAGGAAACTGAAGTTCAGACACATTCAGTGACTCGCAAGTTAACCTTGGAGAGAAGATTGCACGTAAGGTCCCCTGATTCTTATTCCAGCCATCTCCCCACTCTTCTAATTTGCTTCCCATCACAATGATTTATTATAATCATTTTTTAAGATTAACACAACAAGGATAGAGACAGAGGGGAATGAGTTTGAAGCAGACAGTCCCAGTAAGGAAAAGGGAGGT
This sequence comes from Pongo abelii, assembly GCF_028885655.2. Taxonomy (NCBI): domain Eukaryota; kingdom Metazoa; phylum Chordata; class Mammalia; order Primates; family Hominidae; genus Pongo; species Pongo abelii. The sequence goes on along the minus strand of NC_085928.1, from coordinate 138,280,907 downwards.
GTCTCAGCGAACACAATTAAGGGTCTTTCTATTTTTGGAATATTTGGGGAATTTTGGCAGTCACCTTGGAAATCTGCTAAAACAAATAATGGAAGGCAACTATTCAAGGATGCCACTTCAAGGTAAAAAAAAAAAAAAGCCTTAATATTTCATAGAGGTTTTTGTTGTTGTTGTTCAGAAAATGAACATGTAAGGAAGAAAAATGAGAAGTATCCTGAAGAATGTGTTCAATTTTTATCCATTTGATTGCTGAACGCTTTCATCAAGGCAATTCTCTGAGCAGAGGAAAAAAATATCCCCAACAGAGTATGGCAGCTCAGAGGGACACACACACACACACACACACACACACACACACACCATGCCTGATTAAACAAAAGAATTTTTAAAAATCCAAAATCCAATACAGTTCCAAACTTAACAATAATTTAAAAGAAAGGCCACTTGCTTTCCCCTCTTCTGCTTTATACAAATACATGGTAATTTGCTTCTTTTTAATAATTTGTACAATCTGATGAGTGGTGCAATTTAGCCCCCATGTCAATTATGGATGCTAAAAATTTCAGAATTATAAGATCACCAAAATTATCACACCCACCAAAAAGACCTGCTGGGGACAGCTAATCTTTTTCTTTTCACTATACCTTGTGCAGAAGGCTGAGCAGGGGATGTCCACATCTTGCCAACCCTGGAGCTCCATTTTCCCAGGGAGGACTTGAGCAGGAAAAGCAAGATGTAAGATAGAGAAAGACTAATTCATAAAAGTAAGGGAGTCATGCCCTTAAAAAAGAAACACAAACTCCTCTAAAAGGTGAGAAACAAAAAGCTCTCGGGCCTCCCTGACAAGATTCCATAGTTGTTTCTCTCAGCGCTTAGATTTCTCCAGAGGCAGAAAGGCAGAAGCAGAACTTAGCTCACATTTCTTTGAATGAGCCATTTAAATGCCCATCACTCCACATCACTCTCATGCTCTGAATTCTTCTGTGGCTCCCCAGTGCTCAATTCTGGGGTCCAAGCCCTTGAATGCAGGATACACCATGCACCACAATCTTGTATCTCTCATCACATTCCATTTTCAGCCACTGTCCGCCTAGCACGTCCTGCTCTTGCAACGAAGAACACTTTTAACCTGCATCGTCCTGTCATCTCAGCTTGCAAAGGAACAGGTACACATAAGGACTGCATTCCTATTCAGGGATTTACGTGGGAAAAAAGAAATCAGTGTTTTACTTTACTTTTAAAGATGTAATATCTAGGAAATCCCTGTTGTCATTTACCTATGATAGTAAAAATATTGCAAAAATTACCGAATTATGAAGTATGAAGTGACCTCCAACATCATATACTCCAAATTCCTCAACTGGTGGTTCATGAAGCTCAGAAAAGGATGCAGATGATTCCTTCTGCTCTCTGATGAACACCTAAAGGCGGTTTCAGAGAAGCAGCCATTATGCCCCTTTCCTTCTGGGCCTGAACTCAGGCTCCTTCCTAATTTAAGGAAAAAGTAAAACACCAACTATCCTCAGAAACCAACCTTCTTTACAGGCAGAAGTTTCTTCCAACCTGTTACCTGAGAATTTCAAAATCATACCTCCTGTCTGCCAAACAAGACTGCCAGCTTCTCAAAGCAAGAACTATACTGAGGTAGGTATAGACACTCATGTACACAGAGACACACAAGGACACACATACACACGGACACACACATACACAAACACACATATGCTTCTCATAGCTGAAAACATGGAAGGCAGTCCATCTTTCTAGACAGTGAGTATCTAATACAAGTCAAGACACAGTAATTACGCTACAGACAAAGGGAGGGAGGATAAAAAGGAAGGTCACTCTGATTGAAGAGGAGATGGTTAGTAGGGGGATGGATGCAAAGGCCAGATGCGGGGGAAAGAAAGTGGCAGGCCTAAGGTCAATTCTTATCTTGTCAGTGTGGAGAAGAATGTGTTACCAGCAGCGTTTAGCCTAATGATGTGTGAGAGATACACAAAACAAAAAGGGTGGTGAGGGTTTTGGGTAGAAGGAAATCATGATCGTAGTCCACTCCTGAGCTAAAGGCCTGAGCCTGGGAACCAGTGGGAGGAATGAAACAGAGGGATGAATAGAGAGATGCTGGAAAGAATAATCAAGTGGATATGACGGCATTGGAAATGAGAGAAGGCAGGAGAATAAACCAGAGTGCCTTGGTCTTTCAATTTTGAGGAACAAAGAGCCCAAGGTCAATAACACCTCACTTATGCAGAGGCCCCTTGGCTCACAAACTCAGCCATCCAGATGCAGCCCCCTCCTTCTCAGACTGCTCCAGTGCCATCCACAACATTCCACATAGGCCCTACACACAGGACATGGCCCCGGCTGCCTCCACTGCCCACCACTCATCCTCGTCTCTACTGGATCCAGACACTTGACTCGTTCATGATCCTCAAACATGCCAAACACATTCTCGCCCCGGAAGGAGCCTTCTGTAAGAGAGTGGGCAGGGCCTGAGCCTCGGGGAATGCCCAGGGTTAAGGAGAAGCAGAGAAAAGCCCTCAAAGAGGAGTGGCCAAAAGAGGTGATGACGCTGCGCCATGGAAGGGAAGCCAGAGATGCAAAAAGCCAACGGCAGTTCATGCACATCAAAAGCTTCAGGGGCATACAAGTGAATGGAAACAAAGTTCAGTTGAAGAAAGGAATAAAGAAAGGAAGGAAAGAAGACAGAAATGGGTGAAAGCCTTTCACAGCAAATATCTCTGGCAGACAGAGCAGGGAGCAGACCTCAGAGGAAGGAAGTCTAAAAGAGCTTCATCCCTCACCCCACCAGTGCGTTTTGGCAGCACCCGCCTGAGAGTAGGCTTTGGGGAAAGAGGGTGAGAGAAGCAGGCTCACTCTTACTACTACCCCCAAATTAATTCCTCAGCAAGCCTTTCCCATTCATTATCGTCATCTTTTCTTCATAAATCAAGTCTGCCAGACTCAGAGACTGGAATATTCAGGAAGTGCTTACTCAAAACATAGAAACATCAATATGGAGACTGCAGACCCCAGAATGATAACAGGGTGAGCTATATTTACATCCCACGGCTGGTGATGCCTCAGCACACTTCACTCTCTAGAAATTCCATAGGCTTAATTTATGTGGCTCATTCCTCATTCCCTTTCAGCCGACAGCCTTCTTATCTTTTTCATTTGGAAACTTATCTGTAGGATTTCCCAAACCCTCACTGTCATTCATTTTCGAAGTACCTGCATTCTGTCTTGAGTTTCCGGTAGATAAGTAGGGCTCCCTTAGATGCTGTCTGCCTATACCCCATGACTGTCAAAAATGTCCCCACCCCGGGATCAGGCATCAGATCCTAACAACACTGACAGAGTGAAGGACACGTTTCTCCCTCTGGTGGGATTTTCTCTTCCAAGCCATTAAAACACTTTAAGATGCCTTTTCATATCTTTGCTATCTTTAGATTAGATGCTTAATGCATAAATCAGCCCAAATAGAGTGATGGAGTAGCGGGGACAGGCTGACTCATTTCCTCACGTACAACCCAGCGTTTGAGTTAAAAAAAAAAAAAAAAAAAAAAAAAAAAACCTTTACTCAGAAAAAAGATAAGGCTAAAATCAGATCTCAGATTAAAAATGGTAAGGAAATTGCAACTAGCTGTAGCCAATTCAAGCTGAGCCAATTATCACCAATCGTAAAAGATGACTTATAAGAGGCCCTGGTGCCCCAGTACAATGGAGCAATTAAATCTTTATAACTGAGACAAAAAAAATGCCACATAATTAGACACAGCCAGAAAAGGGTACGTATGCTTCCCTTTCCTGTGGCTGGCCCATTAGGGCAGGCATGCAGCCATTTCTTCACTGCCAAGAGGCCAATCCATTCCCATCACTCAGCCTGCCTGAATCGCATTTGACACTGGCCACTAAGGTGGAGTTTCCTTTGGCCACAGGCCACTAACAATCCTTGAGTTCCCTGCCTATCCCGCATCCAAATAAGTATAAGAATAACAGTGTCCTTATCCCACAGGTTACGTGTGAAAAATATCTAGCTGCCTATTGAAGAAGTCAAGGGCATAGCTTCCAGAGCTAGGCACCATGGTTCAAATCCTAGCTGTGCAACTCCCTAGCAGTTTTCTCATCTGTAAAAGGTGCATAATCATAGTATATACTTCACTGAGTGTTGTGGGGATTAAAAGAATTAATATATGCGAAGGACTTCGAAGCGTGACTGGCATATATTAAGTGCTATGTGAGTTGGCTGTTGTTATTACATACTTCCCAATAGTATCATTATCATCATCATCATTATTATTAAGCACTTCACAATAGCAAGAGTTGCCATCAGCAGCCAGTTGTGAGGCTGTTATGCTTATCCAGGCAGGACAAATCTGGGCCACTGGTTAGAGGAATGGAGAAGACAAGCTGACACCAAGAGACAGTGCAAAGGCAGGTGCACGACCTTCCACAGATGCCTGGTGCAGGTGGGAAGGAACTGGAGATGCGAAGCGGGACTCCAGGATGCCGCACCAGGGAGCATGGTAGGGCGTGCTCCACAGAGGGAAGGGGGGAAGAGAGAGGACCAGGAGCTTGGGGCAGACACGCTGACCTGAGGCCCCTCCAGACTTCCACAGAGGACGGCCTTGGGCCCAGAGGATGCTTGCTCACCTTGAACATGAAGCTGCTTCTTTTTCCCTCCTTGCACAACAGCATTGACTGGACACAAAGCCAAAGTCAACCCCAGGGGAAGATAGGACAAATAATCACAGCAAGTACATCCCCAAGGACCCTTTCTGTTGACACAGGGACATTTCCTGAAGGTTTACTCTGCCCCAGCTGCTCCAGATATGTTATCTCATTTCACCCTGACAATAACCCAGAGGAGCTGTGTGCTCAGAAAGGGTTAAGTGACTTGCTCAAGGTCATGGGGTTAGCAAGGAGCAGAAGTGAAAATTGAACCTAGATCTGTCAGAAAGAGAGGGGGGTCCAGGCTACAGACCCAGAAACTTGTGTTCTGACACCAGAGATGGGATTTCTCTGGGCCTTCATTTGTCTATCTTTAAAATGGGGATATTTGTCCTTCCTGCTCCACTTCTGGTATGACTGAGGAAGCTCCTATAGATAAAGTCTCCTGCAGATAACAACTATAAACTCTGCACACACACATACACACATACAAACATAAAAACAAAACAAAACAAAGCAACTTTCTGAGGGCACTGGAGAGGAAGCCAAGGCAGGCAGATACTGGAGGGCATAACGCTTGCAAGAAAAGTACTGCACTGGGCGAGGTTTTGTCTCTGATGGCTTTTAGCCCAAGGGCAGGCCCTGGTTTGTACCACAGGAGCAGCTAAAACTCGGACAGAAACCCACAGTTTACTGGCTTGAAGAAACAGAAGACAGAACACAGAGCTACTTCAGCTGGTAGAATATGAAGAGAAAACCCCAGAAAGGCTACTGGCTTGAAGAAACAGAAGACAGAACACAGGGCTACTTCAACTGGTAGAATATGAAGAGAAAACCCCAGAAAGGAGAGAGCCAGAGAAAAGAGCCCCAGATTCTGTGTATAAACTCTGCCCAGATCTCTGGCAGACTCCTGAACCATGCATGCACAAGGTACTCCCTAAGCAACCCAGCTAAGGCTAAAAGAATGAATTTCAGCTGCCACCCAAGAGACAGAGTTGGCAGCTGGAGTCCAGCTGCTTGTTTGCTAAAGCAAACAAACAAAATCAACAGTCATCAGAAGAATATAACAGAATCCAGAGTCTCCACACCATCACAGTCACAATGTCCAGGATACAATTCAAAATTACCACAAAAATGTCATTAAAAATGTTACCCATTTTCAACAAAAATGGCAATCAATGAAGACCAATCCCAAGTTACACAGGATGCTAGAATTAACAAACAAGAATTTCCAAATAACTATTATAACTAAATTCAATATCTGTCCAACCTACCTCACAGAGTTGTTAAAGGTAAAATATGCAAGCAAAAAGTGCTTTGGAAAGTTTCACATACACTGCATCTAAAAAATAAAAATAGAAGTGGTCTCCACTTTTTATATCTGTTCCCAAAAACCACAGAATAAAGCAAACCATTTTAATATGCATCACCTTTCTTCTAGGAATAAGTTACACTCAAGGACTGATCAAAACCCTATTTTTAAATAAATCACAAAGACAAAAATGTGTGATTATAAATCAAGGCCTATAATGCCTATTGCACCACAAATCATTTTAAAATGCAAAATGGGCCACATGTCACAGTCTATTTTATGCAGTGGGAGGAGACAGTATGCATAGTGGTTACCATCATTGGTTCTGAAGTTAGACAACCTGGGCTCAAATCTTAGCCTCATGACAGAGACGCTTTCTTCCAGGGTGAGTTACTTAGCCTCTCTGGACATCAGTTTCCTACTGGAAAATATCAATATTAATGGTCCCTGCCTCTCAGGATTGTTGCAATAATTCACATACAGGCCTGCATAGCAACTTGGTGCACAGCTGAGTGCTTAATAAATAGCAGCCACTGTAAAGGAGGTCAGGGAGAGAAGGGGACTTGCCCAGCATTGTCCAGCTGGCCAATTACAGAACAGGGAGTAGAACCTGGATCTGTTTTTCCATTTTTAAAACTCTTCTTCACACAAGTTTTTAAATAGACACACATGCACTATAAATTGGTTATCCCAAGTTCCTTAAGCATTCTAAAACACACACACAAAAACACAAATTATAGCTCTGTCATGGCACAAGTTTGATCAAAAAATTATGAATTTTAGAAATCAGAATATTTTATTTTTAAACTATTTTTTATTCCTTTGAATTTGAAAGTCTTAAGATGTGGTTTAGAAGGACACTCTCCTTTTTAAAAGGTGACCCTGAAAATTGTACATGAGTGCTTTTCTATTTCCAATCACTTTCACCAGCGCCCACACCAAGCCTCAGAATTCACTCACACATAATCCTCGATAGCATCTTCATATGGGGGGGGGGGTCTCGCTGCAGCCTTTGTAAGCAGAGACCAAGCACCTCTTGAATATGGTTCTTTGCATTCACCATTTTTCTTTTCTCTTCCTTCCCATTTCCCTAACAGCTGACACAGCATTAAAGAAGTTAAGCTGTTAAAAAAAAATGCTTGAGGAGTTAAAGAGGAAAAGTCACATTTCTTTGCCTGAATAATGTGAGGATTGTTATACCTGTTTGTGAAACTTGGGACTTTGTCTTTAAAAAAAAAAAAAAAAAAAAAACAGGTGTTGGGATGGAAAGCCACTTAGAAAGGCAAACTGTTCTTCTCTGCATAGCCCTCTTGCTCCCCGTGACCGAGTGAAGGGCTTGAGAAATAAACTACAAGTATTAAACACTAACTGTAAAGAAGAAACAGAGATCATCCAAATAGGCAGATCCAAACCTAAGCCGAGAGCCTCTGGCCCCGTTCTTGTTTTGTGAGAAGAAATTAGAACCTTAAAAAGTTTTCAGAATAAGACCCCAAACAACCAAGCCAGGAAGAGGACAGAAAACCCGGAGGAGCCCAAAGGGGTGCAGGAACTTCTGACAGGTGTATGGTGGGAGGACTGGACCAGGAGGCACTGATGAGAACTCAGCCAGAACATTCTAGAATTACAAGGAACAACTGGCCTGATTAATATGCGGAACCTCGGCAAGGCAGAAATGATTCTCAGTTATGTTTCCCACTCCAGGAGAATGTGACTTCCTGTTCGAAATGGAGGAGGGCTTTGTCCCAACACATGATGATCTTCACAGGCTGACATTCTGGTCTCTTCATTACACAGGAATGACGCCTGAAGCTGAAGTGATTAACACAATGTTACACGACTGAAAGCTGAGGCAAGGGGCCAATGTGGAGCCATGGTGAGTCGCCAAGAACTCTGGATTCTTCCAGGGGCTGGCACTACCAGGTTGACTGGCCCTGGGAGATTTCTTTCTCCATCAATGGCCTCAGTTTCCTCATCTGCACAGAGTCAGACAGGTAGGGCGACCCCAAAAGTTCATCTCCCTTCTAAATGATACGAGGAAATCTGTTGGCTATTAATGAACTCATCGATAACACTCATTTCCCATTTAGATTTTCTGAGGAAGTGACTTTGGACAACCATGGTGTACACACACGTACACACATACACAAACAGTACTTTCAGTCTGCAATTGCCTGTCTATTCCTTCAGCACAATTAGGTCAACACTGTTGACCAGAGTATACCACCTCCACCCCAACACTGGGCCGGACTCCATGATACCAGGTGACTGGGTGTGCTGTGGGGTGCCAAATGTCCACATATTGATAATCTTATCACACCTATTGAAAAATCCGGTAAGACTTGAACTACCTTCCTGTCAGATGATTAAATAAGGTCCACAAAAATACTCTGTATTCTTTTTTTTTTTTTTTTTTTTTTTTTTTCCTGAGATAGAGTCTGGCTCTGTCCCCAAGGCTGGAGTGCAGTGGTGTGATCTTGGCTCACTGCAATCTCCGCCTCCTGGGTTCAAGCAATTCTCCTGCCTCAGCCTCCCAAGAAGCTGGGACTACAGGCATGCACCGCCATGCCTGGCTAATTTTTTTGTATTATTTTTAGTAGAAACGGAGTTTCACCGTGTTGCCCAAGCTGGTCTGGAACTCCTGAGCTCAGACAATCCACCCGCCTTGGCCTCCCAAAGTGCTAAGATTACAGTTGTGAGCCACTGCACCTGGCCAAATATTCTGTATTCTTGAAAGCATTCTATTAGTACAAGGCATTTTTACTTTCTTCCACCCTGCTAGCTACTCCCTCAGAGAGGGAGCGTCCCTCAAAGTCCTCCTACTTCTCCCTATCCTTCCCTGTCCTAGAAGCACGAAACCTACCTCTCCAGGCTGCCCTTGCCCTTGTGAACACTGACTTCTCTGACCAATGCCTGTGGCCCTGGTGACCTGGGGTGTGCCACATTCCACACTGTTCTGTCGTGCAGTTGCCCACCCAATATGGTGAACAACAGCCCTTGGAGATGGATCGATTAGGACAAACGTCCTCATTTTGTAGATGAAGGAATGAAGGTTCAAAGGAATTCTTTACATCATTCCTGTCTTGGGGACAAATCTTGTACTTACGTTTGACTCTTCTTTGCATTTGGTATAAAAATAGCTATCATTTACTGAGAATTATCTAGGGGCCTAACCAATCCCTTTTCTGATGACTTTATTCAATTCTAACAACGCCAGGAAATATACTGCATTTTACAGATAAGAAACTCAGACTCACAGGGCCCAAGTAACTCATCCGAGGTCACAGAGCAAATGAGAGAGATGGGTCTCCCAGAAAATCTGCAGGCCTCAGCCCAGAGCTGTGCCACACAAAAGCCCATGCTTTTAATCACTCTGCCAGCACTATTCCCTGACATGCAGGGTGATGGACTGATACACAGCTGCTGATTAATTAGTGAAAGCTGCTGCTATTTGCCCTCCTCCCCCAAGATAAACAAAGGCTGACCATGAGAAAGATACCAGTACACCCCCAGGAAGCCAGCCGATTCTCTGGTGATGAGTGATGCTGGGAACAGCAGACTGGACATCTATGGGCATCTGATGGCCACTTTAAAGCACTCAAGGAGAGGTGAAGAAAAAAAAATAGGCTCCCCTCCAATGCAATTTTTAAACCACTGATTCACCATGCAATGCAGTGTTAAAGTCAAAAGAGCCTTAGCCACCACTGTATTTGCAAAAATTCTGTACTTTGTTTTAAAAAGCACCATTTGTTAGCCCAACATTCCCCATGGAGCCAGTTGGGAGATGACATCTTGACAAGTTGGACTCTTTCAGGACAAAGAATACAAGTTGCATCAGTTCTATTTCTTCCCCAGCCAGAATACACAGGACTAGCCATCAAGGGGTAGAAGCAAAAATGGCTCCTCTCCTCTTAAACCTAGTGATATGGTTTGGATATTTGTCCCCTCCAAATCTCATATTGATATTTGATCTCCCACGTTGGAGGTGGGGCCTAGTGGGAGGTGTTTGGGTCATAGGGGCACATCCCTCACGAAAGGCTTGGTGTCCTCCTTCGAGGTAATGAGTGAGTTCACGTGAGAACTGGTTGTTTAAAAGAGCATGGCACCTCCTCCTCTCTTGCTTCCTCTCTCACCATGTGACACACCAGCTCCCCTTCCACTTGCACAATGTTTGGAAGCTCCTGGAAGCCCTCACCAGAAACAGATGCTGACGCCATGCTTCTTGTACAGACGGTGGAATCATAATCCAAATAAACCTTTTTTCTTTATAAATTGCCCAGTTTCAAGTATTCTTCTATGGCAATACAAACAGACCAAGACACCTAGTATGCTTAGAGTTTTGCTTACCAGCCCCACAATTTTTGAATCTGCAGATTTGGAGCTGCTGGTTCCCAAGAAAGGAATGCTCCCTCCAGGAGACACTGCAGTGGTTTTACTGAACTAGAAGTTGAGATTGCCCCTTGGCTATTTTAGACTACCAATGCCACAGAAACAAAAGGCAAAGAAGGCAATTACCCTACTGACTGGGGTGAATGATCCCAATTTCCACAGGGAAACTGGACTGCTGCCATTGCTGCCATACGACAGGGGCAGAGAAGAGTATGCCTGGCACCTGGAGAGTCTCTAGAGTGCCTCTTGGTACTTCCATGTCCAAGAGTAAAAAATCAATGGAAAACTAAAGCAACTAACAGACATACAGAGAGAATCACTGAGGATTAAGATCCCTAGGTTATTCCACCAGGTAATAAATAAACCTCTGCCACAGAAGGTGCTGGCTGAGGGCAAAAGCCAAGTCCCAGCAGTCACGGTTTCCATATTGAAGCAACATTAATTCCTCCTCTCATTCCACCAATCCCAGATAAATATTCTATATCCTACAGACAGAACCAGGAAAATAATTCATCCCACCCAGAGACAGACACCATGCCAACTGGGACTTTTTGTCTTCCCTTAAGAGTGTGAATACCGTATGAAGCATAGACACATCATAGGCAGAAACAAAGCTGTCCTGCTGTTGTGCCAAGTTGAAAATGTGTAGGAGGATATGTGAATGCTGAGAATCTGAATGGTTGGACTGTGCTGGTCATTTAGTTGCCGTCTTTCTGATCCAAGTCTGACCTGTGTGGTGGGGCAAGGACTGTGCAAACTGCATCCTCGCTTTGCCAGTTGAATTTCTATTGGGTTCTGCCAGTAGGGGCTCAAGATGGAGAAGGCAGAGGGGAACCTTAAAGTCAATATACCTTTACAGAAAGCTGGTGTGCATGTGCAAGAGTTTTAAATTATTCTGAATTATTGCATTTTCATACTAATGATTCACTCATTCAGTCACTCAACAAGCATCCTCAGCACTGAGGCCCTAAGGATTTAGCTGCTTAGAGAACAAGGAAAAACCATGCCCTCATGGAGCTTACCATTATGGTTGGAGGACATGGTAAATACCACATAAATAATAATATGATTTCAGATGATCGTAAGTTCCACAAAGAAAATAAGATAGAAAGCAGAGGTTGACAGCGAGTTGGGCAAGGAAAGAGGCTGTTTGGGGCAAGGTGGTAAAAGAAGGCCTCTCTGAAAAGGTAGCATTTAGGGGGAGACTATAAGGATGGGAGGGAAGAGGGAATGAGCTGGGAGAAGACCTGGGACCCAATGCTTCTAGGCAGACAGGCTCCATTATCCCATCAGAGAGAAACACCCTGGGTCACGTGCTATAAGAGGTATTTGGAGCAATGCCACAGTTGAAGGAGACTCACCATCGTGGGGGAAACTGTCTGCTTACTTCCAGCAAATCCTACAAATCAGATATAGCTTAGTGGTTGAGTTCATGTCCTCACTCTGGCATGTGGTTATTTTTCTTTACTTTCAACTTACATTGCAAGCTGGAGAGAAATGAATTACATCCCCCTGGGTTTCTCTGTTCCGTACAATTAAGAAAAGCTATTTCTTAGTCATAAGGCGGATGAGGACACCAAGATTTCCCATTTTCTCTCCACAGGGAGGCTGTCATCACTCAATATTAATTGATCCTACTTTTCATCCATAAAGCAGGGACTGAAACAAATTTTTGGTCACAAAAATGGCAACTATTACACTATTAAGGTAAATTATTAATGGTGCCTCCATTAAAGCACACTCCTGCTCACATGGCATCAGCTACCTCAATGCATGGTTGTTTCTTTAATGGGGAAAAAGGAGTAAATTATTTGATTTCTTCCTGAAACTGGATTAATCACCTGCACCTATCTCATTTAAGGTTGCTGGGGATTTTCCACAGTTTCATCACAACTGAGAACACACAGACAGGGCTGTAATATGTCTTGAATTCCCAGCAGGAAAGTGTGTCAATCGAATGCAATTTTATTTTTCTGCTAGAGAGCAGATAAAGTGAAAACAGCAAGAAGACACAAGAAACTTTCACAAGTTGAGGAGAGCTAGTATCATTTAAAAAATGTTTCCCTAGACAAATAATTTGATGCTTATTTTTAGAGAGGCGGTGGTGGTGCTGAGTTAGGGAAACCTAGTTTAAAAAAAGAAAAGAAAAAGGAGAAAAACAGTCTAGTTGTATCTACAAATAAACAACCCTCAATGAATCAGGGACATATGGGAAGAGCCGAACCTCATTACCACTGACGGCAGCGACCAGATGCTGGCACCCAGGAAAAAACAATTTTCCTATTCAAGGGAGGGCTCTGCTGCCCACCCTTCCAATTCCTTCTTATTTATTTACATGAGTGCTAGGGCCTTGTGGAAGGCTAACCACAGGACATTTGCATCTCATCAATATGTTTAAATGTCACAAATCTTGACTTTCACAGCTGAAAGCTAGGCTTAGCCACTTACAGCAAGGCTGATGAATAACTGTGGTTGACACAGAAGGCATTTCTTAAACATATAATTTAATCTTGAGAAGTGATGAGCTCTGCTCAACAGGCCCATGGCATGAAATTAGAAAAACATGCTAAGCATGTGTCTCCATAGTATCAAAGAAATGACAAAAATGGAAAAATGAACACAGTGATCATTTGCTTCTAGATTAGCAGAAGAACATCGTAGGGACCACTCTTGTTGATGGTCTTTAAAGGACTATTGCTCCAATCTCCCAGGTGCTGTGTGGTGGCTGCTAAGCACTCACAGCTGCCCCTTCCTCTGGAAAATTGTCCCCAACCAAACAGGAGCTTCCTGGGGGAGTTTAAGTGACTTGAGAGTGTCACAAAAACTATTAATGTGACCCCTTTGTAATACTCACTGTGACACAGACTGTGGACTGTGTCAATTAAAACCCATTTCCACCTCTTTCTAGCTAATCTTCCTGAAATATAGAGCCTGGGGGCCAAAAGCTACATTTCCCATCTCCCAATAAGGAAACTGAGGCACAGAGAAGTGAAGTGACTTTCTCAAGGTCACACAGCTAATAAGTAGCAGAGCCAGAATCTGGAGCCAGGTTGGCTCAAGAGTCTGTGCTCCCAGCAACTCCATGATGTTGTCTCTCATATAGAAGCAAGACTTTTTAACATAAACTGCCTGCATTATTAATATATAACAAATTACCACAAAACAGTGGCTTAAAACAACATTTATTTTCTCATAGTTTCTGTGAGTCAGGAATCCAGGTGCAGCTTATCTGGGTGCCTCTGGCTCAAAATCTTTCATGAGGTTGCCTGAGGACATCGGCCGGGGCTGAAGTCATCTCAAGGCTCCACTGGGGGAAGATCCACTTCCAAGCTCATGCACACAGTTGTTGAGCAAGATTCATATTTACTTCCTCCAGGGCTATTGGGCTTAGGGCCCCAATTCCTCACTGCCTGTTCACAGGAAGCCTCCCTCGGTTCCTTGCCACATGGGTCTCTCCACAGGTCAGCTCACAGCATGGCAACCAGTTTCCTTCAGGGGAGTAATCAAGAGAGAGCAGGAGAGCGCAAGATGGAAGCTACAATCTTTTTGTAAAATCTCGGAAGTGATAACCCATCACTTTTGCTGTATCCTGTTCACTAGAAGCAATTCACTAGGTACACAAGGCCGTGGATACCAGGAGGCAGGGGTCACTGGGGGCCATCTTGGCAGATGTCCACCATGCTACTTGATATCATAACACTAATGAGCAGGAAAGTTGAGTTAAAGTTGCTTTTTCATTAGGTAACTTGGCTCCCAAACCCAAGCACTGTATAGTACTCTAACATTCCTTGCAGGTAGGAGAACAAAACCTTGGCTGGTTCACCCTTCAGGGACACTGATCCCCATCACTTGCCTTAAGCCACTTCTGAATTCACACTTTATATCCAAGAAAGTAAATGGTATTAAGAAAAAAGATATTTTCTTGGTTTTTAGTTGTTTTAGGCTAATTCATTAAATGAAGTCCACAAAAAGAAACTACTTATAGACATGAGAGTAAGTTTTTGTTTTCATTTACAGTTTCTAGATTGGCAAGAAACAGTGGTAAGAAAAGAAACAGTTGGATCACCAGTCTGTGGGATATGGAAGGCAATCCAGAAAAACCTCAACGTCCTCCCCATTCCTTGCACACCTTTACGCATCATTTCAGCCTGGGCTATTAGAAACAGCATCAGTAACTTTTCTTTCACACACTTCATCTTGACCATTTCTCACCAAGCAAGCCATGATGGACTGAAGACCTGTGAGCCCATGCCCAGGGCATCTTTGATGCATCTATTAAGGCCTTAAAAGCTCAGCCTGTTGGCATCAGCAGCCCTGATGAGTCCACTCACCCCCAGGAAGCTCGTTTGATTGAGGTACCTTTTCCAAGCTGCAGTTTGGTTGGTGGGCCCAAAGATTAGATTTCGTTTAGGATTTCCAGGGCCCCCTGCACCTACCAAACAGCAGACAAGTCTCTAGCCATGCAAGGTGCAGCAGGCCAAAGGCAAATAATGGTAAATCATGGCAGATGCTTCTCCAAGATAACACAGAGACTCTATTAGGGCTATACCCAAGCTGGCCTGGTTTCCAGATATAGGAGAACAGACACCAGACTAGGACATTAAAAACTCCAGAATTTGGTGGGATGTTTCAGACACTGTTCCCTACATTGAGAGACCTCACCATCTTGTTCACCATTGCATGCTCAATACAGAGCCTGAAAAAGAGTAGATAATCAATAAATATTGAATGGATCAATTTTGTTAAGTAACTTTGCCAGACAAGACTGCTTTCTCCAAAAAGAAAAGTCCACCCACAAGCTTGCCAGCTCCCTTGGGAATATATTATTATTACCTATCTTGTGTCAAAGCAACATGCATTCCTCATAGCGCCATGTTGTACTCATGCTTACAAACTAATTCTGAGCTTACACTAGGGATGCCCAAGTGAAATAATCCCTTTCCTCTTTTAAGAGGGCCCAATGAGGCTGTCAAACTAATGTGTACTCCTGATAAATCATGTGTATGCACCTGCAAAGTATGTTTATGCAACAGAATAGAAAAACATCTCAGTGGCTGCTAACTGTAGCAGGTACTCCTTGCCCATGTAATTTTTATTTATCAGGAGCTCTGACCTATAAACAAAGAAGAGGATGCCTGAAACACAGAACTGAGGAAATGACCTTCTAGACTTAATGACAGTGGCATGCAACTTGAGGCCAGAATCACCTACCTTTTCACACCAGATTTGCTTTTGAAAATATTTCGTAGATAAAATTCAACAGGACTCCTGTCTTCTGAAGCATTGGTGAAAACTGGTCAAACTATAAAACGACAGTGGACCCAGTGAAATTAGAGAAAGCTTCGTTATAAAATTCTTTAAAGCAATATTGCTAATAATAATTAGTAGGGTGCATAGAATATTAACTTGTTTTCTGTTCCGCTTTAACCAAATTAGATAACAATTATTATCACTACCTCAAGGCTGCTTTTATGAATCCCTGCAGAAAAATAATTTGGTTTTGCTTTGACAGATAACAGTCATCAGCAAGGAATTTCATTTTACTGAAGGCAGCCTTAGTTGCTGAAATTTACTGCTTGGGTTACACACATATACACATGAACACACACACACACAACTGAGCCCATTTTCATACAAGACTGAGTAGTGTTGCTCCTTGGTCTGGATTTAGAGTAGCTGGGAAAAGAGCATGAAGAGTTTTTACATTCAGAAAGGAATGCAAAGGAATGTAAAGAATGCCTTCCTTCCTTTTAAATCTAATCTTATTACTCCCATTAGTGAATATTTAACAATAACATTAACGCTAATAGCAGACTTGGTTGCAACATCAAAAGCAACAATACCAAAGACGAATATAGCAGCTTTGCTCAGAAAAACTTAAAGCTACATCACACATATTATCTCATTTATCTTTTAAAAATCTCTTCAAACTGTAAGAGCATATTTATCTACTTTGAGACATATTTTATGGGAACCGATTTCCTTATTACTCTTTGCATCTTCTGTTTAAAAACAGGGTCTGTTTTTAACACACCTCCCAGCCAGAACCTCAACTCATAACTCATGCCATTGACTTCCTTGCATGAATCTCAAAAACAAAAACCAACTCTTAGCAATTATAGAAACCGGAAACAAAAATGAAACACAAGTAGGAAGTTAAATAACTTCACTGCACCCAACAATTGCTTTTGCCTAAACTGAAATTAAGTAAATAGACACACACACACTCTCCATAAAAACTCTGCTACACAATTTATTAATGAACAGTGAAAAGAAACAGAAGCCAAAAGTGGGTCAGGAGAAACTGTTTAATCTAATAGTCTGGAAATTATACTGGAAGGAACAGATGGTTTCACAGAAGTCAGTGTTACCTAGAGGAGCAAGGAGCGATTTTCTAGGAAAGAAAAATGTTTCCCTACCCTACCGCATATACTATTTTCAGCAAAGGAGGAGTCTATATTCAGCACAGGAAAAGTCCCGATATTGGCACACTTACAAAACTGGGACTAAGTGGCAGCCATCAACACATACTCAAGCTCAGACTTGGCCTTCTGAATCTGAGCTGGAGGTCAAATCTAGCCCTATTTTAAAGCCGGGAACAACAGAAGCCAGCACTACACTCCAGTGGGTTATTGACCAACACTCATGTTCTTGATACCTAAGGAAAGTGGTCCCCAACAAGTCATGGGCAGCATGACCTTTAATGTGGCTCTGGACCCTCAGAGACTCTGTGGGTCCCAGGCAGCAGCGAGACACACAGGGCACATGGAGTCGGAAGACCTCAGTGCAAGCTGCGGCTCTGCAAGACAGGACCACCCTATTTGTCAGGCTCCCTATTTGTCAAACAGAACAAAAAACGTCTCTAGACTTGTAAGGATTAATTGAGCTAAAGTATATCAAGCTGCATTGCAAACCACACAGCATAAGACGACACTCAACCACTGAGTTGCTATTCTCATTCCCACCATCTATGATTCACCAAAACATGCAGCCAAATTCTCCCTAGAGTGGGGCTCAATCAAAAAGAGAGCATCAAAGCTGGGGTCCTTGAATGACCAATCACAGCCAACCAAATATCAAAGCCATACCCGAGGGACCGTTGGTATGGTCCACAATCCTTAAGAGTAAAGAATTGAAGAACGCAAGTCTGAGTTCTGATTCTAGCTCATCACATATTCGCTGCAGAACCATGGGCACATTAGGTAACCTCACTGAGCCTTGTTTCCTCATTTGTAAAATCAGGATCTCTATAAGGATTAATTGACACTGAGCACCATGCATGCCACATTAGCTGTTATTACTGTTGCTACTGTTAACAATGATTATATCAATACCAGGAGCGTCCAAGTCCACTGCTCCATCACAATACATCATCTGCAGGGATCCCCAGAGAGGCCAGGGAGGGCGCAGGGGCAGAACAGCCTTTCTGCCATGAAGATGAAGGACTGTACCAGGAGGAGCCTCCATCCGGGGTGAGCTTAAATTTGCGGAAATATGGAAAGTCCCCCCCCACCCATCTCTGACCCTGGGGCCTCTTGCAGCAATATCAAGGGCTGCTTAGAGCCTCCCTTCTAGTCATCCACCTTCCCTCATCCAGGGCTTCTGACATTTTGCTCCAAGGTTTGTTTGTTTTTACTTAGAAAAAATGCCATCAACGTCAGTGACTGTATGCTCAGTTCTGCTGAAGAGCTGCAAATGTTATAGATGGATTTGTTATGTTCTAAAACTGCAGGTATCATATTTACAGAGAGGTAATAAATACCTCGTTAAGGAAAGGCAAAACAAACACTTCAGAGTACTTGAGGCTCTATCTAAAGGAACCCCATGGTGAAACCCACTTTAAACCAAGAATCCTCCTGTAATGCAAATAAGTACTCATCCCCTCCAATTCTCTTCCTTCCTTTCCCTAGTTTGCGATGTTGGGCTCCCCTGTAAAACGCCCCCCTCCCTCCCAGAACCTGCAGGCACCAGCAGCCAGGTATCCATCTTAGCCAGCTCCCTGAGACATCACAGACTTCAGCTGAGTCTGTTGACACCTGTTCTGTGGTGTGAACTGTAGGTGGGGTGGGGACACAGAACCAAACCACACCACCAAGACTGACTTAATTGGTCTAGTGTGCAGCCGGGCATGGGAACTTTTTAAACAACCTTTGAGAATCATTGTATCACCTTGTATTCTTATTTTTATTCCTCTGGCCTGTCCTCCCAAATATATTCCAAGTCACCTAAAGGAAGTAAGTTATGATTTGGTCATAATACATAGGTAGGTAAGTAAATATTTATTGAATTTATTTTATACTCAAAAGACCACACTAGTATAATTTTTTTCCGCCATCTCCACTCAAATTAAAAAAAAAATTGTACTCCACATGATCTTTTAAGGTTCTCCAAGTGTAGTCCCCAGACCAGCAGCATCAGCATTGCCTGGGAACTTATTACAAAAGCAGATTCTCAGGCCTTGCCCTAGACTTACTAAATCAGAAACTTTGAGGATGGGGTCCAGGACTCTGCATTTTGACAAGCCCTCCAGGCTATTCTGATTCACTCTCAAGGTTGGGAACCACTCCTTTAAGCTAATGATTAGTTTTAAAGGCTTTTCTGGAGATTGACATTATTTTAGATGAGGCCATGGAATTGGCCTATCATCTCCCTTCATGAAATCAGAAAGGCTAATAGTGCCAGGATTTATAACTAGCCATTAGGCACCCAAACACTTAGCTCCCCACAACTTTCATTTCTTAATTTTCAGAATATAATGTAAATCATGATCCATTTTTTTAGATTAGTCTTTTTCCCAGCCGTGAAGGGAGACTGAAAGGACAACTCTTATAAACAACGATTATCAGCTGCTTCTGTAGTTGTATGTCGGGCTAAAATCCCCCAGACTGGAGGTCAAAGAAAAACTGGACCTGTAGAAAATTTATTGCGCAATGTGCATGTCTTGAATAAGGAATGTCATCCTGTTATTATCACGACCACCCAAAATTTATATACAGAGTTTACGGCTAGAATGCTGGTGGCCGAAAGCCAAGTATGAGCCTGGTCAGCACAATGTCGAAGAAAGCATCCCGAAAATCAGTTCTTAAAGTCCTCTTAGACAGGAAAACCACAAAGATGGGAATTTGTAAAATGCAGCAGTGTGGAATGATCCTCGAAATTGTAATGTGTGTCATGGGAATGTCTTATAAGGAGGAACTCAAGAATAGAAACAGAAGACAAGCTTGAGAAAGGGGCAAAGGTGAATAAATTACCTTTGAACTTTTTCATGTTGAAGCCCTTCAATTCAGTTTAAACCCACCACAGCACACAGAAGATTCAGGAACCAAGAAAGCCAAAGTGAAGGCTTTGCTGTTCTGTAAAACTACAAGATATCCTGCAAAGCTCCAAGTGTTTGGTGGCCTAGCAAGTTTCTTTTATAACTGCTCCAAACTCAGTATCTCAATTTATTCTTCTACACCGTGGGGGTGACTCCACCTACCTCATAAGATTGTTGTTAGTTTGTTTAGAAGAGATTAATACAACAGTAGGTGCTGAATAAAAAGTAACTCTGACTATTACCTATAAAAAAAATGAAGCTATCCACTCTCATACATTGTTTTTGGAAATGTAAAATAGAACAAACACTTTGGAAAACAGTTGAGCAGTATCTTATAAAGGTAAACATGTATTTAGCATACAACCCAACAATTCCACTCCTACATATTTCCCCAACAGAAGAGAAAACATCCACACATAACACTTGTTCGTGGATATTCAGCTTTTTTTTTCATAATAGCCCCGAACTGGAAATTTCCCAAATGTTCAACAGGAAAATGATTCAACAAATTGTGGCACATGCAAACAAGGGAATATTACTCAGAAACAAAAAGGAATGAACTCTTGATACACACAACAGCGAGGACTCAATACATACAACAGCACAGACTCCATACATACAACAGCCAGGACTCCATACATACAACAGCAAGGACTCCATATATACAACAAGGACCCCAAACATACAACAGCAAGGACCCCATACATACAACAGCAAGGACCCCATACATACAACAGCAAGGACTCCATACATAAAACAGCAAGGACTCCATACATACAACAGCA
Source organism: Pongo abelii (assembly GCF_028885655.2). NCBI lineage: Eukaryota > Metazoa > Chordata > Mammalia > Primates > Hominidae > Pongo > Pongo abelii. The sequence continues at coordinate 138,260,431 of NC_085928.1, read as the reverse complement.
CAGACTGAACTGCAAAGGCATTAGGCTGAGTTAAAGAAGCCAGAGGCACACACACTGTATGATTCTATGTACATATTATTCAAAAAGAAGCAAAACTATTCAACAGTGACACACAGCAGATCAGCAGTTGGCTGGGTCAGGGCAGGCACCTGAGGGAACTTTCTGGGGTGATGGAAAAGTTTTATATCTTGAGTGTGGTGATAGTTCTACAAATGTTTACACCTATCAGAACTCATCACGCAGGCACTTCATATGGGTGTGTTTCATGGTATTTAAATTATAGTTCAATAAAGTTATTCAAACAAATATCACCGCGACACCCTTCAGAGGACTGGCGGTTGGCGCTGAGCTCTCTTTCATGTGCAGTGGATAAGCTTTGAGTGGAAAGAGCTGAAACACTGGATTCTGGGCCCACTTACTACTTGTTGCCTGCCAAATCAATTTCTTCATCTGAAAAGAAAAGAAAAATACCTTCCTTTCAGCTTTCAGGGCTACTGGAATCATCAAGTGAGAGCATTATTGGAGAATGCTTTAAAGCAGACTCAGCATCTGGCTGTGGGGAACTCGTGTCATCCACCCAGGTGCCCAGCACACCCACCTCCTCCTCTGCTTCCTGCTGTCCTTCACCTGCCAGACAGTCCTTAGGACCACCTCCTAGTCTCTCTTTCCCCCACTCCTTTTCTTGTCCCCACTGCCACTATCTTGACTGAGGCCACCTTTACCTTGCCTGATGACTGCAATGGTTTCTACATGGTTCCCCTCCCCCAGCATTGCCCCTTCCATGCTTCTTCATTCTAAATCCAGACAAATCTTTCCAGAATGAGAATTTGATGTCACCTGCACCCCCTCCATCTTAAAAACCTTCAGTGCTTTTGAGCTTAGACTCCTCAGCCCAACACCTAAGACCTTTCATCATCTGGCCCTACTTTCTTCTCCCCCAAAGAACATGCTCCAACCAAACTGAACTGCCTGGGGCTCCCCACATATGCAGCGTTATCTCTGCGTTTTGATCCCTCCCACAAGTTGTCTCCTCTTCATGAAAAGATTATCTTCTTCCGCCCTCTTCTCCCATCTTTTCCCTGACTAACAGCCAACTGTCCCTGGCACCAGATTTGCATAAAACTCCAAATTCACCTGAGGATTTCAAGTCTTCCTTGACACACAGACTCCTTCATCAAGCCTGGGCTACCACCATCCCATCAGTCTCCATTACTCTAGCATCAAGTACTGGTTCTTCATCTGTGAGAGAGATTGAACCAAAGTAAAGTACCAATCTATAGTCTGGTGCTATGGACTGAATTGTGTCCTTCCAAATCATCGTAACCCCTAAAGTGACTACATTTGGAGTAAGAAAGTAATGAAGGTCAAATCATGTCATAAGGATGGGGCACAATCTGATGGGACTAGTGTCCTTACAACATGAGACACAAGAGAGCTTGTGCTCGCTCCTGTTCTCTTTTTCTCGCTCTCTGTCTGTCTTCCCCTCAACCCCCGTCTTCCCTCCCTGCCTCTCTGCCATGTGAGGACACAATGAGAAGGCTGTTGTCTGCAAGCCAAGAGAGCCCTGACCAGAACCCAACCATGCTGGCACCTTGATCTCCAGGGTAGCAACTTCCAGCCTCCAGAACTATGAGAAAATATGCATCTGTTGTTTAAGCCAGTCTGTGGTATTTTATTATGGCCACCCGAGCTGACTAAGGCAACCCAGGAACACCTCCTGTCTGGTTCACCCACATGTCCCCAAGACATGGCATCTGGCCCAAGGTTGACCTTCAATAAATATTTGTGGAATCAATGAATCCTCCTATGGTCACTATGAACCTAAGGGCAAATCTTCATGATAAAATGGTACATTGTTATGAGTTAGAGACACAGATTCTGACCTGAAACCGAGTTTTCCTCTCTTGAAAACAGACTAGAACAGTGTTAAGCTATAGAACTTTCGGCGATGATAAAAATGTTCTCTGTCTGCGCTGTCCAATAGCAGTCACCAGCCACACATGGCTACTGAGCACTTGAAATGTGGCTAGTGTGACAGAAGAACGGTATATTTTATTTTACTTTGTTTTAATTAATGATTACATATAAATACCATGTGGCTGGTGGCTCCTGTACTAGTCAGTGCAGGACTGGACCATTCAAGGAAGGCCCAAGCCCTGGGCACCGGCCTTATTACACAGATTGCTCTCCGTGCCAACTGTCCCTGGCACCAAATGTGCATAAAACACAGTCGATTTTCACAGAGCTGACACAGGTAGCTTTCAAGTGGTGTTAGAGTGGCCTGGCATGGAAAGGCTGGCAAAACACTCACACAAAAGGCATAATGGGGTACTGTTTTGCAGAAATTGTGATGCTTTATGGGCCTCCATCTGAGATGAAACCCATCAAAGGACAGGTTCATCCCTCGGTGACCAGAGTTAATTGAAAATTTAAGACCCAATCAAATCACCCAGAATTGAGATTTTTGGCAGCTTATGTGCTTCACTGTAAGATTCCTGCTGCTTTCGCCTCTGCCAGCCCCACAAGTGAGGCTGCATGTTCCAGTATCTTCAACAACAGCATTGAGCTTTAAGCAAGGCACAAACTCAACAGTGTTAACTGTGATCTTGACTTTTTTTTTTTTTTTTTTGAGATGGAGTTTCACTCTTGTTGCCCAGGCTGGAGTGCAATGGTGCGATCTCAGCTCACCGCAACCTCTGCCTCCCAGGTTCAAGCAATTCTGCCTCAGCGTCCCGAGTAGCTGGGATTATAGGCATGCGCCACCACATCTGGCTAACTTTGTATTTTTAGTAGAGATGGGGTTTCTCCATGCTGGTCAGGCTGGTCTGGAACTCCTGACCTCAGGTGATCCACCTGCCTCGGCCTTCCAAAGTGTTGGGATTACAGGCGTGAGCCACTGCACCCGGCTTATCCTCACTTTTTTGAAAATGCACATGGCACCCTTCCTACCTAAGCCATTAGGTGGACATGGGCCAATACCTCCCTGACTTGTATTTGCCTAAGAGTCAAATAAGCATCATCTTATGAAAAATAAGTGATAGAGTGTCATTTAAAAATCTGCTATGGTTAAAACCTTATGGAAGAGGAATCTTCTTATACCATTCTACATGATAATAAGTTTTCTAACAACAACATTTCAGTTGGTGTTAATGCCTATTTGTGTAGCATCTTGCAGTCTGGCATCACAAGAGCTTTGATGCCCAAGATTCTAGAATTCTATATTTGAATTCTCCCCCCGACCACTTCCTAGCACTGCCTCTTTGGGCAAGTTACTTAACCTCGCTGAGCATCCATTTCCTTGTCTGCAAAAAGAAATGAGTGTATCCACCTACCTTACTGGGTTACTGCAAACATAAAATGACATAAGAAGCCACACAAAGACTAACGTTCATAGCAACTTAACCTGTGATAGCCAAAACCTGGAAATGACCCAAATGTTTATCAACCGGTGAATGGAAAAACAAACTGTGGTACAATCAAACAACAGAATACTACTCAGCAGTAAAACAGAAAACACACCAAACAACATAAATAAATCTTAAATGAGTAAGTTGAGTGAATGAAAAGAGCTAGGTTTTGAAAAAGAGTACATACTATTTGATTCCATTTATATAACATTCTGGGAAATAAAATCAGTGATGGAGGCCGGGTGAGGTGGCTCACACCTGTAATCCCAGCACTTTGGGAAGCTGAGGCAGGCAGATCACCTGAGATCAGGAGTTTGAGACCAGCCTGGCCAACATGGCAAAAGCCTGTGTCTACTAAAAATAAAAAAATTAGCTGGGCGTGGTGGCAGGCACCTGTAATCCCAACTACTCGGGAGGCTGAGGCACAAGAATTCTTTGAACCCAGGAGGTGAAGATTGCAGTGAGCCGAGATTGCACCACCACACTCCAGCCTGGGCAACAGAGCGAGATTTCGCTTAAAAAAAAAAAAAAAAAAAAAAATCAGTGATGGAGAGGAGATTAGCAGTTGTCTGGGGTTGGAGGGATAACAAAGGGGCATGAGGAAACTTCTGGGGCAATGGAAATGTTCTGCATCTTGATGTGATGAGGGTTTTATGGGTTTGAACACTTTAAATATGTGCAATGTAGTGTACTTCATTTATACTTTGATAAAGCTGAAAAATTTCTGAAACATGAGATCAGGCCAGTGCAGTGGCTCATGCCTGTAATCCCAGCACTTTGGGGGGCTGAGGTAGGTGGACCACTTGAGGTCAGGAGTTCGAGACCAGCCTGGCCAACATGGTGAAACCCCATCTCTACTAAAAATACCAAAATTAGCCATGTGTAGTGGTGCATGCTTGGAATCCCAGATACTCAAGAGGCTGAGGCATAAGAATCACTTGAACCTGGGAGGCAGAGGTTGCAGTGAGCCGAGATCACAACACTGCACTCCAGACTAGGTGACAGAGCGAGACTCCATCTCAAAAAAAACAAAATAAAGAAAGAAAAATGAGATGAGGAAGTAATGTCCTATCACAGGACTGGGCACATAGTAGCACTCAACAAACGTCAGCTCCATTCTGGAGAATAAAGAATAATCTCATTAGAACTCCTGGGAGAAAAACATGAGAGACTGCCAGGGAAAGGAGTCAGCATTTAGTTCTAGGTTTACTAGGACCTGACTATGCAAGACAGGCTCATCTCAGCTAGAAAGCTGAACAAGGAAGACAAACAGAAAGATAAACAAGGCTTGGTCCTTGCCCTGAGGGAAACACAAATAGGTTTAATATATGATGTAATCAAAATGTCAAAAGGACAGTATTGACAAACTACAGGCGTGCACAAGAGAGTAATTCTGATAGAATGGTTGTCAAGAAGGAACAAATCCAGGTGGGTGGGGTCCTAGCAAGCAGTAAGAGGTGGGGGCCTGTGCAGAAAGAGCTGTCTGCACTGAATCAGAGAAGCAGAGAACGGAGGGTCCTAGGCGGGGGCAGTGGGCAATGCCATGACACATCGTCCTCCAGGGAACAATAGGGAGAGGATCTGGGAAGGGCAAGACCAAGCTACAGAAAGCCCTGAGCTCTGGCTTGAGTCTCAACTTCATCCATCCAGGGGAACCCCCTAAAGAGTTGTGCAGAATCAGATGTGTGTTTTACACAAGCAGGTCCTATCTACAGGGCAACTGGGCAATTTATCAAGAGTGCCAACATTCGCATCCCTCAATTCAGTAATTCCTGAGGAAATAGTCAGAAATGTGTACAAAGATTTATAGACAACATTGCTTATAACAACATTATTTGTAATAGCCCAAAGCCCAAAATAACTTAAATGTCCAATAAAAGGGGACTGCGAAATAAATTATGGTACACTGAGTGATTAAATCATATATAGCCATTAAATCATACTTTCCGAGCATAGGCATGACAGGTGCACACCTCACTGTACAATGTTAAGTCACATAAAAGCAGGATTCAAAAATATATGGTGAGTATTCATTCAGCAAATATTTGCTGATTATCTATTTAAGTGCCAGGCACTGTCCTAAGCACTGAGGGAGCAGCAGAGAATAAAAGAGAGAAAATCCCTGCACTCATGGGAAGAGAGGAAACAAATAGCAATAAGCAAGATATATACCAGGTTACATGGTAAGAAGTGCTATGGAGAAAATCAAGAGGGGAAAGACATGGGGAATTGGGGAGAAGGTAGAAATTTTAAAGAGGTGGTCAAGGAAAGTTTCAGAGAGAAGGGGGTTAAGAAGATGAGCAGGGGGATCCCGGGGGAGAACTTCCAGGCAGAGGAACAGGCAGTGCAAAAGCCCGGAGGAGGCCTGGCAGGTTCACGAAAGAGCAAAGTCAAAGCAGTGGAACACCGAAGACAAGCAGTGGGAGAATGTGGTCAAGGGGAGCTGTGCCACTCCTGGTATGGTTGCAGCCACAGGAGAGCTCTGAGCAGAGGACTGGCAGGATCTGTAGGAGGACGAGGGCAGGAGCAGGGAGGCCATGTGGGATATCCCCCAGTGTTGTCCTAGCTCATTATAATGGGTGTATGTTTATTTCATAATCAGAAAACAAAAGGTAATTCCATGAAGGACAGCACAATGCACAAAAGCAGTGTGGATGCTGCAGCTGAAGCTCAGGGAAACAAACAAATAAGAAGGTCAGGGAAATCATTCAGAGAGCAGCTATGAAGCAGTGGGGGGACAAAGCACTGCATGGAAACTTCATGTGTTTGTGAAGGTTCTTAGGAGCAAAGTTACTCTTCGTCATAATGAAAAACACATAACCACGATAACCACGATGCAAAACAAAACAAAAAACAACTGCAAAAGGGAGAAAAAAGAATTCCCCCAACATCTCAGCATCCTAATACTTCTTGATATACTTCTTTCCAATCCTTTCTCCTAGACATGCTTTTGTTTTTCCCTAATCCTCCCACAATGCCCAGCACATTGAAGGCACTTAAAAATTCACTGAACAAATAAATGGAGGGCCAAATGCATGACTAAATGCTCCAAATAATTGTGTGTTACATTAGCTATATTAGAGGCATTTACAGACATGGTTTTAATAGGCTTGTGTGAAGGAATGACAACTACACACAGGGGGAGGGCATGGTCATAGGTATCTGCACATTTAAGAGGATGGTGGTGGCATGACTGACTCATCAAGGGCACCGGAAGGAAGCAATCTGAAAAGGAAGACACACAGAATGTCCCTGCAGAGACACTCAGCTGTCCTTTTTCAGAGCTCAAGAAGCAACTGGAGCCTCCGCACGGAGACAGTCACGGCAGAAAGAGTAGTCAAGGAGGAGGGGAGGAAGAGAAACACTTGCAGACCCTACTGTATGCCAGACATTGTGCTATGAGCTTCACACATATCTACCCCTTCTAATCTTCACAACTGCCCCATGAAGTGGACACCCGTGTTCCTTTTATAGATGAGGACACTGCAGGACTGGGAAGCTCAGTCATTTACCCAGTTCCTCTGAAGCAGAGCCAGGACTCAAATCCATGAACACGAGGGCTTTTTCCACTCATTCTCCTTTGTGATCATAGAAGCTTAAAGTATATCCAGAAGCCCAGGGAGAAAATGTGTTCAGATGACTTCATTACATAGTGCCCAGTTTTTGCTCTCAAACTCCTGGGACCCAAAAAGAATAGCATGTTCTTCCTCTTCCAAAAACATGTCTTATAATGTTTTCCAACTTACGATTAAAACCTGTGGAGTTCTTTTATTCTTTTCATTTGTATGAGTCTCCTGTCTCCCATCAGATAGAACACTCCAAGATGCCAGGACAGGCTCACGACTTCCCCCGTAACACTGGCCCAACACTCTGCACACAGCAGGTGCTCAGCAAATGCTCTGATACTGATGCTGACCATCCCTTGCCAGTCTTCTCGGGCTATTCCCTGTTTCCTTAGTCCTTGGACACTAGTATGGTAGGTGACCCGACTCCCTCTGGCTCAGCCAAGGCAAAGCCAAGCCCAGAAGGATGAGCCCTCTTGTGAGATGGCAGACAACAGGCAGGTGAATTTGGGTAGAGAGGAAGTTTCATACGAGGAGAGAAGGCAAACCTTCCTTCTCCACGGAGCTTGCTATGAAACTGTCTGCAAACTCGTTGGCTCATGAGCCAAATTCAGCCTATCCATATGTATTGCTTGGCTCACACATGATTTTCATTTGTTAAAACTGTAATTAGTTGCCTTTTTTTTTTTTTTTTGAGACAGAGTCTCGCTCTGTTGCCCAGGCTGGAGTGCAGTGGCGCGATCTCGGCTCACTGCAACTTCCGCCTCCTGGGTTCAAGAAATTCTCCTGCCTCAGCCTCCCGAGTAGCTGGGATTACAGGCACCCGCCACCACGCCTGGCTAATTTTTTGCATTTTCAGTAGAGACGGGGTTTCACTATGTTGGTCAGGCTGGTCTTGAACTCCTGACCTCAGGTGATCCACCCGCCTCGGCCTCCCAAAGTGCTGGGATTACAGGCGTGAACCACTGTGCCCAGCCACTATTTTTTAAAAAGTGAGAGATTTCACATAAAAATCTGGATCTCTGTAAGCCGCCCCCTTGAGACAGGCCTGCCCTTTGCATTTCTTCACAGCCCCCACCCCGTCCAGCTCTCCAACTGCACCCCTATCCCCTGCAGGCCCTGGAGACCCCACCTGCCCCCATCCATACCCACCCCATGTACTCACAAGCACTCAGAGTCGTGAACTCCAAGAAGCGGTATTCATAGGACACATCTATCTTGGTTTCCACCTGAGGCCTCTTCAAAGTTGAATAAATATTCCCAGGCCGTTTTTCATCACGTTTCTCTAACTTGTTCAATCCGCAACCCATTTCAGCAGCTGCTGGCCAAAGGAAAAAGGCGGGGAGGTGATTTTTTTTCTGAGATTTTGTCTTTAAATACCCTAGTATAAAAGATGCCGTAATTTTCCTGAAGAATACATGACAGACCTCAGCCCTTATGAAACTGAGAATACAATTTAATATAGGACCTGAACACAGAGGACTGTGCTCAGTACTCAGGCTGGCTTCTCCTTCTGCTAAGATACTATTACCAGCTGTCCTGAGATTTTTTAAAATGACACCAAAAGCATACCTGTTTTATATCTTTTTTTCCCATCTGAGGAAAATAATACCTCCCACTGCCTCAGTTCCACTATAATCTGTATCCATGAATAAAAAATGGAATCTCAAAAGCAATACGGTGCATTATAGTGTCAGCCTATCTATAAAAAACAGGAGATGTGTCACCTTCACTGTGGTTGCTAAGACAGAATAAGTTGTTGTTACAATTTCCAAACTCCAAGTCCTTTCTACCCTCAACAGTAATTATTTAGACAGGAAATTTATATTCATAAAACATCTCTAAAAGTAGATGGTGGTATTTTTATGGGCCTTGTCTGAAAGTCCCCTTTTTCTTCATTTTTAGACCAAACTGCAGGAAATAATAGTATGCTTCCAAGCTCTTAGAGAGTCATTTTAGACCAAAATGAAAACTGACTGAACACTAATAGCAGGGATAGAGCAATCGGAAGCAGAAATCCACGTGTATTACAGCAAAAATCTGTAGTTCCAGTTTGAAAAGAAAATAAAGAAATGTTAAAGTAATGGGCACATTAAGGTGAGCTGAGCTTCCAATCTTCCATGGGATTAAAAACAATGAAGGCTCTGTTTATTTGGGCAGAATGACTTTCATGAAATAGCTTTTCATCCACTCCCCCAACTTCAGCAGAAGAGATTTTGCTTCTGTGTACTAAGCATAACCGATGCTTCCCTCCTCTCTTGGGGTACCACTGCTGCCATCAGAACATATTTCACAAAAATATTAACCAGCCAAGAATATCACACACAGAAACACAGTGACCGCTTCCTTTTAGAGATAAGAATTTCCTTTTGCTTAATTCATTTACAAGGTACCCAGCTTCCTAAGGCAATTTGGCAAGCTCCAGAAAAACAAACTGTACCTCAAAAAAGCAACGAGGGCATGGGGCGGGTGGAGTGGAAGGAGATGGTGTAGCGACAACTAGGCTCTACTTTTCAGTCATTAAAAAAAGTCTGAAAGAATGGATAAGAACAGGAAGGCTTACTTATGCCTTAATAAGGGAACATTAGTATCCAAAGGGCCAGAGCAGACATGATTTATGTGCAATCTGCATGAACTGATTACTTGTAAAATACTCTGTAGTTCTGCAGATGAAACAGCTGATATGTAAAGGGCTGCATATTTAACTGCTGAAAAGCAAGCCGGCTGGCATCTACTGGGACAAAGCAGAAAAGAAATGGACAAGGAAGCTTCTAAGTGTTGGGAACACGTAGCCCGTCGAGATGTTCACTGTTACTCTCTGCAAAGAGCCCAAAGGCTCACCAAGTCACTCATTCATGCAGATTTACTCATGCCTACTACGGGCGAAGCATTATTAGCGATTCAAACAATGTGGTCTTTGCCCTCAAGGAGGTTAGGCTACTACAAGAGGGAGGACATTCAAGCTATAACACAAGATGGGAAAATGGCAGGGGCCTGGATTGGGTATTTGAGATGGGCTTTGCTGGACAGACCCCAAATTTGATGACGTAGAGATGGAGGCACAGCAAGAGCAAAGGCATGGAGGCAGGAAGCTGCCCTATCTGAAGGGAAAGGGCAGGCAGTGCAGTTTGGCAGGCTAGAGAGGCAGCGTGGGGTTTAGGGTGTCAGAGATCCCACCACTAGCCCATATGGTGCCTTTGTGAGAATTCGAAAAAGGTGCCCCCTCCTCTGAGGAATGCAGCCCTGTCCCAGCCATGTCTTACTGAGCACAGCAAGGTCTGGATCTAAGCCCCTGCATCCCCCCTTGGGAACAATCTTTATAACTGTATGTGGCAGTGCTGCTTCAGTAGGGGGGAAGTTAAGCAAAATTGATTATGATTAGCTAGCCATGTAAACAAATATGGGGGTGGAGGCAAAGATTTCTTAAAGAGGACACAAAAAGCTCTAACTACAAAAGAAAATTTTGATAATGTGGGCTATATTAAGATTTAAAACTTCTGTTCCTCAAAACGCACATTAAAGAGTGAAAAGGCAATCCAGAGACTGAAATAAGCTATTTGCAATACATTTGTCAAGTGGTGCACTGGTAAACCAGCTCTCCAAGAAAGAGAGGAAGCCCCGATTTGTAGTTTGCCTATTTCTGTGGTGTAAACACACCCACCATGGCAGATTTCAAGCTGCCAAACATGATGCCGCAGAAGGCAGAGTTGGGAAGAGATGCTAAAATCAGCTCTCAAAAGCCAGTGCGTGTTGGCTCCTGCACACTAATGCATTCATGCAACAAAGGACTCACATCCACCATGAATAAAAGAGCGCCTAACAAATCGATAAGGAAAAGATACACTACCCAACAGCAAAGAGGTGAAATGCCCCAATAAACACCCAGGAGGATATGCAAATGGCCAAGGAACATATGAGAAGAAGCTCAACTTCATGACTCATCAGGGAAATGAAGGGAAGACCACAGTGAGATTTAACAGGCATCTACCAGAATAGCTCGACATTTTAAAAGCTGATAATACCAAGTGTTGGCAAGGATAAGAAGCAAATGAAATTCCCCTACACTGATGGTGAGAGTGTGAATTGGTACAACCACCTTGGAAAACTGACAATATGTTGGAAAGCTGAATGCATGCCTATCCTGTGACCCAGAAATTCCTCTGGGTATATACAGAAATGTACACACATGGGCATCGAAAGACACGTATGACAATGCTAACAGTAGCATTACTCATACCAGCCCCATCCTGAAAACTGCCCAAACACCTTCCAGGAGAATAGATAAATACATTATGGTATATTCACACAATGAAATATTATAAAGCAACGAAAACATGGAAACTAGGATTACACACTACATTAATGAATCTCAAAAATCAAAATGGAGTGGGGGTGGGGGCAGCCAGACACAAAAAGTACATTCTTTCTTACTCCCATTATACAGAGTTCCAAAACAGGCAACACTTATTTCCAGTGTTAGAAGCTGGGGTGCCAGTTACCCTTGGGAGAACAGTGACTGCATAGAGGATGGGGGGCTTCTAGGGTACCAGCTTTGCCATTTCTTGATCTGGGTGTCAGTTTGTGATGATTCACTGGGCCACTGAACAGTCTCTGTATTGATTTGTGTGCTTTCCCATACTTATACTAAAACGTTCAACAATAATAAACAAATCTGTGACCTTACAAATGCACAGATACATCTCCAACAATAACGTGAGGATGGAATAAAGACAAAACACAAAATCATCTACGTACTGGGTCTCAATTCTTCTGAATAAACACTGAAGCAATATTTACAGTAGGCATGTTCATCTGATGTTAACTTATCCAATAAAGCCACTGTGTATACATTACAGAGTTCTGAGAAGGAGAAAGGACTCTTCTCTCTATCAGGCTGGTGGCAGCTTCTAACGGGTGGCGGCAGGTTCTCCCTACTGGCCCCTGCTGGAGACTCTGAGGGACCAAGGCTGAGTGAGGAGCGGATAGGCTGGCAAGCAAGGGAAGGCACTCAGGCCCACCGTGCTGCATACTCAGGCAGACCTGCCTTGCTCTGGAAGGCAGGGTGTTTGAAGACCTCCAAGAAGGAGCCTGTTCCTCAAAAATCCTCCCACTTTTGCTACCTTATTATGTAAATTCTCATATTAGAGGTTCATTCCTTTGAAATCAGAATTACCTTTCCTAAGTATCTGCTTTGAAATGACAAATATCTCCATGGGAAGGACAGGAAACTAAGCTCCTGGTAGCCACTACCACTTTCGTTTGATTTTATTTTGTCTATAATTTTTAATCTATATTTAGTTTCTTTGATAAAGGACAGGTTCCCTGATAGCAGAAAGGAGAGGGTTACCAGGATGAGAAGAAAGGTTTGGAAAGGGTTGGGGTGGGGATCAGGACAGTACCAAGAGGCATTAGAAAACTCTTGTGATTCACAAGAGTTTAAAGTTTCAGTCAGACTCCCAACCTTGAGGCTTCTGCCCCAGCTTATCCCGAAGGGCATTGTGCTTGATATCACAGGACATAAAGGGGCTCTGGGCAAATCATCCATGTGATCAGACACAGAAAAGATAAAGAGTATGTTACATTAAACCAAATTTGGCTTGAGGATGCCTCCATACTTGAGTCATTACATAACAATTGCAACTTAGTTTAGTAGGTAAACTACATGAAAGCCTAACTTAGGATGTAAACTTCTGTAACAAATAGCTGAGTCTCAGCCAATCACAGCAGCAGAATGCAGTCAATCACAGGCAGCGAACTAATGTAACCAAGCCAGCTGACTCTGTACCTCACTTCTCTTTTCTGTACACAAAACACTGCCAGGATGTGTTTCAGGCAGGTCACTGAACCTGTTCTGGTTCTGAGGCTGCCCGATTTATGAAGTTTTCTTTGCTCATTCAAACTGTGTTAAATTTAATTTGTATCAAGTTTTTCTTTTAATAAATACCAGCCAGCGGCAAAACTGTAATATCATTGAATCCTTGAATCTCAAATTTTAGAGACTGATTTCTCTGGAGTGCGTGCAACCCTGGCTAAGCAACTGTTTCTAAAGCACAGGCCTCTTTGGAAAGGGAGACACAGGAAGCAGTTGCTGGCCATCAAAACCTTAGTGTGAATTAGTTCCTCCTACTCTTTTGTGTAGAGGCAGCTAGCCTGCTTCCTGCTGCCACACCTGCATTCCTTTTATTTCGCCCTGGATTCTTCCCCCAACTCCCACCCCTGTCAAAATAGGAAAGACTTTCACATCATTTCAAAAATGTCTATACTATGCTCAAAACAAGTCAGAAAAATCTAGCTTATAAAAAGTAGGAAAAATAAGCTGTAACAGTGACTTGCACCCTATTGTAGAGTTTTGTAGACTATATTATTTACCATGTGACATTCCCAAACCATGCTCACATTAGAATCCTGCAAGAGGATGGAGGCAAAAGATGGGTATGTCGCTTTTGAGGGCAGTGGGAGGGAAGGCAGAAGAAAGGGTCTAAGGAATAGTACTGCCAGATGCAGACAGAAGACACGGGTGTGCTGCACATTCCCTCACACAGACATTCAGGGAGTGTCTCAGTAGAAGCACATCTCTCACATGGGTCAAAGTCTCTAGTAAGGTGGAAGGTAAATGGTAAGTAGGATGGTTTTTAAATGTGGCTCCAAAATCCACTGACATTCCTCCTATTGAGCCTATTGAGAGGTGAGGTCTATGTCAATTACCCTGAATGTGGGCTCCAGGATGGCTTGACCAATAGAATATGATGGAATAACACAGTTCCAGTTTCTGGACCCAGCTTTAAGAAACTTGAGAGCATTTACTCCCTGACTCTTGGGGTGCCTGCTCTTGGAATCCAGCCACCATGCCATGAGGAAGCTCAAGTAGCCCCAAAGAGGGGCCCATGTGTAGACGAACCGACAGCCAGGACCAACTTGCTGGCCATCTTGCCAGCAAGCCATGCTGGAAGTAGAGCTTCTGCCTCAGTCAAGCTGCTGATGCCATGTTAAGCAAAGACAAGCTGTTTCGCCAGGCCCTGCCAAAGCTGCAGATTCCTGAGCAAAATAAGCTACTGTTGTTGTTTTAAGCTTCTAAGTTTTGGAGTGGTTCATTTATACCATAAGCAACTTATACACCAAGTCTGCTCAAAATGACCGTGGCCTGCCGCCTCCTTGGCACCTGCTGAAGTTGGCCTGCTTTTAGGGTCCCTGTTTCAGCTATTCACCCTTTGAAGGGCATTTGGGTTGTTTCTGGCACCGGCTGATTACGAATAAACTGGCTATAAACATTTGCATAGAGGTTTTTATATGGGCATAAGCTTTCACTTCTCTAGGGTAAATACCTAAGAGTGGGGTTGTTGGGTTATATGATAAGTGCAGGAGCCCTGTTAATGAAAAAATGCTTCTCTTTACACATGCAGGATGTCCAGATACTGCCGCCACAAGAGGTGTATGGAAAGTGAGACCTCTCAAAGATCAGCTAGCCCCTGCTCAACTGGGGCATCAGCTCACTAGGTGGAATCATGCCCAGCAGTGCTATTCACTGACTTTTTCTCTGGTTGTTGCTTGTTTTTGTAAAAAACACATGCTAAAAGTCACCTGTGTCTAGTGAGAGGCCCCCAGTACTTCATCTATGCTCCATCCTGCTCCCACAGCTCCACCCTTCCAAATTCCTATGCTCACCTCACATTGACACCTAATGTCAATCAGATTACCTATTTTATGTGTGAGTTCATTGTTGGATCAGCTTTGATTGACAGTTGTCCAGGCATTTGTTTCTCTTTTTATATTTTGTTTTCTCAGCAGACATCCCTGAAACTATGTGTATGGGTCTCCCGAGCATCAAGGTACCAAGAAAAACTTTCCAAGAAGTCTTCAAAGGTAGAGGAAATGGAGGAGGTCTTCCCCATTTCTATGATGAAACAGTGGGGAAATAATCAAAGTAATATATACAGTTCCCTAGCAGAAATTGGTAAGGGTAATTAGGAACTAGATGCTTTCTAAAGAGGAAAATAAAGTAATCAGAAGAAGGTTCCGAGACCCGAACTGCAAGAAGAGGATGACAGACATTGCAAATGATCTGGAAACAAATATCCCTTGAATGGTGATCTTCTGGAAAAAATTTTGGCTAAATCAAACCTTAAGTGGGATGTCTCTTTGGTACGCGGTGGATCAGCTTCTTACAGGAGCTATCAGTTCCATGAGGGAGGGAACTTATGTTCCAAATTCATTCATCCGTCCATTCGTTCAACACACATTTATTGAGGTCTGCTTTGAGTCAGGCACTTGGTTAGGAAACACTAAAACTGGGAAGGCTAGGCCCTGCCCTCAGGCAGATCACAGAGACAATGATGAGATACCCATGGTGCAGTGTGGCTGACTGTTCTGGAAGTCTGGACAGAATGCGGGAGCATTCAGAACAAATCGCTGTTATATAAAACACAGAGATGGGTGTGGTGGTGTGCACCTGTCATCCCAGCTACTTGGGAGGCTGAGGTGAGAGGGTCTTTTGAACCCAGGATTGTGAGGCTACAGTGAACTCTGATCGCACCACCGCACTGCAGCCTGAGTGACAGAGCAAGACTTGTCTGTAACAAAACACACACACGCACACACACACAAACACAGCACAGCACCAAATACTTGGCTGCAGAAGAAGCTGACCAGCAATGGGGCACAATGTCCTGTGTCATTTTAAATGTTGAAATGTTTAAATTATTATTTTAAAAGTATCCTAATTTGTTTCTGAAATGCTTCCCACGATGCCCATAAAAACACTGGAAAACCACTTCAAAAGGATCACCTTCTTAAAAGACTATTTTTCAGCTACAATGTAGAAAAGGCTTAGTTTAAAAGTTCATTTTTACTATCAACTAGCATGCACACACTTAAATAATGGGGGCAATAAATGTAGTTATATTTTCAAATACAAATTAGTTTCATTAAGAGTAAGCCCTCATTTGCCACACTTGCTGCTAATCTAAGGCAGCCTATAAAGCTAATTTTAACAAATGCCAACAGCTCGTGACAAGCAACCAGAGATGGGGCAATTATATGCAATGATGCTGGATCAGCTGGCAACCCCATTTTTTATTTCTACACTCAAATTCTGTATTTGAAGACGCAAGCATGTTTATTACTTCATTCAGTCATCCAAAGTAAGAACTGATCATCCAAATTAAGAAGTCTTTACATGATAACGACATCTCTCTAGATCCAGAAATATAAATTAAACTTAAAAATTCAGTAGAGTATTCAGATGGTGTCAGATTTTTTGCTGTCCTGCAACAGAGTCTAAGAAACCCTAGGATAGCTAAAATGTACCTGTTGAAAGTGTTCCTGATCCAATGCCAGGTGTAAAGAACAATCTATATCAAACCGTATTAATGGTTTATATGGTACCACTTTTTAAAAGTGCCTGTGTATTTGTTTATAAAATCCATACTTTTGAAAAACTGGCAGTTCATAAACCACCTGTTAGCAGAACTTTTTTCTGAGTCATGATGCTATGGGCTATATTTTCAAGTTTTCTTTGTTGAGCATGCATTATTTTCATGGTTGAAAACAGTAAGGGGCACTTTGGGAGGCCGAGGCAGGTGAATCACTTGAGCCCAGGAGTTCAAGACTAGCCTGGGCAACATGGCAAGACTCTGTCTCTACAAAAAAATTTAAAAAAGAAATTAGCCGGACATGGCAGGTCCCAGCTACTTGGGATGCTGAAGAGGGAACATTGCTTGAGCCTAGGAGATTGAAGCTGCAATGAGCCATGATCTGGCCACTGCATGATTGTGCCACTGCACACTACTGCCGAGCCTGGGCAACGGAGTGAGACCTTGTCTCAAAAAAAAAAAAAAAAAAAAAAAGAAAGAAAAGAAAAGTAAATAATAAGGATATCACGGCCAACCTCCAGGACGGTCCTCAATGATGCTCTTGGTATTCACACCCTTGTGTGGTCCCCTCCCACAATGAATAGGGCTGACCTGTGTAACCAGAAGGATATGGTGGAAATGAGTGTGATTTCCCAGGCTAGGTTATAGGAAACATTGTGGGTTCTACCTCGCTCTCCTAGATCTCTCGTTCTGGGGGCAGCCAGCTGCCATGTTGTGAGGACACTCTATCAGCAGGATGAAGTTCCACTGCAGGGCAACGAGGCCTCCTGCCAACAGTCAGCACTAACTCGACACCCACGTGGAAGTAGATCCTGCAGCCTTCAGCCCAGCCGACATCCTCACTGCAACCTCATGAGACACCCTAAGTCAGAAGCACTCAGTTAAGCCAGTTCTGGATTCCCGACTCAGAGAAACCATGCAAGATAATATGTTTGTTGTTTTAAGCCTCCAGGTTTTAGGGCAATTTACCACCCATCAATAGATAATTAATCCAGGCAGTTCATGTTAACAGTCTTGCTCCTATATGAGAAGTGGCATTGTGGAGTGGTTGAGAGCTGACTCTTCAGCAGCCAAGTTTTGGCGTAATTTGTTACACAATAAAAGATACCTAATAGGAGTGGTGTTTGCATTATAAGAAGAAAACACTTGCTTACCCCCACTCCTCCTACCCCCACAACCTACCACCATCTCAGTCCGTCTCAGGAGGGGTCTGAACCTGAGTCCATGTCTGCTCTGCTGCTCTCCAGCCACACTTCGCTAAAAATAGCTCCCACTCAAAACCTGCTACTCAACACGTGGACCTCAGACCAGCAGCAGCATCTGGGATCTTGTTAAAAATGCAGGATCCCAGACCCCATCCCAGACCTGCTGAATCAGAATCTGTATTTGAGCAATAAGTGAGTCCTTAAAGTTTGACTCACAGTACAGTTTGAGAAACCCTGGACTGTGGCAGTGGCTCTTAATCTTGACTGCCCTTTGGAACCATCTGGAGAGCTGTTAAAAGCCCTGATGCTCAGGCATTTAGGGGTGGGGCCAGAGCGCCATTATTTTTAAAACCCCCAAGTGATGCTAACATGCAGCCAGGGTTGAGCATCAGTGCTCTAGGAGCAAACCCAGTCTTTTCCCACTCTTAGCCCTCTCCAGTCTCCTAACAGCCAGAACTCAGCAGGGCCCAGGATCTCTCCTACAGCCTCACATCCAGGACTGAGAACCACAGTTCAGAGCTCAGCCATACGGATCTGCTTAGTTCCACATCCCTCAATCTCTTGAATCTCCTTCTACCTCAGACACCCCTTCCCAGTCTCCTCTGCCATCCTCCCAGGCAAACACAGGCACCTCCTACATTTCTGCCCTCCTCCATCCTCTTGCCTCACTTTTCCAAAATTATTTTAATTATAAACCACTTCAAACATATGGAAAAGTACAGAAAATGAGATATCTATGGATCCACCACCTGGATTTAACAAGTGCTTACATTTTTACCTTATTTGCTTCAGATATTTCATTTTTGGATAAATAGACATCTTGGACACAGTCCTCATGCCATTCCCTTTCTCCCTATCTTTCTATCCCTGCGTGTACTCTTTTACAATCTATATATAACACCCAGAACAACATATGGCAGAGATTCTGAGGATTTCTCAGTTCACAGTGCCCTTAGTTTCTCTGTACATTTTTTAATGACATGCCCTAGACTAAAAAAAAAAAAATACCCAATAATTCCTTTTATTAAGTAGTTAGGTCCAAACAACTTAATACTTATTCACAGCCTAACAACAGTAGCCTTTCAAAAAAAATAGCACGCATAAACTGAAAGAAGAAATATTTTTCCTTTCATTCTTAACTAACCACAATTACTTGCTAATGGGATGTGTGCATCTGTTGGACACTGCGCAACTTCTCAAAACTTGGAACCACACTGAACGCCACCACCCTCATTTCCAGTTCCATGCTGATTTTCTTAGAAACTACCCAAAATGTAGCTTGTAAAGATATGACATCATCAAGAGTAATGTGGTACTGTCAGATGTTGATATTGTGAAGTGCCTCAAGCTAGTAGTTAGCGTGGTATCTGACAGATGTTAAGTATTGCTGCATTTCCCTCAAAGATGTGAAATATCCCTTGGCCACCCTGTGCCTTTGCTGCAGTGCCTTGCAGTATCTTAGCACAGAATTTGGAAACCACCAATAGATAGTATTATGTATGCTCAAAAAAGTTACTTACATGCTATTGTCTCTCCCTTAGCACTCACACTCCCTCTCTTGCCCTAACTTGACCTGCTCCAGGCAAGAGCTCCCCAGTTCCCTTCCCAGCCTGTCTGTCTTCTCTCCAGCTCCAGGCAGACATCTCCAAGAACTGTTTCAACATCTCCACCTGGAACTTCTCTCTTCACCTGAGACTTTCTCAGCACTTCTGGAAGAATATGCCCCACAGAATGCAGCACCTTGCCCAACAAGCCTGCTCTTCCTCCTGCATTTCTCATCTCTGGGTAGTACAACTGCCCTCCTAACATCCAGGCCCAAAACCCCAGTATCAGCCTGCTCCCACCACCATCCTCACCCTGACATTGGCCCATCCAGAGCTGGTGGATGCTATCCATTCCTCCACTTTATTCTCCAAACTAATCTGCCATCTCAACAGCAACCAGTGCTTTCCTGGAATCTGGCTCCCCCTCATCCATCTAATTCCTATCTCCAGCTTTTCCCACATTAACCATTTTACACCACACAAGTGGCTCAAAGAGCATAATCACATCTGCTGTGCAGCTTGGAGTCCTCAGCCTCAATCTCACTCCATCCTCCCTCCTTTCCAGTCCTACCTCCCGTTGTTTCCTTTCACAGTTGACCCTAGAGTGAAGTCAGGCTAAGCTACTGCAATCTTTTGTACACCCTCAGAACTCTCCAGGCGCCACCCTTTTCCTCCTGTGGACCTCCACCTGACATTCCTTTCCCGTACTTCTCACCTTGTCTATTAGTCAGGGTTCTCCAGAGAAACAAAACCAGTCAGATGTGTGTGTGTGTGTGCGTACCCAGATAGAGACAAATAGAGGTATTTATTATAAGGAATTAGCTCATGAAATTGGGGGGCTGACAAGTTTAAAATCTTCAGGGCAGGCCAGAAGGCTGGAAACCCAGAGAATAGTTGATGTTGCAATCTTGAATCCAAAGGTGGTCTGGAGTCAGAATTCCTTCTTGTGGATCTCAGTATTTTTTCTTAAGGCTTTCAACTGAATGGATGAGGTCTACGCACATGATGGAGGGTGATCTGCTTTACTCCAAGTCTTCTGATTTCGAAGTTCATCATGCCTCAAAAATAACTCACAGCAACACCCAGACTGGTGTTTGGCCAAAAACTAGGCACCATAGCCTAGGAAAAACGGACATAAAATTAACCATCACACTCCTTCAAGGCTGAGCTCTAACAGGATTGCCACTCTAGGCCATTGATTCATCCAATAAATAAGTAATGAGCACTTGCTATATGCAAGGCCCTGTTTTAAATGCTAGTGATACCAAAGTAAAACAAAAGAGATTCACACAATAAAAGAACAAGCCTGCCCTCATGCACCTTACCTTCAGAAGCTGAGAAACAGGCAATAGACAAACAAATAAAAATAATACATGAAATCTCATTTTTAAAGTATGCACCAGAAAAAAAACAATGCAGGGGGGAGGGGTAGCAATCACAGGAGGAGGTACAACGTTTTAAATACGGGGATTGGGAAAGGCCACACCCAGAAGGTGACGTTTAAGCAAAATCATGAGGAAGGCCACAGAGCAAGCCGTGGGGTAAGGGGGAGGGTAGGCTAGGCAAGGCAGTGGCAGGTGCAAACAAGCCGGGGTGTGGGGCCCCTGGGAGGCTGACCGGACCTCAGGGTGAAGTCAGACAGGGCTGGGGAGACAGAGCGTAGGCCTGGCCGGGCCGTGAGCACTTCAGCTTTACCCTGACTGAGTTGGAAGCCTCTGGAAGGTTTCAAGCTGAGGGAAGACGTCAATTACTCTGGCCATGACTGACCATGACAGCGGGGAACCCAGATGACAGTAAGTAGAGGTGTGAGCAGTGGTCAAATTCTGTATATGTTTTGAAGGTAGAAAACAGGATTGACTGATGATTTGGAAAAAGGGGATGGGCAAAAGAGGGCATCCAAGACACCTCTAGGGTTGGTCACCAGCACCTGCAAGGCTGGAGTGGCCATCTTCTGAGATGGGTAGAAGAAGCCAGGAGTTAGCCATGTTAACTCCATCCACGCAGAGGTATGCAGTGGGCCACTGGATGTACCATTCTGAGCTCAGAGGAGAGCTCCACAGCTCTTGGTAATGCCTCATCTCCCTACATGACAGTAAATTTCTGGAAGGCAGCAAGCAGGTCTTCTTCATCCCCAACAGCAGCTATTCCAATGCCCTGCCCATAACAGATGCACAATAAATACCTACTTAACAGCATCTTTCAGGAATAGGAAAGACACTTATCTGGTACAGGATGGTAAAGGGCATTTGGAATATTCCATCTGTGGCTCTCAAATTCACTTTCTTAACAGCACAGCACAGGGGTTGGTCATACAGGCTCTGGAACCAGACTGCCTAGGTTCAAATCCTGCTGCCCTTATTTCCTACCTGTGTGACCTCAAGGAAGCCATTTAACCTCAGTTTTCTCATCTGTAAAATGGGGACAACTGCAATATCTACTTCTAGGGTGAGGACTAAATAAGGTAGGGTGAGTTACTATTTAACAGGGCTCAGAAGAGCTCAGACACATAGAAAGAGCAGTATAAATATGAACCTTTTCAGTACTCTACTGGGATTACTTGTTGCCCATTATGAAGACAGCTTTTGACCTACTCTGGCCTATAGTCATGATTATACCACACTGAAAAGGGCACTTATAAGGTATCATAAGACACCGGAAAATCCCAAAAGACCTCTCTAAATTAAAGAAGTGTTTAAATAAACAACCTGATTTCTTGTGCCTTATATTTCCAAAATTTGCTAATACATGATATGATCAGGTTCCATTAACCAGAGTCTATGATCAACCAAATCTCTTCTTACCCAACTTTCTGAGTAAAATCTATTACAACAGTTCCCCCAAATCTGAGGAACTTTAGCTCTATTCCATAAAACTTGAAGGATTCCTCAGGACAAAGGATAAAAGGCAAAGTAGGGAGTTTCAAAACACACACACACACACACACACATACATACACACACACATGCACACATCCACAAACACACACATACATACACACACACAATGCACATAAACACACACATACACACACTTACATACACATACACACATACACACAAACACACACATACATACACACACACATGCACACATCCACAAACACACACATACATACACACACACAATGCACATAAACAGACACATACACACACTTACATACACATACACACATACACACAAACACACACATACATACACACACACATGCACACATCCACAAACACACACATACATACACACACACAATGCACATAAACACACACATACACACACTTACATACACATACACATATACACACACACACACATGCACATACATACATATACACACATACACACACACATGCACATACACTCACATACACACAAACACAAACGCACATACATACACATACACACACACATACACACGTACATACACACACACATGCACACAAATGAATGCTGATAGGCCCCCATAAAGAATAAATTCTAACCCTCAAGGAGGTCTGCCTATGGAACAACATGATGGGACATTTCAGGTGTAAATGCCAGAGAAAGTTGTCAGTGAGGTGCATCTGGCTTCCTGGTTGAAGAAGTGTGGAAACCTCCAATATGGGATCTTAAAGTAGCATAAGAGTTTGTCGGCATCAAGCAACTGAGCCAAGCATAGCTTATGTTGATTTCCCACTGCTGGCTGGCCTCGCTGTTTGCAGACACCTGAGGAGTGGCTTCCTCTCTTCTGTGAGGCTGGTTCTGAAGTACTGTACACCACAGCAGAGATGACAGCCACAGTACCAGCCCTCCACTGTCCCATGTAACTGGGACATCAAAGCTGCCAGCCTTCTCCATCACTCCCTGAACCCTGGAGGCAGGTCAAATCCAGGAAAACTCCAAACGAAGCTTTCAAGTACCCCAAATGGTGTCTCCTCCAACTCAGTCCTGGCAGGTAGCCATCACTGCAGAATGTGACCTGATTTTCCAGCTCTTTGGTTCTGGCCCACTGAGAGTGATTTTTCCTCCTGAATTCAGCCCAGGTAGGGAGTAAGTCACACAATTGCATATTTAAAAGCTGAACTGAATTCTTATTTGGAGAGCAAGGAATTAGCTGGGCTCAAGCAGTGGCTATCGCTTGCCTGCTGTACCAATTTTTTATGAGAAAGTGTCTTGATAAAACATGCAATGCTAATAATGAAAGCCCCTTTGGGGGCCAGGAGAAAAGGGAGATTCAAACGTATGTCAAAAACTGAATGTGAATGGGAGGAAAGATCACACGCACACACGCACACACATACACACCCCCCTTTAAAAGGTAAACATAAAAGCAACATCTGGCTAAATTTATCCCTTTGTCAGTGAAAAATAGCATAAGCCCTAGCCAAGTGTGTTACCAAGTCTTAAACCAAAGGGTAAAAAAACACCACAGACCAGCACTATCAAACAGAACTTTCAGCAATGATGAAAATACTATCTGTGCTATCCAATTCAGTAGCCACTAACCACATGTGGCTTTGG
This sequence comes from Pongo abelii, assembly GCF_028885655.2. Classification (NCBI taxonomy): domain Eukaryota; kingdom Metazoa; phylum Chordata; class Mammalia; order Primates; family Hominidae; genus Pongo; species Pongo abelii. The sequence goes on along the minus strand of NC_085928.1, from coordinate 138,236,850 downwards.
GCCACTTGAAACGTGGTGAGTGAGACTGAAGAACTGAATTTTAAATTTTGTTTTATTTTAATTCATTACATTTCAATGTAAATAGCCACATGTAACTAGTGGCTACTGTATTGAACGGTTCAGCTGGCAACGTCTTTCTGTTCCTTCAATAAAATTGTAATCCTAATCAACCAATAATATTTCAAATTATCATCAAAATTAGTATAAGCCCCTGGCTGTGCCAAACTCAGTAAGCTTAAGACAAAATGAAAACAAACAAACAACAACAACAAAAAAACTAAAGAAAATGATTGCAGTGTATCATTTCCTGTAACGCTGTTCTGATTATCTAATTTACATTTCTATTATAATATGGCTTTGTGTATTTGGAAATCCGTGATTGTAGACAGATTTTACCTTCAAAAAACCAGAATGTCACAATCTCTTCCTTAAGGTCTTATGAAAATGAAAACGTGAACTTAGGGAAAGTTAACCTCGCAAGCTTCAGTTTCCTCGGGGCTGAAGTGAAGATAATATAAGTACTCGCCTCTCATGAGGATTAAATTCAGATAATGCCTGCAAAGTGTACAACAGTGCCTGGCAAAGGGTAGGCACTCAGCAAGTGGCAGCTATAATTATTAGTATTTTATTAACAATATTAAAATCAGTAATAAAGAGAACAGTGTTAATACAATGAAAGTTTACACTGAACAAAATTTTCCTAGGCCCAAACCCTTTGAATGTGTTTTCCAAGCCATGGTAAAGTGCTCTCTAGTAAAATACATCCTGGGGCCCTGATATCTTGACACCCACCATCAACCTCCAGAGAGGCAATCACCCAGATGGGTATCACGAGTCACAAAATCACTCAGCCAATGTTTACTGTGCCCCTACCCTCTGGCAGGCACTGCACTAGGCTTTTAAGGAGGAGGGAACAGTCCCCAAACACAGTGCAATGTCTCAAGACTCTGAGCTGTCTGCCATCTGACTCCTGCAAAGCTTGGTCACCCCTGGGACACCTTGATGAGATGCAAAACATGCATCCTGGGGTCCCACTCAGACAGAAAAGTTCACTTCTCGTTTCCTAGACCAGCCAAGGCAAGCTTTGGCTGTTGGCACCACAGAGAGGGACTAAGTTATTAGGGGACCCGAGGGGCACAGGCCCATTTTCCCAGTCAGGACAATAAGAGGGGTGTTGACAGGCCATGTTTCTCACTGAGAGGCCAAATCACTTTCACAAGAGAGTCATTCTCTGAGTCTTCACAAAGCCAAATCTGACCTGCCCCTCAAAACAAACACAACCCCTTTCAAAAGCCGGCTGTCCAAGCCGGTGAAATCCAAGGGGACTCTCCACCAAGTTAATATCAACCATACCAATAGACCAGAAATCCCCCAGGAGTTTCTAGGCAGAAGCTTAGTAAAATTCTCTGGGGCTTGGGGTTATTTTTCTTTTTATAGAGAGCACTCAATCAATCTTCTTTCACAACCAAGGGTACATTCCCCTATGGAATTCCCTTCTCTGAAAATCTCTAAAAATAAAATATTCATCTGATCGTCTGCAATGATTTAAGTTTAAACCCATTTTCAGGCACAGTCAGGGACTTCCTATGGCCCCTCCACCTATAAAAACATGTTCCCCACTGCCTCAGATTCCCTCTGGCCCCAGAAGAACACTAGTCAAACCATGTTCTGTCTTTAGGACAGGAAAGACAGGGCTGTAGTATCTGGAATCTCATACTTGTATTCTTTGCTGGTGAGACTGTAAAATGGTATAACCATGTTGGGAAAAGGTCTGGCAGTTTCTTATCAGGTTTCCATATATCTCCTTTTTGACCCAGCAATTTACTACTTGGTGTTTACCCATGAGAAATGGGTGTACATGTCCCTACGGAGACTTGTACACAAATGTTCATGGCAGCTTTGTTCACAATAACCAAAGAAAGAAAGAAAGAAACTAGAATAATCCATGTATCCATTAACAGAATATACAAACAAACTGTGGAGTAGACATACTCCGGAACATAAGTCAGCAATAAAAAAAGACCAAATCACGGATACGACAGCATGAATCTCAAAAATATGGTGAGCTTTACACAATATTGTAGAACTCCATTTACATGAAGTTCAAGAACAAGCCAAACTCACCTATGATGAGATACAGGGCAGTGGTTGCCACTGAGACGGTGAGGGCAGAGAAAGACTGAGAATGAGGATGAAGCCACTTGCTGGGGTGACAGTAATATTCTCTATCTTGATAAGGACTAGGGTTACACAGGTGCATGCATCTGTCAAAACATTATGCAAATGGTACTCTCCAGATTTGCACATTTCACTATATGTATATACATTTTATCTTAAGGAAACCATAAGTACATATTGAAGTCTAAATGATAAAATATGTACTGAAATGTTTAGGAATGACCTGTACCAACATTTGTAATTTACTTTAAAGTGCATAAAACCATCAGCTGGACTTATGGATGGATACAGGGATGGCTGGATGGATGGGGGAGGTGTGTAGTTAAGCAAAGATGGCAAAATGTGAATTAGACTCTAGGTGTGTATATTTAGGGGGTCACTGTTCTTGCAACTTTTCTATATCTTAAAAAATGGGATGGGGATAGAGTCACAGTGTCCTCTCCTTAGTCCACCAAGTTAGAAATTTGGCAAAGCACCCATGCCCCACCAAGCCATGGGACCACATAGTTTCAATTCTGCTGAAAAGAAAAGACTGGAAGAACATAAGTAGCTTTACAGGAACTCACATCACTCATGCCAAAGATTTTCTGCTTGTTTCCCTACAGACAAAGCAATTATTTGAACATAAGCCAAAAATTCCTGCTCAAGAGGGAGAAAAAGAACTCACTGACTTGTATTCCCAATTTATTATCTTTCAATTCCTGTACCAAATCTACTAGCTAACTGCACAACACTCCACTTCCATTTGCCCCATGTCCATACAGCCAAAAAGCAAACAAAGAAAAACCAACCCAGTGACTTGATATACAAATGCAGCCAGAGGATGACGTGCCAGCTCTGGGGCTTTGAATTACTCAGGCGGGCCAGAAACCCCACTGAAGGCAAAAGAGGATGCAGAGCTCAGTCCGAGGTTAGAGTGATTTCACTGAGGTTAGCACACACGCACCAAAGAGTCCCAAACAGCTTGCTTCGTAACCCCTCTCTGGGGTTTGGTGACATCTGGGGTCACTTGAACTTCGTTGGGATTCAGCTGTTCAGAGGTACAAATTAGGAATCTCGGCAGCAGAGGGCGGGGGGGAGCAGAGTGGCCCTACCCACAGGCCCAGAGGTCGCTCACTTTACACCCGGCTTCCTTCCTGGCAAGGCCTTACTTATCCTGAGATGACACACACGATGGCAGGGGTTGGAAGATGCCCAGTCTAATTGAGCGCCCAGCTCCTGAAACAGCTGTACCGACTACAAGGGTTCCAGCACATGAGTTGCTGGAAACTGGGGTGGCCACTGACAGAGATTGAGCCAGACTTTTTTTAAAAAGTACTTCTTGTTTGTTTGTTTTAAGCCCCCAAAGAAACTCACTGACACCACCCAGCGTCCCTAGGGATCACCCACAACCACACAGGGCAGCTGAGGGCAAGCACAGAGGCACAGAGAGACAGCAGGGAGCGCGCCTGGTTCTACAACCTTGGCCTCCACGCGGTTCTTGCTGCCAAAGGCAGCGACACCGGAGATGAAGGGCACCAGCCCTGGCCTAGGACTGGGGTGCGCGTGCCTGACAACGGGGCTTCCCGAAATACACAACCACCTCCTCTTCGCCCAGACCCATATCCATCCTGGCGTCCCTTGAGTCTAGAGAAGTGGGTTAAGACAAGGGAAGAAAATCCCTTACAGAAGAGGAGATCCCCGTTTTCAGTGCTGGGGACTCTCGGCACCCGCGTCCCTGTGCTTCTAGTGGTTCCGGCGCTTCCTCGGAGCGCGCGGCATGTCTGCTCCTACAGGTCCAGCACCTCTGTCCACAGAGCAAACCCACCACCCAGCGTCCACGCAGAGGGGCAGTCAGGCACCGCTTCCACCCTGCCCCACCCAGGCCGCGCGCACCCCTGAAACCTGGACTCCGCGACCAGCTCCCTCCTGTTCTTTTCCGAGGACCCCAGCGGCAGTGTGTCCTGGACCCACCTGTAGCCTCCAAGCTCCCCTACCTCTGCGTCCTTCCTAGGCGCTTCTGAGCCTGCAGAGCCTACGACCCCCAACAGGCTGCTCCGAAGTGCCTCTCCCTACATCGCTCCAGGAATGACTCCCCTACACCGGTTCCCCGCAAAAAAAAAAAGTTGGCCCAAGATCCAGGCGTCCCAAGGATCAGCCCAGGTCCCCATCCGACGCGGGCCAGGGGGTGCTGCTCTGGCAGCTCCGGAGCCCCGGCACAGAGCAACCTGCAGGGAGGCACCACGCGGGGTTCTCACTACCCGCCAGGGACCCGGTCCATGGGGCCAAACTGAGGGGCCTGTGCCGGTCGACACCCCAAGCCCTGTCGCGCCCCCACCTACCGTATGGGACCGGCGGAGGAGAAGGCGCGGGCGCGGGCTCCCTGAGACAGCGTGTTCCGTCCCGGGAGGAAAGTTTGTGCCATACAGAGGAGGCGGCGCGGGGAGGACTTGGGCGCCGGTGGGTGGAGGCGTGGGCGGCGGCGCCGCGTGGTCGTGTGTCTGTCCCTCCGGCGATCGGTGCGTCTGTCCCTCCCGGGAGCCCGCGGCCGCCGCGCTCTCGCTCGCTGCGCCCAGCGCCCGGCGCGCTCCGGCTCCAGCCCCGACGCGCCCCCGCCGCCGCCGCCGCGCGTCCGCCGGCTACACTTCCTCTTCCTCTGAACTCATGTGCAAAATATGCTGCGCTGCATCTTCAGGGAAAGCCTCGCGGCCCCTGACAGCAGCCGCTGCAGCGGTGAGCCCGCCCAGCTCTCCCTGCGCCCCCTCGGAGTTCCGCCCGGTCACCTCCACGCGGCCGAGCCGCAAGCAACCCTGGCAGCCTCAGAACCCAGGGGTCAGGGGCTCATCCATCCTCCCTCCCAGCCCCTCCTAATCAAGGTTGTGTGCTGTCAGGAGAGCACCTGGGAGACAAGGATCCTTCAAGATTTGAGCCAGGATGCTGAAAGGGCAACTGCCATCAAGGTGCTGATGGCTGGGGGGTGGGGCTGGGGCCGACTTGAGAGAGGACTATTTCTCGACCCCATTCCACAGGTGGGAGCATCCCTAAACATCTCAGGTGCTGCTGAAATTATCTCTTGAGAGTTAGTGCTTCAGGGAAGGGTAATGCCACTGTCTCCCTTGCCATCCCTTGGTCTACCTACTTAAGATGTCCTGAGGTTTGAGAAGATCTGGAGAATCATCTTGCGTGGCAACTTGAGGCACCCAAGGAGAAAATTATATAAAGAGTGAAGCACCAGTAAACCAGGATGCATTAGTAAAGTGAAGATGTGAGGCAAGAAGCCATTAGAAAATATCTTCTTCCTAAAACTAAACCAAGCAGAATTACAGTGTAGGGGTTAAGAGGGGGAACTTTAAAGTTAAATAATCAGGGTTGGATTCCTGGCTTTAGTACTTACTGGCTGTGTGACTTTGGGTAAGTGACTTAACTGCTCTGGGCCTATTTGTCACATAGCACTTCTTCATGGGTTATTTATTATATGTAAAGTGTTTAGGAACCACTCTATAACTTAGCTATTATCATTATTATAAGGGGGCTAGAACAAGAAGGGTGAGATAATTTAATTAATTATCTCCATTTTCTAATTGGGCAAAGAAGGCCCTGTGTGGGCAAAGTTAAGCACTGGAGCACGCAGGGTGGAGGGCTGGTTTAGGGACCCAGCAGTGTTTCGATGAGGTCCTTCTGGTACTAATAACACTCCTCCAGCAAGTAAGGAAGCACTATTTTGTTTTCAGGGACTCTTCCTGTTACCACAGCTTCTCAGAGATTTTCTTCCTTATTTTCTCTTTCCATAGCCTTTCTAGTTCTGTTTTGCTCCCCCTCCCCCACCACTGTTTTGTTTTTATTTTTTTTCTCCTTTCCCTTTCCACCCCACCTTTTCCTGGTGTCACACTCACCACCACTATCCCCAATGTCCCCCATTTCCCCCCTACACTTGAGCTTGCCACATGAAAGAAAATAAGACCAGGTGACCATGTAAGTCCAGGTTCAGACAGTAGTGCGCGGGGACATTTGTTCAGGGGCATCATCAGAGGTTGTGAACACCCATTTATGAAGCCAAAGGGAGGTGTCTTCATGGTATCTACGTGCCCAAGGCCTTGAGTTGCTGCAAGTCAGGGTCCATCCGAAATCTTTCTGATCCTTTGCTGGTCCCTAGGCCACAGAAAGAAAATAAAATTGATAGGTGTTAACCGGTAGCATTTAAAAAGAAGATAAAGGAAAAAGGAGGGTGGGGGTGGGAGAATGCAGCATAACCTAGTTGCAGTGTGCTTGATTTCTTTTAAGCAAATCATTTTCATTCTATAAAACTTTTGCACACCGTTGTGTTTTTTGTGCTTTTTTTTTTAGACACCAGTACTTGAGGTTAATATGCTATTCTGATTGTTTCCATTTTCTTCCACTCAATATTTTCCCGAGTACTAATAATCGTGGGCAAATGTCTTAAATGACTTTTTTCCCTGCTTGGATCTGCATTTTCGAGGGTTTTCTAGAACTCCTGATCTTCTTGATATTCTGATGCTTCCTACTGGCACACAGTAGGTGTTCAGTAAATATGTGTGGAATGAGTGGATGAGCCAATAGCATCCAGATCTTTTAAGGCTCTTCTTAACCTGCATTCAGCAATTATCCAGAGGGTTCCAATTCTCTTTCACCTGGAATATTTAATGAGGAGCCAAATGTTGGATTCACTTGTGTTCTGTAGAGAGCTGCCTGGATTTTCCACTTGACTGCTATGGACGGGCCAGCCATGGGAGAGACCCTGGGCAGCTGGGTCTCACCTCTAACTGACCTTGCCTACCCAGCCCCAACCCCAAAGATGCTGGGACTGTATCCTATTGGGTTACCTTGGCAACCTCACAATGTCATCTGTTAGAATGTCCTAGGGCGGCAGCTTTTAATTCTATCACAGCGGTCTCATCGGGGGTCATGTAATAGTGCTGTTTCTCCTCTGCTCACACTTCCTCCCCCTGTGATTTAACACTAAGTACTCGGGGAGGAGCTGAACACGGGAAAAACCAAGCTATTACTGCATGACAGGTCACAGATGGCCCCAGAACTGGGGTCCCGAGTGTTCACAGTCAATAAGACGCAGGTTCCAAGCTAATGGGGAAGCTGGATCTCCTCACACCCCCTGTGGAAAGAAGAGGAGTTAAGCCAGCCTAGGCAAGTGTAAGAAGCTGCCGTGGCCAGACTGCACAATTCTTGTAAAAGCTCAGTTAAAGGAACCCCCTGCTGGAGTAATTCTTTCTTGGCCTCAGCAACACCACCCCACTCTGGAGATGATTAAGGCCATGGGTACCAGCAGCCGGAGCAATTTCGCTGCATCCTAACTACGCTGAGGCTTGGAGGGAAGGAGAATCCCAGCTAACCTATTCTGCTCACCTTCTTCCCACCAGACCCCATCCCCACAATTTCACTTCACTTAGGTCCACCCTGCTCCTAACTTAGCCCCAAATAATTCAATTCCCCCTCTCTGCAGAGAGTAATCACAATTCATAGCAGAAATGGATCAAACAAAAGCTTTGGAACCTGAAGAGCTATTGTCCTAATTGTTTATTTACAGGACCACGAAACCCAGACCTTATACTCGCCAGCTGAACAGCAGAGTTTCAGGGCTGGTGGGAGACAGAACTAGACTTATCTATGCCCTGGAGGTGCAATAATTATTCATCTTTATCATCACAGTTAATATTTTAAGTGGGTTTGCAACCACAGTGAGCTCACAGTTTGGCCAGCTGCTCTGTACTAAACAGTTATAGGAAGCTGGCCCTGCATCGGGTGACAATCGTGCCTGTAAGGAGCCACGGTGGCAGAGGCCTGAGCTTTGTGCCCCAAGCCAGTGGTTTAGGAGGAGCCCCCTGCCCTTTGTTCATGGTGACAGGCACAGCCTGCACAAGCACGCCCCTAGGAAGACCATGGCACCCTTGGCCACGTTAAAGCAGAGTACACTTGTGCCAAAACATGCTTTTGACTCCCCAGTACAGTGGAGATGTGAATTAGGGTGGGGGCAGGGAGCTGGTTAGGGCATTTTTTGCATATGCATTGATCAGCCAAGGCTAGGGACTTTTGTCCAAAGTATAGTCAAAACAATACTTTGAAAATGCCACCCACAGACATCACCAATTTGAGGAAATGTTGGATGATAGCCAAATGTTCCATTCACTCCCATTAAAAAAAAAAAAAAAAAAAAACCACCCACATTTATTGTTATTCTACTCCTGAATCCACTCATTTTACCTCTGAATTCCCAGTCTGAGTCAAGCAGTTCAGGGGAGCAGGGGCCCTCCTGTGGCTGAGATGGAATTTGTTCTCTGGAGCAAAGAGCCACTGGAGACTGAATTTCAGGAATACTGTGTGCAACACATTGCTATTTGTAGCTTTGTTTCCCTCACTCAGCCTGAGGAATTGTCTGAATTTACCAAAAGCCATGCACATCCACGCCCCTTCACTGGTTATTCCATTCATGGGACACATTTGTTGACTTGCATTTGAGAACTTTATTACCAGACATAAGGGGGGAAATGTGTGTGTGTGTGTGTGTGTGTGTATATAAGGAGCCTATACATTCCACAGATGTCAAAATAAGGAGATCACAAAAATAAATCATCATTAAATAAATGGTGGGATAATATTTTGATATATTAATTAATCTGATTTCCCTTCCACCATCATTCCCCCGCCCCCACTGTATTTCTTGCTACACTGTACAACTTGTATTTCTTGTTCCTGTACAACTCTCTTCCCATCAATTTGGACAGCTGGAAGCGTTGTCAAAAGGAGAGTTATCGTAACCCCACCAGAAAAAAGTCAAATTCTTGGCTTTTGAGTTTCGGAAGTCAATGTCCAGGCATAAAATGAAAATACATGGAAAAATAGGAAATCAGGCAGAACCAGTGTCCCGCAGCATATCTCCTTTCCTTTTGCTACCCACCCACCATCCTGTACACACATACCTTCAAAGAATCAATAAAAGCTTCATGACTGGAGAAAAGCAAGGAAGGAAAGGCACAGGGAATATGTTGATGGCAGCAACTGGTAAGACACAGTGACTGACCAGAGTCAGAATTCAGAAACCCACCACCCTCCACTCAAGTGAAAATCATCCATCCATAGTATCTGGGAACCCTTTGGACAGCTGTTCAGCTCTTGGGATTTGTGCAGGAGGAGCATTATAGACCTTCAGTAGAGGAAGGAAACATGCTGTTCATCCTTCCCATCGACGCTGGAAAATGAACTCCCATCAATAGCAGCCAGAGCACAACCCGTGGATCATCCGGAAAGGCTAATTCCTATTCCATGAGTTCAACCCTCATTTAATAGCCTAGAGTGCTGGTAAGCTCTTGAGATGGACAGCAAGGCCCTGGACCCTGAGAAGGTCCAAGAGTATGAAAAGATGCTCCCACCTACTTCCCATCACACCTGTACGTAGAAGAACCTGAAGGGACCAGTTCAGTATCACCCTTACAAGGTAGCACAGTGGTGACCATCAGTGCTGTTCCTTGAATATTCCTAGTCCTCCCCTCTGGCCCCACAGTAATGGCTGTTCCTGGCTTCTGTAGTTGGGAGGGGCTGTAATTAGTTCTGGCTAATGAATTGTGAGCAGAAGCAAAATGCATCACTTCCTTAACAATCAACTGTTAGGACAAGACAATTCAGGGCTTTCTCTTCCTTCTAGCAAGGCCACTGGCAACCTTCCATATGATGGCTGCTCATCTGTCTAGATCCCTGAGTGATTGTGAGAAGCTGAGCCCCCATCTGACCTATACTCTTTACGTAACATGAACAAGAAATGACTTGTTTTTAAGCCATTGAAATTACAAGTTGTCTGTTTCTGCAGCATAACCCAGCCTTTACTGACTGATACACCTTACTAGAATCCATTGAATGTTCTTAAAGGCATTATGAGCATACCTAGGAGCTGGAAGGCCAAAGGAAAAGATCCAATTAGAGAAACATTTCCCACATTAACCTGGAATCATAATAATTCCCAAGGTTTCCAGTTAGAGAAGCCCATAATCAAAAAAACTATAAAGAGCTGTTATTTACTCATTCATTTAAGGAGTATTTATTTAGGATGTATTCTGTGCCCTCACTGTGTGCTAGGAATAGGGGATACAGCAGGGAATAAACAGACACTGTTCCCAACCTCAAAAAGCTTTCAGACTAGTAACACTTGGCAGTTATTTACTGCATGAAAATGAAACTATAGCCTAGAGGAATTGAGAGACTTGCTCAAGGTGATACCTATAATAAATGGTAAACTGGGACTTCACTTGAACTTTATGAGTCTAAATTTTGTGCTTTCTTCACTCTTCTAAGCCACCTAAAAATAAGAGAGTCAGTACAAGTTTGAGTTTGCTCCAAGGAGTAGGTGAAATTTAACTCCAGGCTACCTTATGTCTCCTTCCTTAATGTTTGCTGATACCTGAAACCTCTTTAATAAGCAAAACTTTTCATTCCATAATTAGTACCTAAAACAGGGTCTGACAAATAACAGGCACCCTCTAAATGTTTGTTGAATGAATAAAACATGCATAAATAAATAAATGAATAAGTGGGCTTACATAACTGTAACTGTTGATTGAAATATCAGATGCACTCTATCTCACTCATGCTAAACCAGAAGCCAACAATCACTCAAGATAGGCGTTATGCTTGATCTTGAGGAATATTTTTATTGAAATATTAATTGATGGTCTTTACAATCCCAACATTTCCTATTATTTTCTGTTATCTCTCTCCTTTTCTTCAATTTGAGAACCGGCTAAACTATATGGCATCCATATCTCAGGGCATGGTTGTTTCAGCAGAAAAGTCTTTAAGGTCTCAAATGCTTGGATGTTTGAGTTTCAAATGTCCAAGGGACTCAGAATTTAGAAGAAAAAATATTAAAGTGCCAGAAAAATGTTTCCCAACCTCTTGAGAGCATAACACATCCCCAGACTGCAGGGAGGGAGAAAGGAGCGTGAAGGGAAGCAGGAGGGGGTGGACGCTGTAAATCCCTGAGGAAAGATGAGCCAATATCCTGCCCCTACTGTTTATTCAAAAGGAAGGGCAGCATATGCCACTCTGGCATAGCAGAGTAAAGTATATCGAACCAACTGTCCTACAGATGAACTCTGGACAAAATCTAAAACCCAATTCTGAAGGCAGTGGTGGACAACTACAAATAGGCAGGTACTAGGAGGGAGGCAACACTTGGAAACATCAAGGGGTGGATTTTGCATTTTTTTTTTACAGCTGCTTTCACCTAAGGGCAGACCTCAGAGAGTGCCCCATAGAGAAGCCAACACTTGGGCAGAAACCCACAATCTTCCCAACAGAGGAATCAGGAGACAGAGTTCCTAGTGACCACAGCAACTGAACAGATGGGCCTGAGGGAGTCTCCGGTTCCCTGGCCTCTGACACACTGTGGAAGAGATAGAATCAATCCCGGGCACTGGGCGGGTGGGGGCGGGGGGTGGGGTGGGGAGGCACAGAAGTGACAAAGGGCTGCAAACAGTCCTGCAAAGGTTTCTGTAGTCAGTGAAGGCGCTAAAGCAGCACAATGCTCTCATGTCCTGCAAGGAGCAAGGGAGTCAGCTGAGAGACAGAGCCTTGTGACACACCCCAGGGATAGCACAGCAGAGAGCAGTATCAGACGACAGGCAGCCTGAGGATGCAAAGATGTCCTGTGGATGCTGTCCTGAATGTTGATGACACAGACCAGGCACACTCAATCCTGCTCATGCCTTGGCATGATGTGAGCCCTGCAGAACTCATGCATAACTCCAGGGGAGCTGAGACCCATTCTGAAATGGACTGGGAATAAGCCTCTACTGCCTCTTTCAGCCTCTGAAATATTACAGAAACATAAGGCATGTTTTCTTCCTAGGACATCTGAATCTCTACTGTGAGATAAATGTGCGTGTTTGAGATGAGGGACAAGATTAGACAATGAAGGTTGACATTTATGATTAGCAGACAAGCAGAAGGACCTCTTCCCACCCCCGCCATGTTGTATAGATGGAAACTACTTAGAGTTATTTCCCCCTTAACTGTTAGCACATAGTTCAGGTTCTAAGGTGTGAGAACAGCTTCTCAAGATATCTGCTTCCCACCACTACTCCCCCATCCACCCCACCTACCCACCAAATATAACTTTCTATAAAGGGACTTCCTTCCAAGAGGTGGTGTTAACTGAGATGTAACTGCAGTGCCTTATATGGTAGCCATTTATTCCTCTATTTCCCCAACCACATGAGGGTTCTGATTTAGTCACTTCTCCATTTCCCAGAATGAGAAATATCAATATGAAATAACATGATGAGTGAACAAATGAACAAAGAACTGAATGAATGGATGAAGAAATTAATACCATTCATACCGGGAGCTGATGCTTATATATTGAAATAACAATGTTTCTAGTAAAGCCTGTTCTTTCCCTCCTCCAGACTCATTCTGTTCTCCCCACCCCTTTCTGAGTTGCATATAGAGGGTTTAAATGTCAGTGGCTGCAAGCCGACTTTCCTCCCTCCCATTGTCAGTGGTCTTTCTCTCAGCTGAAATGGGAGTTTTGGAATAGAGCTCTCTGTCAATCACCACTGAGCCCTTTTCCCTCAGCCCTGGAGTTTCCAGGCTCAAGTACCGAGAGTCAGGCTGGCAGCCTTGGCAGTCAGGGGAAAGAGCACGAGAGACTTTTTAACAGGCCTAAAATCCCGGTTTTGGCAGCCAGGCTTGGCTGAGAAACAGCTGGATGGCAATAGGCCAGGCTCAAACATCTGCCTTCTTCTCCAGGAATTAGTATCAAGCATTTTTGCTAATGCTATTATTAAGGAATTATCAATATTTTACAAGTGTTATCACTCCTTGAAAAGATGGCTAATTAAATCATGCAGGACAAGACCTTCATGGTCAAGATATAATAAGGCAAGTCTTTCTTTTCATCTCTCCTTTTCTCTCAAGGTTATTACACCGACTCTTAAGGAGGGAACCTTGATTTTAAAAGCCACCTCTTCCCTGTATTCTCTCTAACCCCAGTTTGAGGCTCTAAGCAAAAGCCTATTAGTAAATATCAATTTAAACAATGAAGAGTGTGCCAGTCAGGGTTCTTATTGCATACCAGAGAGATGGGCTCTGGTCACCTTAACCTGTAAAGAAAATTACAAAAAGGCTTTTGGGCAGCTCACAGAATTGATGGGAAGGCTGAGAAAACAGATTTAAGCAGTGTGGACATTCTCCCATCAAAAGGTAGAGTCTAATTCTCCTCTCCTTCATCTGGGCAGTTTGTGACACACTTGTAACCAGTAGAACGTAGCATAAGTAAAGCTGTGTGACTTCTGTGGCTAGTAGGTAATGTACTTTTCACCTAGATGGCTAGAATTCACTGATGAGATAGATATTAAGCTACCATGTAAGAAGTCTAAGTGCTTAGAACTCACCATGTTTTGAGGAAGCCCAAACTAGACCACACAGAGACCATGTGGAGAGGACTCAAGACTATATGAAGAGAGAGACAGAGAACTGCCCAGCCAGCTCTTGGCTGATCCAGCCCCTCACTGACTTAAACTGCATGAAAAACCTAGCCCAGAGCCACCCAGCCAAGCCTTGCCCAAATCCTGACCCACAAAAATTATGAGAAATAACAAAATGATTGGTGTTGCTTCAAGCCAGTATGTTTTATGGTCACTGGTTATGCAGTGTGTTAGTCTCTTCTTGTGTTGCTATAAAAGAAGTACCTGAGGCTGGGTACTTTATAAAGAGAAGAGGTTTATTTTGGCTCATGGTTCTGAAGGCTGTACAGGAAGCATGGCACTGGCATCTGCTTCTGGTGAGGGCCTCAGGAAGTTTTCAATCATGGCAGAAGGTGAAGGGGGAGCAGGCCTGTCACATGGTGAGAGTGGGAGTGAGAGAGAGGAAGTGCCAGCCTCCTTTAAACAACCAGGTCTCGTGTGACCTCACAGAGTGAGAACTCACTCATCATCATGAGGAGAGCACCAAGCCATTCATGAGATATCAGCCCCTGTGACCCAAACACCTCCTACTAGGCCCACCTCCAACACTGGAGGTCACATTTCAACATGAGATTTGGAGAAAACAAAACATCCAAGCCATATCATGCAGCAATAGGCAAGCAGAAAAGAACAGTCAGAAACAAAGGAGTATAAGAACAGGATCAAAAACAGTTTCTTCACACAGAACCTTCTCATGAGCTTGATTCCCTCCACCCTGCTTCACACTGCTCAGTCACTGGTTCTACAGAAATATAAGAAAAAACAGTGAATTTTCAGAGTGGCATACAGATTGTTTTCTTAAGTGTAAAGTCAGTAATCTAAAGCAAAAACCTCCAGAAATCTCCCCGCCCCTCTTTCCTGCCATTCCTATTTGTCCCCACTATAAAACAATACTCAGTCAAAGATATCAGGTGCTGTTTTTTTGGGTAGGCACCTATTTTCTGACTATATCTTTTTTTTAAAAAAAAAAGGGAGCCATAGTTTTTTGATGCTCATTTTTGGTTTTAAAAATATTGGTTGAAATATGTAAGAAAATGACTCTAAGCCTTATAAGACACAAACACACATACAAACATGCATTCACTTTATGGGATGTATATTAAGACTCATCAACCCTCAGATCATTTGGAGATAGAGAGCCCTGTGGCCCACAAAGGGACAATAACAAAAGTATTCCTGCTACTTGTTGAGAACCACTAGCTTACCTCAGCTTTGAGTTCCTATTTTTGGTTCTCATTATGACACTTAGAAGAAAACTTCATTAGCATTTTTACTTAAACAAAACCAAGGCACAATTAGCAGCTGCTTCAGGATTTTCAAACCCTGACATCTGGGAATTTCCCAGAAAGTGTTATGAATATTACAAGTAAAATCTGTTCAGGAGGGAAAAATACAGCCTCTGACTCATTTGCCTGACCACACAGCAAGTGGAGTGCCATATATTCCTGGCACATAAGCCCTCCTGGGTATAGGTGGAATGACAATGATAACCCACAAGTGCCCATGTTGTCCCATTTACTGATGGTGGAAAACTGGAAAGCCACAGCTTTTCCACATGTGTTCATCAACAGGACTAACAACAGCTGTTGCCGAGACTTGGCTTTCTGAGCTGCCAAATAGGACCAGGGAAAATCAGGTCAAACACATATTTCATAAAGGCTAAGGATTGGTGTCTCATGTCATGTTCCAGATTTTTATCACTGAACAGTGAATCATGCCTAAATGTATTGACTTAAAACAATAACCATTTAAGAAGTTTCTGGGTTTGTGTGCATCAGGGATTCAGGAAGGGCTCAGCTGGGTGGTTTTGGCTCAAGGTCTCTCATGTGGCTATAGTCAGATGGCTGGAGTGGGACCTCGAAGCTGGAGCAGCTGGCTGGGCATCATCTTCTCTCTCTCTTCTCTCTCCTTCTCTCTCCTCTCATCTCTCCCCTCTCCCCTCTCCCCTCTCCCCTCTCTCCTATCCCCTCTCCCCTCTCTCTCTTTCTCTCCCCAGGTAGTCTCTACATGGACTAATTTGAGCACTCACTCACACAGAAGCTGAAGGCTCCATAGCAGATATTTCCATGAACAAGGCAGAAGCTCCACTGCCTATTATGACCTAGCTTCGGAGTCACAGAGCATCACATTCGTCATACTCTGTTGGTCAAACAGTCACAAACTCACCCAGATTCTAGGAAAGGGAATATAGACCCCTCTGCCCTAATGAGAGGACTCACCCCATAAGAGGGGCATGTGGAATGGGAGGTATTATGGCTGCCATCTTTAGAAATTACAATTTGCCACAGGTTGGGTTCCCTAGAAGCAGAGGTTGAAATAGGAGTTCTTTTGTGAGTTAAGGAAGAGGGAGAAGCTAAGTGAGGATGTAGCTTCAGGTGAAGTCCAGCTTCAACCTGATCTTGTAGGCAGCACTGGATCTCACATTGTCCGCAGCATTTGTCCCTCCTTGAGGCAAAAAAGTGGGGCTTTTGTACACACATATCAGTCAACCCTTAGCTTAGGGAAGCCCCAGGGGAAGGGTTGTAACTCCCAGGTATCTTGTAGACAGGCAACTCCTCTTGCTTAAAGGCATTTCCCAGACAAGACTTGCTCTGTGAGCCTTTAATAGCAGTTAATAAAAAGATCGCCAGAGATCTGACTGGGACTGCAACAGCCTCAGCTACATTAAGATATGGGGGCACTTTCAAGGCCTGTTTTATAGAGACTAGCAGGTAAGGACCTGAGTTTCAAGGTGAGTCCAGGGAATTAGTCCTTAGGATGCGAGATAGTGAAGGATTGAGCAGAAGGTGTGTGCATCTAAGGTGTCTAATCCAAACAGGATTTGGGGACCCAGTCAGAAGACACTTGGGGTTTAGGGCAGGAAGTCTACTTATTGCCACGAGCAAAAAAGGAAATACATTGGTTCATGAAATGAGAAAGTCAATGGACAGTGCTGACCCAGATTGGATCCAGGGCTCAAAGAGCATCTCCAAGGTCTAGTACTTTCTCTTTCTCTCTCTAACAGCTCTTCTTCTATCAGTTCTTTTTGTGGACTTTATTCTTGGGAGGTATGTCCCTTTTTGGTGGAAACATAACTGCCAATAATGCCAGGCTTATATTCTCTCCTTCGCATACCCATGAGAAAAGGGCTTTCCTTTCCTAATTAAGCTTACAAAAGTTCCATCATTGAGTGTCATAGGCCTGATTAGCCTGACCTGATCATATGGCCATCTCTGAACCAATCACCGTGGCTAAGGTGATGTGATGCTCTGATGGGCCAGGCCTGGTTCACATGCCCACCGTTGGAGCTAAGGAGGGAGTTAATTTCACTGGAAACCCAAGGATTAAGGTGGACACCAACTGTAGCTGGCCTTTCTGTTTTGTCAATCAGCTCACTCCAAAAGTGGAAAGGAGAAGCAATGTCACAGGAAAACTGGAAAGTGATTACCAGAAGTGGGATAAGACCAGACAGGAAAAATACCCCAAACAAAGGAAAGTAAAGACCATGTGATGAATTCAGTCACTGGTGAACTAGAACAGCAGGTTAAAATGATCATGGTAGGCACAGTGACTCCATTCAGAGTTCAACATCCCTGAACCTACGTTGCATCCGATTCCTCTACCCAGGGACAATCTTGATTCCAGAATTGAGAGCAAGAGTCACGCAGTTGAAGACTCAATCACCCAGGAGAGGCAGGTGGCTCCGGCTTTGGGGCTGGAGGATTTGAGAGCAGGCTAAAAAGTCATCACAATTTTGTTCTCCACTTGGCCAGAGGGCTTTAGTGACCACAGAAGTTTTAAAAACTCTACATATAGATTTTGTTTGATATAATCTTAAATAAAGATTAGAGGTTGAAAAATAAAATCTATGAAAAGAGTCAAAGAAAGTGGTGCTAATTAACCAAGAAAACAAACTGAAACACATGCATAGACACACACACAACAGAGATGGAAAAGTATTTTAATTAAGTCATCTTCCCTATTAAAAAAAAAAGATGGTAACTAGCCATTCCTGAGCTCTACTGAGGATGAAATAAAAAGCAAATGGGCTTAATTGAAACATTGGGGAATTAAACATGAGAAGGAATTCTTTGTTCAACATTGGCCTAAATTTTAAGCTCTATTTAATTGTAAGCTTCCTCTGGGTAAAAGAATTGTGTCTTCTTCATCTTCCCCAAAGTTTGAAATGATGGATAACTGAAAACTCTGATAACACAGAGAGAGACAGAGAACTGTATCAGCTTCTATAACTTTTGAGATTTTATTTCTGAGTACAAATGAATCTGATTTATCCATTGTATCATTTAGGAATATTTTGGCTGTCAGTATAAGATAACCTGATCTTAGTGGTTTAAACAAATAGAGAAGTTTTTTTTACATAATGAAAGTCTGAAGACAACAGCTGTTGGCCCTGGTTTGCAGCTCATGATGCTATGGGCCTTTCTCTCATGATTGCAAGATGGCTGCTGCAACACCAAGCATCACAATGATCTTCCATTGGAGAAAAGAAGGAGGAGGGAAGAGACAACATGCATATCATGGAAGGATATGCTTGCCCAAAAACCACAGAGTAAACAAGCACTTACATTTCATTTGTCAGAATTATGTAGCTTGGTCACTTCCAGCTGAAAGGTAGCTGTGTGAAAGGGGTTGTGTTATTTTTTGCAAATACACACCTGTGAACAAGGTGTGGACATGTAAATATTTGCCCTAGTCAGTGGTCTCGTTTCTGGAATTTAGGCAGACCACTTGTTTCTCTCAATCTCCACTTTCCTAGTTAATTTTTACCACTTACAACCGGCTCTATATTTTGGTTTGGGGAGTGTTTTTCCCAAGCTTAATCATGAGATTCTGGGACATTATTGATACTAAGAGATAGATATCCTGGCCATAGGTGTGGGCACATGATCTAGACCCAGCTACTCCTAATAATCCAATCACCTGGTCCTAGTGCTTAGTCTACAGATAGTCAGGTGGCCCTACCAGAAACAATCAGGTTTCTTCCCCAGAATTTTTTATTTAGAGATAGAGAAAAAGAGGTAGTATTATTTTTGGTGATACAGCTGGAAATGGGCTATTGGCAAACATCTTCCCCACTATGTGGAGAAAGCGTATCTTTAGAAGGAGAAAATGTGGCCACAACAACACAGAGATGTGTAGAGTTTAGATAGCCCATGACAGCAAGAGGGAGAGAATGAACTACAGTCTTGACAATCTCACTTAGGCTCTTCTGAATCCAATTGTGAACAGACTTCCACTTACGTGAGCCATACATTTCCCCTTCTTTCTCAAACTGGTATCATTGGATTTCTATCTACTGCACGTAAGAGTCTTGGTTAATTAAGAAATTGGACAAACACCCAATAATGTAAAGGCCATTTGTTTGGAGTTAAGGAAATGATTTGCCAAGGGAAACCAGGGAAAATCTTCATGTATTTGTATTAAGCTAATAAGATTTTTCAAGCACTTAGAAATTTCATGGTATGCTAATGCTGTTGTCAATTACATTCCTGTAACTGTTTTCTGTTTTTAGAGACCATATAAGAATCACTAACATGAGCTGCATATGCTGGAGGCCCCTCTGCTGTCATTATTTTATGTGCTGGAAAACGCTGCAATGGGAAGACAGCCCGGTCAGATGGGGATGGCCTGGAATAGGAGCCAGGTATCTGTGTCATGGACTAGTAATACAAGTCTCTTGGCCTCTCTGGGCTTTAGTTTCTTCACCTGTTCAACCAAAGGCATGAACCGAAAGCCTTCTCAGGTCCCTTTCACCTCGACTGCTCTATGTCAGTATGATCTTTTAAATCAACTCCCTGATTTTACCTATAAGGCCCAGGGGCTCCCCTGGTCACAGAGCCAGGACACAGTTTAGAACCTAGACCTCCTGACTCAGATTGTCCTCTAGGGCAGATCAACTTCCTTGCCAATTATAGAATAGGAGCAGGGTTCTATTACGCTGTTAGCACTTACTTTCTTTGATTCTAGAGCATCCTATTTCACTCCATTTTTCCAAGAATGGAGAATGAGAGCCAGGTCCCAAACCCAGTCCCCAGTGGGCCACTTAACTTCCCTCTCTTCATGATTCAGGAGTTAGTCCTGTGACTGGGTGCAGTCTTGCACATGCATGCACTTGGCACAGAAGGGCCAGGAGAGAGAGTGTAAATGCATCCTGGAGGTCTACTGGGACATAATGGAAAAAAGCCATTTGGTGTTCACATGCCATGGCAGTGGACCTCTGAGTGTATCATTGTCTGAGTGGGAGGTGTGCAGCCACCAAGAGGCTTGGCCAGACACCAAAGAGGTGTCCTGCCACCTCCCTATCACCACTGTCACACCAACAAGAACAGTGTAGTGACAAATCCACTAAGCCTGGGCCATGTCTCACCACGGTCATGTCTAGGGAGAGTCATAGGTGCTCCCAGGCGGTTAAACATAAAAGGGCGGCATTTAGTTCTCAAATGTGTTTGAAAAATTATTTGTTCGCTAGATTTGATAATGCGGACAGAGACTTTGCTACTCTAAATTCCTTGTGTGTCTCCAGGCAGACTGTGATGTACTAAGGAGATTTCCTTCTATAAGAATCACTCACTCAGGGTTATCCTGCAATTTCATGAGGAAATCCCTTTTAAAAGGCATACTTTAGCTGATAAATGTATCCTGAAGAAATGCTGAACTAGATTATCCCACTAGATCAGAGCTTTCCCAACATTTTTGAACACAACCCACAGTCAGAAACACGTTTCACCCCATGACCTGATACAAACACATCTATATGTAAAAAACTGACACAAAGCACTCAGGACACAAAACCAACTCCTACTTTGTGTAATATATCCTGACAGTTGCACTCTGTTCTGCCCTCTTCTGTTTGATTCTGTTTCCATTTTTTTAGGTTTCATTTTTTAGAGACAGGTCTTGCTCTGTCACCAGGCTGAAGTGCAGTAATCATAGCTCACTGCAACCTCTGAACTCCCAGCCTGAAGCATCCTCCCACCTCAGTCTCCCAACTATCTGGGACTACAGGTATGCACCACCATAACCAGCTAATTTTTATTTTATTATTTTTTGTAGAGACAGAGCTTTGCTCTGTTGCCCACACTCATCTCAAACTTCTGGCTTTAAGCTATCCTCCCACTTTGGCTTCCCACAGTGCTAGGATTACAGGGATGAGCCACCATGCCCAGTCTGTTTCCATTTTTTAAAATAGTGGCTGGGACTTTGCTTCCTCTGTGTGAAAGGCCGCTTACCTGTCCTGGGGAAGGATAGGAACAAATTACATGAAGCACACTGACCATTCCTTCACCCTTCAGGCAGCTAACTATGGAGGCAAGACACTGAAGTAATGAAAATACAAACAGCAACATATGTCAGCCACCTAGAAGGTGTTGCTGGACAATCAGGATGTCACTTTGGGTCAAGCCAGCGCTGGCTCGTTCATTCATTCATTTCCTCTGTGTGAATTGGAGCCCTTGAGAAGTAGATGCCAAGGTGGGTTCAACTTTCAAGGATTTTCTTAGGAGAAATGCCCAGGCCAGAGAAAACAGGGCAGGAGCTAGGCAAGGCTTGGAGAGTACCAGAGTCAAATGGTAATGCACATCCACCCAAGTAGAGAGAGGGAAGGGAGACTAGACTGCTGCATGCCCTAGACTGCTGTGTCACCTAAAGAAGGTTTGGCAAGGCCGTTAGGGAGCCCTTGAGCCAAAGTTGCCATCCAAGAAGTCCCATGTCTCCCAGAAACAGGACTGCCTCAGTATCCTTGCTGTGCTGGGTCATTGGTTGGGAGCAGCAGCACCAGGCAGGCTCCACGCCAGTGTGGAGCTGGGCTTCTCAGCACAGCAGAAGGGCCCTTGACCACCTGTGCTCCCTGTGCTAGGCATGCTGCTGAGTGTGTGCTCATGGCAGCCACACCCTCCTCCTTCTCTTCTTCCCTCTCTTGCTCCTTCCTTCAATGAACACTAAGTGAGTCTCTAGCCTAAGCCAGCTGTTGGAGCAGAGAATGGAGAGACAGTGGTGAACCAAACCCACCCCCTGCCTCCAGGAATCTGCAACCTTGTGGGGACACAAATGTGAAGGAAAAAATTCCACCAGAGGATGAAGAGTGGTCAGTGTGAGAAACGTTTCCAAGTGAAGGGCCTCTCGACAGTGTGAAGTTAAAATAGTGGGGATAGGGGCTCAGAAAAGTTTCTGAGCCAATGATGTGGACCTGAGGTCTGAAGGATGAATAAAAGTTCACTGGGTGAAGAGGGGAGGGAAGAGTGTTCCTGGCAGAGGGACCAGCATGTGTCCAGGTGATTTCTTGGGATGACAGGAATAAGTGGCTGAAACAGCTGGGGTAGATTGAGTGAAGCTGGGGAAGTGAGGTGCTGGGAGCGGGCGAGGGAGTGGATAGGGCCTGCAGGATCTGGGAGGCTTCTTGTCACCCACCAGCGGTTTTAATGGAGGTCGACATGATCAGATTTGCGTTTTATGAAGGCCACTCTGCCTGTGGTGTAGAGGATGGCTGGGGGAAAGAGTAGGACCAGGGATACTAGTTGTCCAGGTACCGGGGTAATTAACAATGCAGTTGTTCCTGGGAGAGTGATGAGGGCTTGAACCGGGGTAGAGCTGGTGGAAAGGGAAAAAAATGGCAAACTGGGAGAGACTGAAGAGGCTGCATGGATAGAACATGGGGATGAAACAAATGTGGGGGTGGGAGGTGACAGGGATGCCTCCACATCTACGACTCACACCAGCCCAAAGCCTCCTTGAAGAACCAGACGTGGGCAGTGCGTGCAGAGACAGACGCACTGCCCCACTATGTCCCCTTGTCTTGGGGACAAGAGCGCCTGTGCTGTCACGCCCGGTATCCTTTCATGTGTCCTCTCTCTGCCAACCCCAGGATCTCTTGGCATACATTTACCTCAGCCGCACTCTTCAGTGCTCTGCATCCAGGCTACGCGGAGGCTGCATGTTACAGGAGCCATGCATCCCTGAAGACTTGGAATAAGTCAAGATTTACATAATCCCAGAGACATCCTTCCAAAGCGTGATGGTAACTCTGTTCCATGGCTGGAGTGGCTCCTCCAGGTGCCAGCAGCATAAACCCACCTTTCAACTCAGTCTGCAGCTCAGAAATACTACCTGATTCTAGACAGGCTTTTCAATGTAATAGGTTGAATTATTATGTCTTGTACATAAATTAAGACTTTACATTTTTATACTGCTATTTATAATGTATATAATGCAAATCCATGTAAACTATGGTTACTTTGGGTTTCTGCTTTCCTGAAGCCTCTACCATCTGTAGACAGTCTCTGATACCTAACAGAGCCAGATGCTTGTACTCATATTTGTCCAAAGTCTTGGACTCCAACCCCAAGCCCTAGCCTGGCCTCTCTCAACTTAGTAAAAATCCGTGAGGAGACCTTAAAGAGGAAGCCAGAGCTCACTGGGCAGGAACAGGCTCAGAAGGCTATTTGGCGGTGGTAGAAATAGAACAGAGCTTTGAAGGATGGGCTAGGCCAGGGGAGACACAGAAGGGAGAGAGGCTATGGGGGTCAGCCCAGCATGCTTTGGGGCCCACTGATTAGGCAGTCTCAGGTATGAGCACAAAGGGTTGGAGTAAATTTTTAGGGAAAATAATATTTCTGCATTCCCCGTGTCTAGGGATGTTTCCTTCAGACATCTGTTTTGGCTTCATTAGAAGGGACAGAGATGCTGTTTTCTATATTTTTGCATTGCCAGAGCTCAGCACAGTGACATATGGTAGAAATGCAATAAAAGTTCATTGAATGATTGAGTGAGTGGGTGAGTGAAAGCATTGCACAGGTTCACAAGATATTTGTCCTACTTAAGTGCTGATTTGTTTTCCAACATTTTATTATGAAAAATTTCAAACCCACTGAAAAATTAAAATCGTGGAGTGATCACACATACATTCTCCACCTAAATTCTAAATTTTACAGCTTATTGTGCAGGCTTTATCACATATCTAGCCATCAGTTCAACCATCTATCTATCCATCCATTGTATTTTTTTATGCATTGCAAAGTTGCAGACATAAATATGCTTTACCTCTACTCATTTTAGCATGCACATCCTTAACTAGAGTCCAATATTTGTTGGCATTTCTGTTTTTCCTTGTTAAAATTTAAAAAATTTAATTATGGCCAAACAGACATAATATCAAACTTACCATCCTAACCATTTTCAAGTGTACAGTTCAGTAGCATTAAAAACATTCACATTGCTGTGCAAACATCACCACCATCCATCTCTATAACTCTTTCATCTTGCAAAACTGAAGCTCCGTATTCATTAAACAATAACTCCCTCATTCCCCTCTCTTCCTAGCCCCTGGAAACCACCATTTTACTTTTTGTCTCTGAATTTGACTACTCTACATACTTCATATAAATGGAATAATACAGTATTTGTCCTTTTGTGACTGGCTTATTTCACTTTGTATGCGCTCCAGGTTCATTCATGTTGTAGCATGTGTTAGAATTCCCTTCCTTTTTAAGGCTAAATAATATTCCATTGTATGTATGTATTACACTTTGTTTATCCATTCATCTGTCATTGGACACAGGGTTGCTTCCACCTTTTGGCTATTGTGAATAATGCTTCCATGAACATGGGTGTACGAGTATCTGTTGAAGTCTCTGTTTTTAATTTTTGGGGTATATACTCAGAAGTGGAATTGCTGGATGATATGATTTCTATTTTTATTTTTTTGAGGAACCCCCATACTGTTTTCCACAGTGAATGCACAATTTTACATTACCACCAGTAATGCATGAGTTTAAATTTTTACACATCTTCCCAACATATTTTTTTTTCATACTAGCCATCCTAATGGATGTGAGGTGGTGTCTTAGTACATTTTTGTGTTACTAGAAACAGATATCTGAGGCTGTGTTCCGTGGTGAGCAGGTCTATGCAAACCTACCCCCAAAGGCCAAGGAAGATGAAAGACCAAAGAAAGAAGCTGACAAATCCAATTTCTTAGAAAAAAATATTTAACAGAGATTTATGAACAGAAGCCATGTTTTGGGCAGCCATAAGACAAGATGGTGGATCTCCACACTGTTATCCCCCAGACTCAGGGCTTATATACCATAAGGAATTTGCCTAAGGACAGGGTTTATGGTAAATATGTGAAAATAGATATCTTAGAGGTATTCCCAGAACTGGGGTTAATAAGAAGTCATGGCAGATTAGCATCCAAGATGGAGTTGCTTTAGCCTTCACAGACTGGGTAATTTATAAAGAAAAGAGGTTTATTGGTTCATGGTTATGAAGGCTGCACAAGAAATATGGTACCAGCATCTGCTTCTGGTGAGAGCTTCAGGCTGCTTCCATTCATGGCAGAAGACGAAGACAGCCCGTGTGTACAGAGATCACACGGCCAGAGAGGAGGAAAGAGGGATTGGGGGAGGTGCCAGCCTTTTTTGAACAACAGTTCTCGTGGGAACTAATAGAGTGAGAACTCACTCATCCCCGTGCCTAGGGAATTAATCTATTTATGAGGAATCTGCCCCCCCGACCCAAACACCTCTCATTAAGCCCTACCACACACTGAGGGTTAAATTTCAACACAACATTTGGGGGGGTCAAATTTCAACATGAGATTTGGAGGCGTGAAATTTCAACATGAGATTTGGAAGGGTCAAACAAGCCAAACTATAGCAGGTGGTATCTCATTGTGGTGTTGATGTGCATTTCCCTAATGATTACTGATGTTGAGCACCTTCTTATGTGCCTTTTGGCCACTTGTGTGTCTTCTTTGGAGAAATGTCTACTCAAAGTCCTCTGCCTCTTTTTGCCTTTTGAGGTAAAATTTACATATGATAAAGTGCACAAATCTTAAGTGTGCCATAAGATGAGTTCTGACAAATGCATCTCAAACTCTGTCGAGGTACAGAACACTATCATCACCCCAGACAGTTCCTTCAGATTCCTTCTCAGTAATCCACTCCCTCCACCCTCCAGACACAACCACTATCCTGGTTCTTAAAAGTCTGTCATAGATTAGTTTTGCCTGTTATAGAACTTTATGTGGATTTATACAGTATGTGCTCTTTTGCATCTGGCTTCTTTCACTCGGCATAATGGTTTTGAGATTCACCCATGTTCATTCCTTTTGATCGCTGAGCAGTATTCTTTTGCATGAATAGGCCAGAGTTTCTTTATTCTTTTGTTGATGGACTGAACTGTTTCCAGTTTGGGGATATAATGAATAAAGCTTTTTAAGAGCTTATGTTTTATTATAATAAAAGCAAAATGTCATGAGCTTGAGGCCTTGATAAAAATCTCCCACTAAGCCTAATATCCTTTTGGACAGAAAAATAAACAAATCAATAAGTTCTGCCCTTTGTAGAGGGCTTATAATGTGCCAGGCCGTCTGCTGAGAGTTTTCCTTCCATCAATCATTCCATTTAATCCTCACACCCCCATCTTCTAGATGAGTAAACAAAGGTTTACAGCAGGAAACTGACTTGCCCAAACTCTAATCGCCTGTGTGTGGCAGACCCTATTTTGCCTTTTGGGAAGTGCTGTGAGCATCAATACTTATCCCAAGGCCAAGAAAAGATGAGTATGGTGTTTTGCTTTCTCAGTTATCACACTTTATTACAATACTGATGTCATTTTTATTTGCCCTCTGTGATGAGCATTAATTATGTTATGGGAAAGGCGAGAAAGCCAAGTATTGCAACTTTAGAAGTTGCCACAAATACCACTCCCTTACTAAGAAATCTTTGGAGACAGCAAGGAATTTAAAAAAATTAATGGTACATGGGCCGGGTGTGGTGGCTCACGCCTGTAATCCCAGCACTTTGGGAGGCTGAGGCGGGCAGATCACTAGTCCAGGAGTTCAAGACCAGCCTGGCCAATATGGTGAAATCCTGTCTCTACTAAAAACACAAAAAAAATTAGCCGGGCGTGGTGGCGTGTGCCTGTAGTCCCAGTTACTCGGGAGGCTGAGGCAGGAGAATTGCTCGAACCCAGGAGACAGAGGTTGCAGTGAGCTGAGATCGTACCACTGACTCCAGCTGGGGCAACAGAGCGAGACTCCGTCTCAAAAAAAAAAAAAAAAAAAAATTAATGGTACATGAAAAAATTTCTGTTACAAAATATTAGAAAATAATAAAAGCACCAAAAGATAAGTGCCTGATCAGCTTGCTGTCCATATGTAAATGTAGATATGACCAAACTGGAAAGTTTTGGCAGAAAACTTGCAGAGGAAGGAAGGAAAGATTTATGACTAGTGTTTATCTAGTGTCCGCGAAGTGCCAGGAAAGCCCCCGGCTGGATAACTTACATATGTTTAACTCATTCCAGCTTCCCTGCAGCCTCAGCAGCCCTTCTCCCCTTCTTTTTTAGGAATGGAACTCTTGGGTTTTAGCTAAACTTGTGGTCTCCCAGAAAAAACATTTCTCGCAGCTTCCTTGATGGCTAGGTTTGGCATGTGACTGAATTTGACCAATGGGATGTCAACTGAAGGGTCATGTACAACTTCCAGGAAGGGAGTGACCTTAAAGGGGCTTGTGCCTTTCTTTGCCCCTTCCGCCTTCTGGATGAATGAAAGCAGAAGCAGTGGCTGGAGCTAGAGCAGCTATTTAGGACTAAGAGATGGAAGAAATGTGGTGACAATAGCAGAACAAAAATATAGAAATCCCGGGTACTTGATGACCACGGAGCCGCCATACAAACTCTGGACTGTAATTTCCAGAGATTGTTTATGTGAGAGAGAAATATACTTCTTCTGTTAGGCTACTGTTACTCTGTGTTTTCTGTCAGTTCTGATATAGGAGGCATTGTCATCCCATTTTACAGACGAAGAGACGGAGTCTCAAGTTTCCATAGCTGGTGTGCACTTTAGTTCCTCAAGGACAATAATGCCCCACCCTTGAGGTTGGTTGATTCACTCAACTCCCAAAGCTGATAATGTTGAGGTGCCAAAAAAAGTGTCCCCTTCAGGTTTCACTCACTGGAGCTATGTCATGTGCCCACAGATACGGAAACATGCCACTAAAACTTAGCCCTGGAGGGACTTTAAGTCAGCTTTCAAAGAACAACAGATCCGGTTTTGTGACTCTGGGAAAATTACCATCTAAGCCTCAGTTTCTTCTTCTCTAAAATGGGAAGGATAGTAAAAGTACCCGCGACAGAGTTGTTGGGAGGACCGAGCAAGAGGATGCACAGTGCCTGGCCCTGACCAAGTGAACAATAAGTGGGAGTTTTTATTATTAGTCCCTGGGTTGGGCTGGAATCAGACCCCCTGGTTATTTCTTTTTCCATATCTTCCTTTCTTCCATTTTGGAGCTTCCCCCCTCCAGCCTCCATCCCCAGACAAGATTAAACAAATGTCCCTTTTCTCCTTGCAGACTGTGCTCCCCAGGGCGCCCTCAGCTCTGTCCACACAAGTCCCTCCTATGATCAGCTGCACCCCAGGCTCAGCTGGAAAACAAAACATGCACTGCATGGTTGCCACATCCTAGCCATGGGCCTCAGTTTTCAAGCTCCAGGCAGTTTTAGCAAGAAAACTGATGTTCCTAAAATCAGGACTGCATTTCTTACATTTCCACTGCTGATTCTCAAAAAATGTTGGCACAAACAAACCCAAACCACGAGGCAGCAAAATTAGTCTTCAAAGCCCTCCTGTAAGTTAAACGCCCTCTCAAAGTTACCTGCAGAATCCACATTCAGGTCCCTGTGGGGCCATCCTCTGTGGGCCTGCTTTGAGCTTTGAGCAGAGGAGGCTCCAGCACAACGCATCTGTCTGGGTGTGATTCTCCAGCCTCTGTTGTCTGTCAAATGAATCCTTCCTATATGATAATGAATACTGCACAGATTAATGCAGTGGATCCCTACCCATAGACCAGGAGGCCCTTTTGGGGAGACAGAGAGGTTTTGCGAGATGATCTTCAAACCCGTTGATAAGCTTATTGTCCATGGAACAATCTCTTCTGTGTCTTCCACAGGGTTCTACCACTATATTTCAAATGTATATATATATATATATATAGTCATTGTGATGAGTAAAATACTTCATTAAAAAGAATTATGTAAGATTAGATAATCAATAGACACTAAATACACACCTACTATCACGCTAGGGTTAACCAACTCCTAGCTTAATGCCATTCAACAAGAACTTCCTAGAAATAGTCCCATAGCTAGTGACCCTCATGGTGGAGCTTCAGACAACAAAAACAAGTCAGGGAATGAATACTTGGAGGCCACCAGAGCATTTGGCCACCTTCAAACCACACTGAGATGGAAGCTTGGCTTGTGTGCAGTCCAGCTGAGAACTGGACTAAGAACTGAGAAACAGCAACCTAAACCCTTGTGCCCAGAGAGCACAGCATGACCACCTCCTCCACTTCCCTAGTGTGGGAAGGAGTGTCAGGACCCACATGCGTCAAGCACCCAGTGCCCAGCAATCACAACCACAGGCAGCAGGGAGATGAGGCAGAAAGGGTGAGGGACGTAGCAGTGGCGATGTGTGTGGGCAGGAAAGCTACTCACCCTCTCGTTTCAGCTACAGTTATCTAACTGCAAGCAACAGAAATCCACTCTGGGCAACCTAAGCCAGAAAGGAAGATAAACTGAAGAACCAGAACTCAGAAAGGGAAGAAGGGGGATTGTGGTAGAAGATACTTTGAGGGAGAGATGACTCTTTTCCAAACATTTTCTATCTGCCTGTTACTTAATCAATATTGGGTTCTTTGGGAAGAGGGTACGACTGGTCAGGGGAGAGCAGGATACCATCAGTGGTGGCTTCCTGGCATCTGTTCACCAACACGGGGGAAGAAAGCACATCCCTCAAAGAAAGCCAGGATGCTGGCACCAGAAAAAGGGGGAAGGATGCTGAGCATGGAGCAGACAGAGACGTCTCTTCTCTCTCTGGGACTGCATCTTTTCATCTGTAAAATGGGAACAACTGTGGCTACATTGTGAAAATGTAATGAGATAACACAGAGCAGAGTGTGGCTTATGTGAAGTGCCTAATATGTAATAATTTTAAATAATTTTAGCTAAATAATTTTAGCTTACCATCTTAATTTTTGATTCAGCTCTATCTGAACTTTTTCTCCAGAGAATGAAGATACTGTCATTACCTCTGCAAAGAATGCATCCTAGCACAGATCAAAGATCTTGCAAGTCCAACTACACCATTTTACAGTTCTGAACCTCGACTTAGGAAAGCAGTGGATCTTTATACATTTGACACATCCCTTCCCTCTAGGGTAATAAAAAATAAGCCTAGTTTTGCATAAGTCCTTTTCTGTAGGCTGGGGCTCTGAAGGAAGTGAACCCCATGGCCAATCCATTTGAAGTCAAGGTTAATAGGGCTATTATACTAAAGATGTGGTATTAAAGATCTCCCTCTGGCACCGTGTTCTTTATGATGCATGGCCAATTGCAGACTGAGGAAGATATTGCAACCGGAGCAATTTTATTCCAAAAGCATATCATTTTGTTTTTATTCCCACTGACAAGCACATATGTCTTAAAAAAAAAAAAGTGACTATTGGTCAAAGTTACATTTTTCCCAAACATTTTTCAACTTTTGGGATTGTATATTCCAGGCTGGATATGGGCACTAACCAGGCGCTTCCTGATGGATGGGCTTGGCTGTTTTCTCCATGGTTTCTTGGCTCAAATTTTTGCCAACTTACATATATTTGCTTAGTTTTGACATCTTCTTTCCATCAAACCAGATGTTTCTGTTTCTTTGCAATGTCAGTTTTTCCCCATCAAAAGCATGAAATTTGACCAATTATTTACTGACAGTTATTGAAAGATGGCAAGTTACAAGTTTCAAAATCCATCTCTGGTTCATTTGTTTGAAATAATTGACTATATGATATGGTAGATATCAATTATATGATAAACCTTTCAGGGGTTTTTTAAATGTTAAAAATAAAGTGATAATGCTGGCCTTAGCATATTAATGATTTTGGTTTTCCTCCTAAGAACAATGGGAAGACATTAATCTTTGGCAGAGGATAAAGTGGCCAGATTTGTGTTTTAACAGATCTCTGTGGCTATTGAAAATGGACTGGAGAAGATGAGTGGGAGTGAGAAGAGGGTAACAGAATCAGATAAAAACCTGTCATGTTATTATGAGCAGGAGATGAGGCAGCCTGGACCAAGATGGTGGCAGAGAGAAGAAAATTGCTTGAGAGAATTGATTAAACTATTTGGTTAGCACAGATAGAGCTGAATCAAAAATTAGAATGGTAAGCTAAGTAATTTTACACACAAAAAGGCAGAGTTGCATTCATAATTAGTCTCTACTTCAGACTGAATATTACAGCCAAAATATAGCCATTGGTGTTGCAATCACTTCCTTTGGGTTTATATCCAAGGTCAAGAATGTCAGCATCCAAAGACCCAAATTCTTAATGTTTTTAGTTGATAAAGTTTATTCAAGGTAGACAGCCTGTGTTGAATAACTTAGCCTTCCACAAATTTCAAGAAAAATCCATTGTCCCTCTTCTCCACCACAGACACACTTTAGTTGAACATTAAGCATATTTATTAAAGAAACATTCTCCTTGTGCTTTTTCTCTCAAGATGGATGGTGTTCTTACTTAGAGTTATAAGTGTCAGAATAAAAATGCCCATGAGGTTGAATTGTATGATGTTATAGTAAATTGAGATAAACATTCTCAGAAACATGATTGTGACTTAAAAAAAAAAACCAACAAACCACTTTCTGTAGAGGAATTATGCTTTGGGGACAGAAACTTTCCTTCATAATTTTTACAGCTGCACTCAGATAAAGTATATTAAAAAGGCACAACACATCAATTATGAAAACATGGCTATACTTTAAGAGAACACAGACTTTTTCCAGATCCACCTTAAATCTCAGGAATTCTAGATCGAGACAGGCATGAATGCTCCTGTTGCTAAAATCACTCTGATTTCCTTCTTGTTAAACACTTCACTCAGCAACATTATAGATTAGCACCAAAAAAGTTGTTTGTAGGTGAAAAACTGTTCAGAAAAGGACACCTTATTAGGCAGGCTATCGATTTACAAATAAAAGCCGATTCTGGCTCTCCTGAATGAAAAGAAGAGTAATTTCTGGGGCTTACTAACTTGGTTTTAGACTGGGGGGGTCCCAGAACCAGGGAGGTCCTGAAAAGGGCCATGTTGCAGTAACTACTCGATCCAAGCTTCTCCTCAGTCTGAGCTGTACCATGGCCACTGCTTGCCCCGTGTCTACAGGATTCAGAGTCTTCAGGGAAAGCTGGGCACAAACGGTACAGTCCTCTTCCCTGGCTGTGTTCCCACCTCCCAAAGCCCCACATAATGGAAAATCCCTCAAGAGGAGGCAGTCACAGAGGGAAGTGGAGGCCAGGCAGCCTGCGAATGATCAATGTGGTACAGGGCTCCTGTCCCCTCTATGGCCACCTCTCAAGTTGTTCTTTCCTAGGTTCCTTATTAAATGTGATAGATTTATCCAAAACAGTTATGAATTCAGATCCTACCAATCTGATATTACAAGAGCTCACATAGGGGAAGGAATGGAGTTTAACAGTAATGTTGACAAAGAAAAAGAAAGTTTTTAATAAAAGGTATCAACAAAATGTAGATTGTTTAACTACTTAATTAACTGTTTGGGGACCCTGATGAATTTAATGACAGTCAAACCACCTAAGTAGGTGAGCTACTGAGGCTGAAATTTTGGCTTGCTCTCTGTCTCTCTTTTTTTTTTTTTTTTTTTTTTCACAGACGGGGTCTGGCTCTGTCATCCAGGCTGGAGTACAGTGGCACGATCATGGCTCTCACTGCAGCCTCCAAATCTTGGGCTCCAGCAATCCTCTGGTCTCAGCCTCTCCAATAGTCGGGACTACAGGTGCATGCCACCATGCCTGGCAATTTTTTTTAATTTTTAATTTTTGCAGAGACAGGGGCTCACTATGTTGCCCTGGCTGGTCTCAAACTTCTAGCTTCAAGTTATCTTTCCACCACAGCCTCACAAAGTACTGGGATTACAGGCATGAGCCACTGTGCCTGGCCTTTCTTTATTTGTCAAAATTTAGCCTCTAAGTGGTAGCCCTTGAAATGTATTTCTAAACTGCTTGTGAACAATTAAGTTTGAGTTTTTTTAAAAAAGGAAGAAGAAACCCGATTATTCAGACCTTGCGCTAATTCAGGCTTTCTTTCCTACCAACAAGTGCCTTTTAAGATGGTCCCTTGAGTCATTAGCATCTTCATCAATGTTTCAACAAGAAAGACTACTTACACAACATTTTTCAAAATATTTTCATGGTTATTATCTTATCCAGTTTCTAGCACTATAAGGTATACAAGATGGAAACATTATTTCCATTTTACAGACCAGGATCCTGACACCAACACCATAGTAATTTACCCCAAGTAAGCTCCAAGTACCCAGTGTTCTTTTCTTATACTTCCCATGGGCCCTTGTTGCTATGTTTTTCTTTCTTTCATAACCCACCCCTTATTACTGCTCCAGAAGCAAATCCAAAATCTATAACAATGAAAGAAATCAATGCCAAGCCTATTCACCAACAAGTGCTTACTGAGCACTGCTGTATCGTTTAGGAAGAGGCTAACCTGCTGTAACAAAGAGACCCTAAGTACTGTGGCTCAAACAAATTTGAAGTTTGTTTCTTTCACCCAGTGGTCCAGGCCCAACAGTCCAGAGGTCTTGGGAAGTTCGGGGAGGTCAATACAGGGACCCAGGTTTGTTTTAGCTTGTTTTTGCTGCTCTACCATCTTCTAAAGCAGAGACTCCCAAGTTTTTTCAGTTCACAGCTCCCCTAGTATCTCAGTAATTTTTTTCATAGCAACTACAGGTCAAAAGAAATACCCAGAAAATTTGCTTGTGAATTAGTCAGGTCCAAATAATTTAACAATTATTTATGTCCTGAAAACATAGTTGCCACTTCGGGAAAAAATAACACAGACAGACTGAAATAAAAATACATTTACTTTATTTTTAAATGATCACAATTTCTTAATAATGGGAGGTGTGTGCCTGTTGGGCACTGACAAATTACTCAAACCTTGGACTCAGATTGGATACTGCCATTGTCATTTTCTATTTCACATTCACTTTTTCACAATGCTCTATTTTTTTTTATCATAGCAACCATGTGAAACTCAGATACTAGGCAAAACCATCAAAACTAGTGGTTTTGCACAGTATCTGACAGATGTTAATGAGTTTCCTTCAAAAATCTAAATTATCTTGCAGCATTCCTATGTGTTCACTGAGGCTCCTCAGAGAGCCTCAGCACATAGGTTGAGAAGCATGGTGGTACAAGTCGCCATGCTATGCCTAGATATGGATCTGCTGGAGGAGTAATACCTTCTCACCTCCCTGGCAGCCACTTCCTCTGTCCTTCCCAGGTTCCTGTGTCATGTCAGGAGGACCGAGGGCTGATGATTTGACCAGCAATTTCCCGGCTACCGTTCCTCAGCCAGGACAAACCAAGCTTCCCCATCCAGTTTGCCTTACTCCAGTGAGAAGCCTGAAGCAAAACCCAACCCATTTAAAAAGTAAAAGCGATGATTTGTAGGCTCCTGCATATATTCTGAAATTACCTACATTCCTCTCATCCTGTGCTCATGGGCATATAACATAGACAAGGCTGAAATCTTGTCTGAATTGTGAGGAAAGATCAAGTTTCCCCAGCTCCCGAGCCTGTTCCATCTGAATACCGGAAACTATGTGTAAGTCTTAAATAGCAGGGTGTGGAGGAGAATCCATTCAAATTAGAGTCAAATGTTATGGAGACACCCCAGCCTCCTCCTGGGGAAGAAGATCTGAATCACCATGCATCTCAAGAACTGCTTGGTGGCGAGGTAGTGTCGAGGCAATTCAGTGTAGTGAGTGCCACACGCAGCCTCCACACAAATGAGTGAGAAGCCTAATTGTCTTTGACTAGGACTGACTGAATTTGGTTCTTCTTCAAACCCTTATTCTACTGGATAGTAGAAATGAAATCTCAGGCCCTTTAGGCTTTCCCATGATGTTACACAGAACAATATGAAATTGCTGCTATTTGATCATTTCTAAACTATAAAAACAGCAACTACATATGGCCCAGATGATAATTTATCTCCATCACTCCCAGGGTTTGTGACAGTCATGATCCCAGGGGCCACCTGGTTTCCATGGCCACCCACTCGGTTGTGCCTCTGAGATGTCCTTGCTGTCCTGTGCTCTCCATCATTGGTCCACGAAGACCTCCTCTGCCCTAGCCCCATCAGCAAGGGCTCCCTGAGGCTGCAGTGAATCCTCTCAGCGATTCCCACATCCCCCTGGGGGGCTGCTGTGAAAGATCTGTGGTAGGAATGAAGCACAGTCCCCTCTCTCAGTGACATTTACCATCAGCCAAATTGTCGTGGTCCCTACGTCTCTCTTCTCTCGCGCTCTCTGGAGTGAGAAGAACCAGCTCTTGCAACTTCATTTACCCTTCCCAGTCAATTGCTTCTGGCATCAACTTAGTACCTGAACTCCTTTAAGGCTCAGGGTTTTAAGCTCCTGCATCTCAAAAGCTTTGGTGTGGGAACAGAAAACATGAGTTTCTCTTCCTATGCCTCAGCATCCCTTCTTTAGAGAGCGGATACCTCCCAGCATAGTTCCAATGGGAGAAAGCCCTTGGGGTGAAAATAATGAGGAAATCGGGACCCGCACACCACCTTGCTTTGCAGTGGGTGCCTGGCTGAACTTATGCCTGGGTCTTGTCACCCAGGACATAGGTGGAGAGTCCTGACCTCACATTTCCAAGCTGTCCAACCCTGGGCAAGCCTCTGACCTCTCTCCAAACATCAGTTTCCTCAGGCCCTCAGAGTAAGGAAACATACTGCCAGCAGGCCCACGGCTCCTGTGTGGTTAAATACAGTCAAGCAGAGAGAGAAAAATCTTCCAGATTCAATGAAAATGTAATGATCTCCTGTTGCATTAGGAGTAGCAAGACTGGATGGCTTTGTAAAAGCTTAGAGATATTATTTTTGAAGCTATCTGTGTATACTTTATTCCCTTTCATATACCCCTTCTGGCTGACCCAAATGAGAAAAGATACAAAACTCATTTCTGGCCCAGCTCTTGCCTGATCAGATGTAATGTGTGGTGATACGCCCATTTTCCCGCTCAGCTGTATCCCTGTTTATTCCTGTGAACACATGCTCTCTGCAATTGGCAATGATTTTTTCTTTGTTATATTTACCTTCCTTTCGGGGGCCAGCCCAGACTCCTGGGTGGATTCATTTCCCATTGAATTACCAGAAAAGGGCAGAATCTGATTGGAAGAACTACGTGGAAGAAAGCTCAGTTCCCAGGCCCTCACACAAGGGACTCTGTCCTCCCATCTATGTCAGAGCCTGGGGGTTGTGAGGGAATTGAAATGGGACATCCTGTCCCCTCCACCAACATTCTTTCCCCCCAAGCAGTGGCATTTTCTTTTGTGTTCTCACACAATTCAGACTAGGTGGAGTAGCCTGTATGGCATGACTGGAGCGACCCCACTGAGCAGAAGTGTTCCCCTTCTCCTTCGCTGACACTGTGGGCTGAGAGAAAGCCCACCTGACAGCCCCCTGCTTTGGGGTGTTTCTGCCGTGGTCCTTTTAACCAAACACCGCATGTTCTCACTCATAGGTAGGAATTGAACAACGAGAACACATGGACACAGGGTAGGGAACATCACACACCAGGGCCTGTCGTGGGGTTGGGGGATGGGGAGGGATAGCATTAGGAGAAATACCTAATGTAAATGACGAGTTAATGGGTGCAGCACACCAACATGGCACATGCATACATATGTAACAAACCTGCACATTATGCACATGTACCCTAGAACTTAAAGTATAATTTAAAAAAATAAAGAAAAAAAAAAGAGGGTGTAGTCGGGGCATGGGTTGAAACACCAAGCAAGTGTAAACCACAGGCTTCACACACTTCGCTTTTGGGGAGGCTGGTCAGTTCCGACCTGCAGCAACTGAGAAAGAACACATAGGGGTTCCTGAGGACAGACAGCTTTGCCAAGGATCAGCCTTAGGGCATAGGAGAAAGAGAGAGGCCGGAGCAGCCACTTCTCTGTGCCCAGCAGTGCAGCCGCCCACCTGACAATGCTTCAGCCACGCAGAGACGGGCCTGCCTCCTGTCTGCCCTGTCCTGAGAATGGAGATATCTGTGACCCAGAGGTCCTAGGACCTCCCACTTCCTAAATGTGTGACCCTAGATAAGTCGCTTAACCTCTACCCGAACCTCAATGTCATCATCTGTAAAACAAGAATAATCAACCCACCTACCTCATAGGGTTGTTTTGATGATTAAATGAGACAAAGCACGTGTCTAAGAGTTTTCTGATTCATAAAACAACACATGAATATAAGGATTGTTTTCCTGACTTATCTTAGGATCTTTTGGAAGGGACCTTCAATAAGAGACCTTCAGTAAGTTCTCTACGTTCAACCTCTACTATGCACAGTCCTGGACAAAAGGTCATCTACCCTCTGCTTGAATCCTTTCTATTATGGGAAACTTATTACCTTTCTTTGATGAGAAACTCACTACCACAAAGCCTTATGACTTGAACTTGCTCTGGTTAGATCATAGCCACCTCATATAAGCTCCAAAGTAAATGGGAAGGGAGAACTTGACTCGGCCAGCAATAACAGAAAGATCATCATGTAGATTGGGTTGCTCAGATATTTACAGATATTTGTCAAAAACCTGAAGTCAGTGTCATTCATCTTCCCTTTTGAAGGTTAAGTGTGTTTGTTTTTGTTTCCATGACCAGACTACATTAAAACTGGATTAGAGGCAATGTTCAGAAAAAATCACAGATGCTCAGGGCAGTGTATTCATTGTATTTACATGGAGTACAATGCTTTGTCCCAAGATTATTTCACTTCGTCCATTTAGAAAGGTCTCCTGTGACTTGCATAAATGTGGAAGAAAGCTTCGTCATTTCTTTACAGACAGGATAGTTTGATAACATTTTAAAATATCAGTCATAATAAATTAGGGAGACTCCTAACTTAAATCTGTGCTATGAAGGGCCACTGAGGACAGTGATGTGTGCCCCCAAAGCCAAAAACTTTGTATAGCTTTAATTTCAGTACAGAGGTAAATCGGCTTTTGCTTTTGGATTTAAGATTTGGCAAGCATGTGAAATTAAGTATCACTTAGGGGGATTTTTTACAGAGGGAAGCTAGGAGATTATGAGTGTTAGGGCTTACAGTTTAAATCTGCAATTAGCATAAATATGCAAAGGTCACCCTAAAGAGATGCATGCCCCTCTTATCTGTAGAGGTAGGTGTAAGAAGTGG
Source organism: Pongo abelii (assembly GCF_028885655.2). Classification (NCBI taxonomy): domain Eukaryota; kingdom Metazoa; phylum Chordata; class Mammalia; order Primates; family Hominidae; genus Pongo; species Pongo abelii. Next base: position 138,198,913 of record NC_085928.1, on the reverse strand, counting down.
AGAGAAATGGCAAACAGAGTTTTGCAAACAAATGTGCGGTGGGAATTCAGATTTTCATGTACGTGTTGCATCTGTGGCCTAGAAGAAATCAGACACATGGCCCAGGAGAAATCAAGAGTGAGAAATCACCAGCCCACAGAGATGTCACTGACCTTGAGGCTAACAGAAGTAAATGACAATTGTGGCAGCAGCTATTGGTCACCAACTCAACGTGATTACCACCTTCTTCTTTGTTAACAGAAAATGATTTCTGTTCAGGAACTGAGGAGCAGATAGTTCTTGGAATCTGGACCCCATTGAAGTTTCAAGGTGTAAACCTTGATCAGTCTGTGTCCAAAATTGTAGTTCTGTTTCCCTTGTTAGTGATCAGTTTAGGATGGGGCATGTGCCACAATTGTGGTCAATGAGAAGTCTGCTGGAGGTATTTCTAGAAGAGTTTTCCTTACCCTCAAAAAAGAAGAAATCACAGAGACTTTCTGTTTCTGTCGTTTGGATGTTGCTGAGAGATAATGTGATGCTTGGAGCTGTTGCAGCCATTTTACAATCATGAGGGGAGAAGCCTGAGGCAAAGGCAACATGCTTAGGGTAGCAGAATAGGAATATTGACAAATCTAGACTCCCATATTAGGTTGAGCTGCTAAACCAGTCAATGCCAGTACTGCCTCCCTACAAACTTAGTACCTAGTCACTCAGAGATGAGACTATGGAGTCAAACTTCCTAGGTTCAAATTCCAACTTTACCACTTACCAGCTGTGTGACTTTGGACTACTCTGTGCCTCATATTTCTGATTTGTATACCTATCCTGTAGAATTCTTTTTAGAATTAAATGAATTGATACGTGGAGAATGCTAGAACCATACCTGATCACTCAAACATTTAACTTTTTTTTATCATTTAAGTCATTTTGTGTTGCATCTTCTAGTTTTTGCTTTTGAAAGCATCCTATGTAACACAGCAACTTTCAGTTAACCTTTCTCCTGTCAAAAAGTTAGGAAACTAACAACAAAAAGGCAAACCATCTCTTAAACAATGAAAAAATGACTTGAATAGATATTTCTCCAAAGAACATAGACCATGGCCCACAAACACATGAAAATACACTCAGTATCATTCATCATTAGGGGAATGCAAATAAAAATGAGGCACCACTGCACCCTCATTAGGATGGGAATAATTTTTTAAAAAAGAAAACAGAAAATAGCGAGTATGGGTGAGGATGTGGAGAAACTGGAATCTGTATATTGCTGTTGGGAATGTAATACGGTTCAGCCACTGTGGGAAACAGTTGGTGGTTCCTCAAATGACTCAACACAGCATCACCACAGGACCCTGCAATTCCACTCCTAGGTGTCTGTACCCAAAAGAATTGAAAACAGGGATGCAAGTACATGTATACACACGTTCATGGCAGCACAGTAGCCAAAAGGTGGAAGCAAACCACATGTCCATTGATGGATGAATGGATAAATAAATTGTGATATATACATACAGTGGAATAATATTCAGCCATAATAAATTAGAAAAAAATGATGAGAAATGGGAAAAATATCCCATTTACAAAAGCAACCAAAATCAAATACTCAGGATCAAACACAGAAGAAATACAAAATGACCTAAGGACATGGAAGAAGACTTGAAATGCAGGGAAACATCACGCACCTGAATGAGAAGGCTCGGGGCTGACAGAATATCAATTATTTCCAAATCAACCTGTGAATTTAATCCATCTTTAATTTTTTAACTTGACAAACTGATTTTTAAATTCTACTCAAAGAATACATATGTGAAAGTAACTAAAATAATTTTTTTTAAAAGGAGCCAGGTGTGGTGGTTATGAGCCTGTATTTCTAGCTACTCTGGAGGCTGAGTTGAGACAGAAGGATTGCTTGAGCCCAGAAGTTTAAGACCAGCCTGGGTAACACAGTGAGACCCCATTTAAAAAATTAAAGGGGATAGCTCTTACTAGATAGTAAAATATATTTCAAAATTACTCTAATTTGGGAATTTGATACCAACATAGGAATGAGAAAATTGATTACTGAACCAGAAATCAGAATTTATCATATACTGAGTGGTATTTGCAATTGGTAGGAAAAGGAAAGATTAATTAAATAGTCTGGGAACAACCGGCTTGAAACTAATATACTAAAATAAATTCCACAGGGATTACATACAAAAATAAAACTACAATAGAACTCAAAGAAAATATAAGTATATATTTTCCCATTTACCAGAACTCATTCATATGGCTCAACTCAACCACAGTGGAGGCTTGGAAACGTATGTGGCTCTTTGGGAAGCAGTCACTGTTACTGCCATAGATACCTAACCTATTTCTAGGAATGAGGGAAAGGATGAAACAATGGATTGAAACCGAAGGGCTTTCTGCCTATCCTTATGTTTATCAAAAAATTCCAATACCCAAAATACACCATCCCACAATTATAATTGGTTGCATAGGCAAAGCTTCTCTTTCTCATTTGATAATCCTGTATATCTTTATAAGGAGCACATTGTTAGCTGATATTCCAGCTGCATATTGGAATTACATCTGTTCTCATTCTCTTGTTAATAATGTTAATAATGAAGCTTGACTAATAAATTGCAAGGGCTAACTTTGGAGTGATTGGTTCAAAATTCCTTGCTAGTGGGGAAAACAAAAGAACAAATATATTTTAAGAATAGATCCACCATAATAATATGCTGATGGTCAAAACTGATCAGGTAATTTGGATGAAGCCTCACACCTTCTTACACTTTGCAAAAGAAATAGCAGGAAAGGAGGGACAAGCCCGGGCTCCTGTTCAGCCCTGGGGAGGAAGCAGGTACAATGGAGCTGGCAGTGTGGTCATTCCTGCTGTGCCAAGCCAATTTGCTTGAACTTGAAACAGAAGTGTTAACCTCATGGCGCGCAAGCCCACCCATCCTCTGCTTTTGCCCTCCTTGGGGGCTTTCAGTGGCGCTTGTTGGGGGGAGAAAAAGGTGCTTGTTTTATTCCCAATTGTACAGAGCAGCTGATCAGTGTCTGCATGACTTCTTGAACAAAGAATGTATTTCAGACCTTCTTATTGCTTGCTTACTTCATTTAACATTTAACAGATGTCAGTTGTGACACACACATACTTTCTCCCTAGGCAATGGATTAAGACAAATTTCATTTTATGCCCGGCACGAAAGCCATGCTACATTGTATATTGAAAGATTTTTTTTTTTTTTTAAGAGAGAAAGAGGGGAAAAACCATTCTGCCTTAAAATCCCTAATAACGCAAGAAAACCAATTTCTGCAAAGGCATTGTCCTGGAAAGCTTTGTTGGTTTATGGTGCCACCTAATGGGGATGTGTCAGATTACACAAGGGCTATTGCATCAGGTCGCACACCCTGTCGTGGTGAACACACTGGTTGGTGGTGTGTGGCTGGGAATGCAATTTATGCAGATGCCTGTGCTGGATGAGATGTTATCTTCACGTACTGTGTCTACGTCTAGTTATTTAACCTTGGGCAAGTCCCTCCACGCCTCTGAACTCAAGGATCCTCTCCTAAAGGAGGCTTCTGGATGCCTTCTTTGTGAGACTGTTGACAGGACAAAGAAAAGGTGTACTTGGCTGGGCGAGGTGGCTCATGTCTGAAATCCTAACACTTTGGGAGGCTGAGGCAGGAAGATCACTTGAGGCCAGATGTTTGAGACTCCTGGGCAAGATGGCAAGACCCCATTTCTATAAAATAAAAATTAAAAAATTAGCTGGGTGTGGTGTGTGAGCCTGTATCATACTCCATATCTGGGTAACAGAGAGACTCTGTCAAGAAAGAAGGAAAGAGAGAAAGAGAAGAAAGAGAAGAAAGAAAGAAAGAAAGAGAAAGAAATAAAGAAAGAGGGGAAAGAAAGAAAGATGAGAAAGAAAGAGAGAGGGAAAGAAAGAAAAAAGAGAAAGAGAAAAAAGAAAGAAAGAAAAAAAAGGAAGGAAGAGAGAGAAGGAAAGAGAGGGATGGAGGAAGGAAAAGAAAGGAAGGAAGCAAGGAAACAAAGGAAGAAAAAAGAGAGGGAAGGAGGAAGGAAGGAAAAAAAGAAAGAAAGAGAAAGAAGAAAGAAAGAAAGATAAAGAAGAAAGAAAGAAAGGAAGGAAGGAAGAAGAAAGAAAGAAGAAAGAAAGAGAGAAAGAAAGAAAGAAAGGAAAGAAAAGGTATATTTGAAATGGAGACATAGCCCAAGGCTCTTAAACTCAGTGTTCTGTCACTCATGATGTAATAAAATCATGAGGCCCTACATATTTTGTTTTTCTTATTTTGGTATAAACTTAGGTTTCAGAGGTACATTTTTTGACACCAGTAAAACTTCCAGCACTAGCATGGAAATAAACTGCAGTCGATGGCTGCCCTCAAGGTTGGAGAGGGGATAGGAAACTGGGGCTGTGCTGAACTGGACAACACTTGTCTGGTCTCAGGTGGATGACTGCTGTCAGCCCAGAATGGCCAGGAGGTATGGCAAGATTTTCCTGTTTGCCTAAAGAAAGCAATGACTTGGGATCTCCTGCTTGTAAATGTTGGCCCAATTTTTTGAACTCTACAGGGGCTAAAGAAATCATCCCTAAGGACTGAGTTCAGCTTGTGGGTCTCCAGCTTGCGCTCTCTGCTGTTCATTGCTATAGTCTTGCAAGAAGGTGGGTGCTAGGTGTGGAGCCTACTCTATCTAGGGTACTCTATCTGTGGGGAAGAGGGGCTCAATGCTCCATGTCTTGGGGGAGGGTAGTGGGAATCTAGTGGCAGAATCAGGAGTGGGGACGTCAATCACTACGTTACTGGCCTGAGGCCAGAGGCTCAGCCTGGTGGAGGCCTAGGTAAAGCCTTCCCTGGTTGTCAATCCTCCTTCCTCGCCACCATGTCTTTCTCTCCTCTTCCTTGGAATGGCTCTCCCTGAAGCCTCCAGGCTTCTCTGATGAGATCCCCTCAAGAGCTAAACAGTTACTGGAGACCATTGAGAAGAGTGCCAGACTGAGAGTCAGACCTGTGCATACACACTTGCTGTGTGGCCTTGAGGGGGAACCTCCACCTCTCTGAGTCTTTGTTTCCTCATTTGTAAAGTGGGGAGGAAGAGAAAAGCCTTTCCCAGCTTCTCAGGATGGCACCTGGGTACAGATCATAGAGATGATGCATGAGGCATGCTTTGTGAACTTGAAAGTGCTGAGCAGTACTTGGTTATTTAAAAACAATGACATCTACTTCGAATAATTCTTAAATCCTGGTACAGAATTAAGAAAGGATCATCTATTCATTTAGTCAACTATTTGTTCAAGAAATATGTACTGAACCTCCATTATGTGCCAGGTACTTCTAAGCAATGCCTAAGACAGACATGGGTTGTCTGTCATGGAATGTCAATTCTAGAGTAGGAGGTAGAGAATAGGGAAGAAAGGAGGGAAAGAGGGAAGGAGGGAAGGAAGAAGGGAAGAAGGAAGTAAGAAGGAAAGGAAGGGAAGGAGGGAAGGACAGAAGGAATGAGGGAGGGAAGGAGGGAGGAAAGGAAGAAGGAAAGAAGGAGGGGAGAAGGGAGGAGGGAGGGAGGGAAGGAAAGAAGGTGGCTTGAAATTGGCCATGATGAGTATTTATACCACTAACATTGAAAAACTCAGTAAATCAGGGTCCTTCCTGCAGGCTGACTTTTAAATATTTGCCATCAACTACTGAAGCCAGAGATTAGAGTGAGGAGCCAGAGGAGGATTCTGAGTGCAGGGGAAACACAATTTGCTATCAATTTTATCCATTTTTCAAAGTTTCCTCTTCATCATGTGGAGAATAGGCTGCAGCCAGGCACAGCAGCAGCGGGAGTATCAGCCTAGAAGGCTGTGAAATAGCGCAGGCATGAGATGCAAGGTTGGGCTAGCAATGGAGTAGCCAAACATGGATGGTTGGGATATGATGGGGGGCAAGGCTGATGGCACTCATTTGTGGATTGGCTGTGGGGTAAAGGTACAGACACACTCTCTGTTCATGAAGAGCTTACAGTTTAGTGGAAGAAACAAAGCAGGCAGTCAGCTAGGACTCCCACAAATATTTAGTTATACTGGCTCTCGATGACATATAACACAGGGAAACCTAGCCAAGTTTGGAAATGACATTTAAGCTTTGTTAAGGTGAGGTATGGTACAATCACACACCCATGGTGATATTTACATATTTCCTCCGCAACTGATTTGGTTCTGCAAACATGCAAGGCCTCAAACACGTCATTCGCTAGTAATGGACTATGGTGAGGAGGAATCAGGAACATGTAAGCTTTCACAAGTTGCCTACCCACCCAACTTCTGGGTTTTGCCTGTTCCGTCAGGATCCTCTGTGAGCTGCTAGGGTAATGGGGCAAAGGGTAGAGATGCCAATGAAAATAGAAATGCTGAGAGAACAGGTTATCTAGTGGAAAAAGGGTGCCAAAGGAAGCAGGGTAGCTAGTGTGAGTGGACTGTTTGATACAGTTTGGGAAAGAGAAAGGTTTGGAGGAGAGCAGGTACCCTGATGAGGGGAGTCTTGAGGAAGCAGATAGGCGATGAGTTTCTTCAGGGCTGATGATTGGTTGTGTTATTCAACCCATTCTGCACTGGCCACCATGTGACTTTGCTCCTAAGAAAAAGCAGAATATATTTCCCCACCCTTGGATTTGGGGTTTGGCCATGTAACTTGCTTTGGCTGAAAGACAGAGATGAATGGGAGTGACAGGGAGCCAGTTATGAGATTTCTGCCTTAAAGGCTTTCCACATTTGCCATTGCCATCTGCTATTGTTTGCCACAGGAGGAGAATGAGAGACACATGCTGCAGAGCCAGCCCAGCTGAGCCCTGCCTATGTCAGCCAAAAAGCAGCTGACCTGCAGACATGAGAGCAGTTATAAATGATCATTGCTTTACCCTGCTGAGTCTTGAGGAGGTTTTTGCACAGCAACAGCTGACTAATGCAGGGCTTTACTGTGTGTCCCACAGTGTAGTTTGGCTTTTCCTCATTTGACTTAAGTAGAGACTTTAATTAGCTCTAAATGCTTTCCAAATGGTTACTATTTCTTTTGATAGTATTGAAACTGCCTTTGCAAAAACTATGTCAGTGAGAAAAATTATAACAGTAAGCTGAGCTAAATTGTTGCAGGTAGTTAGACAGGCATGAGTGGGGCAGGAGAGTGCTCTTCCCCCACCTACTAGGAATGTCAGGTGATGGTTTGACAGCTATCACACTGTCTCCGTAAAAATGGTAATACCAGGGTCTGGGTGCTGTGGCTCACACCTGTAATCCTAACACTTTGGGAGGTGGAGACTGACAGATAGCTTGAGCCCAGGAATTCAAGACCAGCCTGGACAACAAGGCGAAATCCTGTCTCTACAAAAAATACAGAAATTAGCCAGGTGTGGTGGCACACACCTGTAGTCCCGGCTACTCAGGAGGCTAAGGTGGAAGGATCAATTGAGCCCTGGAGGTCGAGGCTGCAGTGAGCTGTGATTGCACCACTGTACTCCATCTTGGGCGACAGAGCAAGACCTTGCCTCAAAAAAAAAAAAAAAAAAGCTTTTGTTACCATAGGTAGTTAGGCAGACATGAGCAGGGCAGGAGATGGCCCCCTTCACCAGGAATGTCAGGCGACCATCAGGTGATGATCAAGTGGTTGTTAAACTGTCTCTAAAATAATAATTGGTTGCAGCCGGTGCCAGGGAACGGCAGTCTCCCAACAGATAGAAAACACCTGAAACTGATGATCAGCAGCTTCCTGATAAGATCTCAGGAGTTGGGTGAGTGAACTCAAGCATGCACGCTAAGAGGCAAAATGGTGGAATTAACTGGTATATGACCTTCCTCTGGGAATACTCAACCGGTAAGAGAAAAACGTTTCAAGTCAGCTTGCATACAACTTCGGTAAACACACTGCACATGTGGCCCCTCCTAAGTGCTGGCAGGCCACCCCAAGGGAAGAATCAGGGGAGAAGGGCGCAATCCCCCCGAAGCATGCCAACATATAAAACCCCAAGTCAAAGGTCAAACCTCGCACTTGATCTCTCAAGTCACCCGCTTGGCCCTCTTCCAAGTGTACTTCACTTCCTTTCATTCTTGCTCTAAAACTTCTTAATATATTTCCACTCCTGCCCTTAAACTTGCCTCAGTTTCTCCCTCTGCCTTATTCCCCTTGGTTGAATTCTTTCTTCTGAGGAGATAAGAATTGAGGTTGCCGCAGTCTTGTATGGATTCGCCGCTGCTAACAGCTAAAATGGTAAATTTTGTTATGTATATTTTATCACAATAAAAATTAACCATAAGAGATAATTGGCTATTTAAACACAAATGATAACCTTGTATTATAGGGGTTATCACCTGTATAAACTGGAAAACATAAAAACAATAACATAAAGGCTGGTGGGGGAGAAACAGAAGTATACTAATGTAAGGATATCATACAACATATGAAGAGGCATAATATCACTCAAAAGTATATTGTGATAAGAAAAGATGTATGCTACCAATAAAATAATAAAACAAAGAGTTAAAGCTAATAAGTCTATAATGGAGATAAAAATAGATCATAAAAATATCCAACTAATTCAAATCAATCCAGTTAATCTAAAATAATCCAATTAATCTAAAAGAAGACGGAGGAAAAAAGGAACAAAGAACAGGTGGAACAAATAGGAAACAAATGCTAACCTGATAGAGTGAAAGTTAGCCATTACAGATAAAAAGTTTAAATAAAAATAGTCCAAATAGCCCCATTAAAAGGCAGACTCTCTCAGATTGGATAAAAATGCAAGACAACTTTGTGCTGCCTGCAAGAAATGCATTTTAAAATATATAGACACAAATAGATTAAAAGTGATTTTTTTTTTTTTTCTTGAGGCCAGGCTGTTCTCAGACTCCTAGGCTGAGGTGATCCACCTGCCTTGGCCTCCCAAAGTGCTGGGATTACAGGCATGAACCATGGTGCCTAGCCAAATAGTGAAAGTTTTGACAAGGGTATGCCATTGCTGACACTAGTCAAGAGGAAGCTGGAGTGGCTGAGTAGTTCCCTGGGAGCCAAAACCCAACCCTGTGTGTGAGTTTTCAGCCATTACAAAGGCCTCACCACAGGGTTTGTTCCATGGGCCCTCCCCACCTGGCCTCGGTGCACAGTCTGAGCACTGAAGTCCCTTGGGGGGAGTTATATCAATGACTCAGTTCCCCTGCCCTCATGTTCTTACACATACCTGCATTCCCAGCCCAGACACTTCCATGCAGAGGCCCCTGGATCAGGGGGCCCTGGCAGAGGTCTTTATTGGCTGCCTCTACTGAGACCGCCTTTTTGGGGGTAACCTGAACAGGCTTTTCTCCATTCTTTTTCTTTTTCCCCCTCTGTTACCAGGCTGGAGTGCAGTGGCGCGATCTTGGCTCACAGCAACAAGCCTCCGCCTCCCCGGTTCAAGCGATTCTCCTGCCTCAGCTCTCCTTCCTCAGCCTCCCAAGTAGCTGGGACTACAGAATTTTTTGTATTTTTAGTAGAGATGGGGTTTCACCATGCTGGCCAGGATGGTCTTGAACTCCAGACCTCGTGATCTGCCCGCCTCGGCCTCCCGAAGTGCTGGGATTACAGGTGTGAGCCACCGTGCCTGGCTGCTTTTCTCCATTCTAACCCAGTATTCAGTAGTTTTCCACTCTTGGCCTTCCCCCACCCAATCCCCACCCTTCACCACAGGGTCCATAAAATCCCAGCAAAAGCAAAATAGCAGGAGCTTCTTGTTTGGCAGCCCCTCTCCCTCAGCAGGGAGACGATCACCCCCATACTCCAACTCCCCTCCTCTGAGCTGCTACATGGGGGAAAACATGGAACATTCTGGGAGCTGGCACTTCTTCCTGTTTTGCTTCTTGCTTATATTATTGTATAAATGAATAAAGTCTTAATGGTTTTTTTTTTTTTTAGTTTGGCCATTTTCTTAACTGACCACCTTAAAACCTAGAAGCTCAGCTCTCTCTCCAGCTCAGCTCTTGACAGAGGTTATATTAATAAAATAAAAGTAAATCTCGGAGTGAAAAATGTTACCGTGGACAAACAGAGTCATTTCATAATGATAAATTGGTCAATTAATGAAAATGTGACAATCCTAAGTGTTTATGTACCTCATAACAGGGCTTCAAAATACATGAGGCAAAAACTGATAGACTGCAAGGAGAAATAAACACATCCATAATTGTAGTTGGGGATTTCGATAATCCTTTCTCAATAATTAATTGAACAAGTGGACAGAAAATCAGCAAGGATATAATAGATTTGAACAATACTATCAAACAACTCCTAATTGACATTTTACAACACTCTATCCAATGGCAGCAGAATACATGTTATTTTCAAGTACACATGGGCCATTTATAAAGACCAACTACATTCTGAGCCATAAAACAATTCTCAATATATGTAAAAAGATTCAAGTCATACAAATATATTCTTTGACCACAATGAAATTAAATTAGAAATCAATAGAAGAGAGATAACTGAAAAATATCCAAATATCTGGAAACTAAATAACATGCTTCTAAATAACTCATGTTCAAAGAATAAATAAAAAGGGAAATTACTAAATATTCTGAACTGAATGAAAATGAAAATACAGTATATCAGAATTTGTGGGATGCCACTGATGGAACTGTACAGAACCAAATGCCTATTTTACAAAAAAAGAAATGACTCAAGGCAATGACCTCAGGATTCATCTCAGGAAATAAATAATAAAAATGAGAGTGCACATTAAACTCAAAGGAAGCAGACAACAGGAAATAATAAAGATCAAAACAGAAATCAATAAAATAGAAGACAGAAAAACAGTAGAGAAAATCAACAAAAACAAAGCTGGTCCCTTGACAAGAAAAATAAAATGGAGCCAGGTGTTGTGGCTCACGCCTGTAATCCCAGCACTTTGGAAGGTGGGACAGGTGGATCACCTGAGGTCAGGAGTTCAAGATGAGCCTGACCAATATGGTGAAAACCCATCTCTACTGAAAATGCAAAAATCAGCTGGACTTGGTGGCGCACACCTGTAATCCCAGCTACTCAGGAGGCTAAAGCAGGAGAATCGCCTGAACCCGGGAGGCGGAGGTTGCCCCATTGAGCTGAGATCGCCCCATTGCACACCAGCCTGGGCAACGAGAGTGAAACTCTGTCTCAGGAAAAAAAAAAAAAAAGAAAAAGAAAATGGATAAAACTCGAGATAGACTGATTAGGAAAAAAGAGAGATCAAAATTTTTCATATTAGGAATGAGAGAATAATATCTACAGATATTAAAAGGATAAAAAGGGAATATCATTTTAAAAACTTTATGCCTATAAATTTTACAATGGAAATGAAATTGACAAATTTCCTAAAACACATAAAATATCAAAGCTCAGTCACAAAGAAACAGATAATAGCCTTATATTAAAAAAAAAATCAATTTAGGCTGTGCATGGTGGCTCACACCTGTAATCCCAACACTTTGGGAGGCCAAGACAGGCAGATCACCTGATGTCAGGAGTTCGAGACCAGCCTGACTAACATGGCAAAACCCCGTCTCTACTAAAAATTCAAAAAAATTAGCTGGGCATGGTGGCACACACCTGTAATCCCAGCTACAAGGGAGGCTGAGGCAGGAGAATCACTTGAACCTGGGAGATGGAGATGGCAGTGAGCCAAGATCATGCCACTAGACTCCAGCCTAGGTGACAGAGACTCCATCTCAGAAAATAAGTAAATATATAAATAAAAATAAATTTTAAAAATTTCAAATTGTAGTTAGAAATCTCCCACAAAGAAAATTCTAGACACAGATAGCTTTGCCAGTGAATTCTACCAAACATTTAATGAAGAAATAATACCAATTCTATATAAACTATCCCAGAGAATTTAAGAGGTGGGAATACTTCTAAGAGACCAGAATTACCGTGATACAAAAACCTTACAAAGATATAACCAAAAAAGCAAACTATAGGCCAAGATCCTTCATGAATATAGAAGAAAAAAATTAAAATTTTAGCAAGTTGAATTCAAAATATGTAAAAAGAATAAAATATCATGACAAATTGGGATTTTCCTTCCTGGGAATTCAGGATGATTTAACACTGAAAATAAATCAATACAATTCTCCATATTAGCAGAAAAGAAAAATCATATGATCATCTCAAAACCCACAGAAAAAGCATGTGGCAAAAATCTAACACATATTATTAAATAAAAACTTTCATCAAACTAAGCATAAAAAAGCATTTCCTCAAACTGAAAAAGGGCATCTGTGATGGTTAATATTGAGCGTTAACTTGATTGGATTGAAGGATGCAAAGTATTGTTCCTGGGTGTGTCTGTGAGGGTGTTGCCAAAGGAGATAACATTTGAGTCAGTAGACTGGGAGAGGCAGACCCACCCTCAATTTGGGTGGGCACCATCTAATCAGCTGCCAGTGCAGCTAGAATATAAGCAGGCAGAAGAACGTGGAAGGACTAGACTTGCTGAGTCTTCTGGCTTTCATCTTTCTCCTGTGCTGGATGCTTCCTGCCCTCAAACATCAGACTCCAAGTTCTTCAACTTTTGGACTCTCAAGCTTAACACCAGTGGTTTGCTAAGGGCTCTCAGGCCTTCGGCCACAGACTGAAGGCTGCACTGTTGGCTTCTCTACTTTTGAGGTTTTGGGGCTTGGACTGGCTTTCTTGATTGTCAGCTTGTAGACGGCCTATCGTGGGACTTCACCTTGTGATCATGTGAGTCAATACTCCTTAAAAACTCCCTTTCATATATACATCTATCCTATTAGTTCTGTCCCTCTAGAGAACCCTGAATAATACAGCATCTATGAAAAATCTATAGCTAACAACATACTTAATGATAAAAGACTGAATGCATTTTCTGTGTGATCAGGACTAAGACAAGGATGTTTGCTCTCACCACTTGTATTCAACCTTGTGCTGGAGACTCTGGAACATATAATCAGACATGAAAAAAATGCGTCCAGAATGGAAGAAATAAAACTGTTTTTATATATAGCCAAAATGATCGTCTATGTAGAAAATCTAATAGAAACCACAAAAAAGTTAGAAGTAATAATTGATTTTAGCTAAGGTTTTAGGATAAAATATCAATATAAAAATCAATTGTATTTCTACTGACTAGCAAAGAACAATCGGAAGTTGAAATTTTAAAAATATTTTAAATAACATAAAAATATGAAATACTTAGGGATAAATCTGACATAAGATGTGAAAGACCTGTACACTATAAACTATAAAACATTGCCAAGAGAAATTAAAGACCTATATTAATGGAGAGATACACCATGTTTATGGATTAAAAGACTCATTATTGTTAATATGCTAATGATCTCCAAACTATGAATTCAGTGGAGTCACAATAAAAACCCTAGCAGACATTTTATAGAAATTGACAAACAGTCTTTAAGATTAATATGGAAATAAAAGGGACCTAGACTAGACAAAACAATATGGGAAAAGAACTAAGAGGATGAACACTATCTCACTTCAAGACTTATTACAAAGCTACAGTAACCAAAATCACGGGTATTGACATCACAATAGACAAGGGATATCATTAAACAAGATAGCCTAGAAAGAGACCTACACATATATGGACTCTGTGTGTGTGTGTGTGTGTGTGTGTTTTTACAAAGGTGCAAATGCAATTAAGTGGAGAAAGGACAGTCTTCAAAAAATAGTGCTAGAATAATTGGTTACCATATGCAAAATCCATACTTCACACTATACATAGAAATGAACTGAAAAATGGGTCACAGGCCTAATGTAAAAACTAAAAACTATAACATTTCTAGAAGAAAATCTTTGTGACTTTGCATTGGGCAAAGATTTCTTAGCTATGACACCAAAAGCATGATCCATAAAAGAACAAATTTATAAATTGGATTTCATCAAAATTTAAAACTTCTGTTCTTCAGATGACACTATTAAGAGAATGAGAAAACAAGCCAGAGTCTAGGAGAAAATATTTGCACAGAATATGTCTGATAAGAGCCCTCATCCAGAATGTATAAAGAACTCTCAAAACTCAGTTATAAAAACAATAAAACAATGGGCAAAAGATTTGAACAGACACTTCCACAAAGAAGATATATGGATGGCAAATAAGCATATGAAAAGATGTTCAAAATTATTAGTAGTCAGGAAAATGCAAATTAAAAGCACTATATACCTACTAGAATAGCTAAATTTAAAAAGATGGACAATACCAAATGTTGTCAAGGAGGTGGAGGAATTGGAACTCATACACTGTTGGAAACAAAAAATGGAAAACAGTTTGGCAGTTTCTTAAAGAGTCAAACGTATACCTGCTATATGATCCAGCACTCATATGTATTTATCCAAGAGAACTAAAAGCATGTCATAAAAAGACTCATACATAAATGTTTATAGCAGCTTTATTTGTAAAAGTCCCACACTGGAAACAACCCAAATGTCCATAACAGGTAACTAGATAAAAAAACTTTGGCATATTCATACAATGAAATACTATTCAGCAATAAAAAGAAAGGTCTATTGATACATATAACAACATGAATGAATGTTAAAGTAATTATGCTGAGTAAAAAGAAGCCAGACCAAAAAAAATACTTATTGTATTCTTACATTTGTGTAAACCTCTAGAAAATTAAAACTAATCTATATGGCAGAAAGCAGATCAGTGGTTGCCTGAGAGGAGGGTACACAGAGACAGACAGGAAGGAGAGATTACAAAGGGTCACGAGGAAACCTTTTGGGATAATGTATATGTTCACTATGTTGATTGTCTTCATGGGTACATACATATGTCAAAACTTATCAAACTGTACACTAGATATATATATGCTGTTTATTTTATGTCATTTATACTTCAAAATGTCATTAAAACTCTCAATAAATTAGGTATGGAAGGAATGTTCCTCAACGTAATAAAGGCCATATTTGACAAGCCCACAGCCAACATCATACTCAATGGTAAAAAGCAGAAAGCTGGCTGAGTGTGGTGGCTCACGCCTGTAATCCCAGCACTTTGGGAGGCTGAGGCAGGCAGATCATGAGGTCAGGAGATCGAGACCATCCTGGCTAACACGGTGAAATCCCGTCTCTACTAAAAATACAAAAAATTAGCCTGGCGTGGTGGTGGGCGCCTGTAGTCCCAGCTCCCAGCTACTCGGGAGGCTGAGGCAGGAGAATGGTGTGAACCTGGGAGGCGGAGCTTGCAGTGAGCCGAGATCACGCCACTGCACTCCAGCCTGGGCGACAGAGTGAGACTCTGTCTCAAAAAAAAAAAAAAAAAAAAGTAGAAAGCTTTTCCTCTAAGTTCAGGAACAAGGCAAGGATGCCTACACTCACCACTTCTATTGTACATAGTACTAGAAGTGCTACCTAGAGCAGTTAGGCATGGAAAAGAAATAAAAGTCGTCCAAATCAGAAAGGAAGAAGCAAACTTGTCTCTGTAGATGACATGACCTTGTATACAGAAACTCCACCAAAAAACTGTTAGACCTAATAAATGAATTCGGTAAAGTTGTAGGATACCAAAATCAACCTACAAAAATGAATTGCATTTGTATACACCAACAACAAACTATCTGAAAAAGAAAGAAAGAAAACAATACTACTTACAATAGCATCAAACACAATAAAAATACTTAGGGATAAATTTAATCAAGAGTTTAAAGATCTGTACATTGACAACTATAAAACACTGAGGAAATAAATTGAAGATGACACAAATAAAAATAAAGATATCACATGTTCATGTATCAGAATTAATATTATTAAAATGTCTATACTACCAAAGGTGATGTATAGATTCAGTGCAATGGAATTTCTCTATCAAATTCCAATGGCATTCTTCACAGATATAGAAAAAAATGATTCTAAAATTCATATGGAACCACAAAAAACCATGAATAACCAAAGTAATCTTGAGAAAGAAGAACAAAGCTGGAGGCATCACATATCCTGATTTCAAACTATGTTACAAAGCTATATTAATCCAAACAGTACAGTACTGGCATAAAAACAAACACAGACCAATAGAACATGAGTTTGAACGGTACAGGTCCATTTATATGTGAATTTTCTTCTGCTTGTGGCACACCTGGGACAGCAAGACCAATCCTCCCATTCCTTCTCTTCCTCAGTTTACCCAACAGGAAGACAAGGAGGATGAAGACCTATCCACTTTGACTTAATTAATAGTAAATCTATTTTCTCTTCCTTATTATTTTGTTTAATAACACTGTCTTTTCTATAGTTTACTTTAGCATAAGAATACAGCATATAATACATATAACATACAAAATATGTGTTAATCAACTGTTTATGTTATTGGTCAATAGTAGGCTATTAGTCGTTAAAGTTTTTTGGAGAGTCAAAAGTGTTATGCAAGAGCTGGGCACAGTGGCACACACCTGTAGTCCCAGCTACTCAGGAGCCTGAGGCAGGAGGATCCCTAAAACCTAGTAATTCAAGGCCAATCTGGGCAAAAAAAGCTATATGCTGATTTTTGACTGTGCAGGGGTCAGTGCTCCAACTCCATGTTGTTCAAGGGTCAACAGTATATTATATGCAGAATCTAAGAAAGTAGAACTCATCAAAACATAAAGTACAATGGCAGTTGCCAGGGAATGGGGGTGGAGGAAATGGGTAGATTTTGACCAAAGGGCACAAACTTTCAGTTATGAGCATTTTCTGGGAATCTAATGTATGGCATAGGTGATAATGTATATATGTATTAATTTGATTGTAGTAATCATTATATGATGCATTAGGTTGGTGCAAACAAAACTGCACCAACCTAATATATGTATATCAAATCATTACATTGTATACCTTGAGTATATATAATCTTCATCAATTAAGTAAATAAAAATAAAAATGGTCAGGTGAGTTTAATAATTAAGAGTCTGAAAGAGGGAAAAGTCAGTTAAGATTTTGCTTGTAGTTAGAGAATAGAGCCAAATATGTAAAATTTCCTTGTTCAATTAAAAATCATGAAAAAACTAGCACCAATGTGAATGTATGCTAATTGTGCAATGGTTTTGTACAGTGTGATAATCTACAAATTCAAATACTACACAAGTATTTAAAAAACCCAAAACCATTGTGAAAATGTTTATGGTCTAATGCTAAGTGAGTAAAGGAGACTGAAAAATTGTGCCTAAAACTATGGGTGACAACTTTCCTTCTTACTACCAAAACTTGTTTTGAGCAATAACTAGTAATAAAATAGAAATGGAAGCATTTTAAGCTTTTTAAATTTTTAATCGATGACTTAAAGACAGTCACTTATTTTTTTTCTAAATGATTCAAAACCTAACCAGGTGGTATGGAGGAAAACCCAGCACTTATTGAGGAGTCTGAATAATCAGGCAATTGACCACATCAAACAAATGCATCTCTAGTAGAGGTTGAAAATCCCTTCTCCAAAATGCTTGAAATCAGAAATGTTTTGGACTTGGGTTTTTTTTTTTTGGAATATTTGCATATATGTAATGAGATATCCAAGTCTAAACATGAAATTCATTTATGTTTCACATACCTTAGACACATGGTCTGAAGGTAATTTTATACAATATTTTAAATAATTTTGTGTATGAAACAATGTTTGTGTACACTGAACCATCTGAAAGCAAAGGTGTCACTATCTCATGTTAGCGCTCAAAAACTTTCAGATTTAGGGGCATTCTGAATTTGAGATTTTTGGATTAGGGATGCTCAACCTGTACTGATTTTAAAAGAAGGCATTCCTGGGAATTATGCAGCCCAATAGTAATGACAACTGCCATTAAAACCAAAAATCTAGATTGAAATATCATCAGAATAAGCTGTCACATCACTGATTCTTCACTAAAACACTTCTATTCAAAAGGCTCAATTTTTGTAGATTGCTAAAGTAGGACCTGAGACCAGGTATCACAAATGTACAAACTTACCACTTAAGCTTTTTAAAACCTTCTTACCAGGATCTCTGGTTTTCTGGGTGCCATGGCAACTCCAACTAGAAAAAGAAATGAAACTCCCTTTGGCTAGAAACTGTGTTCATGTCATTCATGAGGCCCACTAGGTGTCTATTGAAGATTATATGAGCTGCAGTTCACAAACGCACTTTGCGTTTGTTCCACAAGCACTACTAAACACCTATTTTGTAGCAGGTTCCACATGCTGGGCATACAAGAATGAATAAAACACAATCTCTGCCCTGGAAGAATTTACAAAGAAATAGTGGTACTACAGGTGCTGTGGAACTGCAAAGAGCATGTAAATGTTAGCTTAATGGTCTCTTTCTAACATCAAACTTTTTTTATTTTATTTCTCCTGTTTTCACATTATTATTGCAAAAAACTGAAACAATTCAGAAAAAAGAAAAAAATTTGAAACTCTCTGAAATCCTACCATCAAGAAATAAGCATCATTAACATTTGGTGAACATCTTTCTTAAGCATTCATGTATTAAATACATGAGGCTTATACTCTAAATGCTATTTTTTAAACTCAGTGCTATTTTTCAACCTTCCTTTCCTAAGCAGCAGCATGTAGTAGATCTCATGAGATGTTGCATCTTTTTTTAATGTGATGTCAGCTATTATCATTTATGTGCCTTGGCCTGTCATAAAAGTCTGCAGAATGTAACTCAAGCCACCTCTGTTCATTCACCTCCACCTGATCTGGTAGGTGCTGCCTCTTGTCCTAGTGTGGAAGGGACCCTGACCTTGAAATTGAAAGGACTTGCTTCTGGTGCTGACCCTGTTCTGACCCTTGGCCATCACTTAAACCTTCCTAAGTTCCAATGTTCTCTTCTGTAAAACTAGGGTTGTAAATATTTGCCCTGCCTGCCTTCTTCCCACTGGCTATTCCCTCTACTAAAAACTGGGCTCCTTGACCTCCAGGAATCTACAGGCCAGTGAGGGAGACAGGTAAGAAAAAAGGAAATTGCAAAACACTGTCAAGGGCTACCTCTACCCTAATACCTTAACAGTTTCTTCTCAACTCAGTATCTAGAGTGACTCTTTACATACATAAATCAAATCTCGCCACTTGTATTAGTCTGTTTTCATGCTGCTAATAAAGACTGGGTAATTTATAAGGAAAAAGAGGTTTAACGGACTCACAGTTCCACATGGCTGGGGAGGCCTCACAATCATGGCAGAAAGCGGAGGAGCAAAGGCACTTCTTACATGGCAGCAGGCAAGAGAGTGTGTGCAGGGGAGCTGCCCTTTATAAAACCATCAGATCTCATGAGACTTATTCACCATCATGAGAATAGCATGGGAAAAACCAACCCCCATGATTCAATTACCTCCTACTAGGTCCCTCTCATGACATGTGGGGATTATGGAAGCTACATTTCAAGATGAGATTTGGGAAGCTACATTTCAAGATGAGATTTGGGTGGGGACACAGCCAAGCAATATCACTACTTCTCTACCCAAAAATATTTCAGTGGCTATGAACTCATTCAGAATAAAAACCAATGTCCTCATTATGACCTCTGAGGGCCTTTGTGATCTGGCCACCCATTACCAATCTGTCCTCACTCCTGCCACTGAGTTCCTCCCTCACTCTACCTCAACCACACTGATCAACTTGCTGTTCCTGAAGATCACTAGGCATGCTTTTCCCTCAGAGCCTTTGCACTGGCTGTCCCCTCTGTCTGCAATGCTCTTCCCCAAGATATCAGTATGATTTCCTACTTGACCTATTTCAAGTCTTTGCTCATTTGTAACTTTCTGAGTAAGGCCTGCTGTGACCATTCTATTTAAAATGGAAATCCCACTCTGCTGAAGCCATCTGGATCTCCCTTGCCTCCTTGCTGTAGTACCACTTGCTAACCTTCCATATGTGTCACTCCTTACTCTCCTTATTGTCTTTCTCCTTGACTAGAAAATAAGCACTACAAGGGCAAACATTTTTGTGTGCTTTGTTTCCTGATATTTCTATCTAGAACTATGCCTAGTGTAGTAGATGCCAAACAAATGCTTGTTGAATTAACTGGACAGAGCTGAACAGAGAATGGAAGGTAGGAAGACTGCCTCGTCACACAACTCTGGGTGCACCCTTCACACTGTAGTCCATGTGATGGCAGCTCCTGGAGTTGTGCAACTGCACAGGCTTCACAGCTGTGCGGCAACCCCAACAACCACCATGGAATTACTTTGTCAAAGAGTATGAATTATTAAATAAACATTTTTTTTATGGTAATGAAAAACTACAAAAGCATAAAAAGGAGAAAAAATCATCCCAAATTTTTCAACCTAGTGATAATACCTCCATTAATATTTGCTGAACATTCTTCTAGACACTTCTGTACTGATATGTACACATATAAATCTTCATTTTGCATAAGTGACATCATACCATAAATGCTATACTAATATCTGCTTTTGTTTTTACCCAACAGTATATTACGATGAGCTCTCTGTGTCAGTAAATACAAATCCATATCATTTCTTTAAACCAGGAATCTGCAAATTAAGGCTCATAAGCCAAATCCACCTGGTTTTTTTTTTTTTTTTGTAAACAAAGTTTTAGTGGAACACGATCATGCTGATTCCTTTATGTACTATCTATGGCCGTTTCTGTGCTACAATGGCAGAATTGACTATTTCTGACAGAAACCATATGGCCCACAAATCTACAATATTTACTATCTATTCTTTTACAGAAGAGTTTGCCAGCCCTGCTTCGTAGCTGAGTATTAAATGGTATGAAAATATTCTATTTGAATTATTCCTCTATCAGAACACATTTAGCTTGTTTCTATTTTTGTCGATGAATAGGTCATATATATGTCTTTTGACTCATGTCCAGTGTATCACCTTAGGATAACTTCCTAGAAGTGGACTGGCTGGGCCAGACATGAACTCTGTAAAGGTTCTTGATACACATGATTAAAATGCCCACAGCATGGAAACCTCATCTATTTCTGTGCCTTTGTATTTTCTTTGTGTAGTTTGGTTTTGTTTAGTTGGTTCAAGTAAAATTATTTCCTTTTGAAAACGTTCAGCTTGTATGAACTCAACTAAAGGTATCAGGAATTTCCAACCACAACCCGGCCAGGAGTTTGCCAGAGGTCAAGAAAGCTCCTGTCCAGGTAGCTCCAAAGAGGCCAGGGATCTGGTGAGGAATGGAGAAGAGGAGAGAGCAACCAGGGACTGATGCAGGATCCTTTGAGCCTGCTGAAAGATCTGAACTCTGGGCCACAACTGTCCTTTTGACCCCATCCAGTTACTGAGAGTTTAACCATCCGTGCTCCACACAACTGTAGCTTTTCTTCTCCTTCTGTCCACCTGTATCTCTGTCTCATTAGATTGCTCTGAATTTTGTTATTGATTATCTAGGAAATAAATACAACCAACTTTTTGCCTATTTCCAAATTGTTACGGCTGGTAGAAATAATCGGCATAAAATAAAACTGACAACAGATGATACCACACATGGCAACATTGCTATTGATTAAAAATGGACAGATGGCTCACATCATTTTAATAAAATTTATCCAATTTTTATTTTTTGTTTTTGTTTTTTATTTCAATAGCTTTATGGATACAAGTGGTTTTTTTGTTACATGGATGAATTGTATAGTGGTGAAGTATGAAATTTTAGTGCACCCATCACCTGAGTAGTGTATATTGTACCGAATACATAGTTTTTTATCCCTCATGCCTCACCCACATTCTCCCTCTTTTGATTTTCCGATGTCCACTATATAACTCTGAATGTCTTTGTATCTTTATAGTTTAGCTCCCACTTATAACTGAGAACACACGGTATTTGGTTCTCCATTCTTAAGTTACTTCATTTAGAATGGCCTCCAGTTCCATCCAAGTTGCTGCAAAAGACATTTTCTTGACAAAATTTAGACTTGCAAAATTTGATGTCAGGGAGATTTGGATTTGTAAAACAGAAGCAAAAATTGCGGTGGTTGAAACTAAATAAGGAAAAATTAATGTGATACAAAAAACTGATCAATGAATCTGATTTGTGTAAAAACAATGAAAATAAGAAAAGAATTGCAGTGAAAAGAAATTTCGATGAAATAAAAATAAACACAGCAAACATGGAAACTGGCTTTGCTGCATGGTACAGAATACCAATCAAGGGATTAAACTGGCTTGAGATTGTGCTGGAAAATATTTTCTTGATGAAAAGCCACCAATGTTGGGGATGAAATTTCTTTAAACCCACAGCTAGACAAATAACTTTCTACTCATTACTGGACTTTTCTCATTAGCCAATTTTTCACAAGAATTTTGGGGTCTCTGAAATCACTAAAGCCCCAAGAAAAAGGAAAATGAAATCTCCTATCATTGCACTGTGCAGAACCTGTTTTGCAAGCAAGTTACAGCCAATTTTAACACTTCTCACACTGACCTTACATTTTTTAGAAGATAAAAAAATTCTGCACAGAAATTAAGTATTATGTACTTCTTTCTAACAATTCCAGGGAGGTAGACATTATTGTACCATTTCAAAGTCTTTTTATAGTGTACATTTAATAGCAAATAAGAGAATATTTTACAATTTGATTACATAATTTTACATGTGAGTTTTGTTGGGTTTATAGGCCATATTATTTTTTACCCATCTACTATATTTCTTTAATAGGCTTCTGGTGAGGATTTTATAATGTTATGCTAGTTTGTATTATTTTTATTAGAATATTCTTTTTATTGAAGATTTCCTATATCAAAAAAAACAAAGAAAGGAGAAAAATAAAATACAAAAATTAGAAGTCAGCCCTGGCCTCTATGGAGTGCAGTCACCAATGTGCAAATACCAGAAGCAAAGTATTTTTGTTTTATTTTTATTGTTATGGCTCCCGTGGTGACCTCATTTAAAGACACTGTTCCCAAAGCTGAATTATGTATGAAAGCAAATACGGGAGACAGGAAGCAGGAAAGGAAAAGTGCAAAATCAATAAAGCAACATCTCAAACACCATGAATGATCCCGTTATTTTTTCCCCCTCATCAAGATTGACTCAAGGCCAGGGCTGCAAAATACTGAGAAAGACCAATTAAAAACTAAGCTGTCTGAAATGACTGTGGTCACACAGGTGAAATTTGGTTTTCTTAAGAGAAAAAAGAAACTTGTTAGCTTCTTGAGGGCAGAAATATTGTACTATCTCTATATTGCCCACTAGCTCTCAGTAAAGAGCTAGTATAGCTCTTTTTGAATAAATGAATGGGTGAGAAAAAAATAATGCACAAATGAAAATATGTCATTATTTAAATACTTGGGACTTGTTTATCTAGTCTTACTCAGTGGTTCTCAACCTTGACTGCACATTAGAATCATTTAGAGTTATTTTTTCTTCCCTTTTTACTGATGTATTAGATATAGAAAAGTACATGTATCTAGGGGAGCTTTTAGAAACTGCTATTGCCCCCTATAATGGTTAAAATTTAAAATACTGACAATATTTGGTGTTGTGACAAAAATGTAGGACAACTGAACACTCACACATCACTGGTGGAAGTGCAAAATAGTACAACTACTTTGAAAAATGTTTTGGAGGCCAGGCGCAGTGGCTCATGCCTGTAATCCCAGCACTTTCGGAAACTGAGGCGGGCAGATCACAAGGTTAGGAGTTCAAGACAGCCTGGCCAACACGGTGAAACCCCACCTCTACTAAAAATACAAAAATTAGCAGGGCATAGTGGCACATGCCTGTAATCCCGGCTACTTGGAAGGCTGAGGCAGGAGAATTGCTTGAACCTGGGAGGTGGAGGTTGCAGTGAGCTGAGATCATGCCACTGTACTCCAGTCTGGGAGACAGAGCGAGACTCCGTCTTGGGAAAAAAAAAGAAAGAAAGAAAGATGATTTGGAAGTTTCTTATAAAGTTAAATAGACACTTACTACATGACCCAGCAATTCCACTCTTATGCATTTATCCAAGAGAAATGAAAACATATCGCCACCCAAAGACTTTAATATGAGTGTACATAGAAGCTCTATTCGTAACAGTCAACATGTGGAAACAGCCCAGATATCCACCAACAGGTAAATGGATAAACAAAATGTGGTACCTCCATACAATGAAAAACTAATCACTAGTAAAAAAGGATAAACTGTGGATATATGTAACAATATGATGACTCTCATAAACATGCTGAGTGAAAGAAGCCAGACTGTTAGATTCTGTTTATATGAAATTCTTGAATAATTACCATTAATCCATAGTAACAAGCCAGATCAGGGGTTGCCTGGGATGAAATGTGGGGTATTTGAGGATGATGGAAATATTCTATACTTGATTAGAGTGGTGTTTATAGGGAGGATATATATTTGTCAAAACTCACTGAACTGTACACTGAAAATAAATGCATTTTGTTGTGCGTAAATCATACCCTGGAAAGATTGATTAAAAAAAACTGTTGACACCCAGACTCCACCTCAGACCAATTAAATTAGAATCTCTAATGGAATCCAGATATTGGATCTATTTAAAAGAGCTCCCTGAGTAGTCTGATGTGTAGGAAGAGTTGAGAACCAGTGGCCCTAACTTTAAGAGAATATTGGGCAGAAAATAAAACAACAAAATAATTTTTTAAAGAGTGACATGAAGGATCACAGATGATTTTTATTTTCTTAAGCTACTCTGTATTTTTGGATTTTTTCCCCATGAATTATGTGCATAATTTTAAAAGACAGTGTTATTTTATTTATTTACCTATTTTATTCGTCTCAACTCCAATTTTGCCGTATCATTCATTTTGGTTCATCATCATATTTGTTCAGATAAGCCATTATCTGACATTTGTTCATCCAAAGCTGATTAACCATCCTCCTATGCAAAGGACTGTTTTAGGAACTGAAGGAGCAAAAAAGAACAAGTAAATCTACTCCAAGCAATCAAAGGCATAGGTGACATAGATGCACACTTTTATTGTTATAAGGACCTCCAAATGTTATAGTAGCACAAAGATGACAAGAGATAAGATTATGTTAATTTATTCTTGTGTGTTTCCAGAAAACGGTGTGGAAATTTCTTTAAAAACTTAAAATGCACCTAATATAGACCTAGCCATTCAATTCCTGGGTGTTTACTCAAAAGAAATAAAAGCATACATCTACACAAAGACTTATACACTAATGTTAGTAGCAACTTTATTTGCAATAGCCCCAAACTGGAAATAGCCCAAATGCCCATCAGTAGAAGAATGGAAACACAAATTGTGGAAAATCCTTATTATGAAATACTACTCAGCAATAAAAAGGAAGAAACTATTGATACATGCAATGACATGGATGAATCTAAAAATAATTATGAGGAATGAAAGAAGCCACAGACCAAAGGGTATATACTGTATGATTCCATTTACATAAACTTCTAGAAAGCTTGAACTAATTTATAGTGACAGAAAACAGATTAATAGTTGAGGGTGGGGTGGGGAATGAATTACAAGGAGATGATGGGAATGTTTCTTATCTTCACTGTTGTGATGGTTTCACAGTTGTATACATATGTCAAAATTCAGCAAATTGTACAATTTAAATATGTGCAGTTTATGTACAATAATTATATTGCAATGAAGCTGTTAAAATTAAAAGGAAGGATGGACAAGAGAAAAAGTAAAACTGACGAGGCTGTGAATGGGCCTGAATGAGACCCATGGCATCCAATTTGTATCTTTGTTAACAACAGAGAACCATTTTGTGGGTCTGGGGTAGGGAGAAGAATCTGGTGACTTCCTAGACTTTAGAGTCTGCTACTGATAGGAGAAGCAGCCAGTGGAGAGGAGGACACTTGGGATGGGCCTTCTTTGAACCTTGAGAAGAACCTGCTTGGATGACAGACATATCAAGAAAACATGGGGCAGAGTCCCAGCACTTACTCTTCTCATTGATTCTTTGGATTAAGCTAAAGTGATATTAATCACTTATTCAACAAACAAAAAGGTACCAAGACCTTTTAGTGGGGGAAAGAAGAGTCTCTTAATGGTGCTGGGACAACTGAATATCCACATGCAAAAGAATAAAGCTAGGCCCCTAGTTCATACTATATAAAAAGTTAACTCAAGATGAATCAATAACCTAAATATAAAAGCTAAAACTCTACCTCTTAGAAGAAAACATAGGTGTAAATCTTCATGACAGTGGATTTGGCAATAGATTATTACATATGACACCAAAAGAATAAAAAACAAAAATAGATATATTGTCAAAACTTAAAAATTTTATGCATCAAAGGAAGGACATTACCAAGAAAATAAAAATCCAGCCTACAAAATGGGTGAAAATATTTGTGAATCATATCTTTGATAAGGATCTAGTATTGGGAACATACATATAAACAACTTTTAACAACTCAACTACAAAAAAACAAACAATCCAGATAAAAAATGAGCAAAGGACTGAATAGATATTTCTATAAAGAATATATACAATGGCAAACAAACATGTTTTACAAATGTTCAATATCATTAGTCATAAGGGAAATGCAAATAAAAGCCACAATAAAGTATCACTTCACAGCCTCTAGGATGGCTATACTTTTTTAAAAATGGAAAATAACTGCTGGTGAGAAATTAGAACTTGTACATTGCTGGTTGTAATGTAATATGGTTTGGCTGCTGTGGAAAACAGTATGGCAATCTCTCAAATGATTAAACATAGAATTACCATATGACCCTTAAGTTCACTTCTGTGTGGATACCCAAAAGAATTAAAAATAAGAACTCAACAAAAAATAATAGATGCTGGTGAGGTCATGGAGAAAAGGGAACACTTACGCACCATTGGTGGTAGTGTAAATTAGTTCAACTATTATGAAAAGCGGTATGGCAATTCCTCAAACAGCTAAAAGCAGAACTACCATTCGACCCAGCAATCCTATTACTGGGTATATACCCAGAGGAATATAAATCATTCTATCATAAAGACACATGTACACAAATGTTCACTGTGGCACTATTCACAATACTAAAGACAAGGAATCAACCCAAATGCCCATCAATGACAAATTGGATAAAGCAAATGTGGTACACATACACTATCGAATACTATGTAGCCATAAAAAAGGAACAAGATCATGTCTTTTGCAGGAATGTGGATGGAGCTGGAGGCCATTATCCTCAGCAAACTAACGTAGTAACAGAAAACCAAATACTGCATATTCTCACTTATAAGCGGGAGCTAAATGATGAGAACTTATGAATACAAAGAAAGAAGCAATAGGCACTGGGGTCCACTTGATGGGGGAGGGTGGGAGGAAAGAGAGGAGCAGAAAAGGTAACTATTGGGTACTGGGCTTAATTCCTGGGTGATGAAATAATCTGTAAAACAAATACCCCCATGACATGAGTTTATCTATGTAACAAACCTTCACATGTACCCCCAAACCTAAAATAAAAGTGTAAAAAAAAAAAGAAAATAGGGACTCAAATAAGTACATATGCACACATGTTTATAGGAGCACTGTTGACAATAACCAAAAGGTAGAAACAGCCCAAATGTCCAGCAGAGGGAATGGATAAACAATGTGGTATATTCATAGAATGGAATATTATTCAACCATAAAAAGGAATAAAGTAGGCCAGGCGTGGTGGCTCACGCCTGTAATCCCAGCACTTTGGGAGGCTGAGGCGGGTGGATCACGAGGTCAGGAGATTGAGACCATCCTGGCTAACACGGTGAAACCCCGTCTCTACTAAAAATACAAAAAATTAGCTGGGCATGATGGTGGGTGCCTATAGTCCCAGCTACTGGGGAGGCTGAGGCAGGAGAATGGTGTGAACCCGGGAGGCGAGATCACGCCACTGCACTCCAGCCTGGGCGACAGAGCAAGACTCCGTCTCAAAAAAAAAAAAAAGAGGAATAAAGTATTTGATACATGCTACAATGTATGCTAAGTGAACAAAACATACTAAGTGAAAGCAGACAAAAGTTCACATACTATATGATTCCATTTATATGAAATATCCAGAAAAGGTAAGAATGCATATTGGTGGTTTCCAGTGATTGCAGGTGTAGTGGGATGGGGAAAAATTGCTTAAAGGTATTTTTACTTTAGAATGATGAAAACATTTTAGAACTAGATAGAGGTGCTGTTTGTATGACATTATGAATGTACTTAGTGCTACTTTAAAATGGTTAATTTTGTTATGTTAATTTCACCTCAACAAATTATTTTTTCAAAAGATTTTCCATATTCTAAACAAATCAGATCTGTTCTGTGTAAACCACTGCAATCTAAGAAAAGAGCGTGGAGTGTGGTGGGATCGAAGTTTAAGTGACAGACATAGGAATTTAGGGTGGTAGTTAAACTGGGGGTCTCTGCAGCCAGACCCCTGCCTCTGTAGCTAACTAGCTCTGTGACATTAGGCAAGATATAAGTATTTGTGTTCTCATTTATAAAAAATAAGGACCATATCTAACCTCACTAGGGTGTTGTAAAGATTAAATGGGGTAAGCTACTTGATGCAATTTTGTACAGAGCCTGAAACATGGTAAATTTTAGCTCAACCTAAGTGAATTTTTTTCTCCCTCAAATTTTAAGTTGTCCATTTCACATTATAGTCCTAGTTATAACTTTTATAAAGCCCAGTCAAAAATATTTCTATAGCAAGGTGGCTGACTTGAAGCCCCTAGTGCTTGTCTCCATCACAGATGCCAGAATGACTAAAAAAAAAAACACTACATTTTAATGAGAGTAACTGAAGGAGAGTTCCAGAGAAAATCAGAGGAATAGCAGGAACGCTGATGAGCACAGAAACAGAACAGCCACATAGAAAATGGAAGGAAATGCCAGGCCTTCACCACTCCATCCCCAAACTGAGATCAGCTGGGAACAAACAGGAACTTCTCCATACAGTGAGGAGGTAAGCAAGAGGATCCCAGCAACCCCTATCAACACCTTGGACACCCACGACCTCACCACTGCAGAGGTTCCCTGCAGTCTCCTCACAGACACTATCTATGCCCAGCTGAAGGAGCTGTCTAGAGCCCACAAAGCTGTGTTCCCTCCAGAGAAGGTGCTAACACTATGTTCCCCTCTGTGGCCCACATGGCTACTGTGCTGTACCATCTTTCAGCTAGACCTATGGCTGGAGTGTGTCTTGCTCAGGGGGCAAGTAGTCACAGGTCCCCTTCATCCCTGAGGCTAAACTGCCACCAAAACACCCCCAGCCTAGGGACTGATCATCCCCAAGGTGAGCTGTAAGCCCGTTACACCCTTCTCCGTGGGGCCAAGTGGAGGTGGAGCTGATCCACCTACTCTTCTCCTGACCCCTCAGGCCAGATCTGAAACAGTACCCTGCCTCCTAGAAGACAATACCTTAGTCACTTTGAGCAGTCATGCCTCCCTGTGCCTAAGTTGAAGCAGTGCCCTGTATCCCAGAAAATGGTGTCTGGGTCACCTGGTGAATCAGTGCCCTCGCCAAGCTGAGCAGCTGTTCACCCCACAGCTAAACTGCTGTAGTACCTTGCATCCCAGAGAAACAGAACAGTGGCTGAACTGAGACAGTGTGCCCTACAGGCCAGACAACTCTAGTACCCTAATTCCCTGGACAGCTGGATTAGCCCTCTAGAGCTGGAGCTGCTGAGACACCCCTCTCCTTGGGAAGGAAAATCATCACGGTGCTGTTTCCTGCCTAACAGGGCCCAAAGGACAGCTGTGCTCCACTGTTCAGGGTACTTGCTACTGCTGCACCTGGCCTCAGAGAGTCTGGGATACTGCTGACTCCACCATCTCAAGGTCTAGAGTCACTACCACTACAACAACTACAATGGGACCCACATTGCCACTGATCCCTACTGGCTTAGGTTCCTGAATTGCAGCACTACCCTGCTCCCTAGGCCCAAACATCCAGAGCACCCTTTCTTCTCCAGAGTTGGTCCAGTGCTGTTCCCCGGCCCCTAAGGATAGACTCACAGTTACAACACAAATCCCTGGGCCCAAGCTGCTAGGGGGTACCTCAGAGTCACAGATCCTGGCCCTTTGGGCAACCTGCATTCAACCTCACCACAGAGATCAAACAAGCACCCCAAGAACCAAGTGCCACAAAAAGTTCATGAGACCTTGAGCCTAGGACCCTAGCACCATAGCCATTAGGAGCACCTAAAGCTGGAACCAAGCACTGCTATAGCTGCTTACAGGCCATGTCAGACCTGACTCCAAAAGGGACACTCTATAGTCTAAATCTCCCCAGTGTGTGGAAAATGAGAATAAAGAAACCCCCAAAGCCTTTGACACGGAGGCTATTAACAACCTATGCCACCACCACTACCACAAACTTTTATGGCCTAAGCAACTGAGGTACCCACAGCTACTGCTGATGTTGACTGGAGCCAGAGAAGGTGCATGAAGCCATACCACTGCACCTATCTTGAAACAGAATCACTACACCCTTCTCAACTGGCACACTAAAACTCAGATGCAGATGAAAGTCTTTCTCTACAAAAGCAAGAGAAAAGCATTAAGTCACATATAAGGGAATCTCCATTAGGCTAGCAGTGGATTTCTCTGCAGAAATCTTACAGGCCAGGAGAAAATGAGATGATATATTCAAAGTGCTAAAAGAAAAAAATTTTCAGTCGAGAATACTATTCCCAGCAAAGCAATCCTTCAGAAATGAGGGAGAAATAAAGTCTTTCTCAGATAAGCAGAAACTGAGGGAGTCCATCACGACTAGACAAGCTTACAAGAAATGCTCGGCCGGGTGCAGTGGCTCACACCTGTAATCTCGGCACTTTGAGAGGCTGAGGCAGGTGGATCACGAGGTCAGGAGTTCAAGATCAGCCTGGCCAAGATGGTGAAACTCCATCTCTACTAAAAATACAAAAAAATTAGCCGGGTGTGGTGGTGGGTGCCTGTAATCCCAGCTACTCGGGAGGCTGAGGCAGGGAACTGCTTGAACCCAGGAGGTGGAGATTGCATGCAGGGAGCCGAGATTGTACCACTGCACTCCAGCCTGGGCAACAGCAAAACTCTGTCTCAAATAATAATAAGAAAAAAGAAATGCTCAAGGAAGTCCTACATCTGGAGGTAAAAAGATGATAATCACTATTATAAAGACACAAGTATAAAGATCACTGGTAGAGCAGATATACAAAGGGGAAAGGAAAAATAATCAAAACTTATCACTATAGAAAACTACCAAACTGCAATGATAAACAATAAGACAGAAAGAAATGAACAAACGATATACAAAACAACCAGAAAATAATTAACAAAATGACAGGAGTAAGTCCTCACCTATCAATAATAACTTGAATGTAAACAGATTAAATTCCTCACATAAAAGATTTAGGCTAGCAGAATGGATTTTAAAAAATGACCCAACTGTATGCTGCCTGCAAGTAACTGACTTCACCTGTAAAGACACTTGGGTGATTACATAGACTGAAAGTGAAGGAATAGAAAAAAAATATTCCATGTAAACAAAAACCAAAAGTGAGTTAGAGTAGCTATACCTATCAAATCAAACAGACTTTAAGTCAAAAACTGCAAAAAGAGATAAAAAGGTCATTATGTAATGATAAAGGGTCCAATTGAGCCAGAGGATATAACAATTGTGAATATATATGCACCCAACGTCAGAGCACCCAGATATATAAAAACCAAGTATCATTAAATCTAAAGGGAGAGAGAGAAACTCCAATATAGTAATAGTTAGGGACTTCAACACTCACTCTCTGCATTGGACAGATACATATACAGAAACCAACGAAGAAACATTAAATCTGAAATGAATTTGAGACCAGGCAGACCTAACAGACATTTCTAGAACATTTCATCCAACAGCTGCAAAAGACACATTCTTTCCATCAGTACATTCAGCACTTGGAAATCCTTGAGGATAGACTACATGTTCAACCACAAAATAAGTTTCAACAAATTTAAAAGGACTGAAATCATGGCAAGTATCTTCTCTTACCACAATGGAATAGAACTAGAAATCAATAACAAGAGGAACTTTTGAAATTATACAAACACATGGAAATTAAACAGCATGCTCCTGAATGACAAGTAGGCCAATGAAAGAATTAAGAAGATAATTTAAAAATTTCTGGAAACAAATGAAAATAGCAACATTGGAAAATCTATGGGATACAACAAAAGCCATATTAAGAGGGCAACTTATAGCAATAAATACCTATATCTGAAAAGTAGAAAGAAAATCAAAAAAACTAATGATGCATCTCAAGGAACTAGAAAAGAGCAAACCAGAACCAAAATTAGTAGAAGAAAAAAAAAATAAAGATCAGAGCAGAAATAAAATGGAGACTACAAAAATACAAAAGATCGACAAAAGAAAGTTGGTTTGTGAAAAGATAAAATTGGCAAACTGTTAGCTACACAAACCAAGAATAAAAGAGAAAAAGACCCAAATAAAATCAGAAATGAAAAAGGAGACATTACAACTCCTACCACAGAAATACAAAGGATCATTAGAGACATTCTGAACAACTATACACCAAAAAATTAGAAAACCTAGCAGAAAGAAATAGACTAATTCCTGGACACATAAAACCTACCAAGACTGAACCAATAAGAAATAGAAAACCTGAACAGACCAATTATGAGTAACAAGATTGAATCTGTAATAAAAAGCCTCCCATCAAATAACTGAGAAACTGAGGGCTTAACTGCGGAATTCTTTATTTAAATAATTCTTTATTTAAATAATAACTGCTATTATTTAAATAAATAATAGCAATTCTTCTCAAACTCTTCCAGAAAACTGAAGAGAATTCTTCAAAGTTCATTCTATGAGGTCAGCATTACTCTGATACCAAATCCAGACAAGGAGACAATAAAAAAAATGAAACATCTCTGATGAACATAAATGCAAAAACCTCAACCAAATACTAACAAACTGAATCCAGCAGTACATTAAAAAGATCATTCCCCATGACCAAGTGGGATTTATCCCAGGGATGCAAGGGATTCATCATGGTAGAGCAGATATACAAAGGAGAAAGGAAAAATAATCAAACCTTATCACTACGGGAAAATACTAATGATAAACAATAAGACAGAAAGAAATGAACAAAGGATATACAAAACAACCAGAAAATAATTATCAAAATAACAGGATGGTTCAACATATGCAAACCAACTTAAATATGATACATCACATTGACAGAATGAAGAACAAAAATCATTTGATCATCTCAATAGATGCAGAAAAAGCATTTGATAAAATTCAACAGGGCTTCATGATAAAAACTCTCCACAACTCAGATGTAAAAGGAACATATCTGAACACAAGAAAGGCCATATATGACAAACCCACAGCCAACATCATACTGAACAGAGAAAAGTTCAAAGCTTTTTCTCTAAGATCTGGGACAGACAAGAATATCCACTTTCACAACTTTTATTCAGCATAGTACCAGAAGTCCTAGCCAGAGCAATTAGGCAAGAGAAAAAAATAAAGAGCATCCACATTGATAAGGAAGAAGTCAAATTGTCCTTGTTTGCAGATGACATTCTCTTATATATACAAAACCCTAAAAACTCCACCAAAAAACTTTTAGAAATGATAAATGAATTCTGTAAATTTGCAGTACACAAAATTAATATATGAAAACCAGTAGAATTTCTATGCACCAACAACAAGCCAGCAGGAAAAAATAATCAAGAAAGCAATCCCATTTATAATAATAGGTACAAAAAATAAAGTATCTAAGAATAAATTTAACCAATGATGTAAAAGACCTCTACAAGGAAAACTATAAAAAACTTATGAAATAAAGAAGACACAAAAAAGTAGAAAGATACCCCATGTTCATGGATTGGAAGAATTAATATTGTTAAAATGACCATCTGCCAAAAGTGATCTACAGATTTCATGCAATCCCTGTGAAAATGCCAAAGACTTCATAGAAATTAGGAAAAAACAATCCTAAAATTCTATGGAACCACAAAAGACTCCAAGTAGCCAAAGCAATCCTGAGCAAAAAGAATAAAGCTGAAGGCATCACACTAGTGAAATTCAAAATATACTGCAAAGCTATAGTAACCAAAACACCATGGCATATTGAAGAGATCTCTGCATTCTCATGTTTATTGCAGTACTATTCACAATATCCAAGATTTGGAACCAACCTAACTACCCATCAGCAGACGAACAGATAAAAGAAAATGTGGTACATCTACACAATGGAGTACTACTAAGCCATAAAAAAGGATGAGATCCTGTCATCTGCAACAATATGGATGGAACCAAGAACATTATGTTAAATGAAATAAACCAGGCACAGAAAGACAAATAAATGTCTTTATTCTCACTCATATGTGGGAGCCAAAATAATTGATCTCATGGAGGTAAAGAGTAGAACAGTAGTTAACAGAGGCTATAGAGAGTGAGTGTTGGGGTTGGGGGTTGGGGTTAGGGAGATTGTTTACTGGTTACAAAAATACAGTTAGAAGGAATAAGTTCTAGTGTTTGACAGCACAGTAGTGTGACTACAGTTAACAACAATTTATTGTGTAGTTCCAAATAGGTAGATTACGAATGCTCCCCACACAAAGAAATGATAAATGTTTGAGGTGATGGATATCCCAATTAACCTGATTGGATCACCACACATTGTACAGAAGTATCAAATTGTCACATGTATCCCATAAATATGCATAATTATTATGTATTCATAAAAAATATTTGTCTTTTGATTTGGAGAGTCTGCTATCTATGATATAGTAGAAAAAGCAATGGCCAGATGTGAAGTCTCATGTAAAGTTCTTATTTATCTGAATCCCATGGTGTGTAAATTTAAGAAAATCACATCTAAAACCTAGACATGTCTAGCCCTTCAAAGGAGTTGATGAAGACCAAATGAAATCATATATGTGAAGTAGCTCTGAAAGCCCTAAAATCCTATACAAATATCATGGAGTATACATGTGATGAGAAGAATGGGATATGAAATCCTGCCTGCCACCTCCAGCATTTTATGAAGGAAAAACAGAAATTGTGCTTAGGGAATGCTGGCCTATGTACAATGATTTCACTCATTTATTAGTGTTCTACTAATTTAAGGCCCTCTCAGAAGAAAGGGAACCATTCTTGAACATATCCTGAAGAGCCTAGCATGATGAGCTACTTCCTACTACCAAAGAAGGTACACAAAAGACTACATTTCAGGACACAGCCATTCACCAAACCACGGAAGTTCTGTACATAGACCACTTCTGAAGTTCTAGTTACTGAAATGTAAAGGCTAGAGAAAACTTAGGTGGGTTTGAGTGGGAGGCAGGTGGGTAGACTGGCAGATGGGAAGCTAACCACATTGATGTGTTGCCCAATTAAATTTCATAATAACCTGATAAAGTGGATATTAGTATTGTTGTTTTACAAAGGAGGAAACTGAGGCTCAGTGAGAAGCTTGTCCAAGCTCATTCGGGAAGTATTTGCAGCTAGGATTTAAAGTTCACTCTTTTTTATGACATGCTAGTACCTAAGTGATCAGAGACATTTAAGAATGTTCATAGCAGCATAGTTTGTAACAGCAATCAACCAATCAACACAATTTAAACATTTTAAATTTTAAAATGAAAAATAAAATCCAATTGTCCCCCAGCATGGGAAATGATAAACCACAGAATATTCAACTGATACAACTAAAAAGCAGTAAAATAAATACAATCTCCCAGTCAACATGGATGAGTATAACAACGTGCCAAAAAAAAAAAAGTTTCCGTGTAAGTTCTTCTAAAGTTCAAAATCATGTGAAAATAAACATTTTATTCAGCAGATGATTAAGCCAAAATTCAATTTAGTGGCTTCTTCTTGGGGAGAAAGAGGGTGTGATCAGGAAGGGCACATTTTTTCATTAATGAAATGTTCTATTTCTCAAGCTAACTTGGGTATTATTTAAAGAAATTTTTATACTTTTGAGTGAATTAAATGTGAAATTTTAAAACAAACACACATTCAAAAAGAATATGGATATCAAATGCCTAAAGGCTGTCTCTGGAACTTGATCTCAATGTATTTTTGATATTGATTTGTCATTATTATTCTTGCTTAAAGATATATTAGTTAATTCCACAGCAGGAAAAGGAGCAATGACAGGCCATGCTTTTATGAAAACCATGGGTAAGTGTTTGTAAAATTTGTCAAGTAGGTCAAGGGCATAGTTCTTCACTCCAGGAGGCAACCACAGTGTCTCTGTCTCCATGATATTCACTCTGCCCCCTCCCACTCGAGCCAAGTCCCTCACCCTTGGCTTGCCTGCACTTGGCCTTGGAATCCAGCTTTGCCTCTGTAATCACTCCCTCCTATCACTCATTTCTGGCCAAAAGTCTTGGTTTTCAGACTTTTCATTCAATCCATTTCAGCCTATTCATGAGTCACTCTTGCCTATGGACAACTGGCACTCCTGGGCACAGGCTTGGCAGGGGAAGATGAATTCAGTGAATTAAGCCAACGAAATCCTTTATGAAAGTCATAATGGACCTGACAGGGCCGTTTCTATCCTAAATCCAGGGGTAGCTTGAGATGATATAATGAGAGATCCTCATCTGAGGCAGTATTTCTCAAAGTATGTGTTACAGTGGTCAGAATCACCTGGGGCTCATGTTAAAAATGCAGATCACTGGGCCCATCCAGAGCATTACAATAGGAGCATCTGAGACTGGGGCCCAGGATTTGGCAACTCTGAAAAACACCCCTGATGATAGTTCTGATACTCTTTGATTTCCCTGTAAAATTGGCATCATTCAGGAAACCTGCCCTATCAAATATTGGGCTGATCTAATCTAATCATGGATACAACTTTGGATGGTGAGCATATGTTTTTTGTCAGACAGACACATGACCAACCAGAATGATGAGCAGCAACCAAGTCATGTTCAGAAAAAAAAAAAGTGCAGGGTCAAGCTTTTCTCATATAGCGGGTGTACTACTTAAACACTGTTCAGATTCTACTCACACAGTGAAACCACTCCAACCCTAGGTAGAGGATCAGCATAGATAAAAACAAAGAGAAAATGTTCTCTGCATTTTAAATTACCTGTCTCCATTCTTACTGGCCCACTCAGATTTATGGAGGTTGTGGAGGAGGCGGGGAGAATCATATCAAAATTTTTAAACAAATGTACAAGGGCAGAGGGGACATGTCCACTTAAACAGCCGGCCTGGCTGTATTAGTATCAACTCTGCCTTTCTTCTATAGTAGAGTTCCATTAAGATTGAGCCAGAATGGTGTGTCTCTATCCATTTTATTTTGGGCAAAGACAATAGATGTGATTAGAGCCTTAGTATACTTTTGCTAGATTTGTTTTCTGTAAAAAAGAACTAATGAAGGATTATAAAACCTCCAACTTTCCAAAGTGCTTGAAATGTTACTATTCCTTCAAATTTATAAAGAGCTTTCATGACCTGAATATCCCAGTCAGGCAAGCATTTGTTCTATTGTTAAAGACCTAGTGAACTGGTATCTGTTAAGTTTTATATGTGGGAAAATGCACATTCCCGGCATGCAGCCTTAATGGAGGTGCACATAAGATACAAAGCCTTGCCTTGGGAAAATGAACTAGAGACTCAACTAGAAAACTTTGTTTCAGACCAGTTAAAAATGTAAAATATAGCTACCATAGAGTTTAATTG
Source organism: Pongo abelii (assembly GCF_028885655.2). Taxonomy (NCBI): domain Eukaryota; kingdom Metazoa; phylum Chordata; class Mammalia; order Primates; family Hominidae; genus Pongo; species Pongo abelii. Next base: position 138,161,360 of record NC_085928.1, on the reverse strand, counting down.
TACAGTGGTAGTTTCAGTTTCTGTACCAGGAGACAATTTTTTTGCATTTTCTTGGGATTGGCCCACAGCTACAGCCATATTGGACAGATGTTTTTAACTCTAAATGCAATGTAGAATTACCTATCATTTCTTTGCTATGCAGATTGAATATTTTGCATAAGCATTCAAAAACGCCTGTTTATAGTTTGAACTTCTTATGTCTATTGTTTTCTACTACCAAATGTACTGTCTACAGATGGAAAACTCAGTCTTTGATGGGTGGTGAGGAATTGCTCACAACCATCAGTTACACACAGAGAGACATACTACACATAATGTTGGGAAGGGTTAGATTACACAATTATCAAAATATGTACAGGAGCAATCCTCATCTAGAAGAAGTGTTTCAGGGATTCCAAATGATCATACTCAACAGCTGGCCCTATTCGCCAAGACTTGGTCAATGGAAAATACTGCTGCTTTTCTCTCCCTTATGTTTCCCCACCTTCTCTACTGCCATCTTTGTGAAAGCAGAGTGGCACACTGCCTTATAGTTGCTGCTCCTTATTACCCTCAATTGACAGCAATGAAAGCAGGCAAGGCAATAAAGCAATGTGGCAGCCCATTGTTATTGAGTTTACCTTTAAAGACAGCCAAGAGAATTTTAGTGAAGAAGGGCCAGAGGTGCTTTACAACTAGAGGGAACCGCCGTGGAGTATTAATTTTTAAAAATCAATGACTTCCTTGCAAGATGGGTACTATCAATTTTGAAGTTATTTTGAATTAAAGGTAATCTGATTTTAGAAAAAGAAAAAACAAACATGCAGAATACACTTATGGAAGTGACCAACCTTTTTAGAGTTGCTTGATTTTGCCATAACTTGACCTTTTTACAAAAAAGTGCTGAACAGTATTTTTCAATTCCAAAGATTTGATTTTGTGTTAAGAATTTAATACTAAACCACAAACATGCTTGAGATAACAAGGTACATGTAAGTCTAGTTTTGGGGTCTGAAAATACCATAAACTTACTCAGCTTGCGCTATAACCAAATATTCTCGATAATGGTTGGTATATACGTAACCATAGATATATGCATATATAGACACACATATGTATACATATATACACATATGCACATTTAAGAATTACTAATTTTTAGCCTATTATTAGACATTAAAGATCACAATTTAATCTTTGGTGATGTAGAAAGCACTGTTTGGTATCCTGCAGAACCTTGGAGTCAACTTTCTGGTTATTAATCAGTAAGCTTACTATCTGATGAAATATAGGAGTGTCTGAGGGGAGAATTTCCTCTCCACTGGGCTCAGCTTACAGAATTGAGAGTACTAGAACTACAGCTAGAAGAGGTAGTAAGTACTGACTTTTTTGACTGCATCCGTATGAAGTACAAGCAATACAAAAAATTTAAGCTCTATTAGGCAACCGCAATACTCCGAAATAAAAGGTCTAGAGATTAGGCCCAAAGTGTACAGTAGACAAAATGTTTCATAGGGTCCGAATTGAGAGGGACCTTAGCCATGAGATAGCAGAGTCAGATGTGTTCATCAGCATTCCTACTTGGCACTGCTGTTCATGCATCTCTTAAATTTCTCTTTGTACCTGAATTTGCTTTTATGACCTAACTTTGCCAGATCAGTAAATTGAACTTTATACTTTTGCATTTTAAAAATCTAAACCTTGTTACACAGTTCCCACCCAACTCCCCACCATTTTAGATTATTACATCAGAATGCTAAAAACATTTTTGAAGAAAAAAAGTTTATTTTTATTCATGTATGCAAAGACAGTATCAGCAATAGGCAGAAGCATATTTCTAAGTTTAGAATTAATTTTCCATTTTGAAAGGTTCAGGACTTCATCTCTTTTACCCTTACTCTTTTAAATACTTCACTCCAACAAAGACAAAAATTTATTCCCTTACTTTTCCTTAAGGTCATATTGAAATAATTAGAAGTAGCTCTTTAGAATATAGATATCATTTATAGTAAGCTGGAGATTTAATCACAGAATGATACGTGTCAGAATGTTACAGCACCAAAAAAACTACAGATCATTTTCAAATGGACAAATTCATGGTGCTTTCAATTTCTGAGGCGTAATAAAGCCCTCTTGGGAATTCTAAAGTTAAAAGACTCTCTCCTTCAGATTCAGAATGAACATTTTGAGGAATTATAGACCCTAGGGGGCACTAGTAATATGGCTCATAGTAACTACATTAAGTTAGAGTCTCTACGTTTTAGGGAAGAAGTCATTGAAAGAAGGGCCAGAAAGCCGCTTTGAACTCATGTCCATGGCAGATCAAATGATACTGATACAACTTTTTCCCTTAGAAAGGTATTATATCCCATTGCTACCGTTCCAGGGTTTGGCCCTTGAACTGCTCTCCTCATACAGCTACTTTCATTCTTTATATCACCAGTTCTAGGAGCAAACCTCCTCAAAGACTAGTGACAAAGGCTGGAAAAGAAAGACTGTGGGTATAGCAAAAGGGCTCTGGTGCTCTAGTTGTTTGTCACAATGTAAAATGAAGACACCAGCTAATCTAGAAACAATGCTAACTTTTAACTCTAGCACATTCTTGAGATATACTTATTAAACAACTTTTGTGGTTTAGAAATACCAAAACTAACTACACTTTGACTCTTCTGGACATATTTTACTTTACAAAAGGAAATATAACAGACTAAATCTATTCATAGCAAGTAACTAATATTTCAATGTTTTTATAAAAACAATTCCCTTCAGATACTCTGATTAACCTCTAAGTGACATAAAAAAGTTGCAGCTTTCTTTAATACCAATATTTTGCACAATTTGACATACAGCCAAGTTTAGCATTTCAAAGAAAAAAGTTTTTACAAAAAAGAAGAATGGTGACTCATTGAGAAGCTTATGTACCTAGTAAAGTTTAGTTTGTCTTGGATTCTTTAAAAAATTAGGCCCAGAATTTTAGTTATCCTAATTACTATCCTAATCAAATAGGATATATATGTGTGGATTCTAGATAAAAGATAAAATATTTTGAATAAACATATGACCCACTGATTGGACTGTTTGCTTTGAATCTGTTTTGCTGGGTTTAGATAAGAAGACTTCAATAAAGCTAACTATATATATTGAGTTCCACTGATTAAAAATGCAGTTTTAAAAATTTTGCTTTTGTGGTAAATTTCTAGACAAATCATAAATGCAAAGCTCAATATTGTAAATACTGTACTGTTCACAGGTACTTGTTGGAGAAGTGAAATGCTTGTATTCAGACCAACAAAATTCTGACCTTTCAAAATAGGTTTTTAAAAACATTGTTTTTGAAAATCAGTATTTGCTTTTAAACACTTAAAATGCCAATTTTTAAAAAATCCTTGCAGATAAATCTTAAAGTTTCTTTCAGTCTCAATTTTTTTTTACTTTCAACTATATTTCAACACAGAACCAGCTTCTAAATAAACATCTAATGAACAACAGTTTCAGTTTAAGATAAAACTAGAGTCTAATAATACAACTTATACACAAAGTTTTGAGTGTGATTTACCAAAATTCAGAATTTCTATAATAGTGGAAAACTTTTAGCGTAATATTCAAAACCAGCAACTTCCCATGTAACTAGATAGCCAGGAGGATCAAACAGATTTAAGCATTGCCCGACTTCTTCTAAAGTGATGCACTCTTTTATCCTGGAAAAGATAGAAAGAGTCCTTTTACTTTACTGAAAATTTCTGATTACTACTATAGATCTGAAAGTTGTCAAAAAGTTAAACCATTTGTTTTGGGTTTAAACATTATAAATAATGAGAAAAAAGATTATTCTTTTTGAGAAGCATTATTGAACACTGGGATAACATATATACCAGGATGGCTAGTTTTATTAAACAGTTTAGTTAAAAAAGAAATCAATTAAAAAAAAAAAGAAATCCCAGTAAACTCAGAAATAACAGGACTTAGACTCAATATCATTTTATGTACTTCTTAATTAATAATTTTGCAGTAATGTCCCAAAGACAGCTGGTAGAAAACGTAATTCTAAAAAATACTGTTTTCACTAACTGAACTGCATCTAATAGGAACCACGGCTTGTGAACAGCTCTCCAATCTGAAATTTCATGTTTTTAGGTTAAAAGATGTAAGTTTTGGCATTTAAAGACATATCATTAACCTGTGAAGATGTATTATTCTTTAGAAAGAAAGAGAAAAATTTAAAATACATGCAAAACTTTCTTTTCACTCTATGTTGCCTACAGATATGCAGAGAGAAAAAAGTGAGAGGCCTTAATAGGAGAAATGGGACTAAGCAAATGAGTAATAACATAATAGTATTTTATTTTCTACAAAGTTAACTGTGCCCTTTCTCTAGGACCTCAGTTTCACCGTCATATAAATAAAAATGGCTTCTGGAAGTTACCTAATCTGTCAAAAGAGTGATATCCTATTTAGGTTAAAATCTAGAAAACTGGTCACCAACACATATCTTCACAGGTCATGCAGGAAACAAGATTATGGAAGGGACTAGAGAATCAAGACAATGAAGCGTGGAATTAGCTATGGAAATAGTAAATACATTCAAAAACACCTCATGCATTCAAATTCAATACAACAACATGCAGTCAATCAAAATAGGTCTAGATGTCAGACAACTGCAGGATGCCAATTTCTGATTCCTCTCCCAAACAAGCAGAAAACTCTGGGAGTTTAAAGGGAGTCTTTTGTCTAATACCAGGTGAGAACTCAAGTTTCAAAACTATTTTCTGCGCTGGGCATGGTGGCTCACGCCTGTAATCCCAGTACTCTGGGAGGCTGAGGCAGGAGGATCACTTGAGCCCAGGAGTTCAAGATCAGCCAGGGGCAATATAGTAAGATTGTCTCAAAAAAAAAAAAAAAAAAAATCTTTTTAACTAGCCAAGTGTAGTGGTGCATGTCTGTAGTCCTAACTACTTGGGAGGCTGAGGCAGAAGGATCCCTTGTGTCAGGAGTTTGAGGTTGTAGTAAGCTGTGATTGTGACACGGCACTCCAGCCTAGGTGACTAAATGAGGTCACCTCAAAAAAAAAAAAAAAAACCACAGAAGACTATCTTCTGCTTTGAAAATCATTTAAGTACTACTGTAGACACCTATGTCATCTTCAGAACTTTGGGCAAGGTAAGCTGATGTACAATTCCAGTTCCTTCTTTTCTAAATCATACTATCTATGCAGAATGAAGCAACAAGAGAACAAATGTCAACTTTAAGTATGTTTACTCCCTGTTGCGAAGATGTTAAGAACTTAATTCTGCTATATGGCTCTACTCTTCTACATTATACAGGAGATCTGTAATAATAATCCCTTAAAAAGGCTTAAGCTTCATCCTATATCCATTCACAGATAAAAAAAAGCTAGTCTACTTTCTGTTTTAAGACACAATGTGATGGTTAAACATTTCCTTTTGAATGTAAAGTGTGTAGCCAGTTTTGACAAATTCTGGCAGTTCCACTGAAGGTTAAATATGACTTAGCAATTCCATTCCCAAGTATACACACAAGAGAAATAAGAACATATGCCCACGTAATAACTTGTACATGAATGTTCACAGCATTATTTCTAATAGTTAAAAAGAGGAAATAATCCCAATGTCTTTAACAGATGAGAATGAGTAATAGCCACAAATAAAAAGAAATGAAGTTCTGATACGTGCTAGAATATTGATGAACCTTGAAAACATTATGCTGAGTGAAAAAAACCGGTCACAAAAGGCCACATTATGTATGATTCCATATACATGAAATGTCCAGGACAGGAAAATCCTTAGAGAAAGTAAGTAAATTAGTGGTTGCCTAGGGCTGCACAGGATGGGGGAAAATAGCAGGTGACTGCTAAGGTAGAGGGGTGATTTTTGGGGTGATTTAAGTATTCTAAAATTGATTGTGGTCATGGTTACACAACTTTGAATATATGAAAAACCAGTGAAATGCAAACTTTAAATAGATAAATTGTATTACTGGTATCTCAATTATATATTTCAATAAACCTATTATTTAAAAAACACCTTCCCTTTACTAACCATAATATTTCTCTCCCATTGGACTGACCAAGTTAGTTCTTTTTCCCATTCATAGACTTAGAATTACAGGGACCCAGAAACCTTTAGTCCTGTACCTTCTCATTTTAGACCTGTAAAAACTGGAGCCTTAATAAGATTTATCTATCCAACATGGATAGATGCCAGGATCAGAAATCAGATTTTTCTGGATTCAACTACCCACATTCTCTTCCACTTCACCAACTCTGTCTGAATCAACCTCCAATTCTTTCTATTCAACATTTTACTGCTTCACTTTACCCCTTTTCTCCCTTCACACTGTTCAGGTATATCTTCTGAGTAAACCATTTCTTTTCTTCTCTATAGTCCAATATGCTTTTTTTTTTTTTTTTTTTGAGACAAGGTCTCACTCTGTTGCCCAGGCTGGAGTACAGTGGCACAATCATGGCTCAATGCAGACTCAACTTCCCAGGCTCAAGCAATCCTCCTACCTCAGCCTCCCTCTGGAGTAGCTGGGACTACAGGCATGCACCACCACAACTGGCTAAGTTTTGTTTTTTGTAGAGATGGGGTTTTGCCATGTTGCCCAGGGTGGTCTCGAACTCCTGAGCTCAAGCAATCCACCCATCTCAGCCCCCAAAAGTGCTGGGATTACAGGCGTGAGCCACTGCACCCAGCCAAGATCTGCTTTCTATATCTAAAATTTTCTTTTACTATTTGGTCAAGCCAGTCAACTAACTCTTCTCTAGTTAACCCTTTCAATTACAAATTTCTGCTGAAGGATTCTTCCCTAAAGATAACTACATTATATCAAGGTTCAGCAGCACAAAATATACTGCCAGGTAAAACCCACTCTGGTTTACTGTGTTATAGTCAAATGCCAACAGTTAATTAAATGCTCTAAGAAATCTCAAAATACATATACCACAAGGAAAACAGATACTTTAAAGCTAACAAGTGTGCTTTTTAATTATGCATAACTGTTATATTCATACCTTGAAGTGGTCATCTTGAGTAACAACAGAGTTTCTCAGTCTGTTCTCTGGATTGAACAGACAAGATACCACCGTTTGTATGCTTCGGTCCACAGATTTCTGAAACACAGAAGTTTTCAGTAATGTAAAGACGACTCTTTCACTCACTCTTAGTAAGGGTTTTTTTTTGATAGTTTAATGAACATATTACTTTATTTCTAAAGAAATGCAAAAAATGCTAAAAGAGACTGGGAGTAGTGGCTCACGCCTGTAATCCCAGCATTTTAGGAGGCCAAGGCAAGAGGATTCCCGCCTCCTCCTGAGGTCAGGAATTCAAGACCAGCCTGGCCAACATGGTGAAACCCCGTCTGTACTATAAAAACACAAAAATCAGCTGGGCATAGTGGCGGGTGCCTGTAATCCCAGCTACTCAGGAGGCTGAGGCAGGGAGAACTGCTTGAATCCAGGAGGCGGAAGTTGCAGTGAGCCAAGATCACACCACTGCACTCCAGCCTGAGCAACACAGCGAGACTCTGTCTCGGGAAAAGAAAAGAAATTCATAAAAATGTGATTCATAATTCTTACCACATATCATTCAATATGCAAGTTTTCTGACAATCAAAGATTTTAGAACCTTAGTGATAGAATACTGGTTTAAAAAGCTGAATTTGTTAAATCCCTAAGTGAACTCCAATGTTTCAAGAAAAAATACTCAGGACAAAACCTGACAATTACACTGTAAGCTATTTTAATATTTATTCGCATTTTAAAATTGAGTATCAAATCAAGGAATTTACACTCCAATGGGACTTCAGTGTTATACATATTACCAACACATCAACTACTTCCACACTCCCGCTCATTTAAGAGAACATATGTGATTCAAGAGTGATAGTATTATTATAGAAATTTGCTCTAATGATAAAAAGAAGGAACCCTGCCTAATATTTGAATAATTACTACTGACTTCACCACCGTTGGGAACTTCTGCCACATATAATGTTACAGAGAGAACGCTGTAAGTAATGTGTTTCACTGCTTAAGTAAACATCAAAATTGTAAAAGAAAAGGTAAATGTAATTCATACTAATTCCTCTTTTGAAGAGTAGAATTCTTGAGGAAACCCTCCCATAACATTCTGCCAAATCGTATTAATATAGTATTTATTGAAGTATGGTTTTTAAAAATTAGTGGAACTGGAATATAGGAAAGGACTGCTGAATCAGAAACTTTATGCATACATTGAAAATTTGGGCTATCTGAAATTTCACCAACCTTTACATTAACTGCTGAATATTAGTCAATTATTTAAGATCTATAATTTATGGCTCCTATCTTTAAATTTGGGCAAAAATGCTTGCTTCTCAAAAAACCATTATTAAAACTAGAAAAAATAAATATGAAATATATATAAACAAAATTAGATATTTGCCTTTTGTGGGCCATTTCCAGAGGGTGGAGTAGCTTCATGAACTGAACATTCATTTAGCACAACTTCAGCTCCTGGATCAACTTCATTACAGTGGTAGTTAACAGCTGAATAAGCCTATATTTAAAATAATGAAAGTGTCATTAAACAGATATACAGATACGTTTAAAAGCCACTTATTCTTCAAAAAGCTGAGCTGGTATCGAAAGTTTCAATGTAGGTTGTGTTAAATTCAATTATATTATTTCAAAAACTTTGTTTTAAATGAACAGTTGAAATACAGTAAGGCAGCCTTCTGTTTTAAAATGTCTTTAAGGCATCAACATAATCAGAAGTAGGACTCTAAGAAACTAATGTAGTAAGGGAGTGTTTGAAAATTTTAACACTTACTATATCCTTCAAATTTTCAATCCTGATGAAAGACAGCAGCTTGGGTGTTTTAGACGTAATACTCTTGTTTTATTCCTATTCTTATTTAATGGTAATTAACAGCAAAACATTTCTGTTCCTCTTCAACAATTTTTTTATGGCTGGTAAAGCCAGAGGCAGATTCTAGGCAGATACATGCTAATTCTAAAGCCACATTAATACTACCTTTCCTGAATTATATAGTCTATCAACAAGTAACTGAACACTTATCATTATGTGGACCAGCCATTGCTTAAGCACACAAAAACCTGAGAGAAGAAGGCACTGTTGCTCCCATGAGTTTCTAACTGGGTTAAAAAGAAAGTAACAGAATGTAACACATTAACATAAAAAACTATTTAAAAATATAGGCATATATGACATGGAAAACAATCAAGAAATATAGTTAAACAAAAAAAAAAACTTCAAAGTAACAGGAATTGTATGCTTGGCTAATTCACTTTACCGGAGGTACAACATAGCTCCTTTGCTCCCCAACAGGCCACTGTGGTGGCATCTTAAAAAAAAAAAAAAAGGAAACCAAAATTATTCAAATATTCCTATACATTTTCAAAAACACATGAGATACAAAATATTGAAGTACTTATCATGCTGGCTCCTTTGTTGTTATAATAAAAGAAACAGAATGGAAAAAAAAGTACCTTATGTTTCTAATCCCTGATGTTCTTGTTGTTACTTCCATATATAAAATCTCACCTTTTTCCCAATTTTCTGGAGTTGGCATTGTGGAAATCTCAGAGATATTAGTTCCTTGAATTTATTACCACAGATATGATTATGGGTCACAGATACAGTTATATCTATGTAAAGAGACTCAGAGAACTTCTATTGTGAAGCAGTCAGCTAAAATAAAAATACAATTTGAATTCTGTGCTCTAAGAATTGGATAATAATTTTATTTCAGTCTATCTCCCTAAAAAATTGATGAAAGTCAGTCTGGCTGTTTCAGCTATTTGACAGCAAAGATGAAAAAATACATGCTGAAATACAGAAGGGGACACCGAATCTCATAAAACTGTTGTAGAGAAAAGTTATTGCTAACTATATTCCTGTCAAAATATTATTATTCCATTACTTCTAAATAATAAAGAGGTCTTAATTCTAGACTAATTTTTTTCTTAAATTTTAGGTACATTTCACTAGTTTAAAATGACAAACCATTCAGACAATTTGTATAAACAAGTTAAAGGCCTCAATAAAATCTGAAAGTAAATCATTTTACTCCCTCTTAAATTACCTGGTAATTATATACAGGCAACTGATATCCAGTGATGACCTGAACTGGTGAATTTGGGTAAGTAGGATATGCCTGAAAATCAAGTTTACAGAAAGAATGAATTAATAAAATAAAACATTTTTTAAAATTAGAAAAAAATATTATTCCCAATGTAACAAAAATATGAAAACTTTAAAAATATTTTTCTATATAGAACAATGCAGAATTCTAAATGAATGACTGACTTTATGAAGAAAGAAATATTCTCTGTCAAGTGTTACCCTTTGGGTGGGGAGGAGGAACAGACAAACGACAAAAGAAGTGAGTATTTCACCAGGCAAAGTTTATCTTATTTATACTGTGTACTTATTCCCACGTAGAAGTTATTTTTTACACTGGTGATGAGGCTCTATTCAGACAGACTTCAATGTAAGTTAAATTAATATATTTGCTTTTTCTTTGTCGAAATACTTCTAAACAGTTTTGTGTTTGACAATATTATAGGGTAATATGTAGTCCTCCTACAGATGCTATGGCTTTTTCTGTGCTTCATTTCGAAAAACTAAGGGCTGTATATAATCCAAAACTGGAAAAGAGACAGTATAATCTCTTACATTTTTCAATAAATAGTTACTGATTGAAAACATATAGGTGGCAGCATACACGAATACACCCAGATACAGTAATGGCCCACAGTAAATGTTAGAAACAAGTAAGGCTTTTTTTTTCTAGCCATTGTTCAGAGAAGGAGAAAGAAGACGACGTATACCCTACACATTTCAAGTACATGGAAAATGTCAATGAATGAAAGACACTGAAGAACTATTTCACTCCTATTTTGCTACTTTATTTTCCAGCAAAGAAAATGTCTTTTAAACTAAAACATAAGTAAAATGAACTAAGAAGAAAATGTTATTTACCACCAATAAGTGATAGTATGTCAAATTCTTCTTTAAATATCAAAGTAACCAGGATCAGAGAAATTATATGCCAGAAACTCACAGGATTTATATAGTAAAACACATCAGAAATCTACCCATTCCAGAACCACAACATATCCAGAAGTCAGCAATTTGTATGAGGAGGCATCTGGAAATCATTGCAAATAAAGAATAACTAGATGATTTGCTAATCTTAGAGAAGAATATACTAGACAGACACATAACAATAGCTGCTTTCAAATGCGTTAGGAACTAGTTATACGGGGGGGAAAAGGAAGAGATTTCTTCATGTGTCTACAGAGGTCATTTCTAAGATAAAGACAAAGTATACAGAAGATCTTTAGCTCATATAAAGAACAACACTAAGAATAAGAAATTTCTAATGAAAGTAATAAATTTCCCATCACTCAAAGTATTCAAAAACAGGGATGCCATTACCACTTACTATGGAAACTGGATATAATTCCACAGAGGGTACGATGACTACAATAAACAAGAGAATAGGAACGTAAGCAATTCTTACCTGAACATACTGAGTTACAGGATTCATCGTGGTTGGGGGCTGCATGTAAGTTTCAGTGCTTGGATTAGTCCAGACATTCTGAAACTGTGGTGGAGGAGGATGATTAAAAACCAAAGGACGTGGCTGCACATGATAAGCACCTTTTTAAAAAGCAGAAAGAAAAAGCCTATTTTTAGTTCTTTGAAAAGCTACACAATTTCTTTTTTGTTTGAAAAGAACAATTTCTTTTTGTACTCACATAAATTTTGTTTCCTGATTGCAGGGCCCAGCTTCAGCTTTTTACCATGGAAATTTATCTGTGACTGAAAATAAAACAGTAACAAAACTAGAATCAATTTTCAAGTCTTTACTTCCAAGACTTGGGTGAACAACTAAAGTCTTCTAAAGTTCCTATTATCATAGAAGATCAGTGATAACTACACACCGAACTAAAATTTGTCATCATGAAGCTACCTTACCCTTACTTCTCTAATCAGTGTCAAGAGGCATCAAGTGAAAGTTGATCAAAAACTTTTCATCACCCTGCCCTGTCTCCAACCCTTCCTGTCTGTAGTTCATGAACCCATGTGCCCAGTCAAAAATAAACAGGATCTAACAAGTTATGTGAGATTCCTCTAAGTTTGGATTTTTTTGACCAGAAAGTGTATCATCTTCCAAATTTTACACAAGACTGAGTATATATCACTCGACACTAAACATTGTATCAATGAAACAAATGAGATTTTTCTATTAGATTACTTACTTCTACTATCTTCTGCACATCCACGTCATTAAAAAATGAAACAAATCCATAGCTATAAAGGCAGATAAATGAAGCATAAAATCACCATCATACAGTACATGGTTCAGAACTTCTACTATATACGAAAGTGATCATGACTAAAAAATGAATAATATACTATGCTAAATATTTGTTAAGATGTACATGATAGATCCTCTACAAATACTGCTTTTTCTTCATCTCAACTATGTCAAAATGTGCTGACTAGGGTAGTATGAAAACTTTATTGATTTACAAAGAATTCATATCCATGAACCTGAATTGAACTTACTATCTAAGACAAGGTGGTTAAAATTTAAGATACTGTGCAATGTATGAAGAAAACAATTCTTTGGGAAAACTGATTAATTCATTTGTATGAAATAAAGATTGAAGATATTCAAAAACAAACATTAGAAAAATGATTAAATAAAAGAACTGGCAATAAACTTTTATCCTCTACATGAAATAAATTAACACCAGCAACAAATTTATATAAGTGTCAGAATACCAATTTTGAAGTCTTCTCTGATACTCTATACGTGGCTAGAGTTCAGATATTTTTGATAAAATTACTCACCCTTTGGACACACCAGTTCGATCAGTGATTATCTTCACTTCTTTCACTGAACCATATCTAGCAAAGAAGCTTCTAATCTCAGTTTCATCCATCTATGGAAAAGAATTGAACTTCAAGAGTGAAAATTCAGCATTCAAAAATTTTAATTTTACTAAAAGAAGGTTTGATGATGTGAAAATTTCTCCCCATTTATCCCCAAATGACCAGTAGCTCTTTGTCAAAGATATTTTTAGTACCTATGGGTCAAATGTAAAACCAATTCTAAACCTCCATGAAGTACCAAAAAACCTTAAGTTTGTAACAGGGCCCAAATCCCATTATTCATAATGCATTTCAAGGTAAAAATGAGGTATGAATACAATACCCTAACATCAATTCCTCCAACAAAAACAGTGTTTGGCATGATTTTGCCTTCTGGTAAAATATAGCCTTGGCTGGTTGCAGCTGATGAGGACTGGGTGCTGGCCTCTCTGGAGATGGTTGAGTTTGGAGTTTCAGGATTTGCAGTAGACTGTAATTTGGAAAGTAGACATCATAATTAGATACACAGGAAAAACCTATACATAACGTGAAATATAATTTTTGTATTTTAAGTATAAAATATTTTATATAAATTACTTTCATTCTAAGTTAGTTCAGGCTCAGGATTTAAACTTATCAGAGTAGATCAGCATGGAATTTTAACAAAAGGATATAGATTTTTGTTTTTTTTTTGAGACGGAGTCTCACCCTTGTCACCCAGGCTGGAGTGCAATGGCGTCATCTCGGCTCACTGCAACCTCTGTCTTCCCAGGTTCAAGCGATTCTCCTGCCTCAGCCTCCCGAGTAGCTGGGATTACATGTGCCCGACATCACGCCCGGCTAAATTTTGTATTTTTAGTAGAGATGGGGTTTCTCCATGTTGGCCAGGCTGGTCTCGAACTCCCGACCTCAGGTGATCCGCCTGCCTTGGCCTCCCAAAGTGCTGGGATTACAGGCGTCAGCCACCGCGTGCAGCCAGGATACAGTACTTTCTTAAACCCAGTATTGCTCATTACCAAGTCTTGCACAATGCTGTGGAAGAATACTTACTTAGCATTTGTGAAAATACTATGTGAATTAGTTAAAAAAAAAAAAACAAAACCCAAAATTAAAAAGTTCAGATTTGTAAAAATCAAAATTAAAATCATCCTGTTCTATATTCATAAACAACTTTTCATTTTACTGAGTACACTAATAAAAAGGATAACAAATCTTAAAAAAAAAACTCCAAAAAGCCACATCAAAAATAAGCCTCAAAGTTTTAAACCAATTTGTCCTGCTTCGCCTTTTTCACCAAAATTAACATGAATTTTTACAATTTTAACACTCTCTGTGTTAGTATGCCTGCTTTACTTTGGAAATGGATCATGGAAACATTATTTGCTCACATGTCACAGCTCCTTCTAAAAAAAGGATTATAATCCTCTTCCCTAATGCTAGGGTGTTCAAATCATCTTTTGAAATAACATTTTTCTTCCTGAGTAACACCAAATCAGTCCCACTGATAATTCTAATTTTCACAGTAGGCAGATATAAATGATACCATCTTTATTTTCAGATGAAGAAATGCATACATATAACTCATTATTTTTTCTGGATTTTGATCAGAACTGTCTTTATTCTTTCCGCCGTAGACTCTAAGGCTAATGTAAAATTTTCTGAAGCAGAATTCGTAAGTAACATATATGTCAGAGAAGCAATATAGCAGAGTGTAACAAAAATTAATTTAGTCAGGAGATCTAGGTTTATGCCCCTTACAGGTAAGTGGTTACAAGCCACTTACTTGCCAGCTGTGTACCTCTGGGCAAATTGCTTTGAGAAGGAAATGAGATAACATCTGTGAATTCATTTTGTAAAGTATAAACTGGTATGTCAATATAAGTTAGTGTCCTGTTATTTGAATTTATTTTCAGATTTTTTTTCAAGTTTCTTTTTCGGCTTTACTATTTTAGCTGACTTATTTTGAAGATATTTTTAATTAAGAACTAATTGAAACATCAGGAAACTATGAAACATCATTTAAAAATCATTGGTGAAGTGCCTGTTGACTACAAAAGGTAACTACAAAAGACTGAAAAAGAGAAAGCTACTACACATATACCTGTTTGAAAGAAAACAAGACAAAAGAAAGCAACTGTTATCTTTTTGAAAAGCACAGTAATTGTAAAGGAATTAATAAGTAGAGTTCCTGCTTTGTTAATCAGATGCTAGAAGTTACTGATTCTACACAGCTTTACTAGAGATGAAATCTAAATTGTCAAATCAACTAAAGCTGAGTTTATTGCTTTTCTCTATTCGTTTGTGCTTATACTTGCTATTTTGGGTTCGTAAATAATTCCTAATTCTTTCTTTTAATAGTGGTATTTCATGACAATGATGTGGAAGAAAAATTTAAAAACGATTTCTAAAGTTTTTCCTTTCTAAAAATGTCTTACGTTATTGTTTTTCTAAATGACATTAAGCTGCGTATCTTGAACTTTAGGAACCTGATTAGATTTTCCCTCCCTACAGACAATTTACCAATCCCTTCTCAGTTCATTCAGAAATCCCAAACAGAATAAAACAAAACAAAATAAATTATGAAATTCTTGTAGTTTCTTTTCTCCTTTTCAATTCCCCCTTGATTTGTGGATGAACTTTGGATATGTTTTTCTTTGATAAACAAGCTATATTTACAGTATTGTCTCTGCATCACAGTGTTTGGATGTATTTTAATTTAGAAGTGTAACATCTGACAGAAAACTGTGTCAGATTATAAGAGGTTATGATAATGCATTGATTCTCAACTGGAAGATTTTTGAGCCCTGGGGGGCATTTAACAACGTTTAGAGATTGGCTGTCACAACTGAGGTGTATTCCTGGCATCTGATGGGCTGAAGGCCAGGAATACTACTGCACATCCTACAATGCAAAGAAAGCCTCCTACAACAAGGAACCATTTGGTCCTAAATTTGAATAGGGTGTGGTTAAGAAACCTTGTGACAGTGCCACAAGAATTGAGGAGGAAAATTATTGTTTGGGAAGAACCTGATTTCCACTGTTCAGTAAAGTAAGTCTTTTGAGGACCTCAGTTTCCTTGCTTGAAATGAATGGTTGGAAAAGATCTCTGGTGTCTCTTCTAATTCTCATACTCTATACAAGAATAAAACGGATACTTGGAGACAACAGAAGTTTGGTAAAGAGGAAAAGAGGCATTTGATATTATAGGAAGTCTGACTTTGGCTTGGATCTTACAAACTGGCTGCCTGCTTAACTGGAATCGTAAATATAAAATTCATTGGATCACTTTAATAGTGTAATAACATCTTAAATTAAGTAGGCACCATCATGTCCTAGTTCTCAGCCAGCAGGTGGCGCTCAAAGCTAACAAAGTAAGCAATGTACTTCATTTTTACCGTGGCTTGATTAGCAGGGATTGTTAAATTCCTACTGTATTTATACATAATTATAATGTACATATAAAAATCCACAATCAATAGACAACCTTTGGTGAAACTGTGGCCAAAAATATAAATGAGTGCTTAGGATAAGCAAAAGCTTAATTTTAAAGAAAGTATCATCATAACTGTCAATAGCATCCTGAAAACAAACTGCATTAAAGAAGTAATTTTCTTAATCACACCTTCAAGTGAGTTGGTGAATTTTGAAATGAGAAATGTTGGAATAGTAAACAGGGGTGAGCTTCAAGACCATCATATACACAACTCTCATTGTTATTTATAGCAAACATATTCCTTGTTATATTTGGACAACCAAGTGACAAAGACAGCTAAAAGCTGGAAAAAATAATTATTTAAACTCCTGAGATGTCAGCTTCTTTCACAGTATTATCTAATTCAATTACTATGTGAACATGTAAGCAAATTGAGATTTATATAAACTGACCAGGAAAAAGACTATAATTTATAGTTATCAAAGTTATATTCACACCAATAGGAAGGAACGAATAAAGAGAATGCTAAAATTAAGAAAATATGACATGAAAATCAGAATCAAAACTTTAAGTAAATCCAAGAGTAGATTCTTGGGGAGTTGGGGGTCGGAAGGATGAAATTCAAGCAATAAACAATCCTGGCAAAACTAAGCAAGAAAAGGCAAGAAAGCAAAAGGATATATGAGATCTGAGAAATGGGTTATGACCACAGATCATAAAACAATGCTATGCATAAACTCTATAGGAATAAATTTGGAAATCAACATGACAAACTTGTAGAGAAATTTAAATCTTTACAAAACAATCTTGAGAAAGAACACCCAATGATACCTGGCTCAGTTTCCCTGGGAGTTTTTTCAACTTGTAAAGAAATAGATAACTTAGGTGTATGTTTGTGTCAGAGAGAGGTGCGCACATACACCAGACACCAGAAATAAAGACAGAAGACACAGAAGAAGAGATTAAGAAATTCAAACACTTTTCTTCAATTTTCAAAGAGGAAAAAAGTATTTCTCAACGCATTTTACAAAGCTAACAGCATGTAAGTAACAAAGCCTCATCAAGATGAGCCATCCCTGCCCTCAACACAAATGCAAAATTCCAGCAGTATATAAAGAATATAGTTTATATTGGAAATGCAAGAATACTTCACAGGATATTGTTACTGTAACTCACCATTGAAAAAGCATTTGATAAAATATAGCATTCATTTTTAAATTATTTAAAAATCCAAGTAAAACAGAAATAGAGCAATCTTATTTTCTATCAATCTAATTCTACCCTATCATTAAGCTTAAAGTGAAATACTAGAGTCATCTCCACTGAAATTAGGAATAAGGTAAGGGCACCTCTTTATTACTACTATGTATTTTTTTCCATTATGTATGACAAAGGTGAACATTAATATAGTTTTTATGAATCAATAAAAATAAAAATAAAAAGGAAGTTTATTTTAGCTAATGATCGATCAACTTCATTGATGATTTTAAAAAGTGCACATCAACATAGTAAAATATTTTCCAGCTATTAGGTTGACAATTCAAAAAATCCTAATACCTTTCGTTGGAAAGGGTGTGGAAAAGAGATCACTCTACACACCATCAGTGGGAAAATACTGATAACATGCTTTACCAAGAGTAGCTTGGAAAAGATGTATCATAGTTTGATAGGCGGGGATACTCATCACTATACTAATGAGGGGCGTAACTTAAAATTGTTACGAAAGGGGCAAAGCGCTTTCACTCAGCAATTCCACTTAACAGCAATTCATCTCAAGGAATTAATAATACAAGCGTGCCAAAATATTTACAAAAGGATATTCATAGCATTTTTTTTTTTTTTTTGAGACTGAGCCTCCCCCTTTGTTGCCTAGGCTGGAGTGCAGTGGCACGATCTTAGCTCACTGCAACCTGCCTCCCAGGTTCAAGTGATTCTCCTGCCTCAGCCTCCCGAGTAGCTGGGATTACAAGTGCGCACCACCACGCCTGGCTAATTTTTCTGTTTTTAGTAGAGATGGGGTTTCACCATATTAGCCAAGCTGATCTCGAACTCCTGACCTCAAGTGATCCACCCGCCTCAGCCTCCTAAAGAGATTACAGGCGTGAGCCACCGCGCCCAGCCCATGATAGTATTGTTTTAATATTGAAAAAGTATTCATCATAAGCGAATTCGGTAAAATAATGATATAATTTTTAACATATATTGAAAATTAAAACTATCTTCAGAATAATGCCCACATCAACTGAAAGATGCAAGTTGTAAATTAGTATTATGCAGCACGGTGTAACTCTTGTAAAAGTTGGCCCATCTATATGCAATACATGCATAAAAATAATCTGGAAGGCCATACATGTACCAAAATTTAACGGTTGTAAGTGTTGGGATTAAGATGGATTGCTATTTTCTTACAGTGATTGTTTTCAAATGATTGTTTTCAAATGAGTAAATATGCTACTTTTATAATCACAAAAATAATCCAATGAAACAATTCGGATTTCTTCCTTTTAACTCTAAAAATCGAAAGTATTATAATAAATAATTACTTATAACTCAAGGTGATTACTTTTTATTAGCACGGATAACTACATGTTGCACAATTACACATAATAGTTGTTTATCTATTTTTATTTTAATGTTTATACATGGTAATATAAACTGTATAAATTTCCTCCCTGAAGAGACAGAATTATCAATGCAGACACACACACACACAGCATGTAATACGCGCGTTCGTGACTCAGTGGTTGGTCTGCGTGTTCAGAGCTGCATCTTGTGGTGGCGCTGAAGCAACGCTAGGCATTTACCAAACTGACAAAAACGCACACCCAACGCTATCTACCAAATGGACATTTTGTCAAAGGTTCCTGGTTTATCGAGAGGGAAAAAACTGTACCCAGAATTTAAAAATTCTAAAATTCTTAATGGTAACTACTGAAACCAACCTCGTGCCGCAAAGATGGCGTCAGGCAAGCTTTTCTGTCTGTCGCCGACACATGAGAGAGCCGCCATCAGCAAGTCCCCAGCAGCTGACAGGCGCGATGGGACCAGAGGCACTTCCGGCCCAGCCCCACTCAGCTAGAGGGCCATGCCTTCAGGACGCCCCACACCCCACGCTGAGGCCCCCATGAACCCCGCCCACCCCACCAAGTACAGGGACCAGGAGGGAACCACTTCCTAAGGAAGCTCCGGCCCTCCAGGTCTAAGGAGGCAAGTCCCTCAGCAGGCCCGCCGCCATCTTACGGAGCCACGGGGAGAGCGCGCCAGAAATGAGGCTGGCAGGGCAGGAGCGCGTGGGAGTGGGGGAGGGGCGGGGGCGCGTGGGAGTGGGGGAGGGGCGAGGGCGCGTGGGAGTGGGGGAGGGGCGGGCGCGTGAGTGGGGGGGTTGCGTGGGAGTGGGGGAGGGGTGAGGCTGTCGGGGGTGGGGAACCCGCACCCCAAACCTCTGCCAGCAGAGAACCCGAGCCTGGAAATGGGTGCCTCAGGAAGGCCGTGGCCCTTGCACGTGGCCGGCGAGGCAGCGCGTCCTCGGTGCCCACCCCCACCTTGCCACCCTTGGCGTCCGGCGCCTGCCTCTCTGTGTAGGCCGCGCCACTGCCAGGCCGCCTCTCCCCACTCTGTGGGCCATGGCTCGTGGTGCGTCCAGGCAGGTGCCCCCCAGACAGGAAAGCCGAGGATGACTTCACTTTCCGACCCTGCAGAGCCGGGTTTCACCCACGAGTGAAGACTCCGCTGGCCTTGGCCCTCGGGCCTCTCCCTCAACTCACCATGATGGCGGCAGGCAGTAGTTCCCGACCGGCTCGAGGAGGAACAGAGGCTGTGCTTGGCGCACCACTTCTGGGGCTGCTGTGAGGTCCGCTGGAACCCGCTGCGCGGCTTCGAGTGGTCAAAGGAGCCAAAGATGAAGAGAAAACGAAAACCAAGGGCGGGTGACAAGGCTGAGGAGCCCCGAAAGGTGGACCGTCAGGCTGAGGAGCGCAGGCGGACTGAGGCGTGGTCCGCGGGGCTCAGGGAGGTGGCTCCTGCGCCGGGTATCGGGGCGCGTGGTATCGGCCTCAGCCAATGGGTGGCAGCGCCCCCGCCCCCTGCGTGGGGGGGCTGCGGGGGACTACGGCGCCCACGCGGCGGGGGCGTAGGGTACGCAGGGTACGCAGCGCGTGTGCGCCGGTCGCGTGCCTCAGTCCCAGGAAGGCGCCGGACTCACATAGACCCACAGACACACACATCACCCCCAAAACACCCTTGAAATAAGTATGCATACTGAAATATATGGTATAGTTTACAAAAATGATAATCTAATATGTCTAGGCTGCAGTTTCCAAATGGCTTCTCTAAGGCACAGGGTTAGTGCAATCACTTTTAGCTTCACACTCACCCCAAAATCTTTTTAAATGCCTACAGAAATAAATCGAAGCAAGTCTGTGGAAAACAGAAGGAGACATCAACAGGCCAGAAACTTGGACTCCTTTCTGTCAAGTTTGAGATAGAAGGGGTTGGATGGGAGGAAATGCCAGTTTGACATTCAGGATGTTTGTTCTTTCAAGAAATAGTTACTGAGTGCCTGTGATTACCAGGTACAGCAGATGCAGGCGTGAACAGAATAACAGAATATGTCTTTGCTCAGGGATCTTACATTTTAATGGGAGAATTCACCTTCCAGGCCTTACAGGAAGGCTCTAGGCCTGCTTAGAGAATTCTAGAACATTCTCAAAGTCGGAGTACGGGCGTAGAGCAGGAGCAAGCTGTGGGCCAGTTGGTGGAGCCAATCACGTAACTTTGGCAACCACTCCAGCACCTTAGTTACACACACAGGGCTAAGCAGCTATGACCTTTATCCACAAACTTCACTCTGCACTGACGGAAAGCATTAAAATGTTACTTTTTGAGCTGGCAAAATGGTGGACTTCTATAACGTGAGCAGTGTCTCATTACCAACACCTAGTAATGCGGGATAAAAAAATAACGTTTTACTTTCAATATGCAGCTAAACCCATAAGAAGGGAAATTCCAAGTACCAAAAATGAACTGAAAACCAAAGCAATGACTTATTCAACTGATTCTTCTCCTATCCAGGATATGGGGGCTGGGCTGTAGGGCAGCCAGTCATACTAGTTTGCCCAGGACTCACATGGTTTTAGCACTGAGAAATTCCTACGTCCCTAAGGAAACTAGAAGGATTGGTCATCCTAGGTGTGGGCAAAGTGTTGTTACTCTCTCTAACTTGAGGTCTGGATGTTTAGTGGTAGGAGGTAAGGGCTCAGGGTGGGAGCTGGAACTGAGTACTCTGCAAAACGCCATTGTCCCTAAAATCCTTAGGAAAAGGATGGAGTAGGGAAAATGTAAAACACCCATGGCGAGCAGATGAGGAGGCTTGTATCATCTCTGGATGAAGAAAATATGTATTTAACTCTGATTAAATTTCGAAACCCTAGACCTGCATTTCATCAAAGTTTGGAGTTTAAATCTATAAC
Organism: Pongo abelii; assembly: GCF_028885655.2. NCBI lineage: Eukaryota > Metazoa > Chordata > Mammalia > Primates > Hominidae > Pongo > Pongo abelii. The sequence continues at coordinate 138,139,572 of NC_085928.1, read as the reverse complement.
ATATTATTGGAATCCCCAAGCCAAGAAATGGATCCTCCTACACCATCACTCTCTCTCCTGCCTTAAGAGATCCTAGACATGGGGCATCCAGAATGCCTGGCAGAAGCAAACATAAAACCGACTTGAATGAATGCTTCTGCAACCTAGGCTGAAAGTGATTCCCAGAAGAAAATGACCCTTTAATGATAAGCTCACAATAAAAAATTATACAACACTACTTACCTTGAATAAGAATGGCATACGAAAAAGAAAGTTAAAATGTCAAAAACGTACAGAAGCAGCTTCTTTTGCATTGTGTATACGTGTTATTTTTTTCTTTTCCTCACAGTTTTTTTCCTCAACTTATTTGGAGTAATGCTCACGCTCTCGCTCTCTCTCTCTATGTGTGTGTGTGTGTGTGTATGTATATGTGTGTGTGTATATATATAAAATATATATGTGTATATATATAAAATATATATATGTGTATATATATAAAATATATATGTGTATATATATAAAATATATATATGTGTATATATATAAAATATATATATGTGTATATATATAAAATATATATATGTGTATATATATAAAATATATATATGTGTATATATATAAAATATATATGTGTATATATATAAAATATATATATGTGTATATATATAAAATATATATATGTGTATATATATAAAATATATATATGTGTATATATATAAAATATATATATGTGTATATATATAAAATATATATATGTGTGTATATATATAAAATATATATATGTGTGTATATATATATTTTTTTGAGACAGTCTCGCTCTGTCGCCCAGGCTGGAGTGCAGTGGCACAATCTCGGCTCACTGCAAGCCCCGCTTCCTGGGTTCATGCCATTCTCCTGCCTCAGCCTCCCAAGTAGCTGGGACTACAGGCACCTGCCACCAAGCCCGGCTAATTTTGTTTTTGTATTTTTAGTAGAGATGGGGTTTCACCGTGTTAGCCAGGATGGTCTCAATCTCCTGACCTCGTGATCTGCCCATCTCGGCCACCCAAAGTGCTGGGATTACAGGCGTGAGCCAATGCAATGTATATTTTTAAGTGATTTGTTTTACTATTTTAAAATGTAAACTTAAAATATAAAGCTAATAAATAGCTTTACTCTCTTCTTGAATAATGCAAAGGCCTTTAGGATGTCTTAGCTCTACACACCCTCCCCTCTCTCAGTTTATAAGTTATTCACTATTTTAGTTCTATCGTGTTTTCATCATATAAATTAGACATCGTTTTTTAGACACACCCACATATGTAACAGCATTTTGCTTACCATTTCTTTGCATATCTCAGGTCTTCCTTCTGAATCATTTTCCTTGTGCCTGTAGCAAATTCTTTAGAATTTCCTTGAATGACAGTGTGATGTGGTAAACCCTTGAGTTTTTTTCCACCTGAAATATTTTGATTTTTCCCTGCTGTTTCATGATAATTCTACTGAATATATAATTTTAGGTTTACAAGTATTTTTTCCCCCTCAGAATATTGAGCATATTACTCTGTTATCTTCTATTTTCTGTTGCTACTGAGAAATCTGCTGTCAGTCTTTTTGATGTTTAAGACCAATTTTTCTTTGGTGTTCTGAACTTTCACAATGATGTAAGTAGATGTGGAGTTTTAAAAAATTTCTCCTGCTTAGGAGTTTTAAGACTTTCTGGATTTGTGTATTAGCTCTTAATAATTCTAAACAGTTTCACCTGTTTTCTTGTTAAAGATTAGCTGGTTAAGGGATTAAACATTATTTGTATTTTATATTTCATAAGTTATTCTTATAATTTACTTTTCTTTAGATCATGAATTTTTCAAAGGTTGGTGCTGTTTTCTTGAAATCTCTTAATAGAAAGAATTTTATCTAAGATCAAAACTGACTGTATCCATTTCAATGTGTTAAGATTAGTGGCATAATTCGTATCAGTTCAGAAATAAATCTCTATATTGCTTCCTATATGTGGGGAGAAGAAAAAAATCCTGGTGTCTTGGAACACCTCTGCCAGTTCTTCTGTGCTCCTAAAGCCTACGGCTTTGGAAAGAAGGCTATGTTTGTATAGGCACACTTGAACTTCACTTCTGCAAATCATTTTCAAGATTTTTGTTATATTTGCCCTGAGTCTCTATTATTATTTACCTGTTTTAAAAATTAACTTCTTGTCGTCCTAAACAACAATATTTGCAAGATCAGACTTACTGCTTTAGCTACATTTTTTTTAACAATGACATTAAAATAAATACAGAATGATTAGAATTTAAAACAATGTTTGTTTATGCATCACTTCATACCACATTCTCCCAGGGCAGCGAGTAACATAGTTTTGGGAAACACGGATTAGCAGAACTCTATAGAGCTTTAGATGTGCAAAGTTAGGCCCAAGGGACTAAAGAGTAGAGTTTCAAATTGTTCTGCCTAATAAATGAGAGTAATCATATTACAAGGGGAGAAACCAAGCAAGACAGGGAAATTGGAAGTCCTGGAAGCTGGAGAAAAGAAATAACCTTGCAGGTCAGCATGTTAGCTCATGCTTGTAATCCCCACACTTTGGGAGGCTGAGGCCGATGGATCGCCTAAGTTCAGGAGTTTGAGACCAGTCTGGGCAATGCGGTGAAACCCCGTCTCTACCAAAAATACAAAAAATTAGCTGGGTGTGGCAGTGTGCACCTGTGGTCCCTGCTCCTCAGGAGGCTGAGGTGGGAGGATCATTTGAGCATGGGAGGTGGAGGTTGTAGTGAGCCAAGATCACTCCACTGCATTCCAGCCTGGGTGACACAGTGAGACTCTGTCTCAAAAAAATAAAATAAAAAATAACCTTGCAAAGTGACGAAAAGTTGGAGCCTGCAGTGAAAGGTATCTGAGTACATCAGAATCATGTGGGGAACTTTAAAAAATTTATATGCCCATGCCTCACCCCAAACCAATTAAATCAGCTGAGGGCAAGGCTCATAAGTCAGTATATATATATATATTTTTTAATAAATGTTTCTCTAGTTACTCCAGTATGCAGCCATATTTGAAAATCGGTGCTATAGAGACTTGCTACTCAAGCTGCTTGATCCTCAGATCAGCAGCTTCACATCACGTGAGTGCTGTAGAATCTCAGGCCCCACCCTAAACCTACTGAATCAGAATCTGCATTTTAACAAGATCTCCAAATGGCTCATGTGCACATTGAAGGTGAAGAAACATTGCCATAGAGAGCACTTGTCATAAACAACTTGCCTTCCTGGATTTGAGAATCCTTCACCTTACAAATTAAGAGTCTACTTTCTCAGCCTTTCTTGCAGCTACAGCTTGGGCAGGTGACCTACACAACATCAATGAGATGCACCCATCCTAAATTTTGAATAGGGGACTAATGATGCCATAATGAAGGGACTGCAGGGAATAGTTTCCGGAGAAGAGTATCAACAGCAGCAGCCATGGTATCAGTTAGAGCTGCAATGACTACTACTGTCAGTTGTGCAAACCATGGTGTACTCAGTGCCAGCTGAGGTTTCTTCACTGGACAAGTTCTGCAGCATGATTTCGTGTGTCATTCCTGGAGACAACCTGGCTCTTTGGTTCATTTTGAGATTCTGTAAGCTAGTTACCCAATAAATTTTAATAAGTTCTTTTCCTGCTTAAACCAGCCAAAACTTCTGTGACTATTGCTTGCAACAAAGCTTCTGGACTACATTAGGTGATGAGTGAGGTCAGCCAAACTGCTTTTAAAAAGAAGGTTAACAGCTAAAAGATTTATGACTCTTTGCTGTGATTACGTAGCAATGTCCTGCTATTGTGTCCAACCTTTAGTAAGCTTCCAGTACACATACAAATGCCTTATGTCAGTGGTGTTTTGTGAGGAGTGTCAACGACACTCTCCATTGCAACATGGGACAGGGACAGCATGCTGATCTACAGCAAGATGACCCATAAATGAAATAATTCAGCAGGAACAGTAGCTTACAGCCAAAAGTGACCTGGAAAAGCAAAAATCATAAGCTCAGTATTCCCAGCAAGATAGAAAGAAATATGTGCTATTCCCATTGCATGTAGGCAGATGTTTAAACCAATTCCATTTAAATCTCAAGGTATGGTGCCTCGTCTTTTATTGGGCCTGCATTCATGTGGTCCAGCATAGCAACACACATCTCATGTACACTTGTGAATACTTGCAGAGACATCTATCAGCTGAGAAATGTTGCTTAAGCCCTGCTTATTCACCTTTAACCCTGGTACCTGCAATAATAGTTTATTCACTCAAAACTTAAATCTTCTAAGCAGGTTGTCTGAATTTTGGGGTTGGTCTGAAGCAAATTGACATAATCTTCACGATGGCCTCATGATACTTGCCTAAATATTTAACTGAAAAATGATTGACTTGTTAAAAGTAACAATATTGACACTAGGCACTGATACTAATACGGTACATACTATGTGTACCAGGCATTATTCTAATTATCTTACTTCTACTAGTAGTTCATCTAATCCTCCTAACAATAGTAGGTGCTATTATTATCCCAATTTTACAGAGAAGGAAGCAGAGGTGCACAGAGGTTGTATAACTTGCCTGAGATGATAGTTGGTAAGTATCAGAGCTGAATTTAAACCCAGTCAGACTTTAAAGTCTGAGTTCTCAACCGTTATGCTATATTAGCAAACTACATGGAGGAAGAAAGGGCTAATACAGTGGGACAAAGTTATGTATTAAATCTCTTGTTCCCATGAGAGTAGCTAAACAAAGAAGCAAAACCCCAAATAACACTATGGTCTGAATGTTTGCCCCCCTCACCTATTCATATGTTGAAACCCTAGTCCCTGAGGTGATGGTATTAGGAAGTGGAGACTTTGGGAGATGATTAGGTCATGAGGGCAGAGCTTTCATGAATGGGATTGATGCCCTTATAAAAGAGGACTGAGGGAGCTTAGTCACTCCTTCTACCATGTAAGAATACAGCAAGAAGTTGGCAGCCTGCACCCCAGAAAAGGGTCCTCACCAGAACCTCACCATGCTGACACCCTGATCTTGGACTTGCCAGTCTCCAGAACTGTGAGAAACAAATTTCTGTTGTTTATAAGCCACCCAGTTTAAGATATTTTTATTATAAGACCCTGAACAGATTAAGAAACGTGGTACTGGGAGAGGGGTGCTGCTATAATAAACGCCTAAAACTATGGAATCAGCTTTAGAACTGGGTAATGGGTAGAGGCTGGAAGAGTTTTGACATGTATCCTAGAAAAATCCTACATTGCTGTGAACAGACCAGGCCATAAAGGGCTGGTTTTGATGGGGGCTCGGAAGGGGAAAAGGAGAGCTGTAGAGAAAGCTTGACTCTTCTTAGAGAGTACCTAAGTAGTTGTGAACAGACTTGGTAGAAATACGGACAGTAAAAGCCATTCTGATGTGAGGGACATGTTATTGGAAACTAAAGGAAAGGCAATCCTTGTTATAAAGTAGCAACAAACTTGGATGAATCATGTTCGTGTACTAGCGTTTTGTGGAGTATTGCTTTTATTATAGCAGCCTGAACAGATAAGACACCAACCTACACTAATGAATTGCTCCAAAACAATTGGCCCTTGAGGAGCCTATCTGCTTAACAAAAGTAAAATGTCCACATTTCCTTCTGAATTTTGCTTGTTAACAAATCTTTCAATACTTTTTTCAAATGTTGGAATCAATCTTATCTCTATACTGCTGACTCCCTACTCACACAGTTGCTCACTCATACTCCTCCCAGTTGCTTTGAAACTGCTTTTTCTGCATCAAGAGGCATCACTGCTGAGCAAACGCTTGCAAATCAGAGAGGTAGAAGCTGTTGAACACTTGTGAAGGAAGCAGAGAGAAAAAGGTGGTAGAACTCACTCTTTTTCCTTTCCTCATCCCTAATCACTCTCACCACCATTTCCATAGTTTTATTCTTTCTATGTTATTTTGTGAGGAGTGTCAACGACTTTCTATGTTAGTTTTTTGTTTCCTAACCTTTTTTGACAATACGGTAATACATAATATGTGTCCCTTTCTTTAAAAAATTAAAAATATTAAGGTAGGTTTAAGTTACCTTTTGACCACCAGCTCTACGTCCCTCATCCATCCCCAGAGATTGGTAATTTGGTGTAAATCCTTTCAGATATTTTTCCAGGTGTTTTCTTTTAACACTTATATAGAGCATTTGGTATTTGAACTTATAGAAAATATTGATACATAAAATATGTGGTATTTTTATTATACTTGTAATAGAGAAATTATATTCATACAATAATAAGTTATATATATACTTATAGAAAATATATGCTTACACTATATATTTATACTTAAACGGTATATAGAGGGAATATATATTATTTTGGGTTATGTGTTCTTGAACAAAAATGCTATTAAAATGTATGTAACTTGATTTTTTTTCTCCAACAATATGACTCAGAAATATCTACATTACTAGATAGATTTTTTTTTCTTTTTTAGAAATGGAGTCTTGCTATGTTGCCCAGGCTGGCCTGGAACTCCTGGGTTCAAGTGATCCTCCCACCTCAGCCTCTGAGTAGCTGGGACTAATGGGGTGTACCATCACACCCAGTTACTCAGAAAATTCTAATGTCAGCATATAGATCTACCTAATTCCTTTTAACTTTGGCATAATTTTACATAATATGGATATGCCACAGTTATTAGCCATTCCCTGGTCAATTGACATTTAGGTCATTTGTACTTTGTCATGGTTATAAATAATACACAATGAAACTGTCTCATTGGAGACACATGAGTATTTTTTTTTCTGGGGTGAACACCAAGAAGTGTATCTGCCAGGTCATAGATATGCACATTTCAAATTTTAATAGATATCACAAAATTGCCCTTTAAAGTGTTGTACCAATGTATACCCATTTACACTCCACCATCTGTGAGTTAGTATTCATTTATCTATTCACTTTCCAATATTGACATCACCATTCTTTAATTTGCCAACCTGATGGTCAAGAAATGGCATCTCTTTTTCATTTTACTTTGCATTTCCCTGATTGCTCATGGAGTTAAATTTTTTTCTACTATTTGTTGACTGTTCAGGTTCCTCATCGTTGAATGACCTGTTTATAGTCTCTGGCCAATTTTCCTTTGAGTTGCTTGTCTTTTTCATATTGTTTTGTGGGAATCTGGCTTCCCTCTTTTTTTTTTTTGAGACAGAGTCTGGCTTTGTCGCCCAGGCTGGGGTGCAGTGGCGTGATCTCGGCTCACTGCAACCTCCGCCTCCTGGATTTGAGCGATTCTCCTGCCTCAGCTTCCCGAGTAGCTGGGACTACAGGTGCATGTCACCATGCACAGCTAATTTTTGTAATTTTAGTAGGAGAGATGGGGTTTCACCATATTGGTCAGGCTGGTCTCGAACCCCTGACTTCAGGGGATCCACCCACCTTGGCCTCCCAAAGTGCTGGGATTACAGGTGTGAGCCACCACGGCCAGCCAGCTTCCTTCTTTATTTTCCTCCTCAGTCTCTCAGGCAAAGGTGCAGTGGTATTGGTGCCTGTTTGAAGTGTTCCAGTCCAGTGTAATGAATGAGAGTTACATTAATTTCCAAGAATTTCTTTCCCTAAACTGGAGTGATTTAAGCCATGAATCAGAGAGGGAGGGAAATTTCTGGTGTAAACATCAACCACTGAACCTTTCAATGTCTTTGAACCCATCAACTTTGCTGGACCTTTTCCTAAAAAATCAGATGAGAGCTGTTACTCAAGTCAGTTAGCTCTGTACTTTCAAACATTTGTTTAAGGAGCTCAAGGAATTGCCAAAGAAAAGGAGAACTGTTAGATGTGATTTCTAAAGAGCTTTCCTAAATATTGCATTTTTTAGGCAATGTGACAATCTCAAAGTTCTTTGCTGAGGGCAACATTGTGTTGTGGTCTAACAACTGTTAAAGTTCTCTTCTTGCCCTGATTCCCTTAATTTAGATTGAGAATATCTGTAGAGAAAAGAGGTGAGACATTGACAAGGCCATTGACAAGGCCAGCATTTACAGATTAGCAGGAAAGGTTCTGACAACAACTTGATTAATGCAAAGGTAAACTAAATTAATCTCTGATCACCATAAAAAGGAGAAGCTGAAATGTTTATTTTTTCCTATGAAGGATTTTTTTTCTGTGTTTTATGTGGAATTGACTAAAAAAAAGTCCACAATTTCAAAACCTTTTTGGCAAAAACTTTGTGTACCTGCAGCTAGCATTTCAGCCAGCATGAGCAAGTACGAGAAAGTGAAAGGACTAAAGAAGCGAATACAGTCAAAGGAAAATCATGGAATAAAGAAAGACCAGACACAGAGATAATATACATACTTTAAAAAAAAAAAGAAAGGAAGTTGAAGGAAACTTTTTTTGTTATTGCCCATATCTAGTCAGTCAACAAGTTTTGTTTTGTTTTGTTTTGTTTTTAAGAGATGGGTCTTGTTTGGTCACCTGGGCTGGAGTACAGTGATGTTGTCATAGCTCACTACAGTCTCAAATTCCTGGGCTCAAGGGATCCTCCCACCTCAGCCTCCCAAATAGATAGGACCTATGGGTGCATGCCACCATGTCCAGTTAATTTTGTTTTTGTATTTTTTGTAGAGTTGGGGTCTAATATGGTTAGGCTTTGTGTCCTCACCCAAATCTCATCTTGAGTTGTGATCCCCATAACCCCGCATATCAAGGGAGAGACCAGGTGGAGGTAATTGAATCATAGGGGACAGTTTCCCCCATGACATTCTCATGATAGTGAGTTCTCATAAGATCTAATGGTTTTATAAGGGATTCTTCCACCTTCACTTGGCACTTTTTCCTGCCGCCTTGTGAAGAAGGTGCCTTGCCTCCCCTTCACCTTCCACCATGATTGTAAGTTTCCTGAGGCCTCTCAAGCCATGCTAAACTGTGAGTCAATTAGACCTCTTTGCTTTATAAATTACCCAGTCTTAGGCAGTTCTTTATAGCAGTATGAAAATGGACTAATACAGTAAGTTGGTACTGCAGAGGGTGGGGTTCTGCTATAAAGATACCCAAAAATGTGGAAGCAACTTTGGAACTGGGTAACAGGCAGAGGTTGGAACAGTTTGGAGGGCTCAGAAGAAGATAAGAAAATGTGGGAAAGTTTGGAACTTCCTAGAGACTTGTTGAATGCCTTTGACCAAAATGCCGATAGTGATATGGACAATGAAGTCCAGGCTGAAGAGGTCTCAGATGGAGATGAGGAACTTGTTGGGAACTGGAATAAAGGTGACTATTGCTATACTTTAGCGAAGAGACTGGCAGCATTTTTCCCCTGTCCTAGAGATCTGTGGAACTTTGATCTTGAAGGAGATGATTTAGGGTATCTGGTGGAAGAAATTTCTCAGCAGCAATGTGTTCAAGAGTTGACTTGGATGCTCCTAAAAGCATTCAGTTTTATGCATTCATAAAGAGATGGTTTGGAATTGGAACTTATGTTTAAAAGGGAAGTGGAGTGTAAAAGTTTGGAAAATATGTAACCTCATGATGCAATAGAAAAGAAAAACCCATTTTCTGAAGAGAAGTTTAAGCCAGCTGCAGAAATTTGCATAAGTAACAAGAAGCCAAATGTTAATTGCCAAGACAGTGGGGAAGATGTTTCCAGGGCATGTCAGAGAACTTCATAGCAGCACCTCCCATTACACGTCTGGAGGCCTAGGAGGAAAAAATGTTTTTGTGGGCTGGGCCCAGGGCCTAGCTGCTTTGGGCAGTCTTGGGACTTGGTGCCCTGTGTTCCAGCCATGGCTAAAAGGGGATAACATAGAGTTCAGGCTATTGCTTCAGAGGGTGCAAGCCCCAAGCAACACGTGGTGTTGAGCCTGTGGGTGCACAGAAATTGAGAACTGAGGTTTGGGAACCTCCCCTTAGATTTCAGAGGATGTATGGAAATGCCTGGATGCCCAGGAAGAAGTTTGCTGCAGGGGTGGAGCTCTCATGGAGAACCTCTGCCAGGGCAGTGCAGAAGAGAAATGTAGGGTTGAAGCCCCTACATGGTCCCCACTGGAGCACTGCCTAGTAGAGGTGTGAGAAGAGAGCCACTGTCCTCCAGACCCCAGAATGGTAGATCCACTGACAGCTTGCACTGTGTTCCTGGAAAAGACACCAATGCCAGCCTGTGTAAGCAGCCAGGAGAGGGGTTGCACCCTGCAAAGTCATAGGGGCGGAGCTGCCCAAGGCCATGGGAACCCATCTCTTGCATCAGCATGATCTAGATATGAGACATGGAATCAAAGGAGATCACTTCAGAGCTTAAGATTTGACTGCCCTGCAGACTTCAGATTTGCATGGGGTCTGCTGCATCTTCATTTTGGCCAATTTCTCCCATTTGGAATTGATGTATTTACTCAATGCTTGTACCCCCATTGTATCTAGGAAGTAACTAACTTGCTTTTGATTTTACAGGCTCATAGGCGAGACTTGCCTTGTCTCAGATGAGACTTTGAACTTGGACTTTTGGGTTAAATGCTGGAATGAATTAAGACTTTGGGGGACTGTTGGGAAGGCATGATTAGTTTTGAAATGTGAAAAGGACATGAGATTTGGAAGGAGCCAGGGACGGAATGATATGGTTAAGCTTTGTGTCTCCACCCAAATCTCATCTTGAATTGTAATCCCCATAATCCCCACATGTCAAGGGAGAGACCTGGTGGAGGTGATTGAAACATGGGGGGCAGTTTCCCCATGCTGTTCTCATAATAGTCAGTGGGTTCTCATGAGATCTGATGGTTTTATAAGGGACTCTTCCCCTTTCATTTGGCACTTCTCCTTCCTGCTACCTTGGGAAGATGGTGCCTTGCTTCCCCTTTGCCTTCTGCCATAATTGTAAGTTTCCTGAGGCCTCTCCAGCCATGCTGATCTAGGAGTCAATTAAACATCTTTCCCTTATAAATTACCCAGTCTTGGGCAGTTCTTTATAACAGTATGAAAATGGACTAATATGGGATCTCACTGTGTTGCTCAGGTTGGTCTTGAACTCCTGGTCTCAAGCAGTCCTCAACCTTTGCATCCCAAAGTGTTAGGATTACAGGCATAAACCATCATGCCAGGCCAAGTTCTTTAAATGGATTCTCTAACAAATCTTCCTTTCCATTTCACCACTTTCTTTTAGACAATAAGACATATCCTTGGTTAAAAGAAAACCAGGTCATGTTCTCTTTATTTTGGAATATTCCTATACCTATATTACTGGTATTCATGCCACCTTAAAACTCTGTCAAACACTACTGTCAATATATTGCTTTTCTGCTCTGCTCAGAAACCTTCCAGGGTTCCCTAGTACTAATTTTATTATATTGAATATAAGTTGTAAATTTAAGCTGGCTCTTACAACCCTTCAATATATGACCCCATCCTATCTAGCCCTCATCAGTCTAACCAGCATTGCCTTCTCGTACAGCCTTCTGTGTTCTTTCCATTTAAAATGTCCTTCCTGCTTTGCTTTTATTCTCTGAATTCTACCTCTTAATGCAAGTCCAGTCAAGTTTTCCCTTCTTTGTGAAATTTTCTGTCTTGTCCAGTTTATCTTCCCCTCTCGTAGCCATTTCAGTATCCACAGTATGTAATGTGCCATTTTGGATGGCAATACCTATGAAAGTGGGAAAAGTGTTTGTATTTGCATTGGGTTAGCATTGTCCCTAGCACTGCACTTAATGACACTGGGCAATGTACTTACCCTCTCTGAAGCTCCATTTTCTCATCTGTAAAGTGGGGACAATGTTGATTTCACCTTAGAGGTAAGGATATCTTTACCTCTTAGGTAAAAGATAGGATAGCTGGAAAGATAGGTATATGGTACTTAACATCATGCCTGCCACAGGAAAAACTACACCAGAAGTGTCAACAATTTCCTTCTTGTCCTCATATCTCCTTCTAAAAGAATCTATGCCTGCTAGAGCCCCAGAAGAGATACCTACCAGTTTAGATGCTTTTTGGATCTAAGTAACAGAATGCCTAACTAAAAGTAATCAAATAATACTCATTTAAAAAAAAAAACTAAATTAACATGATACTTCATGTTAATTTAGTGCTGGTGTCGAGGCTCAATGATACATGGCTCTGAATTGCCATCTCTGGGAATCAGTTAGTACCACAAAGCATGACTTACTTTCATGCAGCAGAGTCAAGAGTATGGAAGGAAAGAACTCTTTTCCTACAACTTACTATTTTGGAGGAAAACTTTCCCTTGGCTTTCTTTTTTGTCTCATTGGCCAGAAATATGTGATGTGTCCAAGCTTGGAGGGGTTCTGAGTAAGTGCATATCTGGCAGAAGGAAATTGCACTTATCATAATTGACTTGGACCAGCTGTGATTCATCACCTGGGATTGGGTACATTCCTGCCAGAAGTGGTGTTCTATTATCAAAGGAGAAGAGAGAATGGCTATAACATAGGCACCAATCCTATTACTCTTTGGGTAACTCAGGATGCCACATGACCTCTTTCTACTGACCACAACTGATTAGATGGGAATAAACATTAACCCAAGCTGAATCAATCAGATTCTCTTTCATTAGGATTTTAATTAAGAGCCCAAGAATCAATAGTTCCTGATTTTGGTGCGTTGGTGGTACAACCAAACTTTAAAACTTTACGTTCTATGATATATTCCAATAAAGGCTTCATTTAGTGGGGTTTTGTTTCTCGAAATTAGATTAACCCTGATTAAACCACAGACTCACGTATATGGTCTCTGTTAATGATCACTAAAATAACAGCTAGTATAATATTTACTATCCTACTTTGTTTTTTAATTGTTTCATTCAGGTTTGTTTCATCTTGTGCACAACCTATAAATTGTTTAAGGCATAAATCAATCATATGTTATTTCTCATAGTTCTTAAAACAGTATTAACAACAAGGTATAGTGAGATCTCTTACTATTTGTTGATTGATTGATTGCCACCCCCCTTTTTTTTCTGGGAAAGGATTTCACTCTTGCCCAGGCTGGAGTGCAGTGGCGTGATCTCAGCTCACTGCAACCTCCACCTCCTGGGCTCAAGCCATCCTCCCACCTCAGCTCCCTGAGTAGCTGGGACTACAGACACATGCCACCACGCCCGGGGCTAATTTTTTATATTTTTTGTAGAGATGGCATTTTGCCATGTTGCCCAGGCTGTCCTTGAACTCCTGAGCTCAAGTGATCTGCCTGCCTCGGCCTCCTAAAGTGCTGGGATTATAGGCGTGAGCCACCGCGCCCGGCTGCAGTTGCAGTCCTTTTTAGTTAATATTTTAAGCTGTTCCAGAAGCAGATAAAAAGAGAAACATGATGATATGTTATCTGTCAGATTAGCAAAATGCAATTCCAGATTGCTGGTTTGATAAATTTAAAGTATTTTAAAATTGATAAAAGAATAAAGAAATATATTCCAATATACAAACAGTGGTTGTGTGATCTGTTAGTGTTAGGATTTATAGGTCCTATCTATGGGTCTATCTTCATAATACTAATCTAAATTTCAGATTTCTACACATGACATGAATTCAGAATCTGTAAAAAAAATAAGTTAATTTCAAAAGAGGCAATCAAGAAAAGACAGTTGGCCATTAAGTACATGTTTTTAAATTTTCTTATTTTGTTTATGAGTAGGCTACAAATGAACTTTAATATTAGAGACACCAACTTTGGTCTTAATTGAATATTACACAAATTAAACTTTGATTTCTTTTTACTTTAGAATAATATTAGTCTTGCAGGAAAGTTTAACACAATTTTAAGCACATATACTATCAAATTACAAGTCTTCTCTTAAAGAACTTCAAAAATTCTTATTTAATTTAAAACATGATTTAAAAATGAACAAAAGACTCCTTGGCTATGTTTTAAGTATAAAATCATTTGAGTTTTCTTGATATTTCTGCTCACTGTTTAAAAGAAATGCTACTCTGTTAATAGCTCATTCAAATGCTTAATGGGCATTTGTGCAAAGTCTGACTAGTAAAAACAAAATTCCCCCAGAATCCAATATCACCAAAGCTTTTGTTTCAAGTCACAAATTAGACAAATTTGTTTTTTTTCTAACACTGAACATTTTATATCAATCAGCCTCAGTTTAAGTAAATATCCATCTCTTTAGAAAACAAAATTAATATTAGAGATCTTTTTATTTGTAAAAAGAGCCAGATTCAACAAATTCCAGATGTTGCAACTGGACCACAGATATATCCAAAATAACAGAAAAGGAAATACTTTTTTTTTGTTTTGTTTTGATTCCAAGCAGAAACAATCGCCACTCACGAATTCACATTAGGAGATATATATATATATATAAAATACACACATATATAAAAGAGTATATGTATATATATATATACTCTTATACTCCATAAGGAAACACCGTTGTTTTAGCAAAGTGCTGCAAGACCTGATGTTATGTAAGTATCACGCCTTCCTATCACAGGATTGGTAGCAGATACACAGATTTGTCATCTTTAAAAAGCCACTGCTGTTGATTTTATAAGAGTTGCCAGGGTCGAATATTCACCCATGCTACATTTGGATGTGTGAGCAAAAGGCAGCTTCCTCATATTTAACTTTCACCGACAGCCCGCATGGGGTGTTAGGGGAGGGTGGAAATGGGAGGGAGGCAAGCTCTAATCTGGCCTGTAGGTAATATTACAGGCTCTGCTGGGGTCATCCTTTGGGGTAATTTAGTCCCTGTGTCTCAGTTTCAGAATAAAGCTTCTTTCCTCAGATTCTCTTGAAAATGGCAGCTGGTAGATGGGCATTTTATAAGACCTTAAGGCGGTGGAGGAAGAGCCTCTGCTCCATGCTGGGCTCTCACTGGTTGTGGCTGCAGGGTGGCCGGCTCTGCCTACTCTCTGTTCTGGTGGCCCCTGGGAGAGCAGCCTGGCTTGGGCCTTGTGTGGGCCCCACATAGGCCCTGGACAGTCTGCAGATCTGCAGGTTGCATAATGGCAGCCATATGCCCAGCTAGAATGGGGATTCCTTCACTGTGGGAGAAAGGGAAGGAATATGGTTATTAATAGAAGTCTCTTCCTTGATAAATTTTAATTATTCCATCCTTTATGTTGCAAGAATACATTCTTGAGCTTGAGTTTCTAACTTAATGTTGATGGAAAAAGTGTGTTTGATTAAAAGTTAAAAAAACTAAAAAAAAGCTACCTGTTCTAGCTTTTCTACTAGTCTATTGTGCAGGCTTAAGGAAGTCTGTACTCCTGATTTTGGTGTCCTTTTCTTTAAAAGAAGGGGGTGCACTAGATGTTTCAGAAGGTTCCTTGAAGCTCTGATTGTATGTACATAAATCCAATAATAATTTTAAAGGTCTATGATTCACAACTCTTACTTTACATAAATTTCAGAAGTTATCATGACAGGAATACATGGGAGGATAAATTCTTCTATCTAATCTTACCTGCATTCAGAAAACTCTTAATATAATGAAATTGCCCAATATTGCCGATAGTTCTCACCCTAAGCACTTGAGTATAATTTTATCACTCTGGTTTTCAAATCTTACTTATCTGATGGTAGATACAGACCATATTAACCGAAATTATTGTAACAAGATGAATATATGTATCAGTAACTACACAATACATTACCTATTGGTAGTGGTTCAAAGCTGCTTTGAATGCATTATGGGTAAGTTTATAATAAATAGATTAATAAAGAAAAATGGAAATACTAGTTACATATTCTTAGTATCTGAGATTGAGGTCATGTAGCTTAATTAGACTCCCCCAGAAAAATCCTGCATATTGTCAGAGACAAAATAATTAGCTAATTGGCTAGTTAAACCACTGTTTTGATCACGAGTGCCATTTTTTTAAATGTTCTTATGAATTAGACCTACAGATAAATCTTGGGCATGGTTTGGCAAATTTGGAAGACTGAATGTGTCATTTGGGATGGGCAGAGTTACATTCATGGCCTAAGTGTTCCCTCATCTCGCCTGCAGATGGAGTTGCACCATGATTCCATATCTGCTTTGTCTTCAAGATCTCTGTAGAGAATATTATCTATTTTAGGTGTTTTTTCTGAGAAGATAAGTTCCAAAATCTATTTTTCTACTTTTTACCATATATTTTTGTTGGGGAGGCAGAAATTGCAGAGAAGATGACAGAAATAAAACCTCAGTTTGTGTTTGCAAACTCTTTGGAAATCATGTTTAGCTGCAATGTTGAGTCTTCTGGAGTTTCTCAACTCAAAATTAAGTGCCCACTTTTGTCTCCTTTCTATTTCTAGGATTTCTTTTCTCCTTGAGAAGTAGATAGAGGATCTGAGGACAGCAGCCATAAGCCATGGCCTGCTTTGAAGACCAGCAGATGGGAGAGATAGGCATCCTGAGACTTCTTTCTTTGGTATCCTCAACACTACTATCAATGTGTTTGTTGGAAGGGGCATGATGATGCTGCAGAAAAATCAGGTGAGGACATGCACAGTGCACATAACCCTGTTTACATTGAACAGACTGAACAGTCAAATTTAAATATGTGTGCAGAGTTTGCTTGAGACAGAGGTATTAATCCATTTCTTCTTTCTCCATATTTTCTGCATCTCACTAAACCCAAAGAATAATATTAGTCATATGTACCTTCACAATAATTATATTTGCTTTTGCCTTTTCCCCTTAATCTTTGTTTACTATTGGCTTCAGCACACAGACTATTTAAATTTTTAGGTTCTTATTTGTCCATCTCCTTTTGAAAGTGTGGTAGTGTTTTTACAACTAAATTTTTATTACACCTGTAACTGGAAGATTCTACCAAGAAAGACCAGCAAATTATTTTGAAACAGATTTTTTTATTTAGAGAAGAATTACTTAAAATGGTATTCCTTGCTTATCTAGAGATACCCAAGATAATAAAAACCATCTATGACAGACTCATAGCTAGTATCATACTGAATGGGGAAAATTTGAAAGTCTTTTCTCTTAGATGTGGAACATGACAAGGATGCCACTTTCAACACTGCTATTTAACATAGTGCTGGAAATCCTAACTAGAGCAAATCAGACAAGAGGAAAGGGCATCCAAATGGGAAAGGAAGTCATCAAATTATCCTTGTTTGCAAATGATATGATCTTACATTTGGAAAAACCTAAAGGCTCCAAATTTAAGATCATATGATCTGGTCATATCATTTTGGCCTCTAAGACCAAAAAGCTTATTAGAACTGATCAACAAATTCAATAAATTTGCAGGATACAAAATCAACATATAACAATTAGTAGCATTTCTACATGCCAATAACAAACAATCTAAAAAAGAAATCACGAAAGTAATCCTATTTACAGTAGCTACAAATAAAATTAATCTCCTAGGAATAAATTTAACCAAAGAAGTGAAAGATCTCTATAATGAAAACTATAAAACATTGATAAAAGAAATTGAAAAGGGCTGGGTGCGGTGGCTCATGCCTGTAATCCCAGCACTTTGGGAGGCCGAGGCGGGCAGATAATCTGAGGTTGGGAGTTCAAGACCAGCCTGACCAACATGGAGAAACCCTGTCTCTACTAAAAATACAAAATTAGCCAGGTGTGGTGGTGCATGCCTGTAATCCCAGCTACTTGGGAGGCTGAGGCAGGAGAATCGCTTGAACCCAGGAGGCAGAGGTTGCAGTGAGCTGAGATCACAACAAGAGTGAAATTCTGTCTCAAAAAAAAAAAAAAATAAATAAAATAAAATAAAAATTGAAGAGGACACCAAAAAATGGAAAGATATTACATGTTCATGGATTGGAAGAATCAATATTGTTAAAAATGTCCATACTACCCAAAGCAATCTACAGACTCGATGCAATCCCTATCAAAATACCAATGACATTCTTCACAGAAATAGAAAAGGAAATCTTAAAATTTGTATGGAACCACAAAAAGACCCACAATAGCCAAAACTATCCTGAGCAAAAAGGACAAAACTGGAAGAATCACATTACCTGATTTCAAATTATGCTACAGAGCAATAGTAACCAAAACAGCATGGTACTGGCATAAAAACAGACACATAGACCAATGGAACAGAATAGAGAACCCAGAAACAAATCTACACATTTACAGTGAACTCATTTTTGACAAAGGTGCCAAGAATATATATTGGTGAAAGGACAGTCTCTGCAATAAATGGTGCTGGGAAAACTGGATAACCATATGCTGAAGAATGAAACTGGACACCTATCTCTCTCCATATATAAAATCAAATCAAAATCGATTAAAGACTTAAATCCAAGACTTCAAACTATAAAATTACTAAAAGAAACCATTGGGGGAAACTCTCCAAGACATTGATCTGAGCAAATATTTCTTGAATAATACTCTACAAGCACAGGCAACCAAAGCAAAGCAAAAACAAACAAATGGGATCACATTAAGTTAAAAAGCTTCTGCACAGCAAAGGAAAAAAAATCAACAAAGTGATGAGACAATCCACAGAATGGGAGAAAATATTTGCAAATTCTCAATCAGACAGAGGATTAATAACCTCTCAAACAACTGTATAAGAAGCTCAAACAACTGTATAAGAAAAATCCAATAATCCAATGAAAATTGGGTAAAAGATTTGAATAGACAGTTCTCAAAAGAAGATATACAAATGGCAATTAGGTATATGAAAACGTGCTCAACATCACTGACCATCAGAGAAATGCAAATAAAAACTACAACGAGATACACTTCATCCCAGTTGAAATGGCTTTTATTCAAGAGACGACCTGCAGTAAGAAATGCTGGTGAGAATGTAGAGAAAAGGGAACTCTTGTACACTGTTGATGGCAATGTAAATTGGTACAATCACGATGAAGAACAGTTTGAACGTTCCTTAAAAAACTAAAAATAGAGCTACCATTTGATCCAGCAATCCCACTGACAGATATATACCCAAAAGAAAGGAAATCATTATATGAAAGAGATATCTGCACTCCCGTGTTTATTGCAGCACTATTCACAATAGCCAAGATTTAGAAGCAACCCAAGTTTTCATCAGCAGGTGAATGGATAAAGAAAATGTGGGAGGCTGGGTGTGGTGGCTCAGGCCTGTAATCCCAGCACTTTGGGAGGCCAAGGTGGGCAGATCACGAGGTCAGGAATTTGAGACCAGCCTGACCAACATGGTGAAAACCCATCTCTACTAAAAAGAAAAAAAATACAAAAATTAGCTGGGCATGGTGGCATGCACCTGTAATCCCAGCTACTCAGGAGGCTGAGGCAGGAGCATCTCTTGAACCTAGGAGGTGGAGGTTGCAGTGAGCTGAGATTGTGTCACTGTACTCCAGCCTGGGCAACAGAGTGAGACTCCATCTCACAAAAAAAAAAAAAAAAAAAAGGAAAAAGAAAAGAAAATGTGGTACATATACACCGTGAACCACATATGATATTCATCCATAAAAAGAATGAGATCCTGTCATTTGCAACAACGTGGATGGAACTGGAGATCATTGTGTTAAGTGAAATAATCCAGGCACAGAAAGACAAACTTCACATGTTTTCACTTATTTGTGGGAGCTAAAAAAATTAAAACAATTAAACTCATGGGGATAGAGAGTAGAATGATGGTTACCAGAGGCTGACAAGGGGAGTAGGGTTTTTTGGCAGAAGTGGGTACAAAAAAATTACTAGAATGAATAAAATCTATATTTGATAGCACAACATGGTGGCTACAGTCCATAAAAATTTAATTGTACATTTAAAAATAACTAAGAGTATAATTAGACTGTTTGTAACACAAAGGATAAGTGCTTGAGGTGATGGATACCTGTTTACCCTGATATGAGTGTTATACATTGTATTCCTAAATCAAAATATCTAATATACCCCATAAATATAAACACCTACTAGGTACCTACAAAAATTAAACACTAAAAAAATAAAAGCAGGCCCTTCATATGGGCTATACTGGTACATGTTAGGAGGTCAAATAGTGAGGAGTAAAACTGAGAATAAAATATTTAAGTGTAATCAGGTTCAATCAGTATTTTAAAAATTAGTAGTCTGAGGAAATATGAGCTTGAACCAGAAACAGAATAAAAAAATTCAAAGGTGGTGAAAATTAGATAGTTCAGGCTAATACTGACTGGCATCTCTCCAATATAACAGAAAGAAGACATCTAGTTCATTGCATAATTTTGATCACCAAAGAATAATATGTCTTACACACAGTTAGGTGAAACCAACTGGCATTAGGCTGCTCACCAAGGAAGGAGGGAAAGGAAGTCTTGTACACTAACCACTTTCCACAGGATAATCATGTGGTTTCAGAAGGAAGTGAATGTAAATGCTTAATTTGGGCACTGAAGTAGGTAATATTGTGGGGAGTGTACAAACAAGACAAAGAGATACTGGGTAAAAGCGCTCAAAAGAGGAATGGGGAAGACGTCGTAGGCTGGCTGACCTAAAATCAATGTCTAACTCCTTCTCCCTCGCCCTTCTCAACTACAGAGGCTGTAAAAGCTGAACATTTGATTTTCTAGCCTTTGTTACATCTAGGGGACCAAATGACACACTTGAGATAAATGAGACACAGGCAGAAGCCCTTGGGGGAGACCCTAGTGTGTCACTTCCTGAATAAAAAGCCAGAGCCTCTTGAAGAGAAAGCCTCTTGCCCATGGTCCCTTCCTCTTTTCCTTCTTGGACATAATAGTGAAGCTTGGAGGGGCAGCAGCCACTGGAGGACCATGAACTGGCTAACATGGATGTGAAAATCATTACATTAAAGATGGAGAAGCAGAAAAAGAGAAAGAGCCTGGGCCTTTGATAGCATCATTGAGCTTCTTTCTGTAATAGCTCTGCTTAGCTTAGAACTTCATGTTACATGAAACAAACATCCTGCCTTAACTACCATTTTTGGAGTCTTCTTCATTTGCAAATGAATGTGATGTTAACTGATACAGCGGTCAAAGAAGAGAAAAGTTTTAGATTTAGAATAAATACATAAACATAAGCATGCATGTTTGAGAGCTTCATGAGTGCTGCAGACATATCACTTCTGCTGACACTAGTTAAGATCCTATCGTTTTATAATCAAAGGTGTGTCACTTATTCTGTAACTACTCAATATCACTGCGTGGAGGAAATCATGAACAGCGAAAACATGGCAGCTCAAACGTCTGGAGCCATCTGTGATTTGGCTTGGGATTGGAGCTAGCTATGTAACCTACTACTCAGATGGCTCTCTTACCCAGACATTGCCTCGAGCAGGGAGTAGAAAGGGCAGCCAACAGAATGCTGTACACATTGCCAAAAAGGAAGGAGACCAATTTCTATAAGGAGCCTAGAGTCTTCTCAGAGGGAAGACTCTGATACTCCAATCCCTGCTCTCTGAGATTCAAAGTTAGGGACACATGATGGGGTGGAATGAGATGGCCTTGACCAGGAGAGGTGGTTCCAGTGCAAAAGAACTCAAAAGACGCCAAAGAAGAACTCACTGAAAGGAAGAGAAAGTATGACTTGTTGATTTGGTTGCTATACAGGGATCCAAGAATTTGTAGGGTTTGCTGGTTCTGGTCCTGTAGCTGACTTATGTACTGTCCACTGAAATTGAGTGCCCCTCACTGTAGTACTCCTCCTTATGAGAGGATTAAATATCTCCAGCCTATGAACTTGGACACCACACTGACTGTAGTATTCGTTTTGGCCAGTGAAATGTAGAAAGAGTGATGTGTGTCGGTCACTTCTGGGCAAGGCACAGAGCTAGCTAGTGTGTGGTGTACGCTGCTCTTTTTCCTCTGACTGGGGATGCTCCACATGGGGGCTTCTCTGTCAGTTGAGGTTGTGGAGTGAAGACGAGGCAGAGCAGAGCCACAGCAGACCCACATGGGCCAGGTGAGAAAGAAACCTTTGTGATTATAAGCCAATTTGATGTAGGGATTGTTTGCTTCTGCAACAAAGCCCAGCTATCCTGACTCCTCCATTGGGACTAATTGAGAGCACTTGATACTAAACTCAAATGGGATGCTCTGTGCCTACATGCCTTTAGTGCTTCATTTCTCAAGCTGGGTTCCACAGAGGGCTAAAGCTGTGCCAAGTATTAATACAATTCAGTGGAAGAAAATAGATACTAGTGAATTTCTTTCTTCTTAAATATCTAAGAAAAATATCAAACCTATAGTTATTCTTAATCGCATGGGATAATTATCATTAAAAATGGTATGACATTACTGAGAACATGGCTGTGGTAGAATAATGTTGAGAATTAGTAATTGGTGCTCTTCTTACATTCCTCCTTCCACTCTAAAGTTGTATATCAAAATTATTTCCTTTACTTGGACCTTTCATCTCTTCTTTCCCCTAATCCAGGCACCCTCTCCACCAGGTAGATAGGGGCACAGAAGACAAGAAAATAAAAATGGCATATTTGAGTCTTTAACTGGTATATGTCGAAAATTACAGAAGTAGTTAAAGGTAGAACTCATGGGATGCAAAGGTGTATATGAGAAAGAATTGAGAGGAACCATTTGAAAGGGGTGCAGCATACAAACGAGAGACCATAAGCTCCCGCAGAATTAGCACAATGTGATACTAGTCCCCAAAGGGTTACAAAAGTTAAGTATGGGCCTTCTGTGCTTCCAGTAGTGGTCCAGAGAGGACTGCCAATAGACCCTTGTCAGCACGATTCTCATCAATTATCCAGCACAAGTGACGAACATCTTACCATGAGTGGGTAACAGTCAGATGCTCAGAAGCCCCCCTGAAATGCAGGGTAGGGCATGGGTACCTGGTGGTGATGATGGTGGATTGAAGGGAAAGCTCCTGCCTGCACCAAGCTGGGATGAAAAAAGCCATCTGGAAATTCCCCAGTTCTTCCTGTTCCCCGGGAAGTCAAATCATGCCTGACACAGAGGCAGGATGTTTAATATGCACTTTATTACATGGACAGCATTTATCGAAGTCTGTGCTAAGTATTTTGCATTAAAACTTATTTTTTGTCTTAAAATTTTACTTCAATACCCCAAAATTGAAAACATATTTTCACACAAATATTTGTATATATTAACATATTCTCATGGCAGCATATTTCCTAATAGCCAAAAAATGGAAACAAACCAAATGACCATCAACTAATGAATAGATAAACAAAATATAGTATATCCTCCATACAATGGAATATTATACAGCAATAAAAAGGAGTGAAGTACTGATTCATGCTATAGCATGGATGAACCTTGAAAACACCAAGCTAATGAAATAAACCAGGGCAAAATGACTCATTATGCATAATTATTGTATAATTCCATTTATAACAAATGTCCAGAAAAGGCAAACTCATAGAGACAGAAAGATTAGTGGTTGCCAAAAGCTGGAGAAGGGAAATGGGGAGTGACTACTAATGGGAATGGGATTTCTTTTGGGGGTGATACAAATATTCTGAAATTAGTAGTGATAGTTGCATGACTTGTGATTATACTGAAAATCCACATTAAAAGATTGTGGCACATTATATTTTAATTAAAAATCAGTTTATAATATTTAGTTTTCGTTGAATGTAAAAATATTTGTACTACCTAAACTTGAACCTTGTGGATCCAATATTGAAAGTTTTAAATAAAGGCAGAGTCTTGATACTGCACAAACTGTGTCTATCTCAAACAAGAAAAAAATGAGTGCTTCAAAATGAAAATGAAAATCACAGATTTTATTTGCTTAAAAAAAGGAAGTGAGCTATTTAGGATGAAACAATTGAATTTTGGAGAAGCCTGCTTCACTAGTCCTCAAAGTACACTGATCATATTGTTTTTCAGTTTGAAAGAAATATTATTTTTTTCAGATTATAACACAGTAAAGATAAACTTTAGGAATGGACTAAATGCTGTCTTTGATCATCAACATTATTTCGAATATTAGGCTCACGATTTCTAAAAAGTCACAAAAACATTCTCATGAAAAAATTTTGGTGAAGCATAACTTATTTTAAAAAGTAAAACAGATGATATACTTTATTCTTAACATAAAAATGTGTTTTTTTTGCATTGTGCTATGAAAAATAACACATGCAAATTAAATGTTGATCGTTGGCTCAACTAACTGATCGGTGTGACTATTTTTTCTGTCTTCATTAATATAATTGAAGTATGCATTATACCTCATGAGCTCTCCTTAATATCCTGTCAATAAATTACACTTTCAAAAGTGTTCTGTGGTCAAGCAAGTTTGGGAAATGCTGCTGTGGCATAGTTCTTTGCACACGTTTACATCAGAAAGCTTTACCTGGCAGTATGTTAGATTCCTAAAGGAATTTACAATCCCTGAATTTCAATTGCTTATTTTTAAAAAAGAGCTCACTTTCCATATCTCAGGTGGGTCAGCACCTCAGCTCACAGTCAGCGTGACAGCAGTTCAGTCTCTACATTCACTTCAGCGATTTTCTTGGAGGGCATTGCAGTGTTGTGCGTCGGCAACTAAATGCACTGCCCAGAAGCAGTATGCCTTTTCCACTCACATGTCATTAGCCAAGGCAAATTATATGACCAAACCTAATTTCAAAGGGGACACGGACATGCAATCCTACTGTGTGCCTGGAAGGAAGATAGCCCAACTAGTGAATGGCCCTAGTGACTATCCTCTAGTCTAGCCATTGTCCAGTGGAACTGTAGTGAAAGTCACAAAAGTAGTTTCCAACTTACCAGTATCACTATTAAAATTGTGAAAAAGAAGCAGTTAAGATTAATTTTAATAGTCCATTTTATCTAAATGAATTATGGAAAATATTTTAACACGTAGCCATACTAAAATTATTTAGACATTTTATTCCTTTTTCTCTACTAAGTCTTTGAAATCTGTTGTGTATTTTATGCTTACAGTATATCTCAGTTTGTAGTGGCCATATTTCAGGTGCTCAATAGCCACATGTGGCCAGTGGCTACCATATTGATAGTGCAACCCCAATGCTTATGGCTTGGGAACATAGCCCTAAACATGACCACAACTATGAAATTTCCTTAAAGAGACATGTTTTAATTTAAAAAATTATCATGTATATTTTAGTATAAAATGATGTTTTAATGAATTTTTACTACCTAAACATTGCTCTGGGAAAAGGTTGTGTTAACCCTATGGCTCTGCTTCCAATAGCATTACCTTGAACCTCACAAAGACTGGACTAGGACCTGCAGACTTCTGTTCAGTTCCAGGAGATTATTTGGAAGTAAGCCATGTGGACTTGCTGAACCTCAGTTTCCTCATCTATAAGATGGCATGCTTAGATGATATAATCTCTAAAGTGCCTTTTAAATTCTCAAATTCTAAGAGTCTCATTAGAATGGCTTTCCACTAATCATGACTAGGGCTGGGTTTTCTTGTTTGTTTGTTTTGTTTTAAGAAAAAAAATGGCCTGTTGCACAGTGGCCTATAGAGTAACCTGTGTGAGGCCACTTTTTTTCCAAAGAGTAGAATTGCTATGCCCTACCGCAAGAGCTAGCCATCTAAATTCCATCATTACTGGGCACCCATTGGCAAAAGGGGTCTCTCAAGTTGAGAGACACAGACAGCTTCTAAGATGCTGTCCTGAGCATGTCACTTAGAAAGAGTAGCCTTAAATCAAGACTTGTTGGCAGTGGGTGCCTATAAATGGAGGTTGGATAAACTTCTAGCATTGCCACTGGAATTTCCCTGGGCATTTCACCTCAATGTCAGGCGGATAATGTCCAGTGCCTAGATGATTAATGATCCACAGGGTATTTCAGAGGCCAGGGTAAGACTGGAACAGTAAAGAGGGAGGGGAGTGAGAACATCCTGCTCTCACCCCATGGTCAGTGAACTAGTTGGTTGAGGACAAATGCTAGTGCTTGAGGATGGGATCTCACTTTGGTGACTGCGGTGATGCTGGCTCCCCTTTGGGTGGATTTCACACAGGGAGATGTTAGCTTGGCTTGAAAGGGCCTAAGGGCACAGGCTCTGCACACTCCTAAGGAGCTGCCCAGGCTTTCTTCAGACATGGAAAGCTCAGGCACTTGCCTTTTCTCCTGAAGATTTTTAAAGCAACAGCAGTGGAAACAGAAGTGTCTTCCTGTGGCCTGATCTGAATTCACTCACAAAGCAAATTTCAGTTCCTCTACTTATTTGAAATCTCACAGACAAGGCACCAGAGTTAATCAGTAGAGTTCATTTACTGTCAGCTGAGCACTTGGGAATAAAGAATTTAGAATCAGGTCACTAGGTGAGTGTAATTCACTATGAGTGTGCAGGGCAAAGTGGTTTATTTAGAGATATTAATAATGGCTTTTTGTCTTATATAGATTGAATATGTACAGTATTTTCTACTCTCTTTCTTCAAACTCATGTAAAAAATACATTGAGTGTTTTTATGAGAATCTTGGGCTGGGCGTGGTGGCTCACGCCTGTAATGCCAGCACTTTAGGAGGCCGAGGCAAGTGGATCACAAGGTCAGGAGATCGAGACCATCTTGGCTAACATGGTGAAACCCCATCTCTACTAAAAATACAAAAAATTAGCTGGGCATGGTGGCACATACCTGTAGTCCCAGCTACTTGGGAGACTGAGGCGGGAGAATCTCTTGAACTTGAAGGCGGAGGTTGCAGTGAGCTGAGATCGTGCCACTGCACTCCAGCCTGGGTGGCAGAGTGAGACGTCGTCTCAAAAAAAAAAAGACAATCTCTAATTTAAGCTGTTGAGCTCCTGTGTAGTTCGAGGAGGTGATAAATTCCTGCTTAAATAATAATATTAAGATTCCAAAATCTGAGCTAGGATATTGATTTTTGAAACTTCATGCAGGAACTCTCTGACCTTCAACATTTTTCTTGCCCCTTTGGGCATAGATTTATACCCAGGCCTTAAGAAATGGCTCTCATGTCTTAAAGAAAAGTGATAAAGAGGACAAAACAGTGTGCAGTTCAGCTTTCATTCAACTGAGACGTCTTATCAGTAAATTCCTACATTCTTGGATCAATTTCTGGTGAGCAGGACAAAATGAAATTTGTAATGTGAGTTCAGATGAGGTGAAGTGAGGCTGTTTACTTGACAAAATACCTGTGTTTTTGTTCTGTTACAGCTGGGTATTTATTTCTGACTCTATGTGCCAAAAAATGTAATTGAGCAGGCTGGTACAAAGTTGAACATTTGATGCATGGGGATCAGTTCTCATTCTTGTTCCATCATTCTTGAACAATCTTATGTGGTGGATATGCCAGGACTGCCTCAAACAGAAAGCAGGCTGAGGTCACTGAGGGTTATTTCCACCACCTTCTCCAGGCCTCAGCCTTGGGCCCACAGGCCTGGACCCTCTTGGTTTGGGTGCTTCCTCAGATCATTATGGGCTCCCAACTCCTGTCTTTGTCATCTGTTCTTCTCTAATTTCAGCCACTTCCCACCTTTCACATCCTGAGGTGCCCTGAACATGCTCTGCACTTCCTAACACTCATGCCATCATTCTTGATGTTCTCTCTGATTGAAATCATCTTCCACCCTCTCTTCACTTGCTTGCTAGATGAACCTCTACTCATCCCTCAAGACCCAACTTGAATTTCTCTCTCTTTTGTAATGTCCTCCTAAAATCCCCCACCCCCATCCCTGCTATCCTGGCCTGAAGTAACTGCCACCTCATCCTGTGCTTTCAGAGCCTACTGATTACTTCCCTCTCTCTTGTACAGCACTTACCATGTGGTTTCATAGTGGCAAGTGGCTTTACACAAGTTTCTTATGCTTTCTGCACCTCAGCTTTATCATCTGTAAAATGTGAGTAAAAATAGTGCCTACTTCATAGGGCTATGTAGACATGACACTTGCAAAGTCCTTAGCACAGTGCCTGGCACACAGTAAGAACTCAATCAATGGCTGCTATCATTATGATTGTAATTATCATTGTAATTACTCACTATATGGGACAGTGTGGAACAGTGGCAAAATACCACTTGCTTGGCAAGGTTTAATGGGGAACACCAAAGCAGCAGTCTCCCTTTGTTCTACTCTATTCCTTTTTAGAAGTATTTTATTGTGAAAATTTCTAATATTCACAAAAGTAGAAGGCATAGTATAATGGACCCCCAATATGCATCATCCAACTTCAATAATTATCAATACACTGTCAAACTTGCTTCATCTATTTGTCCCCTCCCCAACCCTTACAGGTTACTACTTTTCTACAGCTTTATTGAAGTAGCTTTATATATCATAAAATTTACACTGTAAATGTATAGTTTAATGATTTTTGATGAATTTCTAGAGTTGTGAAATCATCAACTGCAGTCCATTTTTAAAGTCCATTCCTTTATTATTTAAAGAGAGCAAAAGCAACTCTCTTCCTTTTGTCGTTACCATAATTTACATTATTTTTAGTAAGGGTTATAATGAGAAGAGACAATGCTCACAGAAGAAGACCAGGCGTGTATGGACATTTTTGTCTTTTCCATGTCTGCTATGAGAAAAAGTTGTGTTTTCTCCACACTGCAAGGGTCTGTTATGGAAACAAGAGGGTCTTTGGACTTGTTTGTCTAACTGTTTTAATCTTTTCCTCCCACTGCAATAAAAACCATCTGGCATGTTGAAAAGGTGGAAGATAAAGAAATGGACAAACTATAAAATGCTGCTGGAGGCTGAAGATGGTTGTTTAATATGTGTACAGAAACAAAACAGATTGGGTTAATTACAAGAGACGATCAAACTTAAGGCAGTAAGATACAATTCCTTTCTGACTTCAATTCATTACACTGCTTTGGTCAGCTTAGCCCATTATATTTGCCATGGAGACTATAATTATTTGCAGG
This sequence comes from Pongo abelii, assembly GCF_028885655.2. Classification (NCBI taxonomy): domain Eukaryota; kingdom Metazoa; phylum Chordata; class Mammalia; order Primates; family Hominidae; genus Pongo; species Pongo abelii. The sequence goes on along the minus strand of NC_085928.1, from coordinate 138,110,904 downwards.
AACCATGATACCAGCTTTAATTTCTTCTTTCAAGTTGGTCAAAGCAATGACCAACTCTAAGCTATGCAAACAGTTTTGAGATGGCACAACTATGGCTCATTCATTTGCTCTACAATTATTCAGTTCTTCTGATAGTTGGGATCATCCTAGTAGATTACCCTAAGCAGCTAGGTATGGTAGAAAGAGCAGATGTGAGTTCAAATCATGGCTGTGCTATTTAACTCTAACCCTCAATTACCCTCTCTGAAAAATAGGGATAATAGTTCTTATTGCACAGGGTTGCAAGAAGATTAAATGATATCATGCATATGTGCATGACACATTGCAGACATTTAGTAACTCTTAGTTCCCATCTTTATCTAGGTATTGGTAGGGTCACAGATGTTTTAGGTCAGGTTCACTAGAAGCAGAACCCAAAATGGGAATTACTTTTGTGAAAGTAATTTATTGAGAGAATGCATTTCAATAAAAACCCGTAAGGTGCAACCATCAACACAATCAATTTTGGAACATTTAATTACCCCCAAGAGCCCTGCAACTCCTTAGCTACTCTCCCATTGTCTACCGGGTCTAGGCAACCAGTAATCTACTTTCTGTCTCTATGGATTTGCCTATTCAGGCCATCTCATATAATGTGAAATGTTATAGTGGAATGAAATCATATAGTATGTGGCCTTTTGTGAATGGAATTATATAATAGGTGGTCTTTTGAGAATGGCTTCTTTTACTTGGTGAAGTGTTTTCAAGTTTTACCCACAATTGTAGTACATATCAGTATTTTATTCCTTTTTGTTGCTTAGTAGTGTTCCATTGTGTGACTATAGCACTTTTTATCTCCTAGCTAGTTTATGATCATTTGGGTTGTTTCCATTTTTTTGACTATTGTAAATAATGCTGCTATAAACAGTTGTGTATTTTAAAAAAAACCCAGAAAATAAAATGAAAAGCCTATAAGGGAGAGAGTGAAGCAAAACAAGGTAGGGGGAGAAAACAAGGAAGGATGTAGATTCACGTGAAGTCTAGCCATGGCCCAATCCATGGGGGCTTGGGAGCATTAACAGCCAAAGAGTTGTTCCCCATTGAGACAAAGGGGCCAGCTTTTTGCATCTCATATCAGTCAATCATTGTGGACTGCCTTGGTTGGGATTATGGAGTGTCACTTCCAGGGACAAGTGTCTATTCTCAGGACAGAGGAGGCATCTGTGAGCCCTTTGCAGTCAACCCTCAGAGAAGCTGGGGCATGGTGTACTGGCATGGTGAAAGGGATCTGGATGGATCACTACAGCATCTCCTGCAACAGAGGCAAAACAGAACTGACTGCCTTACAAAAGTATATGGGAGGATATGAGACATGCGAATCATTAGAGGAGGGGGCATTCTGCTACTCTTCCAGCTAGAAAAATTTTTTTAAAAACAGACTTTGTGGAGAAGGAAGCAATGAGGTGGAAATATAGATGAGAAGATGAAGAAAAGAGTTAACTGGTGTTTCTAGTTAGGGGAATATCATAGGCCAAGACTTGGGAGGAAAATCAAAGTTCTTTCATTGAATGTTTCAGTTCCAGACACTTTGCTAAGTGCTGGGGCAGTATATTGTTTGATTTGAATTTGGGTAACATTAAAGGGAAATAGAAGAGATAAGTTTGAAAAAGTAAATCAAAAGCAGATTGGAGAGGGGATGTGTGAATGCTAGCCTAAGGGTTTTGGAGTTTATGTTGGTGGTGGAAGCCACTGAAAGTTTTTGAATAAGGGAGTTACATGATCAGAGCAGACAATGATAACTAGGCTTATAAATCTTTTTTTTTTTTTTTTTTGAGACGGAGTCTCACTCATCACCCAGGCTGGAGTGCAGTGGTGCAATTTCGGCTCACTGCAAACTCCGCCTCCCAGGTTCACACCATTCTCTTGCCTCAGCCTCCTGAGTAGCTGGGACTACAGGCACCTGCCACCACGCCTGGCTAATTTTGTTTTTGTATTTTTAGTAGAGATGGGGTTTCACCGTGTTAGCCAGGATGGTCTCGATCTCCTGATCTTGTGATCCGCCCGCCTTGGCCTCCCAAAGTGCTGGGATTACAGGTGTTAGCCACCTCGCCCGGCCCAGAACTCCTTTTAAGAGCAGAGTGGAAATACTGCTGATTTGGAGTCAGAAGACCTAATTTTCAAATTGTGGCTTTCAATTCCTCACTAACAAGATGAGCACACTGTTTTGTGTACTTAGTACAACTGTTTTAGCCATCAAATTAAAGTGCTTAAAAGTATATTATACCCTGTAAGTGCTATTGGATATTAATTATTGTTCTACAAGTAATCATGGAACAACACTTTACATTTGTACTATTCTTTGCAGTACTGTATTATTTCATTGAATCTCTCAGTAACCCTATGGCTTAGGTATCATTATCCCCATTTTACAAACAGGGAACTGAAGCACAGAGAAGATTAATGCTTTCCTGTATCAGTGAGCTTAGACTGCCATAACAAAATACCATAGACTGGGTGGTTTAAACAACAGAAATTTATTTTTTCAGAGTTCTGAAGGCTGGAAGTCTGAGATCAGGATGCCAGCATGGTAGGGTTCTGGTGAAAGCTGTCTTCCAGGTTGCAGATGGCTGCTTTCCTGCTGTGTTCTTATATGTTAGAGAGAGAGAGAGACAGAGAGAGAGAGAGTTCACAAGTTCTCTGTTGTCTCTTCTTGCAAGTATACTAATCCAATCATGAGGGTCTCGTCCTCATGACCTTGTCTGAATCTGAATATCTCTCAAAGGCCCACCTTCAAATACCATTATATTAGGGGTTGAGGCTTCAACATGAGAATTTTGGGAGGTCATACTTCTGTCCATAGCACTCCTCCTTTGATATGGTTTCGCTGTGTCCCCACCCAAATCTCATCTTGAATTTTAATCCCCATTATCCCTATGTGTCTAGGGAGAGGCCAGGTGGGATGTGATTGGTTCATGGGGACGGTTTCCCCCATGCTGTTCTTGTGATGGTGACTGAGTTCTCATGAGATCTGATCATTTTATAAGGGGCTTTTGCCCCTTCACTTTTCCCTCTTCTCTCTCTTGCCTGCCGCTGTGTAACACTGCTTCTTCCCCGTCTACCATGATTGTAAGTTTCCAGAGGCCTCCCTAGCCATGCAGAACTGTGAGTCAATTAAACCTCTTTCCTTTATAAATTACCCAGTCTCAGGTATGTCTTTACAGCAGTGTGAAAATGGACTAATACATCCTTTTTTCCCTTCATAGTCATGAATCTCATAAGCGGCAAAGCCAAATATTAAAGTTTTCCAACTCCAAATCTTGAACTCTTTCCCTAAAACCAGAGGCACCTCACATTATTTTGAAACTGACTTAATAGTCAAGGCTTTCCCGTTATATCTGGTACTTCTATGACAGACACCATCTTAATAGAGATTGCAGTGTTTTTCTATCCACTTCTGTAGCTCTTGTGGAAATCAGATTTGAGAACATTCCCCTTGGTAGTAATTTCTTTATAAAAGGCACTAGCTAACAGTTCCTGCAATGAGCCCAACTAAAAACTCAGGAGTTGCCAAAGGACCTTCTGGTTTCAAGATGCACAATAATTTCAGAAATTATTGATATTATAGAAAAGTAAAGTTTATAGAAATGGAAGTTTTGATCCTTTAACCTATGTAATATAATATGATTTTTTAAAAAAACCTCTTTAAGATAATGTTTTTTTTCTTGGTGACCAATGAAGTTCAGAACAGTTTTATTTTTTTCATTTATAAAAAGCAGGGAAGCGAGCTGGGCACATTACCTGAGGTCAGGAGTTTGAGACAGCCTGACCAACACGGAGAAACCCCGTCTCTACCAAAAATACAAAAAAAATTAGCCGGGCATGGTGGTGCACACCTGTGTAATCCCAGCTATTCGGGAAGCTGAAGCAGGAGAATTGCTTGAACCTGGGAGGCAGAGGTTGCGGTGAGACGAGATCATGACATTGCACTCCAGCCTGGGCAACAAAAGGGATGCTCCATCTCAAAACAAAAACAACAACAACAAAAAATAAAAATGAAAGCAGGGAAGTGATGATTTTTGTTTTCCTGGGAACTTTCATCTCTATAAGCTTCCCTTCCTCCAATTGAACACAGTGATCTGTTGTGATTAGATTAAAAACAGAGGTTGTCTGCTGCTCTTTTTTTCTTCCTATCGATTCTTGTTGCTTCAAATTTTAGAATTTACTATTTTCCTGCTTAATTAGTATGTTTTGAATGTGAAAAATCATCTTGAAGGGTCTATTACACTTGAAGTATTTGCTCTTAATGTTTTTATTTCTGCCTTACTTTATTTCTACCAAGAGGAAAGACCAATTTGTTTTTTACTTTAACAAAGCATTCTAGCAGGTCATTGCTGGAATATCCCAGGGAAGGTCTTTGAAGTTGCTGATATAAGCAAACTAGAATATTTCTCAGAAGCCTGAACAACATAACTTCTAAAACAAAGATTTTTTGTGTGGACCAAATTTATCTGAAGTGAATTATTATTTCCAATTTAGCTTGGGGTTCTTCCACATTAAAAGCCTGTGCTCATTTAACCAGTATTAATTGAGTATCTACTATGTGCCAAGCCATTTGCTAGGAGGCAAAGATATAAAACTGAATAAAAGTGGATCTGATAATAGTTGGATGGAGGTGAAAGACAGTGTAAAAAATCAATAAATGGTATAATAGAGCACACTCAAGGTTTTACAGAAGGTCTGAAGAGAGGGACCATTATTCCAGCTTCTTGAGGTTACTGAAGTACAGCCTAAGAAATGTTTTAAGCAACTTGTTATGGTTAATTTTATGTGTCAATTTGATTGGGCCTCAGGGTGCCCAGATATTTGATGAAACATTATTCTGGTTTGTCTATAAGGAAATTTCTGGGTGAGATTAACATTTGAATAGGAAGACTGAAAGCTTCCTGTATTCCTATAAAGCAGATTGCCCTCCCTAATGTGGGTGTGTCTCATCCAACAGAACAAAAAGGCTGAGTAAGAAATAATTTCTTCTGCCTGACTGCCTTCAAGCTGGGACATTGGTCTTTTCCTGCCTTCAACTCAAATGGAAACATTGGCTCCTTTTGGGTCTTGAGCCTGATGACTTTTGTAATAAAACTTCAACTATTGCCTCTGCTGGTTCTCAGGCCTTCAAACTTGGAAAGGATTTATACCATTGGCTCTTTTGGGTTTCCAGCTTGCTGATTGCAGATCTTGGGACTTGTTAGCCTTCATAATCATGTGAGCCAATTTCTTATAATACACCTCTCTATCTTTCTCTTTGTCTCTCTCCAAACACACACACATACACACACACACACACACACACACACACCTTATATTGCTTCTGATTCTCTGGAGAACCCTAATACGTAACTCCTCCATGCATATCCTGTGGGTACCTTTATAAAGTGTCAACTTGGCAAGGCTAAACTACATTTTCCACAGATTTCTTCCCTGTATGTTTAAGGTGGGCCACAAGAGATATTTGGCCTAGGATTTGGAAGCAGTGGCAATATTGCTTTTATGTGCAGGGGGCAGAGTTATGGGTTGCAGGGGTGGTTGTTGTAGAGGCACCAGGTGCTGGTTGCAGCTCACACATCTTGTCACTATCTGTTGGCTCACCTTGTTGGTGTGGAACAGCAGCTGAGCTGGCAGCTTTTCCACCTGCCCCTGGATCTTTCTTCAGTTTTTCTGGCTCTAGTGAAGTGCGTGGTTAACTTTTTGACAAAAGGCACCCATGTCTGCTGCCAAACACCTGCATTGTTAAAGCTGGAAGCATTAGGAAGCATTGGTTCTAGTTCATCTTCTTGGGCACCAGCTTACACTCGTAGTTTCCAGTTTGTTCCTTACTTTATGTGAGGATTTCTCAGCCTCAGCATTATTGACATTTGGGTTGGATAATTCTTTACTGTGGGGGACTGGCCTATTCATTGTAGGATATTTAGTGGCCTCCCTGGCTTGTACTCACTACATGTCATAGCCTACACCCAAGTTGTGACAAGCCAGAATGTCTCCAAACAGTACCACATGTCTCCTGGGGGTCAAAATAGGCTCTAGTTAAGAACCTCTGCTTTATAGCCATATTCCCTTCCCAACTACTTGCTGAAAACTTCAGGCTCTAACATTAGACACAGGGCCTTACAGAGACTTTATAACCAAATCCCATAATTGTGAAAGATCAAATCCCTGAATAAATCCTTTATTATATATTTCTCTCCTAGTTGTTCTGCTTCTCTGATTAAATCCAGACTGATATCTTCCTTAGAGTTGGCTGAATCTTCCTGAGTCTCCTGGACAGTTTTATTCATTTTCATGTTCCCTTTGTATCAACAATCTCCAGCACCATCCCTACTATAGCCAGCCCCCCTTCCTCAATACCCTAGTGAGGTAACTCTGCCTTTAGAAGAGGGACAATCAGATCCATAAAAAGCATGCTTGGAACAAAATCTGAGTGTAACCCTGCCATGTGGAAATGTAGACCATGTTCTGCCAGTGCTTCCAGGAGCTGTCAGAGCTGAGGCAGTGCTGTAGAGACTCAGTGGGACTTAGAATCACGGGGGATTTTATTGCTTTGTTAAGGATCTAAGCCTTAAAGGAACAGTTATAGGCTTTGTTTTCAAAAACTTCCAACATATTTTTATTCTATTTTGTCAAAGTGATTTCTACAGGAATACATTGTAAACCAATGAAAATCATTTGCTGTTCGACTACTCTCTAGTCCCAGAGAACCTAAAAGAATATTATGTTTTATTTAGTCAATTAGAAATCTATCACAAGCTTGAATCAAAGACTTTATTTTCTGGTAAACGGATAAGAAAGTCCTTTTGAAAAATTAGCAAAAGTAAGATAGCAGTATAATAAAATCAGATCTATTCATTTTTAAATACATATTATGAGCTGGGCACTGTGCCTGGTGTGGGGTATCTGGTGACCAACCAGACAGACAAGATTTTTGACTTCATGGAACTTACAGTGGAGTAGGAGAAACATTCATTACACAAATAATCACATAAGGAGAATAAGAAGTTATACATTAAGTTCTATGAAGGAACAGTATAGAGTCTTTACAGAGAGAGATCAAATATAGATTGCAGGGGTAAGTGAGGAGGGGCGTTCCTAAAGAAGTGATGTGAAACCTAGAACATGAGTTGGAGCTAGTGAGTGAGAAGTAGAGGGAAAAGAGTTCTAAGCAGGGACAGCAAAGAACTTGGTGCCTTCAAAAAGCTATAAGAATGCTGCAATGGCTGGGTCTAGTAAACAGGGAGAAGAGAGTGGGGAGATGAGTCTGCAGAGAGGAGAAGCAGATAGATTGCTCCAGGACTTGCAGGCCAAGCTTGGGTTTTACTGTTAGGAACGAGCCATCGAAAGGCTTAAAGTCAATGTTTCTTTGAGAAAATGATGTTAACAAGGGAGCAAATCATATGGCTGTACAGGATGAGGGAGTAGTGTGGGGATGACCATCTCTATCCACTGTCACATGGCTATAGTGATGAGGGAGTAGTCCAGGGAGAGGGAATAGCAAATTCAGAGCTCTGAGTGGCATGCCTAGTGGGTTCAGAAAACTCCACAGAGGCCAGTGTGGCTGGAGTGGAGCAAGCGAGGGGAGAGCATGGAAATAAGCAGGGCCAGAACCTCCAGGGTCTGGTGTGCCATTTAAGGACTCTGGCTTTTATTCAGAGAAAAATGTCAGAGAGAGAGAATCATTGAGTACACAAGGGACATGATTTGACTTACATTTTACAAGGATCACTCTGGCTGCTGTATTGTAAAAGACCGTGGGGATGGGGCCAAGAGGGGAAGAGGGAAGACTGGCTAGAAGGTTATTGTAATAACTGAGGCCAGATAATGGTGGTTTGGAGCAGGATGATAGCCATAGAGCTGGTGAGAAGCAGGCAGAGTCTGGGTATTCTTTGAAAGTAAAGTTATGGATTTGCAGTAGATTGAATATGGTATAAGAGAGAGAGGAGAGTCAAGGATGAGGTAAGGTTTTGGGCCTAAGAAAATAGACTTGCCATAGACTGAAGTGTGGAAGACTGCAGGGATATCAAGTTTTCAGATCATCAGCCAGTTTCAGACACATTAATTTTTAGGTGTCTATCAAGTTCCCATGTCATGTAAGTAAGACAGTTCAGGAAATGCCATCCCAAAATATGCCACTTTGATATGCTGATTACTTTAACAGAGGGCACTTGGAAAACAGCAAATATAGGCATAGGCTCTCTGGGCTCCCCTTATCTGCCTAAAGATGAACTCAAAAGGAACTCAATTTTTATGAATCTCCTCTCTGGGAGTCTTATTAACCCGGGAAGATTGACTTGGATCTCAGGAGAGGAGACTGGAGGTCCATACCATGCCAGACAGACTTTGTCACAAGCTATTATCTCTTCTTCTGGGGGTCATTCATCTTTCCCAAAAATCACTTACTCTCCTCTAAGTTGCCCACATTCCTGCCCTCCCCTCTATGAAGAGGGTATATATGCTTCTAGATCTCACTGGGTTTTGGGATATTAACTTTTCTGCAATAAATTTGTATACCTTTCTCCTGTTTACTTGTCTACCATCAGTTTATTTCATAGACTCAATTATCAAACTCTCAGAGAGTAGAGGGAAAGTTTTTCCTTCCCTGAAGTTCTGACAGTGAGGGTGGTATCAAATACCGCTAACTGTGAGGCTGTAGCTAAGGAACCCTGGCATCTGACAAAGGTAAGACTTCTTACCATATCAGTCTCTTAGGTATCTGCCTGTAGAGTCCAGTTGAGTGAAGGTGGTGTATTAGTCAGGGGTCTCCAAAGGGACAGAACTAATAAGATATATGTATATATGAAAGGAGTTTATTAAGGAGAGTTTATTAAGGAGAGTGTGAGTTGGTCGACACAAAAAATCTTTGTTTTAGAAGTTATGTTGTTCAGGCTTCTGAGAAATATTCTAGTTTATTAAGGAGAGTTGACTCACATGATCACAAGATAAAGTCCTGTGATAGGCTGCCTGCAAGCTGAGGAGCAAGGAAGCCAGTGGTGGTTCAGTCTGAGTTCCCAAACCTCAAAAGTTGGGATGCTAACAGTGCAGCCTTCAGTCTGTGGCCAAAGGCCTAACAGCCCCTGGCAAATTAATGGTGTAAGTTTCCAAGAGTCCAAAAGCTGAAGAACTTGGAGTTCAATGTTTGAGGGCAGGAAGCATCAGCACAAGAGAAAGATGAAGGTGGGAAGACTCAGCAAGTCAGCTCCTTCCACTTTCTTCTGCCTGTTTGCTCTGATGATAGTTTCTTTCGCTGTGCAGAAGCTCTTTAGTTTAATTAAATCCCATTTGTCAATTTTTGCTTTTGTTGCAATTGCTTTTGTTTTTGGCAATTTCATCATAAAATCTTTGCCCATGTCTGTGTCCTGAATGGTATTGCCTAGATTTTCTTCTAGGGTTTTTATAATTTTGGGTTTTACATTTAAGTCTTTAATCCATCTTGAGTTAATTTTTGTATAAGGTGTAAGGAAGGAGTCCAGTTTCAATTTTTTCATATGGCTAGCCAGTTCTCACAGCACCACTTGTTAAATAGAGAATCATTTCCCCATTGCTTGTTTTTGTCAACTTTGTTGAAGATTAGATGGTTGCAGAGGTGTGGTTTTATTTCTGAGTTCTCTATTCTGTTCCATTGTTCTGTGTGCCTGTCCAAAACAAATTCTAAATTATGTCTTTTGACCTTAAATTAGCTTTAAGATTTTCCAGTTGGGCCCCTGAAAAGCTTTGAAGGAGATATCTTTCACCCTATAAAAAAGAGAGATTAAAATAATTAGAATTATATGACATGTTAAATTATATGGGAAGCATTGCCAAATAATAAGTGATGTTAAACTTCTTTAAGTTATATTTCTGGGTATGTTATTAATATAAATATGCTAAAAATTATATGAAATTCCTAGAAATCTACTATGTTATCAGTCACAATTTTGGTTATTATGTTAAAATGTTGCATACTATAGAAATAACCAAATTTTTCTGTCAATTGTGCCATTATTAAAATGAACTCTCATTATATTGTTAACTGTGGCCATTTAAAGTCTTTTGTAAGCCTTGAGGAGTTATTCTTTCACTTTGATTATTCTTTAAAAGCATTTGCAATCAGGCATAGTCCAAAATTACGTCTTCTTGAAGAAGATTCATGGAAAGGACTCTGACAAGTACTATTGAATACAGATTGCTGATGAATTTATTTGTATTAGGTAAGAATTTCTAAAATTCTAATGAAGAAACTGATAGCTTCATTAAGCAGAACAATAATTAATTACATAAGGCTGAATGAACTGATGAGGATGTCTTTATGATTTCAAATTTGTTGGTTTTAGAAATGTTTTGTTTTCCAGATTTAAGAAAACTTTTTTTAAACTCAATCTATCTATAGCTTACAACAATTTGGTAAATTATACTTTTGTAAACACCATTGAAACATTTACTTTTTTTTCCCTACCTGATCTTTCCAGAATTTGGAAAATGTTTGTGAGTATTCTTATTTTATGGTATATAGTTATTTGCATAAGTTCAATAAGAATCTGTTCTCTTTATAACAGGATACAATTGAGATCACTGCTTATACTACCAAGGCTTTTACTAGGATGTCATATTTTTATATATGACCAGACAGTTTTAAGGAACTAAGGTTTAACTTTATAAAGTCAATAAGGCCTCCCCCACTGGAAAAATTGCCTTGGTAGCTTGCATACATGGTTGTTTTACAGGGTTCCTAGCCTTGTGATGAGTAAAGAATGTCAACTCCTGGCAGGTTCAGGAGCTTAGAAATATTTTGGGAACTTCAAGAAGAGAAAAACTAATCTAAATCTGAGGTATTATAGGCAAAATCTTGTAGCAGGTCATTGGCTTGGCTTCCTCGCCTAGAGAAGCTTTTTAAAAGTCTAATATAAGACTTCCTTTAAGCAAAACAGATTTTAAAAGAGCCTGTATGGTCAGTCATTATTCTTGCTGCATTTATGTAAATAATCAGGCCAAGTTTGATGATACTAAACTTATTTGCAATCTTACTGTGATTATCTTTGGTAAAAATGGGAGGTGACTATGGAGAGAAAAAATTATGTTACAGAAGAAAACTATAGTACACCTGTTATTAGATTCCAGCTTATTGTTTTTGAGGGTTTGTTATTTACCTACAAACTGGACTGCATCCTGAATTCCTCTAGTTTCCTCCAATATCTGGCTTCAACTTTCCAAACTAATGTTTTCAATTTTTCTTCCATCTGTCTGACTTCGAAATTATGAAATTAAAACTGCCCTTTTCCCAAAGCTCTGCAAGCTAAAGCTGGATGACTTGATATAAACTTCAGAGAACTCACCACAACAACTTATGTATGGACAACATTTGTGCCTACTGAAGTATGGACTACTCCTATGGTTCACTGGAACCTCTGATGCAAACTGCAAACTGCAAACTGGGAAAATCTCTCAGATTGCCACTGCCTGCCCACACTCCAACTAAAGATGCTTCAAGCCCAATATCTAGAAATATTCACAACTGGATACCCTCCAGACTCTGAAACTAGTTTACAAAACTAGTTTACTAACTCCAGACAATAAGCTTTGTTTTTCTTTTGTTTCCATAGAAATGCATCTCATTAAATCCCTGATTGCTTGCACCATAAAGAGGCCTAATTTTGATGGGAACCCATCTGCAACACCACTTCCTGAAATGAGACACAGCTCTTTGTTTTTTTCTGGTTTTTTTTGTTTGTTTGTTTGAGACGGAGTCTTGCTCTGTCGCCCAGGCTGGAGTGCAGTGGCGAGATCTTGGCTCACTGCAGTGGCGAGATCTCGCCTCCCAGGTTCACGCCATTCTCCTGCCTCAGCCTCCCAAGTAGCTGAGACTACAGGTGCCCGCCACCACGTCCAGCTAATTTTTTAATTTTTTTTTGTATTTTTAGTGGAGACGGGGTTTCACTATGTTAGCCAGAATGGTCTCAATCTCCTGACCTTGTCATCCACCCGCCTCAGCCTCCCAAAGTGCTGGGATTACAGGCGTGAGCCACCGCACCCAGCCGAGACACAACTCTTTAACTGGATTGACCTATTCCCATGTCTCTTACCACTCAGCTACTAACTTTGTTTTCCTCTCCATACGAACTCATGTTTTAGTGTATGAAACTTCTAGAGAAGTTTTAGACAGGGGAAATAAAGGAGTTTAGAATATGCCAAAATATGCCACTTCGGTATGCTGATTACTTCAGGAAATTCATATACAGACAGAAGCTTTCTCTGAGCTCTCCTTATCTGCCTAAAGATGAATCCCTCAAAAGGACTCAGCCGTCATGAATCCCTTCCCCAGGAACCTTATTAACCATGGAAGGTTGAACTGGATCATAGGAAAGAATTCTCCATGCCCAGACAAATGTTTATTCTTCTGAGGACCTATTCATCTTACCTCCAAATCATTTACTCTCCCTGCATCCCCACTCTCATGTCTTCTATGAAGAGGGCATATAAGCTTCTAGATCTCACTGGGTTTGGGGGTATTCATTTTTCCTTCATATTATGTCCCCATGTGCATAAGAAATTTGTATACCTTTTCTCCTGTAAATTTGTCTACTGTCAGTTTATTTTATAGACTCAATTATTGAACCCTCAGAGGGTAAAGGGAAAGTTTTTCCTCCATTACGTAAGCAATTGGATACAAGTATGGGGTTAGGGGAACTGTTAGGTTTGCATAAAGACATGTGAGTATCATGAACATGTAGATGTATGTAAAGCCACAAAAATGGATGATCTCACAAAGAGTGTATAGATAGAGAAGACATGAGGACTGAGGATCAATCTGGTTCCCAGGAGGAACCATCAAAGGGAGACTGAGAAGTAGCCAGTGAGGTAGGAAGAGAGGCAAGAGGGTCTTGAGAATCAAGTGAAGAAAATATTTGAAGGATGATGGAGCAATCAATGTGTAAAGTAAGACTGGGACTAAAAATTGACTATTGGATTTACCCACATAGCAGTTATTAGTGACCTTAACAAGAGCAGTCTGGGTTGCATGGTGGGATCAGAAGCCTGACTTCAAAAGATTAAGAGAGAATTGAAAGACAGAAGTAGAAGACAGCAAGTATAGGTAACTCTTTTGAGGAGTTTTTTACTCTAAAGGCTAGGAGAATAATGAAATGTTAGCTGGAAAGATCAATGGAGTCAACAGAAGGATTTGCTTGTTTGCTTTTAGGAAAAGGGAAATAATGCATGTTTTAGTGCTAATGGGAATGATCCAGTAGAGGGGCTGGAATTTAGACAGAGAGGAGGGACTGGCCTTGGATAGAGATAGTTCATAGGGTATCAGAAGAAAAGGCAGTATACATGGGAACACACGCTTACGAGTAGGTAAATGTGATGGAGATAATTTGTAGAAGGTTCTCTTCAGATTGCTTCTATTTTCTCAGTGAAATTGGTCATTGGCTGCAAGTGTGGATGGGTAGGTGGTGCTGGAAGTTTGAGGATACAGAAAGTATGAAACTGTCATGTAAGAGAATGGGAGAATGAATGAACTAGGGAAATGCTGTACATTAGATGGGCAGCATTGCAGTCCTACGTGATGGTGGGTTTGCTCTGGTAATATTTCTAGCTGCATGGATGCAGGTTTGGAGTAAGCAGAGAGTCAGCTGTTTTGCCAAGTAAAAACAATGAAGCAAGAGTCGGGGGACAAAGGAGTTAAGGGTTTATGGAAGACATGATTATAATAATTGATCATGGAATTCAGGCTAGGTAAGGAGGGAAATGAAGATATGAAGAAAGGCAATGGAGAGTTCCAGTTGCGGGAACAATGAATTTTAAGTCCTGAGGGTAGAAGTATTACTGGAGTTGGAACATGTAGGGAGAATAATGGCCCCTCAAAGATGTCCATGCACTAGTCCTCAGAATCTTTAAATATGTTTGCTAGGTTATGCAGCAAAGGGGAATTAAGATTGCAGATGAAATTAAGAGACCTTAGGAAAGGAAGATTATCAGAGTGGACTCAAGGTAATCACAGGGTCCTTAAAAATGGAATGGTAGAAGAGAGTTGGAGGCAGATGTGACTACAGAAGAAGGTCAGAGTGACACGATGTAAGAAGGACCCAACGTGCCATTGCTGGCTTTGAAGCTGGAGGAAAGGAGCTGTGAATTGAGGAACACAGGTGGCCTTTCAAGGCTGGAAAAGACAAGGAAATGGATCCTACCCAGAGCCTACAGAAAGAAACACGGCCCTGCCAACTTCTTGATTTTAGCTCTGTGAGTCCCACGTCAGACTTCTGATCTACAGACTGTAAGATAAATTTGTGTTGTTTAAGCCACTAAGTTTGTGGTGATTTGCTATGACAGCAAGAAAACACTGCAGGTTGAGGATCCCTTTTCTGAAATGCTTGAGATCCGAAGTGTTTTGGATTTGGGCTTATTTTGGATTTTGGACCATTAACATATACATAATAAGATATCTTGGGAATGGGATTCAAGTCTAAACACAAAAATTCACTATAGTTTTATATTCACCTTATAAACATAGCCAGAAGGTAATTTTATACAACATTTTAAATAATTTTGTACATGAAATAAAGTTTTGACTGTGACCCATCACATGAGGTCACTTGTGAAACTTTCCACTTGTGGCATCATGATGATGCTCAAAAGTTTTGAATTTTGTAGCACTTTCGGAGTTTGGTTTTCATATTAGGAATGCTCACTCAGTAATAGAAAATATTAGAGGAAATAAGCTAGATATTCAGATACAAAACCTCAAGGCTCTACAGGGGTTGGTATTAGTTTTGGTGGTAACAAGGTCAAGGATATGGCCATAGGTATAAGTCTGAAGGAAGGTGGTTAGCTACATTGTTGGAAGATTGCGCCTCATAGAACTACACAGTTTAGAACTAAAATTTTATCATGATTTCTATATATTGGTCAAAATTAAGTGGCGAGTTATGAACATATTGGTTTTTTTGTTTGTTTTTGCACTGGCAGGCATACCCAGCAGCAATGCTGTCCCTCGCCTTCCTGCAGCTGATCTTTATTAATGTTTACTGCTCACTGGTATAAACTGTGCGACTCCGAATTGGATTAGGGGGAGATCTGGTCTCGATTAAAGCTGTGATAAATGAGCACTGTTTACATTTCCTCACACCCTCACTTCTCCACACATACACATCAAATTATTCTGAAAATGAAATGCAAAATAAAATGAGGAAGGGTTCTGTTCTTCATTAATGTGTAATTATAAAGTGCTGGGGCTCCCCTGCTGGGTGGAAAAGTAAAACCCATAGCAGGGGTGAGAATGCTTAAGGGGGGACATTCTTCGTTGCTATTAACTATGGGTGAATTATTGTTTTCACATTTTTACAAAGAGATGAATGAAAATGAGGACTTGGATAAGATCTGTACCCCCTCATTGAATCATAACGGGGAGAGAAAAGCAAGTGGGCAGAACTGTTCACATTGCAAAACCGGAGCCCAGTGGTCTACTCTCTTTTGATTTCCTTGCTCTTACTTTTTAAAAAGTAAGCTAAACAATTTAATAAGTGCCTTGTAAGTCAGCTTTAATTCCTGATTTTAAATCACCTAGTCTTTTGTAAAAATGCAGTAGAGGTGATAGAGATGCTCTCTATTTACTTTGATTTATTTTACAGATAGATTCTCAGCCCTGGGAGGAGAGGGAGAGAGGGGGCTCAGCACAATGCTTAGACCCTGGGATCACGTAAATTGTTAGCATCTCAGGTCAGCTGTGTGGGGAAATCATGCTCTCAGAAGCTCAGTTTCTTCATCTGTATAATGCAGGTGATAATGGTTCAATGGGTTTCACAGTTATTGGGATAATTTGATGAGATTATTGATAAAAATGCTTGCATGGTGCCTGGCACAGTGCTCATGGAGAGATGTTATTATCATCTCTATTCTTGGAAGTGAAGGAAGAAAGAAGAGGAAATCTGTGTCCTTCATTCCAGTTTCCCTTCTCCCAACACTGGCCACCTTGGGCTTAATTTAAAACTTTGTATTTGATCTAAAATTTGATTCTCAGTATTTTCTTTCTACACTACTTTCCCAAGTCCTAAATAAGAGGGAATATCAACTGGTTTTTTGTTGATCCATGTAACGATGAATGGGATATTGGTAAGGACACGTTGGTAAAGAGACATGTTTTTCTTCAAAGAGCTTATAAATGTTATTTAAGGATGGAGCTGTACTTTGTAATATGCCAGCCGCCAGCCACATGTACCTATTTAAATGTAAACCAATTAAAATTAAATAAAATTAAAAATTCAACTTCTCAGTTGTGCTAGGCACGTTTTGAGTGCTCAATAACCACATGTGGCTGGTGGCTACGATACTGGATGGTAAAGATAAAGCACATGTTCATCACCGTTCTGTTGTGTTCATGATAACTGGCCTAAATTGGAGTTGGAGAAACACAGAATAGAAAATAAAAGAGGGGGGGACATAGTGTTGAAAGACCAAATGGGAAGGTAAAGAAGAGGAATTTTATCAATTTCATAAATTTGTATAGAACTAGTCCTGCATTTTGGCATAATGAAGCCACAAACACTGTACAACATTGCCCATAAGTTATCTGTAGATTGTGTGGGAAGGAATGCTCAATAAATATTTTTAAACTGTTGAAAATTTTGCTTCATTTTGTAAACTTCTTTATTTCATTTTGCAGAATGAAATTTCATTCATTCATTATATTTATTGAGTGTCTCCCATATACCATGTGCCAAGTCAGGGAGTGAAATATCTGAAGGAAGAGTGTTCCAGGGCTATGGGAAAGAAGTAGATCAAGATAGGAAGGACCAAGAATGTGGAGTGAGAAATGGACTGGAGAGAGGGTAGGATTAAATAAATTGATCAGAGAAGGCAGTCTTAGCAAAGGGGCTTTGAGCAGGTTTTGAAGGAGGGGAGAGAGGCAGTAATGTGGTTACCCAGAGGAAGAGTGTCCACAAGGGCACAGGACCTTAAGCAAGGGTGTGCCTGGCATAGCCAAGGAACAGCAAAGGGTCAATGTGGCTGAGCAGAGTGAGTGAGGGGATGAGTGTGGAAATGAGATCTGGGAGGTAACAGCGGAAGAGGGGCAGATTATATTTAGTTTTACAGGGCTTTGATTTTTAGTCAGTGTGAAATAGGGAGTTATCAGAGGTTTTTAAAGTAAGACAGGCTGATCTAAATTATGGTTTTAAAAAGAGTCTTCTGGATCCTGAGTGGGCAGGGGATATCTTGGACCAGGCTGGTAGTGTGTTTAGGGGAAAATAAATACCTTTTTCTCACCTATCACTACATTCATGGCTGAGGTCCCTATAACAAAAGGCAGATTAACATGAGAAAAGCATACGCATTTATTTAATTGAAGTTCTACCTGACACAGGAGCCTGTATAAGGAAATGAAGATCCCAAGAAACAGGTAAACTTGTATATTTTTGTGCTTAGATTTGATGAAGAGTGGGCAGTTGCTGAGAAATGTGATTGGAGGACAAGAGTACGCTCTAATGATAATAAACTGGGGGGATTTTAGCAAGGCCTGTTTGTTCAGATTTGTCTCTGTATCCGTGTGTCTTCAGAGACACTGTGGTTTGAATGTTTGTGTCCCCTCCAAATTCATGTTGAAATTTAATCGCGAATGCTACCATATTAAGAGGTGGGGACTATGGGTGCAATGGCTCATGCCTGTAATCCCAGCACTTTGGGAGACTGAGGGAGGAGGATTGCTTGAGCCTAGGAGTTTGTGACCAGCCCTGGCAACACAGTGAGACCTTGTCTCTATAAAAAAAATACAAAAAATTACCCAGGCATGGTGGTGTATGCTTGTAGTCCCAGCTATTTGAGAGGATGAGATGGGAAGATGGCTTGAGCCTGGGAAGTTGAGCATTTTGTTTACAACCATTTAACCACTCTAAAAAGTTCCAAACTTCCCCTCACCCTCTGTCTTCTTCTGAGCCCTCCAAACTCTTCCAAGCTCTGACCATTAACCAGTTCCAAAGCCACTTCCACATTTTCCAGCATCTTTATAGCAATACCCCACTCTCAGTATCAATTTTCTGTGTTAGGCCATTCTTGCATTGCTATAAAGAAATACCTGAGACTGGTTAATTTATAAAGTAAAGAGGTTTAATTGGTCATGGTTCTGCAGGCTATACAGGAAGCATGGTGCTGGGATCTGCTCAGCTTGTAGGGAGGCCTCAGGAATCTTACAATCATGGCAGAAGGTGAAAAGGGGACAGGCATGTCACATGGTGAAAGCAGGAGCAAGTGAGAGAGAGAGAGAGCTGGGAGGGGAAGTGCCATATGCTTTGAAATGACCAGATCTCATGAGAACTCACTCACTATCACAAAGACATTGCCAAGCCACGAGGGATCTGCCCCATGACCCAAATACCTCTCACCAGGCCTTACCTTCAACATTGGAGATTACAATTCAACCTGAGATTTGGAGGGGACACACATCCAAACCATATCAGCCAGAAAACAAATTGACATTAGACAATGTGGCAGAAGAGTTCCAAATATTCAAGACTGCTTTCTACTTCTTTTATGACATGACCCCTTCTATGGTATGGACACTGAAACTAAAGCAAACAGTAAAAGGATTGGTACTGTATAGAAATATTTTTAGAGGAATTAAAAAGCAAAAAAGTCAAACAGAAATTACAATATGCTTCCATGAAGCCATACCAAGTGTGCCTGCCTCTCCCGCCTCCCCTTCCACCACCTCCATCTTTTCATTTCTGCCACTACCGAGACAGCAAGACCAACCCCTCCTTTTCCTTCTCTCCTTAGCCTACTCAATGTGAAGATGACCAGAATAAATATTGTTGACTTCCACTTAATGAATAGTATTTAAATATATTTTCTTATGATTTTTTAGCTAACATTTTTATTTTCTCTCATTTACTTCATTATTAATATAAGGATACAGTACATGATACATATAACATTAAAAATGTGTTCATTACTGTGTATGTTACCAATAAGGCTTCTGGTCCACAGTAGGCTCTTAGTAAGGTTTTGGGGGAGAACAATGTGATAAACAAATTTTCAAGTGTGTGGGAGTTTGGCTCTCCTAACCCCTGTTAGGAGTTCAAGGGTCCACTGGAAAATGCTAAAGTATTGTCTCTTCAGCTTCAAATTTTTGAAAACAAATGGCTTTTCTTAGGTAGAAAGTTGTTTGTCACATTTCTCCCCAGTGTCTTTTCAATTGTTAAGGAGAGGATCCAGAAATCATTACTGGCACAGGCTGTATCCTCCAGGGGGCTTCCCTGCTGCAGCAGGCAGCTCTGAAACCTGTCCTAATAAAGAAGCTACATTACAAGGCTTTTGATTGGTGGTTTTCCCCCCAGCTACCGATTGAAGGCAGTAATTATGTCCGCATTGTCTGACTAAATGCTGCTGATGTATGCCATTAGAACTGGTTTCAGGCAACTTTTAGAGAGCAGTCTGCTGTCCTCTGGGAATAGATCATGAAGGTTGGGGCTGAGCCCCACAGCTCTCCCATGTGACTTGACACCTCCACTTGCAAGATAAGAGAAAAGAATGGTTCTGAGAACCGTTGGAAAGTGGGAGGACCCCTGCTGTTCTCTAAAAGGCGTTCTAAGAAAAGACTTCACAGAAAATCAATTGTTATCACTTAAGACCTTTCCTTTAACTCACTATATTCCATTGTACACTTATTTTTTTTCTTCCAGTGGGACAAAGCAATGTGTAAAATATTGTACAATGTTCCTGTGGTGTCTTTGAAAGCAAGTTTATAAATTCTTAATATGCCTTACTATAAGTCAAGTGTCTCAAAGAGAATAGGGTGTCAATAAAAATTATCCACAGGGCAGATGATGGTTTTTGAAGCAGGGAGAAAGGATAATGTTGGGACTGAATGATACGCGTTCAGGAAAGATGACATGAATTTGAAGAAAGGAAAGTGTTGAGGTGAGACACAAAACTTCCCACCCCCACCCTGTGAAGCTCTTGAATGAGGCTTCCTAGACATTTCATGCTTTTGCTTCCCTGTAGCTCGAGGCTTCCATTCTCCAGAGGAATTAAAGGAAGATTTCTGCTGAGGACTAGGTCCTGTTGATTCATGGATTTCCTCCTTTTGCTCTGTCTGCCCCCAATACTCCTTATTTTTTAAGTCAAATATTTTACATATACAGCCACTTTAACTCCAACTGCTGTGTGGTTAACAGCATAGATTCTGGAAGCAAACAAAGCCTGCGGTCTAACCCTAGGCCTGATACTTCCTAGCTCTGTGAACTTGGGCAGATTGCATAATCTCTCTGAGCCCTCTTTTCTCCCCTATAGATGGGAGCACCAGCCATCTCTGTCTTGTGGGATGGCTGTGGTAGTGAATGTGGCAGTGCATACACGTTAGGCTGGGGATCTGGCACATGAGAAGTGCTCAGAAATGTTAGCTACTATTATTATAGGGTGAAAAGGTGTTATACCTTCACTCACTGATCATAGGGTTATGGCAGACACTCCTATAACAAAAGACAGGTTAACAAGAGAAAAGCATAACAGATTTATTTAATCAAAGTTTTATGTGACATAAGAGTCTTCAGAAATGAAGACTCAAAGACCAAGGAAAACTGTCTGTTTTTATGGTTAGATTTGATGATGAATGGACAGCCATATAGAAATGTGATTGGACAAAAGTGTAAACCAAAACAAAACCATACTAAGCTGCCCAGCTAACTGAATAGACCCTCCTTTTGGCCAAGGACATTCCAAAGTAAACCTGAAAAACTAGTTCAGGCCATGGTAGGAAAGGAGGCATGGACATGCCTCATTGTACCCTCCTCCCTCCTCTAATTCCTTTGGAATTCAGGCACAACTAACCAGCATGCACATTTAAAATAGAGATCTTAAGACTGACAAAACAGACTCTTTGTAGAAATAAGAGACCAGATTCCAACCTGATTCTAGCACAGCATCACATGACAAAAAGCAGAGACTGAAAGAAATCAAAGTATTTTACCCCAAAGTATATTCCTTTGATGTATTTTAAAAAAATGACCCTGCAAAGCTGTCTCTTATGGGGAAAAACTACATTCTGCAGAGAATCCCCCCTTTTCCAGGTCTTTTCTTGATCCAGGAGAGATTTAACTAAGAGTGCAGCACCTTTTAATGCCTGATAAGAGACATTTACCATCTATTCTACATAATCAGAACGTTGGTCTCCACAACCCCTTATTTTAACCCATGTAATGATGTTCCTTTCCTCTGGGTATAGAAAGGGCACCTCTTGAGGGTCTTATGACCTGCTTCAGAGGAAACGAGCAGGGGAAAAGTGAAAGTGCCCTTCCTGCTTTTGCTATTTTATCAAAGGCCAAGGTGCCATGTTTCACCCGAACCCCATCAAAGCCAAGCACCTTGTATAGATTGTCTAGTGACTTATTCTAAAATAAGACACATTAAGTGATATGATCTTCTAATATCTGTGAACTACAGAATGCTTATTTTACATATAGTTTGCCCCCAAAAATTATGCCTAATTTATAATAATAATGTTAGGGTTCAGAACACATTCTTAAAAGTATGGAATTTTGGCATACTGAGTATTTTGAACTAAAGGAGCTTTCAAGGCCTCAGAACCAAGATCTCTCTGACCTTCTCTTGCCCTCCTGTGTCGTGCCCCTTTTTCTTCCCAAAGTAAGTCATAGAAAGCAGAATTCCTCTTCCACAATGCGGGTCATAGAAACAAGAATCCCTCTCCCCACAAGCAAGCCATAAAACCTCTCTCCTTTCTTCTCCCTAGAAGACCCTCATTCTAGGGGGTTTTGCCCAATACCCAGGAGGAAGAAATGCTACACCAAGAGATCAAGAAGAGTCTAAACAGACATTCCTTGCTGAGTTTTCACCCTCGGTTTATTATTATTAGATCATACCTTTTTATCAATGAAAAAGAGTCAAACTCTATAAAATATTTATTCTAAGTGTGAGAATCATGACATGTGACGCAGTCCCAGGAGGTCCTGAGAACACGTGCCCAAGGTGGTTGGGTTACAGCTTGGTTTTATATGTTTTAGGGATACATAAGACATCAATCATTACATGTAAGGTATGCATTAGTTCTGTCTGGAAAGGCAGGGCAACTGGAAGCAGGGGCTTACAGTTCATAGGTGAATTCAAAGATTTTCTGATTGGCAATTGGTTGAAAGAGTTAAGTTATTATCTAATGACCTAGAATCAATAGAAAGGAGTGTCTGGGTTGAGAAAAGAGATTGTGGAGATCAAGGTTCTTATGATGTAGAATAGATGGCAAATGTCTCTTGTCAGGCCTTAAAAGGTGCCAGGATCTTAGTTAAATCTCTCTTGGATCAGGAAAGTACTTAGAAAGAAGAGTCCTCAAAAGCAATTGCAACAAAACCAAAAATTGATAAGTGGAACCTAACTAAACTGAAGACTTTCTGTGTAGCAAAAGAAACTATCAACAGAGTATTCAGACAACGTATGGAATGGGAGAAAATATCTGCAAACTATGTATCCAACAAAGGACTAATATTCAGACTCTATAAGGAACTTAAATCAACAAGAAAAAAAACCTCATTAAAAAGTGGGCAAAGGACATGAACAGGCACTTCTCAAAAGAAGACATGTGAGTGACCCAAAAATCTATGAAAAAATGCTCCACATCACTAATTATCAAAGTAATGCAAATAAAAACCATAATAAGACACCATCTCATACCAATCAGAATGGCTATTACTAAAAAGTCAAAAAATAACAGACATTGGTGAGGCTACAGAGAAAAAGGGAATGGCTATACATTGTTGGTGGGAATGTAAATTAGTACAGCCACTGTGGAAAGCAGTTTGGGGATTTCTCAAAGAACTAAAAATAGAGCTACCATTTGACCCAGCAATCCCACCACTGGGTATACACCCAAAGGAAAATAAATTATTCTACCTAAAAGACACATGCACTCATATGTTCATTGTAGCACTATCACAATAGCAAAGACATGGAATCAACCTAGGTATCCATAAATGGAGGATTGGATAAAGAAAATGTGGTACATATACACCATGGAATACTATACAGCCATAAAAAAGAATGAAGTTATGTCCTTTGTAGCAACATGGATGCAGCTGGAGGCCATTATCCTGAATGAATTAATGCAGAAATAGAAAACCCAATTGATATGGTTTGGTTGTGTCCCGACCCAAATCTTACCTTGAGTTGTAGTTCCCATAATCTCCATGTGTCGTGGGAAGGACCCAGTGGAAAGAAATTTAATCATGAGGATGGTTACCGTTGTGCTGTTTTCATGAGTGAGTGAGTTCTCATAAGATCCAATGATTTTACAAGGGGTGTTCCCCACTTTTGCTCAGTACGTCTCTTCCTGCCGCCATATGAAGAAGGACATGTTTGCTCCCTTCTACCA
This sequence comes from Pongo abelii, assembly GCF_028885655.2. NCBI lineage: Eukaryota > Metazoa > Chordata > Mammalia > Primates > Hominidae > Pongo > Pongo abelii. The sequence goes on along the minus strand of NC_085928.1, from coordinate 138,087,542 downwards.
TAATTGTAAGTTTCCTGAGGCCTCCCTAGCCATGCTGAACAGTGAGTCAATTAAACTGCTTTCCTTTATAAATTACCCAGTCTCGGGTATGTATGTATTAGTAGCTTGAGAAAGGTTAATACACAAATATTGCATGTTCTCACTTATAACTGGGAGCTAAATCTTGGGTACACATGCACATAACGATGGTAACCATAGACACTGGGAACTCCAAAAGGAGGGAGAAAGAGGGGCAAGGGCTGGAAAACTTCCTATTGAGTACTATGTTCACTATCTGGAGATGGGATCAATAGAAGCCCAAACCTCAGCATCACACAATATACTCTTGTAACAAACCTGCACATGTACCCCCTGAATCTATAATAAAAATGGGCATTAAAAAAAAATAGCAGAATAGTAACAGAATAAATCAGCAATTCCCAACATATGCATATAGTATACAATATAGCCGGTTGCTGTCAGTTGGTTCTAAAAAGCATGCCCTCTACAGAGTGTGGGTGAGGGAGAGTCGTATGTGTACCCATGCAGAATACAGACCCCTCTGCTTCCTCCTCTGTAAAAGTGCTTTCTAGGGCTGTTATAAGGATTCAAGGGTTAATGCATAAAAATCTTGGCTCTGTGGCTGGCATGTGTTAGCCACTATTCTTAATATTCTTGCTATTGGAAATTTTTGGCTGATTGTAACTGGTGCTTTCAATAGCCATCAGCTGCACAGAGTCAAGAGACTCTGGAATTAGCATCTTTGGTATTGGGTCATAGTCTTGACTTGACCCAAAAATCACCCATGGGAAGTTGGGTTTGAAGATTTTATAAAATCTGTACCTACCTCTAGACTCCCAGAATGTTTGCTCTGGGAGAAACCTTAGAACATTTCTTGCTTATCCTCCTCTTTTGTAGAGAAGGAAACCCAGGCTCCCAGAGGTAAAGTCATTTGAGATCCCACAGCCTGAGCCTGTCAAATTCAGACCTAAAACATGAGGAGTCGGTTAAAATACGCCCATAAAAATCTTTGCTTGGCATTTCTAGGGATCTTCCTTGTTGCTGTTCAGTATTTGAGCAGAAAGTCTTGTAATATGGTGGCTGCGCAGGGTGGCTCACAGCGTAACCCCAGCACTTTGGGAGGCTGAGGCTGGCGGATAAATTGAGGTCAGGAGATTGAGACCAGCCTGGCCAACATGGTACAATCCCGTTTCTACTAAAAATATAAAAAATTAGCTAGGTGTGGTGGTGGCTACCTGTAGTTCCAGCTACTCGGGAGGCTGAGGCAGGAGAATGGCATGAATCTGGGAGGCAGAGCTTGCAGTGAGCGGAGATTGCGCCACAGCACTCCAGCCTGGGTGACAGAGCTAGACTCCGTCTCAAAAAAACAAAACAAAACAAAACAAAACAAAAAACCACAAAAGCAAAAACAAAAAATTTGTAATATGGTACACTAGAACAAAACAAGGCAAAACTTAAGGCTTTGGTTGGACCACATTGGATACGAGAGAGAAACACGCTTCAATCCTGTTGGCTCCTACAGAAAGTAAGCAGGTTGGGACTCAGGAGTAAGCTGAGGAGCTGGGGGACCCTTTGCTGCTCAGTGGCAGCTGGCATTGAATAAGAGTGATGATTGGATGAGGTGTGCCCTGGGGGAGCAGAAAAGCACATTCTGTGGGATCCAAAGTGAAAGCCCTCTGCTCTCCTGGCAAGAGAAGCGGTAAACAGAAGCAGCTGAGTTTGAAATGAGGCTTCCCTGGGACTTGTTCATCTCACTCTAGTTCTCCCAACTGCCCCTTCCCTTCCTCAGGAGGACAAAGTGGGGACCAGGAGGAGAAGGGGGCGGGTGTGGGCAGGGGAGGAGGAGATGGAGGTGTGGCATTAGGAGATGGATGGATGGCAGTTCCGTAGTTAAAGGGAGGGAAGGGGAGGAACAAAGCAAGGGGGGATCAAAACAGACTGGAATAATTGTGACAGTTTATTGATATAAACTTTGATGGAAACAATAAGTGAAGCACGTCCGATTTATTTTCTCACTCTGCCTGGGGGACAGACGCATGATTATCCCTGAAGGATACCAGAATATGCCACCCCCGAGTATGCCTCTTTGCCATATGGGTTTTTGAGCTACTGAGCATTGAAAATCAGCAGATTCAGGAAAAGCTCTAAAAACAGGGCACAAGTTTTCTCTTTGTAAAGGAAATTTACATTTATAAAGGAAATTTCCATTTGAAAAAGTTATCTTCCTCTCCCTTACCTAAAAGAGGACTCTTAACAATTATTATCAATGGAGAAAGCACTGACTTAAATCTGCATTACAAACCTTATTAAACAACTATTGTTTACCCTACTTCATAGTCACCTTTTCATAACTTGCTTCTCTTGCCCTGAAGCCTCAAACTCCTTTTCCTTTATCTAGCTTAAGATGGCACAGAAGCCCAAAAACTAACCACCCCTTTGGGTTACTTATCACTGGATGCTCCCACGTGTATGCCCAATGCACATGTTAATAAACTGGCTTTTTTTCCTTGTTAATCTGTCCTTTGCTACTCTAATTCACAGGGCCTCAGCTGGAGAACCCAAGATGGGTAAAGGAAAAAATTTTTTTTTCCTTTCTTACATCCCCATTACCCAGACTAATGTCAGAGATTCAACAAGCTTAAGGAATTTGCCCAGAGTCACAGCCTCTCTAGATTGGAAAGCTAGGATTCAAACCAAAGCCAATAGTCTCCAAAGCCATTATGAGCTCCCACTCACTGGACCTTAGCCCCCTAACCCTGTAGAGAATTGGAAATATGTCCATTCAAGGCAGACAAACAGTGGGTGAACTAGGCTAGGAAGAGAGGAACATGTATCTTGCTTGATAGGAAAAGTTTACTGAGAGGTTGAAGAAAGTTCCAGGGAGTAGATGTGGTCATGGATCTGCCTCTTTTTAAAGAAAAAAATAAGAGGATCTCTCAAAGCATCCTGAGGGCATCTGCTATGAGAAAAGGAGAAGTGGGGCAGAGGGCAATAAACTCCTTAGGGTCCTGGGTCCAGACACTAGGGGCAGTGGTGGACTCTACAGTCGGAGAGCCGCAGCTTTCTCTGTGCAAAACTCTACTGACCAGGACCGTGAGAAAGAGGCCTGACCCTACCAGGAAGGAAGTTACAGCCTCCTGAAGGGTAAGGTATTGTAAGCAGACAGGGAGGGTCTCCAGGGACTATAGGAATTTAACCAGCTTGAGTAATCAGCCCGTTTTACAGCCCCTTGCCCTGCAGCCTGTTTTTTTTCCAAACACTGTGTGGAATACGGTCATCTAGTTGCCTGGAACTAGTTCCTGATAACCCCGGCAACTTATAGATGAACGTGAGTGAACTTTCTTCATAACCATGCTAAAGTTTCCCCTGCGGGAGGAGGGAGGAGCTGTAGCTTCATGACCATAATGTGCGACCTCTGTGCTGGTATGATGACTCACGGTGTCTGCACCACAGGGGACCCTTTTATTTTTTTTTTTTAGACAGAGTTTCGCTCTCGTCGCCCAGACTGGAGTGCAGTGGCACGATCTCAGGGCTCACTGCAACCTTTGTCTCCCGGGTTCAAGCGATTCTCCTGCCTCAGCCTCCTGAGTAGCTGGGATTACAGGCACCCACCACTATGTCTGGCTAATTTTTGTACTTTTAGTAGAGACGGGGTTTCGCCATGTTGGCCAGGCTGGTCTCGAACACCTGACCTCAGGTGATCTGCCCGCCTCAGCCTCCCAAAGTGCTGAGATTACAGGCGTGAGCCACCGTGCCCGGCCTAAGGACCCTTTCTATACATACAGTGATGCACCCTATCGCCTCTCCATTCCCCCATAAAATCTTTCCCTCTGGGAGACACTACTTTGGAGAACACTCCTGGTGCACCCCTTACTTGTGACAAGTAATAAAACTCCTATTGATCAAAACTTGCATTCTTGTGGAGAGTCCTTTCTTACTCACCAGGCAAAGAAACCCCGGGTTTATTCAGGTAGTAGTACACACATAAACACTAGTCACACAAGTACCTTTGAACAGAGTCAGATTGAGCCTTACTGTCATTAAAAAGAGAGAGAAGTTACTTATGATGGGCTTATAAGGAAAAACTTCACTGATGATATAGTATCTGAAAAATGTGGGCGCCTTGACCCAAAGAATACAGAGATATTCCAGACAGAGGAAAGGGCTGGAATTTAGACAGCATGGACAGTGTGTGTTGTGGACTAAATGTTTGTGTCTCCCCAAAATTCATATACTGACATGCTAATAACCAATGTGATAGTATTTGGAGGTGGGGCCTTGGGAAGTAATTAGGCTTAGAGGAGGTTATGAGGGTAGGGCCCTCATGATGGGATTAGTGCCCTTATAAGAAAAGGAAGAGGCACAAAGTTAGTCTGTCTCCACCATGTGGGGATACAGTGAGAAGGCAGCATCTGTGGACCATGAGGAGAGCCCTCACCGAGAACCATGCTGGCCTTCTCATCTCAGACTTGCAGCTTCCAGACTATGAAAAATAAATGCTTGTTGTTCAAGCCACCCAGCCTGTGGTATTTTGTGATAGCAGCCAGAGCTAAGACAATGTGTAAGGAGAGCCGTGAGCAATTTCATTTTGCTTGACTACATCAGTGAGGTGACAAAAGTGGCAAGCAAGACAGAGTGGAGTGAAATGGGAGGGCTATGAAGGTCACTTTATTTTGAGGCAATAGAGACACACTGAAAACTTTTGAGGATGACATAAATCCTTTGCTTAGGAAGATTAATCTTACTCTTCCCATTCTTTTGCGGCACGGAAGGTCAGAGCCTGAAGGCAGGAGGACCATCAAGCAGGCTTCGGCAACAGTTTTGTAGAAGAGCCGATGAGGTTCAGCACAAAATATGAGCCAAATATGTGTGTCCTTTTCAGGTGGAAGCATTTAGGAGCCAGAGCGAGCTTCTCCATATGCTTTTTATATCTGCTGTCATGGCCAGCAATGTTCCAAATAGTGCAGGCATCTCTGAAAGGGTCCTGAAGTGGGGGTGAGGAGGAGAGCCTCCTGCCAGCATGCAATGGCCACATAGTGTAAAGAAAATAAAGCTTTGATGTTTGAAGCCACTGAGATTTGGGAGTTGTTTTCTAGCAGCATAACCTGATCTATCCTGACTAATATAAGAACCACATACTTATGAAGGCATTCGGTCAATTCAGGACTCATTGATTGCATGCTTACTCTGTGCCAGGCACTGTGTTAGATGCTGGGGATACCATAGTGAGCAAGACAGACATGGTTACAAGGGACTGATTAGGAAAAGAGAAAAGACAGCAGGAGTGGGGGGTGAGAGGACCTAACATTAGGGAACCAGAAGAGGACCCACCATTAGGGAACCAGAAGAGGACCCAGATGGTACAGGCTCTAGGAAGGCCCTTAAGAACAGGAGAACACAGCATGAGCCAAAAGCGGGACAGCAGCCTGTGTCAGTCTCAGACTCGCAAGAGAACTGAAGGAGCCAGAAGCACTGGGTGCTGGACTAAATTTCCCCAGGCTTGTTCCCCTAGTGCAGTCATTCCTGAAGTGTGGTCCCAGGCCAGGAGCATCAGCATCACCTGGGAACTTGTTAGGAGTATAGAATCCCAAGCCTTACCACAAACTTACTGAATCAGGGCAGGGACCCAGTGATCTGTGTTTTAACAAGCCCTCCAGGCAACTGCAGTTGGATGATCACTGCTCTGGTGCATCCCTCTTAAAGGATGTGACCAACTTCTTTAACAGAGCAGTGAGGAGCTCCTGCGGCCGCTAGCTCTGTGGTGAGAATTACTGTTAGTAATAAAGTCCCTGCGGTCATCTCAGAAGATAAAAGACTCCAGAGGGGGCACTGGAAGGGCAAGGATGCTGTGTTGGGGTGACAAAGGGCAAGACCTCAAGGAGCAGCTGGAGAGCCGCTGTGGAAATAGGGCTTCTGTTGGGACTCACAGATCATTTATCAGGCTGGGCACCCTGATTGCTTGGAGGTTCCCTATTTCTGGTGTGGGTCAGACCTGGGGAGGAGCAAAGCTGCATTCTGAAAGATATGCAGGTTCTAGCTAAGGGAAGAGAATATAGAAGAACGCTCTAGACACAAAGCAGGTGCCTGGGAAGAAGCAAGTGTTGCTTGAAGAATGCCAACTGTTAAACACATCAGTGTGCCTCAAGCACAGTGCATGAGGGAGCATGTGTGACATAAGGTGGGGGCAGATAGGAAGATGCTAGGTCACACGGGTCCATATAGGACATACGTGGATTGGAGGGAGACACTCGGGGGAAGTGAGTTATCTGGATGACAATCAATATTTCTAACTCAGAGTAGAGGATCTGTTACATTCAGTACATGAGTTCTGTAATTAATTAATTCCCTATAAATGAAACTCCTTCATAACAATGATATCATGATAAAACCAATAGCAACAACAAAGAAATGGTATAGCCTACCTGCATTAGCAAATAAAAAACACTGTATCACATAAAAAGCAATTCTTCAAAGAGATAATTGCTGTCATTTATTGAGAACTTACTCCAAGATGGGCAGCTCTATGTACAGACAATATACATGTAGTCATTCATTTATTCTTTATAACAAACCTGTTCTTTGTAGGTAGAGTAGTCTCTGTATTTTAAAATTGGGAAAATGAAACTCACTGGCTTAGTTACCCAGCTAGGTAATGCCAAGGAAGGAGGCAAACCCAGTTCCCTGATTCCAGTTTCCAGGCTCTGAGCCACTCAGGCTTTTTTGTCTCTAGTGATCTGTGGAATCCAACAAATGGCCTGTGGGTTTGGAGTTGGCAGGGGCACAAAGAAGGCAGCTGTGGTTCTCTGGCATGGGATGGGATTAGGGAGCTCTGACCCTGAATGTCCATCTGTTTCTTTTTACCTCTAACTTAGATCTGAACAGCCTATGAGAAGTTAGCCCAGGGTCATCTGTCACGACCTCTTAATTACGTATCTGTGCTATTTTATAAAAATGAAAGGCCTCGTCAATATCAGATAATTATTTTCACAAATGAGATCAAATATCAGAATTAAATATTTTACAAATCTGAAGAGTCTCTTAATGCCCTTGGGTTTTCTTGGGTAATATCAACCTCTCATTATAATCTGGTGTTGCTCAAGAAAAGCTGAGAAACAATCTGCTGTGAAGGACAAGCTAGAATTTTATTTCAATAATGAATGTTGCAGAAATAGACAGCATATGCCATCTCCCACGGATTGCACAGCCTCGGCCCCTGCTTTTGTGGCTTCACTTCTGTGTTCCTGCTCTTCGTTTCTTCCTCCCCCTCTATCAATGGAGTAAAACATTCCTTCCTCTTTTTCCATATAGATCCATTACATCTAAACCCAGTCCCCTCAGAATCTCTCCCTAAACCCCTAATATTCAGCATCAGTCAGGATGGTCTATGTTATACTATGGTAACAAACAACCTGCCAATGTTAGTGGCTTAAAACAACCAAAGTTATTTCTTGCTCATGATATAGTTCATTATAGGCCATCTGGGGCCTTTGTTCTACATCATTCTCTGTCAAAGCCACAAGTTGATGGATGCCCCACTACCCAAAATATTGCTGTCAACATGGCAGGTGAAAGGGAACGTGGCTAATTTTCTTACTGACTCATAAGGCCTTCCATGTGCCATTTCCACTCACAGGTCCACGCCTAACTTCAAGAGGAATAGTTCATCCTACCATATACCAGGAGGAGGAGACACAGAAACATCAGTGAACAGCACTCATGACTAGCACATACCCATAAAAGTTTATCAAAATATTTTCTCAAACAAAAGGATAAAATTCTGGCACTAGTATCTGACAGAATACATTTTTTCCCATCTCATTACACACATTATTAAACACCCAAGAGAGACTCTGTTTTTCTTTCTCTCAGAAGTGGCCTGGGCACACAGGGGAACAGAAGAAGAAAAAGAAGGGGAGCACCAATATATGTCAGACACTGTGGTGGGAACTTTACCTATGTTGTCTCTCTTAATACCAACAAGGCAGCAAGGTAACTATTTTACATTTCAGTTCATAATGAGAAATCTGAGCTTCAGAGAGGATAAGTGTGCAGTGAAGAATTAATCTTACCTGAGGAGAGGCCTGGCCTTTGTCTCAGGTCCTGGCAGGGGTTGGAAGTAGTGGAGGGACTCTGGGTAACCCCTAATCCCTTGGAATTTACTGAGTGATAGGAATGTCTTTGTTATTCATGGTGGACCCCTTGGACCACACATGATAGTTTATGCTAATGAGATGGCTCTGCGTGGGTCTGGCCATGCAAGAATCACATCTAACTGTGTGATTAGATGGTTGGGATATCAGCCAGGTGATATCTGCCCAACCTCTGGGAATGGAGGGGGCTGGAGTTTGAGTTCAACCACATGGGCAATGACTCAATTATTGTGGTAATGAAACCCCAATATGCCAGTGAGGCTTAGGTGAGTTTCCAGGTGTGAAAGGAAAATAAATCTTTGGGCTCCAAAATCACTAAGTTAAAGGGAAAAGTCAAGCAAGGAACTGCCTAGGAGAAACCTGCCTCCCATTCTATTCAAAGTCATCCCTCTGCTCACTGAGATAAATGCATATCTGATTGGCCACTTTGGAAAGGCTAATCAGAAACTTAAAAAGAATGCAACCATTTGTCTCTCACTTACCTATGACCTGGAAGCCCCGCCCCTCTTCAAATTGTCCTGCCTTTCCAAACCAAACCAGTGTTTGTCTTACATATGTTGATTGATGCCTCATGTCTCCCTAAAATGTATAAAACCAAACTGTGCTCTGACCATCTTAGGCTCATGTCTTCAGGACTTCCTGATGCTGTGTCACAGGCATACATCCTCAACCCTGGCAAAATAAACTCTCTAAATTAACTGACCTGTCTCAGATTTGTGGGGTTCACATTTTGGTAACATGAAGGGATTGTGAGTGGAGGTACCCTTGACTTTTGACAAATCTCCTGTCGGTGCTTGGCACCAGCATGAGCTGTCTATATAGCTCAAACCAACAGGACAATTTGCTGAGGCCTGGAAGCACCTCCTCCAGAGAATCCCTGATTGCCCACAATTTGGTCAAGACCTAAAGTTTATTTTGCTGTCTAATTTCCTTTTTTTGGAATTTACTTGCTTCCAACACAAGGAAGGCAAGTTTTTCCTGCTTCCATGACAATAGCAAGCAGGTTACTCCTTTATGGAGTTTGAGCTTGCTTCCAACAGGGAAGATGAATATTTTTTTTTCCTGCGTCTAGAATGGTAGAGAACAGTCTTCAGCCTAAGATCCATCCCTAGGTAAGTAACTGAATTGGGGTTTGTCTTGGCTAAAGTTAAGATTAACAACCATCTGGTCTTAATTTCTCCTTACCATTAGAGTGCTCAGTAATTGTATAAATTTTGCAATCCTTTGTTTTTTCGCTTAACTGTTTTTGTTGTTGTTGTTGTTTCTTTGTTTCTGTTCTTGTTGTTGTTTCTTTGTTTCTGTTTTTGTTGTTGTTTCATCTTTTTCCAATTGAGTTTGACCAACTCTATCCAACTTGATCAAATCTGAAGCAAAGTTCCAAATTATGGGGAACAAAGCTTCTGAAGTGGTTAAATTCCACACACAAAAAGGTGGTATGGTTGGGGGAAAAAAATGGCCAGCAAAAAGAAAAAAAAAAAAAAAAGGAAAGATTTTTTATTTTGACTACTTAAGGCACTTTATTTACATAACAAGGCCACCTTTTTGCTAGCCAGGCCAAACTGAAACAACAATCGCTGTTGCCCCATGCTGCAGTTCCCTTGCTAAGCATTCTGCCTCTTTTTTTTTTTCCCCACCATGACAGCCTGGGTTTAGTTCCTAAATCAAGCCCTTTCTGCTTTGATACTTGGTACTTCTGAAATAGCAGCAATTTGCCCTAGCTGAAATACGGTAATGAGGTTTTAAACGATCTTTTTAAAGGAGCTTAATGGTTAAAAGTCAGCTTAATTAAAAGCTAACATCCAAGATGCATGTGCATACGTGTGCATGTGTGTGTTAGTATTTAAAAGGCCTTCGTGTTGTTTTCTTTTTCTCTCCTCGGACTTTGTCTATTTTTTGAGCAAAAGTTTTTTTCTCCTCCGTTGACTGAATTCTGTTTTCTTCATTTATTTCTGCTGTCTCTCCTTTCTCCTGCACCTTCTGTTGCATGAGGGACCTAAAATAGCTTATAATAGCTGGGGTTCCTTAAAGAAAATGGAGAAGGTGCCAGGCTCCCTTTTGGGGAGAAATCTCTATTTTTCCTTACAGAATCCTAAGAGTGTAAATAGACAAGTTTGTCTCAGCTTTTAAACTGCTTGGCTTTTGTATTGTGTTATCTGATTTTTGACTAAAATAGTTACTGCAACAGAGGCTTTTCTTGGGTTTTTAAGGAAGAGTGTAGTTTAGACACTTAGAAATGCCTTTGTTTTTAAAAAAATTTTTTTAAGTGCACTGCAAAAACAACACATGGTCTAGCCTCATAATAATTCTTGCCTTGGGAAACCCAGGATTCAGTATGGGCTCTGCCCAGAGCTCAGAGATCCATTTAAAAGAAAGGTAGTCCCTATCTAAATAAAACTGGTCTCCTTATACAGTCCTACGATAGATTTCCATAATTTTATGTTTGATTTGGCATCCATCTTTAGTATCCCTCTAACACACCAGACTTTTTCTCTCCATACCTTATAATGTAAAGTTTGCTATTTGATTTTCACCTGAGTTGTTTCCTTTAATATGCAAATGTAAGGCTATTTAGCTGACAACTGCCCAGGATTGGGAAACAGGTTATCAAGAATCTGAAAGTCCAAGATAGGAAAAAAAAGAAAAGGTTTCTATGCATCTATAAGATGTACTTCTATTGGCATGCCTAATATGTCTATATATTTATGTGTTGTGTACATAGTGTTTTAGTACCGAAAATATATATAAAAAAGCTCTAATTAATTGGCTTAAAGAAAAATAAAAGTACTTAAATCAAATACTTTATCAGAAAAGGAAAGACTAGTCAAATGCTTTTTCAAGTTTACGTGACTTAAGTAAAATCTTTAATGAATAAGCTAGCTTTAAAAGGATTGGTAAAGTAATATTAAAAATGTCTTAAGAATTGCCAGCATACATTTTTGTTTGCATATATTGATCAAGAAATTTCATACTTATCCCTGCCAAATACTGTAGGGGTCAAAATTTGGCATAGGAGTTATAAAACTGTAAACCAAGCCCAAAACAGAATGATCCTTGCTTGTGTAATCTTTAATAAATAAGACATTGACATTGGTTTAATACAAATAGCTACATCTTGAATTTAGTAAGTTTACCATAACTTCTAATCTTGTGGTTTTAGACAGTCTAGTCCACAGGCAATGAGGTTTGTTTTGGGAAAGGACTTTTATCATCTTTATTTCAAAGCTAAACTATCAACTAATTTCCTCCAAAAGTTAGTTTGGCTGATGCCCAGGAATGAACAAGGACAGCTTGGAGGTTAAAAGCAAGATGGAGCCAGTTAGGTCAAATTTTTTTCACTGTCTTGTTATAATTTTGCAATGGTAGTTCCATAACCTTAAATGATGACTATTGCATTTTTCATAAATAATCTAGGTAAATAATTAGGTAAATGTAATGGGATAAATACTTGTATACAAACTCATCATAATTTAGAATCTAAAGTTATATTACATTAAATGATAGATATTTAATTAAGCATTTTCCAATAAAAATATATTCATAGAAAAACATTCTTCTAAAAAAAGTGTGTTCTTTTTAAAAAAAAGTGAACAATTTTTGTCTAATTCAAAGCTTATTTAAAGATCATATATAAAACAAGGTAAAAGGAACTAGGAAATAAGAGAGATGTAAAAAAAGTTATAAAAATAAAGAGGGGTTTTTTGGTAAGAAAGCTTAAAGAGAAATAATTTCATTAAGAAAGAATCTTGTATGGTAAATTTAGTCCTAGAATAAAATGACTAGTTGTTTAAGAAAGAGGGATGTTCAGGACAACAACCAGAAAGTCCAAGCATGTCATGAACAGTCTGTGTAAATCACAGTAAGGATTTATTTTAAAAAAAACAAAAAACAAAAACAAAAAACTTTTATATGATCAAGTTGTGAATAAACAAAAGGAAATTATAATGATTTTCCTAGAGATTGGGCTTGATGTAAAAAAATTCTTATATACTAAATAATTGGATAGAACAATGAAATTTTCTTAAGGGATTGACTTAGTCATAATTTATTATCAGAGATTTAATTTTGTTTTAACCCAAAGTTCAACTTTTATTGCATCTCACTGTTGTCAGTTTTCTCTCCCCTTTTAAAAGATGAGAAATAGTAATGCTCTTCTTCAACTCATTTTCAGCTCATATTAGTTTTCTTCCTTAAGTTCTGTTTATTGTGGCCTGATGCTAACAATGTTTTCTTAAGGTTCTAAAGGAAATGTTTTCTTCTAACATAATATTCTGTGCAGTGCAGAAGGTTTCTTTTGCCTTTTGGTAACTGGCCTAACAGATTTTGCAGTTTATCAAAACAATTCCTATGTCATTATTATTATAAGTTTTGGTTTGTTTAGAAGAGATTAAAAATTTTTTAAATTAAGGTTATTACATCTGTATATCTCTATATATGCACTGTTAAAGTACTTTTGACATTGAGTTATAGGGCTTTGGCTCCCGGGTCTAAAAAGGACACCAAGTCCTTCCAAATTTTAAACACTGACAGCAATTAAAGCCCCATCTTCAGGCCCAGTAGAAGATACCAATTGAAATAAACTGCCTTCCTGAGACACAGGGCCAGAAATACAAGCTGTTCAGCTCCTCAAGGCCCATGGAGTATCGTGCAAGAGGTGGACATGTGAGATTGTAAGAGCTGATTTTGAGAGATAAAATAAGTTCAGTTTCTCTATAAATTATTTATTAATGTCAAAAGCACACTGATGCAAGACCAGTATATAGGCCCCTGTGTCAGATTAACAAGGTTTTCTTGAAGCATTAACTGACTCCTTAATAAAGGTTATAAAGTTTATAAAAGGCTTATGGAAGTTATGTCTTATGGTCAAGATTAAAATTTTATAGATTGTTTATAAAATTTTGAAAAACAAATTGAATTGGCTTCATGCTGTTTCTTTTAGGGCTTACTGATTGGAAAATGAAGTCTCCCCTCAAAGAAGGAAGTTTTTTGCCTTTTTTTGATATCCTTATCACTTTGGTTAAATGAATGACTTAGTTGACAATGACATATGATCCTATTTTGTGATATCAAGTGTTTTAAACTTTTGATATTCGACAAACTTCCCAAAATCAAATTATAAATGTGCCTCTTTCTGACCTAATTAATCCTTTAAGATATTAGTTCCCTAAAGTCCAAAAATAACATACTTGGCTTATTTGGTATAAAAATTATACAGGAAGCATTGTCATATATGATTTGGCTTTCTTTGGGCTGCATTTGTATAAATGTTATTCATATGTGTTCCAAAATTATGGAAAACTCCTATAATTCTGATATGACTTAGTGTACATTATCAGTAATAATTATAATTGTTATTGTGTGCCGTAGAGGTAATAAATTTCCTTGTCAATTGTTTCTTTGACTATGGCTGCCCTACAGCCTTTTGTCATCCACTGAAAATTGTTGCCTTGTTTTGGTCCTCCTCAGAAGGTGGTTTTATAATCAGCTGTAAAACCCTAACAGGTGCTCTTGAATGCAGGTTTCTGTTAACTTTTGGAGATTATGACATCAGAATAGAAGAAAAAATTTCAGGACTCATGGAGACCTGAAATGTTCATGAATATCAAGCAGTATAGGAATTAACTGCATGGACTGAACTAATAGAAGACTGAAGTAATCATTTTGATTTTTTGCTTAAAACATTGTTGATCCTTTGTTTTCTTTTTTTCAGAGTGAAGAAAGCCTTTCTTTTGAGCTATTGACAGCTTTTAACAAGTTAGTATACTCCTTTGAACAAAATTTGCAACATATTTCTTTTCTCTCTACCTGATTTCTCCAGAATTTGGAAACTATTTGTGAGTATTCTTAACTTATGGCAATAGAGTTATTTGCATAAGTGCAATAAGAATCTGTTTTCATTTGTAACAGGACACAATTGGAGAAACTGGTTATTTTACCAAGGCTTTGAATGGAATGGTGTGCTTTCCTTTAAGGAATCAAACTTGACTTTCAGAGCCAATAAAACCCCTTTGGAAAAACTGGCCTCATACCTTGTCTACACAGTCCCTGTTCAGGGTTCTGATCTATGGTAGTAAAGTATGTCACTTTCTGACAGGCCCAGGAGCCCCAAGTTTATCTTGGAACCTCAAGAGGAGAGGATCACCCAACTTATAAGTATTTGATGGTACATATCCATGGCTGGGCTCAGCTTTAAAAAAGTTTTATCTGAGATTCCTTCTGTGGAACAAAGTTCCATCAAAGCCAATTTAAAAGCCTATGTAAAAAATAATTATTCTTGCTGCACTATACACAAATAATTAGACCAAATATAATAAAGAAAACCAGTCCTCCCATGATATGTCTTTAATAAAAATGGGAAACTGGAGAGAGAAAAATTACGTTTGAAAAACTATAGTACACCTGTTGTTAGATTTTAGTCTTGCATAATGTTTTTCAATTTTTATTATTTTCTACAGTTTTGACTGAATTCTAATTTTTCTTGGCTACAAGTCTTTAAAATAATGTTTTCAACTTTTCCTTCCTTTTTCCCTATTTTTCCTAATTTGGAGTCACTGAAAACTAAGCTGTGCTTTTGTAAAGCCATGCAAACTGAAGCTAGACAACTTAAACTTCAGAAGAAAATAATGGCAACCTGTTTACATCATAAGCTACTTTCATACCTGCCTACTGAAGTATGGACTACAGGGTAACGTGGCCTATATCAGTTTTTCAAGATTGTTATTTTGTTTGTTGTTGTTTTTATCCCTTCTTCCCCCTACTTTCTCTTCATGGGACATGAGACTTCACAACCTGCTAAAAATTAGTTTTTCTAAGAACTTGAGACTTACTTGTCTAGGAATAAACTGTCCTCGCCATGAGAGATCAGATGAAGTCTAAGACCAGAGATTCATTTTCTTCTTAAATGCTTTCTCCAAAAGATTTTACAAAGAAAAAGGGGGAAATAGAGAAGGAAAATAAATCTTTGGGCCCCAAAATCACTAAGTTAAAGGGAAAAGTCAAGGGGGGAACTGCCTAGGACAAACCTGCCTCACATTCTATTCAAAGTCCATCCCTCTGCTCACTGAGATAAATGCATGTCTGATTGCCCGCTTTGGAAAGGCTAATCAGAAACTCAAAAAGCATGCAACTGTTTGTCTCTCACCTACCTATGACCTGGAAGCCCCCTTCCTACTTCAGGTTTTCCTGCCTTTCCAGACTAAACCAATGTTCATCTTACCTATGTTGATTGATGTGTCATGTCTCTCTAAAACATATAAAACTAAACTCTTCAGGAGGTCCTGAAGACATGTGCTCTGACCATCTTGGGCACATGTCTTCAGGACCTCCTAAGTCTGTGTCACTGGTGCACATCCTCAACCTTGGCAAAATAAACTTTCTAAATTAACTGAGACCTGTCTCAGATTTTTAGGGTTCATAGAGGGTTGGTAATATTCCATACTTGGGTGAGTTTCCAGGGTTGGTAATACTCCATACACGTACTGCTACACATGGATGCCGGAGGACACAGAATCCTGAGGAAACAGACATTTCATGTTTGGAGCCCTCCCACTCCCAGATTCCTCCCATGTGTCTCTTCCTTTGAGGGATTCTGATTTGTATCCTTTTTGCTATAATAATACTGTTATGATCAAAGTATAGTTCAAAGTATAGATAGCTTTCCTGAGTTCTGTAAGTCATTTAGCAACTTATTGAACATGAAGGAGTTTGTGGGGACCCTTGAATTTGCAGCCAGCTGGTCTGAAGTGAGGATGACCCTGGGGACCCACAAACTTGTGGCTAGTGTCAGAAGTCTTGGATAGACTTCGCAGTCTGGGAGGACCTTGCCTTTCACCTCAAGTTTGGATAACTCCAGATATTAAATAACATACCTAAGGCCACACAGCTACGAAGTGTTGGAGCTGGGATTTGCACCTTGGTGTCTCTGTTACAATATGTCCAGGCAGGAGCTCAGTTTTGTAACCACAGCCCCCACCCCAAAACCCCCCAGCATATAACATGTGACTGTCACTGTCATTAATCTATACTGTCCTGTTTCTCATTTCTGAGTATAGAGAAGAGGTTTTCATCTGGGGCAGTTTTGTCCCCCCATAGAATATTTGGTAATGTCTGGAGGCATCTTTTGGGGAGGATCCCACTGGTATCTAGTGGGTAGAGGCTAGGGATGCTACTTAGCATCCTATAATGCACAGGTCAGCCCTCCCTCACAACAAAGAGTTATCCAGCTTAAACATCAACCATGCTGAGGTTGAGAAACCCTAGTATAGAGGTATGTTCTGTGCTGGAATTGCATAAGTGAGAGAACCGCCTTCTGTATTAGTCTGTTTTCACACTGCTCTAAAGAAATACCCAACACTGGGTAATGTATAAAGGAAAGAGGTTTAATTGATTGACAGTTCCCCATGGTTGGGGAGGCCTCATGAAACTTACAATCATGGTGGAAGGGGAAGCAGGCTTGTCTTACATGGTGGCAGGTGAGAAAGAGAGTGAGTGTGAACTGTCACACACTTATAAAACCATCAGATTTCATGAGATCTCACTCACTATCATGAGAACAGCATGGGGGAAACTGCCCACATGATCCAGTCACCTCCCTCCCTTGACATGTGGGGATTACAGGTCCCTCCCTTGACACATGGGGATTATAATTCAAGATGAGATTTGGGTGGGGACACAGAGCCAAACCATATGACCTTCTTATATGTGTTTCTCAATGCTCTGGGGAAGGATAACACCTAGAAATAACATGACAAATCAAAGTACAAGGTAATTAAGCTATGATCATCATTATTCTCTTAACTCCTGAGATGTAGCTTCAAGCAGGATATTCTTTCATAGGGGGAATGATAACGTTGGGGCTTCGAAAACAATACGCCAAAGTATGGTGCATTGGCATGCTGAGTACTTTGAACTGAAGGACATTGAAAGGACCTCAGAAGCAAAGTATCTTTCTGATCTTCTCCTGCCTTCCTGTCTCCTGCTCCCCTTTTGCCCCCAAGGCAGGTCATATAAACTAGAGCACATCTTTCCTAAGGTGGATTATATAAACTAGCAATACTACTCTAACCTTCCCCTGCCTTTCTGTGTAGGAGCTGACCACAAATAAATTCTATGACCTGCTTTGTCTGACCTGATAGTAGGTCATAAGACCCTCATTCCACAGGGGACCTGCCCTATACCTGGGAAGAAGGAATGCTGCACAGAAAGGCTCAGAAGAATCTGAACAGACAGGCTCTGCTGGGTTCCCCACTCAGTCTATTATCATCAGATTGTTCTCTCTTTTGTCCAATCACGTTTTTACACAGCCATCCATTCTTCATTGAACCGAAGCATAAAAATAGTTTTCCTGGGTCTTTGGGTCCTCATTTCTGTAGGCATCCAAGTCATGTGGAACTCTGATTAAATAAATCTGTTATGCTTCAGTTCCAGGATACATGTGCAGAATGTGCAGGTTTGTTACGTAGGTATAGATATATGTATGCCATGTATGCCATGGTGGTTTGCTGCACCTATCAACCTGTCACTTAGGTTTTAAGCCCCACATGCATTAGCTATTTGTCCTAATGCTCTCCCTCCACTAGTGCCCCATCCCTGACAGGCCCATCCCCGTGTCCATGTGCTTTGACTGTTCAACTCCCACTTATGGGTGAGAACATGTGGTGTTTAGTTTTCTGTTCCTGCCTTAGTTTGCTGAGGATGATGGCTTCCAGCTTCATCCATGTCCTAGCAAAGGACATGATCTTATTCCATTTTATGGCTGCATAGTATTCCAT
Source organism: Pongo abelii (assembly GCF_028885655.2). Classification (NCBI taxonomy): domain Eukaryota; kingdom Metazoa; phylum Chordata; class Mammalia; order Primates; family Hominidae; genus Pongo; species Pongo abelii. The sequence goes on along the minus strand of NC_085928.1, from coordinate 138,069,625 downwards.
GGTGTATATGTACCACATTTTCTTTATCCAGTCTATCATTGATGGGCATTTGGGTTGGTTCCATGTCTTTGCTATTGTGAATAGTGCTGCAATAAACATATGTGTGCATGTATCTTTATAACAGAATGATTTATATTCCTTTGTTGTTAACTCATCTTTTGAGAGTTGAGAGTCTGCCATGACCCTCATAATGGGTGAGGAAAGGTATCACACTTCCCACCCCTATAATAGTTGCCTCCTAGTTAAAGCTATTGTTCCTGTGGATAATATGTTAGTTTGAGTCCTCTAAGAAGGAGACTCCAAGACAAAATTAAATGTGCAAGAAATGTATTAAGGGAAATACTCATAAGAGAAAATAGGGAAGGACCATGGGAAGGCAGAAGGAAGACAGGAAGGTTGGGCAGAAGCATCTGAGGTTGCAGTATCATCCTTGTGAAAATGTGGTAAGGCTGTCAGAGTGTCCTTGTGCCAAAGTCACCCATCAGAGAAGTCCTGCATCTTGAGGCCTGCACGAGTATCTCTGCCTTTGCTCAATCCATGGCTGAGAGCAACCCATGGGAAGTGCAGCTTTGTGCAAATGCAGCAGTGGACATCTAAGTGCAGCACCTGGGGCTGTCAGTCAGTTTTGCTCACTGCAGTTGGAGATCACAGAGGCACATTCTCACAGCCACTGCAGCTAACAAGCACATTTCTCAAATTAGCATTTTTAGTGTGATATCTGGCTTTTCCTTTCAGACTCCTGAAATTACAAATAACTAGTTGCACCTGTTTTCCAAATTTACCACTTCTGCTCTCAGAATATAGATCAGAAAGTTTCATGTCTGTCTTTGAAAATTTTATTATTGCTAAAATCTAAGATGACTCAATAGCATCATTTGGAGTTGACCTGATCAGACCAGGACACACCATCCCCAAAATATAACTGTAGAAGACCAGAACCTGCCACCCCAAATATCCCTCTTTTGCATAAGGATTATTTTGAGTTGGTTATTTTGAGAAATTGCAGACAAAGGAGTTCCGAAAAGTTACCCTTTTGTAAGAGAAATTTGCATCTATATCCATTTGTAAGGGTGCCTCCCTGTCTGCACCAGGGATGAGAAGGATGACTAAACGATTAGAGACTCTATAATCAATGGAGAAGGCATCCATTAAATCTGCATAACAAATCTGACCTGTGTTTTAGTGTTTTTCATGGTTGTTACATCTTAATGGAAACTCTCCCCACACCCTTCTTTCTTTGTTTCAGAGAACAATGGGATTTAAGCCTGAATTCTAAGACTACCCTTTTGAGATCTACTCTAGAGATGTACTCATTGATCTTGTTTTCTCCTTTCTATACAAGAGGTACACATTATTTAACTTTTGTTTGCTTTTCTCTTGTTAATCTGTCTTTTGTTAAATGGAGTTCCAGCTAAGAACTCATGAAGGGCAGAAGAGAAAATTATTTTTCCCCTCCTACAGACCCTTTAAAAAGTTCTACAGACATCCAATTATGTGTGATCCACAAAAGACACTTAGCTTCATGTGGATTTTCAAGACATTTGTCATTTAAATAAAGCTTGACTTTCACATTCACACCAAATTCTACAGTGTAGAACCTTATTTTTAAAGACATTAGCTCTTATTCTTAAAGATTTAAGGAATCTTTATTTTTATGATACTAAAAATATCTTACTTTTTATAATATTGCACATAAATGTAAAGTGTTAAAAGTCTGGAAGAATATATAACAACTCATCAACAATGAATACCTCTGAGAGGTTTTAACATTTTTCTTTGTATTGATTCAGAATTGCATTTGGCTATCTATTTAGAAACCTAAGAAACGGAGGCTCAGGCAAATTGGGGAGTCATTTTTCTCACATAGTGAGGAGTCTGAAAGCAGGTGGTTCAATGACACCAGAGTTAAGGTCTCTGTGATTCTCTCAGCCTTTCCTTCTTGGTCACAAAGTGGTAGCTACTGCTCCAGCCATTCTGTCCAGAGGAGGAAGAAGGAAAGAAAGGGGATGAGGAGCAATTGCCAGCCAAGGCACTCCATTTATTTATTTATTTATTTTTGAGATGGAGTCTTGCTCTGTCTCCCAGTCTGGAGTGCAGTGATGCAATCTCTGCTCACTGCAACCTCTGTCTCCCGGGTTCAAGCGATTCTCCTGCCTCAGCCTCCTGAGTAGCTGGGACTACAGGCATGTGCCAGCATGCCTGGCTAAGTTTTGTATTTTTAGTAGAGACAGGGTTTCACCATGTTGGCCTGGCTGGTCTCGAACTCCTGACCTCAGGTGATCCTCCTGCCTTGGCCTCCCAAAGTGCTGGGATTACAGGTGTGAGTCACCGTGCCTGGCCAAGACATTTCATTTTAAAGATAGCTTTTCAACAAGCTCCACCCCACAACTTCTAATTTCCCTGTTGACCACACCTTCTGCAAAGGATACTTAGCAATGCTGTTTTTAGCTACACACATACTGACATTCTGAATAAAGTTAGGGTTCTGTTGGTGATGGAAAAAAATCACTTAATCTCTATTTCAACCTCCTTTTATCCCAGTTGTTACAAGATGTATTCTAGTCAACTCTTGGTTAACAAAGTCAGTTCAGCATTTTTATAGTTAAATAACACTTAAACTCAATCAATTCAGATTTCACCTATTTATTTCTCCTTTGCCCTGGGAAGAGCTGCGGAGAGGGGTGTCTATGTGCTGGGTAAAGCATGCCATGGAGGTGGAAGTGTTGGTGGGCTCTGGTCCTTGGTAGTCCACACTGACAACTATGGAGCTGTCTATGGTCTCAGATGTCCATTTCAGACTTATTTGCTGTGCCCTCCTTATCCTGGAATGCTATCATTTTTACTCTAGAGCTGCCATACCATCTTGCCCCCAAGAACTCTTTGTGAGGTCTGCCATCTTCTAGAACATTGATTGGGAACAAGGCTGAGACAGAACAGGGGCCCATAATAAGGAAGCCAAGCATGGAAATAAAGGAAAATCTTGAGTTCCTTCAAGAGACATTCCAGGAACCTAGTTAACCTTGAGATGTAAATAAGCAACCTGATAAGCAAGAAGGTAACGATAGCTTAAAACAATAGCCACCCAAGAAAATAGGAGCCACAAGATGTTTGTTTCCCCGTAGAAACTAAAGATGACATCTTCACACATATCCCTGCGTTGTTTTTCAGACTCCTATCAGATGGGAAATGCCAACGGCTGCCATGTAGACCACAGATAAGGGGGAGCTGAAGACTGAACTCTGTCCACCATTCTTTGTTCTAAATTTCTTCCTGAGGGGCCTAGAGAAATTCACATCCACAGGCCACACCTTAACATTTTTTTTTTGTTAACCCTAAGTTTTTAGACAAAGCTTTGCTTCCTTAACCAATTGCAAATCAAAGAATCTCTGAATCTACCTATGACCTGTAAACCCCCTGCATCAAGATATCCTGCCTTTTGGGGCCAAATCAATGTAACCTCCATGTATTGATTTACAGTTTTGCCTGTATAAACCAAAAGGTGACTGAGGTAGGTGTCTCAATTGATTAGAGGTTTATTTAGCCAAAGTGGAGGACATGCCTGGGAAAACCACAAATCATAGGAGCATTTGTGATCTACGCTTTTGCCAAGGGTGTCGTGAACTTCAGTATTTAAAGGGGAAAGAGCAAATAGGAGGGAGGGAGGCAGTGAGGCAGATCATTACATTCTTGTGAGGCTCTAAGTAGCCTCACTAAATCTACATTTTACATATGAAAATAGGGAGTAGTGGAAAAGTCAATTACGCATTATCTCATGCCCAGTAAATCTACATTTTATATAAGATACATTTTAGGGAGGCAGAAGTTACAGGCAAAAGCATAAATCAATACATGGAAGGTATACATTGGTTTGGCCCAGAAAGGTAGGACGTCTTGAAGTAGGGGCTTCCAGGTCAAAGGTGGATCCAAAGGTTTTCTGATTGGCAATTGATTGAAAGACTTAAGCTTTGCCTGAAGAGTTTGAAGTTAGCATAAAGAAATGCTTGAGTTGAGATAAGGGGTGTTGTGGAAGCCAGGGTTCTTGTCATGTAGCTGAAGCTTCCAGATAGGAGGTTTCAGAGAGAACAGATGGTAAATTTCCCGTATTGGGCCTTACAAGGTGTCAGACTCTCCAGAAGAAGACCTAGCAAGGGAAGGAGATTCTCTACAGATTGCAAATTTCTCTCACAAGAGACAGATTTGCAGAGTCACTTCAAAATATGTAAAAAAAAAATACATTTTTGGGGTAAAACACTTTGATTTCCTTCAGGGCTTACTGTCTGTCATGTGATGCCATACCAGAGTTGGGTTGGAATTTGGTATCCAAAGAGTCTGTTTGGTCAGTCTTGTGTTCTCTATTTTAATGTTAACGTCGGTTGGTTGTGCCTAAATTCCAAAGAGAGGAGGGTATAACGAGGCCTGTCCAGCTTTCCCTTCCCATCACACCTGAACTAGTTTTTCAGGTTTCTTTGAGACCACCTTGGCCAAGAGAGGGGTCCATTTAGTCAGCTGAGGGCTTAGAATTTTAATTTTGGATTACAAGGTAAACAAAAATATTTTATTCTCTCTTAATGTTACATGAAAATCTTGTTCAAAAGAGAAAACCAAATTTACCTTTGTATTTAGTGTATTATTAAAAGCTAACTGTATGTATGTATGTATATGTATGTGTGTTTGTGTGTAAGAAATGTTAGTTTGATTTAACCAGTTTTCACAGCTGAATACTTATTCTATAAAAACTTTACAGATTATGTAGTTTATATATAGTTCAAACTACTGAATGAAAAGGTAGGCCCCACAGATGCAAAACTACCGTACCAATCAATCCAAGGTAAAGGTAGATTTACACACTGTACAGCACTTTGCATGGCTGGGGTGGTGGTCAGTTCTGAGTATAAACTTCAACATTGTACAGAAATAAGGTTTTGATTTTTTTTCACTCTTCATACATTCAATATGATTGCAAACTCAGAAGCCTAACTAATAATAAGTGATATGGTTTGGCTATGTACCCACCCAAATCTCACCTTGAATTGTCATAATCCCTATGTGTCAAGGGTGGGGCCAGGTGGAGATAACTGAATCTTGGGGGCAGTTCTCCCCATACTGTTCTTGTGGTAGTGAATAAGTTTTATGAGATCTGATGGTTTTATAAATAGCAGTTCCTCTGCATAAGCACTCTTGCTTGCTGCCATGTAGGACATGGCTTTGCTTCTCCTTTGCCATCTGCCATGATTGTGAGGCCTCCACAGCCATGTGGAACTGTGAGTTCATTAAACTTCTTTCCTTTATAAATTACCCAGTCTCAGTTATGTCTTTATTAGCAGCGTGAGAACAGACTAATACAGTAAGCATCTGTAGTCTGGAATGAGTACTCACTCCTGGAAGGAATTCACTTGTCTATCCACACAGGGCACTCTTGGACGCCATATTGTCTTAGTATATTGTATAGACATAAAAGCAGAGGCCAAGAACATTAAAAGTTGAAAATAAGGTAGTTCTTTTTTTGTCTTGAAAGGAGTTTCTGCAACTAATACTATGTTAAAAGAACTTTAACTTACTAAATAAAATATATTCTAAGTGAACTCAAAATTGCATTTTATAAACATAAAAATACTTTATTTTGATGTAATACATTAGTCATATCTGCAAATAGAAAACGAAAACTGCATATAAGGTAATATTTCTGACCCAGTAATAAAAGGCACTTTGGAGTTTTTTTTTTTTTTTTTTTAAGGGTCAGAAAAACTATTTAAAGCTTGGTAAGACTAACATAACTTAGATTTTCATGATTAAGCTATTCAGTGATTCACTAATATTACAAAACAAGCTTTCTTTTAGAGAGACAGTGGTTTCTTCATGCTAACTGGGTAACAGCTGGACATATTTAAAAAAGAAGAGGAAACCAATTGGTATCTCAGCATGAATCCTAAGCATATGTTTGGTTTAGGGGTGTGCTCGCCAGTGGATTTTTAATCAGAAAGATTTATCTTACAAGATAAGTCTCACTTTTGATTTAGAATTTCCCGTCTCTGAAGTATTTGTACCTTCTTGGAGACAAAGGCAATACCTCAGACTTTCTGCATCTCTGTATTAGTGAGGCTGGCTGATACCCCTTTAGATTCTGTGTTCTAGAAGAAAAAGATGAGAAAAACATTATCAAACATTACTCTAGACTTTTCTGCAATTCAAAACTAATAAAACAGAATTCCATTTTTTTATATTGTACTAGCCAAAGAAAACAAAAATTAGAGCTTCCAAGAGCAGTCTAGTGCTCACCATTATACTTTTACACTTGTGTGGATAAAGCAGCTTTGTAGTTACTTATTTTAAAGCTACAGTACTTAAAAACTTCTTGATAATAAATAACTTGGGTATTTCCAGTCCTGCTTCCAAGCATGAACTATGGGTGAGCTTATTTCAGGCTGCAAGAATGGATTAGGGAAACCAATGATGTTCTTCTGCTCAGCCCATCCCAGTGTCATCAGCAGGCAGCTTGACGCTCACAACTCATCAATTTTCCTCTGCAAGCACTTTAACATGGAGTCCATCAGTTGGGCCAAGCCCCAGATTTTCTTCAGCACTTTGCACTCCCTCTCATTGGCCTGCTCCAACTCCATCTTCATGTTACGGCACACAAGGGCTTCAGATTCCTCAAGCACAACTGGATTACATGAGGAAAACTCCTTTATTCAAATCATAACTTTCTGGGTGAAGGTCCCGGGCCAAAATACCTGGGCTACCAGACCTTTACCACATGCCTTCTGTGTGGTCAGCTTCTACCCACTGAGCAATATCTCATTTGCAAATGCCCCTTCCATTATTTTGGGAAACAATGGTAGAACAGCCATCTGGATTCTGTCCAAAGGTAATAGAGAGCAGTGGAAACCAAGCCTTTTCATTAGTCCAGACCACACTGCAAAGAGGCAATATAGATGTGCTTAGCCTAATGGCTGGGCCATTGACTGCTACAATAGATTTCTGAAACTGTATGAAAGTATTCACAAAGTTTCTGGTAGCTTCTGCTGTTTTAGTGCTTTCTCTTTTGCTGTCATTTGTTGAATGCTATATAAAATAAATAAAGTCAAGTGCACAACAGAAGGTACTGCCGATGGCACTGAGCAGCATAAGCTTGCTGTTATCAGCAGCGGCTGTACTCAAAGCACTTTGGATTTCTTTTTTTTTTTTTTTTTTTTTTGAGACAGAGTCTCACTCTGTTGCCCAGGCTGGAATACTGTGGCACCATCTCAGCTCACTGCAACCTCTGCCTCCCAGATTCAAACGATTCTCCTGCCTCAGCCTCCTGAGCAGCTGGGATTACAAGCATGCTAATTTTTTTGCATTTTTAGTAGAGATGGGTTTTCACCATGTTGGCCTGGCCTCAAGCAATCTGCTTGCCTCGGCCTCCCAAAGTGCTGGGATTACAGGCATGAGTCACCGTGCCCAGCCTGGACTTCTTTCATTACCTTGAAACTTAGTGAGTTATTCTCTAATGATTCTGTGAATATAACAAGGTGGATGAAATCATCCTGCTTCCTGATGACAATATCTCTCTATCTCGAGGCACTTTCGGTTTGCCTCATGCTAAAATGCAATCACTTGCCAAAGGTTGGCCTTTTCTGTCATCAATAAATTTTCTTCTCCCTGGTGTCATTCCTGTAACAGATGTCTGCATGTTGGTTGTTTCATTGGCTGTTAACGCATCCATAAACAGAGATGTGCCTTTCCCATTAACAGCTAGGGCCCTGGCTGTAGGGCCATGACTACATGGCTGTAGTCATGGGGCCAGACACCTGAGGCACTAGTGGGTGTATTCAGGGCCTGTTTCCCATCCTGACCTGCTCCATGCACAGGGGTCCAATAAAGCTCCAACTTACTATTCTCCAGCCACTATTCTATAGCTCCAACTGGCTATTCAGTCACCACCATGTTCTCCTGACCCTGCTCAACAGGGTCCAGTTTCTGGGGGCTCTTGTTCTGAAAGCCATTCTCTGTGGTCCTGCTCTTAATGGGGCTCATACACACAAATATCTTGATACTTGACTTTGCTAGGTCAATATTCTTCCAGCTAGAGAGAGATGGAGCTGTATTTTTCCTGAACTTCCAGGTAGCAGCAAACAACTGGCTGTTTTTAGACTCGTGGTGTTTGCCAATCTCTAGTGACTTAGGAGAGGTCTTATCAAAGCTTCTGTTGATGGATCTGGAGATTTATTTCCTAGCATTATTTGGAGAGTGCTATTTGTTCTGGTCAGTGTGCTCTCTTTCTGCTTTTTGACGTGGTGTCTGTATTCCTCATGTTTCACGAGCCAGCACTCTGGTTCCCAAGTGTGATCCTCACTGTCATAGCCCTTCCATCAAACCAAATACTCTGTCTTCCCTTCTTATTTTTCCTTTTGTCAACAATTCTTTCAGCCTGTCCTGTTCTAGTTGGTGGAGGCCAACATAATCCAGTTTACTCCTTTTCCAAATCCTGTGTACCTAAACCATCAATCATTGGAAACCAGTACTACCCAAGATAAAATTCTTCAGATCAGGAATCACAGCCATTTCCTGCCTTAGGAGAACAATGACTTAAAGCTAATTGTTCACAAAACCTTATAAATAAACAAAACCATCCAATCTCAATCAGTTAGACCATAAGGTAAGATTTCCATAAGCCTTTAAAAAACTTTCTCAATCTTTTGTTATAGAGTGGATTGATCCTACAAAAAAGAAACAAACAAACAAAACCCTGTCAGTCTGACACAGGGGCCCAGACTCTCACATCGGTGTGCTTTTGATATTAATGCTTAATTTATAGGAAAACTAAATAATACTTTTTACATTTTAGCCAATTTAAGCACACGCAGAATTCCTTTCACAAGATCAGTTTCATAAACTTTCTATAACTTGCTTAAACCTTCAGTTTTGTCCTATCATTTTACCTTAGGACAAAAATTTACATTCTTTTTCACCTTTCTATATTCATATAGCTTTACTTGACACTGTTTTTACTTATTTAATTAAAAATAATAAAAATCCTCTAAACCAGGTAAAATTACTTTCCCTTTAACAAAAATCACATTTCTATGCCTTCTTATAATTTTTTTTTTCAAAACTCATCTTACTTTCCTTATATACTTTGTATAAAAAATATAGGCTCTAAAAAAAACGGCTACAGTAAGGCCTAACGACAGGTGGAGCTCTCCCTGGCCCAGCTATGCCTCCTGGTTCAGCTGGGAAGAGCCATGCCTTATCTGCAGCTCTGTTTTTTGTCCTGAGCTCTGCATCTGATGCATAATTAGAAATGCTACCTCTTAGGTTTTTCACTAAAAATAAGAGTTGCTAAGAGTTAACATTGTAATTAATGTAAACCTGATCCAAATATATATAAATTGGAAAATTGAAACTGCCTTTGCAAAATTATAACTGAGGAAATTATGACAGTGAAAGAAAGCAGACCTAACTGACTCCATCTTGCTTCTAACCTTTAAGCTGTTCTTGTTCATTCCTGGGCATAGGCTGAACTAACTTTGGGAAGGAATTCAGTTCATGGTTTGATTCTGAAACAAAATTGATAATAGTCCTTTCCAGAAAAGACCCCCTTCTTGCCTGGGGACCAGTCTGCCTAGGCAGGACTAACAAATTACCTCCAAGATTAGAAAGTACAGTTTAGAGGTCATACAGCCTCTGGTTCCAAGAATCTGAACCTCCCCAAATTGCTCCTGGGGATAACATTGCTATTGTAAAACCTAAGGTGAGTGCTTGAGATATTTTACAGACTCTGCGCTCCATGGATCAGCTGACACCACTCAGACCTGTAATCTGGCTCAACCAGTTCTGCCATCCCACCCAGGAACAGAAGACAGCAAGAAAAACTCACTTCGACCCCCTATGATTCCATCTCCAACCTGACCAATCACCACCCCCCACTTCCCAAGCCCCTGCCTGCCAAATTATCTTTAAAAATTCTGATCCCCAAATGTAATAATAAAACTCCAGTCTCCCACATAGCCAGCTGTGTGTGAATTACTCTTTCTCCATTACGATTCCCCTGTCTTGATAAATTGGCTTTGTCTAGGCAGTGGGCAAGGTGAACTCATTGGATGGTTACACTTCCACAGTGTTCCTCTCTATAAGGACATTCCCCAGAGGCCAGTGAACAACCCAAGCCAATCAGCCCACTCTGTGATCAACTCATTCCCTATCTAATATATACTCAACGGTCAAGTCTTTTTTTCACAATACAAAGCAATTTCTGGTACCCTCAAAAGCCAAACACGTTAGGTAACACAATCCAAAAGAGATTGAAGATGGCAAAGAGGAAGGAGGAACAGGGTGGAGTAAAAATAAATAGAACAATTTTTAAGAAAGGAAGTGAGCAGAAGTACCAAGCATGTAATGTTATTTTAATGTTTCAGTCAACTAAAAAATTCCTAAAAATAGAATCCAAAAAGAGAAAAAGCGTAATGACAATATATATATATAATCTACCTTGGATATCAACTTTTAATTAAGCTGACTTCTAATTGTAGAGTTGGAGTTTTGGAGTAGGCCAATTCCACTCAGATTTTAAAAATAATCCCATCAAATCTTTTATTACCAGATTTTAGCTGGGACAAATAGCTCATATTTTTGGCTTTTGAACATCCTTACCAAAGATATCCTTTCAATTACCTTAACCAAAGTTATAACCACAGATGCACTCACGAGGTATCTCCAAAGAGGTGACAAGTAGTTTTTACAAGATCCAGAATCACCTGAAAAATAACTAAGAGAAAGGAAAGTTTCACTAGCCACAAACAGGTTCTAACCCACATTTCTTTCAGGCCATAGTTTCTAGGGTCTTAGCTTTTCAGCTTACTATCCATACATGAAGGCCAAAGAGCCTTGGGTCCCCCATCACAGACAGAAGACAGGAAATCAAAAGCTGTCCACGGAAGGGGAAAAGATCAATAATACATTGGTACCCCCAAAGCCACATAAATATTAAACCAAGACAGGCTGGTTCCCTGACCAGGAATCAAACCCATGCTGTGGAGGGTTTTAACAATTAGGCCACAAGGTAGAATGGCCGTTGTTGTTCCCTAATCAGGAAGCAAACCCAAGCTGTGGTGGAAATTTTAACCACCAGAACTATTTTCGGTCAGATTTTGCTCTTAATTTAGTCAAGATAATTTTTAAGGCTAGCCATGAAACTATTAGGCTTCCTTTAAAATATCTGATCTTTTCATTAATAGTTTAGAATAGGAGATCTCTAAAATCTTTAAATTAATAGCACAATGAGAGAGAGAGGCTGGAAAGGCAGTCTTATTATATGAAACATTTCAGATAGTCAAATTTTGATTTTTCTTAAGTGGCTGGGGTTTTTAGAGGTGGAATTTGACTTTCTACAGCTGCAGGGATTTTAGTCAGCTTTAGAGGGGGCCAGAAGTTGGTTAAATCTAATGGAAGATGGACTGAAACAAACAGACAAAAAACAGAAAAAAGCAATCACACAATTTACATAAAATTGAGATTTCTGAGCATGAGGAGAAATTAGAGCCAACTGACGGTAAGCCTTGACCTTCAGCTACTAAATCCCCAAATGACACCCCAAACCAGCTGCCTACCTGGAGATGGGGCCCAAGCTGAAAACTGCTCTCTGCCATCGCAGAAGCAGGAAAGTCTTCTTCCTTGTTAGAAGTAAGAACTCTCAGAAAAGGAGTCCTGCAGCAGAATAAACTTCAGATCTCAACTGGAAATTTTTGAGTGATTAGGGATCTCTGGAGGGAGAAACTCTCAGACTTCAGCAAATCATCCAATAGGTCAGAGCAATAAAGAGCTCCAGCTGGTACTAGGGCCCCAGTAGGAGAGTTGCTACAGGCCAAGAGCCAACTCCACTCAGAAAGCCCCTTTATGGTTACCAAAATGTAAACCAAAAAGTGACTGAAGTAAGTCTCCATCCATTAGAGGTTTATTTGGCTGAAGCTGAGGATGCGCCTGGGAAAAAGCATAAATCACAGATGTTCCTGTGATTTATGTTTTTTCCAAAGGGGGTTTTGTGAACTTCAATTCACAAAGGGGGAACCGCAAGCAGGAGGGGGAAGAAAAGGAGGCAGGCAGTGAGGCAGGTGGTCACATTCTTGTGAGGCTCTTATTAGCTTCAGTAAATCTACATTTTACATGTGAAAAGAGGGAATAGAGGAAAAAGTCAATGATGCATTGTCTTACGCTCAGTGAGTCTACATTTTACATAAGATGAAGCAAATGTGGAAAGAGGGAGTAGAGGAAATGAGGCTATGACATGGGGTTGTGAAATTACAGCCATCTGGGAGCCAAAGGAAGACAGTATTTGTGACTCAGCTTCTAAGCTTAACTTGCCCTTTGGTATAGTGAGTTCGGGGTCCCAAGGTTCTATTTTTTTTCATACCTGTAACTTCTGTTTCCAAAAATGTTCCCTTGCCTTTAAAAACCCTTGCTTATAAGCCACTGGGGAAGTAAGATCTCACACAATAGCTATCTGATTTTCCTTGCTTGGCACCCTGCAAATAAATGCCCTCCTTTTTCTTGCTGCAAACTTTGGTACAGATATTTGTCTTTACTGTGCTGGGCCAATGGACCCAGGTTTGGTTCAGTAACAAGGCACTTTTCTCACTTTTAGGTACCCCCACCAACTCTATCTAAGATTCCATCACCCTCCAAGGAGCAGGACCCTTTCCCAGAGGCCCACAGCAACATATAAGCCTGGAGCTCTGATCTGACTCTAGCCTGGTAATTCAAGTACCTCTGACCTAGTTTTAAAGAGCAGGGAAGTCTGCATGGTCATCTATGGAGTTTCTGTTCTGTTGAGTTCGGCAGTGTTCTCAACTGAGTGCCCATGAGAATCACCTAGTGTGTGGGTATTAGGGGGGAGACTTTAAAAATACTAGTACTGAGCCCCCACAGCAAGAGATTTCCATTCAACTGGTCTAGACCCAGCCCAGGCAATGACGTTTTTAGAAAACGTCCCCAGGTGGTTCTATCATGCAGCCAGGTGGAAAGCCAGTGGTGATGGCTTATACTATATACTCTGATTTCTTCATAGCTTTGTTTTTGGTTCTCCAACCAAAATTTTGTAACTCAAAATGGTTTTCTCTCCCAGAAAGCACAGCTTTTGTAAATTAAAACCCTTGTTTTTCTCTCATGAATTTCAAAGGCCTGCTTAGAAACTCAAAAGCTCAGAATCTGACTCTAAATTATCTGCAGTGTGCCTTCTCAGGCAGAAACCCGCAAGCCTGAGCCCAGCCTCACTGTGCAGTGATGATGAAGAGAGATGTCGAGTAAGAAAAAGCATTACTTAGTATGGAAAACAGCAGCTCATGTATTAAAATCATACCCATTCCCCTGAGCCTGTATCAGAAAAAATTCCAAAGAAGCCAGTTCTCCCTACATCCTTTCACCCAAGAAATCACAGCCAGTGATTTTCTTTTAATCTTACTCCCTAATAAAAAAAAAGGCCCTCAGAAACTGCCTGTTTTCTTAACGGCCCAATAGTGTTCCCTAGGGAAATAAGAATTTTCTCATAAAGGTGTGAGTAATATATATTCTTCTTGAAAGAATGAAAGTTACATCAAAGTTTTTTTTTCCTGGTGTTTTTCCATTAAAGTATGGAACGGTTATCAATTTTCAGGGTACCTCATGTAGTTCAGATTTGATAAGTTATAGAGCTAATTCATTTGCAAATCTATATATTAGCATTCCATTGGGTTATTACTTTTTTCTTAGGTTACGTAGCTCAGTTGACTATGTTTGTCACTACTGATGTCAAGGTTAAGCCTTCAGTCTCCATGGGGTCTGATTAATTACCTTTGCTGTGTTTTAGCCCTTCCTAAAATATATGCATTAGTCACCAGGGGGACCAGACAATGTAGATAGTTAGAAGCATAAAATATCCAGAGAAATTCAAGGCCTTTTCTGAGAAAAATACATGGTTTTTTTTTTTTTTTTTTTTTAGGAAGCCAAATAACAGAAATTTTGGAAAAATTCATAACTTATCTAACCCTTTCCCTAACATTTTATTTTTTTAAATTTCAAACATACAGAAAAGTTGAAAGAATTTTAAGTTAGTATCCGTATACCCACCATCTAGATTCTGCCATGAACATTTTGCTGTGATTGCTGTATCATGCTTCTAACCATCTATCTATGCCTCTGTCTAGTAAACTTATGTTTTTGATGCATATCAAAGAAATTTGCAGAAATCAGTGTACTTTACTTCAAAACACTTTAGTATGTGCATAAGTTTTTCCTATTGGTTGTGTACCAAATTATTAGTATGTATGTAAGTTTTTCCTGTTGGTGCTGTACCATATTATATAAATGTGGCTTAAGACAACACAAATTTATTATGTACAATTCTGGAGGTCAAAAGTCTGAAATGGGTCATCCAGGGCTCAAATCAAGGTGTCAGCAGAGCTGCTTTTCTTCTGGAGGCTCTAGGAGAGAATCTATTTCCTTGTTTTTTGTAACTTCTAGAAGCCATTCATATCCTTAGCTTGTGGCCCCTTCCTCCATCTTCAAAGCCAGCACTGAGGCATCATCAAGTATCCCCATGATCTCTGCCTGTCTCTTCATAACTTCTTTGCTGACTCTGGCCCTCCTGCTTCCCTCTTACAGGGGCCCTGTGATTACATTGTGCCTACCCAGATGATCCGAGATAATCAACCTCTCTCAAGATCCTTAACTTAATCACATCTCCAAAGTCCCTTTTGTGTAAAGGAACATACTTATAGGCTCTGGGGACTAGGACATGAATATCTTGCTGGGCAGAAATTATTCATCTAATATAGCATGCAAGACTTTTTAATCTTTAACACCCATTGAAGATTTACTGTCAGATGAAAATTAGGAAGTTGGCCTATGAATGGGCGTGAATATTGATACAAAAAGAAGGCTAAGAACTGAGGCCTGGGGCACACTTGGAGGTCAGGAAGATGAGGAGGAACCAGAAAAGTAGCCCTGAGAGGAACAGCCAGGGAAGTAAGAAGTGGACACTCAGCAAGTGTGGAATTCTGGAAGCCAGAAGAATTTCTAAAGTTTTTCTAAAAGAGGATGATGAGCTGTATCACATGCTGCTTACAGAGCAAAGATCTGTTGTTGAGATCTAGTCACTGGTTGGATTGAGCAAAGTGGAGATCTCTGGGTACCCTGTCCTGGTGGTGTGGCCAGGGTAAGTGCCTGGTTGGAGTGGCTTCAAAGGAAAAGGAAAGAAGAGGAAGTGGAGTAGGTATAGGAGTGAACCAAGAAGAGGTGAACACATCAGATAACTTTTTCAGGGACTTCTGATAAAAAGAAGAGCAGGGAAAGGGGTGATATCCAATGTTGTCACTATCATCATCATCAATTTGACATAGTTGCAAACATTAATCCGATCCTTTTTAGCTCCAGAAAATAAAGGAATAAAAGGATAGAAGTAAAGCAAGAGCCTGCAAGTGCTTAGTTGTAAGTTGTTCTTACCACCACGATTCAACAGGGACATCACTGAAGAAATTCACAAGGCCCCGATGGCCTAAATTCTGACAATGCTATCAGCAGTCTTGACTTCTGCTCTCCTCTCCATCTTCCTTGTTTCATCCTATTTTTTCATTCTTTCCTTCCTTCCTTTATTCCACAAACATATAATCCCCCATATCTTTGAAACTTGAATCCGGCAGAGGGATAAGTGTGAATTGACTAGCTGGAAAATTCTTTTCATTTCTTAATAAAAATCTTTCATTCTATTCTTGAGAATAAAAATATTCTTAAATTTCAAAACCAGTTGCTTTTATCTTCCAAAAACACACTCTCTGATTTAGTTGTAGACATTTATTTAAATAGTTTTACATGTAAATGTCCCTATTTCATACTTTTTAGAAGCGATTTTTGGAGAGCAAAGTTTAGGCAGCAATATATGAACAATTTATATTATGAATTTCATTCACTTAAAAAGATAACGATTCTTTTTCCGTTTTAAAAACTGCACTCAGAAATGAATGGGGAAACTTCATGAATGTTTCTGTTTTTTTTTTCTGGGGCTTCACATTTCTGTATTTAATCCTTTCTTGACTTTCTCAGACTCTAGAATTTTCCTTTTCTCCATTCATATACACATATCCTTTGTTCTTTTATTTACATTTCACTGTGTCTCCTCCTTAGTCTCCTTAGTCTTCTTGTAATTTCTTTGTCCCAGGTGTAGCTAAGGACGATTCACATACCTAAGAAGACTGCTTAATATTGTTCTTTTAATCATCCCATCTCTATCAACTCTTTCCTCACTATAATCCATTATGTGAGTCTAACAACCTCATTCTCCCTTGCTAAGATAATTTTCTCACATCTTATGATTTCCTTATGATTGACTTAATTAAAATATTTAACTGAAAACTTCCTGGCTGAAACAAAGGAAACAGAAAGAATCTTTACAACCTTGATATTTACCTGGTAAAATGTTTTCATATGAACACTCAGAGCATTGTATTTGGATCTGGGCACCACATCTTCAGAAGGACAATGACAAATTAAAATGTGCCCATTGGTGAGTGATCAGGAGTTTGAAGGTCATGTCATGAGTAATGAATAAAGGATCTTGGGATGTCCTGTTAGGAAGTAAAAAGTCTGGAGTGGGAGCAGGACGCGGGGTAGTAAGGGACAATAGAAAAAGGGAAAGCCTGGCTGGGATGAGGACTGCCACTATTGGTCAACAGGGTGGCTGTCCCAGGAGGATAGTGACACCTGCGATGGAGGGAGGGGGAAATATCTAGAGGAGCACCAAGGGGAAAATGTGGTCTCATGAAGCTTCAGTAGAAATGTATCTCATCCATTCCCCACACCCACCTGGCCATGGGCTTTTGCTACTTCTCCCAGTTAGCCTCATGAGCAGAGGTGGTTGATGGTCTCAAAGGGCTGACAATGAGACCACTGTAAAAAAAATCTTGGGACAATTTAAGAAAAACAGTTACTGTGAAAGAATAACCACAAACAGAACAGCCTACAGCAGAAGAAGCAGACCTATTGACAGATATGAACAGGAATCTTAATACCAAATAAAACATTGCAAATATGAAACAAGAATAAGTAGTTTGAAGGAGAGCCAATCAAAGGTACTAGATATAAAAATTACAATTGCCAATATAAGGAATAGGCTGAAGAACTGAATGAATGACAAATGGATAGAATCTAGAAACAGATCCATATGTCCATGGGAACTTGGAATATGTATGTAGCATCATAGCCTGGTAGAGGGAAGATGAATTCATCAATAGTCCCTAGAAAACTGGTTCATCATGTGGGAAAAACTTGGAGTAGATGCCCACCTTTTTCTATATACAAAAATAAACTTTAGGTAAAGTAAAAGCCTAAACATGAAAGGCAAAGCCATACATCTGTTAGCAGCAAATGGAGAACTTTTTTTTGTGACACTGGAATGGAGAAGAATTTTGTAAGGTGCTAAAAAGTACAGACCACAAGGGAGACAATCAAAGGAGTTAATGACACCAAAATTAAAGATTTCTGATACCACAAAGTTACCAGATGTATGACAGACTTGGAGGTGACAAAGTGGTAATAACTGACAAAAAATAATAACTAGAATACACAGAAAACTCCTGAGAGTGGATAAGAAAAGAAAAGGATGCGGATATTGTAGGGGACCCTGCTGATGCCCTGCCCACATTCGTGGCCCATCTCTGAGTTCCCCTGCAGTTACTATAGAAGGTTCCAGCATGCACACTGCTTCCCACCTGTGTGGGAGCCTCTCTCTTTCTCAGCCTCAAGGTTTTTTCAGGTACTGTGGGAACTTGCTCAGTTTAGGTGCAATGCAAATTGGACAAGCTAGTGGCTGAATCTCACCAGGGGCAGCTCTCAAACAAAGAGGACCAGTGAGTAGCATATAAACAGCCTAGCTTCCCCATATCATGGTAGGACAATTCTGAGGCGTGTTCAACACAGGTCCTAAGAGGGTCCTCAGCAGGACTGAGCCCTGGTTGCCCACAGCAATTATCTGCCCATAACTTACCCTTCAGTGGGTTTTCTCCTTTCCTTGTCTTGCTGTCTTTACTCCCTTGCTTGTACTTCTGAATAAATGACCTGCACCCAAGTCTGTGACTGAGACCTGCTTTCCAGGTAACACAAATTAGGACAGATATACGTAAGCATTTCACAGAAGGGGAAAGTGGAAAGGCTGATAAGCGTGGGAAGAGATGCTCAACTTTAATAAGCGGAGAAATGGGCCGGGTGCAGTGGCTCATGCCTGTAATCCCAGCGCTTTGGGAGGCCAACGCGAGCAGATCACAATGTCAGGAGATTGAGACCATCCTGGCTAACACGGTGAAATCCCGTCTCTACTAAAAATACAAAAAAATTAGCCGGGCATGGTGGCACACACCTGTAGTCCCAGCTACTCACGAGGCTGAGGCAGGAGAATTGCTTGAACCCAGGAGACAGAGGTTGCAGTGAGCCGAGATCGCGCCACTGCACTCCAGCCTGAGCGACAGAGCGAGACTCTGTCTCAAAATAAAAAATAAAAATAAAAAAAATCAGAGAAATGAAAAGTATATAGGGAAGTACAAATTTACCTGAAAGTTTAGAAAAAATAAAAAACCTGGATTTCCTAAAGTGCCTATGAGAATTTGGAGAGGCAGAAACCCCATACATCACTAGAGAGACCATTCTGGAGAGCAATTAGCAATATTTAGTGGATTTGCCTAGGTGCACACCCTATGATCTCACAAATCCTCTTCTATGTGTAGGCCCCACACAAACTCCCACACTCTCACCCTACCTGGCCTATGAATCAAACTGATCTTCAGGTAATCTTACCATATTTCTCAAGTCCATCACTGTCCTTCTCAACTTCTTTCTTCTCATATCTCCTCTTTCTTCCTCACATTCAGCTGATGAGCTCACTTCTTATTGAATTGAGAATATGGAAGCAAACAGAAAAATATTTCCCCACGTTCCCATTGCCAAATCTACCGATCTATCAGTAAGTGTGCCTATATTCTCTGCCTTCCTCCCTTCCTGATACTAACTCTTTCCATCTGTCTCATCTCCTCACGAATCATGTTCCTAGACCGTCACCACTGTCTCCTGATCATCAATTTCTCCCACTCTGTTGGGTCATTCACACCAGTATGCTGGAGCAGTCCCCACATAGGAGGAGGTGGAGAATGAGGGAGAGGGGCAGGAAGGGAA
Source organism: Pongo abelii (assembly GCF_028885655.2). Taxonomy (NCBI): domain Eukaryota; kingdom Metazoa; phylum Chordata; class Mammalia; order Primates; family Hominidae; genus Pongo; species Pongo abelii. Next base: position 138,050,458 of record NC_085928.1, on the reverse strand, counting down.
AGCAGAGAAGGGAGAGGAGGAAAAGGGAAGAAAAAAGGAAAGAAAACATTCCTCTTTTATACATTCCCCTTTATGTTTTGCTTCATACTTATGCTTCCCTTTACAGTAAAATATCTCCAAAGAATTGTCTGTAATTCTCAGTCTTCCCCTTTTTGAGCCCATCAACACCACTGGACATAATAGATAGTTTCCTCTGTCTTGAGGCCCTTTCTTCACTGCCCCAGGGATGCTTCTCTCTTGCTTGAGTCTTCTGTCGCATGGCGTCTACTTCTCACTTTCCTTTGCTGTCTCCTCATCCCCTTTCTGAACTCCATGTGTTGCCTTGCTCCAGGCCTCAGTCCCTTACTTGTTCTCTTCTCAATCTACACTCACTCCCTGCATAAGCTTGGCTTTAAGTATCATGTATACCAGGACAACTTTCTAGTTTTATTTCCAGCACAGACCTTAATCCCAAATTCCAGAACTACCCTCTTGATTGCTCCACTTGGATGTCTGATAAGCATTTCAAACATGTTAAAACCAAACCACTGGTTTTTCCCTGAAACCTGTTCTACCTGTTGTCTTCCTCTTAATAAATGGTACAACTTTATCTTCCCAGCTGCTCAAGTCAGAACTATTGGGGTCGCCCCTGATGCTTCTCTTCCTCCTGTTCCCCATACCAAATCCATTAACAAATCTCATTAGCTCTACTTTCAAAATATGCTGCAGTATTCCTACCCTTGTCCCACCTCCACCACCACCACTCAGCACCACCATCTCTGCTCAGGACAACTGCAGTGGTCTCCTAACTGGATTCTCCCTCTCATCCTTACTCTCCTGTCATCTATTCTCCACTCAGCTGCCAGAAGGATCTTTTGAAAAAGTCAGGTCTTGTCATTCTTTTCCTCAAAATCCTTCCTACTTCACTCAGAATGGACGTGTCAGTCTTTACATGGCCTGGGGATGCTATCTGATTTGGCTCCACCCTATTCCTGTGGTCTCATCTCTTCCGTGCTCCCTTCCAGCCTCCCCTCACTCACTGTGCTTTAGCCTCACCCACTGCTAGTTCTGGAACAAGTCTTGCACTTGCCGTTCCCTCTGCCTGGAATGCTCCTTTTCCAGATATTAGCATGGCCTGCTCTCTAACTTCATTCACGTCTCTATTCAAATGTTACCACATTCTCAGAGAGACTTTTCCTGACCACTGTATTTGAAACAGCATCCTCCATTGCTTAGATGAAGGATGCTTAGATGAAACAGCATCCTCTTATCTTGATTTATTTTCTTCCTTGCACTTATTATAACCTAGCATTGTATGTTTATTGTCTATTTATTTTCTTTCCATACTAAAATAAGGGAAGGGATTTTGTCTGTTCCCAATCATGCTGTACTCCCAGTAGCTACTTGTATTTAGCACAGACTGGCACCAGATAAATATATTTTGAATAAAAGAATGAACAGGCACACAAATTGAGAGCTAAGCAAAGATTTTCATCCCAGCATTTTACATGAAAAAAAACTTGAAACAAGCTTCATGCCCTTCAATGAGAGAATGAAGAAATAAAATGCAGTCCAAGCAAAAAGAATGAAATGCTGTTCAGCTGTTCCAAGGAACAAACTAGAGTCATATATCCAGCTATCAAAATGGGTAGGTCTTAAAAACATAAAGTTGAGAGGAAAAAGTTATAAGGAAGATGAAATAAAGAGTATAATACTGAAGAACACTAGGATTGAGAAATGGGGAATAAAAGGAAGACATTTTAAAATAAAATAGATAATACAATACAAGAAAATAAAATAAAGGCTCTTCCATAACCAACAATGATAGAGTGTTATGAATTAAGTTGAACTGTATGTTTAAGGTTTAAAAATAATGTATGTGGAAAAAAATAAGAGTTGCCTTGGGAAGTACTTACTTAACTGGAAAATATGGGATGGGATTCCTAAGAGCTGTAGGTGAGAGCAGTGGGGTCTGATCCCATCAGGGAAGGCTTTGTGGAAGCAAGGAGACTTGATATGTTCCTTGAAGGATGAAAATGATTTAAACAACGTAAGCAAAGAGCAGTAGCAAGACATTCTAGTGGGCCCCAAAAGTCTGGAAGTAGGAAAGCTGGATATAGACCTATCAGCCTCAGGAGATGGCTCACAGTGTAGGGGAAGGGGTAGAAGACAAAAAGATAAAATTGAACACACTCACTAAGATCAGATGGTAGAATGCCTTGGCTAACACTAAGGAATTTGGACTTGATTCTAACATTGGTGATACTACTTTTGTGTAACACTTGCCCAGTGTCACACAACTATTAAAGTGGAAGCCAACATTTGACTTCCAGCAGTCTGATTCCAGAATTCTCACTTTTAACTGCCATGCTTAACTTCTTTCAGTGAGCAACAGGAATCCAGTCAAGGGTTTTGAGAATTGCAAGGTAATGGACAAGGGATTTTAGCAGGTGGGTTCACCAGAAGTGTGCAGAATGGCTTGTATGAGGCAAAGACTGGAGGCAAGCAGTCTGTGAGGAGGAAGGTATGACAATGTCCATGTGAGCTGATAAGACACTGACTAGCATGCTGCCAGGGAGATGGGACAGGGAGGGGCCAATGAGGTAGAACCAATAGGGTTGACTAATCAGACAGCTCACAGATTTGTTTTGTGGCCCTCCTGTGTGCTAGGCGTTGGTCTGGGCTCTGAGGACAGTGTAGTGAAAGAGAAGAACACAGATAATTGACTACTAGTAAGCATGCACACTACTGCCAGGTAAAAGGAATGCAAAGGTCCAACCTAAAGCAGAAGGAGGGTGGTCTTTGTATTTAATTAGAGCTCTTCTTATTAAAATAACAAATGTTAAGCATGAAGTAGTCTTAATGTTTCATACCCTTGAAAAAAATAATTCTGAAAAAAAAATCACTGGTTTAGAATTTCTTTCTATAACCAAAAAGGTAGAATATTTGCCTTTTAAAAATGGATTCCCTTTTCAAGTTAATTATCTTTATCTGAAAATGCAAAGAAGATGGCTTAATGGTCATCGAATTGACAGATGTAACTGGAACTCTAATCTGGTTCTGTGATGTACAATTATACAGAAATGTAAGATCTGAGTTTGTGGATATGAATGTGTTATCTTCAAGCAGGTTTTAGAAGCCAGAATGAGCAGAAATTTTAACTGGAAGGTCAAAAGTACAAATCAACAAAATTCATCCCCAGGCAGAGGTTGCACAAGACGTAGCAATTTTTTATGAATATTTATATATTCACATGAATCATACTTTACTTGCCTTATTTAGTAAGTTATTTGACCCTCTTAGGCATTCTTTCATTCATGAAATGTAATTGCACTGCCATCAAAATGACTATAATATCTGGTACCTATGCAGACATTTATCTTCAGTTTTTGTTTTTAACTTTTGTTTTAAGTTTAGGGGTGTTTTAAGTGTACACGGTGTATATGTACTGCATTTTCTTTATCCAGTCTATCATTGATGGGCATTTGGGTTGGTTCCAAGTCTTTGCTATTGTAAATAGTGCTGCAATAAACATATGTACAAAACCTGTAACATGTGCAGGTATGTTACATAGGTAAACTTGTGTCATGGGGGTTTGTTGTACAGATTATTTCATCACCCAGGTATAAAGCTTAGTACCCAATAGTTATTTTTCCTGATCCTCTCCCTTCTCCCACCCTCCACCCTTCAGTATGCCCCAGTGTGTGTTGTTCCCTTCTATGTGTCCGTGTGTTTTCATCATTTAGTTCCCATTTATAAGTAAGAACATGTGGTATTTGGTTGTCTGTTCCTGTGTTAGTTTGCTAAGGATCATGGCCTCCAGCTCCATCCATGTTCCTGCAAAGAACATGATCTTGTTCTTTTTTACTGCTGCATAGTTTTCCATGGTGTATATGTACCACATTTTCTTTATCCAGTCTATCATTCATGGGCATTTAGGTTGATTTCATGTCTTTGCTATTGTGAAGAATTCTGCAATGAACATATGCATACAGGTGTCTTTTTAAATTTTATTTTACTTTAAGTCTGGGATACATGTGCTGAACATGCAGGTTTGTTACATAGGTATACATGTGCCCATCATCTAGGTTTTAGCCCTGCATGCATTAGATATTTGTCCTAATGCTCTCCCTCCCTTTGCCCCCCACCCCAACAGGCCCCAGTGTGTGATGTTCCCCTCCCTGTGTCCATGTCTTCTCATTGTTCAACTCCCACTTATGAATGAGAACATGCAGTGTTTGCTTTTCTGTTCCTGTGTTAGTTTGCGGAGGACGATGGTTTCCAGCTTCATCCATGTCCCTGCAAAGGTCATGAACTCATTCTTTTTTATGGTTGCATAGTATTCCACGGTGTATATGTACTGCATTTTCTTTATCCAGTCTATCATTGATGGGCATTTGGGTTGGTTCCAAGTCTTTGCTATTGTAAATAGTGCTGCAATAAACATATGTACAAAAACCCTAGAAGAAAACCTAGGCAATACCATTCAGGACACAGACTTCATAGGCATAGACTTCATGACTAAAACACCAAAAGCAATCGCAACAAAAGGCAAAATTGATAAATGAGATCTAATTAAACTAAAGAGCTTCTGCTCAACAAAAGAAACTATCATCAGAGTGAACAGGCAACCTACAGAATGGGAGAAAATTTTTGCAATCTATCCATCTGACAAAGGTCAAGTATCCAGAATCTACAAGGAACTTAAACAAATTTACAAGAAAAAAACAAACAACCCCATCAAAAAGTGGGCAAAGGATATGAACAGACACTTCTCAAAAGAAGACATTTATGTGGCCAACAAACATATGAAAAAAAGCTCATCATCACTGGTCATTATAGAAATGCAAATCAAAACCACAGTAAGATGCCATCTCATGCCAGTTAAAATGGCATGTGTCTTTATAATAGAATGATTTATATTTCTTTGAGTATATACCCAGTAATGGGATTATTGAGTTGAATGGTATTTCTGTCTTTAGGTCTTTGAGGAATCACCACACTGTCTTCCACAATGGTTGAACTAATTTACACCCCCACCAACAGTGTATAAGCATTCCTTTTTCTCCACAATGTTGCCAAAATCTGTTATATTTGACTTTTTGTTAATAGCCATTTTGGCTGGTGTGAGATGGTATCTCATTGTGATTTTGATTTGCATTTCTCTAGTGATCAGTGATGTTTTGACCTTTTTGTCATCTGATTGTTGGCCACGTGTATGTCTTCTTTTGAAAAGTGTCTGATCATGTCCTTTGCCCACTTTTTAATGGGGTTGTTTTTTTCTTGTAAATTTGTTTAAGTTCCTTATAGATGATGGATATTAGGCCCTTTGTCATATACATAGTTTGCAAAAATTTTCTTCCGTCCCATAGGTTATCTATTTACTTTGTTGATAGTTTCTTTTGCTGTGCAGAAGCTCTTTAGTTTAATTAGATCTCATTTGTCAATTTTTGCTTTTGTTGCAATTGCTTTTGGTGTCTTTGTCATGAAATTTTTGCTCGTGCCTATGCCCTGAATGGTATTGCCTAGGTTGTCTTCCAGGGTTTTTATAATTTTGGGTTTTACATTTAAGTCTTTAATCCATCTTAAGTTAATTTTTGTATAGGGTGTAAGGAGGGGGTCCAGTTTCAATCTTCTGCATGGCTAGCTGGTTATTCCAGCACCATTTATTGAATAGGTAATCCTTTCCCCATTGCTTGTTTTTGTCAGGTTTGTCGAAGATCAGATAGTTGTAGGTTTATGGTCTTATTTCTGGGTTCTCTTTTCTGTTCCATTAGTTTAGATGTCTGTTTTTGTACAAGTACTATGCTGTTTTGGTTACTATAACCTGGTAGTATAGTTTGAAGTTGGGTAGTATGATGCCTCCAGCTTTGTTCTTTTTGCTTAGGATTGCCTTGGCTATTTGGGCTTTTTTTGCTTACATATGAATTTTAAATAGCTTTTTCTAGTTCTGTGAAGAATCTCAATGGTAGTTTAAAGGAATAGTATTGAATTTATAAATTGCTTTGGGCAGTATGGCCATCTTAACAATATTGTTTCTATCCATGAGCATGGAATGTTTCTCCATTTGTTTGTATCATCTCTTTTTCTTTGTGCAGTGGTTTGCAGTTCTCTTTGTAGAGATCTTTCACTCCTCTAGTTAGCTGTATTGCTAGATATTTTATTCTTTTGTGGCAGTTGTAAATGGGTGTTAGTTCCTGATTTGGCTCTTGACTTGACCATTGTTGGTGAATAAGAATGCTAGTGATTTTGGCGATTTTAGCACGTTGGTTTTGTATCCTGAGATTTTGCTGAAGGTGTTTATCAGCTTAAGAAGCTTTTGGGTGGAGACTATGAGGTTTTCTAGATATAGGAACATGCTGTCTGCTGAGATAATTTGACTCCCTCTCCTCCTATTTGGATGCCCTTTATTTCTTTCTCTTGCCTGACTGCCCTGGCCAATACTTCCAATACTATATTGCATGGGAGTGTTGAGAGAGGGCATTCTTGCCTTGCACTGGTTTTCAAAGGGAATGCCTCTAGCTTTTGCCCACTCAGTATGATGTTGACTGTGGGTTTTTCATATATGACTTTTATTATTTTGAGGTATGCTCCTTCAATACTTAGTTTATTGAGAGCTTTTAACATGAATGAATGTTGAATGTTGAATTTTGTTGAAAGCCTTTTCTGCATCTATTGAGATAATTATTTGGTTTTTGTCTTTAGGTCTGTTTATGTGATGAATCACATTTATTGATTTGCATATGCTGAGTCACCTTGCATCCTGGGGATAAAGCCTACTTGATCGTGGTGGATAAGCTTTTTGATGTACTGCTGAATTTAGTTTGCCAGTATTTTGTTGAGGATTTTTGCATTGATATTCATCAAGGATATTGGCCTGAAGTTTTCTTTTTTTGTTGTATCTCTGCCAGGGTTTTATATCAGGATGATGTGGGCCTTATAGAATGAGTTAGGGAGGAGTTCCTCCTCCTCAATTTTTGGGAATAGTTTCAGTAGGAATGGTACTAGCTCTTCTTTGTACACCTGTAGAGTTCAGCTGTGAATCTGTCTAGTCTTGGGCTTTTTTTGGTTGGTAGGCTATTTACTGCCTCAATTTGAGAGCTCATTACTGGTCTGTTCAGGGACTGAATTTCTTCCTGGTTCAGTGTTGGGAGGGTATACATGTCCAGGAAGGTAACAATTTCTTCCATATTTTCTAGTTTATATGCAAAAAGGTGTTCATAATATTTTCTGATGGTTGTTTGTATTGCTGTGGGATCAGTGCTAATATCTCCCTTGTTGTTTCTGATTGTGTTTATTTGGATCTTCTCTCTCTTCTTCTTTATTAGTCTAGCTAGTAGTATATTTTATTATTTTTTTTAAAAAAACCTAGCTCCTGGATTCATTGATCTTTTTAATGGCTTTTCATGCTTCAATCTTCTTCAGTTCAGTTCTGATTTTGGTTATTTCTTGTCTTCTGTTAGCTTTGGAATTTGTTTGCTCTGGGTCCTCTAGTTATTTTAGTTGTGATGTTAAGTTCTTAACTTGAGATCTTTCTAACTTTTTGATATGGGCATTTAGTGCCATAAATTTCCCTCTTAACACTACCTTAGCTGTGTCCCAGAGATTCTGATATGTAGTATCTTTGTTCTCATTAGTTTCAAGAAACTTCTTGATTTCTACCTTAACTTCATTATTCAAAAGTCATTCAGGAGCAGGTTATTCAATTTCCGTGTAATTGCATAGTTTTGGGTGAATTTCTTAGTCTTGATTTCTAATTTGATTCTGCTGTGGTCCAAGAAACTGTTATAATTTTAGTTCTTTTGCATTGCTGAGGAGTGTTTTACTTCCAATTATGTGATTGATTTTAGAGCATGTGGCATGTGGTAATTAGAAGAATGTATATTCTGTTGTTTTTGGGTGGAGAGCTCTGTAGATACCTATCAGGTCCATTTGATCCGGTGCTGAGTTTAGGTCCTGCATATCTATGTTAATTTTCTGTCTTGATGATCGATCATCAGTGAGGTTTTAAAATCTCCCACTATTATTGTGTGGGAATCTAAGTCTCTTTGAGGTCTTTAAGAACTTGCTTTATGAATCTGGGTGCTCCTGTGTTGGGTGTATATATATCTAGGACAGTTAGGTCTTCTTGTTGAATTGAACCCTTTACCATTATGTAATGCCCTTCTTTGTCTCTTTTGATCTTTGTTGGTTTAAAGTTTGTTTTGTCAAAAACTAGGATTGCAACTCCTACTTTTTTTCTGTTTACTATTTGCTTGGTAGATTTTTCTTCTTATTTTGAACCTATGTATTTCATTGCATGTAAGATGGATCTCTTGAAGACAGCATACCAGTGGGTCTTGGTTCTTTATCCAACTTGTCACTCTGTGTCTTTTAATTGGGGCCTTAAGCCCATTCACATTTAAGGTTAATATTGATATGTGTGGATTTGATCCTGTCATCATGATGCTAGCTGGTTATTTTGCACACTTGTTTATGGGGTTGCTTTGTAGTCTCACTGGTCTGTGTACCTCAGTGTGTTTTTGTAGTGGCTGATAACAGTCTTTCCTCTTCATATTTAGTGTTTCCTTCAGAAGCTCTTGTAAGGCAGGTCTGGTAGTAACAAATTCCAGCATTTGCTTGTCTGAAAAGATCTTATTTCTCCTTTGCTTATGAAGCTTAGTTTGGCCAGATATGAAATTCTGGCTTGGAAGTTCTTTAAAGAATGTTACTATTGATCACTGATCTCTTCTGGCTTGTGGGGTTTTAGCTGAGTGGTCTGTTGTTAGACTAATGGGCTTCACCTTGTAGGTGTCCTGGCCTTTCTCTCTAGCTTCTTTTAACATTTTTTCTTTCTTTTCAACCTTGGATATTCTGAGGATTATGAGTCTTGGAGATAATCTTCTCGTGAAGTATCTTACTGGGGTTCTCTGCATTTCCTGAATTTGCATGTTGCCCTCTCTAGCTAGGATGGGGAAATTCTCATGGATGATATTCTAACATGTTTTCCAAGTTGGTTCCATTCTTCCCATGTCTTTCAGGTACACCTCTAAGTCATAGATTCAGTCTATTTACATAATCCCATATTTCTCAGCGGTTTTGTTCATTCCTTTGCATTATTTTTTCTCTACTCTTGTCTGCCTGTCTTAGAAAGCCAGTCTTCAAGCTCTGAGATTCTTTCCTCCACTTGGTCTATTCTGCTATTAATACTTGCATTATGAAATTCTTATAGTGTGTTTTTCAGCTCTATCAGGTCAGTTACATTCTTCTCTATACTAGCTATTTTGTTTGTCAGCTTCTGCAATGTTTCATCATGATTTTTAGCTTCCTTGCATTGGGTTTCAATGTACTCCTGTAGCTCAATGAACTTATAACTCTTTATATTCTGGATTCTACTTCTGTCATTTCAGCCATCTCAGCCTCAGCCCAGTTCCAAACCCTTGCTGAAGAGGTGATGAGGTCATTTGGAGGAAAGAAGGCACTCTGGCTCTTTCAGTTTTCAGCATTCTTGTGCTGATTCTTTCTCATCTGTGAGGGCTTATCTACCCTTAATCTTTGAGGTTGCTGACCTGTGGATGGGTTTTTTTTTTCTTTTATCCTATTTGATGACCTTGAGGGTTTGATTTTTGTGTATGGTGTATTCAGCCAACTGGCTTCATTTCTGGGAGATTTTAGGGGGCCAATGCTCAGTCCCCAACTCCTGGACTGTGAGCTCTAACTCTGAGGGACTTGTATTGGGTCCTAACTTTTTCCTCTGGCTCCTCAAGGTTTGGAGTCCACTGTGCTTGGGGGTGGGCTGAGGTGCAGCAGCTTTAACAGAGTGCCAGTGGATGTGGGGGTGCCTGTCTCCCTGGGTGAATTTACCACAGTGGAGGAGGCAAGGCAGCTGGGGACTGTGTGTGCTGTTGCACTGGAGGTGGTGCTGGCTTGGGTCAAGATGCTGGCTGGCACAGGTCTGGGTGCCTTCTCTGCCCTGCAAACAGGAGTAATAGCTCAGGGAGTGGGAGAATCCCCTGTTCTCTGCACAGTGTTAGCACAAGGGCAGGGTACTGGCAGTGGTGGTGTTTCCTGGCTTGGTGCCCACCAAGGCTCTGTCTACAATGGTGGTCAGTGGAGGGTTGGGGACGCTGCACACCTGTGTGCTGGTTGGGCAAGTAAAGCAAAACCTGGCCATGCAGACGTGCATGAACGAAGTGATCTGGGGAGTAGCCATGGGCTCAGGGAAGTTCCAGTATGGGGAGGGAACATGTGGACTGGTGCACGGCTGTAGGGGCTGCCTTTCTGGAGCTCTCCAGCAAACTCTCTGTGGTCTGCCAGCATAGAAGCTATGTTGTGGGCCCCCAGGCATCCAAGACTTCCCTGTAAGCATATGTGGTCAGGCTGGGCCCTGGGAGTGGCCAACAGACCAAGGAGTGCTCAGGTCAGACCAGTCCCATCTGATGTGCAAGACCATTCTGCAGAGATCAGGTCAAATAGTTCCCCTAGGGCTAAAGTCTCTTATGGGAGCAATTTGAGCCTAGCGATATGGCTGTTCCTGGCTATGCTCCACTACAGACACTCCTGCACCAAACCACCTGTGCTCCACATCAGCTGGCTAGCTGCTCCACCACTTTGCTTGTCTCCTGGGGGCTCTACCCCAGAGAGATGTGGGCCAGCAATTGCTCAGTGCAATCAGCCCAGGTTGGAGGATCTGTGCCATGGACCTAAGCTAGGGGTTCCCTGTCTGGTGATGAGCAGTGGGGTTGTGTGGGACATGGGGGAGATGGACCAGCCTCCTTTCCTTGGGTCGACTGCAACTTGTTGGACGTGTGGATGATGCACTGATGCACTGAGGGTCTTTGATTCTTTGTTAGTCCAAGGGTAGCAAGGACAGTTCCACCACAGAGGCAGTGTCAGAGAAGCTTTCAGTTGTCCCTGGAAGCTCTGTCTGGGGAATTGCTGAGTTGCTGCTGGCTTGATAGCTCTGGTGGCGGGTGGCTAGATGCCCAGGACAAGGCCTGGAGGACCTACCTATTGAGGAGATACGGGAACAGGCACCCACATAACAGTCTGGCCACTTTTCTGTAGGGCTACTGTATGTAGTATGCTGGGAGTCCTCCCCAGTTCCTAGTCCTCTTGGAATTTCCAGTACCTGGAGGCATCACCAGTGAAGGCTATGAAACAGCAAAGATGGCAGCCTGTCCTTCCCTCTGGGAGCTCCAACCTAAGGACGTACAGACCTTTTGCCAGTCTGAACACACCTGTAGGATATGGCTGAAGACCCAGTTGGGAGGTCTCACCCAGTGAGGAGAAATGGGGTTGGGGATCTGCTTAAAAAAAGAAGTCTGGCCACATTTTCACAGAGCAGCTGTGCTGTGCTTGGGGTCTGCTTCAGGCCTCAGTCACCTTAGACATTCCAAAGCCCAAAGACTGGAATGGCCAAATTGCCCAAACAGCAAAGAAGGCAGCCCACCCCTCCCTCTGGGAGCTTTGTGCCAGGGAGGTTTGAAACCTCTGTCAGCTGGAGAACACTGGCTGGGGTGCCAGGAGGCCCCAGTCTTGAGGTCTTGTCAAGTGAGGAGGAACAGGATGGAGGACCCACTTAAAGAAGCAGTCTGGTCACGTTTTTGTAGAGCAGCTGTGCTGTGCTGGGGTACCACTTCCTCTCCTGGTTGGCTTGGACTCTCCAAAGCCCGAAGGCTGGAATGGCTAAGTCACCCAAACAGCAAAGATGGCAGCTTGCCCCTCTGCCTCTGGGAGCTCCACCCCAGGGGGTTTTCAAAACTCTGTTGGCTGGAGAACACTGGAGAGGGTGGCTGGAGATCACAAGTTGGGAAGTCTTATGTAGTGAGGAGGAACAGGATCAGGGAACCACTTTAAAAAGCAGTCTGGCCATGTTTTCATAGAGCAGCTGTTCTGCGCTGGGGGATCCCTTCTGCCTCTGGACAGCTTGGACTCTCTGAAGGCTGGAATGGCTGAGTCACCCAAAGAGCAAAGATGGCAGCCCACCCCTCCTCCAGGAAGCCCCTTCTTAGGGAGGTGCAGTGCCACTACTGGTGGCTGGCTGGAACTCCAAGCCAGTGGGACTTATCATGAGAGGAGTAGTGGAAGTGGAGCCTGCAGACTGTTGCTGCTCGGCCCACTCTTTCCTAGGAGTACAGAGGTATAACCTCCTGCTTTGCCAGAGTTGCAGCTGCTCTTGCCAGGAAGCCCAGAGAGTGCAAGTATCTAAAGCTCCCAGGTCTCCATGCATGCCCCTGACTAGAGCAGCTGCATTGCTGAGACTCCACATAGCTCTATGTGTCAGACTAAAGGCTCTGGTGGAGTGGGTTCACAATGGGATCTCCTGACCTGAGGGTTGCAAAGATCAGTGGGAGAAGCATGGGTTCCTGAGGTTGCATATTCAGTCACTGCTTCCCTGGGGAGGCGGGGTTCCCTTGGCTCCATGTTGCTCCTGGCGTGGGGCATCATCTTGTCTTGCTTTTCTCCAAGGCCCTGTATGGCATGAGAAATGGTTGGCCCTGTAAGGCATGGCCCTGTATGGCATGGGATGGTTCCCTATGCACCCAAGAAGTTCCTGGAACTCACTGAAAGGGCCAGGCTCAAAGAATCCCTTAGTCACAAATGAGGGACCCAGACAGAATAAATGTCTCCACAGATATTAGTGTGGGAGGATAATGGCTGAGACCAGATGCCTGCTTCCACCAGTATCTTGACCCAATGAAGCCTACCTTCCCCCAATGCCCCTTAGACACAGGAGGATACCCATCTGGATTGAGGAAATTAAGTTTCCACTGCCTGGCAAAATAAGGTCTCAATTAAAAATTTAAGTGAATTATAGAGAATATGGAGAAATAAACTTCGATTTGTAAATGGAAATATAATTCTAATACAGATCTATCTATATCTAAATGCTAGATACAGAGATCTATATCTCTGTATGCTGTATGCTCTGATCTATATGCTATACATAATTAATTTCTCTTTGTCCAGATGAATAGTAAGTGCCATCGGAGTAGGTATATCAGTAAAGGAATGTTTTGGCTAGAATAAAAGAAAACATAGGCTGGGTGTGGTGGCTCACACCTGTAATCCCAACACTTTGGAAGGCTGAGGTGGGCTGATTAGTTGAGTCCAGGAGTTCGAGACCAGCCTGGGCAACATGGGGAAATCCCGTCTCTACAAAAAATACAAAAATTAGCTGGGTGTTGTGGTGCATGCCTGTGGTCCCAGCTACTCAGGAGGCTGAGGCAGGAGAATCACTAAGCCCAGGAGATTGAGGCTGCAGTGAGCCAAGATCACACCACTGCACTCCAACCAGGGCGACAGAGTGAGACCCCATCTAAAAAACAAAAAACAAAAACATGACCCCTAAAACTTAAAGAATTGGAGGTTTTTATTTTTCACATGACAATAAGTTTGGTAGTGGGCAGTTGCTGACTGCTCAATGATGTCAGGGACAACGTCTTTATTGTTTTCTTCACGTCTGTATTATTTTCCCTTGTGGTTGCTCCAATGCTCCATCCATCATACCCGCATTCAAGGCAGAAAGAGAAAGGTCTGGCTGAAGCTGTACTTGTCTCCCTTTATGAGGAAAGTCATGGCTTTTCCAGAAGTCCCCCAGCAGACTTTTCTTTATATCTCATTGGCAAGTACTCAGCACCATGCACATCTCAAATGGTAATTGAGGATTTAAGGTGAAAATTGAATATAGTTAAAATTGCCCTTGAATAGTTCCTTAGGATTTTGCCATGTTGGAGAGCAGCCTGCTGGAAGCCTACACTTCTTTTAGAAGCCCACACTGTCATTTCTACCACAATGCTGGAACAGATCTTTATTTCAGCAGGTGAACTAGCTAGTATTAGGTGTTGTAGCATTTAAACAGTAGGATTTTTAAACAAAGGGATTACACTCAATGCAGCAAGATACTCTGACTCTGAGAGAAATATGGAACCCCCACCCCAAGCTCATTAAATAAACTGGCAGATAGAAATGACCTCGCTATTTAAATTGTTGTCCACATGCTATAAAGCACATGGTGTAGAGGAGTGGTTAAGAGTCTGTCCACTGGAAACAGACTGAAAGCCTGCTCCATCACTGACTAGGTTGTGCTGTGACCTTAGGCAACTTATTTAACCTCTCTGTGGCTCAGTTTCCCATCTGTGAAATGAGGAAAATAATGCAACCAACCTCATAGAGGTTATTGTGAGAAATAAATGAGTTAATAAAGGTAAAGCCCATGTGTCTGACTCATGCTAAATGCTATAGAACGTTTAGGTATTATTATTATTATTGTTCTTGTTATTCCACAGTTGCATATACTCCTGTTAAATATGCACAAGATGCTACTCTAGAGAGGAAAGCATTCAATCAAGATTTGTTGAATTAATAAATAAACTATAATATTTAAAGTATTTCACCCAATATCTGATTAATATTCAACCAACAGTTGTTACTAACACTGCCACTTCAGTGCCTTTGAACCTTAATGATCATGTCTCATGCGAAGGAATGCAGAAATGCACCACAGCTAGGGAGGAAGTACTAGATATTTAAAGGAAAATGAAATTCAATCCTTAATAATGCAAAAATTCATCACAAGGTGACCTGTGTAAATATTAAGGGTTTAAATAATTTGATTCCTCCATGCCTTGGTCAGATGAAAAAGTTGGATTAAGAGAGTTTTAAAAGTGGGTTCCCTAAGGGGTTAATAGGGTCCTTAAATAAATTTGGGAAACCTAGAGGTCAAGTTAAATGAATTACTGTTGTCTCTTTTTTTTTTCTGCTGCATTTATCAGAACCTTGAGGTAAATTTGCCTTATAAATCTCTGAAAGTGTACACAGAATGAAGTACTATACAAACTTGTTTGATGACAGAATCTTTTTTTTTCCCAATTGCTGTGAACATCCTGCAGGTCTCCTGTTCTATCAAATGCTAGATGCCTCTGAGGTACCCCATTCATTCAATTCTAAAATCTTCTGTATGACTAGTGAAGGTCAGTAGGTGGAGGATGCTTTTAACGTATAGTTATATAGTTCAAAAATCCTGAATGGTGCTTTGTAAATATCCACTCTGGGGCTGGAGCTGTTGTTGTCATCTTTGCCTGCACCTTGTAATCACCTAGGGAGATTTAAAAAATACTGATGCTCAGGTTGCATCCTCAGAGATTCTAATTTAATTGGTCTGGGTGTCACCTGGGCATTAGATTTTTCAAAAGATCCTCAAGTGATTTCTAATGTGCAGCCAGGGTTGAGAACCACTGGGCTAGGAGAAAGAATCTTTGGCTGGGACAGGTGATAACCAGGGTCAGAAATGCAAAGGACCATAGAGTTTGGGATGGGAAATAAAAGGGAAAGACAGAAAGAGGAGACATGAGGTGATGATGATGATTAAAATCTAGTGATGGTGTGGGTGTAAGCTGTGTGAGAGAAGAGATGAGACTGTCTGAGGGGATGGAGGATAGAGTGACCATGGAGAATGGAAGCTATATATAGAGGAGTACTTAGAACACCAACTGGGAAAGATCATACTCCCCTAAAGACAAACACACACAAAAATAATCTCAAAAACGAAAGCAAGCAGCCTGGTCTGAATGGATGGAAGCAGACCATATGAGCCAGAAGATCCACAGCTTCAGGATTGGAGTCACTCCAAGGAGACTTCCCTTAGGCAGAACCCCTAGTGTTAGAAGAAAGTCTTTGATTTACAGCTGAATTGACTGTCTCATGAGAGATCTTCCTTTAGATTTGCCTCCACTGAAGCCAGTGTATAACCTGTTTCCTTCCACCATAGTGAGGTTTATGGGCTGTGACAAAATTTTTCATAATTTATGTGAGTGCTTCCTGCTGGGCCTCCATTGGACCCAGTAAGAAAGGCGAGGAAGCTAGGAGGAAGTGAATGGGGACTGCATTTGCAGCACTCACTTAGCTGTAGGATAGGCTCAACAGGAAACGACCAGATATCCAAATCAGTGTCCAGAAGAGAACAGCAGCTGAAATCCCATCTAGACTGGCCTTGCTGTAAGTGAGTACATCTGATGGGGAACAACATGGCCCCAGATATTTCTAAGCCAAGAAAGGCAAATCTATGCACGCTGTCCCACATTGCCCACTCTGGCATGCGTGGCAGACATGAAGAATTGATCATGGTGCAATTTTATGATGAGGTTAAGCACAATCTCAGTGCGTTTCTCAACATGGAGCACCAAACAGCTATCACCAAGTGATCAGAGTTAGGACTCAACTCCCCTCCCCATCCTAGGCTGTATGTATGCACAGAGTGGTGTGGGTGGCAGGACTGTGGTAGGCAACAAGGTACCATTTATTTATTATTTATTTATTTATTCAATCATCCCGATATAAAAAAGATAAAACCTATGCCTAGCACTGTAGTAGACATTCGGGGATGCAACAGTAAGTAAAACAGGCGTGGTCCCTACACATTAAATAAACCGCTAAACAAACATAAATAAACATATTGTAGTGAAAGCTACTGAGAGTTTAGGAAGTTAATAATTAACATGTTCCTCTTCCCCTTATCTTGACTTAGAAACAGCTGAGACAGGCATAGGAGTTAAGGGGATGGAGGTACAATATCACTTTCATTACTAATAAGAAGAATATGGCTTAGGTCTGACCAACTGGGCTTGTTAATGTGCTACAGCTGAATTGTACTTATCACCCTTCTCTGCATAATCCCAGGCCACAGGAACTGATCTGTCCTGTCAGTCTGCTTGCAGGTGTAGAAGAGTACCGACCAGCAATTTCTTCAAGTGGGAAGGGCCAGGCCACGCATAGTCAGTTCCTTTCCCCAAACCCACCAATAAGAGAAGTGGTTGCTCCTCCGCTAGGGGCAAGGCAAGAGGTGAGGAGTGTTACATCAGTGGAGGGCCCCCTATTTGGAAACACAGGGAAAGGGGAATAAGTGATCCACCCTCCTCAACAAGGGCCGTGCCAGGAAAGTAAAGGGCACAATGAGGGATTATACGAGGGTACTTTTTTTAGGATCTAGATGTCAGGAAGGCTCCTTTGAGTGAGATATATCAAATGAGCCCTAAGCAATTTGGCTCCAGAATCCAACTTATTTGAGGTGGCTAGGTCATGCAGCGTTTGATGTTAAGAAGTTGAGTTTTTTCCTAAGAGCAATGGCACAATTTTGAAGAATTTAAGCAGGGGAGTGAAGTAATCAGCTTTGCATTTTCAAACAGCTATTAACTAGAGGAAGAATTGCCAGAATTAGAAAAAATACATATATAATATGTATTTACACACACACACACACACATATATATATGGTGCCCATACTAAAAAAAAACCTGTCCATTGTTTATCTCTAATTAAAGTTTAACTGAGTGTCCAGTATTTTATTTGGCAACCCTAGAGGAGAAGAAACAGAAAAACCAACTAAGATGTTGTCACAGGTGTTGGTGATAGAGAAGACGACATGCAGTGGGTTCCAGTTCTATATGGAAGTAGACTCTTAGAAATAGATTGATGTGGTAGGAGAGAGAGCCTGGGGTCAAGGGCCATGCAGACTCTGGAGAGCCTCTGGATGGACAGAGCTGCCAGTGCATCCAATGCCACTAAATGAAAATAAAATTAGTTTTAACATCTCAGTCTGTTGCTCTCCTCTTATAAAGTCATGCACCCTATATAGCCATCCTCATGACAACAGCTGTTTATTAACTGATTTCTATATAATGCAGCATTGAAACTAATACTGAGGGAAAGGGCCTTGTGTGCTGCCAAAAAAAGTAGCAAATAAACCATAGTTCTAGCAGTGTTGTGCCTAATATGACATTGCTTGTGACTGAGAAAATTATCGAAAGCCTCTGGGATCAGAAGACAATATAAATTAGTCCACAGATGGGAGGAATGCTGTTCTGGTCTTCTGACTGTGTCCCTTAACTTTTCGGTTATGTAAAATTTTATCAATATAACCTATCTTATCACATCACTGTTGTGAATATCATGAATTACAAATATAAAACATCTTTTATTAATATTCAGGTATTGTTGTGGACTGAATGTTTGTGTACCCCCACCCCAAATTTATATGCTAAAGCCCTAATTCCCAATGTGATATTATTTAGAGATGGGGACTTTGGGAGGTAATTAGGGTTACATAAATTCATGAGAGTGGGGCCCTCATGGTGGGATTAGTGACCTTGTAAGAAGGGGAGGAAAGATCCTTTGACTGTGCACCCTCTGTTCCCTGCACACACGGGAGAAAGGTGATATGAGGGCATAGTGAGAAGGTGGTCATCTGCAAGCCAGGAATAAACACTCCACCAGAAACCAAATTGACTAGAACCTTGATCTCGGACTTCTCGGCTCCAGAACTGTGCATAAAGAAATTTCTGTGGTTTAAGCCACTTAATCTATAGTATTTTGTTGTGGTAGCCCTAACAGAATAATATACGTACTAATTTTTTTTACAAAAATAATTAGGTATAAAGCAAGCAAGAATGTTAACACCAAAGCAAAAATCTCTTGCTTTACTTAATTGATTATTTATTTAGAGACAGATCTCTGTCTGTCACCCAGGCTGAAGTGCAATAGTGCAAGCATGGCTTACTGCACCCTGGAACTCCTGGGCCCAAGTGATCCTCCCACCTCAACCTCCTAAGTAGCTGGGGCTGCAGGCACACGCTACGATGACCAGCTTTTTTTTTTTTTTTTAATTTTTTAAATTTTAGAGGCAGGGTCTTGCTATGTTTCTTAGGCTGGTCTTAAACTTTTAACCTCAAGCAATCCTCCCACCTTGGCCTGTGAGTAGCTGGGATTACAGACCCAAGCTACTGTGCCTGGCTTCTTGCTATTTTCAGTCTGCCAGTGAATTTTCTGAATCTGTAAGCTAGGCCACCTCTAGCATATGTTCTCAAGTCTCCAGTCCTGGAGCAAATTATACTGTGTATATTTCCTTGCCTTTTCCTTTTCTACCTCCCAAACATTTACATTAAGGGCAGCCTTGAGAAGGCAATGTCACAAAAGGTGTGAGTGTGTGAGGAAGAAAGGAGCTTGGTTGCTAGGAAACCGGGGAGCCAGTACAGCCAAACAGCCACTAGGTGCTTAGGGATTATGTGGTTTGTGCTGACTGCATGTATGTGAGTAGCTGCGGCCTTTCTCTTTTAGCACCAACTAGAAATCTGCCACATCCAGACTTCTAGTCTGACTTCAGATATAAAAAGATGCTGAATAATGTAATGACTAGTGAGGCTTTCCATTGCGGTGGTCCCCCCTTATTCACAAGGAATACATTCCAAGACTCCCAATGGATGCATGTAACTGAAGGTAGTATCGAATTTAATATATACTGTTTTTTTCCTATACATATGTGTCTATGATAAAGTTTAATTTATAAATTAGACACAGTAAGAGGTTAACAACAATAACTAGTAATAAAATGGACCAATTAAAACAATATACTGTAATAAAAGTTATCTGAACATGCTTTCTCTCTCTCTCAAAATATCTTATTGCAGTGTACTCATCTATTTGCAGACTGCTATTGAACGTGGATAACTGAAACCGTGGAAAGCAAAACCACACAGATAAGGGAGGACTATTGTACAAAAGACAGAAACCCAACTACAGAAAAGAGAATTTGTTATATATAGCAACTGGGAAGTCTGGGAGTGGATACTGCTTCGGTTAGGACTGAATTCAGTAACGTGAATGTCATTAGCTCATTCTTTATCGTACCTGTTTTCCTCTGTGCAATAGTTTCATTCTTACCTATTTTATTTTTCTGACTCTAAGTGGGATCCCTTCAGGCAGTATGGAAGGGATAGTCTGGCTACAGAGCTCTAGGCTCCTATGTTTCCAGGAACCATCTCCAAGTAAAGAAAGAGCTTTTCTTTGCTAGGATTCGTATGTTAAATCCCAGAGAAGGGATCTGATTACTCGGTTGGGTCACAGGCTCTCCTATTGCACTAATTACTATGGCCAGAGTAGCTGGGTACTCTGATTTGCAGCCCCATTAAGAACTGCATGGAATACGGGAGGCAATTCTCCAAAGGAAAATGGGATGTGTTATAGGAAGATGAGAGAATTAACTGGGCAGGTCAAAACAGCAGATATCCACCGAAGTACTTGAAAAGACATCTACACAGTTAGCTCTGACTTTTATTCATATGTAACTTTAATCAAAATTACATATGAAGGATGCCCACTGATGCAGTTTTTAATAAAGAAAAAATGGAAACAACCCCAGTGTGTATTCATAGAGAAGCAGTAAATTACTGTAAATTCATATAGTATAATACTAAATAGGAATTTAATGACTGACACAGAATGTGGCTTTGATATAAATTAAGGAAAAAAAACACGTTGTAAAGCAGTGTTTAAAGTTTAAATTTTTTGTAAAAATGTTATTTCTCTGAATATTGCCCCAAATTGTTAAGAGTAGCTTTCTTGTAGGAAGTTACTATTGGATTCCCTTTTGGTGGGTTATAAACTCCTAAAATGTGATATTTTAGAATGAGCAATATTAATTTTGTAGTTAAACCAATAAAGATTAAATTTTAAAAATTCATTATAAATACTAAAAAAAAGTACAAATATTATCTCCCATTTTGTAGGTTTTCACTTTCTTGATAGTGTCCTTTAAGACACAAATATTTTACATTTCAGTGAAGTCCCATTTATCTATTTTTGCCTTTGTCACTTGTGCTTTTGGTGATGTATCTAAGAAACCTCTGCCTACTGGGAGGTCATGAAAATTTCCGCCTTTGTTTTATTCTGAATTTTATAGTTTTAGCTCTTAAATTTAGGTATTCGGCCTATTTTGAGTCAATATTTATATATGGTGTGAGGTACAGGTCTGTGTAGCAAAAAATTTGGCCTCACCCAGAGAGAGGACTAGCCTTTGCCCTCAGCTTCTGAGAGTTGATCTATGTAATACTCAATGGGAGTGTCTTTGTTTAGGGTGGCAGCTGGCCACACCAGATCTTAGGGTGAGGCTAGCTACACAAGAAAGACCAAATATGTGATTTAGGGTGGAGACTGGTCATGCTAGAAAGATCAACATGTGATTCAGAGTGTGAACTTTGGGTCACATGGTGTAAGTCAACTTAGAGACTGAATTCAATCATGTTGGCAGTCTGTCAATCATGTGTACATAATGAAACCCCAATATAAACTCTGGATACTGAAGTTCAGGTGAGCTTCTCTCACTGGCAATATTCTGCATATTGCCACACATTGATGCTGGGAAAGTATACATGCTGACTCCACAGGAAACGGGAAACAGAAGCTTCAGGTTTGGCACCTTCTCAAACTCTGCCCTGTACTTCTTCCTTTTACTAATTTGAATATGCATCCTTTCCCTATAATAAGCTGTAACAATCAGTATAACAACTTTCAGTGAAATCCTGTGAGTCCTTATGGAAAATTATGAAAACTGAAAGTGGCTTTGGGAACCTACCAGAATTTGCAGTTGCTGTCAGAAGTGAGGGCCATTTTGTGGATATTGTGCTCTCTAAACTTGTAGTTGGCTCCAAATTATGACAGTTGGTGTCAGAAGAGGGATTCATGCGAACAAACCTGACTCACTGGAGCATGTGGTTTGGGAAGAAAAAGGATGAAAGGGTAGATGTTAATGAACTTTCCATTTCTGGATGGCTACAGAGTCAGCCATGATATGTAACTATAGCTGTGCTATAATCAGTTACTGAAGGTAAAAGTTACCAATGGAATTTTAAAATTATGGACCCAACTCCAAGAAGTTGTCTCACTGGATGCATAAGGAAATGCAGAGTAACAAGAAAAAGAAAAATATACGATCTTTGGTTACTGTTATCTGTCATATCTAAAATGTGAGTAAGAGGTAATGCAAAAATTTTGGGGTAAATCCTAATGCTGGGCAAAGCTTGGATTCCATCTGGTTCAAGCTGCAGCTACTAGCCTGTAGAGCCCCTACCAATGAATATAGTTAAAATAAAAATAAAAGAAAGTGTTTGTGTGGACCCTCATCCTGGGCCTAACTTGGATTCCTTCTGTTCCAAGCTACAGCTGCTAGCCTCAGAACCCCTATGAAAGGAAAAATTATGCTGAAATAACAGATAGGGAAATAGGTTAGAATGATTTATAAGAGAATAGGTACAACAAAGGGGAAAGAAAGGGGCAAATTGGACACAAATTTGGCTAAGCAAAGTGGAAATCTTTAAATGGTCATTAAGAAATGAGGTGAACAAAGCAAATATTAATGTAGCCAAAACTAAGGCCTTAATGTGGTATTCTCAGAGCTTGGGTGGAGAATGGCAGCCCTGCTGCTCTCCCAATATTGAAAGGCCTAAACAAATCAGATATAGCAGGTGGTGGGGGTGGGCTGGGGTTTCTGGGGGAGGTGGTCAGGGAACCACCTGGTTCCAGGAGTGCCAAAGAAAACAGCACAAATCATCAAGCATCGTTGATGATAGTCGTCTAGTGACCAGTAGAAACAAGGAACCAGGTGGTTTTCAGAGGACAGCACGAAAACCTGTACATAGGCCAGCGGGCTTCTCCCCTGGAGATCATGCAATTTTCCTCCCTCTAGATGCTATCTTGGAGAAGAGAGAAAATAGCCAAGTTGGATCATTTGATTTGACTATTTGACTAGATATTTACTCTTTTTTTTTGAGAGGAAGTCTCACTCTGTCGCCCAGGCTGGAGTGCAGTGGCGAGATCTCGGCTCACTGCAACCTCCGCCTCCTGGGTTCAAGTGATTCTCCTGCCTCAGCCTCCCGAGTAGCTGGGATTACAGGCATGCACCACCACACCCAGCTAATTTTTTGTATTTTTAGTAAAGGCAGGGTTTCACCATGTTGGCCAGGCTGGTCTCGAACTCCTGACCTTATGATTCACCACCTCAGCCTCCCAAAGTGCTGGGTTTACAGGCATGAGCCACCATGCCTAGCTGATATTTACTCTTTTTACTCCATCATGTCTATACTTGTCTTCTATATCATTTGAAGAAGGTATTCTGCTGTTTACTGAAAATTGAACAAAGAAAAAACCCCATAGGTAAAAAATTTTTGGTGTTGGTAATCTGAAAAAGGCTGTTTTAAACAGGAAAATTTTGAGATAACTTTAATCAGTGAGTTTAAGATTTTACTCCCTCCACTGGAAAGAACACCTAAGAGGACAATGAGATCAATTCTAGAAACAAAGGAACACTGCATATATATAATCTAGCACATATAAATTATACTGCTTATATTTTGACCTATTTCATGTCAAATATATAAAGCATAGGTGATTTGGTGCAGGAGGGTGAAAAGTGGGCAGGCGGATTATTTGTACCCCTCACCAGAAAATCCCTGTGGCACCTCCAGAGGCAGATAGAAGTGTTTGAAACCCAGTGATCCATCTGGGGAAACTGGTTCTTCAGTCTTTAAGTGACTTTACAATAACACTGCTTAGTTAGTGCAGGAGCCCATACTGGCACCCAGGGACTTAACTTCTAGGACTTTAACAAGGAATAGACCATGTCAACCTCATTCCTTATCAGCAGGTTGGCATTTTCTTCTGAACAAATAATGTATTACATTTTCAGCCAATTGCTTTTGAAATAAGGGCTTTCTGTTGATCTAATGTTCATTATGAGGTCTAGTTCCAAGATTCTTTTTGCTCATTTTATCATGTTGCCTCTTCTCTTTCAGCTTCTAGACAGAAATTTTTTACTATGGATATACAGATCTAACGTTGTGTCTCAGGGGTTTTCAACCTTGTTACTCTTGACATTTGGACCAGATATTTCTTTGTGAGGTGAGAGGGCTGTCCTCTGCATTCTAAGATGTTTAGTAACATCCTGGCCTTTACTCACTGCATTCCAGGAGTACTATCACCCCACCTCCACCCCAGTTGAGACAAAAAAAAATCCTCTATATATTGCCAAACGTCCCCTGGGGAGACAAAATTACCCATATTTGAGAACCACTGCTCTTTCATTATGATATAAACTGATTCCAAGATACCCCTCTGGTGTACCCACTCCTGACTGATCTCCAGCCTAATCACTGTGGATGAATACTCTCCAACGATGAGGGGTACTGGAGGAAAGGACTGTGTATTCACGATTCATTACTCCCCTCCCCAACAGTGAATTAGTAACACTCTTGGTTCAGGCTGCTTCACTTCTGTAAGGATGAGTAAATTTGTTGAGAAACAAATTATTCAATGATACTTGTTAAAGCATGGTAAGGAAGACTTCAATTCAAGACCATTACAATAGGTGTGAGGACAATTAAAATGGGGTCTTGCAGTCAGGGAGAGAGATTGGACTCAACTCTGAATATGGAAAGGAGAAATTTACAGCCAAGGAGCAGGGTGAGGGTCAGTGGATGGAAAATTACTAAGGGAGATTCTGGCTAAACCGACCCAACAGGATTCTTGCTGAAGACAGGCCAGGGAGATCAGACATCACCTGGGGGATGATGGAGGATGTGTAACATAATCAGATATCAAGGATAATCAGATATTGAAGATGGAGGGTTCTGGCTAAACTCACTTAGCAGGGCCCTTTGCTAAAGCTGGATTTTACAAGTAAGTGCACAGATGGGCCCTGGGAGAAGGTCCAGAATCCTGAGTAAAGTTTGGCCGAGAGAAGACTCTTTATCACATTTCAGATGAATCTATCATGAAACAATTAGTGTCTCTGCTGATATTATACAAAATATAAAGAAAGAATATATAGAAAGAGCTGGACATCAGCCTGAGGATATTGTTGAATCTTATTGTTCAAGTCATGTTGATGTGGGTTTTTTTTTTTTTTTAAACTTGGAGTTAAAAGAATTCTTACTAATGAAATTAGGCAGCTTAAATGAATTCATTTTGAATAATTAAGGTTTTCACTACTCAATCAGGTCTAATAGCATGATTTTCCAAAGAGTGAATCATACTTAAAGATAATCAGATATGTTCTCACCAGTTCAAGACAGTCTGAGGGGTAAACTTAGCCCAGAGAAGAAGAGATGGGGTTAGAGTCCATAGGGCAAAGTCTTCTTATTCTCAATCTGTTTGTTTGTTCCCTAGATCATATTGTTAAGCTTGGAGTTCTGGAAAACACTTACTCTGAACTTACCCATCTCAAATAATTCTTCTACTGTGTCTCCCTCCTTTAATATACATTAGCTTTTATTCATTCCTTAATTAAGAAAATATTAATTGAGTGTGTGCAATGGGTCAGCCTCTGCTCTGGGGCCACAGATGCAGAGGTGAGAAAGAAACACATGGCCCCAGCCCTCACAAAGTGTGTGGATGAGAACCAAGAAGATGAAGGTGGAATGGAGGAATGACATTAACAAATTTTTTTATTGTGGTAAAATATACATAACATAAAATTTACAATTTTAACAATTTTTTCTTTTTTTAAATTATACTTTAAGTTCTGGGATACATGTGCAGAATGTGTAGGTTTGTTACACAGGTATACATGTGCCATGGTGGTTTGCTGCACCCATCAACCCATCATCTACATTAGGTATTTCTCCTAATGCTATCCTTCCCCTATTCCCCCACCTCACAACAGGCCCCGGTGTGTGATGTTCCCCTCCCTGTGCCCATGTGTTCTTGTTCAACTCCCATTTATGAGTGAGAACATGTGGTGTTTGCTTTCCTGTTCTTGTGTTAGTTTGCTGAGGATGATGGTTTCTAGCTTCATCCATGTCCCTGCAAAGGACACGAACTCATTCTTTTTTATGGCTGCATAGTATTCCATGGTGTATATGTACCACATTTTCTTTATCCAGTCTATCACTAATAGGCACTTGGATTGGTTCCAAGTCTTTGCTATTGTGAACAGTGCTGCAATAAACATATGTGTGCATGTGTCTTTATAGTAGAATGATTTATAATCCTTTGGGTATATACCGAGTAATGGGCTTGCTGGGTCAAATGGTATTTCTGGTTCTAAATCCTTGAGGAATTGCCACATTGTCTTCCACAATGGTTGAACTAATTTACACTCCCACCACTCCCTTTTTCTCTAGATTCCTCCTCCCTGGGAAGGGCATCTCTGAAAGAAAGGCAGCAGTCCCAGTCAGGGGCTTATGGATAAAACTCCCATCTCCCTGGGACAGAGCACCTGGGGGAAGGGGCGGCTGTGGGCACAGCTTCAGCTGACTTAAGTGTTCCTGCCTGCCAGCTCTGAAGAGAGCAGCGGAACTCCTAGCACAGCGTTTGAGCTCTGCAAAGGGACAGATTGCCTCCTCAAGTGGGTCCCTGACCCCTGTGCCTCCTGACTGGGAGACACCTCCCAGGAGGGGTCGAAAGACACCTCATACAGGAGAGCTCCAGCTGGCATCTGGCAGGTGCCCCTCTGGAACAAAGCTTCCAGAGGAAGGGATAGGCAGCAATCTTTGCTGTTTTGCAGCCTCCACTGGTGATACCCAGGCAAACAGGGTCTGGAATGGACCTCCAGCAAACTCTAGCAGACCGGCAGCAGAGGGGCCTGACTGTTAGAAGGAAAACTAACAAACAGAAAGGAATAGCATCAACATCAACAAAAAGGATGTTCACACAGAAACCCCATCTGAAGGTCACCAACATCAAAGACCAAAGGTAGATAAATCCACGGAGATGAGAAAAAAACGTGTAAAAAGGCTGAAAATTCCAAAAACCAGAACACCTCTTCTCCTCCAAAGGATCACAACTCCTTGCCAGCAAGGGAACAAAACTGGACAGAGAATGAGATTGACAAATTGACAGAAGTAGGCTTCAGATGGTGGGTAATAACAAATTCTTCTGAGCTAAAGGAGCATGTTCTAACCCAATGCAAGGAAGCTAAGAACCTTGAAAAAAGTTAGAGGAATTGCTAACTAGAATAACCAGTTTAGAGAAGAACAAAAATGACCTGATGGAGCTGAAAAACACAGCACAAGAACTTTGTGAAGCATACACAAGTATCAATAGCTGAATTGATGAAGCAGAAGAAGGATATCAGAGATTGAAGATCAACTTAATGAAATAAAGTGTGAAGAAAAGATTAGAGAAAAAAGAATGAAAAGTAACGAACAAAGCCTCTAAGAAATATGGGACCATGTGAAAAGACCAAACCTACATTTGATTGGTATAACTGAAAGTGACAGAGAGAATGGAGCCAAGTTGGAAAACACTCTTCAGGATATTATCCAGAACTTCCCCAACCTAGCAAGGCAGGCGAACATTCAAATTCAGGGAATACAGAGAACACCACAAAGATACTCCTTAAGAAGACCAACCTCGAGACACATAATAGTCAGATTCACCAAGGTTGAAATGAAGGAAAACATGTTAAGGGCAGACAGAGAGAAAGGTCAGGTTACTCACAAAGGGAAACCCATCAGACTAACAGTGGATCTCTCTGCAGAAACCCTACAAGTCAGAAGAGAGTGGGGGCCAATATTCAACATTCTTAAAGAAAAAAATTTTCAACCCAGAATTTCATATCCAGCCAAACTAAGCTTCATAAGTGAAGGAGAAATAAAATCCTTTACAGACAACCAAATGCTGAGAAATTTTGTCACCACCAGGCCTGCCTTCAAAGAGCTCCTGAAGGAAGCACTAAATATGGAAAGGAAAAACCGGTACCAAATTGTAAAGACCATCAACACTATGAAGAAACTGCATCAACTAATGGGCAAAATAACCAGCTAGCATCATAATGACAGAATCAAATTCACACATAACAATATTAACCTTAAATGTAAATGGGCTAAATGCCCCAATTAAAAGATAAAGACTGGCAAATTTGATAAAGAGTCAAGACCCATTGGTGTGCTGTATTCAGGAGACTCATCTCACATGCAAAGACACACATAGGCTCAAAATAAAGGGATGGAGGAATATTTACCAAGCAAATGGAAAGCAAAAAAAAAAAAAAGCAGGGATTGCAATCGTAGTCCCTGGTAAAATAGACTTTAAACTAACAAAGATCAAAAATGACAAAGAAGGGCATTATATAACGGTAAAGGAATCAATGC
Organism: Pongo abelii; assembly: GCF_028885655.2. Classification (NCBI taxonomy): domain Eukaryota; kingdom Metazoa; phylum Chordata; class Mammalia; order Primates; family Hominidae; genus Pongo; species Pongo abelii. Next base: position 138,022,580 of record NC_085928.1, on the reverse strand, counting down.
AGCAAGAAGAGCTAACTATCCTAAATATATATGCACCCAATGCAGGAGCACCCAGATTCACAAAGCAAGTTCTTACAGACCTACAAAGAGCCTTAGACTCCCACACAATAGTAGTGGGAGACTTTAACACCCCATTGTCAATATTAGACAGATCAATGAGACAGAAAATTAACAAGGATATTCAGGAGTTGAACTCAGCTCTGGACCAAGTGGACCTAACAGACGTCTACAGAACTCTTCACCCCAGATCAACAGAATATACATTCTTCTCAGCACCACATGGCACTTATTCTAAAATTGACCACATAATTGGAAGTAAAACACTCCTCAGCAAATGCAAAAGAACGGAGACCATAACAAACAGTCCTTGGACCATAGTGCAATCAAATTAGAACTCAGGGTTAAGAAACTCACTCAAAATCACACAACTACATGAAAACTGAACAACCTGCTTCTGAATGACAGCTGGGTAAATAATGAAATTAGGGAGGAAATAAAGAAGTTCTTTGAAGCCAATGAAAACAAAGAGACAATGTACCAGAATCTCTGGCACACAGCTAAAGCAGTATTAAGAGGGAAATTTATAGCACTAAATGCCCACATCAGAAAGTGGGAAAGATCTAAAATTGACACCTTAACATGACAATTAAAAGAACTAGAGAAGCAAGAGAAAACAAATTCAAAAACTAGCAGAAGACAAGAAATAAGATCAGAATAGAACTGAAGGAGACAGAGACACAAAAAACCCTTCAAAAAATCAATGAACCCGAGAGCTGGTTTTTTGGAAAGATTAACAAAATAGATAGACCACTAGCCAGACTAATAAAGAAGAAAAGAGAGAAGAATCAAATAGACACAATAAAAAAATGATAAAGGGGATATCACCACTGATCCCACAGAAATACAAACTACCATCAGAGAATACTATAAAAACCTCTCTGCAAATAAACTAGAAAATCTAGAAGAAATGGATAAATTCCTGGACACATACACCCTCCCAAGACTAAACAAGGAAGAAGTCAAATTCCTGAATGGACCAATAACAAGTTCTGAAATTGAGGCAGTAATTAAAAGCCTACCAACCAAAACAAAAAACAAAACAAACAAACAAACAAAAAAACAAAAAACAAACCAACAAATAAACAACCCAGGAACAGGTGGATTCACAGCCCAATTCTACTAGAGGTACAAAGAGGATCTGATACCATTCCTTCTGAAACTATTCCAAACAATAGAAAAAGAGGGACTTCTCCCTAACTCATTTTATGAGGCCAGTATCATCCTGATACCAAAACCTGGCAGAGACACAATGAAAAAAGAAAATTTCAGGCCAATAGCCCTGATGAACATTGATGCAAAAATCTTCAATAAAATGCTGGCAAACTGAATCCAGCAGCACATCAAAAAGCTTATCTACCATGATCAAGTCAGCTTCATCCTTGGGTTGCAAGGCTGGTTCAACAAATGCAAATCAATAAATGTAATCCCTCACATAAACAGAACCAACAACAAAAACCACATGATATCTCAATAGATGCAGAAAAGGCCTTTGATAAAATTCAACACCCCTTCATGCTAAAGACACTCAATAAACTAGGTATTGATAGACCATTTCTCAAAATAATAAGAGCTATTTATGACAAACCCACAGCCAATATACTGAATGGGCAAAAACTAGAAGCATTCCCTTTGAAAACCAGCACAAGACAAGGATGCCATCTCTCACCACTCCTATTCAACATAGCATTCGAAGTTCTGGCCAGGGTAATCAGGCAAGAGAAAGAAATAAAGGATATTCAAATAGGAATTGAGAAAGTCAAATTGTCTCTGTTTGCAGATGACATGATTGCATATTTAGAAAACCCCATCTTCTCAGCCCCAAAACTCTTTAAGCTGATAAGCAACTTCAACAAAGTCTCAGGATACAAAGTCAGTGTGCAAAAATCACAAGCATTCCTATACACCAATAATAGACAACCATAGAGCCAAATCATGAGTGAACTCCCATTCACCATTGCTACAAAGTAAATAAAATACCTAGGAATACAACTTACAAGGGACGTGTAGAACCTCTTCGAGGAGAACTACAAACCACTACTCAAGGAAATAAGAAAGGACACAAACAAATGGAAAAACATTCCATGCTCATGGATAGGAAGAATCAATATAGTGAAAATGGCCATACTACCCAAAGTAATTTATAGATTCAATGTTATTCTCATCAAGCTATCATTGACTTTCTTTGCAGAATTAGAAAAAACTACAAATTTCATATGGAACTAAAAAAGAACCCATAGAGCCAAGACAATCCTAAGCAAAAAGAACAAAGCTGGAAGCATCATGCTACCTGACTTCAAACTATACTACAAGGCTACAGTAACCAAAACAGCACGGTACTGGTACCAAAACATATATAGAGCAGTGGAACAGAAGAGAGACCTCAGAACTAACACCACACATCTACAACCATCTGATCTTTGACAAACCTGACAAAAACAAGCAATAGGGAAAGGATTCTCTATGTAATAAATTGTGCTGGGAAAACTGGCTAGCCATATGCAGAAAATAGAAACTGGACACCTTCCTTACACCTTATATAAAAATTAACTCAAGACTGATTAAAGACTTAAACATAAAACCTAAAACCATAAAAACCCTAGAAGAAAACCTACGGAATACCATTCAGGACATAGGCATGGGCAAAGACTTCATGACTAAAACACCAAAAGCAATTGCAACAAAAGCCAAAATTGACAAATGGGATCGAATTAAACTAAAGAGATTCTGCACAGCAAAAGAAACTATCATCAGAGTGAACAGGCAACCCACAGAGTGGGAGAAAATTTTTGCAATCTATTCATCTGACAAAGTCTAATATTCAGAATCTACAAGGAACTTAAATAAATTTACAGGAAAAAAACAACCCCACCAAAAAGTGGGCAAAGGATATGAACAGACACTTCTCAAAAAAAGACATTTATACAGCCAACAAACATATGGAAAAAAGCTCATCATCACTGGCCATCAGAGAAATGCAAATCAAAACCACAATGAGATACCATCTCACACCAGTTAGAATGGCGATCATTAAGAAGTCAGGAAACAACGGATGCTGGCAAGGATGTGGAGAAATAGAAACTCTTTTACACTGTTGGTGGGAGTGTAAATCAGTTCAACCATTGTGGAATACAGTGTGGCAATCCCTCAAGGATCTAGAACCAGAAATACCATTTGACCCAGCAAGCCCATTACTGGGTATATACCCAAACGATTATAAATCATTCCACTATAAAGACACACGCACACATATGTTTATTGCAACATTATTTACAATAGCAAAGACTTGGAACCAACCCAAATGCCCATCAATGATGGAGTGGATAAAGAATATGTGGTACATATACACCATGGAATACTATGCAGCCATAAAAAAGAATGAGTTCATGTCCTTTGCAGGGACGTGGATGAAGCTGGAAACCATCATTTTCAGCAAACTAACACAGGAACAGAAAACCAAGCGCTACTGTGTTCTCACTCATAAGTGGGAGTTGAACAACGAGAACACATGGACATAGGGAGGGGAACATCACACACTGGGGCCTGTCGTGGGGTAGGGGGCAAGGGGAGAGATAGCATTAGGATAAATACCTAATGCATGTGGGGCTTAAAACCTAGAAGATGGGTTGATAGGTGCAGCAAACCACCATGGCACATGTATAACTATATAACAAATCTGGACATTCTACACATGTATCCCAGAACTTAAAATAAAATTAAAAAAAAAAGAAATGGAATTTCTGGATTATATGGCAGTTCTTTCATTTTTTGAGGAACTACCCCACTGTTTTCCATAGCCACCGCACAATGGTTTTACATTCCCACCAGCAATGCACAAGGGCTCTAATTTCTCCACATTCTTTTCAACACTTATTTTCTGTTTTTTTACATAATAGCCATCCTGGTGGAAGTGAAGTGATATTTTATTGTGGTTTTGGTTTGCATTTCCCTGGTGAGTAGTGATATTGAGAATCTTTTTGTGTGCTTATTGGCCATTTGTATAATTTCTTTGGAGAAATGTCTATTCACATCTTTGGGAGGATCAACGTTTTAACTCATGCTTACTTTTTTTTCTTTTTATTATTATTATTATTATTATACTTTAGGCTCTATGGTACATGTGTGCAACGTGCAGGTAAGTTACATATGTATACATGTGCCATGCTGGTGCGCTGCACCCACCAACTCGTCATATAGCATTAGGTATATCTCCCAATGCTATCCCTCCCCCCTCCCCCCACCACACAACAGTCCCCGAAGTGTGATGTTCCCCTTCCTGTGTCCATGTGTTCTCATTGTTCAATTCCCACCTATGAGTGAGAATATGCGGTGTTTGGTTTTTTGTTCTTGCGATAGTTTACTGAGAATGATGATTTCCAATTTCATCCATGTCCCTACAAAGGACATGAACTCATCATTTTTTATGGCTGCATAGTATTCCATGGTGTTTGCAGATGACATGATAGTATATCTAGAAAACCCCATTGTCTCAGCCCAAAATCTCCTTAAGCTGATAAGCAACTTCAGCAAAGTCTCAGGATACAAAATCAATGTACAAAAATCACAAGCATTCTTATACATCAATAACAGACAAACAGAGAGCCAAATCATGAGTGAACTCCCATTCACAATTGCTTCAAAGAGAATAAAATACCTAGGAATCCAACTTACAAGGGATGTGAAGGACCTCTTCAAGGAGAACTACAAACCACTGCTCAAGGAAATAAAAGAGGATACAAACAAATGGAAGAACATTCCATGCTCATGGGTAGGAAGAATCAATATCATGAAAATGGCCATCCTTCCCAAGGTAATTTACAGATTCAATGCCATCCCCATCAAGTTACCAATGACTTTCTTCACAGAATTGGAAAAAACTACTTTAAAGTTCATATGGAACCAAAAAAGAGCCCGCATCGCCAAGTCAATCCTAAGCCAAAAGAACAAAGCTGGAGGCATCACGCTACCTGACTTCAAACTATACTACAAGGCTACAGTAACCAAAACAGCATGGTACTTGTACCAAAACAGAGATACAGATCAATGGAACAGAACAGAGCCATCAGAAATAATGCCACATATCTACAACTATCTGATCTTTGACAAACCTCACAAAAACAAGCAATGGGGAAAGGATTCCCTATTTAATAAATGGTGCTGGGAAAACTGGCTAGCCATATGCAGAAAGCTGAAACTGGATCCCTTCCTTACACCTTATACAAAAATCAATTCAAGATGGATTAAAGACTTAAATGTTAGACCTAAAACCATAAAAACCCTAGAAGAAAACCTAGGCATTACCATTCAGGACACAGGCATGGGCAAGGACTTCATGTCTAAAACACCAAAAGCAATGGCAACAAAAGCCAAAATTGACAAATGGGATCTAATTAAACTAAAGAGCTTCTGCACAGCAAAGGAAACTACCATCAGAGTGAACAGGCAACCTACAAAATGGGAGAAAATTTTCGCAACCTACTCATCTGACAAAGGGCTAATATCCAGAATCTACAATGAACTCCAACAAATTTACAAGAAAAAAACAAACAACCCCATCAAAAAGTGGGCGAAGGACATGAACAGACACTTCTCAAAAGAAGACATTTATGCAGCCGAAAAACACATGAAAAAATGCTCACCATCACTGGCCATCAGAGAAATGCAAATCAAAACCACAATGAGATACCATCTCACACCAGTTAGAATGGCAATCATTAAAAAGTCAGGAAACAACAGGTGCTGGAGAGGATGTGGAGAAATAGGAACACTTTTACACTGTTGGTGGGACTGTAAACTAGTTCAACCCTTGTGGAAGTCAGTGTGGCGATTCCTCAGGGATCTAGAACTAGAAATTCCATTTGACCCAGCCATCCCATTACTGGGTATATACCCAAAGGACTATAAATCATGCTGCTATAAAGACACATGCACACGTATGTTTATTGCAGCATTATTCACAATAGCAAAGACTTGGAACCAACCCAAATGTCCAACAATGATAGACTGGATTAAGAAAATGTGGCACATATACATCATGCTTACTTTTAAGCTCTATAACTTTACACACCAGCACCCTGTGTGTTAATTTTAATACAGACTTAGGTTGCCTTTTAGAAAATTTTGGTATAATAGCGAAGTTTCTCTAGCTCTGCATCCTTGATTATTACCATCTTATTCTAGGCTAAGAACAAATGTAACAAGAAATTGTCTGTGCCCACACAAGGACTCAAGTGCAATGGAAACTTTATGGGGCTGATTGTTCTTCAGTTCAGGGAGTTCTTCCAGACCAGGCCCACCTACAGCCACTCTTAACTTCCTGGACTCCTAGCTCCCCTGGGATCCTCATATGCTTGACCTTGAAGCTTACCTCCCACCTTTTGTTTGACCCATTAAGATTTATTAATCTGACTCCAAATATTTTCCTCATTTTCATTGAGGTAGAAACTCTATCAGATCCAGTTAGTGGGAAGTATTCTTGGGCTCTAAATAGCATACTGCAGCCAGGAGTTGTTGAACTCCTGTGTCCAGCATGGGGCCCTGGAAGGCCACTTGCACAGATAAAGTATGATTAAAATGGTTGGAGTGGTGGGTGGTGGATGGGACAGATTACTTAGACAGGGTTGCTGTAGACTTTTCTGTGGACTCTTACTCCATTTGGGGAGAAAGATTGAACAGAAATGTCACATCTACTCAGACTAGTCAACTACCTAGCATTTGTGGCTCAATGTTCTTTCTCTTGCCATATCTGTTCTTATTACAGCATTATGCCCAAGTATTAAAGATATTTCCAAAGCATCTCAAATTTCTTTTAATAAATTACTCGATTTTCTAAGTGCTTTTGCAATGTTGTGTTATTTTTAGCAAATATACCCTCTTGGGTGTTTTCATACATGTTGACAATATGCTTTGAAAAGAAAGATAAAAATTCCTTGCTTAATGAGCATTACATTTGTTTTTCCAGGATTGCCTCTTGGGAGAATTTTTACCCATATTTGCAATTTTCTTCAATAATAGGGAAACAGTACTTGAACTCTTCAGCTCATCTTAATGTGGGTACACTTTCTAAAAAAAAAATATTGATGGCATAAGCCATTGGATGTTTCCTTTTTCACTTTGTGAAAGCTTGTATGGCAGTCATTTAGCTTTTCTAGCTAATAGACCGAGCTGGGGTCCCAGCCTGCAGAGCCAGCATCAACTCACAGACATGAGAAAGAGCCAGCTTTCATGTGATTCCACTCCCAGGCTTTAGGCCACCCAGGTGATGACCTGAGGCAGAATTGAGGTGTTTCCATTGAACCTAGCCTTAACTGTAGATTTAGGAGCTAAATAGTGATTGTTGTTGTTTTAAGCCACTAAGTTCTGGGTACTTTGCTACGCAACAATAAATAACCAATGAAGTGACACATATGACTTCTGCTCACTGTTCATTGCCTGTGACTAGTCACATTGCCCTGCCTAATTGCAGGATTCTGAGAAGTACACATTTCTTAGTGCTTAGGGAGGAGAGGACAACCTGACATTGGTGAGCATTAGTAATGTGTGCAACAATGACTTTGTTTTCAATTATTTAGAACATTTTTTTCTGATTATAAAGACAATATGTTGTCACAATGGAAAATTTGGAAAATATAAAATGGTATAAAGAACAAAGTGCAAATCACCCAAATGCCACTATCTAGAATTGATGATCACTGCTTCCTGCCATTTTCCTCTGTTTACATTTAAAAAACAAAATCAGAATCATTCACTTTTAAATTTTGACTTTTTTACATTAAAAGCACTTACGTGTTCCTGACATTAAACATTTATTTTGTGCTAAAATATGTATAACAGCCAGGTGCAGTGGTGCATGCCTGTAGTCTCAGCTATTCAGAAGGCTGAGGTGAGACAATCACTTGAGCCCAAGAATTCAAGGCCAGCCTAGGCAACATAGTGAGACCTATTTGTTTGTTTCTTTCTTTCTCTTTTTTTTTTTTTTTTTTTCGAGACAGGGTCTTACTCTGCCACCCAGGCTGGAGTGCAGTGGCACAATTATAGCTCATTGCAACCTTGGACTCCTGGGCTCAAGTGATCCTTCCTCTTCTGCCTCCCCAGTAACTGGAATTACAGGTATACACCACCACACCTGGCTAATTTTAAAAAATTTATAGTAGAGACGAAGTCTTGCTATGTTGCCCAGGCTGGCCATCTCTTTAAAAAATAAATAAATAAATAAATAAATAAATAAATAAATAAATAAATAAAAAATTTTAAATGTACAACATAAGATTCACCATTTTAAAGTGTACAATTCAAAGCCATCTAACACACTCATAATGTTATACAACCATCATCTCTATCTACTTCCAAAACATTTTCATCACCCCTAAAGGAAATTCTGTGCCCATTAAACCTTATTCCCCAATTTTTTCCCTTTTCTCTAGCAACCACGAAACTTATTTATGTCTCTATGGATTTGCCTACGGGAGACATTTCATATGAATGAATCATATAATGTGTGGCCTTTTTGTGACTGGATTATTTCACTTAGCATAATGTTTTCAAGGGATATCTATGTCATAGCCTGTATCAGTACTTCATTCCATTTTAAGGCTGAATAATATTTCATTGTATGGTTTTACCACATTTTGTTTATCCACTCATTATTTGATGGACATTTGGGTTGTTTCTACTTTTTGACTATTGTGGATACTGCTGCTGTGAACATTCATGTGTAAGTTTTTGTCTGAACATCTGTTTTCAATTCTTTTAGGTATACGGCTAGGAGCAGAACTGCTGAATCATCTGGTAATTCTACGTTTAACTTATTGAAGAACTGCCAAATTGTTTTCTACAGTGAGTCCACCATTTTACATTTCCACTAGCAATGTGTGAGTGTTCCAATTTCTCCACATCCTTTCCACCACTTGTTATTGTCTATTTTGTTGAATATAGTTATCTTGGTAGAGATGAAATGATAACTCTTTATGGTTTTAATTTGCATTTTCCTAACCAGTAATGGCATTGAATGTCTTTCCATGTGTTTGTTGGCCATTTGTATATCTTCTTTAGAGAAATGTCAGATTCAAGTCTTGTCTTTTTTAAAATTGGGTAGTTTTGTTGTTGCTGTTGAATTTACATATTCTGGATATTAAACCCTTATCAGATATAGGATTTGTAAATATTTTCTCCTAGTCTATGGGCTGTCTTTTCACTCTCTTGACAGTGTCCTTTGATACACAAAAGCTTTTAATTTTATGAAGCCCAACTTACCTATTTTTTCTTTTGTTGCTTATCATTTGGTCTCATATCTAAGAAATCATTGCCAAATCTAAGGTCATGGAGATGTACAACTAAGTTTTCTCCTAAGAGTTTTATAGTTTTAACTGTTATATTTAGTTCTTTGATCCATTTGCAGTTGATTTTTGTATGGCATGAGGTGAGTCCAACTCCATTCCTTTGCATGTGGCAATCCCGTTGTCCCTGCATCATTTGTTGAATAATGTTAAGCGCTTTTTGAAAACATGTTTTGGGTGACTGCATATGTTACACAGTGCATCACCATTTGCTTACTTATTCCTCCTTTGTCTTGTGGTGTTCTAGAGATGGAGATAATTTACTCCTTGACCACATCTTTCTTTAGAAAACATGTTCAGCTCACAGCTTCAAAAAAGAGAACCCCTAGAGACATCATAAATATTGATTTTGGACATGGTAGACACTTGGCCAAAGCTGGGCCCATCAGATCTTTACTCTGGGAATTTAGCACTGGGATACTGATACTATGTGATCTAGATGTGTGGGAAACAAGTTTAAAGGTAACATAAAGTCTGGGTTCCATAATTTTTTTGTCTTTATGAACCATCTGGTTTACAAAGTCTGGTTATCATAATAACTGAGGTTATTATGATAATTTCTGTGTTAAAAGGACAGAAGAACCAGCTATAAAGCAGAAAAAAAAGGATGTAGACACATTTAAAATAGAAATTACAAAAAATGGAGAGATTTGCAGTTTGGTAAATTTCTAATTCTCATGAATTCCATAATAATCTCTGCTTCCTTTACTTTCCCTGGTTTTCTGGAATTAGTTTGGGTGCATGTCTTTTCCTTTGCAAACAAACTTTCCCTGACTTAGACAGACCTTATACTGGTTAGGAATCTTGATTGCAAGAGACAGAAAACCCAACTTAACTGGCTTAAGCCAAAGGACTCATACTGGCTTATATACCCAAAAGTCCAGGGTATAGCTTGATGTAGAGACTAAAAAATGTCATGTACACATGGTTCTCTGCATCTCCCAGTTCTACCTCCTGTGGTGTTCACTTAATTCCCAACCTTAGGAACTCTCATCTTCAATCATTCTGGCTACGAACAGTCTAAAAAGAAAGAACACTTTCCCATAACTCCTGAGCAAGTCTTGGATTCACTCTGATTGTGACCACATTGCGTGAGTCATGGCCCATCCTTGAACTAACCCCAAGGGGTCTTGTGCCAAGTCTGAGTCATATGTTCACTCCTGGGTAGGGAAAAACCTCATTGGAACAACATTGACTGAAAATGAGGAGGGAGATTTTCTTAAATTCTGGATTCTGTTACAAAATAGAATGGATGCTGAGTAGACAAAGAAACAATAGACGCCAACACAGGCATTTGGATACATTCTAATTTTTTATTATTGCCCGTAATACTTATGTGCAGCCTTGTCCATAAATGTTTGTTCACAACTCCCATCATGTCTTTAGGATATTGTTTAGCTCTGTTGTTGCATTGCAAATCATCCCAAACTTAGTGGCTTAAAACAAAGACAATGATTTATTTCTCACTATTCTGTGGGCTGGCTGGGCTCAGCTGGGAAGTTCTGCTCCTTGTAGTATAGTTGAGGTTGCTTACGGAGCTGCATTCAGCTGATGAGTGGCTGGGGCTGCCCCATCCAAGACAGTCTCTTCTCCTCCTGGGCCTCTCTCCTTGTGGCCTTTCATCATTCCGCAGTGTAGCCTGAGCTTATTTAGAGCATGGTGACTGGCTTCCAGGATGTAGAGAATGGAAATTCCCAGACAGTCCTCTTAAGGCTTAGGCCTGGAAGTCCCAGTGCATTACTTCTGCTTCACCTTGTCAGTCAAAGCAAGTCACGGGGCCTTCCCAGATTCAAAGGGAGAAGGATATAATTATACTCCCAGAAATAGAAATGCTAGGTGAAAGAGTATGCATATTTTAAGGTTCATGATACACGTTGTGAGATTTGTACCCCAGACAGCTTCTTCCAATGTCCAACACCCCCCCACCAGCAGTGTATAAGATCATGTGTTTCACCACACAAATGCAAACTTAGTAATTTCATAGGTTTAAAAATAACAATGTGATTGTTGTCTTATTAATATTTGAGGGGTTAAACTTTTTCATATGCTTCTTAGCCATTAAAATAATTTTAATTATTTAATAACATATGTCTATGTTATTAGATTATGATACAGCATACCAATGTATGCCATCATCTAGTTTAATAAAAAGCATCTTACTGTGAAATGTTCTGTGGGTTCCTCCCTAATTCTATTCCCTTCTCTGCCTCTCAAAGGTAACCATTATTATAAATTTTTGTTTATACTCCCATGCCCTTATTTTATCTTTTATAACAGCTTTTTTTGCAATATCATTCACATATCATATAATGGACCCATTTAAAGTGTACAATTAATGTTTTTTGTATATTAACAGAGTTGTACAACCATCACCACAATACATTTTAGAACATTTTCATTATCACCTAAAGAAACCCTGTACTCCTTAGCAGTTATATTCATTCTCCCCTTTCCCCTAACTCCCACCCTAGGCAATCACTAATCAATTTTATTTCTATTTAGATTTCCTATTTGGGGTGTTTCATAGAAATAAAATTATAGAATATGTGGTCTTTTGCGTCTGGCTCCTTCACTTGTTTTCAAGGGTCATCTATGTTGCAGACTGTATCAATATGTCATTCCTTTATATTGCTGAGTAATATTCCATTGTGTGAATATATCACATTTTATTTGTTCATTTGTCTATTGATGGACATTTAGGTTGTTTACATTTTTGACTATTATGAATAATGCTGTTATGAACATTCATGTACAAGTTTGTGTAGTCTTATATTTTCAGTTCTTTTGGAGTATTTCAATACCTTGGAGTGGAATTGCTGGGTTATATGGTAACTCTGTATTTAAACTTTTGAGTAACTGTCTTTCAGAGTGTTTCACACTTTGCCAGACTGTTTTCCAAAGTGATGACAGAATTTTACATTTCCAATAGAAGTATGAGGGTTCCAGTTTCTCCACATCCTTATCAACCCTTGGTATTATCTGTCTTTTTGATTATAGCCATCCTAGTGGGTATGAAATGGTGACTCACTGTGGTTTTCATTTACATTTCCCTAGTGACTAATGATACTGAGCATCTTTTCCTGTGCTTAATTTCCCTTCTTTTGTGATAGTTTAATCATGTGTTTGTATTTTTAGATAATATGTTAATTAGTTTTACATGTTTTAATGTAATTTTTAAATTGATATATAATAGTTGTACATATTTTGGAGGTATATGTGATATTTTGATACCTGTATGCAATGTGTAGTGATCATGTTTTGAAATTTATATTAATGGAATTCTTTATACAAGTATAATGTATACAGTTGTACATCCTTCTGTAAGATACTTATTTAACTAAATTGAACACTTCTGGGGTTCATCCATATTGAGGCATGTGACTGTAGTTTATTTCACTTATGTATATATTCCATTATGTGAATACAGCAAAATTTATTTATTCATTCTTTTATTAATGAACATTTAGGTTAGTTCCAATTTTTCATTATTATACATGAGGCTACTGTGAATATTTTTGCATACAGACACACAGGTGCAATAATTTTTCTAGGGCATAAATGGAAGTGAAATTCCTGGGTCATAAGATATACAAAAGTTCACCTCTACTAGGTAAAGCCAAATAGTCTTCCAACATGGTTGTACAAATTCACACTCCCCCAGTAGTGTGTGAGCATTTCTGTTACTCCATCATCTCTCCAACGTTAGACATTGTCAGGCCTCTGAGCCCAAGCCAAGCCATCGCATCACCTGTGACTTGCACGTATATGCCCAGATGGCCTGAAGTAACTGAAGAATCACAAAAGAAGTGAATATGCCCTGCCCTGCCTTAACTGATGACATTCCACCACTAAAGAAGTGAAAATGGCCTGTCCTTGCCTTAACTGATGATATTCCACCACAAAAGAAGTGAAAATGGCCGGTCCTTGCCTTAAGTGATGACATTACCTTGTGAAAGTCCTTTTCCTGGCTCATCCTCACTCAAAAGTTCCCCACTGAGCACCTTGTGACCCCCACTCTGCCCGCCAGAGAACAACCCCCTTTGACTGTAATTTTCCTTTATTTACCCAAATCCTATAAAATGTCCCCACCCTTATTTCCCTTTGCTGACTCTCTTTTCGGACTCAGCCCACCTGCACCCAGGTGATTAAAAGCTTTATTGCTCACACAAAGCCTGTTTGGTGGTCTCTTTACATGGACGCGCATGAGATTTGGTGCCGTGACTCGGATCAGGGGGCCTCCCTTGGGAGATCAATCCCCTGTCCTCCTGCTCTTTGCTCTGTGAGAAAGATCCACCTACAATCTCAGGTCCTCAGACCACCCAGCCCAAGAAACATCTCACCAATTTCAAATCTGGTAAGCAGCCTCTTTTTACTCTCTTCTCCAACCTCCCTCATTATCCCTCAACCTCTTTCTCCTTTCAATCTTGGCACCACACTTCAATCTCTCCCTTCTCTTAATTTCAATTCCTTTCATTTTCTGGTAGAGACAAAGGAGACACGTTTTATCCGTGGACCCAAAACTCCGGTGCCAGTCACGGACTAGGGAAGGCAGCCTTCCCTTGGTGTTTAATCATTGCAGGGACATCTTTCTGATTATTCACCCAGGTTTCAGAGTGTCAGATCATGCAGGGATGCCTGCCTTGGTCCTTCACCCTTAGCAGCAAGTCCCACTTTTCTGGGGAAGGGGCAAGTACCCCAACCCCTTCTTTCCGTGTCTCTACCCCTTCTCTGCCTTTCTGGGGGGCAAGAAACCCCCAACCCCTTCTCCTTCACCCTTAGCGGCAAGTCTCGCTTTTCTGGGGGAGGGGTAAGTACCCCAACCTCATATCTCTTTGCCCCAATCCCTTATTTCCATGCCCCAACCTCTTATCTCTGTGCCCCAATCCCTTATTTCCACGCCCCGACCTCTTATATCTCTGCGCCCTGATCCCTTATTTCCGTGCCCCAACCTCTTATATCTCTGCACCCCAATCCCTTATTTCCATGCCCTGACCTCGTATCTCTGCACCCCGACCCCTTCTCTGCTTTTCTGGAGGGCAACAACCCCCCACCCCTTCTCTGTGTCTCTACTCTTTTGTCTGGGCTTGCTTCCTTCACTATGGGCAAGCTTCCACCTTCCATTCCTCCTTCTTCTCCCTTAGCCTGTGTTCTTAAGAACTTAAAACCTCTCCAACTCTCACCTGACGTAAAATCTATAAGCATCTTATTTTCTTCTGCAATGCCACTTGACCCCAATACAAACTCAACAGTAGTTCCAAATAGCCAGAAAATGGCACTTTCAATTTTTTCATCCTACAAGATCTAAATAATTCTTGTGGTAAAATGGGCAAATAGTCTGAGGTGCCTGACTTCCAGGCATTCTTTTACACATTGGTCCCTCTCTAGTCTCTGTTCCCAATGCAACTCATCCCAAATCTTCCTTCTTTCCCTCCTACCTGTCCCCTCAGTCCCAACCCCAAGTGTTGCTGTGTCTTTCTAATCTTCCTTTTCTACAGACCCATCTGACCTCTCCCCTCCTCCCCAGGCTGCTCCTCGCCAGGCTGAGCTAGGTCCCAATTCTTCCTCAGCCTCCGCTCCTCCACCCTAATAATCCTTTCATCACCTCCCCTCCTCACACCCGGTCCGGCTTACAGTTTCATTCCATGATTAGCCCTCCCCCACCTGCCCAGCAATTTACTCTTAAAAAGGTGGCTGGAGCTAAAGGCATAGTCAAGGTTAATGCTCCTTTTTCTCTATCCCAGATCAGATAGCATTTAGGCTCTTTTTCATCAAATATAAAAATCCAGCCCAGTTCATGACTCGTTTGGTAGCAACCCTGAGACACTTTACAGCCCTAGACCCTAAAAGGTCAAAAGGCCGTCTTATTCTCAATATACATTTTATTACCCAATCTGCTCCTGACATTAAATAAAACTCCAAAAATTAAATTCTGGCCCTCAAACCCCACAAGAGGATTTAATTAACCTTGCCTTCAAGGTGTACAATAATAGAAAAAAGTTGCAATTCCTTGCCTCCACTGTGAGACAAACCCCAGCCACATCTCCAGCACACAAGAACTTCCAAATGCCTGAACCACAGCGGCCAGGCATTCCTCCAGAACCTCCTCCCCCAGGAGCTTGCTACAAGTGCCAGAAATCTGGCCACCAGGCCAAGGAATGCCTGCAGCCCAGGATTCCTCCTAAGCTGCATCCCATCTGTGCGGGACCCCACTGGAAATTGGACTGTCCAACTCACCTGGCAGCCACTCCCAGAGCCCCTGGAACTCTGGCCCAAGGCTCTCTGACTCCTTCCCAGATCTTCTTGGCTTAGCGGCTGAAGACTGACACTGCCCGATCGCCTCAGAATCCCCCTAGACCATCACGGACGCCGAGCTTCGGGTAACTCTCACAGTGGAAGGTAAGTCCGTCCCCTTCTTAATCAATATGGAGGCTACCCACTCCACATTACCTTATTTTCAAGGGCCTGTTTCCCTTGCCTCCATAACTGTTGTGGGTATTGACAGCCAGGCTTCTAAACCTCTTAAAACTCCCCAACTCTGGTGCCAACTTAGAAAATACTCTTTTAAGCACTCCTTTTAGTTATCCCCACCTGGCCAGTTCCCTTATTAGGCCGAGACACTTTAACTAAATTATCTGCTTCCCTGACTATTCCTGGACTACAGCTACATCTCATTGCTGCCCTTCTTCCCAATCCAAAGCCTCCTTTGCATCCTCCTCTTGTATTCTCCCACCTTAACCCACAAGTATAAGATACCTCTATTCCCTCCTTGGCGACCGATCATGCACCCCTTACCATCTCATTAAAACCTAATCACCCTTACTCCACTCAATGCCAACATCCCATCCTGAAGCAGGCTTTGAAAGGATTAAAGCCTGTTATCACTTGCCTGCTACAGCATGGCCTTTTAAAGCCTATAAACTCTCCTTACAATTCCCCCATTTTACCTGTCATAAAACCAGATAAGCCTTACAAGTTAGTTCAGGATCTATGCCTTATCAACCAAATTGTTTTGCCTATCCACCCCATGGTGCCAAAGCCATATACTCTCCTATCCTCAATACCTCCCTCCCTAATCCAATATTCTGTTCTGGATCTCAAACATGCTTTCTTTACTATTCTTTTGCACCTGCCATCCCAGCCTCTCTTTGCTTTCATTTGGACCGACGCTGACACCCATCAGGCTCAGCAAATTACCTGGGCTGTACTGCCACAAAGCTTCACAGACAGCCCCCATTACTTCAGTCAAGCCCAAATTTCTTCCTTAGCTGTTACCTATCTCAGCATAATTCTCATAAAAACACGAGTGCTGTCCCTGCTGATCGTGTCTGATAAATCTCCCAAACCTCAATCCCTTACAAAACAACAACTCCTTTCCTTCCTAGGCATGGTTACTGTGGTCAGAATTCTTACACAAGAGCCAGGACCGCACCCTGTAGCCTTTCTTTGCAAACAACTTGACCTTACTGTTTTAGCCTAGCCCTCATGTCTGCGTGCAGCGGCTGCCACTGCTTTAATACTTTTAGAAGCCCTAAAAATCACAAACTATGCTCAACTCACTCTCTACATTTCTCATAACTTCCAAAATCTATTTTCTTCCCCATACCTGATGCATATACTTTCTGCTCCCTGGCTCCTTCAGCTGTACTCACTCTTTGTTAAGTCCCACAATTACCATAGTTCCTGGCCCAGACTTCAATCTGGCCTCCCACATTATTCCTGATACCACACCTGACCCCCATGACTGTATCTCTCTGATCCACCTGGCATTCACCCCATTTCCCCATATTTCCTTCTTTCCTGTTCCACATCCTGATCACACTTGATTTATTGATGGCGGTTCCACCAGGCCTAATCACGACACACCAGCAAAGGCAGGCTATGCTATAGTACAAGCCACTAGCCCGCCTCTTAGGACCTCTCATTTCCTTTCCATCGTGGAAATCTATCCTCAAGGAAATAACTTCTCAGTGTTCCATCTGCTATTCTACTACTCCTCAGGGATTATTCAGGCCCCCTCCCTTCCCTACACATCAAGCTCAAGGATTTGCCCCCACCCAGGACTGGCAAATTAGCTTTACTCAACATGCCCTGAGTCAGATAAGTAAAATACCTCTTAGCCTAGGTAGACACTTTCACTGGATAGGTAGAGGCCTTTCCTACAGGGTCTGAGAAGGCCACCGCAGTCATTTCTTCCCTTCTGTCAGACATAATTCCTCAGTTTAGCCTTCCCACCTGTATGCAGTCCGATAACAGACCAGCCTTTATTAGTCAAATCAGCCAAGCAGTTTCTCAGGCTCTTAGTATTCATTGAAACCTTTATATCCCTTATGGTCCTCCATCTTCAGGAAAAGTAGAACGGATTAAAGGTCTTTTAAAAACACACCTCACTAAGCTCAGCCACCAACTTAAAAAGGACTGGACAATACTTTTACCACTTTCCCTTCTCAGAAGTCAAACCTGTCCTCAGAATGCTACAAGGTACAGCCCATTTGAGCTCCTGTATAGACGCTACTTTTTATTAGGCCCCAGTCTCATTACAGACACCAGACCAACTTAGACTGTGCCCCCAAAAAACTTGTCATCCCTACTATCTTCTGTCTAGTCATACTCCTGTTCACCATTCTCAACTACTCATACATGCCCTGCTCTTGTTTACACTGCCGGTTTACACTGTTTCTCCAAGCCATCACAGCTGATATCTCCTGGTGCTATCCCCAAACTGCCACTCATAACTCTTGAAGTAAATAAATAATCTTTGCTGGCAGGACTATGCTGAATCTCCTTAGGCACTCTCTAATTAAATGTCCTAGGTCCTCCCAATTCTTAGACCTTTTATACCTGTTTTTCTCCTTCTGTTATTCCATTTAGTTTTTTAATTCATACAAAACTGTATCCAGGCCATCACCAATAATTCTACATGACAAATGTTTCTTCTAACAACCCCACAATATCACCTCTTACCACAAAATCTCCCTTCAGCTTAATCTCTCCCACTCTATGTTCCCATGCCGCCCCTAATCCCACTTGAAGCAGCCCTGAGAAACATCACCCATTCTCTCTCTCCATACTACCCCCCAAAACATTTTTGCCGCCCCAACACTTCAACACTATTTTGTTTTATTTTTCTTATTAATATAAGAAGGCAGGAATGTCAGGCCTCTGATCCCAAGCCAAGCCATCACATCCTCTGTGACTTGCATGTATACGCCCAGATGGCCTGAAGTAACTGAAGAATCACAAAAGAAGTGAATATGCCCTGCCCCGCCTTAACTGATGACATTCCACCACAAAAGAAGTGAAAATGGCCAGTCCTTGCCTTAAGTGATGACATTACCTTGTGAAAGTCCTTTTCCTGGCTCATCCTGGCTCAAAAGCTCCCCCACTGAGCACCTTGTGACCCCCACTTTGCCCGCCAGAGAACAACCCCCTTTGACTGTAATTTTCCTTTATCTACACAAATCCTATAAAATGGCCCCACCCGTATCTCCCTTCGCTGAGTCTCTTTTCCGACTCAGCCCACCTGCACCCAGGTGATTAAAAGCTTTATTGCTCACACAAAGCCTGTTTGGTGGTCTCTTTACATGGACGCACATGAAAGACATTATCACATTTCTTAAATTAATCTAACTTGTGTGAATAAAATTGTATCTCAATCTGGTTTTAATGTACATGTCCCTGATTACTAATGAGATTGAGCACCTTTTCACATTTCTATGGACCATTCATATTTTTTCTTTTCTGAAGTGCCTGCGTGTTTCACCCATTCTTCTGTTGTGTTGTCTTTTAAAAATTGATTTGTAGTTCATTTTATAGTGTGAATACTGATACTTTGTCAGTCGTATATGTTACAAGATTTGCAAACACTGTCCTCTCTTTTTATTCTCTTTATTATATATTTTGGTGAGCAAAAGTTCTTAATTTTAATGGAACTAAGTCTGTAATCATGTTTTGAGATTTTGTGCTTTTTATTCTTAAATAAATTTTTTCCTTACTTCAAGTTCATAAAGCTATACTCTCAAATTATCTTCTAAGTGCTTTATATCTCTGCTTTTCATATTTAAAGATGTGCTTGAACTGAAATTGATTTTAATGTATGGTGTAATCTAAAGTAACCTAAAGATGTAATTGAATTGTTTGTAACTCAAAAGATAAATGCTTGAGGGGGTGGATACTCCGTTTTCTGTGATGTGCTTATTTGACATTGTATGCCTGCATCAAAGCATTTCAGGTACCCCATAAATATACATACCTATTATGTACCCACAAAATTTTTAAAAGTAATAAAACAAAAGCCTATTACAATTTTTTAAAAAATTAATTTGACTCTATAGATTAGGGAAGAATTGACATCTCTATAAAATTGAATTTCCTGACAAATCAACATAGCATATTAAGTACTCCTTTATTTTTGTCTTTTTGAATATATTTCACAGATGTATCATTCTCCCCATTCGGCTTTGTACATCTTTAGTAGATTATCTCTTTTTTTTTTCTTATAGACAGAGTCTCACTATGTTGCCCAGGCTGGCCTTGAACTCCTGGGCTCAAGTGATTGCTCCACCTCTGCCTCCTGAGTAGCTGAAACTACAGGTACATACCACTGTGTCCAACTAACACCTCATGCGTTTTATGCTATTATAAGTTACGTTTCTTTAAAATTATATATTCTGATTGTGCTAATGTTTTACTTTTATATATTGCATTTTTATCTGTCAAAATTGTTCAGCTCTTTAATTGGCTTGTATTTTTGTGTAGATTCTCTGTGAATGACTACGTAGACATCATATCAACTGTGAATAATGACTATTTTGTTTTATCATATCCCATCTATATTCTTCAACTTCCTTCTATTGTATTGGTTAAAATCTCCAGTACAAGATTAAATACAAAAGTTGATAGTAAGTGCCCTGTTTTTTTTTTTTCTCCTGAATTTAAAGGGAATTTTTTCAACATTTCACCATTTAAGTATAATATAAAATTTGCAGTAGGTTTTTAGTATATGCCATTTATCAGAAAAGGAAATGTCTTTGTATTACTAGTTTGATGAGAATGTTTATCAGGATTTCATGTTGAATTTTATACAACATGTTTTTCTGTATTTTTTTAAGATGATCGTATTATATTTATTCTTTAAATTAAGATTGTAGGTGGAGCTTGCTGTGAGCTGAGATAGCACCACTGCAGTCCTGCCTGGGCGAAAGAGCGAGACTCCATCTAAAAAAAAAAATTGTAGTTAATCATAATACTTGGTTTCTATTGTTAAGCCAAGCTCTCATTCCTGAAATGAAATTAATTTGGCCATATATTATCATCTTTTCCTACTATGTTATTAAATTTAGTTTGCTAATATTTTGTTTAGGATTTTTGTATCTGTGTTTATGATTTAAATTGGGTTTTAATTTTTGTTTCTCACATTATCCTTGTCAGTTTTTACTGTGCAATTATGCTGGCCTCATCAAATGAGTTGGGAAATGCTCTCTCTTTTTTATACTTCAGGATATCTTGCATAGTTTTAAAATGTTTGTTCTTTAATGTTTGCTATAAATCACTAAAAAAACCCACATAGGCCTGATGTGTTTTGTGGGAAGATTTTTTTGGGGTAAATTTTTAGAGACAGAGTCTTGCTATGTTGCCCAGGCTGGAATGCAGTGGCTATGTACAGACACAGTCATAGCACAATACAGCCTCAAACTCCTGGTCTCAAGGGAATCTCCTGCCTCAGCCTCCAAAGTAACTGAGGCTACAGGAGTATACCATCACACCCAGCCTATGGGAAGATTTAAAAGTTTCTGTTCAATTTACTTCATACTTTTAAGACTATTGAAGTTCTCTGGGTTTTTTCTCTTGAGTCAGTTTTGTTGGTTTATATTTTTCTAGGAATTTGCACATTTCATTTAAGTTTTCAAGTGTATTGATACTCTTTATAATATTCTCTAATTTTCTTTTGGTTTCAGAAGTATCTGAAGTTACATCTTCATTTTTATTCCTTAGATTTATTTTACGTCTTCTCTTTTTTCTTCCTTGATCAATCTAGCCAGTTTTGTTTTTGTTGATTCTTTCAATTATATTTTCATTTTATATTGACCATGAATGATATAAGTACTGTGACAATCAAGATACAGAATACTTTTATTACTGTAAAATGGCCTTATGCTGTCCTTTGTAGTCAAACCCTACCCCATCTCTAACTCCTGATATTACTACTGAGCTATTTTCTCTCCCTATAGTTTTGCCTATTTCAAAATGCTATTTATTTTTTATTATTTACTTATTTTTAAATTTTTTTCTGAGTACATAATTACTCAGTATATTTATGGGGTATTTGTGATATTTTGATACAGGCATGCAGTGCCCAATAATCACACCATGGAAAATGGGTCGTCCATCCCCTCAAGCATTATCCATTGTGTTAAAAACAATGCAACTGTACTCTTTTTGTTATTTTTAAATGTACAATTAAATTTTTATTGACTAGAGTCACCCTGATGGGCTATCAAATACTAGGCCTTATTCATTCATTCAAACTATTTTTTCTTACCCATTAATCATCTCCAAATCCTCCCCACCCTCCTACTATCCTTCCCAGCCTCTGATAACTATGCTTCTAATCTCTGTTTCCATGGGTTCAATTGTTTTAATTTTTAGCTCCCACAAATAAATGAGAACAGGTGTTATTTGTCTTTCTGTGCCTGGCATATTTCACTTGACATAATGACTTCCAGCTCTATCCATGTTGTTGCAAATGACTGAATCTCATTCTTTTTTATGGCTGAATAGTACTCCATTGTGTATAAGTATCACATTTTCTTTATCCATTAATCTGTTGATGGACCCTTAGGATGCTTCTAAATCTTGGCTATTGTGAACAGTGCTGCAACAAATATGGGAACTCAGGTATCTCTTTGATATGCTGATTTTCTTTCTTTTGAGTATATACTCAGTGGAATGCTGGATCACATGGTAGCTCTATTTTTAGTTTTTTGAGGAACCTCCAAATAGTTCTCCATAGTGGTTGTACTAATTTACATTCCCACCAAAGGTGTACAAGGGTTCCCTTTTATCCACACCCTTGCCAGCATTTGCTATTGCCTGTCTTTTGAATATAAGCCATTTAATCTGGGATGAGATGATATCTCATTGTAGTTTTGATTTGCACTTCTCTGATGATCAATGATGGTGAGCACTTTTTATATGTCTGTTGCCATCTGTATGCCTTCTTGTGAGAAATGTATATTTAAATCTTTTGCCTATTTGTAATTGGATTACTAGATTTTTTCCTATAGAGTTACTTGAACTCCTTATATGTTCTGGTTATCCCTTGTCAGTTGGTGTATTAGTCTGTTCTTGTACTGCTATAAAGAAACACCTGAGACTGGGTTATTTACAAAGAAAAGAGGTTTAATTGGCTCATGATTCTGCAGGCTGCCCAGGAAGTATGGCTGGGGAGGCCTCAGGAAACTTACAATCATGGCAGAAGGTGAAGGTGAAGCAGACACATCTTCATATGGTCATAGCTGAAGGAAGAGAGAGCGGGGAGGTGCCACACACTTTTAAGCAATCTGATCTTGTGAGAATTCCATCATGAGAACAGCAGCAAAGTGGGATATCTGCCCCCATGATCCAATAACCTCCCACTAGGCCCCACCTCCAACATTGGGGATTACAATTCAACATGAGATTTGGGCGGGGACATAAATCCAAACCACATCAGATGGGTAGTTTGCAAATGTTTTCTCCCACTGTGTGAGTTGTCTCTTCAGTTTGTTGATTGTATCCTTTGCTGTACAGGAGTTTTTTTTTTAACTTGATGTAATCCCATTTGTCCATTTTTGCTTTGGTTGCCTGTACTTGCAGCATGTTGCTCAAGAAATCTTTGTGCAGACTGATGTCCTGGAGAGTTTATCTAACATTTTCTTGTAGTAGTTTCACTGTTTGAGATCTTAGATTTAATTCCTTAATCCATTTTGATTTGATGTTTCTATATGATGAGAGATAGGGGTCTAGTTTCGTTCTTCTGCCTATGGGTATCCAGTTTTCTCAGCACTATTTATTGAAGAGACTGTCTTTTTCCCATTGCACGTACATGGTACCTGATATAGTTTGGATCTGTGTTCCTGCCCAAATCTCATGTCAAATTGTAATCCCCAGTGTTAGAGGTGGGTCCTAGTATAGCAGGAGGTGATTGGAACGTGGTGGCCAAGTTCTCTTGAATGATTTAGCACCATCTCCCTTGGTACTGTATAGTGAGTGAGTTTTCACAAGATCTGGTTGTTTAAAAGCGTGTGGTACCTTCCCTCTCTCTCTCAGTCCTGCTCCTGCCATGTAAGATGCCTGCTCCCACTTTGGCCTCCACTATGAGTAGAAGTTCCCTCAGGCCTCCCCAGTAGCAGAGGCTGCCACGCTTCCTGTACAGCCTGAAGAATTGTAAGCCAATTAAACCTCTTTTCTTTATAAGATACCAGTCTCAGGTATTTCCTTATAGCAGTGCAAGAATGAACTAATACAATACCTTTATTGAAAATGAGTTCACCATAGGTGTGTGGATTTGTTTCTGGGTTCTCTATTCTGCTCCATTGGTCTGTGTGTTTGATTTTATTCCAGTACCATGCTGTTTGGCTATTAGACCTCTGTAGTGCAATTTGAAGTCAGGTAATATGATTTTTCCAGTTTTGTTCTTTTTGCTTAGGATAGCTTTGGGTCTTTTGTTGTTCCATATAAATTTTAGGATAGTTTTTTTCTATTTCTGTGAAGAATAACATTGGTATTTTAATAGGAATTGCATTGAATCTATAAATTGCTTTGGGTAGTATAGACATTTTAACAATATTGATTCTTCCAATCCATGAACATGAAATATCTTTTCATGTTCTTTGGTATTCTCTTCAATTTCTTCCATTGGTGTTTTATAGTTTTCATTATAGAGATCTTTCACTTCTTTGGTTAATTTCTAGGTATTTAATTTTATTTGTGGCTATTGTAAATGGGATTACTTTTTAAATATCTTTTTCAGATTATTCACTGTGGGTATATAGAAATGCTACTGATTTTTTTTATGTGGATTCCGTATCCTGCAACGTTACTGAATTTATCAGTTCTGATAATTTTTTGGTGGAGTCTTTAGGTTTTTCCAAATATAAGATTATATCATCTGCAAACAAGAATAATTTGACTTCTTCCTTTCCAATTTGGATGCCTTTTATATCTTTCTCTTGCCTGATTGCTGTAGATAGGACTTCCATTAGTATGTTGAATAACAGTGGTAAAAGTGGGCATGCTTATCTTTGTTGTGTTCCAGATTTTAGAGGAAAGGCTTTCAGTTATTTCCCCATTCAGTATGATACCACCTGTGGGTCTGTTAAATATGGCTTTTAATCTGTTGAGGCATGTTCCTTCTACACAAACTTTTTGAAGGCTTTTATCATGAAGCGATGTTGAACTTTATCAAATGCTTTTTCAGGATCAGTTGAAATGATCATATGGTTTTCATCCTTCTTTCTGTTGATATGATGTATCACATTGACTGATTTGCATATGTTGCATCCCAGGGATATATCCCACTTGGTCATGATGAATGATCTTTTTAAGTGTTGTTAAATTCAGTTTGCTAGTATTTTGTTGAGGATTTTTGCATTAATGTTCATCAGGGATATTGGCCTGTAGTTTTGATTTTTGGTGTGTCTTTGTCTAGTTTTGGTATCAGAGTAATACTGGCCCTATAGAATGTGTTTGGAAGTATTCTTTCCTCTTCTATTTTTCAGAATAGTTTGAGTAGGATTGGTATTAGCTCTTCTTTAGATGGTTGGCAGAATTCAGCAGTGAAGCCTTTGGGTCCTGAGCTTTTCTTTACTGGGAGACTTTTTATTATGGCTTCAATCTCATTACTTGTTCTTGGTCTGGTCAGGGTTTAGATTTATTCATGGTTCAATCTTGGTAGGCTGTATGTGTCCAGGAATTGGTCAATTTCTTCTAGATTTTCCAATTTATTGGCATATAGTCGCTCATAGTAGCCTCAATGACCCTTGGAATTTCTGTGGTGTCAATTGTAAAGTCTCCCCTTTCATCTCAGATTTTACTTACTTGGATCTTCTCTGTTTTTTTCTTAGTCCAGCTAAAGGTTTTTCTATTTAATTTTTTTTTTTTAAAAACAACTTTTTGTGTCATTGATCTTTTGTAATTTTTTTTTTGAGATGGAGTCTCACTCTGTTGCCCAGGTTGGAGTGCAGTGGTGCGATCTTGGCTCACTGCAAGCTCCGCCTCCTGGGTTCACACCATTCTCCTGCCTCAGCCCCCTGAGTGGCTAGGACTATAGGTGCCTGCCACTACACCTGGCTAATTGTTTTTGTATTTTTAGTAGAGACGAGTTTCACTGTGTTAGCCAGGATGGTCTCGATCTCCTGACCTCGTGATCCACCTGCCTCAGCCTCCCAAAGTGCTGGGATTACAGGTGTGAGCCACCACGCCTGGCCATCTTTTGTAATTTTTAAAATTTCAATTTTACTTATATCTGCTCTGATCTTTATTATTTATTTTTTTCTACTAATTTTGGTTTGGTTTACTCTTGCTTTTCTTGTGCTTTAAGATGCATTGTTAGATTATTTATTTGAAGTTTTTCTTCTTTTTTGCTGTAGGCATTTATAGCTATAAACTTCCCTCTTAGTGCTGCTGCTCTTGCTGTGTCCCATAGCTTTTGGCATGTTGTGTTTCCATTTTCACTTGTTTCAAGAAATTTTTCAATATCTATCTTAATTTCTTCACTGAACCACTGGTCTTTCATGAGCATATTGCTTAATTCCCATGTATTTGTATAGTTTCCAAAATTTCTCTGTTATTGATTTCCAGTTTTATTCCATTGTTGTAGATAAAATGCTTGATATTATTTCAATTTTTGGAATGTTTTAAGACTTGTTTAGTGGCCAGACATATGGTCTGTCCTTGAGAATGATCTGTGTGCTCAGGCAAAGAATGTGTATACTGCATCCATTGGATGAAATGCTCTGTAAATAGCGATTAGATCTATCTGGTCTATAGTGCAGATTAAGTTTGAGGTTTCTTTGTTGATTTTCTCTCTAGAAGATCTGCCCAATGCTGAAGGTGGGATGTTGAAGTCAAGCTATTATTTTAATGGGGCCTATTCCTCTCTTTAGCTCTGATAATATATGTTTTATATATCTGGGTGCTCCACTGTTAGGTGCATATACATTTACAATGGTTTTATCCTTATGCTGAATTGACCCTTTTATCATCATATGATGATCTTCTTTGTCTCTTCTTATAGTTTTTGTCTTGAAATCTATTTTGTCTGATATATGTGTAGTGACTCCTGCTCTTTTTTGATTTCCATTGGCATGGAATATATTTTTTCATCCATTTATTTTCAGTCTATGTGTGTCATTATAGGTGAAGAGTGTTTCTTGTAGGAAACAGATCTTTGAGTCCTCTTTTTTAAATCCATTCAGGCAGTGTATGTCTTTTAGTTGGAGTGTTTAGTCCATTTACATTCAATGTTGTTATTGATAAGTAAGGACTTACTCATGCCACTTTGTTATTGGTTTTGTGGTTTTCTCTTCCTTCCTTCTTTTCTTTCTGTCTTCACTTTAGTGAAGGTGATTTTCCCTGGTGATATGATTTAGTTTCTTGCTTTTAATTTTTTGTATATCCATTGTATTTTGTTTTTGGTTTGAGGTTACCATGAGGCTTGCAAATACTATCTTATAACCTATTATTTTAAGGTGATAACAACTTAACAATGTTTGCATAAACAAACAAGCAAGCAAGCAAAAAGAAAACTAATAAAGACTTGATGGCCTTAAATTAATACTATGGGCTTTTAACTTTTTGTTGCTACTATGTATATCTTATCCCTCAGCTTTTATTTGTCTGGGAAAGTATTTATTTATCTTTCATGTTTGAAGGTTAATTTTGCCAGATATACTATCCTAGAGTAAAATATATTTTTTTGTCCTTCAGTACTTTAAATATGTCATGACACTCTCTTCTGGCCTGTAAGGTTTCCACCATAAAGTCTGCTGCTGGATGTATTGGAGCTCCATTGTATGTTATTTGTTTCTTTTCTCTTGCTGCTTTTAGGATCCTCTCTTTACCCTTGATCTTTGGAAGTCTGATTTTTAAATGCCTTGAGGTAGTCTTTGGGTTAAATCTGCTTAGTGTTCAATAACCTTCTTGTCTTTGGATACTGATATTTTACTCTAGGTTTCAGAAGTTCTCTGTTATTCATTTGAATAAACTTTCTACCCCTACCCTATCTCTTTATCTTCTCTTTAAGGCCAATAATTCCTAGATTTGCCTTTTGAGACTATTTTCTATATCCTGTAGGCATGCTTTATTGTTTTTCATTCTTTTTTTGTCTCCTCTGACTGTGTATTTTCAAATAGTTTGTCTTCAAGCTCACTAATTCCTTCTTCTGCTTGATCAATTCTTCTTTTAAAATACTCTGATGCATTCTTCAGTATGCCAATTGCACTTTTTCAGCTCCAGAATTTCTGATTGATTTTTAAAAATTATTTCAATCTCTTTGTTAAATTTATCTGATAGGATTCTGAATTCCTTTGTTGTATTATCTTGAATTTATTTTAGTGTCCTTAAAACAACTATTTTGAATTCTCTGTCTGAAAGGTTGCATATCTCTGTCTCTCCAGGATTGGTCCCTGGTGCCTTACTTAGTTTGTTTGGTGAGGTCATGTTTTCCTGGATAGTATTGATGCTTATAGATGTTTGTCTGTGTCTGGGTATTGAAAAGTTAGGTATTATTTAGGTCTTTGTAGTTGGATTTATTTGTACCCATCTTCCTTGGAAGGCTTTCCAGATATTTGAAAGGACCTGAGTGTTGTGATCTAAGCTGTAACTGCCTTAGGAAGAACCTCAAGACCAGTAGCACTGTAGTTCTTGCAGATTTGCAGAAGTATTGCCCTTATGGTCTTGGGCAAGATCCTGAAGAATTCCCTGGATTACTAGACAGAGACTCTTGTTCTCTTCACTTACTTTCTACCAAACAAATCAATTTTCTCCCTCTGTTACAAGCCTCCTGGAGCCGGGAGTGGAGTGACACAAACACATCTATAGCCACCACCCTTAGGACTGCACTGGGTTTCTCCCAAAACCTGTTGCAACCACTCCCTGACTACTGCCTATGTTTGCTCAAAGCCCTGAGGCTCTACAATCATCAAGTGGCAAAGCCAGCCAGGCTTATGTCCTTCCCTAGGGCCTGGGCAGTCCAGAGGTGCCAACTGGGAGCCAGGAACTAGGGTCAAAAACCTTAGATGTGTACCTGATGTTCCATTGTACCGCAGCTGAGCTGACTTTTAACCACTCTTCCCTCTTCTTTTCAATGGCAGAGAAGCCTCACCTTGTGGCCGCCACCACCTCAGGCCCACAAGGAGTACTACCAGACTATTGCTTATGTTCCCTTAAGGCTAAGGACTCTTCAGTCAGCTTGTGGTGAATGCTGCCTGATCTGAGACTCACCCTTCAGAGGAATGGGCTCCCGTATGGCCCAGGGCAGGTCTGGAAATGCTGAACCAGAGCCAAGTCTTAGAATTGTGGACCCCAAGAGCCCACTTTTTGCTCTACCCACCTCTGACCAAGGTGCTACCTAAGGTGCAAGACAAAGTCCCTTAACTTTTTTCTCCACTTTTCTCAAGCAGAAAGTGTCTCACCCCACAGCCACCACTGCTGGAAATTTGCTGTGTCTCATCTGAAGCTAGCAAGTCTGAGTCTCATTCAAAGCCCTTGACATAGTACTTGGGTATTGCTGCTGGGTATTCAGGGGCCAAGCGCTCTTCAGTTAGCAGGTGATGAATTTTGCCATGACTGGGTCCTTCCATTCAAGGCAGTGGAGAGCCTCGTGGCCCAGAGTGTGTCTAGAAATGTCTGGGAGCTGGGGCCTGGAAAGGGGATTTCATGACTCTGACTGGTACCCTATCCTGCTGTGGCTCAGCTGGTATCCAAGATGCAAGACAAAGTCCTCCCCACTCTTCCATCTCTCCTCCTCAAGTGGAAGGAAGAAGTCTCCTTTGAAGCCATGAGCTGCGCAGCCTGGCATTAGGGGAGGGTTGATGCCAGCACTCCCTTAGTTGCCCTGGCTGGTGTCTTAGTAGGTCATGTAGATCCCTAGTCCACTGTCTCTGGACCCAGTTCAGCACTAGAGCTCACCTAGGTATTACAGTCCTTATGGCCTAGACTGCCTTTCAAGTTTAGTTGTAGCCCTAGAGCACT
The DNA here is from genome assembly GCF_028885655.2 of Pongo abelii. Classification (NCBI taxonomy): domain Eukaryota; kingdom Metazoa; phylum Chordata; class Mammalia; order Primates; family Hominidae; genus Pongo; species Pongo abelii. The sequence goes on along the minus strand of NC_085928.1, from coordinate 137,992,956 downwards.
TTAGCCTGTGGCGGTGAAGCTTATGGTTCCAACTGCTGGGATTGGTGATTCCAATCCCAATTCCAACTGCTGGGATTGGTGATTCCACCCCTGGCTAGGGCTGATTTAAATGCTCCCTCCATGTGCAGGTGTCAGCTGAGTTTGGTCCAGTTTTGCTTTCTGCTGTAACAAGGGCAGCACTGAGTTCATTGCTGGCTCGCTTTCTCCCCAGGACACAGAAACACTCTCAGCATTAAGCCACTGCTGCTGGGTGATGGGGATGATGTGGTGTTGGTGATTCAAGACTGTTTTTCCTACCTCTTCAATGCCTCTTTCAGTGCTATGAAGTAAAACCAGGTACTGTAAGTGCTCACCTGATTTTCTGGTTCTTATGAAGGTGCTTGGCTGTGTATAGATAATTGTTACATTGGTGTCATTGTGGGGAAGACAATTGGTGGAGACTTCTATTCTGCCATCTTGCTCCACTCCTCTCACCAGAATGCTATTTAATTTAAATTATACAGTATATAGCCTTTTGAGTTTGGCTTCTTTCACTAACAAATCTTATCCTGAATTTTACTCCATTTTAATTCTTCTTGACTTCTGAAATCATACTTGTATTTAGAAACAAATCATTACAGAAGAAATATAAGAATAATTGGTAATTTGCTGGTGTACACTCTCAAGTACAATTTTAAAAATATTTCACTACATTTCTACCTAATTTTTTGATCCACTTTTTTCTTTTCTTTTTCTTTCTTTTTTTTTTTTTTTTTTTTGAGATGGAGTCTGTCTCTGTTGCCTAGGCTGGAGTGCAATGGTGCCATCTCACCTCACTGCAACCTCCACCTCCTGTCCTGGGTTCAAGCGATTCTCCTGCCTCAGCCTCCTGAGTAGCTGGGATTACAGGCACCCACCACCATGTCCAGCTAATTTTTGTATTTTAGTAGAGACAGGGTTTCACCATGTTGGCCAGGTGAGTCTCAAACTCCTGACCTCAGGTCATCTGCCCACCTGGGCTTCCCAAAGTACTGAGATTACAGGTGTGAGCCACTGTGCCTGGCCTTGATCCACTTTTTAAGTTAATTGTATAAATTTTCAAATTCTAATTTTGAAATCATAAAATCAATATGTGCTCATGTTGACAATTTAATTTGAAGAATTTTATGGCCAAAAACTGCTAATAATTATCTGAGCCTTCAGCTAGTTGTAATCTCTTTGCTAGTGGAAGATCTTGTGTTAGCAGGCAGGAAAACAACATTAATATCCTTGTACATCTCCATTAAAACTCTTGGGTAACAAGGTACATTGTCAATAAACAATAATATTTTGTAAGGAATCTTTTTTTTTAAGCTGTAGGTCTCAACAGTAGGCTTAAAATATTCAATCATGTGCAAAGATATATGCTGTCATCCAGCCTTTTTTGTCCATTTATAGAGCATAGGCAGAGTATATTTAGCATGATTCTTAAGGGTCATAGGATTTTCAAACTGGCAAATGAGCATTGGCTTCTACTTAAAATCACCAGCTGCCTTAGCCACTACCAAGAGAGTCAGCCTGACCTTTGAAGTTTTGAAGCCTGGCATTGACTTCTCCTCTTGAGCTATGAAACTTCTAGATGCCATATTCTTCCAAAAGAAGGCTGTTTCAGCTACACTGAAAATCTGTTGTTTAGTATAGCCACCTTCATCAATGATTTTAGCTTGATCTTCTGAATGACTTACTGCAGCTTCTACATCAGAACTTGCTGCTTCCCCTCGCACTTTTATGTTATGGAGATAACTACTTTCCTTAAACCTCATGAACTGATTTCTGCAGCTTCTCCAACTTTTCTTCTGCAGCTTTCCCACCTCTCTCAGCCTGCATAGAATTTAAGAGAGTTTAGGGCCTTGCTTTGGATTAGGTTTTGGCTTAAGGGAATGTTGTGATTGGTTTGATCTTCTGTATAAACCACACAGACTTTCTCCAAATCAGCAGTAAGGGTATTTCAGAAAGGCCTTATTCATGTGTTCACTGGAGTAGCACTTTTAATTTCCTTCAAGAACTTTTTTTTTGCATTCACAACTTAGCTAACTTTTTGGCACCAGAGGCCTGGCTTTTGGCCTGTCTCAGCTTTCAATATGCCTTCCTCACTAAGCTTCATCATTCTAGTTTTTTATTTCAAGCGGGAGACTTGTGACTCTTCCTTTCACTTGAGCACTTAGAGGCCATTGCAGGGTTATTAACTGGGCTAATTTCAATGTTGTCTCAGGGAATAGAGAGGCCTAAGGAGGGAGAAAGAGAGACACACACACAGGGGAAATGGCCCGTGGGTGTGTGGCAGGCCAGGTCTTCATTAGCAACCAGAACAGTCAGTTTCCACTAATCCTTTACTATAATTCTGATGAATGTATAAGTTAAATATTAGGAACTAGGGAAACTGCTGCCTTAGTACAAGGGCTGAAATGTAAAAACAAACCCATCAAGACCCCATCTGGGCTTTCTCAGACCTTAATGACTGATAAAATGGTGAAGGCATTTGTCTTGTTTTTGTTTTTGTTTTTGAGATAGAGTTTCGCTCTTGTTGCTCAGGCTGGAGTGCAATGGCGTGATCTCAGCTCACTGCAAACTATGTCTCCTGGATTCAAGCGATTCTCCTGTCTCAGCTTCCTGAGTAGCTTGGATTACAGGCATGCATCACCATGCCCAGCTAATTTTGTATTTTTAGTAGAGACGGGGTTTCTCCATGTTAGGCTGGTCTCGAACTCCCGACCTCAGGTGACCCGCCCGCCTTGGCATCCCAAAGTGCTGGGATTACAGGCGTGAGCCTCCACTCCTGGCTGATGAAGGTATTCTTACACACACCTTGTACCACGGCCCACTTAAGATTAAGTAAGTTTTCCAGGGCTCTAAAGAAAGTTTCCAGTCACTAGAACATAGTTAAAGATTAGATTGAATGAAACACTCTTGCTGGTAGGTGCACACCCACACATAGACATATAACTTGAATGTATATAAGCACTGAAAAAAAAACTTGTAACTCTGAGTTGATCTGATGAACTTCTCTGAACTTCTCCCTGTGGCTGCTTACAGAAATAAACTCTCTTATTTCCAGGTCATCTGTATCACATTAATTGGACCATAAGACCAAGCAGCCAGACCTCAGTTTTATCTGGGTACAAAATCTGGCGGCTCCACTGAAACAGAGCTGCCCTCAGGAGCTAGAGGCTTGTGACCTGACGGTCTTTAGGAGACTCCCAGCAGCTGCTAGGTACAGTTTGCCCTGAGGACCCTTCTGAGAACTTTCCCCGGGCAAAAGGACCACCCATCCCTTTGTTACTGGGGTAGAACAGGGGCTAGGACACTGAAGGGGTGAGTAAAACTGAATCATAAGCAGGGAGTCTATTGTCTTCCTTATCGGGGCTTGCAAAGCCATTCATTTTGGTACCATTAAGGAGACAATAGGGCTAATTTATACATCTACTTTGCATTTGTTTGAAATATATTTACATCTGGCTGTGAGAATCTGTTTTTGTGTGTCTGTTATGTGTTAAGTTTTGAGCACTCAGGATGGGATACACTGTCTCTGTTCCTGCCCATCGCCCCCTAGGGAGAATTCCGGCAGGTTGGAAACAATATGGTTATCCACCCATGACTAAAAAGAAATTAATCTTTTACTGTAACATAGCTTGGCCAATGTATGTTTTAGAGTCTGAAGAAAGGTGGCCAGTTTGTGGGACCTCGAACTTTCACACCATCTCTCAGTTAGAACTATTCTGCCAAAGGTCGGGAAAATGGGGGGAAATGCCATATGTCCTGGCATTCATGTTACTGTATGATTAGGATGTTAAGAAAGAAGGGAATAAATTAATGGTACAATACACTGCTAAGGTTTGTCCTGACTCCCAAGGGGAGGAAGAAAGGACTCAGAAACCCAACAGTTAATAAATGCTCTTAACCCCTATAGTAGCTACTGCTCCAGTGCTAAGGCAAGGAAAAGAAGAGTTACTGCCCCCAGAATATAAGGAAGCCGCAGAGTTAGTGTCTCCCTCTTGAACTAGGCAAGGTACTAATTTGGGGAGGTCACCGACCCTGGAGCAGGGCAATTTCCACTATGACAATACCCAGTAGGGGTTAATCAGCAAGGAGCTCTGGCTGGATATTATTGGGCCTACAATCCTTTTTCCACATCCAACTTGTTAAATTGGAAAAACATCCTTCATATAGATAGGATCCCCAGAAAATGACTGAATTATTTACTACTATATTTGCTACTCATTGTAGCACATGGGCAGGTGTGTAAGCCTTCCTGAATATTATGCTCACGGCAGATGAGTGGCAGCTAGTTTTAGACAAAGCAAAGGAGGAAGTGCAACACCTTTATGATGAGGACCTAGATGATACTCCGGATTCTGATAGGGCAATCCTCTCTGTGGACCCAAATTGGTACCCTAATGAGGCCAACGCTGCTGGCATGGTTCACTTGGAACACTACAGGAGATACATACTAAAAGGCATGAAATCAGCTGGGCATGGTGGCTCATGCCTGTAACCCCAGCACTTTGGGAGGCCAAGGTGGGTGGATCACCTGAGGTCAGGAGTTTGAGATCAGCCTAACCAACATGGAGAAACCTTGTTTCTACTAAAAACACAAAATTAGCTGGGCATGGTGGTGCATGCCTATAATCCCAGCTATTCAGGAGGCTGAGGCAGGAGAATCACTTGAACCTGGGATGCGGAGGTTGCAGTGAGCCGAGATCGTGCCATTGCACTCCAGCCTGGGCAACAAGAGCAAAACTCCATCTCAAACAAAAAAAAAGGCATGATATCCGGGATGCCTAAACCTAAGAGCTTGAATAATGTACAGCAGCTCCAACAAAAACCTAATGAGGAACCCTCTGAGTTCATGGAACATATTTGTCAGATGTTCAGAAAATATAGAGACCCCTACAAGATCCTGAAAACGTCAATATGGTTAATATGACTTTCACAGGGCAAAGTGCCCCTGATATCAGGAAAAAGTTCCAAAAGATAGAAGGGGCTTTGGGATGAATGCCTCCCAATTGATTGATATTGCATTAAAGGTTTATAACAGCAGAGAAACCAGGGAAGTTAAAAACCTGAGACAGGCAACAATACTTCTAGCCACAGCAGGAGAAAATCCAAAAGGAAAGGGACTCCAAAAATGGAGAGGAAAAATAGAAAAGGATCAATGTGCTTGCTGAAACAGGACATTGGAACAAGGTTGTCCAAAATTAAGCCAGAGTGAACCAAAATCACTGATGGCAGTTAAGCCTGGAAATGAATTTGAGGAAGATTGAAAGTGCCAAAGGCCCCTAGAAGCTCCAACCCTAACTGATATTAAAATCTCCCCACAGGAGCCTGGGGTAAAATTGACAGTACAGAAACAAAAAGTGGATTTCTTAATCAACGTTGGCACTACTTATTCAGTGGTTAACACCCCAATAACTGGACTTTCTAATACTTCTGTTAATGTGGTTGGGATAAGCAGAGAACTAAGATCGGAGTGGTTCCTGTGTCCCCTCTCTTGTAAAGTGGGCAATGAATTAATACTCATAAATTCCTTTGTGTGCCAGAGTTCCCAGTCCCTTTACTTGGCAGAGACCTGCTATGTAAGCTGCAAGCTCAGATTGTCTGTAATCCCAAGAAACACCAGATGTGTCTCCCAAGTGCCTCTGGAACATGGGTTTCAGCTGCAGGTGCTCCTAACAGACTCAGAAGCTTCCAACTCTAGAACAGGGACTATTCCACAGGAAATCCTTGACAAGGTAAGCTCAGAGATTTGGGCTTCACATCGGCCCAGGAAGGCCATCAGTGTGGACCCAGTGAAAATTAAACTTAAGGAAGGAGCCTAGCCAGTCCAGAAGAAACAATACACTTTAAAAAGAGAAGCATTAGAAGGCATTCAACCAGTCTTGGTCCAGTTCTTGTAGTGTGGCCTAATAGTACCCCATCAGTCTCCTAACAACACTCCAATTTTGCTGGTGAAAAAGCCTCACTCACACAAATTTTAATTTGTACAAGATTTAAGGGCAATTAATGACATTGTAGAAGATGTACAGCCCACTGTAGCTAACCCATGTATTGTGTTTATTTCTCTTCCTGGAAATCATGAATGGTTTACAGTATTGGATTTAAAGGATGCTTTCTTTTGCATAAAAAGCAATAGAAAGTCAATTGACATAGAAAGTCAATTGCAGTATGTCTTTGAATGGACAGATCCTGAAGCCACAACTCAGTTTCAGTGTTATTGGATTGTGTTCCCACTTGGGTTTAAAAACTCTCCAACTAAATTCAGAGAAGGCTTGGCTCAAGACTGAAGAAGTTCACAATTGGAAAATGAGGTGTTGTTACAATACATGGATGATTTACTGATATCTAGCCCCTGTGAATGGGGATGTCAAAATAATACCATTAAAACTCCAAATCACCTAGCAACCCGTGGGTACAAGGTTTCAAGTAAAAAGGCTCAAGTATGCAGAAAAACTTTGGGGTACTTAGGGTTTCTCTTGCAGAAGGGAACCAGAGCCTTGATGGTGGAAACATGAAACGCAATTGCTTCCATCACCACACCCTCTACTAGAAGACAGCTGAGAGGAATTCTGGGTATGGCAGGGTTTTGTTGCATTTGGATTCCTAACTATGGACTGCCAGCAAAGCCACTATATGAGCTGTTGAATGGGGCTGACAATGATCCCTTCAACTGGGAAGTGAAACACCAGCACGCATTCAAACAACTGAATGTAAGTTAATTTCTGCACCAGTCTTGGGGCTTCCAAATCCTCACAAGCTCTTTCAACTGTATAATCATGAGAGACTGGGTCTGGCACTCAGGGTCCTCTCCCAAAAGTTAGGAGAAATATTACAGCCAGTAGCTTACTTTTCTAAGCAGCTGGTGACTGTGGCCAAAGGCTCCGCACCCCCTTGTTTAAGGGCAGTCTCTGCCACCTGCCTGCTGTTAAAGGAAGCTGAGAAGCTAACTTTGGGACAGCCTGTCATAGTCTGTGTGTCTTGCTAAGTGCTGGTGCTACTGGAACAAAAGGGATACTATTGGCTGACAGTGGCAGGTTAGGCAAATGCCAGGCCATTTTTAAATGACCCCACGTGAAATTACAAACCACCAGAGCCCTGAACCCAGCTACTTTACTTCCTCCTACCAAAGAACCAAAATAACCTATGCATAATTATTTAGAAGTTATTGTTCAAGTATTTTCCAGCCATCCTGATTTAAAGAATATAGCCACGCTGCATGTAGATTGAACATTGTTCATAGATGGGAGCAGCCTGGTAATCAATGGAAGGAAGAATGCTGTATATGCTATGGTGACCTCTTAAGAGGTAGTAGAGGCAAGGACTTTACATAGGAACCTCTGCACAGAAGGCAGAGCAAATCACCCTTATAAGAGCCCTGCAGTTGTCCCAAGGTAAAAACACCAACATCTATGCTGACTCTAACTCTAAATATGCATTCATGATAGTCCATGCTCATGGGGACATTTGGAAGGAGAGGGGACTACTGAAGGCTGTCAATACTGAAATTGAATATGCCACACAAGTACTGGAATTACTAGAAGCAATAAAGTCTCCACAGGTGGTTGCCGTAATGCATTGTCTTGGCCATCAACACAGCAATTCCAAAATAGCAAAGGGAATGCCTTTGCAGACCACACTGCCTGGCACTTAGCCAGCATTGAATTCCAGACACCTCTAATTCCTCAAATAGATTTAACAGCCTTTAGGCCCCAATATAGTCCTCGAATGAGAAAAGTGCAGAAAGCAAAGGAGTTGCTTTAAATAAGGAAGGCTGGAAAGTAAATAACAAGGGCCTAATTTGGATACCGGCTCATCTTGTCCACCCAATGTTAAAGTATATCCATGATAGCACACACTATGGGCGAGAGTGTTCATTAGCCTTCATTCAGTGGTATTAGAGAGGGAAAGGGCTAAAAGCTAATTTGGAAAATACAGTCCAGCGCTGTTATCTGTGTGCTAGAAATGAACCTAACAATCACAGTTGAAGACAACCCAGACATCAAAACAGAGGAAAATACCCACTGGAAAACTGGAAAATAGATTTTCCTCAAATGCCACCCTCCCGTGGAGGATACAAATACCTCTTAGTTCTAGTAGACACCTTCTCTGGCTGGATAGAGGCTCACAGAATGAGCAACTGAAGTAATTAAAGTTTTCTTAAAGGAAATCATACCTCAGTACGGGCTTCTGGACATAATTCAAAGCGATAATGGGCCCTTATTCACATCTGACATAACTCAATAAGTAAATAAGGCACTTGGAATAAAATGGAAACTACATTCAGTGTGGAGACCTCAATCTTCCGGACAGACAGAAAGAATGAATCTAACACTGAAAACAATCATTGCCAAACTGTGCTGGGAAATCCAGTTAAAGTGAATTCAGGTACTCGGCATTGCACTGCTCTGGGTAAGGGTAACTCCCAAAGCGGGATTAAGTTAAGTCTCTACAAAATTATATTTGGGTTACTGAGGCACCCCTTAACAGGGAGTTAACTATTAAAAACTGTGTTACTCACTTGGGACAAACTCTTAACCTTTTGCATAAATTTGCTTTCAACAGGAGCATTGTGAACTCTGCAGAACTGTGCCACACATTCCAGCCCAGTGATCAAGTGCTATTAAAAGAATGGAAAGAAACAGACCCTGCTCCCCAGCTGCAGGAGAAATACAAAGGGCCCTACGATGTGCTGCTAAGCACCAATTCGGCACTGAAACTGGTGGACATCAAGCCATGTATCTACTACACATGAGTGAAAAAGTTCCTGCAAGAAGAAACATCCCTGACAGAGGACACCAAGGCCACCTAATGGGAGATGGAACCCCTGGAAGGCCTAAGATTTCTGTTCAGCAAATGACAAGATTTTCCCTTGTAATATTTTTCCTTTCTGCTCCTTTTGTTGTTAATGCCTCTACCTCTAACATTTTCCTACAACGGGCACACAGTTATTCAGATGGATTACAACAAGGAGACCCTTGCTGGGTCTGTGGTTTGTTACCCGTTGCTAAAACCATGGAGCTACCTTGGTGGGTCTCCCCGCTACAAGGGAAAGACTGAGTATTTTTACAAAGCTTTATAGGGGATCTTAAACAATGGACAGGGGCACAGATGACTGAGGTAACTAGAAAAAACATTTCAGAATGGCCTATAAATAAAACTTTAAATGAGCCGGGGCATGATAAACCATTCTCAGTAAATGAGACAAGGGATAAAGTAATAGCCTTTGCCACCCCCTTGTTGGATACCAAGGTCTTTGTCCAGACTTTCAGACCTCAGAACACTCGATATAGAAATGGGTTTCCCCAGATATGGGATGGGTTCATTTGGCTGACAGCCACTAAGGGACACTTAAGCCAGATAGCTCCCTTATGCTGGGAGCAAAGAAATCACTCCCTTGATAACTGGCCAAACACAACTCGTGTTATGGGATGGATTCCACCTGGACAGTGCTGACATACTATACTGTTACAACAAAGGGACCTATTTGCCACAGACTGGTCTCAGCGACCTGGCTTGAATTGGTATGCTCCCAACGGAACCCAGTGGCTCTGCGGCCCAAACTTATGGCCTTGGCTTCCCTCAGGTTAGTTAGGACGCTGCACTCTAGGTATTCCCTGGGCACAAGGACGCTGGGTAAAAACCATGGAAGTCTATCCTTATCTTCCACATATGGTTAACCAAGGGACTAGGGCCATTGTTCACAGGAATGGTCACCTACCCACAATCTTTATGCCCTCAGTAGGTTTAGGAACTGTAATACAGCACATAGAGGCTCTAGCCAATTTTACCCAACAGGCCCTAAATGACAGCCTCCAAAGTATTTCTCTCATGAATGCTGAAGTGTATTATATGCACAAGGCCATCTTACAAAACCGAATGGCCCTAGATATTTTAACTGTGGCTGAAGGAGGAATCTGTGCCCTCGTCAAAACTGAATGTTGTGTGTATATTCCCAATAACTCTGGAAACATTTCCTTGGCCTTAGAGGATATGTGTTGGCAAATCCAAGCCATCTCCAGCTCTGCCCTGTCACTCCATGACTGGATAGCATCTCAGTTTAGTGGGAGACCTTCCTGGTGGCAGAAAATCTTCATTGTCCTTGCCATCCTCTGGGGCATAGGCATAGCACTGTGTTGTGGACTGTATTTTTGTCGCATGTTTTTCCAACACATTCCCCAAACTCATTTGATTATATTTCAACAGGAACTGCCCTTGAGCCCCCCAAGTCAGGAGCATTACCAGCGCCAAAGAGACATCTTCCACTCTAATGCCCCCTGACAACGACCCTATTCAGCAGGAAGTAGCCAGAGAGACTACGTCGCCCATTTCTCTTTAGTCTATGTTATAGTTTACACTTTTGTACTAATCTTTAATGAATTAAAGCTTAAAAAAAGTAACTGACACGATCGGAATCATGCACAAATTGTGGGCACAAATTGCAGGCCAGGTCTCCGTTAGCAACCAAAACAGTCAGTTTCCACTAACCCTTTACTATAATTCTGATGAATGTGTAAATTAAACATTAGTAGTTGGAGAAACTTATGCCTTAATACAAGGGCTGAAATGTGAAGACAAACCCATTAAGACCCCACCTGGGTTTTCTCAGAACTTAAACCCTGATAAAATAATGAAGGCATTTTTACACACACCTTGTACAAGGCCCACTTAAGATTAAGTAATCTTTTCAAGTCTCTAAAGAAACTTTCCAGACCCCAGACCCTACTTAAAGATTAGATTGAGTGAAACACGCCTAATGGCAGGTGCACATCCACATGTAGGCATATAGCTTGAATGTATATAAGGCCTGAAGAAAAACTTGTAATTTTGAGGGATTTGGTGAACTTCCCTGACCTTCTCCCTGTGGCCGGTTACAGAAGTAAACCCTCTTCTTTGCCAGTCTGTCCACATCTCATTAATTAGACCATGAGACCAAGCAGCCGGACCCGTTTTGTCCAGGTACAGGTGGAGCAGTCGGAACATACACATTTATCGATTAAGTTCACCATCCTGTATAGACATGATTCGTGGTGTCCCAAAACAATTATGATAGTAACATGAAAGATCACTGATTACAGATCATCATAATAGGTGTAACAATAAGGAAAGCTTGGAATAGTAGGAAGCACCAAAACATGACAGAGACAGGAAGTGAGCACATGCTGTTAGAAAAATGGTGCCGAATGCAGGGTTGCCACAAACCACCCATTTTTTTTTTTAAATGCAGTGTCTGTGAAGTGCAATATAGCAAAGTGCAATAAAAAAGGCATGCCTGCATATATATCCTCTTCTTCACATGTAACATGATAGTATACAAACTTCACTGTCCCTTTTTTACTTACTGGCAGAGACTGCTGGTTATTACCAGTATCTATTCTCTACTTCTTCCTTCATAATAAAGCCTCAGACTTATAGCAGAGTATATGGCTGCCCAGAATAAAGAATATATTTCATAGTTTGTGTTGCAGGAACACTTGGTCCTGTGACTGAATTCTGGCCAATGAGATGTAAACACCAGTACAATGTGGCTGCTGGTACACGTTCTTTTCCTCTTCTTTTCTGTCATCCTCATGCCTGGGATGCAGATATTGTTTGTGAAGTTCTATTCCCTATCTTTGCCTGTGAAGACAAGGGCCACATCACAGGGAAGATAGAGCACTGACCTAGGTGGGTCTGAGGCCCTCAAGAGCTTCATGGAGCAGAGCTGCTACACTAACTCCCTACATCCACAGTTATAAACGAGAGAAATGACTCATCATCAAATAAAACCATGGAATCAAAAATTGTAAGTGTTGATCTTGTAATTTTTTCATTTTGTTCTTTTTTATAAAGTGTGCAACATTGTGTTTGAGAGTCTCAGTTTCCATATATCTTAAGGTGTTTTCAAATCACATGAAGAATAGCTATAAAGACAGTTGGTTTATTATACTAAATTTGTAAATTTAGTACAAAGGAAAGAGTGTACTATTACTGGGACTGGAAGTTTCCCCCAAGACATACACAGCAACGGGTTTGTTGGCTGTCAGGTAGAGACCCATAGCTTGGCTTTTATGAGGGAAATACTCTTGGAGACCATCGGCTAACACCCCTCACCTCCAATTTACAGATGAAGACACCGTCTCCCACAGAGTTTCAGGTAGCCTGCCTTAAAAGGCAGAACCTGTTTTACAGTCTAGCTGCGGCTTCCTTTCATGATTGGGTCAAATCATGTCTTCTTTAGCCTCAGTTTCTTTACCTGTGATAGGAGATAGGTGAGAATCTTACAGAGATGTTATAAATATTAAATAGGCATTTTTATATCCCTACACAATCCCTAGCACAGAGGTGCTCAAAAATAGCCCTTTCCTCTCTTGACTGCTGCTGCCCCAAGATTTTGTGGCACCCAAACTTCCACATGCCTCCTCCTTCAGCTGTTATGTCCTCCTAAACGGTCTCAAAGGATTGTTTGCTGAGGCATTTGGCTCTTCAACTGTACTTCTAGACACAGGATCAAATTCCTCCTATGTAAATCTTCAGCATTAATTCTTAAGTAAGATCTCCACAAATGTGATAAACTCATGATTAAGGACTAGCTTCGGCAACAACAGAGGTAAAGCTGATTTCATCAGCAGGTGTTTGAAGCCCAGTGCTTGGCTGAGTGTTCTTCGTTAATCCCTGATTTCAAAGAAAGAAATGATCTTTGCCTATTTACTTTGCCCGAGTGGGTTGCTCAGGTCAGCAGAATCCTATTAATTATAGAATTGGACAAATATTAGCGCTCTCTAAAGTTTCTTGCTGTGCTGAAACTTTATGTCTTAGAGTGTTAGTTTAGATAGTTTCTGAATTGGATTGGAGGCATTATACAGGCTTAGGCTATATGGTAGTTTTATACGCTCTCTTAAACTCAATGTATTATGGTTTATTACCTCCATAAATTTTCCTGACATCAGCTTTTCCTTAACCATCTTCTTTGGCCATTTGCATCTTCCTAATGACTACTTTCTTTGTTTCTAAATAGTGAATCCGTTTAGGGCAGGCCTCAAATTGTGAGCTTTGTCCTCTGCGATACTTAAAACAAATGCTTTACTTATAGTAGGTGCTGAATGAATAAGTGATTGGACAAAGGAACAAATTAACAACACATGGACACAGGGAGGGGAACAACACACACTGGGGCCTGTCAGGGGAGGGTGGGGGAAGAGAGAAGAGGATTAGGGAAAAGAGCTAATGCATGCTGGGCTTAATATCTAGGTGATGGGTGATAGGTGCAGCAAACCACCATGGCACACGTTTACCTATGTAACAAACCCGCACATCCTGCATATGTACCCCAGAACTTAAAAAAATAAAATAAAATATAAGCACATAAATATTCAAAAAAGGAACACTGAAAATAAATATCCATTAAATCTTAAAAAGAAACAAATGAACAAGCAAATGGGTTTTTCTCAGAGTTTTGTTTCATATATTAAATATATTCAGCCATGTCACAAAAGAAATTTGTGGATTTAAGAGATCATAATCCCATCATGAAAGACCTTTCTTTAAACTCTATTTTTAAGAACTGAGTTCAATATTACTTAAGAATAAGCTTAGCAGAGACTGAGAGGAAGCTTAAAATAATAGTGACTTGAACAAAAGTGTAATTCAGTATAATTTTTTCTCATATTGAGGAAGCCCAGAGGTCTATCTCCGGGACCGGTATGGCCCCATGATGACAGGCATTGAGGCTTCTTTCACCTTCTAGCACTGCTATCCTCAAAATGTGGCTCTACCTCATGGTCTAAGGTGGTGGCTCAAACTCCTGCCATCATGTCAGAATTCTCACCTGATGGAAAAATAAAGAATACACTCTCTTCTTTAAAAATACTTCCTAGAAGTTGCTTCCACTATTTCTGCTTGCATCATTGGCCAGAACTCATTCACATGGGAGTCCAGGAAATGTCATTTTTATCTTGGGCGCCGTGTGCCTGCCTAGAATCAGGGGTCCTATTGCCAAAGGAAGAAGGATAGAATCAATATTGGGGGATGAAGAAGAGTTTCAGGCAGTTTTCCATTGCTGTTTGGATAAAGTATGAACTCACTGTTATGCTCCACAAGGCTCTGATGATTTACTCACTGCTTGGTCTCTGGGCTCATCTCTGCTTTCTCATTTATATTGTTTTATCTCTGTTTTCCTACTTTCGTTTTCTCTAAAGGGTGGGCTCTATCCCACCCCAATGCCTTTGCACAAGCTCTCACTGCTGAGATTTAAGAATCTTAGATTAAGCTCTCTGTCCACATAATATTTTTTCATAACATCTCATACTTTCTCTTTGTAGCACCTACCACAATTACAACTATAAATTATTTATGTAATGATTTACTTTATATCTATCTCTCTGATTACTCTATAAGTTGTATAAGTGCAGGGACTTCGTTTTGTTCATGCCCATATTTCCAGTGTCAAACATAGTATTTGGCACAAATTAGACGCTTAATAACTCTTTGCTGGGTAAATGAGTGAACTTTCTAATATAACTCTCTCATTTTACAAATGAGGTAATAGTTTAACCAGAGTACTCAAAGAATATGGATTCTAGCTTCCTGAATTAGTTACAATGAAGGTTTGAACAGGTATTAAAAGTCTTACTAAAACATTCCAGTCTAATTATTTCCTGCCTTAGTAAGGACAATGCATCAAGTAATACTTACTCTTCCTTTGATGGTCAAAGAAAGGTTAACATGCCTGAGGGTCAGTATTATAACTATTGATCAGCACTGACCAAAACCACAAATGAAGAACAAGAAAGCAATCATGTGGAAACAGTGTGACTCTGGGATCAGCCTAGAAATTTCTCTTAAACAGATCAATTCAACAAGAAGAGCTAACTATCCTAAATATATATGCACCCAATACAGGAGCACCCAGATTCATGAAGCAAGTCCTTAGAGACCTACAAAGAGACTTAGATTCCCACACAATAATAATGGGAGACTTTAACACCCCACTGTCAACATTAGATCCATGAGACAGAAAGTTAACACGGATATCCAGGAATTGAACTCAGCTCTGCACCAAGCGGACCTAATAGACATCTACAGAACTCTCCACCCCAAATCAATAGAATATACATTCTTCTCAGCACCACATGGCACTTATTCCAAAATTGATCACATAGTTGGAAGTAAAGCTCTCCTCAGCAAATGTAAAAGAACAGAAATTATAACAAACTGTCTCTCAGACCACAGTGCAATCAAACTAGAATGCAGGATTAAGAAATTCAGCCATGCCTGGGCACGGTGGTTCACACCTGTAATCCCAGCACTTTGGGAGGCCGAGGCAGGCGGATCACGAGGTCAGGAGATCGAGACCATCCCGGCTAACATGGTGAAACCCCATCTCTACTAAAAACACAAAAAATTAGCTGGGCGTGGTGGCGGGTGCCTGTAGTCCCAGCTGCTCAGGAGGCTGAGGCAAGAGAATGGCACGAACCTGGGAGGCAGAGCTTTCAGTGAGCCGAGATCCCACCACTGCACCCCAGCCTGGGTGACAGAGCAAGACTCCGTCTCAAAAAAAAAAAAAAAAAAAAAAGAAACTCACTCAAAACTGCTCAACTACCTGAAAACTGAACAACCTGCTCCTGAATGACTACTGGGTACATAACGAAATGAAGGCAGAAATAAAGATGTTCTTTGAAACCAATGAGAACAAAGACACAACATACCAGAATCTCTGGGACACATTTAAAGCAGTGTGTAGAGGGAAATTTACAGCATTAAAGGCCCACAGGAGAAAGCAGGACAGATCTAAAATTGTCACCCTAACAGCACAATTAAAAGAGCTAGAGAAGCAAGAGCAAACACATTCAAAAGCTAGCAGAAGGCAAGAAATAACTAAGATCAGAGCAGAACTGAAGGAGATAGAGTCACAAAAAACCCTTCAAAAAATCAATGAATCCAGGAGTTGGTTTTTTGAAAAGATGGACAAAATTGATAGACCGCTAGCAAGACTAATAAAGAAGAAAAGGGAGAAGAATCGAATAGATGCAATAAAAAATGATAAAGGGGATACCACCACCGATCCCACAGAAATGCAAACTACCATCAGAAAATACTATAAACACCTCTAAGCAAACAAACTAGAAAATATAGAAGAAATGGATAAATTCCTGGACACATACACCCTCCCAAGACTAAACCAGGAAGAAGTTGAATCCCTGAATAGACCAATAACAGGCTCTGAAATTGAGGCAATAATTAAGAGCCTACCAAGCAAAAAAAGTCCAGGAGCAGACGGATTCACAGTCAAATTCTACCAGAGGTACAAGGAGGAGCTGGTACCATTCCTTCTGAAACTATTCCAATCAATAGAAAAAGAGGGAATCCTCCCTAACTCATTTTATGAGGCCACCATCTTCCTGATACCAAAGCCTGGCAGAGACACAACAAAAAAAGAGAATTTTAGACCAATATCCCTGATGAACATTGATGCAAAAATTCTCAATAAAATACTGGCAAACCAAATCCAGGAATACATCAAAAAGCTTATCCACCATGATCAAGTGGGCTTCATCCCTGGGATGCAAGGCTGGTTCAACATACACAAATCAATAAACGTAATCCATCATATAAACAGAACCAAAGACAAAAACCACAAGATTATCTCAATAGATGCAGTAAAGGCCTTCGACAAAATTCAACAGCCCTTCATGCTAAAAACTCTCAATAAATTCAGTATTGATGGGACGTATCACAAAATAAGAGCTATTTATGACAAACCCACAGCCAATATCATACTGAATGGGCAAAAACAGGAAGCATTCCCTTTGAAAATGGGCACAAGACAGGGATGCCCTCTCTCACCACTCCTATTCAACATAGTGTTTGAAGTTGTGGCCAGGGCAATCAGGCAGGAGAAAGAAATAAAAGGTATTCAGTTAGGAAAAGAGGAAGTCAAATTGTCCCTGTTTGCAGATGACATGATTGCATATTTAGAAAACACCACCGTCTCAGCCCAAAATCTCCTTAAGCTGATAAGTAACTTCAGCAAAGTCTCAGGATACAAAATCAATTTGCAAAAATCACAAGCATTCCTATACACCAATAACAGACAGAGAGCCAAATCATGAGTGAACTCTCATTCACAATTGCTTCAAAGAGAATAAAATACCTAGGAATCCAACTTACAAGGGATGTGAAGGACCACTTCAAGGAGAACTACAAACCACTGCTCAACAAAATAAAAGGGGACACAAACAAATGGAGGAATGTTCCATGCTCATGGATAGGAAGAATCAATATCGTGAAAATGGCCATACTGCTCAAGGTAATTTATAGATTCAATGCCATCCTCATCAAGCTACCAAAGACTTTCTTCACAGAATTGGAAAAAACTACTTTAAAGTTCATGTGGAACCAAAAAAGACTCCACATTGCCAAGACAATCCTAAGCCAAAAGAACAAAGCTGGAGGCATCATGCTACCTGACTTCAAACTATACTACAAGGCTACAGTAACCAAAACAGCATGGTGCTGGTACCAAAACAGAGATATAAACCAATGGAACAGAACAGAGCCCTCAGAAATAATACCACACATCTACAACCATCTGATCTTTGACAAACCTGACAAAAACAAGAAATGGGGAAAGGATTCCCTATTTAATAAATGGTGCTGGGAAAACTGGCTAGCCATATGTAGAAAGCTGAAACTGAATCCCTTCCTTACACCTTATACAAAAATTAATTCAAGATGGATTAAAGACTTAAATGTCAGATCTAAAACCATAAAAACCCTAGAAGAAAACCTAGGCAATACCATTCAGGACATAGGCATGGGCAAGGACTTAATGTCTAAAACACCAAAAGCAATGGCAACAAAAGACGAAATTGGCAAATGGGATCTAATTAAACTAAAGAGCTTCTGCACAGCAAAAGAAACTACCACCAGAGTGAACAGGCAACCTACAGAATGAGAGAAAATTTTTGCAATCTACTCATCTGACAAAGGGCTAATATCCAGAATCTACAAAGAACTTAAACAAATTTATGAGAAAAAAATCAAACAACCCCATCAAAAAGTGGGCAAAGGAATATGAACAGACACTTCTCAAAAGAAGACATTTATGCAGCCAAAAGATGCATGAAAAAATGCTCATCATCACTGGCCATCAGAGAAATGCAAACCAAAACCACGATGAGATACCATCTCACACCAGTTAGAATGGCGATCATTAAAAAGTCAGGAAACAATAGGTGCTGGAGAGAATGTGGAGAAATAGGAACACTTTTACACTGTTGGTGGGACTCTAAACTAGTTCAACCATTGTGGAAGACAATGTGGTGATTCCTCAAGGATCTAGAACTAGAAATACCATTTGACCCAGCCATCCCGTTACTGGGTATATACCCAAAGGATTATAAATCATGATGCTCTAAGGACACATGCACACATATGCTTATTGCGGCACTATTCACAATATCAAAGACTTGGAACCAACCCAAATGTCCATCAATGATAGATTGGATTAAGAAAATGTGGCACATATATACCATGGAATACTATGCAGCCATAAAAAAGGATGAGTTCGTGTCCTTTGTAGGCACATGGATGAAGCTGGAAACCATCATTCTGAGCAAACTATGGCAAGGACAGAAAACCAAACACCACATGTTCTCACTTATATGTGGGAATTGAACAATGAGAACACTTGGACACAGGGTGGGGAACACCACACACCGGGTCCTGTTGTGCAGTGGGGGGAGTGGGAAGGGATAGCGTTAGGAGATACACCTAATGTAAATGATGAGTTAATGGGTACAGCACACCAACATGGCACATATATACATATGTAACAAACCTGCATGTTGTGCACATGTACCCTAGAACTTAAAGTATAATTTAAAAAAAAAGAAAGTTCCCTTAAACAAATGTGCTCAACATTAGCTGGTTTTCTTTTCAATTGCCTCTTTCTTCTAAAAGTAGTGTGCTAAAAAATTAGAGGGATTGTGTTTCCCAGTTGACAGAGGATTAATTTTATGTAGGAATTGTCACCCTTGTGTTTTGAAAGAAAAAAAATATCTTCTTAAAAAGTGTCAGTTACACATTGGGGCTGTGCAATGACAATCATGTCTGGGTTCAACAATCCGTTTTTTAAAAACAGCTGGGGGAAAACAGCGTTATTTCTTGTCCTGATATTTAAATATCAGCTGCTAGAATCAACAGGAAGGAGGGAGGCCAGAAAGAAGGAGGACAATCTTTGGAATACCCTGAATTCCAATGATGACCCAGAATCTTACTGCATGTTGTGCTTTGGGGATTTAAGTTGTCTGGAAAGCTGTGAGTCTCAGTTTTCCTGGGATATGGGACTTCGATGGATTTAGTAAACAGAATCTTTATATTTGTCAGACTTCTCAAACCACAATACTTTTTTGGCATTTGCCCAACATTTCAATTTAATAAGAATGTCTTGCATCTTTAAAAGTTTAGTATTTTTAACCTTTAAAAACATTATCTGTAACTAAAAATGAACATTTTCTTTCCAAGTATTTGAAATAACATTTACATGATAATGTATTTCCTCCAGTTTGGAAGTTCCTTCCCTTTCCCCAGTGCCTCTCTGCCTTTGTCAAGGTTGGCACCTCTTGCCTTTGAAATATAGGAAAATTAACAAATCATGGAGCTAAAAGTAGGAGATGAAAGGGTGTAGAGGCAAAATATCTGATGGTGACAATCTTTAATTTCAACTGAAGCCAGTTCTATTCCCAAACTGTTCCCAAAATAATTTGTCTTCTAGAGAAATGTAGTCATCAAAGTCTAAACACAAACTGGGAGTAAAGGCTAAAATTTTATTCATTTAAAAATGCTACTTCACAGTGTATTTCAGCAACTAACACTTCAGATTAAATTGGTATATAGTTTAAAATATGCACCTATCTCTTCTTGTTAAAAAAATGCCTATGCACCTATTCTTAGTAGCTTTAAGGGAGGTTTGAATCAATGGGAACGACTAGGCTTTCCGGCAAGGCAGTTGTCATTCAATGAATCTTCTAGTTACTCGGTATTCAGTATGATGTGATCAACTAGAAATGAAATCAGTCAAGTAGGGCTTTATATCTGGAGGCAAGGGACAGCAGTGAGGAGAAGTAGTTCCCAGGGGGATGATGATACGGACATGGAGGCAGGAGAGCGGGGTCACTGGTGAGGGCTCCACCTTCGTGCCTGGACCTGCGGCCCTAAATAAGAACAGGCATTCCTGCTTTTGCACCCAAATGCTGCCTTTAGGCCTGCCACACTACCCTATCCTGTGTCCATATAAACCCCAAACCCCAGGTTCCACGAGCAGAAGGGTGGCAGAGTGGAAGAGCAGCAGAGCAGTACAGCAGAGGAGAGAGGAAGCATATGAACGTTGAGAGGAGTCTGGCTGTGGACAGTCAGAGAGATCAGCCACAAGATGGCCAAACTCCAGGGGAAGATTGTCTTCCCACTCCATCCCCTCTCCAGCTACCCATCCTGCTGAGAGTCACCTCTAACATTCATTAAAATCCTCTTATTCTCCATCCTTCAAGTCCACGTGGACTTGATTCTTCCTGGACACTGGACAAGAATTTGAGACGTACTGGGTGCAGGAACCCAGAAAGTCCATCACACTGAGCTGTTTAATACTTAAGCCATCCCCACACAGCAGGGCTAAAAGAGCATTGTAACACTCCTAGACACTGCCATGGGGCTGGAGCCCAAAAGCGCTTGCCCTGGCTCCTGCACCTGTTCACCTGCATACTCCAATCTCGGAAGGGGTTTGAGCACATGATGGCAAATGTGCCACACCCCTGTCACAAGTCCCATGAAGGGGTCCAGAAAACTCTCCTGTCTCAATGACAGGATGCAGGTAGTGTCTACCCTGCTTCTGCCCAGTGGGGAAATCTATTTTCAGCTTAGATCCCAGTGAGGAAGTGACACTCCTGTCACAAAGATGGTAAACAGACTCTCCCTTTGTTCTGGTTAAGTGACAGATGCCACCCAAATGTAGGCAGAGTGCACAGAGAAGAAGAGAGAGAGCCTGGCACAGGGCAGCCATTCCTGAGAGAATAGGTAGAGAGCCAGCATTTTTGGCAGGCAGAGCTTATGGAGGTAATCAAAACCTTAACACTGCTACAATGAAGTCTCAATTCTGCTTCACACACAGAAATACAGAAGCAATCAGGGCCTGTACTGAGAGGGTGGAGAGGAACAGAGCATGGAGCATACAAAAGGAAACCAGCACATTGAAAAATAAAGAAGGGGTATCTCTTGTAGTGCCACTCAAGGTGTGGATTGGTGTGGGGCCACAGATTGCTAGTTACTAGTCTGCAATAAGAAAAATACAGAAATTTAGAGAAAGCATTTAGAAAACATTATAGGAATCTGACACTGTTGCAGAACCTAAGCATGGTCCCGAATTCTTATAATTTATCTTGTAGAGCTATCTGTTTGGGTTGAAGGTAAAAAGAAAACATAAGAGACATATATCTAATATTATTCAAGCCATACAGAAAGTCAGGAGTCTGTTGAACAAGATGCTTGGCAGAATGGATATTTCAAAACAACTCGAACCATGTATTTCCTCTGCTCTCACACTACAACAATCAACACAGAAGAATTTTGTGACTAAATGTGGGGATTTTGGCCCACACATCAAGCAGCAGACAACAACTGGGTATCCTCCGATTCAATTCCCACATAATTCACCTGGAGACAGTGTCAGATCCCACAGGGTTGTGGCTCATTCTTGCCCCTGCAAGATGGCTTCAAGTCGGGATTCCCATGACCCTGTCTCTGTGTTTGATTAACTTGCTTGAGCAGCTCACAGAACTCAGGGAAACATTTACTTACATTTACTGATTTATTACAAAGGATATTACAAAGAATACAAATGAAGAGACACATAAGGTGAGGTACAGGTAAAGGAGTGCAGAGCTTTCATGCCCTCCCAGGGAGTGCCACCCTCCAGGAGGAACCTCCACATGTTCAGCTATCTGGAAGCTGCCTTCAATTCCTGTTTTCTTAGGTTTTTATGGAAGCTTCATGATGTCAACATTCCTTCTCCCAGGGTATGGGGCAGGACCCTTTCTGGAATGAGGGTCTTATGATTCACACTCGGAAATATCAGGGAAGATTAGAGTCCTTACTAGGGGAAGGTGAAAAAAGGTCAGAAATATTCTGTTTCCTGAGGCCTAACATACCCAACATTATAACAAAAGACTATAACAAAGGTTATGGGAGTTATAAGCCAGGAACCCTGGATGAAAAAGTATATGTAAAACACCACAGTGGGTAGTTAGGAGTTAAAATAAGAGAAGGCATGACCCCAAGGGATAATAGTCAGGGTAGAAGAAACAGTGGACTTCTCCCACTGAACAGGAACCACTATCTGGCCCTTTACAGAAAATGTTTGCCCTGTTCTATTCTGTTGTTTATCCTATTATTCCCCAATTTATCTCACGTTACACACAGTCACAATGTCCTCTCACATACAGTCTCTCTCCTTTAGACTTCACAGTGACCATAAAAGTAGGCAGTTTTCCCCATTTTATAGATAAGAAAACCAAGGTATAGAAAGGTTAAGTGAGTTGCCCAAGATTATGCAACTGACTAAGAGGCAGAGATGAGACTCCAGTTCACATCTTCTGACTTCAAGTCTAGTGTTTTTCCACCTAGCCTCCACTCCTCAGCCTCCAACATGAAAGATATACACCTAAAATTACCCACTCCTTACAGAAAGCCATGCAACTATTGAGGGATGTTCTTGCTTGAATGGATGGGTATTTAGAAGTTAAAGTAAGGACAGGCATGATGTCTTTCAGAGCATTGACGAGACCTGGAAAAGTCTGACGGTAATAGAGAAACTGAGGCTCAGGTACTGGAAGACTTTTTTGACACTACAATGTCTCTGTCGCAACTACTCCACTCTGCCATTGTAGTGTCAAAAAAATTCTTCTATAATATGTAATAAATGCCTTAATCAAACTTTCGTTTACAAAACCAGGAAGTGGGCTGGTTTTGGCCCAAGCACCATGGTTGGTCAACCTCTGAACTAGAAGCCTAGAGACTTGAATTGTAATCCTAGCTCTGTTATAATCTTGGTAGGTAACCTAGTCTAAGTTACTTCCAGTACCTGAGCCTCAGTTTCTCTATCACTGTTAGACCTTTCCAGGTCTTGTCAATGCTCTAAAGACAGAAGAGTGAGGCAGAAGACAAGGAACCTTGCAAAAGGATTTTAATGAACAACATTTTGATTAAAAACAAACATTATATCAACACATAGGATAACAAGAAGAATTAATTGAGGTGTAAGTACATGGGTATGGATAGGATAAAGCTCAAAAACCTACAAGGAATTGTGTAGCCTTTATAGTTCCCAAATGGATCAAACAGAGTGAAGGTGACACAGGATTGACTTCAACCTCTTTTGTTATCAGGAAGTATCCCTCAGCCCAAAATCAGAGTATCCTGAAACTCAGGGGCCTGATCGTCTCTGTCTCCAAACCACATGAGCAGGGCTTAAGGCCTATGTGGAAAGGCCTGTAGTGGAAGTTGTCAGTGTCCTGCTGGTAAGCCCTCAGTACTCACTTTGCCTGTAGGTGGATAGCTTCATGCCCCTAGCTCTCACAACTCTCCTTTTCTGGCCACAGGTACTTTTTTGCCTGCATGTGGGCAGATCAGACATGCTAGCAGTTGACCTTCTCATGAGGTTAACCCTCACCCAATGAGAGATGGGAGCTGGTGGATAAATACTCCAGCTCTCTTGCTTTTTGGACAAGCCAACTCTGAGATGTCTTCTACACTATTTCCCAGATATTCACACAAGGATTGAGTACAGTTTCCCAAGCAGTAAACTCATTAATGCATCTTTCATTGGCTCCTGTCTCTTGCCTGGTTTACTTTTTCCCTCCTTTACCAGCACTTCCTGAGATCAACTCTCCAATAGGTTACTTGCACATGCCTGTGTTTTGGCTTCTGCTTCTTGGAGAATTAAAAAAAAAAAAAGACAAAGCCCTTTAGGTGTGTTATCAGTAAGAGATAACCAAAAGCTTTAAAAAATAGATTTCCTTCAGTTTCAGGACCGTAAGAAAGTCACCCAAGTGCCAGAATAACAAGTCCATGCTTGTATGGTAGGCTTGCCAGCCTTCAAGATCCAAGAGGAATTGTCATCCATCCCTCAATTATTTATTATCTATTCATCATTTATCCACTGAGCTAGTCAGCCAACCAGTTATTTTCTCTATCTACCTATTCATCAAACAAATATTGAGTTGCTGCTCTCTTTCAGATATTATGTTAATCACTGGGAACATGAAGATATTTGATCTTCACTCTTTGGAAGTTAAAAGTCGGTCCAATTGAACAAACAATTAAAAGTTACTGCAACAAATGGATCAATCGAGATAAAATGCACCATTTGGAGAGCATAGAGCAAGAGTTGTGACTTTACGCTGGTTGTCTTTACCCTTATTTTCCAATAATGTATAATTTGTTCCAAAAACATTACCCAGGAATTGGAGTTACCTCTTCCCTATGACTAAGTTCTTGGCTGAGGTGTCACCTGCTCCCCATATGGTCTCTCTTGTTTCTCACCTCCTTTCATTGTTATCAGGAACATATTTCCTGAGCCCTAAACATCACACTGTAAAAATATATGAAATAGAATATATATTGGTATGAATGTCTTTAGAAAATATGGTCTGCCATATCCTTCTAGTGCTCCAGTGCCCAGGGGCTCTCATTCTATTCCCTGCTTCAAGGGAAGTCCCATGGTCTGCTATGTTAGTCCATTTTCTATTATGATAGCTGAATACCACAGACTGGGTAATTTATAGAGAAAAGAAAGTTTTTTTCAGCTCATAGTTCTGGAGCTGCTAAGTTCAAGAGCATGGCACTGGCAATTGGTGAGTGTCATCCCATGGCAGAAGGCTGGAAGGTAGAAGTTAGTGAATGAGACAGAGAGAGCAAATGGGGACTTAACTTACCCTTTTATGAGGAGCTCATTCCTGTGATAACTAGCCCACCCTCCAATAATGATATTAGTCCACCTCTTAAAGGCTCTACCTCTTAGTACTCTTATAATGGGAATTAATTTTTTTTTTTTTTTTTTTTTTTTTGAGACAGAGTCTCGCTGTCACCCAGGCTGGAGTGCAGTGACGTAATCTTGGCTCTCTGCAAGCTCTACCTCCTGGGTTCATGCCATTTTCCAGCCTCAGCCTCCCAAGTAGCTGGGACTACAGGCTCCTGCCACCATGCCCGGCTAATTTTTTGTGTTTTTTCAGTAGAGAAAGGGTTTCACCGTGTTAGCCAGGATGGTCTCGATCTCCTCACTTCATGATCTGCCCACCTCAGCCTCCCAAAGTGCTGAGATTATAGGCGTGAGCCACCGCGCCCAGCCGGGAATTAAATTTTAACATGAGTTTTGGTGGGAACATTCAGACCCTAGCATTCTATCCCTGGTGCCATAAAACTCATGTCCTTCTCACATGCAAAATACATCCACTCCATCCCAACAGCCCCCAAATTGTTAACTTGTTCCAGCATCAGCTCAAAAGTCCAAACTCCAGAGTCTCACCTAAATCAAATATAGGTGAGACTCCGACATAGTTTGGCTCTGTTTCCCCACCCAAATCTCATCTCCAATTGCAATCCCCATGTGTCAAGAGAGGAACCAGGTGGAGGTAATTGGATCATGGGGGTGATTTCCTCCATGCTGTTCTCATGATAGTGAGTTCTTATAAGAGCTGATGGTTTTAAAGTGTAACACTTCCTCATTCTTGCACTCCCTCTTGCAGCCTTGGGAAGAAGGTGTTTGCTTCCCCTTTGCCTTCCATCATGATTGTAAGTTTCTTGAGGCTTCCCCAGCCATGCAGAACTGTGAGTCAATTAAACATCTTTCATTTATAAATTACCCTGTCTTAGGTATTTATTTGCAGCAGTGTGAAACAGACTAACACAGACTCAAAGCATGATTTGTCCCAAGGTAAATTCCTCCAGCTATTGAGCCTGTGAAATCAAAACAATTTATCTACTTCCAAAATACAATGGTGGGACAGACATAGGATAGACCTTCCCATTCCAAAAGGAAGAAATAGGCAAAAAGAAAAGAGTAACAGGCCCTAAGTTAGCGTAAAACCCAAAAGGGCAGACATTAATTTTTAAAGCTGGAGAATATGATCACATGGGGCAAGAAAAAAAAAAAGCTGGAGTCTTTGACTCCATATCCTACTTCCTGGGCACACTGGAGGGGTTGAAGTCTTGTGCCTGCAACTATCCCAGGCTGGCACTGCATGCAAGTAGCTCTACAGTTCTGGGGACTTTGGGATTGCCTTAACCACATGCTTTCACTGAGTATTGTTCTAGTAAGGGCTCTCTGTTGTGACTCTCCACTCCCACACTCGACTGTGGCAGGTGTCTGCCTAGGTTTTCACACATGGTTTGCAGCATCCTTTGCCATCCAGATAGAGGAAGCCATGACTTCACAGCTGTTGCATTCTGCACACTTGCAGAATTAGCACCACGTGAACACTACCAAGGCTTACCATTTGTATCTTTCAGAGCAGTGGGTTGAGCAATATTTGAGCCCATTTGAGCCACAGCTGGGGCAGACAAGGGGGGCTACACCAGAGTGCAGGGAGCAGAGTAGCAAGGTGGCCCTGGACATTGAGCCTGCAGAGGGTACCCTGTTCCTATTTCCCAAAACCATTCTGCCTTGCTAGAGCGTTGGGCCTGTGATGCAAAAGAAAGGCAGCCTTGAAGATCTCTGAAATGCCTTCAGAGTCTTTCTCCCATTGTCTTGTTGAATAGCATCTGCCTTCCTTCTATCCATGCTAATCTCTTTAGCAAACAGTCATTTGGCCATACCCATGCATACTTTTCTGTTCCTTACATAGCCACGCTGTGAATTTTCCAAATCTTTTCACTCTGCTTCCCTTTTAGTCATAAATTCTGTCTTTAAATTATTTCTCTCTTTCAGCATCTTACTCTAAGCAGTTAAAAGTAGCCAGGGAGCAGCAGCAGCCTAAATGCTTTGCAATTTAGACATTTCTTCTGCCATATATAATAGTTCATCACTCTTAAATTCCAAACCTTCCATAAAGCAATGTTAGGCTTGGATAAAGTTCAGCCAAGTTCTTTGCTACTTTACAACAAGAATGACCTTTGCTCTAATTTTTAATATCCTGTTCTTCCGTTCCATCTGAGACTTTGTCAAAGTGACTTTTACTGTCCGTATTTCTATCAACATTTTGGTCATGACCACTTAAGTCATCTCTAAGAAGATTCAGACTTTCCCTAGTCTTCTTCTGATCCCTCTTTATAATCAATCTTAATGCTCCATTCACAACAAGATAGGTTTTTCTAGCCTGCTTCCCCAAATTCTTACAGCCTCTGCCCATTACCTAGTTCCAAAGCTGCTTCCACATTTTTAGGTATTGTTATAGCAATGGTCCCATTTCTATGTATCATGCTGATACATGATTGAAAGTTCCTGAGGCCTCCCCAGCTATGTGAAACTGTGAGTCAATTAAACCTCTTTTCTCCAAAACAGACTAATACAGCCTCCACGTCTGTCAAAGTGAAGGTGAATCTAGAATGGGGCTGAGTAAATAGCATGACCAACTGATATAGTTTGCCTGGAACGGTCCTGATTTTAGCCCTGAAAGTCATGGGAAAACATGAGGATTAGTCATCCTGTCAGTGGGATAGCATAGCGCTCTGTTCTCTGGTTTCCTTTTTAATGCTGTAGTGGTTTAAGATGGCCACAAATTCTTTGATACTCCTCCATT
Organism: Pongo abelii; assembly: GCF_028885655.2. NCBI lineage: Eukaryota > Metazoa > Chordata > Mammalia > Primates > Hominidae > Pongo > Pongo abelii. The sequence continues at coordinate 137,965,180 of NC_085928.1, read as the reverse complement.
GACAAGTGGGGTCCAGATCCCCTCCTCTTGAGTATGGGCAGCTCTATCAGTTTATAGAATACAGGGGAAGTGATACTGTGGCGGTATCTTGGCTCAGGCTTTAAGGCACTGTCATCGTCTCCTTCCCACGTCTTGGAATACTTTCACGTGGAGCCCTGAGCCGCCATGTAAGAAGCCCAATTACTCTGAGACTGCAGTGCTGAAGTAGTCACACATGGGTACTCCTGTTCACAGTCCCAGCTGGGCACAGCCTTCCATCCTTCACTGTGGCACCAGACATAGTGAAACTGTCTTGGATATTCCAGATCAGAATCACATGAATACCACTAGTGAGGTCACCAAGTGATCTCAGTTGAGGTCATATGAAATAAGAGAACTGCCCCGCTGAGTCTTAGTCAATTTTTTGGCCACAAAATTATCTTATAAGGTATAATAAAATGGTTGTTTTTTTTAAAGCCATCAGGTTTGGGAATGGTTTGTTATGCCATAGGAGATATCTGAGGCAAATGCTAAAACTGGCCTAAATAAACCATACATATTTTTTCTACTTGCTATTATAAGCAATAGCCTGTCTTCAAATAATGTTCTGCATAAAATCTATGCCATCTTTGACTGACTTCAGCAAGCTTCTGAATGGGCAAATAGTATAAGGGGAGATGAGATGCTGGCTTTGACTACCTACATCCATTCTTCCTGTGTCCTTAGCACACAACCTTGGCACACTTCCTTCCCTGTGAATTGGCTCATCTCTGTGCCATGTGCTTCAAGGTCTACTTCTCTGTGAGATTCACATCTTTCATTCCAGTCTTTGGCGGTTTTTTGGCAGTAACAAAGGGCACCCCTCTAGGCTGCAGTCTCCACCAGTGAAATCTCATACACGCTCACATTCATCTAGAGAAGAAACACTTGACAGTTCCTTTCCAATTTGGCCCCATGATTGGAAATATGATTGATGAATCTGTAGATTTCTGGAGAACAAGGGCTGTGTTTTAAATGTTCTTGGGTCCTGGTAGCTTCTCTTTGGATGAATGAATATATTCTCACTATTGTGGCAGTATTAGGCAGCTTTGCTTCTGCTACTTCCCTTGCCTGATCTTTTCACTTTTAGTGTCTTTTTGTTTCTAGGAAAGGTAGTGTTGGGGTTCAGAAAATGACACCCCAAAGTATCTGCCTTGGCATGCTGAGTACTTTGAACTAAAGGAGATTGGAAGGCCTCAGAAGCAAAGTCTCTCTTTGACCTTCTTCTGCTCTCCTTATCTCCTGACCCTCTTTCTCCTCCAAAGCAAGTCATAGCGAGTCAAAACTTAGAAATGTCACTCTTTTTCTTCTCTCTTGTCCTTTGAGAACCCTCATTCCAGGGGGTCCTGCCCCATACCTGGGAGGAAGAAATGCTACACAAAGAGATCAAGAAGAACGTAAACAGACAGGTCTTGCTGGGTCCCTGCCGACCTGACAGTCTATTACCATTAGATAATATCCTTTCTATCCAATCACATTTTATATGATTGTCCATTCTTCATAAAAATCTAACCATAAAAACAGACAGTTTTCCCTGTGTCTTTGGGTCTTCATTTCTGAAGTCTCCTGTATCATGTACAATTTTGATTAAATAAATTTGCTATGCTTTTCTCTTATTAACCTGTTTTTTGTTACAGGAGTGTTGGCCATGATCCTTACGATGCGTGAGGAAAGGTAGCATCCCTTTTCATCTTTACAGTAGGTCTTAAGAAAAAGCAGAGTCTACCGTTATTAGCAGAGGATTTTAAAGTAAAAAGGGGGTGAAAGGATTTTGCATCATTTTGAGACTCCTCAGTTCTCACTGAATAATTTGCTTCTGATTCTCTTCCTACTTAAAACTTTTGAATGTTCATGGATTGTGGAAAAGGAGAAGGTGACACAAATGCTCATTTGTGATGCATAGAGGTGGAAGAAGGAAATGTCAGGGATCAGGCTCACAGAAGCAGCTGCTGGGTGTCAGCTCTGTGGGAACATTCTACCTAAAGAATCTCAGAATGTTGGAGCTGTAAGGGACTGCTGGGGAAAAGAAGTATAAGAACATGGTGATATTGATGGTTGATGGAATTAGGATAAGTACTCTACATCCCAGTCAAATGCCCTTGAACTATACCATCTTATAACAATGTGGCTTTCTCGGTCAGGATGGTGGTCCACATGCATTTGTCTTCCCATTCTCTCTCTGAATTCTATTGAAATTATGACACAGAAGTTCCAGAGGAAATAAGCCCCCAAGAGTGTGGAGCGTAGGAGTGAGTTATTAATGAATGTCTGGATGGCAGACAGTGAATGGGAGCACACTGACAGGTAAACAGATGGAAGAACCCACCACTGCCAGAATGAAAGCTGCAGCTCAGCCTGGAGCTCATCTCCCCCAGGGTCTCAGTAATATTGGAAGCGGAGAGTCACCAGGTAGAAAGAGCTAGTGTGGGAGGTGGGATGGTAAACTGTGGAGAAAGTGTAAATTGGAAGATTGCCTGTGGCAAAGCTATGCAAGTTTCCCTGCCCCCACGACTCACATGCATAAATGCTCCCCTCGCCCACCCATGTAGCTGCAGGAGAACTAGCAGCTAGGGGTTCATCTCCAGGACAAACGTGGGAACACTGTCAGCTAAAGATATCACAAGAGCTGCTTGGGGAGAGAGCAGGAGCTTCCAAAGTAGGGGGCTAGTGTCTCACTGCAAAGCCTTTCTGATTCTCAGAGGGGGTTTTCATGATCTCATATCCTAAAGTGAAGCTGCCGTCAGATGACTATATGCTCTCACATTTACCATGAAGCCTCTTAGAAAAGGACCGACACAACTGAGGAAGGAGTCACCAGCTATTTGCATTAGTCTGCATGAGCCTTTATATTTTAAGATGAATGGGTGACCAAAAACTCTTAGCCTTTTGCAAGCAACCATTTGCACAAGAAAGAGAAACAAAGAGGAAAAGATAGAAAAACTGAGTATGGAGAAGTGAACATTTAAAAGCAATCCGTATTTCAGCCAGTGAGAATATTTACAAAAAGAGAAAGCAATCAGGAAGTGAGAGTTCTTGGATATTAAAAATACTTGCTATACATCAAAATAAATAATGGTGGTAATGAAGTATAACTCACTGAATAAAATAAGAGTCCATGAGTCTGCACGGACTTTAAACAGATGGACAAGTAGAGAGATATGGAGAGAGACAGAGAGATAGAGAGTTATAGAGAGAAGAAAAAGAACTTCCTAACAGTGGAATGACAATGAATAACTATAGAATAAATGATGGAGTTAGAAAATCCTTATTTTGCAAACACTGTAGTATTAATTCATTCAGGCAAGAATCATTTATGGATATTAAAACTCATATAAAAGTGTCGTAAGGAACAAGATTTTTATCACTCCACAAATTACTTACAAAATTACAAACGGGAAACAGTAATTCAACAATGACAAAAGCTGGTAGTTACCACTTGAACTAAGTGATCAAAGTCAACATCACAATAATGAGTCAACATCATGTGCCTCTTGCTATGCTGTACAAGGAAAGACACAGTATCACTCTGTGATATTCTTGTGACAAATGCACAGTCTGAATCTAAGCACAAGGAAACATCAGACAAATCCATATTAAAGGACACTTTGCAAAATAAATGGCTTGTGTTTCCCCACAATTTCAACATCATGAAAGACAAAGAAAAGGTGAGAAACTGTACTAGACTAAAGAAGACTGAAGAGACAACCAAAACTAAATGTAAAACATGATCCTGGATTTAACCCTAGACCAGAAAAAGAAACTGTAAAAGATATTATTGAGATAATTGGAAAAATTTGAATAAATCTGCAGATTAAGCAATAGTGTATCAATTTAAGTTTTCCTGTTGTCGAAAATTCACATTGGAGTATTTTAGGGGGAAAGGGATTCAATATTTGCAATTTATCCTCAAATGTTCAGAGTAAGAGAGAAATAAAGCAAATGTGACAAAATGTCAATAATTAACAAACCTGGGTAAAAGGTAAAAGGCAATTCTTTATACTATTCTGGCTACTTTTCTGTAATTTTAAAATGGTTTCCAAACAAAACCTTTTGCAATAAAGTCAAAAGGCAAGTAAAAACTGAGAATAAATATTTGCAACATATATTACAGATAAAAGAGAATTCCTGTCCATCAATCTATGTAAATAAATATCATAAAGAGCTCTTAAAAATGAAGGAAAAAGAAAGTAGAAATCTAACTAAAAAATAGATAGATGACACGTGCAGACAGTTCACAGAAAAAGGTTTACCAAAGGCCCTTACATTTAAAGAAATGCTCAACTTTACTCATCTTAAAAGAAATGTTAATTAGCCATACTGGTGTACCATTTTATCTATTAGATTAGTGAAAATTAAGAATTTTAACACTGCCTGTTGTCAAAACTGCTGGGGTATCGGCACCAAAATATATCATTTTGGGGACTGCAAAGTGGTGGGATCCCTATGGAGGGGAATTTGTCAGTATCTAATAAGACCACTGTTCCTACCCATTTAGCCTTTGATCCAACAATTCTGCTTTAGGCATTTATCCTGAGAATATATTTCTAAAAATATGAAACAACATTTTACAAGATTATTCATTATAGCAGTAATTATAATGATAAAATACTGGAAACAACCTAAATGTCCATTGTATTATTTTTCCAGGCTGCTGTAACAAAATACCACAGACTGGGTGGCTTGAACAGATGTTTATTTTCTCACAGTTCTGGAAGCTGGGAAGTCCAAATCAAGGTGTCAGGAGGATTGGTTCCTCCTGAGACCTCTCTCCCTGTCTTGCAGATGGCTTCCTTCTTGCTCTGTCCTCACATGGCCTTTCCTCTGGTGTCTCTTCCTCTTTTCATAAGGAAATCAATCTATTGGATTAGGACCTCACCCTTATGTCCTCATTTAACCTTAATTACCTCTGTAAAGGCCCTACCTCCAAATATAGTCACATTCTTGGGTAAAGGGGACTAGGGGACTTCAATATATGAATTAGGGGAGGGACATAATTCAGTTCATAATACCCATCCACATGAAAGTGATTTGACTAGACCATGAGATATTCACACGGTGGAATACCATGCAGCTATTAAAGAAAAAGATATGAGGAAATGCTCTTTGAATTGATATGGGACTATTCTTAGATGTTTAAAAAAAAAAACCCAAGAGGCGAAATATTCTATATGTTATCTAAGAGAGGTGTGTGTGTGTGTGTGTGTGTATGTATATGTATATAGACATATATGTATGTATAGGTATATAGACATACACACATACATGCTGTACTGAGAATAAACTTATATGTCTATGTATATATGAGTACTGGGAATACTCAGAGGTTATATACATACAGTATGTGTGTATAATCTCTGAGTATTCCCAGAAGATTTGCTATTTGTAGCAATCAAATTGGGTTACTGACTGCTTATAGCAGCAGTCTTTTAACATGTAGTTCTTTCTAATTAATGAATCAATTAATTACTTTCTGTAGCTTAACTGAACTTAGAACTGTGAACTGTGGGTCTTAAAACTTAATTTTAATTAACCAAGCTTTTATTGATCTAATGTTACTTCTAATTAGTTGTCATTGCCACATATACTAATATTTTTTAAAGGACTTGGGGATGTAACTTAAAGACAGTATTTTTAGGACTTAGGAATGCCTTGGTTTGCAGGTGACAGAAAACTTCACACTTCACTAGAAGTTGCTTAAACAAACGGAGGTTTATTTTTCTCTGTAACAAATGTGTCATATATCAGCAGCCCAGGTGAATGCTTAATGTAGACAGACTGTATCTTTCCACTCAGCCATTCTTAGCATGTGAGTTTGTTGCCTCATGATCACAAGACGTCTGCTGCAGTTCCAGGTATCTTATCTGTATTTCACACACACACACACCAACACACACACACACACACACGATGGAACAGTGACATCTTACTCTGTCCCTTTTATCAGGAAAATCAGGAAAGCAAAAACCTTCCTAGAATCCCCCAGTGAGCTTTATCTTACATCTCTTTGGCTAGAACTAGTCATGTGGCAACTTGTAGCAGCAAAGAAGGAGTAATAGTGGAAACAATGTTGTCACGGTTGACATAAACCAATCAAGATTCATCACCTGTGGCTCAGCACATTGCACTCAACTTCTAGAGAAGGAAAAAGTGAGAGACTGTTCTTTTCTCAGTGCAAATCTATCTTTATTTATCTCTGCCTGTCACCTTATTTTTTTCTGTCTTTTTACTTTTTTAGCTAGCTAGTGAGCCACTTTTAATTCCTCTTACATCTGTCTTCCCAGTATGCATTTTTAGGGACCCTCTTTCCAGCCAGTCCTGCAATAACTCTGCCCTCCTCACTCAAATCCACGTCTATGGCATATTCTTATTACATAGATAATCCTTTCTAGTTTCTGTAGCAACAGGGATAATTCAAACATAACCAATAAAACATCAAAATGATTTTTTGAAATCCCCCAAGTTTTCATCGGACAAAACAGTGTTGTCGGAGCTGGCACTAAAGTAGAAAGACTAATTGGTGATTGTTGTCTACGTATGGATTCCCCAAGAAGCCCCAGGACCAGGAATTGAGTGCAAGTAGTTTATTTGGGAGATAATCCCAGAGGGCACTGGTGTGAGGAAGTGGGACAGGAAAAGGAAGACTTCAATGAAAGTTATAAGATGAAGCCAGTTATCACTGAGGACAGAGGTAGAAGTCAATATAGACCATGCCCCCAGGGTCATCCCACCTGAGGGCAAAAGGAAGTGTAGTATTTATCCTTCAACTCTCAGTGGTTGTTGGGCTGCGGCATGGGGATAGGCATTAATTCACTGGGACTTGTGTCTTCCTAAGTTTGGACAGAGTGGGCTCCAACCACCCAAGTAAGCCCGTAGGTGGCTGGAAGTCAGGCAGTTGTACACTACAATGGTAAGGCCAAGGCACAGAATATGCCTTGAATTGTCCCACTGTGGAACAGGGAAGCTGGGTATTTATTTGCCAACTCTAACCCTCATTGGTTAAGAAATGCTTCTGGGGTTGGTAAATCCCCAGCACTTCCAGTTTGCCCTGAGCATAGCTGAGCAAGACCCATACTTGTGCCACAGAAAGCTCTTCCTCAGGCATGGAAGCAGAAAGGCTCAGGCTTGAAGAGGGAAGCTGTCAGCATGCATAGAAAATTCACATTGCAGCTTTAGGGAAACTCAAGTTGGACTGATGGGATATGAGACTGGTAGGATATGGAGGGTTTGCTACCCACACCGTCCTGTAGTTAATTCCTCCCTTACAGGTACCCATGTGACACTTTACAAATTCCTTCATGATAGCCCTAATTACTCCATACTTGTTTGTTTGTGTAGCATGTATTAAGCACATCGTATGTTTCTGTTTTGCATGCAGTCCTCACAACAACTCAAGAGGCAGGTACTATAATTATCCTCATCTAATAATGAGAAAACTGAGTCACAGGGATTAACTAGTTTTTTGTTTATGTGCTTATTTCTGCTTCCAGACCATGAGCACCTGAAAGGCATGGTCTTTGTGTTTTTTTTGTTTGTATCCTCCCACCCAACACACTGACTGGCATTTCAGGAGTACTTGATACATATTACTTGAGTCAGGTTATTCAGAAGACTCAAAGTCACAATGGAACATGGAAAGAAGTGCACGGCTTTAACCAATGCCATTTTTAGAACTGCTCTTTGATAATTAATCAATTTGGTGGCAAACAGGGTTTCTACTAACATTTCTAAAAGTGGGCATCAAAGATTTGTCAAGAAAATGAAGTTATTTTAATTGTTAATTTTCAAAAACAGAGAGGACAATATTTTAAAACTTTATCCTATTCTGTTTTATTAATCTTGAAATGTTTTATTTTATCTCATTTGTGGATTTATCTTGTGGCCAACGCTCAAAGCATTGCTAAAAGTGGACGTTGCTCAGTCAGGATAGGCTAATATGTGCTGCTGTAACAAGCAACCCTAATATCTCAGTGGTTTCAAAGAACAAAGATTGACTTACACTCACAATCATGTCTGCTTTGTGTTAGCTAGGAGTTCTAATCTGTGTCATCTTAACTCTGGGACCCGGGTAGATGGAGCATCCACTGTCAGGAACATTGGCGGTTGCCAAGGCAGAGGGCAAGAACACTATGGAGGATATCATTCTGGCAATGAATTTCTCAACCTGGAGATGACAGACATCATTTCTGATTACAATTCACTTGCTAGAACTAATCACATGGCACCACTACACCTTAAGGAAGACTAGAAGTGCAATCCTGCTGTATGTCCTGAAGGAGAGGAGTCTGGACATTGATAAACAGTACTAACAATTATCATAAGCACTCATTTTCATCATTATTTAACCTGACACTGATTGGATAGTCTCCAGCACCTCTTCCCTGCTATCCAACTTCCTCATAGCAACCACTATAATATTTCTCAAATATATTATGTCATAAAAAATAAACAAAACCCCTTGATATACCTTCATTGCTACCAGGGTAAAATCTGCCTTGTCCTTGACAAGACCCCCATGACCTGGCCCCTGCTGACTGTACTGCCCTGCTCACGTGTCTGTTTATTTGTATATGCTGTTCATCCCACTAGAATGAGGTACAAGTCTTCCTCTTCCCTTCTTCCCAGCTCTGCTTTGCAGAGTGTCAGGAGATTAATTTTGAGCCTTGCCTAATGAGACAGTGGGTTGGATTGGCAGATCTTACTACAACTTTGTCTATAAAAGATATACTTGAAATTTTCTTAAATTCTAGGATGTATAGGCATTTTTTCTTTTCTCCTTTCCTTCCTTTTTTCCTTTCTACAAATATTCATTTGAGTATCTATGAGGCCTCCTGATGGGTCGTGGGAATATAAAGTGCATCCAGACATGGTCCCTGCCCTCATCCAGCTTATGGTTTGGTGGGGGAGACATATTAATCACACTGCATACGTTTGAATTAGATTCAAATACAAGTTGAAATAAACTAAAATGAAGATGAGTTACACAAGATAGAAGGTTACTTCTCTGTCATGTCACTGTAGGTAGACCAGTGTTGATACTGTGTCCCACAGTGTTAGTGACCCAGATTCCTTCTATCTTGTTGTTCCTTATCCTCAGCATGTGGCTTCCACTTCACAGTCCATGATAATGGCTTAGTCTCCAGCCATCATGTCTGTATTCCAGCCAGAGGAAGGAGAAAGGTATAATGAAAGGCATGTCCTGGAAAATGAACACACCACTTCCACTTACAAATCTTCGGCTGTAATTTAGTCACACCTCCACACTTGGCTGTAATAGGGGCTTGTAAGTCATGTGCCCTGTTAAAAACTGGGGCTTCTGTTACCAAGAAAGAAAGTGAAAGCAGACAGAGGGACCAGGCTTGGTCTAGAAGATTAGTTTTAAAGAGAAACTTAAAAAGAATTGAGATCTGAAAAATAGGTAGGCTTTAACCAGGGGAAGAGTGACCAGGAAGAATAAACATCATGTGCAAACGACCTGTGGCAAGAAGGAGCTAGCCTGTTGGAAGGACTAGAAACAAACAAGCAAACAAAATTCCATAGTATCTGAAGTACAGAGGAGGAAGGAATGTGAAGCAAGGTGAAGGAATGTAAACGTCCCTTATGCAGTCAGGGGACAATGTTGCAGAGCCTTAGAGGGCTTATTAGGGATTGTGATCTTCACTCTAAAAACAATGGTATGTCATTAAAAGTCTTTAGAAGGATAGTATGATCAAATTTACATTATAACTTGTAGGAAACAAATTAGAGAGGACAAGAGTGGATGTTTAAAGACCAGAGAACTCCAGATGAGAGATGAATGTAACTTGATCTAAGATAATGCTAGGAAAGAAAGTAAAAATGAGAGGAATCAAGAACTATTTTTAGAAGGCAAACTCAACAAGACTTAGGCATGAATTAGTGTGGGAAGGGAGTGAGGAAGAGAAGGAGGAAGGGATAAGAATGGAGCAAGAAATAAGAAATGAAGTTAAGAATATTCTTTCTTAAATATGAAAATGAAAATTGGCATTCAGGCAATGCAAGGAGATCTCAGGATACTTGTGCAACATAGCACACACAAAGTACTATAATTTAAAATCACTTGAGACATGATGTTCACATAGGTCAATTACAAGTTGTCTCTCTTAAGATTTATTTTAAGAAGTACATCTAGTCTTCATGATTTACATTAAAATTATTTATTTAAAATTATAAGTTGTCTCTCTTAAGATTTATTTGAAGAAGTACATCCAGTCTTCATGATTTGCATTAAAATCCAAATCCATTTTGCTTTTGGTTTAATATTTGCTATCAGTTTCACATTGTAGGAATTAAAAAAAAAATCCACTCTATTCTAGAGGCAGTACTGACCCTCCAAAACGTGTAATGGGGTCTCTATAGATTTTGAAGTGATGAAATCTCCATTTCCTCTGCAGCCCTCTCAAGTTCCTCTTGAAGAGGAAGTGAAAGTTAACTCCCAGTTCTTCCTGGGCACAGGAAGACAGCTGACGGGAAAGAATATATATAAATGGATTATATTCAAGAGTGCCTTAGATAAAGGAAATACCGGTCATTCATCCTACAAAATTTATTTGGCACTATCCTGTGTCAGGCCCTAGGCATAACTGGAATGGTCAGACTGGACAAACTGAGGCTGTCAGAAGGCATCAGGAAGAAAAATATCATGATGCAAACTATCTGCTTTCCTTTGCCTTGAGATTAACCAGTAGTTTCCATAACTCGGTGTGCATCTGATTTTTTTGTTACAATTGCAAAAAGAATTAACTTTAATTTTTATACTTTGATGCAATGCTGAGGGACTGTTTGGACCACAATTTAGTCTCTGCTTCGAGTATATTGAAAATAGCCCAAAGTAGCTGTCAAGGCATAAACAACTCAGGAGGAAAGCATTGCTGTGGTTTTACTGAACAGATGGTCTGATGACGTCAGTGTCTCCAAATTACCTGCAGCCAAAGCAGATGGAAAAATTAACATCGAAGCCCAAGCTTGATGGCAGACAGGGAGTCACAGAGAACTTCAGGGGAGAAAGTTACATGGGATGATTTCTTTGCTTTGTTTTCAAGCTCTACTAGGAATCTTTTCCTCTTCCCAAATTTAATCACAAGAATTATTAGAGTTGGTCCCACAAACAACCACCAAGAAGACAGGGCCGGAGGACATAGCATTCAGTAATGCCTCTGCCACTGAAAAATAATATTGATTCCAAAAAGAGATTATTAATTGTGTAAAAGTGTTGTGTAGCTGAAAAGAAACATCTCAGCGCTATAATTGAATATGACAGTTCTTGGAAAATCATCATAATGGCTGCATATTTAGCTCTGGACACATTGTATTTTGAGAGATTTACATTCCATCTTTCTCCAAAGGCTGCATTACAGTTAACATTTTCACCTAGGACTGACTACCCAGCGCTTTATCTCTGTCGATCTTATTTCCTTGTTTAGTATTGTGTTTTCACCTTTTCCTGCATGCCAGTGTCTGGGTCTTTACTTCCGTTACGCAAAGTTGTCAGCTGCATAGTGATGCATTCCAGCCTTAACTATAGATCAGCCAATCTGTGCTGGATTATCTTGAGCTCAAGATCTAAAATCTGAATCAGAATCATAGAGCTTTCTGTTTACAAATGAAGAAGTAGGTATTCGAGTTTCCATACTTGTCTGTGAGCACAGAGTGGGGAAGTGGCTGAAGGCAGAACAAGAACGCAGGGGTCTACTTTCTCAAGCCTCGTGGCCTTTATAGCTCTACAAACCCCAAGAGTCCCTAACTCTTCTCTCTCAAGGGATACAGACTCTGATATAACTGGATTCTATGCTCCAAACTCAAAGGGAATGCAGTAGGAGCTGAAAAGCAAATTTTAGGTGTATTTTTTCTAGAACACTATTGTCTAATTTTCATGGCAGCCTAGCATAGTGCAAGATTGTCTTGGTTTAAGTTCCAGGAAAAAATACCCAGCAAGAAGAATCTGAGTACAAGAAATTTTGGGGAGAGATGGTCCCAGGAAGCAAACGAGGGGAAGAGAGGAAGCAAGACAAGGAAGGGAAAAAATAAGCCTCAGAGTCATCCCAACCAAGAGGCGAGGGAGATGGGGTATGTATCCTCCAACTCTCCTCTATCATTATATGAGAGCTGTTTCCAGGGGCGTTAACTCCCTCTGCTTCTGAGATTAATGGCCTGCCTCACTGGGGTGAGAGAAAGCCCTCAAGTGGAGCATGGCCGATGCTTGCAACAGAAGGCAGTGGAACGATGTGGGGTGTGAGCAGAGCATGGACAGCAGTTGCTATAGTCAGATTTGGGCTCACATCTGCATCCATTGACTTGCTGGATGGTCTCAGACAAGGTACTTTCCTTCTCTAATCCTAAATTTTTTCATCTGTAAAATGGGGAGAACAGTACCATCATGTAATATTACAAGCAGTAAATGGAATGATAATCCATGTAAAGTGCTTAGCACAATGCTTAACACAGAGGAGGCCCTTGATATGCGGCATTATTATCATTGTTTGTTTTCTTGCCTGCATCAAGTGCCTGGGGAAAAAATGAAATTTAGAATCACATCAGGTGCTGCAGCAGATAGAGCACTTAGGTCGACCTCCAGATTTCACAGCAGAGGAAGCTTGAGGATGAGGGAAGTGGCTGTCTGTCCCATTAAAAAAATCTTCTAATAGAGTGTGGCAGAGCCAGACCTGTACACTAGAACATCTGGTTCTATGTGCAGTGCTCTTCCCAGCACCCTGAACTGACTCCTTTAGAATTATTTGTAGAATATAGATCTAGGAGGAAGAGTGAATGATCATTGTGTCCTGGATGGCAAAAATGTTTTCCTCACAACTTTGATAAGTTGGCGGTGGCAGCCCATGTGGCGGTGTTGAGAAAGATTCTGATGACATGGTACATGAGGTAAATGTGTGTGATTGGATTACCAATGTCTGCCATTGATCTGGGAGCGCACTGGCTGGGTATACACTGATCCTGTTGGAGTTGAAGTTATTAAGAAAGTTGACTGATGGACTTGAATTTATCACTAAGGGAACAAGATAACCATTTTGTTTGTTCATTTTATTGCAATGATAATGCTTATTGATCATAGAAAAATTTTAAAGATATAAACAAGTGTGATGGTTAATACCAAGTGTCAACTTGATTGGATTGAAGGATGCAAAGTATTAATCCTGGGTGTGTCTGTGAGGGTGTTGCCAAAGGGGAGATTAACATTTGAGTCAGTGGGCTGGGGAAGGCAGACCCACCCTTAATCTGGATGGGAAACATCTAATCAGCTGCCAGCAAAAAACAGGCAGGAAAACATGAAAAGGTTAGACTGGCCTAGCCTCTCAGCCTACGTCTTTCTCCTGTGCTGCATGCTTCTTGCCCTCGAACATCAGACTCCAAGTTCTTTTTTTGGAACTCAGACTGACTCTTCTTGCTCCTCAGCCTGCAGATGGCCTACTGTGGGACCTTGTGATCATATGAGTTAATACTTAATAAACTCCATATATATTCCATTAATTCTGCCCCTCTAGAGAACCCTGATTAATACAATGAGAAAATAAAAATTACCTCTAAGGTGTAGCAAAGAGGATAATTGATCTCTGGGACTGATTCAGAGTAAGGAAGAAGGCTGAAAAACAGAAATTAATAATTGAAGGCCTTTATAAGGAGCCATCGGCTTCTCCACATCTGGATGCAGAGCAATAGGCAGCCAGGCATTTAGTCACAGGATCAAGGAAAAAAGAATGAAAGAAATTTTAAAAAGGTAAATCTCCTCAAGTTGACCTCTAAATTCAATGATATCAAGCAAAACATCAACAGGGTTTTTCACAGAACTAGAAGCTGACTCTAAAATGTATCTGGAAGAGTGAGGGGACAGAGTCAAAGCATTTCTGAAGAAGACTGGGGAGAGGCTTACCTTATGGATAACCTAAGTTATTATGAAGCTACTGGAAGGAAGACAGTGCCGAACTGGCACAGCAGTAGATAAAGTGACCAATGGAGCATAAGGCAGTGTTCCCAAACAGACCTAGTATACATGGAACTCTGACAGTTGGTAGAGGCGGCTTGGCAGTTGGGAGAGGAGGGACTGTATGTTAAGTGGAGCTAAAAATGTGCTTATCCATATGGATAGAACAGAAACTGGACTCCTACCTCACACCATACCCTGGAATTGCTCCAGACAAATGAAAGTCTTTAATAATTAAAGCAAAACTTTAAAATTATTAAGAGAAAGTATGGATTAATATTTTTGGACCTTGGGGAAGGAAAGCATTTCTTATTTAAGACATGAAGAGTGCAGCTGTGAGGAAATCTCAATCAGGCCAATGCAGAGCCCCAGAATAGAAATGTCCCAAACCTGGTATCTTCACCATGCTCAGTCATTGCCTGGGGCAGCCTGAAGACACTGTGGCCACCAAGAGGACACAAGTGATTTCCAGGGGTGTGGCAGATGAAGGCCATCAGCTAACAGCCCTCATCCCCATAGGTTCTCTCTTGAAGGAAATGTGAGTGGCTCAACCCCATGGTTACCACATGCCAGGATTGAGGTAATCTGGCTGTAGGATTGAGATAACCATAAGAAAAACAACTCCAAAGCCCCACATTTGGATTAATTACTTCAGGGACAAAAGATCATGACATGCGGGTTCTTGTTAGCTTCTTTTTTGGAAAATAGCTCTTTCTGAACCTGTCCCTAGATTTGAGTGTCTACCTTACATTGGTCACAAGATCTTTGTTCGCTGACTTACTGCATGATTCTCCAGCAGTCATTGGCTGTGTGACAACATTATTTTTACTTTATGCAATGACTGAAAGGTTTGTGAAGTGAAAGTGGAAGATTGGGAAAGCACAGTCCAAGAAGGTGTGCATGGGGGGAGGTGAGGGAATTGTGGTGGATTATGTTATGGACACAAAGTATCCCATAGCGGTATGCATAGACCTTTGCAATGTGACTTTGCTGCTCCTCCATTCAAAGGTGGAGTCTATACCCTCTTCAAACTGAGCTGGCCCTGTGACTTGCTTTGACCAATAGAATGTGGTGGAAGTTATATTGCGCAGATTCTAGAGCCTAGACTTCAAGAGTTTGTGCAGCTTCTGCCTGTTCTCATTTGGAACCCTGCCCTGTGGCCACTATATGATGACGAAGCCCAGATGAAAGACCATGCAGAGAGAGATGTCCAGAGCCTAGCTAACCTTCCATAGTGAGCCCAGGTAAGACCAGCAGAGAAACTACCCAGTCACAACTCACAATCAGAAGAAATGATGGGTTCTTACTGTTTTGAGCCACTAAGTTTTGGAGTGGCTTCTTAACGACATAATAGACAACTGAAACAGACATAATCAAGGTCTTGAATGCACTCTGAATATAGAAAAGTAGGGTAATCATAAGCAGGTGGAGAGTTATTTACCTTTCAAACATTCAGTGGGCATCCAGTATATACCATGCACTTTTGTATGTATCTCATTTAGTCTTTCTAATAGCCTTATGAGATAGGTGCCACCACATAGATGTGGATATTGAGGCACAGAGGGATGAAATAACTTGCCCAAGGTCATGTGGCTGGAAAGCGGCAGGTCTGGGACTTGACTTTATGTCTTTCTGGTTCCAAAGTCCCTGTTCATGACCACATCTCTACACTGCCACTGGCACTTAAAATGAACCCATTGAAGAATACTAAAAAATAAACAGAAATAGGGAAAGAACACTCAAGCTTTATAACTCTTGCTTTCTGTGTTTATTTCATAGCTAAAGATGAATTTCTTTGAGAAGGGAAGAATGATTTTTGAGATGATGACTTGCATTACTATTCAGACTTCTGTTTCAGGAATTCCTTCTTTGAATTATTAATGTAAAAAAATGGATGTTCTGAGACTGACCAGGGTTGCAAGAAATATAAGGACTGGAAAATTCAAACATACTTGTGAAAAATAAATTGATTCGCATTTATTAATAATTCCTATCAAGGCAGAATGCCTTCTAAAGCGTTCATTGACATTCATTTATTCATTCTTTCAACACAAATATGTGGAGTACTTACTAAGTGCCAAGCCTTGTGCTAAGCACTAGAGATAGGAAGACAAACGTGATCTGTTTCTAGCACTCAATTGCTATGTAGTCTAGTTAGAATACAAAATTAAACGAAAGCCCAACACATAAATTTTCTTGTCATTTTCCCCAAATTTGAGGGGAAAAAAATCAATGATCTAAAAAAAAATAAGTTGCTTTGCATTGATTTTCTAATTAATGTGATAGAAGTTCAAAAATTCAGCCGCTCTCACCAATCTCCCATAGAACAAAAACTATATAGTTACATACCACATGTTTATTTCATTTCTGGTAAATGCTAACTACTCTCCCAAATTTGTCATCTAGAACTTGGTAGGAATTTCTTTCTGCATGGAACCATAAAGGAGATTCATGCTATAGATGACTATAGAAGAAAATAACTCAGAAATTCCTGTAAGGCAATGAGCTTCATTCCATCTCTTCTTTTGTGCCTCTTTGATTGCACATTAACACTGTAGCTTAGAACTGTATCGATATTTGAAGACCAGCATTTTAAAAATGAGAAACATATTAGAAAATTGGCTCCAGAGGCGAGTTCTACAGTCATGGGCAGGGAATGTTCTGGCCTCTGCTGAGTGGGTTTGCATGTGTTCCTTATCTTCTTTGTGCCTTGCCTTCCTCCCTATAAAATTAAGGTCGGTGTGGATGAGCTAATATCCAGAATCTTCCCCAGAGTAAAACTTTATGGTTAAAGCACCCTTATTTGCTATTGGCTGTTTTCTTTAGATACCTATAGCATCTTCTTAAGAAATCAGAGACAGAACTCATCAGGATAAGCTTTATTTCACTTTTCAGTCTTTATCTTTACCTGTAATTTAAAAGTTTTTTAAAGCTGAATTTTCTGTATTGTTTTCCAGGATAAGGAATAAGGGGTGTGTGTGTGTGTGTGTGTGTGTGTGTGTGTGTGTGTGTGTTGTGTTGTGTTGTTATAGTTACCCTTTTAAGATACAGGAGAAGATGGCCACAGTTCATCACAATGAGACTGACACTTCTTAGGATTTGGGAATTTTGAGAAACTGCTGGCTTCAGTGTTAGCCATCTGCTGGACTTATATAATCCACCCAGCAATAAAACACTAGGCTCTCCCATATGCTCCTCTCTGCCCCTGGGTGAAGGAGTAAACAAGGTGGGAGTTCACATATCTGTTTTCCAGCCCGGATTTGGCACCTGCTAGCTGTGTGACAAAGAGCAGCTTTCTTAATCTGAGCCTCAATTTCTTCATCTGTAAAATGAGCTACACTTATTTATGTTTACCTAGAATGTCTGGCATCTGTTTAGGTACATTTAACACTATCTTAAGAGTTTAGGTAAGTTTAGTTAAAAATAGCACAGTTAATACCAAAATAATTTCAGCATGTAGTAGGTATATGTTCAATTGCACTTCAGTGGTTAAAAAAGAAGTTGCTTTTCCAAACATGGTTAACCTAGTGCTTTGCCCGTGATATCCCTGAAGTTGCCTATCATGATCCATGCTGCCCCAGCTGAATGCCAGCCTTGTCGCCTTCAATATCACCACACTTTCATATTTGTAGCTTCAGGGACCACACCTTTGCCACACCCTATAATATAACTCTTCTATTATTACAACAGAGGAAGAGATGAGATGGTCTAGATGGCTCTTCTTTAGAAGTTCGTCCTCCAAAAGCTGACCTTTATACAATTTTTAGGGTAATGAGTTGTGCTGATGGTATGAGACATGAAGAACATCTACTCTAAGGTAGAATCTCCCATCCTAGACACTACTGACATTTCAGGCTTACTAATTCTTTGTTATGAAGGGCTGTCCTGTGCGTTGTCAGATATTTGGCAGCATCAGTGGCCTCTTCCCATTACATGCCAGTAACACTCCCTACCCCAACTGTGACAACAAAAACATTTCCAGATTTTGCCAAATGTCCTCTGGAGGGCAGAATCACCCCTGATTGAGAACCTCTCCATTAAGGGCAATGCCTTTTTGATGTATAAACTTCCCCATTATCAAAAGCAGACCTTGAGACCAGGAATTGGGTGCAAGTAGTTTATCTGGGAGATGATCTTAGGAAGCATTGTGACGGAGTAGGGAAAGGAGTAGGAGAAGGGAAACCCAGTAATGGGTGAGCTTATGCGCAGGTTACTGCTGTGGGCATCAAGAGGTCAGTTTCACTGGGGACTCCTGGGACTATGCAGAATGCACCTAGGAATTGCCTTCCAGAGGAGCAGGGAAGCCACGGTGTTTATTCTTCAATCCACGGGGCAGTATGCCCACCCCCTATCCTGATTCACCCCACCCCCAGACTTTTTCTTTTTGATTCAGATCCTTTTTGGTCTTATAACAGCAAAGCATGTTTTGTTTTTCTTTTCTTTAAATGCCTGATTAATAAAAATATTCATTGTGAACAATTCTATTTTTTGGATTCTCAGATCCTCTAACTGTAGCTAGGCTAAAAAATATCCCAAATCTCCCCAGCACTAACATTCAAGGACTCTGTCTAGTGATTTGGGGCC
Source organism: Pongo abelii (assembly GCF_028885655.2). Classification (NCBI taxonomy): domain Eukaryota; kingdom Metazoa; phylum Chordata; class Mammalia; order Primates; family Hominidae; genus Pongo; species Pongo abelii. The sequence goes on along the minus strand of NC_085928.1, from coordinate 137,946,630 downwards.
AACCCTGAGAAATAAATAGAAATAACATAGTCTGATGGCAGAGGTATAGGGTGGGTGGAGAGGCACTCATCCTTTATCTTGCAAATTGAATACGGAAATAATTGCAAGAGAACAGGTAAGACTTCCCACATTGTCATTTTCCACTAAAGGCACTTTTGTAACGATGACTTCACTTCTGAATTGACATTGCATTGGCTCCTCTGACAGCCTTAAAGAGATACCATCAAGACTTTGTCACATAAATTGAACAATTTAGACAGAGCTTAGGCGACAATAAAATGAGCTTCAACTGGAATGTGGTGGGGGCAAAGAGATGAATTTCTTATTCAGTCTGTACCAGTTCAACCTTCTTACATCTCCTTTCCTCATAACCCACCTTAAACCTGTTATTGAACCATTTATCAGTTTGGAGCATAAAGAAGAAATCCAATTTTAGCAAAGAAAGCTAGAAATAGCTGCCAATCATCTCAGCAAATAGTAGACTGGTGAGTCTCCTTTTTTATGTATTTATTTTTTTGTTTTTAAAATGAAAATTGTTTTCTTAACATTAAAATTGTCTAAGATAATACCTTGTGAATCATAAGATTGTATTGTTTTCTGGCAATGAAAGCTTTGATAGACAACCACTGACTTGGCCATAGCTCCTGCTTTCCCCCTAAGATGTTCAAAGCACTTTCGGTTACGCGGTATCATCTTATTTCATTTTGTAAAACTGAGGCAAAAGAAGAGAGGGAGGATGAATACACATGAGTCTTAATTTGTCCAGTTAAGTTGCAAAATATTAAATATGATGGTAAAAAAATAAAAAAGGTACAAAAAATAAGTGGGTTGGCCAATGTAACCCAGAGAGTCTGAGTACTATGACAGGAATCTCCCGAATCTTAGACTGCATTCATTCCATAGATGTGGCCCATGACTCTGGCAGGGTTTTCCCTTTAAGTAACCTGCATGTCAGAAAACGTGTGCAGGATTCCGAACAGAAAGCTCTACCAAGCAGTTTGAAAAGTGCACCTCTAAGGCCAGATCCAAGGTCTTTGGCATGATTCTTATCCTGATCAGAACAAAGTGCAAAGATTTCACATCAGCTGAGACTTTTCAATATTAAGAAACAGAAAACAATCATCCCCTTTCCTGCCAGGCATGGCAGTGCAAACACCAGCAAAGTTTACCTTTCTTGAAAACCCATGATCTGCTTTTCAAGGGGAAGATGAAAGCGCTAGGAATAGACAATGGTTCTGAAACACTGGCTGACTTTTGAATATTCATGACTATTCTGATGCAAATGAATATCTCAAATTGAGCTGTTTTTGCCGAGGTGCTGTTGGAAATGTATACGCTTATGAAATTGCTTTCCTAGTTCTGCATATCTCCAAGAATGGCTTTCTTTGCTTATTTATAATTCTCCTAGAAGGATTCCCAGGTGTCAGCCTCGGGCTGGAGTTTTAGCTGGCTTCTTTTCATCAAAAGCTAGGGCTACAGTTTAGCTTAACCCAATAGGAAAGCCTTACTTTGTTTTATAGTAGCCCACGTCTGTTAGGCCCTCCTTGTTCTGCCAGCGGCCAGAGGCTTATCACACATCAAATTGTTTTTCCTTTGAGGTAACCTCAAACCAAAGCCCACTGTTCCCTGAAGAACAAAGAGAGAGTGAGAACGTTGAGCCAGTGCTTGGGAGTGCTCAGATGGTCAGGAAGCCAGGAGGCCTGTTTGGATTTTGCTGACTCTATGCACTAGAAGGGTCTCACCATGGTGGGCATTGGGTGTGGCACGTGGCTTTGCCGAATCAAAAGACTTTGAAGAAGACACATAGACTTCATGGGCTGATGGCGACTTTAGAGACCTCCAAAGCGCAGTGAGTGTTCCAGGTTTTCCTGGGAAGCTGTGGGACCTCCTTCCCTCTTCAGGCTGGATTCAGAAACAGTGATTGCTGGTCAGGCCCAGGACAAAAATGGGAGGCAGGAAGGGGTGGTCATTCCTAGAGGAGAAACATGGGTCATTGTGAAGTCAAGGGCAGTTTCTGAAAGAAGAAGACAGTTGCTTAGCTCTGTCCAAGGCTAATAAAGGAAGCTGTTGGGACCCTCCTGTGTCTCTCAGTAGGTGGGGTGAGCTTCTATGCCTCAGATACCTGCTGGGATATGGCAGGGAAGCTTTGTTCCAGGGCAGTCAGGTCCCACTAGAGGAGAGGATGCTCTCTTCTAGGTCTTTAATCTGCCTGGGCTCCTGGGACTGTCCCTAGGACACCTCCTGAAAGGCTGTGCACGTGGCCTCTGACTCCATCCTTGTGTAGTCATTGGAAGTTTACTTTCTTGCTTCCCAGTCTTCCTCTCTCCAACCCAGGCTTCACCCACAAATGCTCCCTGTGCCCATGGAGAGGACTCTTCTCTCCATACCTGACTTATGGTTATCCAGTGAGTACTTATATGTTCCAGGCCCTGTGAAAGACTGGGGACACAACGTGAACTCAACACAATCTTATTCTGTTCAGTGCTTCTTGGTCTATGGATCCAAACTTCTTTTCCACCCCCAATGTGTCTCTCTGTTCCATGATTATTCCCTTGCCATATCTTTGCCTGGGTGTTTTCTTTACCTAGAGTGCCCTCTCCTCTGAGCTCCAATTTTGCAAAGCCTACGCCCACTTCTGAGGCATGCAAGAGTTGTCTTTTCCATTCAGCCTCCTCTGGTTTTTTCCTTTCCTCTCAACTTCTGTGTCAGATCTGTTCTGTGTAATTTAGCACATAATTTTAAATGGCCTTACTTTGTCTAGTGACTATTTTGAGTGTGTAAACTAGTCTGGTCTCCTTAACAAATACATAAATTCTTCAAAGGTTGCAGCCCTATTTTACAGTTATTCTGAATCTCTTCTCAACTTTCCATTCCCACTCCAGCACTCAGCTGAGTGCATGGTAAATGTCCAATAACTACTGTTGGCTATTGTCAGAGTGACTCTAATGAGGACAATGCACTGCTCCTGACAGTCCATCAGCAGGAATGGAGGTGGGTAGGTGGTGGAAGGGTGAGGAACCTGTCTGTAGCCCAAGTTTCTGGTCATATAGAGCAACTCTGTCTCTGAAGTAGCCCCTGAATATAATATAAGCAATGATATCGGCAATTCTTAACTAAAAGGCAGAGAAACATTTATACAAAGAGTGGATCTCATTCATTTTCTTTCAGATCATGGGAAGTTTCTACTCCATAAAAAGTTCTAAGAGTCATCAAATATGACCTTCATGTGACCTTTGGCAAATTACTTACCTTTCTGAGCTTCCTCATCTTTCATTATCTACAAAATGGGAATAACAGCACCTAACTGACAGGGTTGTTGAGGGGATTAAATTAGGTCATGCACGTAAACCATTTAGCCCAAGGTCTGGAAAAGAGTAGCCACTAAATTATTAATTGCTATTGTACTTGTTATCATTATTATTGTCGTCTTATTAAACCAATATTTTCCAAAGTCTGATAAGGGGATTATTAAGTGGTAGATAAGATAGTTTTATCTGGTGCATTGACTGACTTTAAAAAATTTTTAATGTATGCTAGGAAAAATATTTAATCACATTTGCAATTTCATGGGTATTATTTCTATTTAATTATTTACTGCTGCATAGCAAATGATCCTCAAACTTAGTGGCTTTAAACAATTATTTATTTATTTATTTATTTAATTTGTGATCTGGGCTAGGCTCAGCCAGGTAGTTGTGCTATCTTCACTCCCACAACTGGCCCCTGAACATAGATGGCTGGAACAGTTGGGGCTAGCGGGGATTCTCTCCTTCAGTGCCATCTCTCCAGCAAGGCACCTGAAATTTTTTACATGGTGGTTCAGGGGTCCAAGAGCAAGTGTTCCCAGAGGACAAGTCTCATCATGCAAGTGCTTTTCAAGTCTCTGCTTGGTCTTACTGCAAATGTTCCATCGGCCAAAGCAAGTCACATGCTTAAGCTCAGAGTCAGCATCCAGGGATTGCACAAGGCTGTGAATAGTAGGTGATGTGGTTCATTGGGGGCCACCAATGTAGCAGTTTATCACAGCCATAATTTACCCACAGTTGCACAGCTGTTAAGTATCCAGGCTGGAATCTGGAGCACTCTGCTTCAGAATCTGTGGTCTTAACATGCAGCTGTCCTCAAGTATTGTTTCAATGATCTAGTCTCAAACTAGGGACTTAAAGCAGCACATATTATATTATGCTCACTGATTTTGTAGGCTATGAATTCAGATAGCTCACAGCAATGATGGCCCATCTGTACTTCACAGTGTCTAGAACCTCAGCTGGCATGGCTTAAATTTCTGAGAGCTGGCTGAGATGATTCAACTGGAGTCATATGTGTGAAGTCTTGGTTCTCGCTGTCTGATGGGTTCCTCAGTTCTCCTCCATGTGACCTTCCCACATAAGCCCTAGCACCTGGGCTTTTTCACAGCGTGGTGATCTTGAGTATTCAGATTTCTTACGTAGTGGCTGGCTTCTCTTTAGAGAACAAGGTGAAAACTGTCAAGCCTCTTAAAGAGGCCATATTCTGTTGGTCAAAAAATGTCACAAGGCTAACCCAGAATCACAGAAAGGAGAAATGGACTCTACCTCTTGATGAGAGAAGTAGCATGAATATTCACAGAGGGAAGGAATTGATGGTGGCCATATTTGGAGACTTTCTACCACAGTATGCTTAAGGACTAAAATCCTTAATACTAATTTAAGGCTGTTTTTAAAATAGACTTTAGTTTTTAAGGAATTATCAGATTCACAGAAAATATTGAGAGAAAGGTACAAGGATTTCCCATATATTCTCTGTCCCCACACATGCATAGCCATTATCAGCATCCTGAACAAGTGGTACATTTGTTACAGTTGATGAACCTACACTGACACATCATTATCATTCAAAGACCAGAGTTTACATTAGGATTCACTGTTGGTGTGCATTTGTCTAAAACATTAGACAAATGTAAAACGACATGTATCCACCTTTACAGTATCATACAGAGTAGTTTCACGGCCCTAAAAATCCTCTGTGCTCCTCCTATTCATACCTTTCTCCCTACTGACCCCTGGAAACCACTGATCTTTTTATTGTCTCCATAGTTTTGCGTTCTCCAGATTGTCGTGTAGTTGGAATCACACAATATGCAACATTTTGTCTTCTTTCACTTAATAATATGCATTTAAGTTTCCTCCATGTCTTTTCATGGCCTGCTAGGTCATTTCTTTTTTAGCACTGAATAATATTCCATTGTCTGGATGCACAGTTTATCCATTCACCTACTGAAAGACATCTTGATTGCTTCTAAGTTTTGGCAATTGTGAATAAAGCTGCTATAAACATTTGTGTGCAGGTTTTTGTGTAGATATAAATTTCAACTTTTTTGGGTAAATATCCAAGAAGCGTGATTGCTGACTTGAATTTAAGGTTTTAAAGTTAGTCAAGCTGAAGAAAAAAATAAGTCAATAATATGAAACTGAGCCACTTGAAATTTTCTACAAAACTGTCGGAAATTTCTGGTTGTGTAGATCAGGTTCCAATATTGGTAAGTTTATATGGTTCAACCTGAAAGTACAGTGGTCCTAGGATATGGCAAAGATCTCAGTAGTGATATGCAAATAACTAAAGTTTGGGAAACATCTTCTAATTGAAGTATTTTACCTCCTAATGACTTTTATTCTCTCATGTGTCTTTGACTAAAACTTGGAAGATGCCTATTTGGACAATGTGTTTTGTTGGTGGTGATGGTGCTGGTTGTGCTGGTGGTGGTGGTGGTTTGGAAAAGGGATGATGTAGACTACAACATGTCAGGTGTCTATTGAACATACACATTCATCAAAATGTCCCTCGCTTAAGGGACCACAAACTTCCCTGGGTTTGCTACAAGCCAAACACCTGAGACAGCTGGCAGACTCTTTGAACTTCCTGGGGAAAATGTCTTTGATTCTTTTTGATTCCCAATTTTCTACATCTTCAGACATGTCAACAGAAACTCCATCAGCTTGGTGAGACAGTAAAACCATTTTTTGGCATAAGTTGGTGCAAGAAATTGGAAAATGAATCATTTGAACATTTGGTTGTAAGGGGTGTGTATCTGAAGAGATTTTTCTCCAAAATAGACTGCCCAACAGTTGAAGAGACTTCTTAGACTAGGCTCTGACGACGAATCAGAATTTCAGAGATTCTGAGGGTAGGATTTCGACACTTTACAGAATTTTATTCTGTAGTTAGTCTCTACTAGGTTAAAAAAAAATTTCCCTCATCACCATCCTAGTTGTTTTTCAGCCTGGCAGCCCATCGTCATGGAAAGAAAGATTGTAACCAAATATGCTATGGATCTTCAATTAAAATATTCCAATATTGTTTGAAGGTTGGAATTGGTAAAATAATTTTAGGGTTGCTTTCTTTCATCTCAACTCTTTCTGAGTGAAATTTGTAGGAGAAAATTTTTTTTCAAAAATAGTATCCAGAATATTTAAATGTTCCAAATAAAGTCAGCACCAAGTCCACAGCCCCCTCCAAAAAGAAAACAAAAACAAACCCCCAAAATACTCTAAATCGTTTTTTCCAATGGAATTTCCTGAAGAAATGCTTCAAAAGGTCTAGCTACCTCCAAGATGGCTTAAGTCACACTCTTCCCTTAAGCCTCAGTAAGGTACTTGCCTCATGTTCTCAGTGGCTTCTCAAGTTATTTTGGCTACTCAGCTCTGTCAGTTAAATAAAAACTTGATGATAGAAGAGGTTTCATTATGTGTGTGAATGTATTTTCTTCAGCTAATCAGTGAACGGCAGACTAGAAGTCATTCAGAGGCCGGAACAATAATGTCAAAGCTAATTCAGTCCCTCACAGCTCAAGGCTGTGACCATGGCTATAGCCTTTGTCAGACAAACAAATGCATAGCACTTCTGTAAGCATCTTTCCTGCGCAGAAAGTCACACTTTAAAATAAGTGGGCATTGATTTCTCTTGCTCCCATCTGTGTTTATCTTAGGTTCTTTCACTGGGGATAAAGCAGAGATGGTGTTGTTCCTGCCTGGCCAGTAACTCTTCCACACTTTTCTCTCCTACAGCATTTCAATAGCACATGTCAGGATCACACTTGTTATTACATGCTTATTACTCACCACTGATAGGTTGAATTTTATTTTTATTTTTATTTACTTATTTTTGAGATGGAGGCTCACTCTGTCACCCAGGCTGGAGTGCAGTGGCACAGTCTCAGCTCACTGCAATCTCTGCCTCCTGGGTTCAAATGATTTTCCTGCCTCAGCCTCCTGAGTAGCTGGGACTACAGGCGAGTGCCACCATGCCTGGCTAATTTTTGTATTTTTTAGTAGAGACAGGATTTCTCCATGTTGGCCAGGCTGGTCCTGAACTCCTGGCCTCAAGTGATCCACATGCCTCGGCCTCCCAAAGTGCTGGAATTACAGGTGTGAGCCGTCACACCCAGCTGATACGTTGAATTTTCATATCACATTATTTTTCTCTCATATGAACACCCCAAAATATCAGAGTCTTTGTGTAAGGATCTTTATCTTTTCAGGAAGATAAACTGATTTTACAGTTAAATTCTGGAACCAGTTATTCTTAAGTTTTCTCATTTTTGATGCAAGTTATGTAGAGATGATAGATTTTATTGTGATTGCCCTGGACTGTGAAAATGGTCTTAAATTTAACAATTCCTTCATCCAGAAGTTGTTTAAATATATATTTATTTAATAAGCAAAGCAAGAATATGCAAAATAACAATAACGTTTCCTCAGGAATTACACATGACTAATTTTTTTCCAGTGAATGCCAACTAGAACTAAAATTGCCTAGTGAACAATGGTCTGCCTAGGTCATCATCTTAATTGCCAAATCTTGAAAACCTAGCAAAGAAAAATGATGCCTGTAATTTCTAATTATAAACATATAAGGTGGGGTGACCTTGAATGCTAAATTTCCAATTAAGAGATGCAAATAAACAGTCACATCATGTTTCACAATACCAGCCATCTGTTCCCAAAGCCTGTGGGTTCTCTCTCGCTATAAGAAACAGTTAAGTAAAAGACAGAGTCAGACGTCAGCTTTTATAGCCAGTATAGATTAGAAATCTTACCACATATATTTTAATGAATATAATTTTATTACTTTAAGAATATTTTATTGCTTTTTAAAAATGATGGCCAAAAGATCCTTGTTTAATATTTAGAAATGTATGAAGTAAAAAGTGAGGGAGTACCCTATAATTTCTCTATCCCCATCCCTACTTCAGATATAACCACTTTAGACTCTTCAGCAAATTTATTTTTCATCCTTTTGCTCACTTGAAAAGATGAATTCTGCCTTCTTCCTTATTGATTTCCAAGAGCTCTTTATATGTAATATTTAACTACATGAGGTTCGTAGGTGTGAGTGAGACTAAATGCTGTGAATAATAAACAAATCTTGTGCAAATAGGAATAGAATAAACTCTCTACTAAGCAAAATGTTTTGTGGAAGACACTTTATGTGTTTTACTTTTACAGAGCAGTTTACCCTCATCGTTAGGGAATGCTCCTTTCAAAGACTAGACACAGTGATTACATTTTGTTAACATCTTGGCTTTGCTGTTTTGGGGATAATAAGGTTTAGAATTGGAATCTGTTCCCCAGCAGTTATTGCCTGCATGGTTATACTTTATAAAATACATGCTCAGCCATCAAGGAGTTGGAGGATAAGTCCCATCTTTTATATGTGGGCTACATATAGGGACTGCCTTCCAAAGAGTACAGTATGGACAGGGAGATAATGTAAATTTTCGGTGGAGAAACATGTCCAACATGACCTCCGCCGTGTAATCAAGGTTAATATTAGTAGTGGTAAATCATGCTCACAGTATACAGCCTAGATATGGTGTGATCAGAATGGCACTTTACTTCTGCGGTCTCTCTCTCCAAAACTGATAACCACAGTCTAACCATGAGAAAAACACACTGGACAAACCCACACAGGGAGACATTGTACGAAGTATCTGATTAGTACTCCTCAAAACTGTTAAAACAGGTCATCAAAAACAAGGAAAATCTGGGAAACTGTCACAGCCTAGAGGAGTCTAGGGAAACATGACTACTAAGTGTATATAGTACAGTATCCTGGATGAGATTGTGGGGAAGAAACGGGGCATCACTAAAGTTGAAGGAAATAAAAATAATGTGTGGAGTTTCATTAATAATAATGCATCATTACTGGCTTATTAGTTGTGACAAGTGTACCATGAAATATAAGATGCTAGTAACAGAGGAATCTGGGTGTGGTAACTCTGTACTATCCTTGCAAATTTTCTTTAAATCTTAAACTATTCTAAAATAAGTGTGCTACAAAAATGAATGGCAAATATTTGAATTGACCCATTTCCCCAGTGAAGCTATAAACCTGATTTAGACTGGTTGTGACCACGACACCCTCCGAGGCTGACCCTGAACTTTATTAATTTAAGAGCAGCAGCAACAAAACAAAATCTAACTTTGGAATGATTTTCTAGGGAGGCTGAGGTTAAGGTTAGTAGTCATTGTGGCTGTATGACCAGACCAGTGAAAATACCGAGACCATAAAGGGTGACTCCATTGAACCATTTCATTTTGCAGATGAAGAAATTGAGGGCCAGAAAGAGGAAGTCATTCACCTGGGGTTTTGTGGACACTGAACTTGAACCCATATTTTCTGCCTCCTAATTCAGGGTTCATTCTCCTCCCTCATGCTTCTTCCTGAACCCTTCTGCTCAACACAAAATCTTGCTTTTGCTTTCCTCCTGCTTTGTCCAAAGATAGGGGTGCCACATATCCTAAACATTGTATTTTAAAAAAAGGGAGAAAAATACATGAAATTTTGGATTAAGTTGAGATGGGTCTGAATACCAGCACTTTTTTGGTCTCTGAGCCTGTTTTCCTCACTTACAAAAATGACTCCAATAATCCCTGCCTCTCAGGATTCAGTGAGATTCTGTACGTAAAACCTAGTACACAGCCTGGCCACCCAGGACCCTCATTAATTGATGGTTTCCATAAAAATACATATTTGTATACCAATGGCAGTGACAAGATGCCATGGGCCCTTAAATAACACATATGAATTACATAATAACTATATTCATGAAAGATTTTCCTAATCAGGGAAAGCCAGCTAACCATAAAGCCAGCTACTTCTGCAGGCCTTCCTCCTTACCACAGTGTTCTCTGTTAAAGTCAAGGCTAGTGAGTGGGGAGATTTACATGGCAAATTAGTGCATGAGTTTCAAGAGATAGCCTCCTCCTGCATGGGGGCTAGGAGACAGCAGTTTGACTAAATGCATTATTATTATGATATATTTTTTAAATCACAGGCTGGAAGCAACACAATTTGATGCCTTGGAATGTTCAGCTTGGTCTCTGAATATTATATTGATATTGAATTGTCTCTTCCTCACAGCTGATAAAAAACTGAGATTTGTGTTTCAGATGGCAATTAATAAGGATAATCTCCACTCTTCATTTGCATTTTAATGCAAAAAGCAGTGTGTGCATTCTATAACTGGTCTTGTGGTCTGCCTTTGATGGCCAGTCCCAAACACTCTTACTTATCATAAAGGCAGGCAAAGAAATGTGGCAAGACAAACCATATTGCATAGTTTGTCAAATTTTAAAATATTTTTAAAAAGTAATTGATTAGCAGCTTTCATTATGGAGTTCTTTAGGAGAACATTTCCAACATTGCAGAAAGGTCTTATGAGCTGTTTTAGATGATGATTTCCTCAGGCTCTTCTGTTCTGTAGATCCCTGAAAATCTTGTCTAAACTGATTATCTATTAGTCAGGATAGCCTAAGTTTTGCTGCAATAACAACTTCCAAACCTTGGTGGCTTCAAACAACAAAGGCCTATTTCTCAGTCATATTACATGTCCAATGCAGTACCTAGGTTGAGAAAGAACCCACCATCTGGAAAATTGTCAATCACTCTGGCAGAGGAAAAGAAAGTTCTGTGGATCTTGAAACACCAATTGGTGCCCCAGATCAGAAATGACATGTCATCTTCATTAACAACCCACTGGTCAGAACAAGTCATGTAATCCCACCTAGCCACTAGGGGAACCAAGAATTTCAGAGAGAAAACCTGGATATCAGTGAGCTGGTCTGTTGACATCAGTTGACATGATCACTTATTCATTTTTGCTCATGAATTTACTCAACAGATGTTTGGATATCTGCAGGTAAGCCCTGGGCATACAGAGATGAGCAAGCAGGCATGATTCTTGTTCTTAGGGAGCTTATTATTTGCCAGTAAATGACCATTAAAAGAACAATGACAGTGACAAGACATAAGTATTCTGATAAGGAAAGGACAAGATGCTTCAACATCAGCAAAGCAAGCAGTTTTCATGGGTATCAGTAAGATAACCAGAACTATGAGTATTTGTTTCAGTTAAAGAATCTAGAATCAGCACTAGGATAGGAAAGCAGGGGCTTCTGTTTATTCTTTCAATCTCTTCATGGGCAGATTTGCTCCATTCCTGAATGAAGCCCAAGAGAAGTGTTTAGCTAGCCCCTCCCTGCCAAGTGGTCATTTTGATTGCACATGCCTTGGGCAGGTTCCTGGAGGTTGCATGGACACTTGCCTATGTGGGCACACTAGCCCATGCTCACAAGATTCTCCATGGCACCCAGGGCTGGTGTTCCTGACACAGAGGCCGAGCTGGGCAGCAGGTGTGCAGGCCCATCTGGATTTTCACACTGGAGCAACCAAGAGCCCAGGGTCACTTCAGTGAGTCTCCATTGTGGATGGAGGCAGCAGGGAGGCGCCACCAGGTCCTGCCTGGACGGCTCTTGCTCCCCTCCAAGTTCCCTGGTACTTTGCCCTTATCTTCTGACCTGCCCATCCGCAGAAGAGGATATGTGGCTGAGTGTCACAGTTCAGCTCCTGTTATCTGGTTTAGGGGGTGTCTACAAAGTACAAATTCATTAAATCCCCATTTCCAATGATGTGATTCTTTTTCTTTATCCTTCCCTTTAAATTCATTCATTCATTTATTCATTCAAAATAGACATGCTGGGAGACAGCATGACAGTTACAAGCCTGGACTCTGAGGCTAGACTTCCTGAGTTTGCATCCCAGCCCTGCCACTTGTAGTGTGTGACCCTGAGCAAGTTATTTAACCCTTTTGTGCCTCATCTATAAAGTGGGAATAATAATTGTACCTACTTCAAATGCTTGTTGTGAGGATTGCATTGGTTAATAGAAGTAAAGTGCTTTGAAAGGTACCTGGCACATAGTAAGCACTCAAATTAGCTGTTATTATTATCAGTATTTCATTATTATTGTTCCTAAGTACCTGCTGAAGTGCTCAGCAGCACACTTTTTTTTTTTTTTTTTAAATTAGGGCTGGGGAAGATACAAAGTCAGAGAAGCAGCTGTGTAGCCTGGTGGCTAAGGTACAAGCTTTGCAGTCAGCCAGACCTGGATTCAAGTCTGGGCTCTGTCATTTACTAACTGTGTAACTTTAGGTACATTATGAAGCTTGCTCATCTGTAAAATGTGGATAATGATTCTCATGGTTTTCATGGGAATTGGCTGAGATGATGCATGTACCTCAACACTTAGCACCTATTGAACACTCAATACAGTCTGGCTGTAGAAGTAGCACTAGGGGGAGAAGAAGACAGTTAGTGGGTGCTAGACAAGGAAACAAGCACATAATAGATGGTTGTTCTTGAGATGTGCAGGACAGTGAGGTGGAACCATGTAGGACAGAAGTATGGGCTCCAAAAAGGAAGCAGGGATTTCTGAGGGGGTGATCATAGAAGGTTTTTTTGTATAAGATATCATGGAAACTGGGCCTTGAAGGGTGGGTAGGGATTCAGGCAGGAAAAGAGGGAGGAAGCAATCCACATATAGGAAGAGGCAGGCCTTGAAGCCCAAGCTAATGTGATCTCATCTTATTGGGCAAACAATGGGGAGCCATTGAAGGATTTTGAGTTGGAGAGTGACCTGGTCAATAAGATCAAAGAAGGAAGTGGGGGAGTAACTTCACAGAGCAATGGGGCCAATTGACACGTATTCAAGTAGAGGAGATACAAATCGTAACAGTGGCATTTAGAGCACTTACTGTGGGCCTGGCGCTGTCCTAAGCCTTTGATTGCACTAACTTATTAAATCTTCATAGCAATTCCACTGAACGGGTATTCTTATTATTCCCAAGTTACAGATGGCACAGAGTAGTTAAGTGACTTGCTTAAAATCATGTAATGAGAAAGTCTAGGTCCATGATTCAAATCTAGATAGCCTGGTCCTGAGCCCATGCTCTGCTCCATGAGATGCCTGCAGTTTTGTGGGCACTGGAGAAGGACAGAGCGAAGTGGAATATACAGATGTTGGGAGATGTTGCTTCTCCAAGGAGGACTGATGGGAAGAGTGATTTAAAATTCATCTTGGGATATAGGAGAACCCTGGTTCTCTGAAACATTGAAGAAAGAGGAACTATGAGTAGAAGAAGGCAGTGTAGGATGAGGGCAGCTGAGGGACCTCCTTGGAAGTAGCTTAGATGTTCTAACTTGAGGAAGAGTTGAGAGGGAGGTGGCAGAAGGGTGGTGCTTATTGGGGGTTTATTTTAAAAAGGGAGCTTTTGAAACAAAGTCCCTGACCATATAACCTAACAAAAGATTTGTTGTGCCAGGCTAGGGACTTTCTGGGAAGGCAATACAGCTGGAACTGAACTGGCTGCCCAATTCCAAGCTCTGTCATTTTCTAGCTGTGTGACTTTAGGCATGTCACTTAACTTCTCTGTGTCTCAGTTTCCTCATTTGGAAAATGAAGCTACTTACCTCATAGGGTTGTTGAGAGGATTGGACCTGCTAGTTAATGGAGAGCAGTTAGGGCTTAGGATAGTTAGCCCTATGCAAGTGGTAGCTATAATTATGGTTATTGTTTTTTTTTTTCTACAATGCCAGAAATATTTTTAATAGTTTTACTGAAGTATAAGTGGTATGCAAGGAATTACAGATATGTAATGTGCACAATTTGATGAGTTTAGACATATGCAAAAACCCATGATACCATCACTGTGATCAAAATAATAGTCACATCCATCACCTCCCAAAGTTCCCTTGTGTCCCTTTGTTTTTGGGGGGGGTGTGTGTGTGTGTGTGTGAAGAACATTTAACATGAGATCTTCCCTCTTATCAAAATTTGAAGTGTCTAATACAGTATTGTAAATTACAGGCGCTATGCTGTGCAATAGATCCCTAGAACTTAATCATCGAACAGAACTAAAATTTTACACCCAGTGAACAACAACTCTCCACTTTCCCAATCCCCAACCCCTGGAAACCACTATTGTATTCTATGCTTCTGTGAGTTTATTATAGATAGCTCATACAAGTGGAATCATTGGCAGACATCCTGACAGCTCAGGGCAGAAAGGGAATAGTTGTAGCTGGTGGCCCAGGCCTCTCAGGGCAAGCCCCACAGCCTGGTGGCTGGAGTACAAGAGCTTCCATGATGTTTCAGGTTGCAGGTGTGCAATGACTACCTTTGGTCAATGAACTTTCTTCTTTTTCTGGTGACAAATTCCAGAATCACCGAGGAAGCCTTTTGATTCTAATTCCTATTGTGAGAACAGATGTGTTCAGTAGCATGCTTACTAAATAAGATACCAAGCCGAGGGGAAACATGGAGGCTTATGAAAAAATGCCAGACACACTAACAAAGGAACTTGGGTAATCTGTGCTTCAAACCACAGATGCTACCACCCCCTCATCAAGGTTTCAGTTGGTTTAAAAGCCTTCTCCTCAATTTCCTGTTTCAGGGCAGACCTTCTATCTTATTTGCCTTTACCATCTGCCATCTCCCCACCCTCACTCCAGGGGCATTAGAGATTCTGATCACTAACAAAACTGAAGATATTGGGACAGGTGACTTACAAGGCTTACAGACAGCAAGCCTTCTGTGAGAGAGGGAAGTCAAAAGGATTCCATTTTAATTTGAGAGCATACTATGTTACATCTGTAGGATGTGACACACTCAATTGATAATTACTCACTATATCAGCAATATTTTGAACTCAATCTGCCAGCATCTCAGATGAGATTAATTTCAGAGGTACTGTCTTTTGATGCCGAGGAGCCACATTGGCGGCCCCAGTTCACCTATTGACTTGTGTCGTTGGAATTGGCAAGAGTCGGGGAGATGGAGAAGATGTGCCTCTCAATTCTCAACTAGATATTTCCATGCAAACACACTTCCACAGGCTTATTCCACTAGTTAAAGGTTATTTGGATTTACAAATACCTATGTGCCTTATGGAATTTTCACCATTTGTCTTTCATTACCCAGCTGAATCAGAGCCTCTAGGGGCCACCTGAATTTTCTGAAGCCAGGGGCAGAGGTGAGAGAAGAGAGCAGGGAAGATGAGGAGGTTTCCAGAAGCATTTGACCTTCTTTGCAGATTTGCCCAGGATCTTTTGGCCTTCCATGCTGAATGCCACTGAAAGATGACCACATATAAAATGTCATAAAGAAGTTACAAAAATGTATGCTTACGTGCAGAAGAGAGCATCTGAATTTCTTTAAAATTCATTCACTCAGAGGACCATCATTTATTTAATAAGCACTTATATTCAATGCTCTCAGCCTTGTCTGCACATTGGAATCACTTGCCAAGATTTTAAAAACTCTGATGTCCAGGACATACCTCAGACCAGTTAAACCAGAATCTCTGGAAGTGGGACCCAAGCATCCATATTTTTGGAAAGCTCCCCCCAGGGGATTCCAAGGTGCAGCTGACATACGTGATGCTGAGTGCTTTTTTGCGTGTATTAATCCATTTAATTATCACAACAATCTTATAAGAGAGATGCTGACATTGTTCCCATTTTACAGATGGTGAGACAGAGGCACAGCGAAGTCTCTTGCTTTGTCCAAGAACACATGGCTGATAAATTTCAGAGTGTGGATTTGAACCCAGGCCATCTGGCTCCAGAGTTAATACTCTTAGCCAACAGGTTCATTTCCTCTCACTACATGAGAAACGCAAGTCCCTGGCAAAACCTCTTACTGTAAAGTAGCCATAGAGCCGGGGATGGAGGCCCTGTATCTGTTTTCTGGGAAGCCGAGCAAAAGATCTTACCAAGCAATGCCACATTTATAATTAGTGGTTTTAAAAAATTTCTACCAGAAAGTGCAAACTTTCCCATTCCTCCCACAGACCGAGGGTAAAATTTCCAACTTTTCCTTTCCCATATCCACCCAAAAAAAGGTCAAGAGCTGGGATCCAGCCGGAATTAAGTGGAGTGTGGGTGTAGTTTGTCAGCTGGGTCTTCTATTTGTGGTTAAGGTCCAGCCCGTCAGGTTGAAGGCTTACTGACACATGTGTGGGAACGGGAGGCTCGTCATATGCTTGTCTTAAATTAGTCTGCTGCTTCATTAGATGGACTAAAAAGCTGAGGAAAGAGGATGGAGCTGCAAGGGGAATGGTATCTGGTCCCAGTTCCTCCCCCAAACCAGCCCTGGGACCTTAGTGAGTAACTTCACTTCCCTCTGGGCTTGGCCACCTCTTCTGTAAAATTAAGACAGTTGGATTCCATTCAAAGTCACATCTCAGTTCAGCCAAAAGACATGCTTTTCTTGGCCCCACAGTGCTTTCAAATTTTTTGAATTAATTGTGAACATTAAACAATTGGAATCATTTACATAAAAATCTAGATTTCCAGCTTCTTTTGAAAAATTGGAAGAGATGTTCTTGCCACGTTGGGTCCTATAGGACAACCATGGGCTGGAGTTGAGAGCCATCCACTCTTTTTAGATGGGACATACTCTCCCCAGGTTTCCGTTCCTCACCTAGCCAATGTCATTGTTTACTTACCTGCCTGGCCGCTATAGACTATGGGGAGATCTGATCATAGTCCCTTCCAGAAGTCGAAATAGCTTTATCCATGGGATCTTAAAACCTGTAAGGCAGGGGTGAAGTCTTATAGACTCGGGCTTAGTCAAAATTTTCATGTAAAGATAAGGATGATCAAAGGAAAACTAATAAATGGTAATGTTCTCTCTTAGATACTTGCCTATGTTTTATCTCAAAACATAGAATTCATAATATTTGGCATAGTTTCTGTGTATTTTTATATTCTGGCTCACTTTTGGAAGGCGTAAGCAGAGACAAAACAAAAGCCATAAAAGGTTATAAAGAAATTGTGTAGTCAAGAAGAGAGGACACCAGGATAATGTGTTCTCAGAAGGACAGTCTGAAATTACAGAGGAACTACCTGTTCTTCAAAACAAAATAATCTGAAATAAATTCCAAGAAAATATGCCAGGTGGGTGCTAAATCTGATGTTTTTATACAGTCCACATTTAATAAAATTATCTTCTCTGATAGGAAGTGAAGTTTTTAGGGAGCTAGGCTATTTATTTAGAAACTTTCATTTGACCAAAAGTCACTAGAAATCACACATAAGTTTAATTTTGTTAACTCTGAAAGCTCTTCAGATAGGACCATGATAAAAATACAGCTGGATGCAAATAAATTACTGTAATGCAGCCTGACCACTCACAACATTGTTTTATGCATTTTGTTTATTTTTATTGAATATTTGTGAAAACAAAAGTAATATATACATACATAAAATACAGTAGAAAGGTGAGAAATGAGCAGTAAATGTCTCTTCTCCTTTATCGTTTATTATTTATTGTGGTGAAATACATATAAAATTTACCATCTGGACCATTTTTAAGTGTACCATTCAGTAGAGTTAAGTATATTCATGTTGTCATGTTTTCTCTCTTAACCCCAATATTAAACCCAGTTATGTTTTTCTATATTATTTCAGAAAATTATATGCACATTTTTATTATTCGTACAAATAAATTTCCTTACATCTTCCAAAGCTTTGACATCACCATAGACCAATCTTTCTTGTTCTTCGCAATGACTACAGAATACTCCATTTTTATAAATAGGCCATAATTTACTTAACCAATTCTTTATTAGTGGATACTTAGACCATCTTGAGATCTTGGCTGCCACTGAAAAGAAAAAAAAAATCCTATAGTAAACATATTTGGTCCATACATCTTGACCTATGTACAAGTGTATCTTGTGGGTAAATTCTCAGCAGCCAATAAACTGAAACATTTTTTCGGTTGAAATTTTTCTATCTGAACGTGGATATAGTTGCATAATAACGCTTTTTAGATTGGGTAGAATACTCATGATAAACTATAATGACCTATGTGATAAATTTCAGTGGTAGCTTGGACCCTGGGATTAGATGACCTACCTCCAAATCTAGACTTTCACAGTCTAGCTGCGAGGCCTTGGAAAACTTGCTTATAACATCACTTGCTTCAACTTCCTCATCTGAAAAATGGGATTAATAATACTACCTGCCTCTGAGGGTTGATGGAAGAATTGCTGAATGAACAATACCTGGCACATAGTAAGCATTATATGCATTAGCTATTATTTTAGATCTCTTAATCATAAAATTTGAGCTTGAGGGGGGAGGGATAGTATTAGGAGATATACCTAATGCTAAATGACGAGTTAATGGGTGCAGCACACCAGCATGGCACATGTATACATAGGTAACTAACCTGCACATGGTGCACATGTACCCTAAAACTTAAAGTATAATAATAATAATAATAAAAAAATTTGAGCTTGATATTTTAGACATGATAGCTCATCAGATATTTTCAATTAAAAGTTTTCAAGATCCCAACATTTTATTCTATAATTCTATTCCCAAGGCATCTGTGAAATAGACAAAACCTCACAACATGCAAAAACTAAAAGGCCTTACCTGTACTCAATCAATTCTTGTTTTCTTCTATTTCTTTAGGAGTACTTTGGATTTCTCTTTCTTTTTTCTTATATTTGGCATGGAAATTGCACTTAATTTTCCTGAACTTACTCTGGGTCAAATGAAAACCTGGGATGACTTTTTGTGAGAACAATTCTTTACCACACCCTAAATGTCTGAAAATCTCCCCCCTACTTTGCAAAATAGTTTTGACTTTGTTTTGTTACCTATAATCACTCATTTTTTTTCATAATGAGGATGCAGCCAAAAGAATCCCTATGATGTCCTTCTCCTCGGTTTCCCTGACTTGGGTGGGTGAGAGAAGAAGACTGCAGATTTACCAATAGCCCATCTGCTGGGTGGCCACTGGCTACCTTCCTGGATTCTGAAGGTCTTACTTTGTGTCACGGAGCCCAAACCACTCACTCTTTGTTCCAGACTAGCTCTTCCTTGCTTATTTTTAGCCTTACAGAAAGCCTCTCCCATCCCTCTCTATCGCTTTGATTAATGGCCTTTTGTTAGAGTGACAAGGATGATTCAGGTGAAACAACAGAAACACTGGCCAAGAAGAGGTTGGTTGGCAGGAAAGATGGTGGGATGGCATGTGGACAGGTCTTTGTGCAGATGGATTCTGTCCAGTGTAGTGGCCGGGTCTTTGTGCAGATGGATTCTGTCCAGTGTAGTGGCCGTAGCTGAGTGCCGTGGTGTGCACCTGTAATCTCAGCTACTTGGGAGACTGAGGTAGGAGGATCCCTTGAGCCCAGGAGTTCAAGGCCAGCCTGGGCAATATAGTGAGAGATTGTCTAAAAAAAAAAAAAAAATCCAAAGGCCTCTTAGCTCCTGCCATTACTTTGTGGCCACAAGGGGTCCCTCTGCCCTAGATTGTCAGGTGATGGCAAAACATACAGTCTTTAAGGTCAAAGACACAATAAGGGATCTTGTAGACTTCCATTTTAAAGCCTCAGATGCAAGCTGACTCGCTGTGAGTAATTACAGTTGGAAAGAAGTTTTGTTGCTGTCGTTTGTTGTTTGTTAGTAACAATGCTTTGAACTGATTTCTGAAAAGGTGTATATCCTAGAGCAGTGACCCTAATGCCCTGAACTGCTCTGACTGAGCTCTGACCTCAACTCCAGGTAGAGCCAAGGGATTCATGCTGAAAGCTAACGAAGAACCTAAATATTTTTTGAGCACCAATTATGTTCCAGACTTTGTTCTAGAACCTGAGAAGGCAGTGAACACAGTGGAGAAAGCACTAGTGTTCAGGGAGCTTACTTAGTGGTGAGAGCAGTTATAGATAGATAAATAGCCAATAGAGTTGGTAATGGTAAAGACTAAGAAAAATAAAGTGGGATGAGAAAGATGAAGAATGACAGCAGTAAGAAAATGAAGTAAAAGACATCATATTGTAAAGAAAGGTTTGAGATGACATAATTTTGTATGTAGAAAATTCTAAGGAATCCACTAAAACACCATTTGAACAAATAAGTTGTTCAACAACATTGCAAGATACAAGATCAATATACAAAACTCAATATATTTTTATATACTTGCAATGAACAGTATGAGAAAAATAAGAAAATAATTGTATTTATAATAGCATCAAATAGAATAAAATACGTAGGAATAAACTTAACAAAAGAATTGCAAAATATGTACTCCAAAAACTGCATAATATTGTTGAAAGAAATTAACAAAGGGCTAGATAAATAAAAAGATATTCCATGTTCATGAATCAGAAGATTCATTGTTAAGATGGCAACACTCCCTAAACCGATCTACAGACTCAATCCCTATCAGAATCCCAATTGGCTCCTTTGTCAAAATTTACAAGATAATCCTAAAATGTATATATGGAATTGAAAGGGACCCACAAATAAATAAAATAATCTTGAAAAACAAGAACAAAGTTGGAAGACTCACACTTTCTGATTTGATTTGATTTGGAGATGGAGTCCCGCTCTGTCGCCCAGGCTGGAGTGCAATGGTGCGATCACGGCTCACTGCAACCTCCGCCTCCTGGGATCAAGCGATTTTCCTGTCTTAACCTCCCAAGTAGCTGGGATTACAGGCATGTGCCACCACACCCAGTTAATTTTTGTATTTTTAGTAGAGACAGGGTTTCACCATGTTGGCCAGGTCTTGAACTCCTGACCTCAAGTGATCCACCCGCCTCGGCCTCCCAAAGTGCTGGGATTACAGGCATGAGCTATCATGCCTGGCCTACACTTTCTGATTTTAAAACTTACTATTAAGCAACAGTAATCAAGATAGTGTGATACTTGCATAGTAGAAACTTACAGGTCACCTGGATAGCCATATGCAAGTGAATAGATTTGGATCTTTACCTCTCACTACGTATGAAAATTGACTCAAAATGGATCAAAGGCTTACATGTGAGAGGCAAAATATAAAACTTTTAGAAGAAAACCCAGGGGTAAATCTTCTTGACCTTGAATTTGGCAATGGATTCCTTGATATAACATTAAAAGCACAAGCAACAAAAGAAATATACTTAAAATGTACTTCGCTAAAGTGAAAAACTTGTGGGCCTTCAAGAACATTAAGAGAGTGAAAAGACACCTCCAAAGAAGGGAAGAAAATATTTACAAATCATATATCTGATAAGGAACTTAAATCTAGAATACGTAAAGAACTCTTGCAACTGACTAAGAAAAAGACAAATATTCCAATTTAAAATGAGCAACAGATCTGAATAGGCATTTCTTCAAGAAAGATGTACAAATAAGCACATGAAAAGAGGTTCAGTATCATTAGCCACCGGGGAAATGCAAACTGAAATCACAATGATATGCCACTTCACTCCTACCAGGATATTTATAATTTAAAAGTCAGATAACAAGAGTTGACTAGGATGTGGAAAAATTGGAAAAAAACGTTAAACAGACATTAGTAATCAGACATTACTAGTGTGAATACAAAATGATGAAGCCACTTTGGAAAACAGTTTGGCAGTTCCTCAAGTGATTAAACCTAGTTACATTTGGCACAGCAATTCTCCTAGGTATATACCCAAGAGAAATGAAAACATGTCCACACAAAAACTTGTACATAAATATTTACAGCAATATTATCCATAATAGGCAAAAGATGGAAACAACCCAAATGTCCATCAATTGATGAATAAACAAAATGTGGTGTATCCACACAATGGAATATTATTAATGCATGAAAAAGAATGAAGTACTGATACATGCTACTATGTGGATGAAACTTGAATACGTTATGCTAAGTGAAAGGAACCAGTCACAAAAGGCCATATATTATATGATTTCATGTATATGAGATGTACAGAATAAACAAATATATGGAGATGTAGTGTAGATTAGTGGTAGCTTAGGCCTGGGCTTAAGGCTGGAGTGAATTTGAGAGTAATAGCTATAGGGGACAGGGTTTCTTTCTGAGGGGACAAAAATGTTCTATAATTGATCGTGGTGATGTCTGCACAACTGTGAATATACTAAAATACCATTGAACTGTGTGCTTTTAAAATGGGTGACTTTTATGGTAGATGAATTATATAAATATGAAGCTATTATAAAAAGAGAGAGAGAGAAAAAAGGAAGAAAGAAAGAAAAAAAAGGGAGGGAGGGAGAAAGGGAGGAAACGTGTCAGGATCAGAATTTGCAGGAAGTACCAGCAGCTTGAAAGAAGAAACAAAGGGGGTGACAAGGGTAGAGAAGACGACACTCTTTCAAAGGGGGAATACGCATCTTTAAGGCCTCTTTAATAGGGTGATGTTTATTTCAGTTGAGACTTTCAGGAAGGGAAGAAATGAATCATATGGATATCTGGAGAAAAAGAGTTCTGGGCAGAGCAAAGTCCCCTTGGCAGGCATGTGAGTGGTGCATTTGAAGAGCAGCATGGAGATGTAGGTGGCAGAGGCAGAATGAGTGAGCCAGGCAGGGAGCATGATGAGGTCTAAGGAGCAGGCGGGGGCCGGATAATGTGGGGCTGGCAAAGCCCCATTGGGATGACTTCGGATTTTTACTGAGTAAAATGGAGAGTAATTGCAGGGGTTTGAGCAGATAACATGCCCCGATTTCCCATTTACAAAGACCATTCTTACTGCAGTGTGGCAAATAGGTTGTAAGGGATGGAGTGTGAGGGAAGTGGCAAAGCCAGGGAGGATGCCATTGGCACAGTTCAGGTGAGATGGCTTTCTGTCTCTATGCTGTGCTTTAGTTTCTCTCTTATAATTAAGGAGACAATAGAAATAGAAATTTAGTAGAAACAGAACCTACAGTCTGAAAATAGCACACACCACTTAAAAGCAAAATTTCCTGGAAAAGTGTGGACAAATGGCCATCATCCACAGTGCATAAAAATGTTTGCTTCCAATTTAACACTGCATGATGTTAATTAATGGCATAAGTACGTGTTTGATGTCTTTCTCCCACATTAGGCTGAAAGCTTCACAATGGTCAGAACCATGTCCATTGTGTTCTGGAACATTGTGCTAAGTCCCTGGTGTCTAGAACAGGGTCTGACACAAAATACATCCTCAAAAAAACCCAAAACAAAACTCATTGAATGAATCAATTAATGAGCCATTGTTGTCAATCATCTTGTCCCTAGTTATTTCAATGTGTGCTAAAGGCAGTAGGTGACCACCAAGCATCTGTGTCCTCCTCTATATTTCCCAACCTTCCTTGCAGTTAGCTGTGGCCATGTGACTGTTGCTGGCCAGCAAAATGTGAGCAGAAACAACAAGTACTAAGACAGTAGCTGGAGTGTATTCTGCATCATTGAATTCTCTTGTGAGATGGTCTTGCAGGCTACAGATTCTAGATGGCAGAGCCTACAAGATGGAGTAGGACAACCTGACCTATGTAAGATTTAACAAGAGTTAGAAACAAATGTTTTTTCAGTTTGGCCAATGAGATTTTTCTTTTGTGGCAGTAAATACTATTGCTTTAACATATTATGTTTTTTACCCCCATTTTCCGAGTACAAGCCTTTGTAGTATACTCCAAACTGCTGGATTATTTTGGATAATGACAGTTGGAAATTGCCTGCTGCTTCTCAAGTTTAATTTTCCTTGCCACTGTCTCCTTCTTACAGGGCAAGACGTTAATGCTTTTCAAATATTCTCATCACATTTGAAATCACAATAGTAGCAGAGTGGCATATTTCATAATTTCTATAAGACACTCAGTGTAGTTGGACCCAAGGCCCTGGTGATAATAATGGAAGCAACCTAGTCAAGTTCTAAAAAATAGGGCTGGACATCCTCTCATAATTTTTCCAACAATTGGAGGTGAAAGTGTGAAGTCTTCATTCATCTGGGAAAAGGGGTTGGCAGATGTTTGGAAGAGATGAGCATAGGCTGAGCTCCATTGTAAATGTTCTTGACTTGATTTGTTCACTTCTTCTCTTTATTCTGCCCACTTAACTCCATTCTCAATTTCTTGTTACCCAGAAAGTAGTCTGTGGGATCTAGTTATTAGGATAACTAATGTTTTATGTTTTATTTTTAACACTAAGCCAGCAAATCCACTATTTTTACCCATTATATCTGGAATAAAAGAACACAATTAGAAGTTCAATAAAAATAGTTTATTTTAGTAAAAGAAGGAACAAGCAGACAGGATAGAATTCACCCCCGAGAGTATTTAGAGTTCTACGTTAATCTTCTCATCTACTATTTACCCTGTACTGACCTAAGTACTATATATAGCTTTTCAATAGTAATAGCAGTTAACATTTATTAAAACTCCCATACCTCCTCCTCTGCACAGAGCAGTTCACTCAAATAGTTCCTAAGGGACAAGTGGTTTCTGGAATCGGCTGAAAGTGGAAGTAGTGCTGGTAGCCCCAGGACTACCCCAAGGCACAGAGAGGGTAACCCAGGCTGCGGTGGCACTCCATGTTGTGGCACTCCGCTGGCTGCTGGCTTTTTCATATCCCCGCAGGATACTCTGAACCATTGGAAGGAGCCTATGCAAGTGAAGCATGCCCTGAAGATTAAGCTTAAGCTTAAGCTTATTAGTTTCCAGGTAAATTCACCACTGCTCTCAACACAGAAGGATCCGTTCATCCTATAAGGCAGGGACAAATTGTTCAACTGAAGACTTTGACCCACAGGAACAAAATATTTGTCCCTATAATCCTTCCATGGCCGAGACAGTTCGTATTATTACCAACATTTACAGGTCAGGAAACTGAGGCTCATGCAGAGAGGTATCTTTTCCCAAAGCCCCACAGCCAGACAGTGGGTAGGAGTGCCGAGATTCCCACCAGCCTTGCCCTTTGCACACACTGAGGTTTGCAGCCACTAGTTCCATTGTTGGTCTTTCTGGCCAGGAGAGGACGTGAGAGAGCAGAGGAGAAGCTTTGACAGCAGAGGTGATGGAGAACCTTGGAAGTTCCTCCTCACAGCCTTCCTCCTGCCCTGACTTCCCATCAGCTGAAGAGAGTCTCCCCTTCTCCACATGCATATTTGTTTGTGCTTTATGAATTTTTTCCCTCTGATGAGGTCCTTTGTGAAAAGTTTACTTCCTTTGCTCCTGTAAAATTGGTAAGGGTGACATGCTCCAACTGCAAACCCAACAATCACCCACACTCCTGGGGCTCCCCTGGATCCTTCAGCCAATGTGATTTGGCCCAATGCCTCCGACCCCCTCACCCAGCAAAGGGTTTAGGCCCTGTACCCTACATCCCTGTCATGATCTTATTCACTCATTCATTCATTTATTCAAAAATATTTACTGGTTGTCAACTTTGTGCCTGACACTATAATAAGAATAGCTGGGAACACTGTGACACTTCTTCAGTGTGGAAATATTCCACCCTCCTCTGTGATCATCAGGTTTGTGTGCATGTGTTTGCTTATTTGTTTTAGAGACAGGGTGTCTCTATGTTGCCAGACTGGAGTGCGGTTGCTATTCACAGGTGCAATCACAACACGCTACAGCTCCAAACTCCTGGGCTCAAGCAATCCTCCTGCATCAGCCTCCCAAGTAGCTGGACCTACAGATGCATACCATGTCACCGGTTCTGTGATGGTTAGTTTTATGTGTTAACTTAGGCCCACTCACCAGTTATTCAATCAAATACTAATCTAGGTGCCCCAACAAATGTATTTTATGGATGGTAGTTAAAGTCCAAAATCAGCTAACTGTAAGTAAGGAAATTTTCCTCAATAACCTGAGCGGCCTGATTCAATCAGTTGAAAAGCCTTAAGAGCAAAGCTGAGGTTTCTTTGAAGAAGAAAAAATTCTGCCTAAAACTGCAGCTCCAGCTCCTGCCCAAGAGTTCAGCCTGCCAGTCCTCCTGGACCTGTGGATTTTAGTCTTGCCTACCCAGCCCCCAGAATCACATAAAGCAGTTCTTTGCTATGAATGTCTTAATATATGTCTCCTGTTGGTTCTGTTTCTCTGGGTAATCCCCACCAATACACCCTGCTTGACACCTATGAAGTTATCCATTTTGATCATACTCATTTTGTCAGTCTTTGACTTGCAGAGAAAGATAAGAGAAATGTTAAAGTTGACAAAGTAACTTGGTTGCCTTCAATGGTGATCTCACCTCAGTAAAATCTGAGGCAGGTCACCATTTTAGGTGACTTCAAAGTTTCTGGGATAGGGTGGAAAATGGGACAGGAGCTCAGAATGGGAAAATCAGATGCCATGCCATTGCTCGTCCTGGTTTGATTAGCCACCAAGAGGCCACCAGGCCTCACACGGCTGTTCCAGGGAAGTCCACTCCCATCAACAAAGCAAAAGTATGTGACACAAAGTGCGGATTACTCCCTAAAAGTCCCCATCTTAGTTGCTTTTAAGTAACAAAGGTGTCTCTACTTAAGACTTTAGTTGGTGCCTGGCTCATACATTGTTAAAGTCTTTGAGGAAAACAACTGAGGAATGGCATTGTCAAAATCTCTCATGGGCTCTAAAAACTTGGATTTCTATTTCCTGGTGTATCAAATTTGAGGAGCAGACTTCCCAAGTTTCTTTCCAATGCCAACATACTTATGTTTCTCTTTGATAAACCTGTCAGTTTTTACTACCAATTAGAATAGTCTACAAAGTAAAAAATGTTTGGCAATGGATTTGGGTGGGCATTCCTCAGAGAACCTGAATTGTGGAAAATCAGCCTTATCAGGAGGTCTATCCCGGAGTGGGAGAGCCAGCTGCAGTACCCTAGAAAGTTACAAGTCTACCTTCTGAGAGAAACTTGCACAATTACGGGAATTCTTCTGAAACGGAGAACTCTGCCAATTGCTGTTTATCACAGTTTCTCGGTTTGCTTTTCAAGTACCAGATTGTGAGAGAATTACCTTCATTGCTAAGACAATATTTATTTCCTTAGATTCTCAGTGAGTGAACAGTGACCCAAAACCTGGGGCCAATATGTACAAGACTTTGTAGAAAAGAAAGATTTTGTGAGGAAAAGGAAAAAGGGGTCCTCTAAATTTGCATTGAGATTAGTTTGATTGAGTAATGGAAAACAACCAAAAAACAAACTAATTCTTTGTCAAATCCCACCACAGACACACATTTCAAAAAAAGACATCAATGTCCCTGAAATCAGGGAAAAGCCCACCACAGGAATTTCAAATTTCCATCACCACAAACATCCTCCAGCAGTCAGCACCAAAGCCAGATCACATGACTTCCAATCCATCTGTAGACTGAAACAATAACTTGTGTCAGTTATTTCAAAAATTTCACAGACTTTATATGACTTGTTCCCAAATCTATATAGATGGTGTGATAAGGAACCAAATATAAATTACATTTAAAAGCCCTACTGATCCCTAGTAGCTTTCAGTCTTTTGATCACTCAGGTCACTGAAAGTCTAACTACTTGTACACCAAGAACCATTTTTGACTTTGAAAGGAGGTCCTCTGAGCACAAAGTGAAACTGCCTTTACAAAAATTGTAACTGAGGAAATTATGACAGTGAAAGACATCAGACCTAACCGACCCCATCTTGCTTCTAACCTTTAAGCTGTCCCTGTTAATTCCTGGGCATAGGGAAACTAAGCTTAGAAAGAAATTTAGTTGTTTATAGTTTAACTCTGAAACAAACTAAATAATAGCCCTTTGCCTGGAACCAGTATGCCTTTGTAGGACTAAGAGATTAGCTACAAGATTAGAAAATATGGTTTAGGGACAATGCAACCTCTGACTGCAAGAGTCTGAACCTCTCCAAATTTCTCCTGGGAATACCATCACTATTGTAAAAGTTAAGATTAGTGCCCGAGATATTTTGCAGACTCTGCACTTCATGCACCAGCTGATACCACCCAGACGCGTAATCTGGCTCAACCAGTTCTTTGTTCCCACCCAGGAACAGAAGACAGCAAAAAATACTCACTTCAACTCCCTATGATTCCATCTCTAACCTGACCAGTCAGCACTCCCGACTTCCTGAGCTTCTGGCCGCCAAATTGTCCTTAAAAACTCCGATCCCCAAATGCTCCGAGAGACTGATTTGAGTAATAATAAAACTCTGGTCTCCTGCACAGTGGGCCATGCATGAATTACTCTTTCCCCATTGCAGTTTCCCTGTCTTGATAAATCGGCTCTCTCTAGGCAAGGTGAACGGTTCGGCAGTTAAGAAAAAGTTGGATCCATTGTATTATAGATGAGGAAGAAGAAGCTATGCACTATCAGGCTTGCCCTGCTGGCCCGTCCTTGGCTTCGTGGAGTCCCGCCAAGCCCACAGTTGCTGGTTCTGTCCACACACTCTCCCACCCCAGTTGTCAGACATGAAAGACATCCCCAGCTGTCTAGAGTGAGAGGGGACACAGAGAGGAGGCTGCAAGGCCTGCCTGTGTTTGTGCCTTAACCTTTAAAAGCAGGGCCCTGCAAAAGGACAAGGGCAGTTTAATTTAAATCTCTCTGGAGCTTAAACTCAGCTCTTTTCTTTTGTTTTTTTGATTCCACCTTGTTGCCCTTTCCTTTCTTGCTGGGTTGTGTTTGCATTTTCTCCTGAATGTGTGGTTTCCATCTCGTCCAGCAGATCTAAGGTAATTTCAGTTTTGTTTCTAAAAATGTCATTGTCTGCTTCTTTCCCACCGTCTGTCTTTTGTCTTTGGACAATGTGAATATTTAGCTGCATAACACATAGAGATTCTCTTCCCAATGCTTTATTTTAGGACTACTCAGATCTGATGTAGTCAATAAAACACTCATCTATCAGTTTTTTAGCTCTAATATGATGTCTAATAAATAGGTTAAGTGACATTACATGAAGCAGAATTGTGGGCTACTGCATTTTTTTTTTTTTGCCTGCATATTTTTTGGTACAGGAAAAGTAAGACACTAGATTTTGGATATGCTTTCCTATTTTCTTAAACTAACTCTAACAGTTGTTATCTGTCAAACCCAGGGGACTTCAAATGCTGATACTTCGTGTCTTCAATATGACTACATACATAATCTGGAAATAGTCTAGCCTTCATTTCGTAAAAGCACACATTGTTTTTTTGCTGCAGGCATCTCAATGTTGGAATAATGTCTTATTCTTAGACTTTATGTTTTTCCATTCTTAAGTAATCCTGAAACTAGCTCAATACATTGAGCTGGCTATGTTGTTTTTCAGATAGATTTCCTGAATTGCTAGCGTCAAGTACTTTGCTCTCTTTTCATGACACCCCACTTCTATTTATAGCCAACAGATGATTAGAAGCCAGGGTCAAGGACAGTTGTTGTTTGGTCAAGCCCAGCTGTTGAACGCTGATTGGTAACTGGCAAGGTGTGGCAATTGCCATCTGGCCATGCCAGGGTCCTGATAGCACTGCCAGCATTTGTTTAATTCAGGCAAAGCAGCTAACTTCAGCTTGCTCTGCCGAAGCAAACCTGTTTTGGACATCTCAACCGGTAAAATTGGTTCCTGAGTTTAAATCCAACTTGAAAATTTAAAGCAGCACCATCTGAGTCATTGGGGTCTATCAAGACACACTTTATATGCCCCTTGGTTCAGATTCAGAGACAGAAGCATGTAGTCTCAATTCCTTTCTGACAAAGAGCATTGAGTACTTCTGCAGAACATAAACTAGAAAACCAATTTCTGTAGCTCAGAAAGATGAGTATTTTTATGGCTCTCCATACTGGAAGGGAGAGATGCATTAAATCAATCATATGAATTAACGCGGCATCGTGGAGTAGTATCCTTCAGAAATCAGATCAGCCCCTAAAAGAAATCAAGTCACTGTTAAATGGTGGAGTATATGTTCTGTTAGTGAGTGACTTGACACTTGTGAGGGTTGAGGGACTGGTGGGAAAAATGCCTTCTCTCTTGGTTAAAACTTTACTGGGATTGGTATTCAGAACTCTTGGCAAGATTTATGCAGATCCTGCTTTGTACTTGCAAATTACTTTCACAATAATTTCAATCGTTATTAATCAGCAGGCACTGTGTGAATGACAGATGCTATATAATCTCTACAAAACAGTCCTCAGGATCTGATATTCCATAGTCATTTTCCCTGTGCAAGGACCAACAAAGCCCAGCATCTTCACCGTCTTTCTGGGAGAGGTTGGAATGTTTTCCATTTTTTACGAGAGGAAATTGAGTCACAGTAAGAATAAATGCCTCTCTGGGAGCCAGGATGACACTTGACCTCAGTTTCTCTCTCAGAAGTAAAGGACCCCGGCAAGTGTTCACAAGGAAATGCATTTCCTTCCTGGAGACAGCAATTTTACTTTGAGGATAAAAGTTAGTAAGATGCCTTTCTCATAAAAATCTTATTGAGGCTCTCAGAATATAAACTTTGGATATTCTCATGTTCAGAGACCCTGTTTTTAAGGGACCCTGTGTGGTTTGCTCTTTGGTGGCCAAGAGCATCCACCTTGGGGCCCACGAGGCCCAAGGTTGAATCCTAGCTCTGCTACTCAGTTTGTGACCAGATGCTAGCTGGGAGAGGTGGGTGTCCCTCTGAGTCCTGAGTTTCTGTTTGCATGGCCTGGGCTCAGATGCTCACTTAGGGCAGAGCACAGGTCAGATGGGCTGTGGGTTACATCTGCAACCTGGGCTCTGGTTATTCCCACCCCTTTCTTTCTCACCCATCCTGGACAGAATCTGTGGTTAAGAACCACTGTATGGATACATAGAATGAATCTTTGTCAAATATAATATTTAGTAGTTGTATGATTAAATTTAAAGGCATCTCTGGCAAAATCCCAAATAGTCTTACTGATAGCCTTTCCAGTTGTGTGTAGGAAGTGATTGTGTTTCTGACAGGTTTTGAGATGAGAAATACCACACACAAAAGAAAACCCAAACCATTAGGGTATTTGACTGATAAAATATCTTTTACTGTACGGATCGTGAAGAGATAATTCAATACAGATGGTTAATGAAGATATTTTTACTTCATTGATAATTTCAAGAAATACAAATTCAAAGAACAACAAAATCAAACTTTCACCTGTTACTTTTGTAGATTGAAAAAGAAAATTGACTACTGGTGAGGATGCAGAAAGATGGACAATCCCGTTCGTGGTTGGCCAGAAATTTGATACAATTTTTATTATACGTAGACAAATAACTTCCTAGTACCAAATTTTCTGCCAGTTATTAATACTGAGTGTTATTAACACTGGGAAGTTATTTGTCAGTATATAACAAAAAGCCTTTAAAATGTTTATATCTTTCAACAGAGTCATCTATTTTAAAGAAATAATGATTTTGTAAAGGAAGCAAAAAGTTATACTCAAAGATATCCATTGCACTGCTACAATTTTTAATGGGGAGAATTGGAAACAAGCTCAGAACAATAAAAGGGTGGGTGGTTAAATATGCTACTTAGAATGAAATATTATGCTGGCATTAAAATGAGATTTTAGTAATAATCTATGGTCATAGCTACCATTTATGAAGAGTTTACTATATGCCAGGCCCCAAGCTAAGCACTTCGAATATATATTATTTTATTTAAATCTTATTACAACAGATTAGTAACCTCCCAACTTCCAACAATTTTATCACCTCATTTAAACTCATTTGACAAATTAGAAAATGGAGAAAAAAGTGTTAACATGAGCGAATTCTCTTGATATTCCTTTAAGCAAAAAAAAAAAAAGAAAGTATACAAAGTTGTATGCACAGTAGTCCCCTCTTATCTGCAGGGGATGCCTTCCAAGACCCCCCACCGGATGCCTGAAACCTCAAATAGTACTGAATCCTATATATTCTCTGTTTTTTCAAACTGATAACCAAAACAACTACTAAATGATATACATTGTGGATACTCTGGACAAAAGGATATTTCACATTTCAGGAGGACCTAGTGGGACAGCGTGGGAGTTCATCAAGCACCTTAGAATATTGCACGATTTTAAACTTATGAATTGTTTATTTCTAGAATTTTTCATTTACTATTTTCAGCCTGCAGTTGACTGCGAATAACTAAAACCTTAGAAAGTGAAAGTGCAGGTGAGAAGGGACTGCCGTAGTTTTAGCTCAACTATAGAAGTACAATAAACCCACTCATAATCTTATAAGTAGGAATAAAACTCCAAACTGCATAAAGTGTAGGTTTGTATTATTACCAAGTTCCTGAAGTATCAGTGGGGGCTGGAAGGTGGAGGACAGCTCCATCGCTAGTCATTCAAATGCATTATTCTGGATACATGAAGTTTAGTGAGAAATTTACCAAGATGTTGAGTGATTTTTCTCTGTATTGTAGCATTACGGGTAATTTATGCTTTTCTGGCTTTTCCACATTTTCTACAATTAGCATGTAGACGTATTGCATTAAAAATTCTTTGAAAAGTTTAGAAAACTTAAAGCAATTTGTTTTACTAATTTTTTAAAATAAGAGGGCAATGGCGTCTCTATTCTTTACAGTCCTTTTAGATCTGACAGCTCAGTAATTTAGACAGGAGAGGGAAAAGGCAAAGCCCAGTGGTCAGAGGGAAATGGGAGGCGTGTCCCCTCCCAGCTACAGTGAGGGGGCCACGTGACGCCTGTGGCAGCATCTGTGGTCACATATGTTACAAGTGAAAAAATATCACAATGAGGTTGGTAAAGCCTTGGGCATTACCCAACCTCATGTAGCTACCAAAATGCTTATTAAAAAACTATTTACAAAAGAAAGACACTATTAAGGGGTAAAACCAGTTTTCTGTATTCTCTAAGAATAGAGATGCTCCCCCAAGTCAGCATGAGAGGCTAATTAG
Organism: Pongo abelii; assembly: GCF_028885655.2. Lineage (NCBI taxonomy): Eukaryota > Metazoa > Chordata > Mammalia > Primates > Hominidae > Pongo > Pongo abelii. Next base: position 137,913,711 of record NC_085928.1, on the reverse strand, counting down.
GGAACAGCACTCTTTGACAAGAAACAAGAAGCAGGCTGGTCTCCTTCTGCCGTTTGCAGGATCTTTGAAAACTGAACTGAAGTTAACTTTGAGGCCGGCCCAGCATTTGTTAAATCTGAGCTTCTGAAGCTGCCGCAGGTGCAAGGTGTGCTCCCAGCTCCTGCAGCAACCCAAGTAACCGGGGAAAGTGCCGGAGGTGGCAAGCAGAAGCAGGGAGAGGGGCGATCCCCCTGCAGGATGGGATGCCAGGCCCAGGGTTGGGCCTTACAGGAAGTGCCCAGCTTTTGTTGAGGTGGCTGTGCCAAGCAGCAGAGGGCCCGCCCTTGTTTGTTGGGGTTTTCCTACTGGGTTCTGTGATGAGGTGGCTTAAAAGCAGAAGACTCAGAGAACCCTAAATGCTGGCTCAGGCCTGAAGGCTGAAGTTAGGTGCATTTAGAGAAATCGTTCATGTATGCAGGGGGCAGCTGGAGCAGCTGGGAGAGAGAAATGCCAAGTATTAGGTTCCAGATGGGCTCCTAGCAACATAATGCTAATTTTCCAGAGTGCTTTCACCTTTCTTCAGAGCCACTCATTCATTCCTTCAACTGATGTTTATTCAGTATTGTTATAGGCACTGGAGAAGCCAAGATAAATAAGACACCTTTGCTGCCCATCCAGGTAGGAGACACAGAACCAACAAACACATTTCAGTGTGGTGAGTGCTGTGGTAGGCCCAAGACCAGGGCACTGTGGGCACTCCCTGGAGAAGAACCTCACTGAAGCCAGGGGTTCAAGGAAGTGATAATATCTGAGCTATGTCTGACTTTGGTGCGTCTCAGATTGTAATGGATGCAAAAAGCACTTGGGGATCGTGTTAAAATGCAGGTTCTGATTCAGCAATGTTGTGTGGAGCCTGAGATTCTGCGTTTTTATCAAGCTCTCAAGTAATGCCAATGCCAATTCTGCTGGTCCAAAGTCCACACTTCAAGTAGCAAAGTCCTAAGTGATGTCTAAGAAGGAGTCAGCCAGGTGGAGAAGTGGGAAAGGATATTCCTAAGAGAAGGCACATCCCACGCACTCCACTTAGGGAGCAGGAAGTGTTGCCCCTTGAGGGAAGTTGGGGTTTTGCTGGGTAGGCTTGAAATTGCCCTGGGTTGGCCTCTTTATTCTATTAGGGGTTTAATTCATTTAAAGTTTGAATCATTCATTCAAGTCTTTAAGGCTCAGCCCTAAACCTGATATTCTGAGAAATATATTCCTAACACTCACCTGACATGTGTCCTTAATGGTGCCTAATGGTCTTTTTTCCTTAGTGATCTTTCCCTCTCATGTAGATGATAAGATCCTCAGAGCAAACCCAGTGGTGGTGATCAGCCAATATGATTGAGTTCTTAGGGTCCTAGGCTATAGCTGTACAAGGGAACCCATTGCCTGTTCACACCATAGCTAGCACAGTGCCTGATACACATGAGAAGCTAGTGCTCATTACATACTGAGTTTAAAATGAATGGATGAATTAATATAAATACCTCAGGTGAGGTTCAGTAAGAAAATAGTAGAGTGATTAAGAGTACAAGCACTGGAGTTACAATGCCTGGGTGCAAATCCTGGCTCTGCAAGTGCTAGCTTCATTAACCTGGGCACATCCTATAACCCCTTTGTGCCTCAATTCCTCATCTATAAAATGGGATTGATAGTAATAGCTGCCTCAAAGGATTGTTGAATGCAATAAATAGCATAATACATATTGATTGCTTCCAAGAATTATAAACATTCAATAATTGTTATCTGTTATTTTTGTTAAGGGCTGAGGTTGACATTAGGCAACCTGTCCACATATTAACCGCTATACCGTGGTGAGGATGGGAATGTTTGTCTGAGGTAGGGATTATGGGTGAACTGATGAATCTTTGCTATGCCTGCCCTTCATTAACACACATTATGGCCGGTAATTGTACTATTTTTCATAAAATACTTATTTGAAGCTAAAATAGGAAATCACATACATAAAGATAAAAATAGAGGTCTTGGCAAGATTCGTCAAATGGGACCCTCAAGTATGAGCTGGTTTCATGAGACCACCTCTAGTTATTAGAGAGTGCTGTGTGGGAGAATTTTATTCTGTCTCCCTGTGTAATCACCTGAGCTGGGCTTTTGGAATTCTAGATGAGGTAATAAAAATAGGAATGTTTGTCAACAGGCAGCCAGTAGATATACACCTAGCTGAAACTGTATGTCGTATGGGTGAGAAGGCCATGGAAACTTGTGACTTCACAGCTCAATACTTTTGTGGATTATTTACAGTTCAGAGTGGCTATTGAAAAGCTCTGGGGCTGATACTGTCTTATCTTCTTTTCTTTTTTTATTCGTAAATACTTAGACCTGCACTGTCCAGTACAATTGTCACTAGCAACATGTGGCTATTTAAATTAATGAAAATTAAATAAAATTAAAAATTCAGTTGCGCTAGACACAATTCAAGTGCCCAATGGCCACATGTGGCCAGGTGTCACTAAACTGGACAGCACAGGTAGAAATATAGGACATTCCATTGGACATTACTGACAGAGTGTGAGTCGTAGACTTTAAGAGTTGCAGATTGTAATTGAGTTACCCAGAGATGGCAAAATCCCAGAACTCATGCAATAAGGATGTTGCAGAATCAAATACAAAAATTAGGAAATGTAAAGGGCAAGTTTGTGTTACCTTTAGACAATAAAGTTTGACTCTACAGAGTTTTTGTTCAATAGCTATTAAATAACCAGGCACTTACTCTATGTAAACTAAACAAAGGGCTCTGGGGAAGAAAGCAAAGTCTGTCAGAGGCAATCACTGGCCCTAAACTGCTTGCTGGTGAGTTGGATAGACACTAAGTGCGTAGAACATAGTGCAAGGAGGTATGTGAGGAAAAGCTGATGAAATACTGAGACTGGAGTGAGTTCAATACAGGAGGCAATGCCTGACTTCGACATGACAGGAGGCGCAAGTGGGACTGAGTCAAGGAGACAGTAATGGGTATAGCATGCTGGGGAAACAAAGAATAGGTGACTCCAGATGAATTAAAAATATTAATATAACTTGAATGTCAATCTAAGATGATTAGACATCATCCTACACGTGGTGGGAGCCATAGAAGGATTGGGAGCACAGGAGTGCCATCATGCAGGTAGTGTTTCGCCAAGGTGAGTCTGGCAGGGCTAAAGAGCTGGACTGGAAGAATCAGCCATCTTTGCTGGGATACCAGCCCAGAGGTTGTAGAAAAAATCCAGGCAAGAGGTGAGAAACACCTGACCAAGGTCAATGGAAGGGAAAATGAAAAGGGAAGCAATAAAAAGGAAAATTCAAAAGGTTTTGACTGATTGGAAAGACAACCGGCAGAAATGTAGCCAAAATGGCTTACCTATTTTGGATGTTTGGGGTTCAAGAAATACCTGTTGGTTTGGAACTTGACAGGTTGCTCCTAAATGCAATTTCACTGAGTCCTATTATACCTTCTTAGACTGCCATCTAATGTTGTTGTGTGCATTTGGTGTCTACCTAACTCCAGAGTAAGCAATTTGGGGCCAGTGATTATGTTGGCCAGGCTTTGCTTTCTGCCCCAGAGCTTGTAGTTTAGTGCCATGCGTGGAAAAAGTGCCCAGTTATTGAACAGCTTTTCTACAATTAACTATAGTCAAGCCCTATTGTCTAAACTTATCCTTTAAATATACTGAGGTAAAGGGAAGGAATTACTCGTTTTAGAATAAAAATTCTGATAAAATGTTCCATTATTTTGGTAAATAGAGATGAATGTCTACGAAATGTCAGTTTTCTGAAAAATGGGGGTAAAAATACCTACCTCGTAGAGTGCTGAGGATTACATGAGATGCACGCAAACTAGCACGTGGTGAGCCATCAGTAAATGCTGGTTGATTCTAATCTAATGAACTGAATTCTGCACAGGATCGAAAGATCCACATATAATTTCATACCTATTATCTCCCTACTTACTCATTTGTTGGATGCCATAAAATGAGGGACATTCTGGGGTTCTTCCAGATCACTCCAGGCAGAATTGTTAAACATCTTGTTTGCTCAGTGCTGCAGAAGCCAGGGAAGGGGCTCCAGAGATAACTGCTCACTCAGGTGTCTGGCTTTCCCCTCACTTCTTTCTGCTTTTGTTACTCTTTTGGAGTGGGACAGTGGTCAGTAGAGCACCACAGGATAAGAAACATAACAGTAATAAAGAAAACTTTCCAGGAGGAGAGGATGCAGTCTTTGTATGTGATGTGGCTGGTTTTCATAAGCATCAGAAAAACAGGGTCATTGCCCTCAAGTTCAATGTCAACTTCTGCCAGAACCTACCCCAGGTTGGGCCATGGCACTGTGAGAAGGGCCACAGCTTCTTCCCTGCGTGCCTTCCAACTAGTTCTCCTTTACCTTATATATTGAGGTCAGACAAAGCTATTTCATAGACTATCTTCAGCTTGTCGAGAACTCTCAGGGGCCCCCTTTTGCCTAAACAGGAGGTCTGTGCTCCACTGCTTTGTTTCTCTCCAAAAACCTCATTGACCATGTAGACTCAGCCTTACTTTCTCATTTTCCAAGTCCATCCCTATCTTCAATAAGGAAGAAGTGCACTATTTCATGTACTGAAAGATCCAATACCCACTTCCCTTCCGGCTTTGGCCACAGCCCTCACCCCGGATGACTTCTCTTTTGCTTTCTGCTTTGCTGCATTTCACTTATCCTTCTATAGAGCCAAGACCCACTTCTTTCAAGATGCCTTTCAAAATTATTCCAGCCGGTAAGCTTGTCACTTTTTTCTGGATTCCTACTGCACTTGTTTACAGTGACAACAATTTACTACTATCCAATTGTCTCTTATTTCTTACTGCTGATTTTCCAACTAGATTGAAGTCAGGGTTTATGTCTCGCCCTTCAAATCACTTTATCAAAATTGAAGGTGAGGGCTCTGTGGCATTTAAAAAAATCTTAATTCTCTTTCAGGGTTTTCAAAGCGACCTCTCAGAGACTTGGCCACGGGGCAGAGGCTTCGTCTTTTCTCTACTTCCCCCACCTATTCCCAATCTTGGCTTCTCTCAAGTCCTGATTTTAGACGCTTTACATATTAAGTAAACTTTTGTCTGAAGAAAGGCTTCCTTAGCTAAAGCTTAAGAACTACACAGGTCCCAGCCATTGGAAACTTGGGAGTTGGCTGACTAGTTATGGTGGTGAGGAGTATTCTAGATTGACCCATTCTGCTTCATGTGTATCTAAAAGCTGAATTACTTCAGGGAAGTAAAGTAGAGAATGGGGCTCAGCCCTTGGGAGATGTAGCCCCACACATAGAAAAAGTACTTTGTTGCTTGTAGTAAACTTGGAAAGCACAGAAAAGTATAAAGAAAATAAAAATAATCTCAAATCCTGCTACCCAAAAGGAACGCTTAATCTTGGTGTACTTTTTGGTTTTTCAGTCACTCACATTCACATCAATATAATTTGTCCCAGTTGAGATTATCCCACATATTGAATTTGGTGTCCTCCTCTTTTCACATACAATTATACCACGATCACTAAAATTCCTCTTACATGTATTTGTGATGGCTCATTGTTACAGATTGGTTCCCCAGGAGGCAGACTCTGAGATGCAGACTGGCATGGGGGATGCTTATGAGGGACCACCCTTGAAATCAACATCTGCTAAAAGGAAGAGAGGAAGCAGGGTTAGACGGAGGGAGAGGCTGAGCTGTGATGTAGGCCTTACCCAACCCCATGGGGGACCTCTGGAATTGGGATGGCCCTCTCAGCTGTCCTAGATTGGGGCAAAGGGGCCAGACCTTTATACATCTAGATGGACTTCTTATTGGTTTCAGGCTGCCCCAGAAGAACACATGCTCTTGGGTGAGGCAGTCTCCAAAGAGAGTTCACAGCTGATGTCCATTTGAGGCAGCAGTCCCATCATCTGGGAGAATAGTACCATCATCTGGATGAATAGTCCCTTCATTCCTGAAGGGGGATCAGAGCAGCAGGTCACAGCCTCCACCACACTCATAACACTACCCATAACATAACACTCATAACATAACACTCATAATGCTATGCACTGTAGTGCATAGTGTAGTTTACTGGGCTTTCAATAATGGCTGAAATTGAGGACTTACTATACAGCAGCGTGGTGCTGGGTGATCTCACTTAGACCCCAGAACTGCCCAATGAGATGATTGCTAATGCTATCTCCTTTTACTGATGTGGAAATAAGACTAGACACTAAGTGGGTCCCACAGCTGATAAGTGCGGGAAGCCAGGACTCGAACCCTAAGCCCTAGCTGTATTTGTTTCAGTAAGTACCTAAAAGAATGTTTCTAGGTAAGAATTTCAGTTTCTATGCAAAAACATTACTGCATATTAAATGAAAAGATGAATACTGTACTGCATTTTCCTTTCATCTTCAGAACAGACTAGAAAGATGATTTTCAGAATGGTAAAAATAATCATTGCTAGTCCAAGGTGAATTAGAAAACTTAAATAACTACATAAGGGCATACTTTCAAAAGTTGTGAATAAATGACAATAGGAACTGCAAGGGTTTACTTATAACACCTTTGATTCAAACTGATACATTCAAAACACAAAGCAGCAACTGCATGTCAATGTGAAACCTCAAGCTCAACCTGCCCTTTTTTTTTCCACCTTGCATGTAAATTATTATTTCTACTACATGTGAGCAGGAAGGGTAATGCTAGGGCTTCTATGTGGCTGTCCAAGAGCCATTTATGCGCATTGCAATTAGTGTCATTTTTGAAAAGCTATTTCAATTAAGGGCTGATAAAAATTACCATTTTATTCTTCATATTATTATAGAATTTAGGATTTTGGGGGTTAAGTTTACTTCCCATTCTTATCTTCATACCACCATTTTATTAATTTTTTTCAACAAGACTACCTAGATTTTTTATATTTTTTAAAGAAAATCTTCCAAAATAGAGGTTTTACCAATTTTTTGCATTGCTCTATTTGCCATACTATAATCTACACGTGCTCCTGATGAGTCAAGATCAATACTCTTTCAGTGTGATTGCATTTGTTTATTTATTTATCCCACTTATGCATCAGCACAAAAATTAAAATTCAGGGTCAGTTATTGCTGGGGAGTGTTCTCCTCAATGTAATTTGGTTGCTAGGAAACCTGTGGGCGGGCGTTAGCAAGAGGAAGAGAAAGCTCCTCCGCCAGCAATTCAATAGCAGTATTGGCTTTCATTTCAAACGTGCTAAATAATAGGGCCCTGCAATTTGCCTCCGTTAGCCCAAGTTGCTTACTTTTCTTCTTGAATGGAAAATTAATCTGGTTTAGTGCCGGGTAACATTTGCAACCATACTTCCTCTGCCAGGCATTAAAAAAAGAAGTTTCCCACTTTGGGAAATAAGAAAGTTCTGTGTTTTTCTTCATGTTTTTTTTCCCTTTCTTTTCCTTTTCTCTCTCTCTCTCTTTCTCTCTCTTTGTTAAGAAAATGCATCATGTTAACAGCCTTTAAGCCCAAGATCAAGCCAAGAGGGAGCAGAGCTTAGGAGAAAGAGATCAGGACAGCCCTTTATTTCTGGGGTGTAGGTAGGTTGGGTATAAAGAGTCCTGCTAGGGTCTGAGGAGGAGATAAGAGAATTGACCTAGGCATACAGAGTGCTTGGGGAACTTGGCCAGAGGTAAAAGGAGACCACATTTCTATGTCAGCTCAGGTCCAGCATATCCTCTACTTGACCCCAGTCCACACATAAAGCAGAACATAACAGCTTGCACAGAGTAGGTGCTCAAGAAACATGTGTTGGCAACACACAAATCCTAATGTAATGAGCCTGGATACAGGAAGTTCTATCAGAACAGCTACAGTCAGTCATAGCGTTGTTGGGGAGCATGTTTTAGGCCTTATGTAATTTCCTGTCTCGGGATGAAAAAAAAATGGACTAACAGCCAAGGCTGGCAAGCTGTTCCTGGCTGAATGGGAACCAGGCTCCAGTTCTGCATCACCAAAAACCCTCCTATGCTTTCCCCCTTTTGAGTAAATTAATTTTTATCTGCCTGCTCTGAGTTTGTAAGAGCTATTAAGAATGGGTCAGTGCTACCTTCAGAACAGATTTAACAGGATCCCTATGCCTTTGCAAGATTTCTAAAACCTGGTCCAGGCTAGGGATACAAAGACACTATCTTGAGGTTCTTTGGAAACATGTCTTCTCTCCTTTCTTCCTTCCTGTTGATGTAGGTAATTGTCTTAGGGCTGGCTTGATCCAGCCTGTTAACTAGGCTTCCTCCTGGGATACTCCTTTTCCATTCTACCCACTGTGTCCTCACAACCTTCTTCCGTCCATATGAGGTCATTCGTAGAATCTTCTCCAATTGTTTGTCTTTTCTGTTGATACTACGTGCATCCATTGCTGTTTCATAGGATCATATCAGCTCTTTTCAAAACCACAGACAGCAGAACTCCCAGGTCAGTGTGCCTTAAAACGGAAGCCAAGCCATCTTGGTGGTCTTCAGAGATTTTCTCCAGGGGCTGGGAGCTCTCAAAATTTGAGTCACTATGCCCTTGTAGTTTTTCACTTGAGCAGCTCACCCTCTATAGTGCTTGTATCATTGAATTTTTGAACTCAAGCTTGTGGTTTACACTGATCTTACAATGGGCAGTTAGAGGGGAGAGGCACATATAGGAGAAAGAGAGAAGAAGAAATCAGAGTTAGATTTTTAGAAGTTAGGCATGCAAGGAAAGAGAACAAATGGAACCACCAGCAGAAGAATAAACAGGAACCAAGACGGAAGAAGCCAATTAGGTTCACCATAAGGACTTAGTGATCTTAGAGCAAAAACCATGCCTTCAGATGATTAAAGAGAAATAGATGGCAGAATAAGAGAATCAGGAATGCTGAGAAGAGTTGAAGGCGCAGAGCACGGGGATTTGGATAGGTCTTTTGGGGAGAAGGGAGTGCATATTATAATTAGCAGGCATTGGCCGGGGTAAGACAGATCATAGGAACTGGAATCCCTTATCCTCTCATCCTTTCTCCCACTTCTGACATTTTCCACTCTTTTTTCTTCTCTTTGGGGTATCTTACATTTCTTTTCTCTTCCCTGAATGAATCAATTAATCAATCTTCCTCCCTTCTCTCTTGCCTTAAAAGTGTTTTTGTGACCTGTAGGTCTTAACCTATTAACAGGTGATGAAATCAGTTTTGAAGCATTTTCAAAACATTGAAATAGAATACAATAGTAGGCTGGGTGCAGTGGCTCCCGCCTGTAATCCCAGCACTTTGGAAGGCTGAGGTGGGCGGATCACCTGAGGTCAGGAGTTCAAGACCAGCCTGGCCACCATGGTAAAACCCTGTCTCTATTAAAATACAAACATTAGCCGGGTGTGGTGGTGTGCACCTGTAATCCCAGCTACTTGGGAGGCTGAGGCAGGAGAATCACTTGAACCCAGGAGGTAGAAGTTGCAGTGAGTCAAGATGGCACCACTGCACTCCAGCCTGGGCGGCAGAATGAAACTCTGTCTCAAGAAAAAAAAAGAAAGAAATAGAAAAGAATATAAAGAATAAAAGACAATAAAATAGAAAATATTTGTGTGCAACTTAGGGTCAGGGCAAATTTGTTTCAGTTATGTGTGCGTAAAATTATTTCAATCAGTCAAGAAAAGTTTGAAGGCAACTAGGATATAATTTACAACTGAGGAAATTTCTTTATTATTTGGTATAATTAGTAATGTTTTTCGATGAGAACTTTTAAGAGGGTCATGTTGATAAAGTTTTAATATTTCTTTCGCTCAACTTCTGTCCCAAACAAAAATATCTTGAATTTTTAAATTACTCTTCCCTGAATTTTTTTTCTTGTATATTAGCACCCCTGGAAAGAGAATATGTTTTGCAGCTTAAAAACATCCTAATACTCAGAATTTATACAGAATATGGACTTCAGTTAAACCCGTAGGCAATCTCCATTTTCTGGATACAAATTAACTGCAATGGGTAGGTTGTTGGCTCAGAGAAGGTGAGTTTTATTAACACTCTTGGATGCAGTTATGGCAGGCAACAGAATGTTGAGACATGCAATCAGTTAATTTTTTGTAAAATATGGCAGGCATGGCCTGGAACTAGGAGGGATAAGTGGAGAGTAACCAACCCTACCTTCAAGAAATTTTCCTCCTTGACCACAAGTTTATATTTTATTTCTGGTTTACTTGATATGTTCCTTTTCACTAAACATTTTAATAACATACACCTGTATAGTAATTTCGCCATCATTTTAAATTTTTTCTGTTTTGTAAATTATAAAAGTTATATATATTTGTTGAATCAAAGTCAAACAATACAGACATGTAAAGGAAAAGCTCAAAAAAATCCTCTTCTCACTACATCACCACTCCCCCACCACACACACATACATAGCCCCGTTTCATGCCTCACTTCAATAACCTTTTGGCCTGTATCCCTCTAGATATAGACAAACGCTATGAACGTTTTAATGTGCACACAAGTCACCTGGAATCTCGTTAAATACAGCTTCTAACTCAGCAGATCTGGGGTGAGCCCTGACACCCCATATTTCTAACAAGCTCTCAGGTGATGCTGATGCTACTTGTCCAGGGATCACGCTTTGAGTAATGAGGGGCTAGACTGTTGCACTGTCCTGTACAGTATCTAATCACCACATATGACTATTTAAATTTAAATTTCAGTTACTTAAAAAGGAGAGAAAGTATTCTTTTACAAGCTACCTTTTCTTTTTTTTCTTCTTAAGTCATATATATTACCTTGTAATCTCCCCAAAATGATTTTTAAATTTTATTTTTGTTATGTGTTTACATACAGTATTTAACAAAAATATTGAGATTACACATAATTTTTGGTGCATATCTAATGAAATATTTATACTGAGAGAAGGATGATTATCTGCTTATCATTTATTCAATTATTCATTCATTCAACGACAGTTGTTGAGTATCTGCTATGATCATCTTGACAAAACACAGAACTTGACATCAAATTATTTTCAATCATAAATTGAGAGCTCAAAATTTGTAGCCTATCTCCATATCAGTAAAACTACCTACAAATTATCTTTTACCCATAACTGTCTATCCTCTGTTTAAGAAACTGACACATACATAGAATAAGATCCCATAGTCTCACAACGATAGATATGATTTAAACCCAAGTGATCTTAACTCGGTGAATTCCTACACCCTGATTTGTGCCCAGGCCAAAAAAAGTTCACTCACTTTAATCAGTTGCTTTTATAGAAGGAATATTCTTGTTGCTTTTGACTTATAGAGTAATGCAGGTTTTCTTTTTAGAAAGTGCTTAAGAATTATTAATCAACTTATTGAGGCACAATTTACTTACAACAAAATGCGCAGATTAAAGGTATATCATATGATGAGCTTTAACAAATGTATACCCTTGTGTATACTCTGCACTATCCTGATGTTGAATATTTCTGTCACCCAGTATAGTTCCATTCTGCCTCTTTGCACTCAAGCACAACTTCCACTCCTACTCCCCCTCCTCACCCTAGGCAACCGCTGTTCTGATTTCTATCATTATAGTTAAGTTTTGCAGGTTTTAGAACTTTTCATAAATGGAATCATATTATAGTGTATACTCTTTTTGGTCATTCAGCATAATGGTTCTGAGAGTCATCGTGTTGTTGTGGTGTTGGTACTTTGCTCCTTTTTATTACTGAGTAGTATTTCATTATATGAAGGTACCACAATTTGTTTATTACTCAACTGTGGTGAACATTTGGGTTGCTTCCAGTGTGAGGCTATTCTGGATAAAACTGCTATATACATCCATGTACATTACTTTTAGTAGATATAAGTTTTATATCATCTAGAAGTAGCTGAGTCATACAGTAGATAAACATCTACCTTTAGAAGAAGTTACCAAATTACTTTCCAAAGTGGTTGTACCACTTTACATACCCATTGGTAATGTACCAGCGTTCATTTCTCCACATCCTCGTCAACATTTGGTGTTGTCAGTCATTTTAATTTTTACCAATTCTAGTAAGTGTTAAATGGTTTCTCATTGTGGTTGCAATTTTCATTCCCTTGATAACCAATAATGTTGAGTGTCTTTTATTTTTGAACTCTTTAGCATTTGTGTAACTTATTTTTGAAATGGCTATTCCAGTCTTTTGCTCATTGGTTTGTTTCTTATTAATGGATTGTAAAAGTTCTTTTTATATTCTGGATACAAGGCCAGGGTGAGATATGTGTATTGCTAATGCTTTCTCTCAACAACTGGTTTATCATTGCATTTTCTTAATGGTGACTTTTGAGAAGCGGAAGCTTCTTAATTTTGATGGAATATAATTATCTATTTTTTCTTTTATGGCTAATACTTCTTACTTCTTAAGAAATCTTTGCCTACCCCAAATGGCAAAGATTTTTCCTAGAGTTCTTCTAGATGTTTTATAGTTTTAGCTTTTACATTTAGGACTATGATCCATTTTGAGTTAATTTTAGTGGATGGTGTGAGATAAGGGTTGAGATTCAGTTCCTTCCATATAGATATCTAGTTGTTCCAGCATCATTTGTTTAAAAGACTATCCTTATCCTTTTCCATTGAATTATATTGGCATTTTTGTCAAAAATCAATTGGTTGTATATGTGTGGCATGATAGGTATAGTTAAGCACTGGTATATTTAAGCACTAGTATATTTTTATATTTTTTTCAATCTTAAAATCTTGAATGTATTCAAGCCTGGGGTGATGACTGGAACTGACCTAGACGAGAACAGTCAAGCAGTGTGCATTGCAGGACATTTCCTACCAAGCTCCTCATTTTCTGATGCTCCTCTATGCTTCCACATTGAGATTCTACAACAGGCACATGCTCCCTGAGCCCAGCCTGAGAGCGACCTCTTAAAACTCCGTAGTCCCATCCCCTCACCCATCACCTCAGCCTATCCCTCCTTGAAGTCCTGAGAGTGCTACAGGAGAGGACCTCTCATGCTTTGAGGCAGAACCCAGCACACCAGTGGCAGTGGTCTGGATGGAGCCTTCCTCATGGACCTGAAGACTTCTCTCTGAACCACCAACTGGCCCTTTCTGTTGGGCCTAAGGGGACCACAGGGTGTAGGAGACAGTTGGGGTACATTTAAATCCTGCTCTATAGTAAGCCCTACTTGATGACGTTGTAAATCATGGTTCGTTGCTTCAGTTGCTTTATGTTTAAAATACTCACTAATTTCATTCAGCAAGGAAGAATGATCTAAAGAAAGAACCTGAAACTTGGAGTTTGAGCCCAAGACTTGGACTGGAGTTCCAGTTCTTTTACTTGCCTAGTGTGTACTCATCATAAATAATAGGAGTGCTGTTAATGACACACAGGATTGTTGTGAGCATCAAATAAGAGCACTCTGCAAATTGTGTATTCAAACGGTATTTTAAGCATCTTTCCTTCAGTAGCCACAAAAGTTTCTATATTCAAATCTGAGTCATTACTTAAATAGGCTTTGTTGAAATAAAGTGCATAATGACTTTGAGTGGATCCACTCTCTTTAAAAACTCATCAGCGAACATTTGCTTCCTGAGTGATTCCTCTGTAACTTTGAAGTACATGAGAAATGATTCTACAGAGGATAACCGCTGCAAGCCTAGGTCATAGTCAACTTGTCATTTGTTAAGGATTAATACTTTTGCTGAAAAATTATCAAAAATATTGGCAAGACCATGGGCTGGACATAGAGTACTTTCTTTATGGCATATAAACAAAAACAAAACCTTTCCCCAAAAGGCCACATAATACCTTACTTCATGTATTATGAAATATGTATCATTATATTTTCCCCTGATATTAATTAATTTCAATAAATATTTTGTTGGTAAACATTTTTCCCTAACTATAATAGTGATGCAAACTCATTTTAGAAAACTAGGAAACTATAGACATGTATAAAGTTGAAACTGAAAATTGCCTAGGATCTTCGCACTGAGAAGTAACCATTATTAACATTTTAATGAGTATTTTTGTAGCCATTTATACTCATATATATATGCATTTTTAGAAAATTCATAAAGTATTTTTGATATAGTTTTGCACATTGCTTTTTTATTATATGCAGATTTCAATGTCAATGAATATGTTCAGAAAAATAATTTTGAAAGCTGCCTAATATTTTATCTATACTTAGAATTTCTAAAAATTATTTAAATATTGTTTTTTCTAATTAATATTAAATTAAATTTATCAAAATTAAATTTTATCTACTTAAATTTGTAACTGTTGAATTTCAGTTGCTGAAAGAATTCTGTTTACAGTCAGAAAAATAAAATATGTCCACTCAAATACACACACTAATTTTAAAGGTAGATCATGCATTTTTAGCAGGGACAATATCAACTAAAAGGAAGTAAAAAATTGGTTTTGAGTAAAAAGATCTTTCTTTTTTTCATGGATAAAGTATAGATACACTGTACATAGAGTATAAAAACAGATATGCAATATATCAGTAGTATTAAAATTTCATGGAGGAGAGAGATGATTAGGAAAAAAAAGTCTAAAAAGATTTTTTAGGAGGTGATAATGAAAGATAGATTGAGAAACACTGAGATAATCTTGTAGAATTAAAATCCTGCAGGGCAATGCAACTGCTTTAAACTTATGCTCATTTCAGTGAAATAAGTTTCCTCTCTAACATACAGAATCTTCTGATGTTCTATCTGGTATCAGGTGGTCATTTCTTTTTGAGTACAGGATGCAGAGCAAAGAAAATATTCAAGTTAAATTAAGGTTGAAATTTCACATGTTGTAATTCCATTTAAATAATAGCACTACATTCTAACACTATTCATTGTCAAATGGAAAACTCATTTTCTTACCTTAAAAACCCAGAATCAATCATTTGTCTCTTAAAAGAAAGTATTGTGGTTATGTTCTTTGTATTTTAATTTGACAAACTTCAGTGGTTTTCCAAGAGTATCAATTGTAGTTTTATATGCAAATCTAATAATTGAAAAGACACAATCACCACAAGAACAAAAATGACAGCAAAATGCACTGACTTAGGTTGTCTTTTAATAACAGCTTTATTGAGACATAAGTCACATCTATAAAATTCCCCCTTTTAGAATGAACTGTTCAGTGGTTTTTAGTATATTTACATAGTTGTATAATCATCAGCACTATCTAATTTCAGAACCTTTTCATAACCCTAAAAAGCAAGCCCACACCTATTAGCAGTCACTCCCCATTTCCCTTTCCCAACAGCCCTTGAAACCATTAATCTACTTCCTATCTCTATCAATGTTTCTATTCTGGACCATTCATAGATTTGGAATCATACAATACATGACCCTTTGTGACTGGCTTCTTTCACTCAGCATAATGTTTTCAAAGTTCATCCACGTTGTAGTATCCATCAGTACTTCATGCTTTTTTATGCTCTGAATAATACTCCACTGTATGGTTATACTACGTTTTGTTTATCCATTCCTTAGTTGGACATCTGGGCTGTTTCTACTTTTTGGCTGTTATAAATAATGCTGCCATGAACATCTATGTATTAAGTTTCGTGTGGACATATGTTTTCAACTTTCCAGATATGTACCTAGAAGTGAATTGTCAGGTCATATGATAATTATGTTTATTTTGAGAAACTATGAAACTGTTTTCCAAAGCAGCTGTAACATCTTACAATCCCAACAGCAATGCGTGAGGGTTCCGATTTCTTCACATCTTTATCAACATTTTTTATTGTCTTTTTAATTTTAATTATCTTTGTGGGGCTGAAGTGGTTTTAATTTGCATTTCCCCACTAAGCAATAACATTGAGTGTCTTTTGGCATTTCGTATGTCTTCTTTGGAAAAATGTCTATTCAAATCCTTTTCCCATTTTTAAATTGGGTAATTTGCCTTTTTATTGTTGAGTTATAAGAGTTTTTTATATATTCTGGATACAAGTCTCTTATAAGATATATGATTTGGAAATATTTTCTCTCATTCCTTGGATTATCTTTTTATTTTTCTGATGATGTCCTTTGAAACACAAAAGTTTTAAATTTTGATAATGTCCAATTTATCTATATTTTCTATTATCATTTGTGCTTTTGGTGTTTTACCTAAGGAAACATTATTTAATATCACAAAGACTTACTTCTGTTTTATTCTAATAATTTTATAGTTTTGCTTTTACATGTAGATCTTCGATCCATTTTAGGTGAAATTTTGTATATGGCGTAAATAAGGTGAGAGTCCAACGTCACTGTTTTTCATGTGGATATCCAATTATCGCAGTGCCTTTTGCTGAATAACTTAGGTTTTGAATCAAGATATAATAATGATCGATTAACAGGTTAAGATCCTTGTCTGAAACAGCCTTTCTTTTTTTCAATTCTATCACCCCTTTTCCTTCCTTTCCTTATGTGTAAAATGCCATTTATTGTAATAATATTTGGAAGTCCTATCTTTTACTGAAGACTATTATTACCAATGATGGGAAAGTGAAGTGTTCTGGCTGGTTTTTTCCTCATCTACAAAATTCAGGGCTTGGACCTAGATTTTTGAGCTCACTGAGACCCTGGTTAATATGAATTTAGCATACACCACATCCACATATTGTCACTTTAAAAATAATTAACATGTTATAAAATCCCATAGCATTAAAATTGCTATCAAGTAATATAATGTTTCTTCGAAAGGACTAAATTTAAACTTGGAAAAAAAATAGGATTCTGGTGATGGTGAGGGAGGGTTTTTAAGGGAGAGATAGTGAACCCTATCAGGTGCAACAGAGAATAATCTCCAATAAAGGAGCTCTGGATTTAGCAGCAAGGACATCATTGGTGACCTTTGAGAGAAATCTCAATAATTGGTGGGTGAAATGGGTAATTTTATGTGTCAACCTGGCTAGACTGTAGTTCCTGGTAGTGCCCACCTAATCTAATTGTTGCTCTGAAGGTATTTCGTAAACGCACAATCAGTTGACTTTAAGTAAAGGAAAAATTTTTCGATAATCTGGGTGGTCCTCATCCATTCTTAAGAGCAAAGCTGAGGTTTCTGTGAAGAAGAAGAAATCCAGGCTGTTGGCCTGCCCTACAGATTTCAAACTTGTCAGATTCCACAACTGCATAAGCCAATTCCTTGAAATCTCTCTCTTTGTATGCATATACATATATATGAATGTACATGCACACATAAATGCTATTATATAATAATATAATATACCTAATATATTATACAAACTTATAATTATGTATCATATATAATTATATATCATTATATATTCCATACATACATATATACACACACTGATTTTATATATCTATAAAATATATCTGATTTTATATATTTATCTATAGATATTATATCTATCTATAGATATTATATATCTATATCTATATCTATCTATCTATCGATATTATATATCTATATCTATATCTATCTATCTATCTATCTATCTATCTACCTACATATCATCGAGAGAGAGAGAGAGAGAAATGTTTGCCAGGAAAATAAAGGGGAAACCAGAGGGCAGCAAGTAAAGCATTTTGGGTATTTGGGATAGCGAAGGGGTTTCAACTAATTGAATCTAACAAGCAAAGTATTGTATTCAGACACTCCACAATAGAACCCCTTGGTTATATTTAATAAAGTTTTTTTTAAATAGAGCTAACTTTTTTTACATTTATCTCCCATCTTTTTTGTAAATATGCACTGAGTAGTTTAACTTTATGATTTCATGGTATAATTTTAGGATCTGGACTCCCATTAAAAGTTTCTCTCTTTCACTGAGTGCCAACTACTTGGATTGCACGCTTAGTGGCAAGAAATGATTGATCAGGCTCCATAACATTTTCCTTATAAATTCCCCCTTTTCACATGTTGGCAGACATCATTTAAAAAGTCACAAAAGAATCATCAGGGGGAAAATCATAAAAACAAAAACTAAAAATTGTAACTTGTATACTAGCCATGGAATCATGGCTATCATGGAATCATAATTAATCATGGAACAACCTAATTAGAAGTTCATTGGATAAAGTCAAGGAAATATGTGCTTTATAAAATGTAAGGAAGTACTGATAATGCCAGAGAAGTAAGGATTTCACTTTCTTATCTAAGTCCACAAAATGGTACAGTCTTCTAATTACACATTACAAGCGTAAATTTACATTCTAAAGTGCATGCTGTAAGGGAAAAAAAGAAAGGATTTGGCTCACTTTCATGCAGAGCTGGATACAGTAGTCTACAAACAAGCTGGCATATGTTGACATAATTTGATTAAATACTATCTAGCTATAATTTAAGTCCTGTTACACTCTATTGATTGCATCCTAGGACTATGTTAGCTTTGAAAAACTTCAGCTTTGTCAATGAGCGTCAGGTTTACTGGGCTACTAAAAAAAATGTAGTTAATAAACCAGTGAAACTGCCTTGAGTATGGTGATGGAGTTTTGCTCCAGAAGAACTCCATGAAGATATTATATAAGCATGAAATCTGAATTTTCTTGAGTCTAGTGACTTTCAATCTTTTTGATGTCTTAGATATTATTGTGTCATGCTTGGTTCTGAGCATGAGAGTAGAGTATTTGTCAGGGAAGACTATGGTAATAATGTGTATATAGATCTTCAACTGATTCTAAAATTTGAAGAAAGCCTCCATTAATTTGCTGAGATTATATGTTAACAGATATCATTCATAGTAATCTGGGGTCTTTACTTTTCTAGAAAATTTTACTTTTACATTAAATTTTACATTAAACATCATATAAATCACTGAGTGGTGTGTACTATCATTAGCTAAGAGGTTACTGGTTAGTTAGGTTATATTGTTAAGTGCATTCTTCTTAATAATTTTCAGTGTTTATCCTTTGGGAGGACAGAAAAACAAACTGCATATGATAGAAGCCCTTTAGAAAGGCTGACTTGTGTTGTCATAGTTAGATAAAATGGATTTTAACAGACAAATCTGTTAAAGTAATAGATTACTGAAAAGTAATATATTAGTATCAAAGCTTTTCTATGAGTAGCTGTATAGAGACTTGCTGCTTGATATCTTTTAATCGTGACAGTTGCTATAAATAATATGAACTAAACCACAAATTACATTGAAATATAATTTGTTAATTTCTCATGAGAGAACGTGGAGATTATAAAGTTCTTGATAGAAAGGACTCTACTTTATTGTCACCGGTAGCATAGGAACTGGTATATAATAGGCATTAAACATTTTTTATGAATAAATTAATAAATCAATTAATTAACTGAGTCATTGACAGAGGAATATTTATTCTGATCCAGCATTGGCCCTAATAATTAGTTTTTAATAAGGTGATGGGTTGATATAAACTCTGACCTTCAACTATGAAACTGTATGCACTCTTAGCTCAGAGGCCAGATTAAAATTCAATCTGATGAAAACTAGAGACCTGTTATGAGGTAGTGAGAACTCATCTGTAGATATATTTGAGAGTTGACTGATTAAAGGGAATAAAATTTCAATAGCCTAATCCAGTCATCCTCCTACTGCAAAATAGAGGGGATTTAATAACTGTGTGTTCGGTGTTCTCTTGATAAAGATCAGATACCCATTGTTTGACAGACTGAATATTATGCTCATTTGGTCAACCCACTCTTTTCCTAATTTTGCAGGGGGTACATATTATTATGAATGCATTCTGGCTTATTCTTGATATATACTACTTTCATCAGTCTGCCAATATTCCTCTCTCCTCAATTCAAGCCCCAGAAATGGGCAGTTCACGGTAGGTTTTATTAGATTTTACAAGAGATGTTAAACACTTAGAGAGCAAGCTTTCCAGCTTTCCATTTGGCATCCTTATTTAGGCAAATTATTATATGCAGTTGCCTAATTGTTAGTCACAGCAGGCCTAAAATTACAAAACCTGCTTGAGATATGTTTGTCTAGAAGCTGTTCAATTTCAATCGTCAGCCTCCAACAGTAATGTTGGCAGAATAATCATGATGCATTTCTAGTATACTAAAACTAATCTGTAGTAAAATTAATCTACTTATTTTATTTGGTCCTTTCACTCAACAAGTACAAATGGCACACATGCATGGCTAAGTCCAAAAGGAGATACAAAGTATGAGAAACAGTTCCTGCCTTTCAGGAATTAAATTCTAATTGGTCGATTTCTCTTACCTATTGAGAAGCTACGGTAGCCCCATTAATGAGAGTTTATTTTGGCAAAGACTACCAAAAGAAGTATAATTTAAGTCTTAGAATATAATTGTAAAGGGAGAATCAAGAATGAAGATATTTGCTATTTTTGCTAATTTGCATTGTTATGGAGGTCAAAACCAATGTAATAAGATAAGAAAAATTTTATATAATACAATTTAAAAAAACAGAAATAAACCTATATCTTTGAGTATGGATAGAAAACTATCTGAGAGAATAAACTAGGTGATTAAAAGTGGTTGTTTTAATAAGTGGGGCTGTGAAGTTAAAAGGAAGTTAACTTTTACTTGTTCTCTCCCTCCACTTCAGTGAAGTCTGAATTTTACGTTCTACCACAAATGTGTATAATTGATTGCTTTTTTTTTGAGATGGAGTCTCGCTCTATCGCCCAGGCTGGAGTGCAGTGGTGTGATCCGGGTCACTGCAAACTCCACCTCCTGGGTTCACACCATTCTCCTGCCTCAGCCACCCGAGTAGCTGGGACTACAGGCACCTGCCACCACGCCCGGCTAATTTTTTGTATTTTTAGTAGAGATGGGGTTTCACCATGTTAGCCAGGATGGTCTTGATCTCCTGACCTCATGATCCGCCCACCTCGGCCTCCCAAAGTGCTGGGATTACAGGCGTGAGCCACCGCACCTGGCCAATTGATTGCATTTTTGAGTTTAAAAAAAATCAAGGAATTAACAAAAGCATGAAATTGTAAGCCAGAAAGAGAGAGTAAGTGGGTCATAAAAACTGAAGACAGGTCAGAAGCAGATTTTTTTTTTTTTTTTTTGAGACAGAGTCTTGCTCTGTTGCCCAGGCTGGAGTGCAGTGGCACGATTTTGGCTCACTGCAAGCTCTGCCTCCCAGGTTCACACCATTCTCCTGCCTCAGCCTTCCGAGTAGCTGGGACTACAGGTGCCCACCACCACACCCAGCTAATTTTTTGTATTTTTTAGTAGAGACGGGGTTTCACTGTGTTAGCCAGGATGGTCTCGATCTCCTGACCTCGTGATCCACCTGCCTGGGCCTCCCAAAGTGCTGGAATTACAGGCATGAGCCACTGCGCCCAGCCAGAAGCAGATTTTAAGGGCTGGGGGATGGAGTCAAAGATTGGAGAGCTGGTAGGTGACAGCAGAAAATTATCAATAAAATGGAAAGGCTGACTGGGGACCATCCATCTGTGACAAAACTATGACAATGAGCTTTTATGTGCATCATGAAGTGTGGTGTGCCCATGTGCTCAAATGGTCAGAATAGGGCTGAAAATGGGAATGTGCACAAAGTAATCTATTTCAAATACTTAAGCACAGAAAGGTACAATCTGATTTACATTTTCTTCTCACCTCTGTATTTAAAAATATTTTAAACTTATGGGAAATTTGAAAAAAAGGTACAGTGAACATCTATATACTCTTCATCTAATTGCACTAAATGCAGTTACCTAATTGTTAGTCACAGCAGTTGTTAATATTTTGTGCCGTCTATGTCTGTTGATATACATTTTTCCTTAAAACATTTGAAAGTAGGTTGCAGATATCATGGCATTTCACCCCTAAATATTTTCTCATATATATAACACATATAACTGTCAAATAGTAATAATAGCTATTGGTTTTAGACCTCTTAACATGTGCCTGACCCTGTAATAAATACTTTGCATACATTAGCTAATTAATCCTTATAACAGTCCCTTGAGGAAGATCTGATTGATGTCCATTTTACTGATGAAGACCAAGATGAGAATCAAGCTGATCCCTGACTGATTCCAAAGTCCCTGCTTAAAAAAACAAGGCAGGATATAGTTGAGGCCTTAGTGAGTGAACTGACATTAAATTTCCACTGAACTTCAGAGCAGGGAGCAATCATGGCAGACCTCAGTAAAGCATTGTTACTGCTTCATCCTCAGATTCACAGTGGTTTAGAAATGTTTTCCAGAAATGGATACCTTGAGCTGAACTGACAGAGATGGTTTTCTCTCCTTTACTAGGAACTTATGTCCTGAAATCACTGACATTTAGATATCCATTTTCCCTTTTCGTTTCCAGAAGTAAAATCAACTCTATGTAAACATTTACTTCTCATCAGCTTTTCCTTATGTATAACTGCAATTACATGCTCTCAAATCAAAGGGTATTACAATACATATTATATGAAATTTACATTACTCTGATGGCATTAACTATTTTCCTGGGGAAAGGTAATAGATCACTATCAAACATTTTCTTTGAATAGCTGTATAGAGACTTTTTAAATCATAGGAGCTGTCATAGCAGGTCTCTTTCTAATGTATATAGTAATGTTATGTGTGCAAATATATCATCTGGAATCACAATATCATAAGTGCGAAACTAAACATGGTTCATAACTCAATAAAACAAAAGTGAGGCTGTGCCAAAACAACTTTGCTCTTCACATTTCCCATTGCAGCAACATTTAAAGAAAGATTATTTCCGAAAATGTGCATGAGTCAGAAGTGGAGAATGAGTAATTCTGTGCTTTGGACTTTATTAATGTTTTACTGCTGAAGAGATATCATCCAGTTTTTTCAGTAAAGTGCTGGGTGACTGCTTCATCCTCAGATTCCTCTGGATTCTTTGAAAAAACTTGAAGATAATTTGAACAACTAAGTTACTGTTATCCTCTGAATTTAGCACTGAGTTTTCTTGATATGTTCTAATTAAGTGAACAATTATTTGATCTAATTTTTTTCTGGGCAGAGAAATGACTACTAGGGGCTGAGGGTTACAATAACCTTAGAAGATAATAGGTCAACAATATTCTTTAGCAAGTAGAAAACAAGGTTAGGTTGACTCATTCAAAGTCAGAATATGCATAAAAATATATTAGTTTGTTGACATTTCAACTTTTTTGGTGGATTTTAAAAAATCCATCATCATGAAAAGGTCAACGAAAACTATTCACGAGGCCCATGATGGGAATGAATTTTATGTCTTATAATTTGTACATTCTAATGGGTTTTAAAAGTCTCTGAATCCATTCCTCTGTATATTATTTATCCTCATCCTCATATTTCCCCCATAAAATATAGCATTTATGGCTCTTCTTATAAATGAGTCAAGGAATTTTTTCAAAGATCCACTTTGAGATTCCATATTTTAAGCCAGTAGGGCCATGCTATTTTAATTCCTAGTTAACCACTTATTACTGGGCATCAACTGTGGTTCCAGCATTGGAATTGGAAAAGAAAACAAATCATCTATTTTTTTCCCTTTTCACTCTTAGAGCTTACAAATGGACCTCATTTTCCCATTTGACACACCCAGGCTTTAGTACAGTGATCCTGGCTTGCAAATAGCAATGGCAAGAATGAACACAATCTTTTTAGGGAAACCTTACTTTTAAGGTACTGAAACAGAACAAGGGTTTTCATGTTAGAGTTAAGAGGCATATCCTAAATTGCATAGTGGGGACTAGATTTTAATCTATAACTTCATCATGCCATTTTGTTATTGGGAGGAGCTAAATAACACAAAGACCTATCCCTTTAGAGTTACATTAAAAACAAAATGTTTTCCCTACAAATACATGGCCTGTGAAAGCTGAAGCAGGACAGGACTGTCATAGAACTGAAGGACCTATTCCTTCTGCTGTCGAGAGCACTATCAGCAGATGGCCCTCAGCCCTATTTAGAGTTGACCTTGGTTGGAAAGAGTCACCTCCCCCAGGTCGGGCTATCTTTCCAGGGCAAACCATATCTAATAATTGGCCAATGGAGGGGTATAAAACCTGGCACCATTGCCTGCTCCAACTTGGGACAACTCTGAAGGGCCATCCAGCTCCTGAACTCCCCAAGGAGAGCCCAACCTCTCCTTCTACCCAATCCTGCTGTTTTTTCTTCCTTTTTACAGTTGTTTATCCTAAGAACATTCCTAATAAATCTCCTGCACATTAATCTCCATCTCAGAGTCAGTTTCCTGGGGAATCATTCTCAGAGAATCACTGTGTGAATGATAATTCGTTCAATTTTTGACAGAATTTTGTAAAACACAAAATGAAGGATCTTTGGCTATCAACAGCTTTGATACATATTTCTTCATTCAACTTCTTCACAGTGGACATTTCCATTTTATTCAAGTTTGATGTGAATAAAACCCTTTTCATGATGTGGTACTGACAACCGCCCCCACCTCCCCCCCTCCAGTTTTCTTACGTTTTTCAAAATGCTGAATACTGTTTGATGTAAGATTCAAGGCTAAACTTTCAGAGTATGTGATGATTTGGGGCTTGATTTACTGCTCTTTGGCCTTGGTTTGTTTCCGTTTGATTTTGGAGGATCATTAATCTTCCTGGGAAAGCCTCCTGGGGTGGATGGTGCCCTGGCCATTCATTGATGTAAGCAGAATTATTCAGATGCTCATGTGTCTTCCCCTCTTCTGACAATCTTTATCCTGTCTCCAAATGTGGCAATATTTAGAAGGAGAAAAATAACACTAGAGGGCAAAGGCATAATTGTTTGAGGTTTACCGCAGGGATGTAACTGGGGCTACCACTGGTTTGTTGGTGAGATGACAAAGGGCACTGAGCTCTGGCTCACTGGCAGCTGTTGACCCAAGGCTGGAGAAAGTCACTTCACAGGGCACTGGAATTGCTCATCATCCAGCGAATCCCTCACAGCCCATGGACCCACCAGTCTGCTGATATGCCGGCTCTAGAACCTTATAGGTGCCTCTGCCCTCTCCAGGTTTCTCCCCTGTGGATGCTCTTACACCTTGACATGACCTCAGATCTAAAGTCACACTGGGAATCTGTATAGATTAGTGTGACCCTATACACTAAGTTGTGGGGAACAGCATAGCACGATGGTGAAGTGGTCATGCACTAAAGCCTTGTTCCAATCTTGGCTCTGCTCCTAGCTGTGTGATCTTAGACAAGTTATGTAACCTCTCTGTGCCTCAATTTTCTCATCTGCAAAATGAAGATGATAACACTGTCTAATTTATAAGGTTGTTGTCAAGATTATACAAGTTAATATATGTCTAGTACTTAGAAAAGCACCTAGTACATATTCAGCACTGAATGTGCTTTTTGAAATATAAGTAAAAATCTGTATAAGTGACAAAATAATGCAGCAAGAGGAACATTTGATGTGGAAATAGAATCATAGAACTAGCTCCATCAACAAGCCCAGAAGTCTCCACTGATAAATTCTGAACAGAAAATACAGACATAAAGTAGAATGTGGACCCCAGTAGTCTGAAGCTCCTGTAGTAATTGCATTTGTAACAAAATATAAATCAGAAAAATAATTCTAGGGGAATGGTGGATGCATGGAGCATTCTAATGTTGGCAAAATGGCCAAATTTATGTAGTATTAAAGTTGGACTTTAAGAGCTAAGAAATATAATGACATCCAAAGAAAATACAGTTTTTCATAGCCACCAGAAACACAAATATAGAATGATTAATTTTGGTGTATCTCAAACTTGCTTAAATCAACATATCTTCTACTCTTGTTAATGGTATGATTAAATATCATGATGCAAACCACTTACCCATGAAGTAAATGAATCCCAGCTGGTAACAATGAGCTGGACAGTCATAAGAATTTGTTTAGTATACATACACCCATTATGTTTTCAGACAAAGGGAGGTAAATGAAGCACAAATTTTTCTTCTTAGCAAGGCATCATTTAAGCATAAACTAGAATATTCAAGATGTTCAGGCTTAGAAAACATAAGTATGGCGAGAAGTGTCAGATAATAATCATTTCCAAAAAACTAGTCTCAAGAAAAATGGACTTCTTGTTTTTATCTTCCCTTGCTTAGTGAAAGAGCTGCAGTTTAAATTATTTCAAAAATAGCAGGTGTGATGAATACTTCTACCGACTGTGTTAATCTTTGAAGAGATGCAGGTGCTGGCCACTGGTAGAATTAAAAATATGCTCAGAATTGTTTTGACATCCGTATTTATAAAACAAACGGTGGAAGGGAGTTGGGTTTCTGATAAAAGCAGCTCTTTTGTGTTATAAGTTGCACATATATTAAATATTTGTTTACAGTCTTTGTTTTTCATGCATTCAAGTTTAAGTAAAACTAATACAAAAAATAGATGAATGGACATATGACTTTAAGATTAAAGTTAGTATTAAAATGTAAATAAAATGTGGACAGTGTTCTAAAAAGAATAACAACAAGCTTGGAGGCCTCTTATGTCCTTTGAAACCTTCAAATGCCCTAGACACTAATGGTGGGAACTCACCCATCATCATATTAACTATATTAACCACACTCCCAGTCAGTGATTATAACTTCACTTCTGTTGAAAAGTAAGTGAGTTTCTAACAAATTTGCAATAAAAATTTTCATTGATTTTGTTTTTCCCTTTTTATATTTTTGAACCAATATTTTATTTATTTATTTATTTATTTATTTATTTATTTATTTATTTATTTAAGGTCTGAAACATTTTCTATAGACTTTGAGAAGCCCCTAGGGTTTGGACATCACATCTATGGTGTCTAAGGAATAAAACAGCCCAGTTATTAAGGTTTCTGGATCGTAGTTTCCCCATCTGTGAAGGGAGTGTTTCTCAAACTGAAATATAAAGCAGCTGTTAGTGTGTAGACTCTCCATCGTGGGCTCTTGATGAGGAGTCAGTGAATGTGGGAATGAGTTGAGTTGGAATTATGGCTTCTGAGGAAGTGTAAGGTAGAGAATTTGACTTTGGTGAAGTCAGTGTCTCTAGGACTCTAGTTAGCCAATGTTTTCCTGAAAAAATTTCTAGGAGGTCAACTCACACCCCTTGATGAGTCTCCTTAGGTGCGACCCTAAAATTCTCACTGCACTATCTGATATGCTAGCCACTAGCTACATGTGGCTAGTTAAATTTAATTAAAATTAAATAAAATAAATTCAGCTCCTCAGTTACACTAGCTAGGCAGATTTCGCATGGTGATAAGCCACACCAACCAGTGTCTACAATATTAAAGAATGCAGATACAGATCATTTCCAACACATTTCCAATAGCAGAAAGTTCTATTGGACAACACTGTTCTACAGTCTTGGTGTCTGGTTTTCTTTCAGAGGAAACCACTTGCTCTTTTAATAGCTAAATATTTTTTTTAAAAGCAACTTCATTGAGGTATAATTTATACAACCTAAAATTCACCCATTCTATGTGCATGAGTCAATTTTTAGCAAATTTACTAGGAATCTTCTTCTGAACCACAGAACACAGAAAATGATTGTGGTGACTGTTTTCTCAATTCTCCCAAAATTGAGAAAAAAAAATGTGATAGCTAACACAATCCTAGATCTCAAGGAAATAAGTTAATATTAGTACATTACATACTAGGAATGGATGTCTTAGTGAATTCAGACTTAATTTCTCCTGGACTCCTAGGTGAGAAAGACAAAACACAATTTGGCAGCATTTAAAATTACATCAAATAGAGATGAGAGTAAGTACAGCTGAATTTTCCTAAGTGAAACCTGTGGTGCAATTGCACTGTATAATCAAAATTTGGTAACTGTTGTGGTCATGTTGCAGTATAGCATAGCATTTCCTTTTCTTTCTTCATAAACAGAAGCATCTTTATAAAAAATGAGACTTTAAATCCATTCAAACATGCTTAATGTAAAACTACTTTGAAACATTTAATTAATGTAATAGTATTTGGTGTAATAGTACATTACTGTTAGTATGTACATACTGTAATAGTACAGGTACTATCACTTAATATAGTATGTAACAGTATCCCACACTATACCATTATGGCAATATCAGTATTGCATTCTTTAAAATTCAGGTGTTTTCTTTGTCATCTTTTCTAATTTTAGGCTTTCCAAATGCCTGATTTCTGCTTATTTATTATATATTCCTTTATTTATTCATCTGGGTTTTACATTTTTTTTTAGTCAGTCTATTCTGAATTGATTTCGTTAACTTTTTTCATAGTTTTAATGAAAACTCTGTATTTTCTACTGGTATGTCATTAGTATAAAGAAATACCATTGAGGTTGGGTGTGGTGGCTCCCACTTGTAATCTAGCAATTTGGGAGGCCAAGGCAGGTGGATCACTTGAGACCAGGAGTTCAAGACTAGCCTGGGCAGCATAGCAAGACTCCATCTCTACGAAATTTTTTTTTTTTTAATTAGCCAGTCATGGTGGTGTACACCTGTACTCCCAGCTACTTGGGAGGCTGAGGTGGGAGGATCGCTTGAGCCCAGGTGTTTGAAGCAGCAGTGAGCTATGATCACACCGCTGTACTCCAGCCTGGGCAACAGAGTGAGATCCTGTCACTAAAAATTAAAAAAAAAATGGCATTGAATTTTGTGACTCTGTTAAACAGTCTGATTTTTTTCTGAATTCCTTAATACTTTTGTGGCTTGTTGTTTATTTCTAGTTTTTAGATATAGCTGCATTAACTTGCTAAAACAGAATTTATAATAAAATTTTATTCATTGTATTTACATATCATTGTTTCCTTTTTAAGTACATTATGCTAGTATTTATAGTTGACTTTTACTGTTAACGCATTTATGCTCTATTAAGGCAGTAATCCTTATTTGTTTTGCTGTATTTATTTTGCTTATTTTTTGTGATTAATTTTATTAAATATTTTACTCTAATATACTTGGAGTAAATCCTGCTTTTTCCATACTGGACAATTTTTTAACCTATTACATTTCATTTGCTGAAATTTTGCTTAAGGTTTTGCACCTTTGTTTCATTAATGAGATTGCTTAGCCCTGACAAGCTTGAGGCTCAACAAATTTACTTTAGAAATATTGTTCCCTAAGGAAACATAACACCTTAAAAATATTTTCGGAGAGCAATTTAAGCAGCATAAAACATTATTTATTCTTTAAAAGCTTAGAAAAATTCTCCAGTTACTGCATCAGGGTCATAATATCTAATCTTTCCTATCTGTGTATCAGGAATTGATCATGCTTTTTAATTGCATATGTTTTTATTACATGTTTGTGAGAAATCACATGAACATGATTGCTCAACTAGCTATACACTTACAGCTAAGAACAATGCTCTTTAACACTTAATAAAATCTACACTGTTTTAATTGTCTTTTCCCTGATTTCACTAACTTGTAATTTCTTTTTCATTGGGTCAATAGTTTATCAATTTTGTCCATTTTGTCAACACGCAAACTCTTGTTTTGTTGGTTTATTCCTATTGTTCCTCCTTCATATTTAAAATGTCTGCTGTATTTTTATATTCCTACTTTGTTTTGATTCATTACATTATTCCATTTTAGAATTTAATATAGAATTAATGATGTTTTTATTCTTTCTTATTAATGTATATCTAAGAGATAAATTTCCTTTTTAGTACATTTCTGCTAGCATCTCAGGCTATTTAAATTTGTTGTTACTATAGTTTTACATACATTAATATGAAATATTTAATTTTTATCTCTGTGTAGGTTTGTTTCTGTGGAATTCCATTTTTCCTATTTAAGTATAACTATCTTGTTATGTTGTCATATGAGAATATGGTTTCATAGGTTTCATGCTATTGTTTCTTGCATTAACTGTAGTGCATTTTTTCTCTCCCAGTATATGATTAATTTGTATAAGTAGAAAGAAGCTTTACAATCCCTTGCCCTATGATTCCATAGTTTCCATAAGTCTATTTTTCTACTTTATTCCTAATATTTGTCTGCTATAGTTTCTTTCTTATTTGAGCACAGATTCTGCCATTAAAGCTTTAGTACTGAGCGCTGTAATTATAATTCTATGAGTTTCTTTTTATACTTGGCCAGCTTCTCCTAGACATGCCTTGAACAAGGACTGGCTTCAAGGGTGACCCTTGTGGTCACACAGGGTCCTGCTCTCAGAACTCGGTTTAATGCTCTATTGTTACCTTCTTGAAATTCTTAATAATTTCTGAACAAGAGGCCCTGAATTTTCATTTTGCAAAGGGCTCCTGCAAACTACATAGCTGGTATGTTCTGTGACTATGCTGAACTCATTTTTATCACAGGCTGATTGGGGAGGATTTGTTGGGTTTTCTAGATAAGTCATTGTATCATCTAAAACGCAATCCTCTTCTAGCCAGGCAGCTTTGAGAAAGTTCCCTGGTGAGCTCTTCACATTTCCTCATCCCCAGGGTGAAATCGCTGCTAAAAGTTCTCTTCTTGTGTCTCCTTTGCTTCATGGCAGGTGTTCCTTTGTTACAGTAGTCCTCCCTTATCTGAAGTTTTGCTTTCCTCAGTTTCAGTTATCCATGGTCAACTGCAATCCAAAAATATTAAACTGAAAATTTCAGAAATGAACAATTCATACGTTTTAAATTGCACAACATTCTGAATAGCTTGATTAAATCTCTCAGCATCCCCCTCCATCCATCCCACCAGAGACATGAATCATCCCTTTGTCAAGCATATTCACACTGTATATGCTACCTTCCCATTAGTCACTTAGTAGCCTTCTCAGTTATAAGATCGAAAAAAATGTGTTATATATAGGTTTCAGTACTATCTGCAGCTCAGGCGTCCACTGGGGACTTAGAACATATCCCCTGAAAATAAGGAAGTACTACTGTTCTTCCAGGGGAGCCTGAGGTCAGGTGTTAACCCAATGAGAATCACCTCAGGCTCCACTAAGGCTTTTGCCTGGAGCAAAAGTCAGCTCTGCCCCAACCTCTCTCCCACAGCCAAGAATCCTCATCCCCCTCAGCCTCGTAACACAGAGGACTGGGTTTGCTCCTGTGCACTGCATTTAAGGCTTACGACCTGTTCTCCCATACTCCTCTCTGCCTTAGCTTGTCTTCACTGTGGTTAGATCTTGGGCAAGTCACTTCACCTTTCTGTGCCTCCTTAGCCTGCCCATCTGTAAAATGGAGAAAATAAAATTAGCTGTTTATCAGAGTTTCTGTCAGGGCTAAGTGAGGTGAAGCATGAGAAGCTCTTGAAATCGTGCCTGGTGCATATTGAATGTTCACTGATTCTCCACTGTGGTACATGGTCAACCCTCAAGGCTTCCCCAAGATGGTGGTACTACTTGAACACTCCGATGTGTTTTTTTGTCTTTTTGTACAGTGACCTCAGGAAGGGAAGCAGAAAGGAAGGGATTCATGGAGTGGAATTCTCCAAGGCCAGGTGCCCCTAGCAAAGGAATAGCTAACCAAGATGACTGAACTGGGTCCCAATCTGCTGAAGATAATAGAGATGTAGAGGTGTTCACATAGCTACCATTCCTTTTGGGCTGGACTTTCCAGGAGGGTGTCCTGGCATTTTTTTCTCCTCAGTATTCCACAGTGGTAAAGTTAATGGACTTCAGAGCCATACTTGGCCCTGAGCAAGTGATATAACTTTAATTATGCCTCGGTGCCTCATCTGTACAATAGGAATAAATATGTTCAACCTGCTCCTCTTTCTCATCTCAGCACAGCATTCCTCCTTCCCTCTTGCTCACTGAGGGAGACAATCTGGCTCAGAAGAAGATGAGTATTCTTTGTTATCACTGAAAGACCCGATATCCCTTGCTTCACTTTTCTATCTTCAAACTGACCTTCTCTTTTTTAGTATAGCTGCTGCTGAAGGCTTAAATTACACTCACAGGAATCTCACCTCCAAACCCTAGAAACAGAATTTTGATGAAATAAGTCTGTGAAACCTAAATCTCAAAGCAGGCCCACCCCCGAGTCCCTATGTACTCCCTCTGAAGGGCCTGTGTTCAGGGATGTGAGGCTACATCTCTGATACCCTGCTTAGCTCATGATGCCCGCATATCCCATCCTGAGGGCTGGAATTACTGTAAATTGACTCACACAGGGAAACAAAATAAGTTTTTGTTATTTCGTCTCTGCCCCCTATTCCACGCATGCCAGAAACAAGTAGGGCTCCCAAGCCAGCCACACAAGGAAAGCCCTAATTCTCCTGACACTTTCTTTAATTTTGATACTTATGAATAATCTTATTCCCAACCCATGAGCCCTATTACTTGCCCAACTTTCTGGATTCAGAAATGGTTTTCCCCATTACAGTCTCTGGTTGCTGAGCTACCCCAGCTCTTTGTTGATGAGATTATGATTTAGGTTTTGTATTCTTGATGTTTTACGTTTTTCTCTTCAGAATTATCAGCTTGTATTTAAAAGTAAGACGTTTTTATAACATGCTGTGTGCTGAGGGGTGAGTGGGTATACAAACAATCCCCAAGTCAACATAATACATAGGAATCAGTTGCCAATAGCACTGCAAAGAGAATGTAGTTTGTATGTTCCAACAAATATCCATATTCTGTTATTGAACAGACATTTTATTATATTCAAAATGGAAATAAGGGGGTCACTGGCTGGGGTTCTGGAAAGTGGGTGCACGGACATTATCATGAAATATTTATTGCACCCCAAACTCTTCTTTAATGGGACCAGGGAGAAGGGAATTACATTAAATATAGATGAGGCCGATACTTCCTCTGTATGCCAGAGATATCTTGTGGGTCTAATTGACCTTTGGGGAAATTATTTGTGAGCTCCAGTTGCTCTCTTTGCGATCAGCATTCATATTGTCCATTAAGGTTTGCAAATGTTGGTCTGCATCCACCCTGGCAGGCAGATCAGGAGGCAGGTCAGGAGACAGGTCACCATTTTTATCCCTGTGTGACCAAGAAGGAAAATGAAATGGCTAAGCTTTAAAGGATTTGTCTTATGCCAAGCAATGACCAACTGGCAAGGGTTCTGATCCATACTCTCAGCTAGAGTATCTCGGGTCTGGGGGCTAAGTTACACAGCCACGCTGCTTCCTAATACCCAAAATTAGACAGAAGGTTTGAATTTCCCTACAAGTAAGAGTGAGAACAGTAGACTGCTGGAATGAAATGTTTACTCACCACTGCAGAGAAGAGAGCTTATGAAAGACTTAAGATTTAAGCTGAGTGTTTAAAAGGAAAAGAGAGACAGAACAGTGATGGTTGAGATCATTTTTATGGCTGAAATGTCACTGTAGATTAACAAGGTCTTCTTAGAGGAACAGATAAATAAAATAACATAGAGATGGTTCAATGTACAAAGTATTTGTGGAAGCAATAATGCTGAGTTTGGCACTGGAGAATATGATGATTAAAAAAAAACCCAAACACTATTTTGGATACAACATAGAGTTAAAACCCCAAGGCACCCATCGTCAGAAATAGAGATTGAGGGAGATTTAAAATTTCTCCATGTACTGTAATAGCATTAATATTGTACTGTACCAGACACTTTAATTTCCCCTAACTGTTACAAACACAGCAAGTGTACAGCATCAAAGAAGTTACCATGTTAGGAAGAGAGTCATTTTATAATTCTTCAAGTGGAAAATCTACCCCAAGCGGAGAACATCCTGAGATCTTCGGCTCAATGATAAAAGTAAACTAGTGAACCTAACTTAAAAGGTAGAAAAATGGACCAGCTAGATGAAACATGTGAACTCAAACTGCAGGAATATATGATTACAAAGGTATTCCATTTCAAAACAGTAAATAGGCAATTGAACACCCCCGTGAGAAATACGTGTTTAGAAGAGGGCTTAAACATTTCATTACACCACACCAAATAGTAACTCCATGAAAATGAAGACAAAGAAAACTGAAAAAAAAAATCCTAACATCTAATTTGACTTCAAAAAAGTTTTTAAAAATCTGTGATTAAATACCCAGAATCAGCAGGTCAAAGGGAGTCATTCATTATGACCTTTGCCTTCAGGCTGGAACTGCTCATACCATCCCTGTAGATAACTGTCTACCTTCTTAAGGTTCTTGTGAAAAGGAAATTCCAAGGCCTTGTTGGTAATGCATATCAGTGCCTGATGTCAGAGCAGGGACAATTTCCTTGCTGTGGTACCCAAAATCCCTGTGGCTACAGCTTATCCACTTCTTCTAGTTCTTGTCCTTGTCCCAGTTGAGTTCAAGATCCTCTATTTATATGGTCATATGATTTTAAAAGAACATTTAAGGCCTCTTCTTCTTCATCATGTCTTAACTAAAGTTTAATAGTGCAAGAAACATTTGCATAGGGACTAGTGAGTAGAAGAGGAACTTGGATGTGTCTTCGCTTGGGCTGCCCATCTTCCCTGGAATGACCTTCTGACCCCTGTCCAGCAAGCCAGCTCCATCACTTCCTCCAAGGCCTAGGTTCTCTCAAGTCTCATTGCCCTCCCAACCCTTCTCTTAGGTGTTTCTCTGTCTCAGGGCAGACATCGAGCCAGATTATAAAATCACAATATGGCTCACAACCTCTCCTCTCTTGCCCAAGCTGCCCTCTAAGGTTTTTTGGAGTAGGGGATGGGAGGGAGCCCCCCTGAAACTTGTCCTGCCATCTTCTGGGTAACAAGATTAACCTGTCTTTTCTCTCTCATGTGAATGCCATGTCTTTGCCAAAAAGAACAGGGTGACATTTAGCTCATTTTTTGCTAATGAGCATAAGTGGGAGCTGTCTAGGGAAGCTTCCTTTTGCCAGGTAATTTGTACATTTTAACAGCAACCTTCTGGAGATTGTGTCCTCTCTTGTGTTGTGTACTGTTGATGGTTAGAATTTCCAACTAATTAAGAAAGGAGTCGGGCAGTGTGCCAAGCTGATGGGGTGATGTTTTTGGTCTGGTAAGGTTCTGTTAATCTTACGTCTCAGAGATAGGTCACAATTTTTACTAACCATAGCAGGGCTGGGATTGCTCCCTTTATTATTTTTAACTACTTTAAAAATTGGAACTGTAATGCATACATAATGAAAAATAAGCCTCCCTTTTCCTACCCCAAACTCCCAGTCACCTTCCCCCCACAGCATCAAATACAGTCCTTTTCACACAATACATACATAATTCATAAATGCTAGCAACATGATGAACTTACTTGTATTAGTTAATAAGGAAAAATAGGAAGACAAGTTGGAAGGCACAGAATAAAACATATTCAGTCGAACCAAGGAAAGAGGCCTTATGAAATAAGAAAGGGTTTTATAGGCATATGAAGGGCAAAGATGGATTTTAAAACAGGCTTATTAATTAAAATCAACAAATGTATGGAAGATATATGATATGTCAGGTCCTGGGCTGGTGCAGAGAGTTTAAGGATTAATCCTATGTAGTGTCAAACTCTGATGAGCTCATTTAGTATGGAGAAAAGATTTGTAAGTTATGCTCTGTTGATCTCAAGCTCATGTGGGGAAAAAGACTTTTAATGAGGGCCATTGTCGAGGTATGTACTAAGTGCTTTAAGAGCCTAGAGGAGCAATTAATTTTCTGGAATCAGAAACATCTTATCAAAGGAGGAAGCATTTGTGTTTTCTTGGAGGATGCCTCTAAGTTCTTCCGATGGAGAGAGGGAAACAGGAATTCTAAACCTAGCAAACACACTAAGGGTGAGACTGCATGGCCTTTTCAGGGAAGTAGATCGACATGACTAGCATTTATGGAACATATCTAGGTAGGAGACAATGCTAGAAAGGAAGATTGGGCCAGGTTATGATGGAACTTTTGCATCTCCTAAAGGGAATCAAATTTGTTTTAAAGTGAACTGTTGGAGACTTTGGGGTTGAGTAGTGATCCTCCAGGACAATACTTTGGTGGTTTGAGAAATAGATTGAAGCTGGGAGGGAGTAGAGGCAGGCAGGGTTGGGAGGCTATTGCAGAAGTCCAATAGACAATAGTGCAATGAGACAGTAAAGCAGGCCATTCTGGTGGGAATGGGTTTGAAAGATACTTCTCAGTTGATTTACAATGCCTCGATGGTTAACTGGAACAGGAGGCCCTGGGAGTGGAAGCTGATGCTGAGTTCTTCATTCAGTTAGTCTACAGCATGGATAGCAAAACAAAACAGATGTATAAAGGACAGATTCAAGGAATTAAAATGAAGGTATGTTGAGTTTAAGACTTCTGGGGCACAGTCAGGCCAAGAATCTCATCAGGGAAAGAGAGAGTTTCAACAATAAAAGGAGAGTTAGCAATACTAAATGTTCCACATATGCCAATACAGGTAAAGACTAAAAAGTAGCCATTGAGTTTGTTGATATAGGATTTTAACCATGATCTTTGGGAGGACAGTTTCCATAGAAGGGGATGGAAGCCAGTTACAATAGGCTGGTAACAAAAAGAACAATGAACATCAGAGAGAAAAGAATATTTTTTTTTGACAGAAATTTCAGTGTGAGGAGCAAGGAGAATGAGAAGGTGTAGCTTGAGAAAGAAAGAGAGTTGAGGAAAAATTTTTAGGAAGGGATGTCTAGAATGTATTTATATGTGGAAGGAAGCAAAATGCATAGAGAATGTACCAAGAGATGTGACAAAGCAAGGTAGAAGAACTGGAAGAACTACCTCAGTGCTTCAAGGTTTACGAAGGAAAGAGAAGCTCCCTGAGGGGTTGGTCTACTCCGCTTACCACTTGCCTCTTTAACTCAGGGACTTACTCAGGGACTTACTCCTGGAATCTCACTCATGGCTGCTGCAGCCATCACACTGGCTGTGGGGGTGAGAGAAGGAGTAGCTCTGTCTTTCAGAGGCCATCACTTTATCCATGATGGTATAGCTGAGAGGAGCTATTAATACTAACCCCTCTTTATTAGCAACTTGAGGGAATTAGACCATAAAAAGCACATTTAAACACAAAGTCCCTATCCTCAGAGCCCACAGGCTCAGCCTCATGGGGTTTCTGATGAAGGCAACTTCTTCCCCTTCTGGCTCCTGGAGGCCCTAGTCTTCTCCTCACTCCCTTGGAGCACCCATAAAGACTCAAGGCACTAGATCCGAGAGAAAGTGGTCTAAGGCTGTCTTCAAAATCCCTGACTCCTTCCTGCCCTTGTATGATTGAAGCTGGGATTGGCCACTCACTCAGGGAAGACCCCATTCCAGCTTCTGCCAACTAGAGGGTAACAAAACCTCTTGGTCTCAAAAGACCAATCACACCACAGCACAAGAGTCCAATAAGCATAGAAAATATACATAGATGGTTTCGGATTCAGGGTTAGCCTTAGACAGCAGGGGTGGTGGGTGAAGTAACAATAAGTGGAATGGAAAAAAAGTTAAAGCAGTTTATTTTTTGGTGCATTTTGTGAAGTAGAATCCTAGGACAACTGCTGAGATTGAGAGCTACTGGGTTAGTTGGGATTTGAAGAGTAACAGTTTGGAGAATAAAGATTTATGGCAATTAGCAAAGGGTAAAATATTGCTCAATATACAAGAGGCTCTGCTGAAGACGGAAATCATACACATGTAACACAGCCTAGCTATATGATTTTTTTCCACAGCAGAGTGGCAGCTGGGGGCATGCATGGATAAAGCCATAGTTAGATTTATGCAAAGCTGTATATTGTCAAGGTGGGCACAGCAGAAGGACAAGAATGTGAGGGCTCTAGGATGCTAGTGAGAATGTGGTTTAATTGGAGGTCTTTCTCATGAGGCCCAGGCTAGGTTGGGGGAAAAAGGATAAAAAGGGGTGCTGATAGACTAAGGGATTGGGAAGGGGTGGAGAAAGTACAGGTCTTGCTAAGACTGGCAGGTGGGTTTGGGGGAAGTAAGAGAATGGGACTGATGAAAGGGCAGAGTTTCCGGCTAGACAATGAGTCTCTGAGTTTCAGATTTCAGAGATGAAATATTCCTGGGGTTGGGATTTGGGGGTGGGTAGATGAAGGGAAGTAGGTTGGGAGCAACACATCACATATTGGG
Organism: Pongo abelii; assembly: GCF_028885655.2. NCBI lineage: Eukaryota > Metazoa > Chordata > Mammalia > Primates > Hominidae > Pongo > Pongo abelii. The sequence goes on along the minus strand of NC_085928.1, from coordinate 137,875,953 downwards.
ATGTGTAAAATGATGTGGTCATCAGATATTCTGACTTCTTAAAACTCATGAAAATAAACCTGTCAATAAAAAACAGATTGACAAGACCCAAAGAAATGCAGACTTTGGAAGGCATTTGCTAAACTTTGCTTATCATGCCGTTTGGAGGTGGGATAGGAAAAAAATAGGTCTCTCTGTAGACTTCATAAAGAACAATACATGAAGACCTCAGTTTGTGGATGTCCTTCCCTTAAGAGAATGAACTAACTAACTAAATAACAAGTTTTATGTTCCAGATTTTTGGCTTCTCTAGAAAAATAAGATGGTCTTGGCAGCACTGAGCCAAGATTCCCTCAAGGTAGCAATAAGATTCCTCACCAGAGTACCTAAGTCTAACATTCCGTGTTGCCATACTACACCTGGCTGGGTGTCATTTGCTATTTATCAGTATGTTCACACATCTTTTTTAGAGTTAAGAGGAAAGTGAAATATTTCTTGTATCAAGGCCCTATCAAAATTAGAAAGCCAGAAGTGAATCAGGAAGAGTATTACTCTGATATGCAAAGTATATCATTGTTGAAAAAACATGAATTATGATGCTATTACGAAACAAATCCCTCCAACTTCACTCATTACATTACCTACCTGGCCCCCATACACACTGAGTTTGCAATGACTCCTATAATAAAATAGTGGTAGACATACAATCATATACATGAGAGAGCATTTATAAAACCAGTGTAATAAATAACAGTTATTTTTGAGGGACTCATATTAGTCTATCATATTGTATCCTTTTGCTGATAGAATGATCTTATCAAATTCCCATTGATTAATAGATTCCCTCAAAGTGCTACCAATAGCCACTGAAAAAAACTTAATGAACTTGCAAAGTAGTTCCTCAGTGGCTGAAAAGCATAGCTGTAATTCCCTGAGTGACTAACTTCTTGGCAGCCATATACACTCGTGGAAGATGGATCCAAGGAAAATGGGTGAAGGATCTTTAGTGTCAGAAGAGAGGAAAATATGGAAATGAAAGCTTTTGGCAGGTCTAACTTGCCACATTACTGCTCAGGAAAAAAGGCAATCAATTGCTACATATTTCTTGTTGTTGAGGATCATGATAAAATAAATATAATTTAAGCTGTAGGAGCACAATAGATTAAAATCAACCCCTTAGATTGACTCAGGAAGCAAATGAGTAGCCAGTGTGGACTAGTACATTGATATAATCTGCTATTTCCTTAAAGCATTTTGGTCATCTACTTTCTGTTCTAGTTAGCATTTATGTTAAGCATATGAACAGCAGTTGAATATGAAGGCTGAGGTTGAACTGCATCTTTGGAGAAATAGAGGAAATAACATGTGATTGAGGTTTGGGAAATGAAAATTGTCATAATACATTAAGGAAGAAAATAATCTGAAGGCCAAGTACTCACTGAATCAGAAAAAAAGTTGGAGAGTCCTAATATTGGAGTCTGTGAACTGGAAACTAGATATAAATTCATAACCTATGAGGGTATAAATGATGGCAAGAAGTCAGTAAACTGAGTCAGTGTTATTTTGAGAGACTGAAGGAAGTTTCTTATGGAACAGGGAGTCTGAATAGTTCAAGTTCTGGGCATTAAATTGATGATGCAAATAGAAGACAGTTTGGTGAAGAGTGACAATGATTAAAATCTGAGATGGATTGAAATATTAAGAAAATTTAAAAGAGATAAAGCCTGTATTGCTGGCATGATAGAATGAGATTTTAAAGGTATCTACTTTAAATATTATGAGCAGGTTACTCACCAGAATCCAACCATTTGCATATAGATAAAATAAATTGGCATAAGCATTATGGAGCTATTTAGAATGGGCATTTTATTAATGTCTTGCCTATCTTTTATTGCCCTGCTCTGAAATGTAATCTGAGGGAACCATTAGACAATATTTGCTGAGGAATGACTATGATATTTTGGCTCTTTTTCTAACTCCAACTTCTATGAATTTCACAATGCCATGAAAACACTTCAGCAAGAATTTTGGCAAAATATTTACAATTTCTTCAATAATATTGCTTGTGGAATATGAGGAATGGACAGCAACCACTTAGTGACTGCAGAGAGACAAGCAGGAATGAGGAAAAACAATTACTTACTATGCTATTTGTGATGGAAAAATCTGAGTTTAGCTTATTAAAAAGCCTGTTGGGAGCCAAACATCGCACATGTCAGAGGAACATGCTGCTTCCCTTCACCATGTCTGAGATATGGTACCTACAGTTGGGCTGTTTGTGGGATGAAGAAGTGCTGCTATAACATTAGCAGGCGTGTGACCAGAGGCTTGTGGGAGACAAGCACTTATGGGAATAAAAAGGAACCTGGCACAGGCCTTGGGCCTCTGGCATCATTAGTTACAGGTCTGCCAAGATGCTTTGGGAAACATTTTAATTTAAATGCCAAGTCTATTTCAACGAAGCTCCCTGGTATGACCTGTTGGGAGTCCAGAGTGAGATGGATAGGTGCTCACTTTGGAGGGCACTGGTGAATCAGCTGGTGCTTCTATAAAAAGCATACTGGGGGTTAAACCTCACTAAGTCCCTACTCAGCCCAGGAAAATCACAGTGAGAGCCACGGGATCTATGGCTGTCATAGCATTTTACTAGTGACTCGTAAATGCAGGAAAGATTAGATACTAACACACAAAAGGCAGAGACACCTCTGGGTGTTTATTCAAAATATCAAAATTAGAGAACTTGAAGAATAAAGACCTCAGTATTCTTTCTTCCTCCCCCGAAGCATACTCACAGGCTACTATGACTATAAATTTAATAAAGCAGAGTTAAGAGACTGATTTGAATTATTTCAATATTTTTTCCTCCAAAACTATCGCAAGACAGAAAAAATAAACATTTTGAAACACAACTAGAAAAAAGAAAGAAAAGAGGTGAGACTGAATAAAACACTAAGCATTGTCCTTCGATGTAAAACTATATCTGTTAGTGTGTAGGCCCAGGTTGGAAAGAGACGTACAAAAACACGAATTCAGAGGATCTGAAGAATTAAAACGCCCCCAAGAATAACATGAAAGTATTTGATGTTGCTTCAGGGGCAAGGGCGAGTATGTATATGTACGTAAAGCCCATTTCCTCAGAGGCTCCTTGGCAGTCTGTTACAACACCACGCTAATGAAAGCCAGGTCTTTAAGTTCACCCCCGCTCCGGACTATTAGTTTCTCCTTCGCGCCCTGCGGGGACTGCATTCCTGGAAATGAAAGCACACGAGTTGGGGAAGGGCTGGGGTGCTAGAGAGGGTAGGAGGCTGGAGCCCACGGAGCCTGGGATGGAGAGGTGGGTGGGCCCAGGCATGGGGCGTGGGGTGACGCGGGGGTGGTGGTGGAAGGTCTGGGGTCTCACCTTTCGGAGTTTTGGGTCTTGTCTGGCTCCAGGGAGGGAGATCCAGGGGAGATATTTGCGAGCGGAAGCCACACGATCAGCGTGGACTTTTAGGACAGTCACTCCGCCTTAAGTGGGTGCGGGAGAACCAGAAGAGGGACTGGCTGTAGCGCTGCAAGTGGGATCCTGTCCCAAAAGATGAGCTTGACCTAGGCTGGGCCCTGCAGGCCGGCAGGGCCAGCCGGCATCCCTGGTAGGGGAATCGGGAAGGTCTAGTGATAAATCTCTGTGTGGAGACTCAGAGGGCACGAAATAGGCTCTGCTGATGTCTTTTGCCCCTCATAGCCTGCCAGCCACCCCAGCCCTCACCCCTGCCTCAGCATCCTTCCAACTAGTTGAATCAATCAGGAGCCCAAGGGTACGGAATTGGTCCCAGTGTATTAAATGGGTCCGACCCACTGGGGAAGTCAGAGAGGAGCGTCCCGAACTGGGTGGGAAGGAAACGAGTTCCGTGCGCGGGGCTGGGGCAAGAGTGAGGCGCAGCGGCCGAGATCCTGAGCCCCGGGACCCTTGTTCCGGGCCCCGAGGCCTGCGCGGTAGTTGCCCCTCGAGGTTCCGGGCGGGTGACTGACAGTTGCCGCAGCTCTGGGGAGGCAAAGGATAGGCAATGATTTGGGGCTCCCGTCCACTCGGCTTTGAGGTCCCCGCGGCCCGATGACCCGGCCTCGGTGACAGCAGCCGCGACGGCAGCAATCTCGACAGGGAGCTGGGCGGCTCGCGGTGGGTCGGGGGCGACCGAGGAGGGACCACGCGGCCTGTAGGGGGCAGCGCCGAGCTCGGGAGGAGACAGCAGCCGGCGGGTGGGGTGGGTCTGGGCTGCCCCCTCCGGGAGCTGCCCCGGGGCTGCACAGCGATTGTCATACCCGGCCGCCCCTGCCCTCCGTGCGTTTCCTCTCGGCGCCGCGGACTTTAACGGGGCTCTGAGGGGACGTGACAGAGCTCGGCACGCGGCGGCCTCTGGGGAGTTAGGGTCCGGAGAGACCCGCGCGTCGCCCCCCCCCGCCCGCCCGGGGCCGGGAGATCCTCGGGAGCCGCCTCCGCGTGTCCAGACAGTGTCGGGGCGGCCGCCACTTCCCCTCGCCCTTCGCCGGAGGTGGGCGCCTTTTCCTGCGTGGCGGGTGCTCCGACCCCAGTTGCTCTGAGCCGCGGGGGAGCGCGCCCCGAGCCCCTGACGTGGGCGCCCCGTTACCTCGGGGTGGGTGCCTGGGGCCCCTGAGGTGGGCGCGGGTTGCCCCGGGGTGGGCGCCCGGCCCGCGCGGGTTATTTTTGGCGCCCGCAGAGGCGCGTGTGTTGGGGCGTGTTTTCCTTCCCCAGGTGCCGAGAGCCGGGGCTCCGCCGGCGCCCGAGCTGACTCGTCTCTCTCTTCTCTCCCCTGCAGGAATCTTCCGATAATTCTGCCGCCGCGACTTTAACCGTGCGCAAGGCGACAGCTCGAAACAAACATCACATCTAAATTAAAAAAAAAAAAAAAAAAAAAAAAGCGGAAGAAGCGGCCGAGGCGGCGGCGGCGGGAGGAGGAGAGGAGGAGGGGCCGCGCGCGGCGGCCCGAGGCGGCGGCGGGGACGCGGGGACGCGAGGACGCGGCTTTGTGCAGGCGGGTCGCGGGGCGCCCATGGCGGAGTGCGGCCGGGGGGGCGCCGCCGGCGGGGCCCTGCCCACCTCCCCGGGCCCGGCCCTCGGCGCCAAGGGCGCCCTGAAAGCCGGAGTAGGGGAAGGCGGTGGCGGGGGAGGTCGCCTCGGCCACGGGCGGGGGCGCTATGACAGCGGCGGGGTTTCCAACGGAGACTGCAGCCTCGGCGTGTCCGGGGACGAAGCCCGGGCTAGCCCTACCAGGGGACCCCGCGGCGTTGCGCTCGCCCCGACCCCCAGCGCGGTCGTCTGTACCCTCCCCCGGGAGAGCAAGCCGGGCGGCCTGCCCCGCCGGAGCAGCATCATCAAGGTAGGTGGGAGAAGGGCGCTCATCGCCCACCCTCAGCCGTCCTTGGGGTCTATTTTCTCCCTGGGAGAGTGGTGGTGGAAGGAGGAAGCCCACTGCTAACAGGAACCACTGAAGCATGGGTGCTTGGGGTGGTTGAGCGGGGATTGGATGCAAATGGCATGTGGAAAGAATGGAGAGGTGATCCCTAATGTGCAGGGGGAGCTGTGCTCAGACATCCTCAGTTGAACTTGGGGCTGTCACCTCTTCCAGGATTGGTCTGGCAATAGGGCCTTGTACCTGCCTGGGTAGGGCATACTCTTATGTGTAGCCTAGTCTGGTTAACAGACTCCCTGTAAGATTTCTATTGTATCTTAAACACAGATAGGGATTATGTGAAATGTGAGAACATTTTCTTAAAAATCCCAGGCGGCGAACACAGGGTGAACAGAGATTATTTAATAGGTTTCTTCTGATCTGTATATAGTTAGTTGGGTCTTACAAATGTTTACACCTCGTGGGTGCAAAATCTCCTAATATCCGGTCACTCAGTTAACAAAGAAAGATAGAGTAGGTTTCTGAACATAAATGCAGATTTCCGCTTTCTTAGGCTCAAAAACTCTTAGACATTACAGTTCCACACGATTTAATCTTTTTCCTTGCTGCAGTAGGCAGGCCTCGAGTTCTGTGGAAGTTCTTTTGGGCAGTTTGCTTGGTTTTGCTTGCACAGTGTTAGCGGAAGAAAGCCAGCGATTGTTTTGAGCATTTTTAACTCAAGAAGTGATATTAGGAACTCCCGAGTTTGTGTTAGTTTCATTCTAATGTTACATTTTGGTCCGCAATGTAAAAATATTTCTCGTGACATGAAGTTCAAAAAAAAAATAGTTGATGAGCTAAGAAGAGCAGAGCCTTAGGCAAGACCAGCTCATTCGGCTCGCTCAAGTTTGGAGCAAATGAAAACATTGCTTTCTGAAAATCAAGGAGTTATCAGGACAGGGAGCAGCAAAGCAAATTGACAGGCTGCACCCACCCTTCCTGTGGCTGATAACTGGTGGGAGAGAGGGCAGAACGTGCCACAGTGAAGAGAGCTGGCAGTGGTGGTATCTGAAATTTTAATGGACCTACAGAAATCTTCCAAGTACTGTGAAAATGTCTGATGGTGTTATCAACTTATGCAGTAATCTAGTGAAATATACCATCTTGCTACTTTATGTAAGAGGCAATTGTGAAACTGCATTTCCCTTTGTCATCTGTTTGCACAGTTTATGTCTGGGCAGGGACATAATTTGAAGGGTTTGGAGATCAAGTGTATTAACTACCTGCAACACACACTTAGAGATAAACTAAGGAAAGTAAAGTGTCTTTTTGCCGCATACATAGCTTTTAGTGACTTACATTTTCTTTTACTCTGTAGCTTATGTTTCCATGGAAGTTGCTTTCAACTGTGCATGATAATCAATCCTATTGACAGAGTTATGTGACATTTCTGTTTTTATTTGTCATACAATATTTGTGGTGATTTGCATTGTGGTGTTTATAAAATTTGAGGTGAAAATTCCAAAGAAGATACCAGCCTACCTAATTTTAACCCCTTTCTTTTAATTGTTTTGAATACTTGTTTTTGCATTAAAAAATCAAACTTTATTAGTGTCCATAGTGAGATTCATAGTGTAACTTACTGAATTACAAAAACATTTGTTTTAATTTTACATTAATGGGCGATAAGCAAGAAGGATGATTTGTTAGTATTTCTGATATATGGAATTGGGAACTTGTCAATAGATACCATTTCTTCATTGAAGGCTCTAGAAGCACATGGGGGAAATGATTAATTGTTCAAAAATCACTGATTTTAGAAATGATATTGATACTTATTTCAAATTCTGAAACTTTTAAGGATATTTCGTCATTTTTCTTCTTTGTAAAGAAGGCATTTGGCTTCTTGTTCACCAGTGTAACCCTAGATATAAAGTGACAGGAATGTAGTAGCAGCTCAATTAATTGCTTATTGAATGAATGGAGAAAGTACATTTTCTCCATTTTGAGTTCTGTTTTCTCTGAGTTCTGTTAATTTATAAAACAATTGGTTTTGGATTTACCAGTCCCATATTTTGTTCATTGTATTGTACCTCCAAAGAAGGCTTGACATACTCTTTTTCTTGCCTCTGTTTTCACTTTGCATTTTCTTAAAACTTTCGAAAATTATGGAAGTAGTGTTGAAAGTTGATCAAGACTGGGTTATAGTAAAGAGAGGATGCTATATTTAAATAGGTAACTACTTGGTATATTTCCCCTTGAATTGGTGCCTTGAAGCATCAAGATTTTTGGAATGTATTGTATTTTCTAAAGATAACTTCCAGCATCAGGACAATATCCTAATAAAAAACAAAGTCTTTAACATCAAATTTCATAAAGCAACAAATACTGCACAATTTTGTCATGTGAATGGCAGAAATTATGTTTAACTTTTGTTTAAAAAAAAAAGAGAATAAAAACTAAAGCAGAAGCCCATGTGAAAAAGCAATAGTGACATCTTTCCTTGGTTTCCTTATTTTTTTTAATATAAGGGATGAATGCAGTCAGGTGGTCTCTGAGTAGAGGCAGGAGTAGATTAGTAAGCAAGGTGATAATTGGGGACTTGAGGGAATAGCAGGGAGTGAATGCTGCCTGGGGAACTGAGGCCAGTATTTATGGGGTTGTATTAGTTGAAATGTTGGGCTTCTGAACTGTGCCTCTCTCCTAGCTTCCATCTTCATTACAGTCTTGACAGCCCTCTTTGATGGAGATCCTTAAATCAGAGGGAGAAATAATGGCCTAAATGTGCTATAAGGTGGGCAAAGAAAGGGGGACTATTGCTAAAGTGCAGGGCATATGCAGAAATACACTGTAGGCTGACCCGAGTCTTATTCCTCATTTAAAATAATTTATTTGGTACTCCATCTGTTTTGTAAATGTGGTGTTGAGTAAGAAATTGTTGTAAAACAATATTTTCTGCCAAAATAGATGCACAGATCTATACTAAAAGAGCTCTTTGGTTATGTTAACAGTGTTGATTAAATTCAGAGTGAGCAGCCTTGTAGAACCTTTTACAAATACCTTGAGATGATAAATAAATCATGGAAATCATCACCAGACTTTTCTACTTTTCCTTAGCTTATTGAAAATAACAGTAGACTTTTGAGATTATTTACAAAGGCCCATTACTGGATTTTAGAGAAGAAGCCGTTATGTTTGTCATCTTAAGTAATCTAGTAAATGAAAACATCACTTTCATTTTCTCTTTCCATAATTCATTTCATCACTCTATTCAATATAATCTATGCTTTATTTTGAAACAGTTAATTTGGTTAATTGTTCAGATGGCATACATTATTTGCAAATAGCTCAATCTTTTAATTCAAGAGCTTGGTCTAAAAATATGAAGTAGCATTTTAGGCCTTAGATTTCTGTTTAAGTTTAGAAAGAAATGAAGTTAAAATGTCTATTGCTGTGGATGATTTATTTAGTCAGAACTAGTTAAATACTTTGGTTGATACTTTAAAAAATGAGGTATGATTTACATACAGTAAAATTCACACTGGTTTTTGTCGAGTTCTGTGAACTTTGACCAATACATTCAGTCATATAATCACCACCATCATGAAGATACAGAGCACTAACATCACCTCAAAAAAATCCCCCAGGTCTCTGTGGTCTTCTGCTCCCCTCATCCCCAGACAATGGCAATCTTTGGTTCTTTTTTAATCAGTAGGAAATTCGGCCATTACCTTATCTTGGTATTTAGAAGTAATAACAGTAGCCAACAGTTATTAAACACGCACTACATGCAAAACACGTGAAAAGTGCTTACCGTAATTCTCTGACTTGGTCCTGTGCTAACCACAGAGACAGGAGGAAATCAGAGTTCAGAGAGGTTGACCCTGTGCCCCAGGTGCTGGAGCTACTTGTATCCCGCTTGGGTATATGGCTGCACTCCATTGCTTCCCCACGTTACAGTGGCAGTTTGAATTTTTTGTGTAGTTAAGGCAGCATCAGTGGTTTCGGACATTGGATTTGATTGTCCTCTTTAAATGTAGGAGATATCGGAAGAAGGAAAAGAATCTCTGTTTCTGCTGGTGGAAGAAGTTGGCAGATAATATAGCCAGGAGGCTTAGTCACCTGTTGTGGCTGCTTGACCAGGGCTTGCAGCTTCACAGGGACCAATGATCTGACCTTGCCCAAGGTGGCAGCCCTTATTTTTCTTAATATCATTATTGCCATTGTCATAGTATCATGTTGTGTAGGAGAAACACTTTTACTGTCTTTATACTACTATGTTCACATATGTCTTGACACTGAGCTCTCCAACATGGGCAACAAGCAGCCTTTTCACATCTATTATACACATTTAAATGAAATAAAACTTTTGTATGTGTCTTGGCCCATGGTTTAAATAAACTAGGCTCCTTGCAGGCAGAAGTTGGACTGTATTTACCAGTTTTGCACAGGTAACAAACACTCAGTAACCATTTTTTAATTGGATCTTAAAAATAATATCTGCATTTGACTTTAGACATTTTTTTTTTGAATGGGGGGAAACAAAGATACCGCATGCCCAGCAAACCTGTGGGCACATAAATAATTAAACAGACAGTAGCTGGATAACAAAGTGAATTTGTCTGGATAGATAGGGAACCTGGATCATTTAGGTCAGAAAAATCTAATGGCCAATCATCAACTCCCCACTTTACTTTTGTGCTAATATATTTTAGACTACACAGGATAACTGTTGAAAGGCCAAAGCATGGTTGCTTGTTTTAGCCTGCTCGAAGAGCTTTTGTCACGATTCAGTTTAGGTTTTCAAAAGCAGAGTATATTAATTTTCATGCCCTAAAATCTACTTGCTCCCTTTTGCTTTCCTCCTCCTCCATTTTCCAGCCTCCCCTAAATGGTTGTATTTGATTTGCATTGTTTTTCATCAAATCCAAATAGGCAACTGACAGGAAATTATTTTATTAATTGCTGATATTGGCCACTTAAGTTATTTTCTTAGAATGCTCTATCCCAGAATCTGTTCACTTCCTTTTGTAGTTCTTTGTGCTCTGCAAGGAGCCTAAACTAGAATGTTATTTACTTTTTTTTTATGCTTAAGTTACCCAGGCTTCAATATTCAACAAAATAGGGCAACGTTATTTACAGCCTAAATGCAGATATAAATGAAGTATGAACATTTATAGTTTTTCTTCAGACTTTATACTTATGTGTTCAAGAATAGATGCTTTCTTCCTTCTTAATACTAAGTTTTGGATGCCAGTTATTTACTTATCTACCAGACTTCTGGATTACTTTAACTTCTTTTCTGTTCTATATTGGTGGGATTCAAATATTTTTACCAGCGGGCCACAGGATCTGCGACTGTTATGTTTGTAAGCTGCCTGCTCAGCTTTTTTCTACTGATAAGAGTGGTGAATTGAGAGGGTTGTGCTTAGCATAAGTGTCGTTTGTGACTCAAACTGAAGTCAGAGCCGCTAGAGCCAGCCACTATTCTTTGTATCAGAGTAATTCCATAGCTTTAGGGTGCCCAAAGTATATAACTCATTGCATTGCGCTTCAGCAACAATTATGTGAATGGTCCAGCCTTCTGGCAGGACACTTGACACCCGCCCATTCCAGAATGGCAAACCAGAGCAGGTTGTTAGGCCCTCTTACCACTAGCACTTGGTCCCATGGCAGGGGTAATTAGGTGAAACGTGTTTTAGCTAGTAATCTCACCTGGGCTGCATCCTGTGGTCGAGGGCTGCCCCCAGGCCACATGTTGCATATCTGGATTATTCAGGAGGCAAAATTGTGGTGGGAACAATAGAAAGTATGTAGTTAGGGGCTTGGATTAGATCCTGGCTTCCCTGGTTCCTTTCTTTATGGCCTTGGGCAAGATACTGAAGTCTGTATGTCTAGTTACTCCATCTCTAAAACAGGTAGAATAAAACCTCCTCTCATAGCATTGTTGTGAAGATTAAAGGAGATGATGTGTGAGCAGTGTGTGGCACCTAATAAGCATTAGTGTGTTTTTCTGATTTTTAGTTGAGCAGACTCCTTTAGAGAGGTGAGCAGACTAACATGGCCATGCTCGTTTTGAAAGTTTTGTCTTTTGAAATATGCAGAATGTGCCTAGGGAAATTTCTCAGACATGTTCCATAAATGCTCTCAATAATTGTTTTGGTGTCTTTCTAAATCTGATACCTCAGTACAACTGCACACACATGTAAATAGCCCCAATTATGGGATCCAAGGGTATTGAACATACAATTTCATTGTGCCAAGCACCCACATGTCTTGCTTTGCCCAGGACAATCCAGGTTTACATCTTTTGCTGTGACAAGATTATTAATAGTGCCTCGTTTAACTCTCAAAGGCATCTCAGCTTGGACGATAAATAATATGGTCATCTTACTTGTAATCTTCTTTTCACAAACTACCTTACAACCTATGCTAGAGCCCCATGAGATTCCCCTCTGTGCCTAAACTTAGCCTTTATGGTGACGCCTCTGTTTCCTCAGGTTTCCTTCTCTCTTAGTCATCTTTAAGGTTTTCCTCAGTTAACCACTTCCCAGTTAGAATGAATTATTTCTCCGCCTTCCAGCCACCACTCTCCCTGTATCTCCATGCAGTCCTTCTGTCTCTTAGGCAACTACATCTTTTTCATCCTGAATTTATGAAAACACCTAGTTTAATGTCTTGTGAAAAGTATGTGTTTAAGTATATATTTGTTGAATAAATGTGTGAATGGATAAATAAGGGGACAAGAATGAGTCTTAGGAGTGGGATGAAGATTTTAGACTTAACTCCAACTGGTTTTGATTGGAATATAAAACTCCATGGGATGTGTGCTTCAAAGAAGAAATTTATTCATGTACATAATTGTGAAAACAAAGGAAATACCTTCATTTAAAGTTGGATCTAGGAATTTGGTTGATTCTGTAACTGTTCTGTAAGATGTTAATATAAATGATTGCTCCCTTTTGTGCCCTGAAATAAGAATAGGCCTTTGAAATTTTCTTTTGATTTATATTCTGCTGTCACAGTTTAAAAAGGATGGCAAGAGAGCATTGTTGTTTGCTAAGGGATTTAATCTCTTTTCTGGTATTTGGTTTCTTTAAGTGATATCTGTAGTTTTTGCTCAGTTTTTGTTTATTTTTGAGGAACTGAATTACTTAAACTTCTATTGTCATTAATATTTGCTAGTCACATGGTATTCATTGGAAGTGCTATAAAATTAATAATTAAAAATAAAATATATAAGGAATCTGGATAGAGTTGTAAGAGTGTGATCTCTAATCCCTCAGCATGTTTTGTCATGTAATGGTAGAAATTCTGCCCTTTGTTGCAGTGCAAGGATTGGATGAAGAAGAGATACTAGGAGATGCTTTGTATGCATCATCTCATGCAAGTCTCACCAGAACCTGCAAAGAAACATTATCATTCCCCTTACAGACAAGGAAACCCATTCTACAAGGTTTGGGAATTTCCAAGTAAGGTTAGAGAGCCTGTAAGAGGCAAAGCCAGCATTCTGACCAGGTTTGACTGTCCATGTTTTGAACTGCTCCATCACCCTCTCCCACTCCATCCTCCGGATGACTTTGATTTTTTCTTCCTTCTCCTACTTGCCCAAGCCATTCTGACTTCTTGATCTTAGCAGTTTCTACCAGTACTAAAATAGACAACTAATTTTTAATGAGAAAAGTTTGGCTTTTTGTGGCTGAATCTTATGATGAAACCAATGTCTACCTAACCAACATGAAGCCATAACCATAGTCCTGCCTATCGTGCCTCAAGTTTCTGTCTGATGTACAAACCAGGACCTTGTCCTTTTCCTCACTGCTCTCCTTTGATGGATTAGAAATTCTTTTAGGGGGGTTAGTTTCCATTTTTGTTTCTTTTTTAACAAAAAGTTGATTTATAGTTCTATGCATTTTTAGGGTCCTGGAAGGTAAAGCAGGTAACAATTAGTAACAGTTTGTTTTTTTAGGTGGGCTTCTTATGGTCTCTATTCCTATTATTGTTTTGGAATTGTCAACTAATTATAGAATTTTAGAATACAATAATACAACACATTACTGTGTAGTCAATATTCAGTATATTTTTGGAGTGTGCTAAATGTACTGATTTGGATATTGCAGATATTAACATCCCAGAAACCAAGCAGCTGGGTTTAAAAGTGATTAATTATGGAGATTCATGAGATTTTCACAGCGGAAAGAGATTATGTAAAATTCTTTTGTAGTTAGAGATACACAAGGCCATACTGATTAGTACATTTAGCTCCTAGCTATGGTTGAATTCATTTATTTGCATATTAGCATAACAGAATGGGAAAAAATTGTTATGTAATACTGCAGTATGTGAGTATTAATAGAACAAGATGTGGTCTTCTAGATAAAAAAATAGCTATTTTTTGTGAATTTGTTTTTTGCTATAGATAGCTGCATGTGTACACATGCTATACTTGTGTATGCATATACCCTGAAGACTGTTTATAAATCGTAAAGATTAAGAGCAAACCAAATAATGTAGTGCTAGGTTGACACAAATCCTGTGTCTCTCTCTCAGAGACTGATGGACTGATGGGTAGCAGGTGTATGCTTTTTAAATTGAAAATGCCTAGGAAGGGGTAGGCTGTTCCCTATGAGCATTGCTGATGAAGCCTCTGTTGTTTTTGACCAATTAGTGTGGTCACAGAGGGTTAAGTGACCTCATTTGCAGCTACCATCAGAATTACGAGCCATATGACTCTCTCTCCATATGGTTTCCTGCTACCTTTTATTTTTTATTCTAAACTCTGATATTCTGTAGGCATAGTAAATGTATTTTTTCAAGTTATTTATATGGTTTAATGTTTATTATTGAATAAAGGATATTGCTTAGATTTTTATTTCTATCAATCCATGCTAATATCTTATATTAAATGCCAATATAATTATTCAGATGTTTTCATATTGAAGCTAATAAAATTCCTGTTGAAATACTGGTTTTGAGAATGTCTTCATCTGTGGAGTATTTGATGATTTGTTGAAAGAGATCTGTATGCTCTTCCAAAGCTTTCCCTGGTTTATGTATATTTCCAGAAATAATTTTCTATACATTAAAAATAATATTAGCAGTAGAATTACTATATTATAGGACAGACACGTGTATATTCAGCTTTAGTAGATACTATTAAGTGATTTTCCTAACTGGTCCAGCCAATTTACACACCTACCAGGTTATATGAATGCTAGGTGCTCTAAATGCACACATTTGGTATTATCAGTGTTTCTTTGTCTTTTTGCTTTTTGATTGTAACTAGTATGACGGTTATGTAATGGTACTTTACTGTGGCTTTTTGGCTGAATTTCTCTAATGGCTAATGATGTTGAGCATCTTTTCATATGTTTCTTGGCCATTTGGATATTCTCTTGTGAAAATGCTTGTTCAAGTCTTTTGCCCATTTAAAAAGTCAGGTTGTTTTTATTTTTAAAAAAATGGTATGTAGGACTTAATTTACATTTTCTGAATATGTCTTTTGTGATATATATATATATTCAAGTTGTTTATATGGTTTAATGTTTATTATTGAAGAAAATAAAGGATATTGCTTAGATTTTTATTTCTATCAATCAATGCTAATAACTTATATTAAATGCCAATGTAATTATTCAGATGATATATATGTTTTGTGATATATCACAAAAGACATTTTTAACATATATAGATATGTTGAAACGTGTATCTATATAGATATAGATATATGTTGAAAATGTCTTCTAGTATGTGACTTGCTTTTTCACTGTCTTAAAGGGTATATTTTAATGAAAATTCTTAATTTTAGAGAAGTTCAGTTTATCAGTATTTTTCTTTATGGTTATTATTTTTGAGTCCTGTTTCAGAAATGTTTACTTAGCCTAATTCTATGAAGATAGTCATTTATTTAACCACTAGAGCCTTATTGTTCTATTTTTCATGTTTAGATCTGGATTTTATTTTGTGTGTGTGGTGTGAGGTACGGTTAAAGATTTTCTTTCCATATAAATATCCAATTAATTCAGCACCATTTATTTGAAAATAGAATCTCTTTCCCACTGCACTGCATTGGTCTTCAATCCTAGATCAAGTGGCCAGTTATGTGTCTGTTTTTGGAGTCTATTTTGTTATATACATATAAAGTCCTTATGTACTTACCACACTGTCTTTCTGGCTAGGTAT
Source organism: Pongo abelii (assembly GCF_028885655.2). Taxonomy (NCBI): domain Eukaryota; kingdom Metazoa; phylum Chordata; class Mammalia; order Primates; family Hominidae; genus Pongo; species Pongo abelii. Next base: position 137,860,402 of record NC_085928.1, on the reverse strand, counting down.
ATACCTAACAGAAGTTACTCCATATGTATATTGAAAGACATTTCCAAGAGTCCTTAAAGCAGCATTAATTCTAACAGTCCCAAATTGGAAGCAACAACTCAAATGCCTATCTTATAAAATAGCGTATCATACAGTGGAATCCTATGAGGAAAAGGAAGAAAGAACAGTAACAGCAGATGACTGCCCCATGCACTGCTTGAGTCTCCCAAGCATAATGTTAATGAAAATAAACCAGCCACAAAATAATACATATTTTTTATTATAATTATATAAAGTTCAAAAGCAGCTAAACTAATTTGGAGTGGTAGAAGTTATAATAGTGGTTACACTTGGTGATAATAATTGAGGGGGGAAACAAGGGACCTACTGGGTGCCGGTGATGTTTGGTTTCTGCATCTGGTTGGTGATTCCAAATGTGGGTTCACTTTGTAAAAATCCATTAGGTTTTACCCTTAGGATTTTTTTTCTGGAAGTCTATCATACTGCGGCAAATTAAGTTTATTCAAACAATTGTGAACATTAATCAAACTCAGATACCAATTGGTTACTTCCTCCTGCACTATTTAGGGCCGTGCCTTTTATAGTTTTTTGCTGTCTGTGGATCAGCATGTGAAACCTTTCTGCTGCTGTGGACACTTGTACATAGTGAGACCTGCTAAAGCCCTGAACTGGTTGATGGCCTGGAGAGGGGTTGGGTGGAGAGAGGGGCAGTTTGCTGGAAGAGCCTGAGGACTGGATCTTCCTTGGAATATACTGAAAGCACAAAAGGAGCTGGGCCTGGGTGGAAAGTTGACACATTAGTGAAGAGTGTGTTGGTCACTGCAGTCGTCTTACACTGCAGTCGTGATTGCTTGGAGTTTTTATGATTTGTTTAGTGTAGTTTTGAGCTTCAGGTGCACTGGAAAGTTTTAATATTTGAAAATGTGCTGCTCATAATAAAACTTTGAGAACCACTCATTTGTGGAGCACCTGCTCTTCACATAACAGTTTTCTAGATAGAGCTTTTTGGTCTCAAAAGCAGTTAACAGACCAAAACCAGTTATCCAGATATATGGACAAAATGGAGAGTTGTTTGATCACCACTAAGTAATAGCATACCTAGGATCTCAGGTGGTCGGTCAACAGAGAGTTTTAGCTCTACTGAACACTTATTCTGCCTAACCTAAATATTCTTTTGGGTAGGAAAGGACGAAGGGAAAATAATCTTCAGATGGGTCATTTTAAGACACATTGGAATTACCTGGATTCTAAAACATACTAATGTGAAGACCCCACCTGGCTGCAATTGAATCAGAACCTCTGGGGGTTTCCTAAAGTGCCCTGGGAGATTTTAAAGTATAGCCAGGGTTAACAACAACTGTGAAACCTTTCTTATACGTTGGGTTCTCGACTTCCCTGTGTAGCTCTATTAGATATGAGAGAACAAACAGCTCCTGGAATCCTGCAGATGATAGTTGGTGAGCATGTGGCTGGTGGGGTGTAGGGGGCAGGATTAAACCTTAACTTGCCTCAATGGAGTTTTTCTTTAAGAGAGTCGAGCTGCCCTTTTTTGGAGGGGATATAAAATGTCAATGAAGGGGAATAATTCCTTACTAAAATTTGGAGAAATAGATTTTATATGTGAAAATGACAGTCTGCCCTATGTGTCTTTTTTTGATCTAGGTAAAGGTAAAAATTATGTCAATTACAAAAAAAAAAGGCCCTGGGTTGGTTATTTGGAGCCTTAATCCCCCTTGATTAATCATTACTGTGCAGCTCCTAGTCCCTGTAGTTCCTGGCGAGTCCCTGGGCTCTTGTCCATCCCTCACAAGAGAAACTATATCGGTGTACCCATGGCATTCTGCAGCATGAAGGAGGAGCCTCCCTAGGAGAAATTGTCTTTAGAAAGAATTAGTTTGACAGAGGCACAAGCACTATTTCTAGAGAGAAGTGATTGGATGTTTCACTTTGCTAAATGAGTGTAGTAAAAACGCTGTTTACTCACAGAAGATTATAAATCGGCACTTGCCAGACAGGTGTCTGTTTGTAAGGGTGATTTATGCGGGTAGGATGTGAATCATCTGGTGATGCTCCAGTGCTCCTCCTGAGGGTGGCCTGACAGCCTGGGTTGGCACGTCATGACCTTTGCGTGAACGTGTACTTTCTGAATGCTAGAGCATTTTCCTCTTGCCATGCCGACCTTTGCCTTAAGGAGGAATGAACATTGAACTCCTGAGGCATCTATAAAACATATTTTATTGGCTGCAAAGCAGGAACATGAAGATTTCAGTCGTTACTTGTTTGTAACCTTAGTTATACAGTGTGTACTCATTTTCTCCTCAAGCGGACTGCACAAGTTATTAGAGGTTGTCATTCCCATTTATTTTTTTGGGTCATTTTTTTTTCTCTTCCACATTGACAAGGATGAATCTTCTAGCCAAGAAGCTTGTGCACCTCACTTGTCTTGAGTAGGCACCAAGGAAGAGTAGTGACCTGCGGGGAAGGCCAAGTCCTTGGAGACCCCTGTTTAGAGGCTGGAGAGGCACCAACAGTTTGGCAGCAGCAAAGTTTTCTCAAGCTGTCCCTATCTTGATTGTGACACAATTGTTAACACATATACCTTTGAAAGGCCGTTTTATTTACGTATTCTAAATGGGAGGCATAGTAGAAATGAACTTTAATATTCTTTGGGGAGAGAAAATCCACAGCCTTTTTTTTTTGGAACATTCAGTACTCAGTAATATTTACCAAGTGAAGAATAAGAGAGGTTTCCTTTCCTACAGCATAATTAGCCGGATCTTCTTACCTGTCTTCATTGTTAGGAAAAAAAGTATTGTTGAAAAAGACTTTAAAATAGTTAAATAGCCCTTTTGTCCTAAAGAATAGCTGCCGGGTATGAATGCTACCCGGAGGGGTCTGGAAGCAAGAGAGTGAAATAGTGCGAGAGAAACAGGCACATAGCCACATAGCAAGTGTTCTACTGGGCTCCTTACTGGGAAGTTGGTGAGATGTGTGGCCTCTGTGGCAGTGGCCCTGACCTGTCCTCATCATTACTGGTTGCCAGACAGTAAAGTAAGACAAGGTGGAGGATGGCTTAGAAGATACCACCAAAATAACAGGGCTTGATAAAGCTGTCCCCAGATACAGTTTGGCAACTCTCAGGGCCATCACTCCTGGGAACAACAGGGACCACGGGATCTATTAATTATGTTCCAAAATAGCACTTAAAACCTTTCCACACCAGGTCACACATGGAAAATGATATAATTGTCTAGATAACATGAGGAGATTGCTTGGGGCCAGAGGCCCCAACCAGCTGTGGCAGGGGTTGAAGGGTGGAGGGGGAGGGGGTTGCGGGGACCCATGCCTTGGCAGGCCATTTGGCAGTAATACTTGGCAGTAACCACTAGTGCTGTGCTGGGGCGTGCTTGTCAGGAGGTTGTGCTTCAAAAGGTGGTAGAGAGAAGAACGGATGAACAAGGAGAGGTACAGTAAGCTGCAGAGTGCTGTGTATCTGTCACTATCGAGGGGATGCCCTTCGCACCATGATTCCAGTGGCTAACTCACTTTAGTGGTGAGTTGAATCTTGGCCTCAAGGCATGTCATGGAGCGGTGGCCACTGTGGAAACAACACCAGTAGACAGGTTAGCCTGTATATGGATGGAGCGTCTCAGCAGGGAGAGGAACAATTGAGCATCTACCTTCACAAGAGGGCTGCTTTCCTACATAGAAAGGACTGTTAGTCCAGCCTTAGGCTTTTCTGCTGTATCTAAACAGAGCAGACCATTGGGGTCATGTTTGAAAACAGCAACAACAGAGTATCAAGTAGGTACAGAGGCTGAATTCCCTGAACTTCTGTGCAGAAGTTCACACCAGAGACCTGGACACTAGTTGGGGAGCTGGCCTGTGGAGACCAAGAGCTGCAAGTTGAGAGTCATGAGTTCTGATTCGGGTCTGCACCTCTGCTTAGTTGAAGTGTTAAATGTGTCAAGAAGACTGTGTTTTCTCCTCTTTTTTCTGTAAAAAGTGTGTGAAGTCTTGTCTGCTTGATTTCTTGTATGTCTTTTCGGGACCAGGGCAAGTACTTTTCGCATGACTGACATGGTAAGTAAAACCTGTATGGATCTTGGGAAGAGCTCTTGGTCTGAATGATTCAGTTTTTGCTGTTTTACTGCGGATTTGATTATTTATGTGAGAAAGATCTGTGCTGTTCCTGAAAATTTGCTAATAAATCCATTAAAATATCCCCCCCCGTCAAAACACCCTAACAAGAAACTCTATCCTATTTTATAGGGCACGTTTACTTTTTCCCATCTCTTATTTGAAATGTTGTTTTCAACATTCCCTGCTTTGCTTTTTTGAATATCATGGTTTAGTTTTTTATTTTTATTTTGGTTCACTCTGGCTTTGGTTTAATTACCCCTTTAAATGAAAACATGTAACTGCAGGTGCAGTCCATCATTTGTATTAGTTTTCAGCACTCTGAACTTGGGTGGGTTGGGCACGATTGTTTTAGTTGCTACCAGGATAAGACTGTTGAGATCTTAATCTCAGAGTCTTGAAGAATTCTGTTACTGAGGTAGCAGCGACTGTGTTACTAAAGAAAATAACCTTCATTTTTTCTTCTTGACAGAGGTAAAAATTCAGAGAAGAATTTAAGAAGTCAGGGCAATAAGATTAATTTAAACAGTTATTTCCGTATGTTTAGTATTGTCACTAGACTTAAAAAGACAATAAAAATTTTAACTGATAAAATTACAAATCATCCTTGTTTTCCTCATAGAGCATATCAAATTCAGAAGAAAGAAGATATAAACTTTATATCTAGCATGTATTTTGACTTTTAAGAAAATCAGTTAAACTCTATATCTCACCGTATTTTTTCTACAGTATATTGAAATAAAGCTATATGTTGATTTGCTCATTTCATTAGGATTATTATCCTAATGTTTTAAAAGATTTTTAAAGCTCCTGAAGCAAGATGTTATAAAAATGCAAAAAACTTCATAACCAAAAAAGTCTGGGAAAGTTAATTTGTATGCTAATAACACCTCATATTTGCATAGCTCTTTTATCCCTACAGGCCACCTTTAACATCAACTCAGTGGTCTCTCACAGTGCTCCTGTTTGGTGGACATCATCAGTGGCCTCCATTTTACAGGTGAAAAAGTTGAGGCCCATATAAAATACATGTGGTCACACTAGACTTTGGCAAGGTTGGGCTTTGGACTTAGATCTGCTGGTTACTCTCCACGCCACTTGGGTACCTTCTCACATTTTATATGTGTAAATTGGGATGGTAGCAATTCATTTCTCTCTCACTTCAAAAATAGAAACTCAGTATCATCAAAAGATAATCTTGGGGTGGCACTGTTTGAGGTGGTGAATTGTTTGCTAGTTGAGAAACCAAAGAGTTGTTTTTCTTCTGTGAAAGGAACTGAAGTTTAACGCCTTGATCGTGTGTTGCTGGCCCACTGTTACTTAGAAAAATTAACTGCTCCACTGCTTATTTTGATAAGGCAGAGCATCTGTTTGTCCTTGAAGTTTCAAAAAATTATATTTATGCACTAAATTTATTTGGCAAGTCAGACCTGTTTGTTCCAATAAAGCAACAGTATCTCCCCTGGACATTCTGGAAGCCACCTGTTGCTTTCAAGAGTTACATGGAAGGGGCTGCTCCTGAGATATTAAAGACTCTTCAGAATGTGGAGGCCACATACTGGAGCCATGTGACCCACTGGGGAGCTGGTGCTGATGAGGTCAAGGTCCCAGGCTGTCCTCCTCTGTGCAGGGAGCTTTGCAGAGAGCAAGACTCCACTCCATAGTCCAAGTCTGCATCCTCGACTTGGGCAGTGCCCACACAAATTGGCAACTGTTGGCAAGGGCATCTATGTATGTCCATCCTGTCACCACCCCCTCACCATCCTTAGCATATAGTCTTACCACTTGTGTCTTAGAGAAACCCTTTAGCCTTTGTCTTGAGACCTGTACACTGGTCCTCCTCTGTTAATTAACAGGCAGGGAGCTGCCTCTCCTCCCAGTTGTCCCTGCACTCTGGATCGCATCCTCTCCCTCCTGTGTCTTTAACTTTTCTGTCTGTGCCGTGTTTCCCCCATCAGCCTGTAAGCATTCTCACGTTCTAAAAAACAAGAAAGGTAGCAGTAGCCTCTCTCCACCCTTCTCAGCTCTCTCCTCAGCTACCTCCTAAACTTTCTTCTCCCTGTTTTCAGCTGTATCTAAAGAGTGTCTTTGATCTCCTGCATTTGCTTTCCTTCCATTCACCCCTCCACCCTGCCCCGCTTGTGAAGATCATCAGGGCTGTCTGTGCCACACAGTGAATAGGCCTCCTTCTCTCATTCCATGCCTCATTCTGGACAACTGTTCCACAGCCATAGCTGCAGTTACCCATGGATTCACTGGTGACTCTCACATTGATGTTTCCAGCTCAGATTTGCCCTCTGAGCCCAGACACTGCTGTCTGCTCAGCATCCCCTCTAGCATGCACCCAGCCGTCTTACTACAGTGTATTCACATCCAACCTTCCCTGTCTTATCCTGCCCCCTCCTACTATCTAGTCCTTTTCTGAAGTTATTTAGTTTGGCAAATGACACCACCATCCATTCTCCTTTATAGCCATTGAATCAGACTGGATGAAAGAGAGAGTATTTTTTTTAAGGAGTTGGCAAGGTTAAGAAATTATAGCAAGCTCTTCTTTCATAAGAGAGTGCATTTACCTTTTTGAAGAGAAATGATCAGTTCTGATAGTGGCTGCTATTAAAATTAAACAATTGCTTGATTTCCATGCATTTACCTTTTTCTAAGAGAAATGATCAGTTCTGATACATGCTGCTATTAAAATTAAACAAGTGCATGATTTCTATAGCAAGAACATGGGCTGAACTGAATTAAAGTGATTTAACTCCTAAGTGTAACTTTCTCTCTAAAATGCTTTGGGGCCAGGCACGGTGGCTCATGCCTATAATCCCAGCACTTTAGGATGCCAAGGTGGGTAGATCACTGAAGGTCAGGGGTTTGAGACCAGCCTGGCCAACATGGTGAAACCCTGTCTCTATTAAAAATACAAAAGTTAGCTGGGCATGGTGATGCGTGCCTGTAATCCCAGCTACTCAGGAGGCTGAGGCAGGAGAATCGCTTGAACCCGGGAGGCAGAGGTTATAGTGAGCTGAGATCATGCCACTGCACTCCAGCCTGGGAGACACAGCTACGCTCCATCTCAAAAAAAAAAAAAAAAAAAATGCAGTGCGTGTGTGTGTGTGTGTGTGTGTGTGTGTGTGTGTATGCTTTGGAAGGAATCATACAAGTATGTAGGTGTTAGTCTGCCTCTACCCTCAACCTTCATTAATCTTTGAGTCTCTTACTATCATTTGCCATGCACTGGTTCATTTGAAATACAAAGCAAATGTAATTGGGATCTCGCTCAGAAGCATTTGTTTTTCGTAGGAAAGGTGTTATAGGTTAGGAATTGGGCATATTTGCATGCCAGAGAGGGATGATTTTTAAGTATTTTGAAAAGGAGTATTCAAGTGAAGCAATTATTTTCTTTTAAGGTTTCAATTTCAACTGTGATCATCTTTAGACTGGGATGTCAGTTCTTATCCTGGTATCCATGATTAACAATTTTTTCCCATTGACTTCTTTCTTGTTATTTTGAAGTTTATTTGAAAAAAAATTATTTTTTATGCCAAAGATGTTACTAAGGTATTTTGCTGCAGGCGAATATTGGGTAGGATGCATTGACACTATGTGTGGTCTGTACGTTGCTATGGGGTGACTTTCATGTTATGGAACTGGTTTAGTTCCTGTTCGACAGGCACTGAAACAGGCCTGTCCTACCATGTGGTCACAGACATCTGTCTCTTATATTGGAAAAATACTAAGAAAGCAAAGTACACTGGAGCTCCTGCCCTTAAATTTTACTTTCATTGCTCAATATGATAAGGCACAAAAGCCCCTGTGCTGGTTTTACAGCAAGGTTCTTGCCAGTGAAAGTGTGGAATCAGTAGTAGTTCTGATGTGCCCAGCAGTGGGTGCTCAGATGTATGAGAGGACAGAGCCCCAAAGGTTCAGCAAAGTCATGTGTTATATGGTCAAGTGGGAGAAGTCACACCTAATTGGAGAAACCCTGTGAAGCTTTATTTTTGGGAAATGGTCAGGTTGGTTTGTGGCTGAGTGTAGAAGGAAAGGTTTGAAGCAGTTTCTGGAACATGGTATCATACACACTCAAGGTTGCTGACATTTCTTCTAATATTCTTAAGCAGGTTTTGGCAGACAGGTCCCTTCAGCCTGCACCTGGGTGAGCCCACTGGCATTCTTCATTACAACCACATGTTAGTTTTCGTTGATTATGTGCATGTGGAGACTATCAAAAAAATTCAGCTTTTGTGATCTTTTTTCAGAAGTACAGTGGCAATGGATATCTTTGAACTCTAACATTGTGATGGTAAGAAAACTTTGGTCCTGTGAAGGAGGAGCACCTAGATGTTGGGCAGCTAATCTGGCTTTGCTGTTTTGGTGAAAAAAGTCCCATGTGTTGTGGGAACTTGGAGCTTTCTACATCCCTGCTTAGTTTTGTCAAGTCTGCTGGCCAGTAATCCTGAAAAACATTTGATGCGTTGACTGCCCACACAGTTGTCAATTTGGCCAGAGTCAGAAACATGAATTTCACTCCTTAACCTTTTCAAGAGATCCTGACAAAAAAAAAAAAAAAAAAAAAAAGAGCAAACTTTGGAGTTCATTTTGTTAACACTTAGGTTTACTGGTTTTCTAGAGAACCGGTTTGGGGTATGTGTGTGTGGCGGGGGTGGGGAGAGAATGTGCTTGTGTTTTAAAAAAGGGAAAACTGTTTTCACAGGGAGGAGTTTACTGGTGGGTTGGCTTATTTGGTGGCTCTCTGCCCTTTGAATGAGGCCTGTCTTTCAGTTCAAGGCTTTGCCATCAATATGATGTATGCTGCTGAAAAAGTAGGAATGCTTTTGCCCAGCTGCCATCCTGGAAGCACAGCCTGGAAGCAGACAACCAAGTGCATCTGCTGGCCAGTCAGGAATTGATAGGGTTTGGCTGTGTACCCACCCAAATTTCATCTTGAATTGTAGTTCCCATAATCCCCACATGTCGTGGGAGGGACCCGGTGGGAGGTAATTGAATCATGGGGGCGGTTACCTCCATGCTGTTCTCATGATAGTGAGTGAGTTCTCACGAGATCTGATGGTTTTATAAGGGGCTTTCCCTCACCTTAGCTCTGTACTTCTCCTTGCTGCCGCCATGTGAAGAAGAATGTGTTTGCTTCCCCTTCTGCCATGATTGTAAGTTTCCTGAGGCCTCCCCAGCTCTGCAGAATTGTGAGTCAATTAAACCTCTTTCTTTCATGAATTATCTAGTCTCAGGTATTTCTTCATAGCAGCATGAGAAAAGACTAATACAGGAATGGTACAGCTCTGGCAGTCTTTTTGCAAGCAGAAGCCTGTATATTCCAGGAGAAACTAGAGAATGCTTTTGAGGGTTATTTTGGTTCTGACAGTTCCATTAAAATGTGGACTGAATCCTCTCCTTCATGACACAGACAGCATCGGTGGTGCTGTCCTTGCCACAGAAGGCCCCAGGGTGTGTGGGCACAGTGAGTGATGCAAGTGATGTAACCAGAAGAGGTTTTGGGGGATTTTCACACTTCTTTACACATGCTATCCTAGCCTGGCAAAGTGGTCTGTGATTCCCCACTCAGTACTACCTCTCTGTCTTTTATCATTAAAAGAAAAACTAGAAGTCAAAGCTGATTGGCTGTCAAACACCAGGCTCCAGTTTCAACCTCTGTATCAAACCAAAATAGCAGCCTTCTAATGGAAATTTTCTTTTAGTATAAAATGTACTTTCTTTTTTATCTGCACAATTTACATTCATTTTAATTTTTTGGAAAGCAGCCAGTTGATTTTTGCATTTAAATGAGAGTGAGAAGTATAATTATTTACACAAATTTAAAATTTTCTGTGTAAAGGAAATTTTCCAATGATGAAATTGTATACCAAAAAATTAATTGCAAAATTTTGTAGGTATGTGCATATGTTTCTGAGAGGTTTTCATCAAATTGTCAAAGGGATCTGAAATTAAACAAACAGCCAAACAACTGATTCAGAGCAAGCTTCTGCTGTTGCAGCAGCTCTAGCTCACTGTTTAGACCTCCTCAGAATAGCGACAGCATACAGGGAGCCTATTAGTTGTGTACCCCAATCTTTGGTGAGCCTGGAGGGAGGTAATTGAGAGGGAGGCAGGAGCCCTGAAAATGGAGTCGGTGTTGATGAGTGCCCATAACTCTCCAGGCCAAGCCAGGGCACCATTAACCATCTTCTGCTTTGGCAAGAATAATCCAGATCCACCTGGAGAGGCTTTTGGGCTAGGGAGGACTTTATATGCAGCAGGACTGCGTTAATGACTTTCAGGCCCTTTTCCTTTGTAGGCGCCTTCCTCCATTAAAAAACAAATTGAAAATTATGTTTTATGACTGTGTTGGTCAAATCTGTTAATATTATATATTAAAACGTTTTATCTGAGCTAAAGGTCCTTTTTTCCCTTCTGATTTTAAAAGAAATTAAAACATTTGTGTGAGCCCCTAAAAATATTGTGGGGCTGTAAGCATTGTGCCTGTTGTATCCAGTGAATAAGTTGGCCCTGAGGTATGCAGATCATCCCTTGATTTTTTTTCTAAAAGGTATAAGGAAGATGTGGAATATACAAGCGAATATATTCTTTTTATTCTCAATCTATTATTTTTGAATAAAGTTGAGAGAAGTCATTAAGCATATTATTAATTTACATTTCAAAGAAAGAATTTTGAATTAGTTAATATGGAACTTATATCTTTAATATAGATTTCTTGTATTAATTTTTGCAAAGATAATCATTTTCAAAATTTTAATCAAATTTGAGTTTTTAAAACTAAAATTTTACTGTATTAATATCAGTAATGAATATTCTACAGAGTTTGAAAAGATTTACTCTTCTGAGTGTATTTGCAATGAAAAATATTTTAAGCACTTTCCAGTTTATTTATTTTGTGAATATATATAATACTTTTTACATAATAAATTATTTTCTAAAATAAAGCTTTATAAATTAGTTTTATTTAATAACTTATATGTCTTTTCCTGATTCTGAGAAGTTTTCTATGAATTCTTTGAGTAAAAATCTATTTTAAAAGATAACAGGCAATAATTTGTGACTAGGAAATTTCAGAGTGGCCAGGAAAAACATGCTAAAAATAGAAACTGTTTGTTTACTCTGTGCTCCACCCAGTCTAAAACACAGCCATGTGGTTGCAGACTTGGGGAATGCCCTGTGGTAACTTGGAAGGTGTTTTCTTCCCCCCCTGAGTTGCAGAGTTTAAGAGATCATTCTTATAACTTCTGAATCCTGTTTCCTTTCTTTAGCAACTCAGATAAATTATTTTTGCAAGCTGTTATCTGAAAATGAGTTTGACCATGTTCGTTTAGTTTTTAGTTTCTTATCATCCTCCTTTCTACTTATATATTTAATTTAAGCCCTGTTTCATGAAAGGAAATTTTGAGATTGGAGGTTTTACTAATAACTTATACCTCAAAATTTGTCAGTTTATAGTTTAAACTTTCCGGTGTTTTTCATGATAGTCTAAAAAAATAGCCACTTATTTGTTCATTTTGTTACAAAAGGGGCTAGATTATGAGTTTAGTTCTTGGGTAGGCTTGTCACCTAGGAACAACACAACTTTATAGGACTGAATGTTAACCAGACAGGCCTGTGATTTGTGTGCGCAGATAACAGAGACCATAACCACCAGAAAGGCAGCCCAGTGATACCAGTGTTGGGTCAGCCACACATTTTGTTAGTCAGATGCTTGGAGCACCTACCACTATTCAGGAGTCCTTGCCCAAATGCTGTTGCTTTGTTAACTCTGTGCCAAGGTGTTAGGGCATTGTGATGCCCAGTTCCCCAGAGCATTCCATTAGGGGCTTAGGCTTTGGAGTAAGCTGGCTGGTGTGAATCAGACTGGGGGGTCACCTATTGGCCTTAGTTTCCTTATCTCTAAAATGTATATAATGATGAGATTAGCCTCCATTGGTTTTTGAGAGAATTAATTGAAGTCATGCAAGTAAAGCACAGCTTTCAATAATTATTGGCAATTTTTTTTTGGTATTAACGTACAGCATAGCAAAAGTCTAGATTTACTTCAGGAGTTGTGCCCTTGAAGTAGAATTTGGTTGTTTGCTTTACCTGCCTTCATAATGACTGCATGAAAGAAATAAATATCAATTCATTTCATTGTATTCAATTTGTTTTATTTCAAAACAAGTTAAATGAATCTTTAATTTTTTTTATTCCAATGATATCTATTCGTGTCAATATTTTATTCCAGATGATGTTTAAGCAAATATAAGTGAAAATACTGTGTGGGCTGATTTGATACTGTTTGTCATTCCTATTGTATGTTTGACTCCCTACCTCCCTTTCATGGGTTTTCTGTCTCTCTGTTTAAACTTTTTATTATGGGAAATGGACACAAATAGAGAGAATAGTATGATAAACTCTTATATACCCATCTCCCACCTTCAGCAGTTATCAGCTCATGGCTAATATTGTTTCCTCTGCATTCCTATCCACTTATCCCCATCCTGTGTTATTTTAAAGCAAATTCCAGACACCATGTTATCCATAAATATATTTTTACCATCCACAATATTATTATATCTGTAAAATAATAGTAATTCCTCAATATCATCAACTATCAATAGTGTTCCAATTATTTTTAAGAGGTATAGCTTTAAAAAAATTAGTTTGTTTAATTTAGGGTCCAGTTAAGATCCCATACATTTCAATTGGTTGACGTGTCTCTTTTTTCTTTTGATGTACCCTAGTCAGTTCCTCATTGCCTGTGGGCAAGAGGTTATAATATCCCTGGATTAGCTGAGAGCTGTTAGTAGCTAACACTCAGGGCAGTTGCAGGGATTTGGACAGGGCACCCACCACATCCACGTGGTGGATAATCTTCAGGCACAGGGAACAGCATAAGCAGGGACCTGTAAATGCACAGCACAGCATGTTTGATGGAGTGACAAAGGTTGGTGGTCTGGGAGGTGGGCAGCTCAGGTTGGGGTGTTGGGGATTGAGGCTGTGTTCCAGGTGGTTTATTACACATTTTTGATGCCGGGCTTAAAAATAACTTGTTTATTCAGATGAAGATGAAATTAATAAAAGTGTGGTATGAGTAGAGACTATTGGAAATATATAATGTATCAACATACATTTATTTTCTGAAGATGTATAATTTGGAAAATTATGGTAGTATGTGAGAAGCATTGTGACATCTTAAGTTAACTAGATATTTGGAACAAAGTATGCTTCAGCCTTCTTTCTGTTTTTTCCCGTATTATAAAAGTAGTGTTAGTATATGATGACATCCCAGAGGGAAGACCATGGTTATCAGTGTGTCTCAGGAGTAATATAGAAGAGCTTATGTTATCTGCCTGCTGCACTTATGTAAAAGAAATATTTTGCTTATTCAAGAGAGCAGTATTTTAATGTTTTTTTCTAGTACATTTAAAATATTTGAAATTGTTATCCTTGTTTTGAGCTTCAGTTCTTGGTGTGGTAACTTAAAATGTACACTCTCAATATACAGGTTTTTGCTGTTTTTTAATACAAGGACCTGTGTTCAAATTTTAGCTCTGCCACTTACTGTTTGTTGAGCAAGTTACATAACTTCTTGTAGCTTCCTCATCTAGGAAAAGGGAATAATAACAGTGTTCCTACAGAGGACTGCTGTGCTGATTCAATGAGAGTGAATCTACTACATTTAGCACAGGGTTTGGCACACCAAAGCACCCAATGGTTTTAGATATCGCTATTTTTACTATTAGTGTTTTCTTATTAAATATATTTCAGGATCGTTGATTTAAGGTACACTAAGCAGATAATGACTAAGGTATCAAGAGGATTAGGAACAAGAATATTAACTTGTATGTGTCCTGGGATTAAAATTTGCACACCACAACCTAGATATTCTTTTATTAATATATTCTGTAACTTCCTTTCTATTCTATAACTGATATAATATTTCTCTGGAGTCCCATTTCTGTTCAGCAAAAGCCAGAGAGATGTCAAAAATAATTCTGTCTTTTTTGGTTTAAAACAACCTCCATTAGCTTAAACGCCATCTTTTTTGAATAATTCAGAAATTTAAAGATCGGGATGGTTTCTTCCTACTTTAAAGGCTCTTCCCTTCCCATCCCTAGGAAACAATATAATTGGTCTGACTGATTACCATTATTGTTATTTGGCTATGGCCCACTATGATCACATCACACCCACAGATGCTGCTTTCTGTCACCTTACCAAGATGAACTAGCCTGGATCCTGCCCAAAGCTGGTCTCTCCATTCACACAAAAGATCTCAATCCTTCTTCCCTCCTCAGCTAATTCATAAGCAGCTCCCCCCACCTCTCCTGTAGCACCAGTTTTCACTCTCTACTGGATTATTCCCATCAGCATCAAACATTCTGAGATTTCTTTCATATTTTCTTGATGCAGCTTCTCCTGCTGGCTACTGCACAATTTATTTGCCCCCTTTGCAGCAAAAACAATTGAAGAGTTGTCAATGCTCACTGTCTTCAATTCCTTGCTCCTGTTTTTCTTAAAGCCACTCCTTTCAGGTCCTCACTGTCACTGTTCTCCGAAGCCACTCTTGTCAAGGTCACCAATAACCTCCAAGTTCCTAAATCCCTTAAGTCAGTTTGCAGTCCTCCCCTTACTTCACCCGTCAGTAGTGTTTGGCATGGCTGATCGTTCCTCTTCTTGGTACACTTACTTTGCTTGGCTTCCAGGGCTCCCTACTCTCCCAGTTCTCCTGTCTCACTCATCAGTCTTTTCAGTCCCCTTTGTTGACTCCTTCTCTTCTATTTGCTTGCAGCATTGGAGTGATCCCAGCCTTCTTTCTATCTGTTCACACTATCCTGATATTCTCATCCCGTCTTGTGGCTTAAGTGTCATTTATATGCCAACCACTCCCAAATATACATCTCTACCCCAACTCTCTTCTATGATCCAAGCATATATGTCCTACTAGATTTTTCCACTATATCCTACTAGATCTTTCCACTTTTCATATCTGAAACACAACCCCACCTTTTCCCCACCCAGCCTGCTCCATCTGTAGCCTTCTTTCTTAGTTTGATAATATCCTTTCAGTTGCTCAGGCCTTGGAGTCATCCTTGACTCCTTTCTTATCTCATGTACTACATCAAGTCTATCAACAAATACTTTTGGTTTTATCTTCCAGATATACCTAGTGATAGTGTGCTGTAAGTATTATTCCCAGTATAGAATTTGTAATGGGGCCGGGCACGGTGGCTCACCCTGTAATCCCAGCGCTTTGGGAGGCCAAGGTGGGTGGATCACTTGAGGCCCACTTGAGGCCAGGAGTTCGAGACCAGCCTGGCCAACATGGTGAAACCCCATCTCAACCCAAAATACAAAAATTAGCTGGGCGTGGTGGCATGTGCCTATAATCCCAGCTACTCCGGAGGCTGAGGCAGGAGAATCACTTGAACCCGGGGGGCAGAGGTTGTAGTGAGCCGAGATAGCGCCACTGTATTCCAGCCTGGGCCACAGAGCAAGACTCCGTCTCAAAAAAAAAAAAAAGAAAAAAAAAAAAAGAATTAGTAATGAGCACAGCTCTGATTTGAATACAGGTCTGTCAGGCTCCAAAGTTTTCTCCATGGTTTTGCATTAATATATTTTTAATTTTATATTTGCAAAGTTATTTTTATTTTAATATCATAGCTTAGTGGGAGAATAGGGACACTATTTAAAACTAAGGAGCAGAAAAAGAATACTCCAGAGTATCTTTAGAATTTACTTAGTTTGTTTCCCTAGTTCTAGGAAATCTGAATCTAACTCATATATTAGATTATATTTTCTTTGGAACAAACCCAGATCTTTAAGAAAGAGGAGTTCAGTGCCTCCTTTCCCAATTAGCTAATCATCTATAAGCTTTACTTTTGTCATACAAAGGTGCTGGACTCCCAGAGTTCATGCAGTCACAACTCAAATGGTGAAGAGGAAAGCTGAACTGTCTCTAGTTATTTTTAGGTGTTCCTGATAATCAATTTTCATGCAAAATACAAATTATCATTTATTTGTCCCTTTGTTTTCATGAATACAGGCTGAGCATCTGTAATCAAAATATCCAAAATATTCCAAAATCTGAAACTTTTTGAGCACCAACATAATGCCACAAGTGGAAAATTCCATACCTTACAGCACCTTTGCTTTCAGTGTACATAAACTTAATTATTAACAATATTGTATAAAATTACCTTCAGGCTATATGTATACGATGCATATGAAACATAAATGAATTTCTTGTATAGACTTGGATTCCATCCCTAAGATGTCTCATTAGGTATATGCAAATATTCCAAAATCCAAAAACAATCTGAAACGCTTCTGGTTCCAAGCATTCCAGAGAAGGGATACTTAATATGTAGTAGTATATGGATGCCTTGCCTCATAGTCACCCTCCCCAGTGCTTTAATGCAACCAATAATTATTTTTGTTTTAAAATATTTGATCTGGGTTTGAATTTATGGAAATACTTCACATGTCAGTTTTTTTTTTATTTTAAATAGCCAAATAGTGTTTCAAAATTGTATCAAGATTGTGATTGGTCTTTAACCTTAGAAGCAAAACTGACATGGAAGGATGAAACCAGTAGTAAAATGGTGAATTTTGGTATTGATGTATTTGGACATCTGTGTCCTTATCAAAAGAAAGAATGTATATAGTTGGACAAAATTGAAGGTCCATGTGGTATATTTAGAAAATATTACTTGTTAGCGGTTTAACATGTGTATAGTGGTTTTACTTCAAGCACTTTCAAAGATTTGAGTTTGTTTCTCCCCTTGTAACACTTCAACAGTCATATTAGTTTGCCTTACCATTTTTCTTTGAAGGGAACTGAGACTGATTCAGTTGTGCAAGGTGATGAGCAACATTGCTCAAAAAGCCAGAAATAGATTTGTGGGCTCCTGACTGTGAGACCAGGTGCTCTCTCCACTGAATTATTCTGCTTTCTTTGACTGTTTTCTTTGCTTTAAAAAATATTAATGCACAATTCTGAATTACTGTTGACTGAGATAAATTCATATTAGATCTATAAATAATGCACTTTCCAACCAAACTAGCCAATGGAACAAAACCGTTTTTGAGACATCGGTGTTGGAAGATGGCCTCCTCCCACCAGCTGACTGTATTCTCATCATCCCCCACATCTGTCCCATTGTTTCTGATGCTGGTACCAGACTCCTATCTCCAACACGTGCTTAGATAATTAAAAGAATTAACCTCCCTTCCTTCTATTCTTCTCCCTTTCCCCCAAATCCTTTTCACAGTTTCCAGATTAGTTCTCCTACAGCACTACTTTGTGAAATTCTCTCAACATGTTCTATGATACCCTTTGCTCTGAGGGTGAAGCCCTAACCTTCCTCTTGGTTTCCAGGACCTCCCATGTATCATCAGTGCTCCTCTAGCATCTTCTCCTGCTTCCCAGCAACCTCTGTCTTGGCCAGACTGGACCTCGCAAGCTGACATTACTTCACCTCCCCTGTAGTCTTGTAATCTGTACCCTGTTCCAGAATTACTCTCTCTCTCCTTTTGGTTAGCAAGCCCAGCTTTCCTCTAGGGACTTTTCTTACCCATTCACTGGAAATTTGGTTGTAGGTGTGCCCTGTATCTTTTATCTGGTAAGACTCTTCTGTGGGTTTACTAATTTTCATTTAGAAAGAGGATCACTACCTAATGATGTAAGGTGTGGTGTAAAATTTTTCTCAATTATATTTTCAGATTATTGCCGGGATTCTGTTATGATTAGTAAGCAAATGAATTAATATTTTAGTGGTTGACTGCCTTCTGATATGTTTACCTCAAATTATATCATTTTAAATTATAGATTTAAATTTTAAGAAAAACAAATATTTACATTTAGTTAAAGATTTTGTGAAATAACCGTGTTTTGAGAGAGAAATGAAGTCCAATTACTGAATAGAATATGAATATATAAATATATTTATGTATGTGTATATATGTAAAAAATAGCTGTCATGTAGTCATTATTTTTGTGACAGTGTATTGCTAAAAAATCTTCATAATAATTTTGAATAGAACACTGGGGGTGCTAGATTTAGAAATTAATGATTTTATGGAAGAAAGATCTGCCTGTAAATTTTGCTCCTATTATGAAAAAAAGGGAGACCCTTATTTCAGATTATCGAAATACAGGGACTGTAGCATTAATGTAACACCCACTATAATGTGTTTCTTTTAAGAATGTTTTCTTCAACACCCTGTGATATATGACTTGCCGGATTCTCTGATCCTGGGGACCTTTAGCAACCATGCTATGTGTTGTCATAATGTTTTAAATTTGTGGCTCTAAAATGCAATTCAATTGTGTTTAGCCAGTGTTGATCTTTTTCTTTCTTCTTGTTTAATTTGGGACTTTCAGTGTATGCCATTACTTATGAGAAATGCTTTAGTTATGAGTTGTGGAGAGAGAAAGTAGTTGGAGAGAAAATTAAGGTAACTCTAACATAGATCTTAATATAGTCTATAAAGTTTTCATGAGGATAATAAAGTGAGTTTTATATGTGGAGAAATATATAGAACAGTGAGTGGAGGAATTAGGGAGCAACATATTCAATTGTCTTAAACACTAATATGATCTAAGAGAAAGATCATAAGAAAGTTTTCAAGTTTTCTAAAAGAAAGAAAGTTTTCAAAAGATGTATTTCTCAAACTCATCTGTCATTAAAATTAGTATGTTGAATTGGATTCTCAGCTTATGAATTAAAATATAAGTGTACTTACATGATAAATTGAATTTAAATTTCCAGGTTTTTTTTTCCTCTTGGTGGTCCAATTTCATTGTATTAAAATATATAGGTATCTATCTTTTTGAGTAGATTTGGTAAACTTTGGTTTTCATGAAGTTAAAATGAATGATTAAAAATCTATATAGAATTTGTTAGAGTCTTCTTGTTACAGGATTTAGGGGGTATGTGAGATTTAAAGATTAATTCATAAAATATTTCTTTATTTATTTTATGTATTTTTTATTGTTTTTAGAGATAGGGTCTCACTCTGTCACCCAGGCTGGAGTGCAGTGGCACGAACATAGCAGCCTCAACCTCCTAGACTCAAGTGACCCTCCCTCCTCAGCCTCCTGAGTTGGTGAGACATACAGTCAAATGTCACAATGTCCAGCTAATTTTTAAATTTTTCTGTAGAGAGGAGATCTTGCAGTGTTGCCCAGGCTGGTCTTGAACACCTATCCTCAAGTGATCCTCCCACCTCAGCTACCCAAAGTGCTGGGATTATAGGCATGAGCCACTGCCTCTGGCCTAAAATATTTGTATAAATTGCAAGACAATACTTTTGAGTTTAAGGAAATGAAGATTTGATCTGCTTATAAAGCTGTCTTAGTAGATGGATGTTGGAACAAATCAATTAAAACATATCTTTTATAATGTGGTAAAGAAAAATTAACATAAGCTGAGCAATGCATAACATTAGTGAACATTCTTCTCACTATGAGGTTCATGCTTTTGATAAAGGTCTAGAAGTTGCTTCAGACGTCATTGAAATTTTTATATGTACTCTCACCTTGCCTATTTATTTATTTACCTTGCAGCCTTTTTTATTTTTAAGGTGAGAGATTCTGGGTACTAATATACACATATTCCCTGTACACTGATATTTAGCCAAAACATGAAATAGAAAAAGCTGGCATATATTTACTGTTAGAATCTTTGAAATTTTTCAATGTGTATTTCCTGTTATAGTTATTCATGCTCCATAATTCATGGGTTTTCTTGGCACTGGCAACAGTTACTTCCCTGTGGTTTAGATATATTTTTTTGTAGTATAGGTAGGTTTCTTTGCTGCTCTGATATTTTTCCTTTTAATTTTATAATTTTTTTCCTCTTCTTATTCAGATAGTGTTTCATCTCTGTCATTAGGAAACTACTTCTCATTGATTTATTCTGTTTATGCAGTTTTTCCTTCCAAATTCATCAACTGAACTATGGGAAACTTTGTTTCTTAAAAGGTTATTTTGATATTATTTGGGTCAGGCCAGGTTTGACATAGGGAAAAGGACAGTGCTTCTCCTTTGCCTTCCCATCCACCACTAACAGCTTTGTGAAAGGAGAGAGAAGTAGAAGGAAAGGATAGAGAGAGAAGGAGGGAAGCTTCATTCATCTTACATTTCAGAAGCAGGGAATGCAATAAATAACATGAAGAAAGTCCAGGCTCAACTCGCTCACACCTCAGGAGGTGATTCACGAGCATGTAACACAGCCTGCTAAGGTTTCCATTATTCATAATTAATTAAATCAAAGCATGCTTAGTAAGGGCCCATCATCTTAAAACGCATTCTGTGTTTTCATCTGACTAAAAGTTTTTCCTTTACTTGTTGCAGATGACAGCCTACTTTAATATTATAGCACCAGCACAGTACAGTTGACTCAGTAAACCTGCCACACTGTGGAACAGAGGTTTGGGGAAGAATGTGGAATGTGAAATATAAGATTATTCAGCCCCCTTGACTATCCAAATATTTTGCTTTTGAGCTAGGAGTTTCTCACTTATTTTGGTTAAAAAAATATAACATCCTTTGTTGGGTTATAGGTTTCACTGAGGCAGATGGGTTTCTGTAGTGAATTAGTCCCTGCATCTACTGAGAGTATCTTCCCTCCAGCATTAAAGAAGGGAAATAAGAAAATGGCCCATAGCATAGAGGAATGGTCAGGTGGGAAGTAGCTTCTCCTTAAATTATTTCTGATGGAAAAAATATATTCTAGAGCTTGGCATTTGAGTTCATTATTGCCAAAACTCCAGGAGTAACTTTCTGCCAAGAGCACCCAGTATGTTAAAGAAAATATTCTAAAAGAAGTAAATTAATACCATCCACGTAAAGAATCAGTGGCATTGTGGCATCAAATGAATGTGCTTCATATAATGCTATCATCTTTTTAATTGAGAGGAAAAGTTCAAATAATTGATGATGAACGTTTGCAATTATTTTGATGTCAGTTACTTAAAGAGACTTAAACCATAAATATATTACAGAATTTTGAAAGATAAAAGATAAAGATAGTTAAAATCCTTGATTTTTCCTCTTTGGTATTCAAGGCTGTATGGTTACTTATATCTTTGGCTTCCTTCTCTCTTTTGTGGTCATACATTATCCATGTGTCATCCTGTACCTCAAAGGGTGGAGGAACAACTTGTGTGTTCTTTATCTCCCCACCTCCCCTTGCCTGTGTTCTTTGTCGTACGAGCCCCTGGGAGACTCATAGTTTCCTCAGTAGGTTGCCTGGCAGTAACTGGAGAATGAGATAGCTATGCTATAAAAGGCTCTTCCTTCCCTGGCCCAGCCTTTTCCTGGTACTTAGCCCCTTTCTGTCCTTCACATCCGGATGTACATAGGACACGGTCCCATTTTGTTAAGGACACACATCCTCTGTGTAACAGTGGATTCCTCTTCCTTTCAATTAGAGTCACGTCTGAAGGATCTTTTCAGCTTTCTGGACTATCTGGTTACCTAACCAATAAATTAGAATAATTAGTCCTATTACTAGGTTCGGCAGTAATGTAGAGTCTTAATAGCTTTTGTTTTAGGTCAAAACATGCTCATTTGGTTACCTACAAACTATATAACAAATCACCTCAAACTTAGTAGCATAGAACAGTGACCATTTTATTATGATCATGAATTCTGTGGGTTGACAGTTTGAACAGGACACATCAGAAATGTCTTGTCTCTGCTCTCTGATGTCTGGGGCTTCAATTAGCTGGGGGGATTCTGATGACTAGAAGCTGGAGGGTTCACTTCCAGGATGACTTCCACATTCACATGTTGGGTACCTTTTCAGGGATAGCAGGAATGTTGGGCTCAGCTCAGAGTGTCAGCCAGAGTGTCTATGTGTAGCCTCTCCACTTGATAGTTCCAGATAGTTGGATGTTCCCCAGAGTAAGCCTCCCAGGAGAACTAGATAAAAGCTGCATGGCCTCTTCTGACCTAAGCTTAGAAGTTACACTGAGTCACTTCGACTGCATTCTTTTAGTTACAAGTGATTCATAGACCAGCACTGATTCAGAGAGATGGAAATGAGACCCCACTCCTTGATGGGGGAGTGGCAGGTGCACACTGAAGAGGATCATGTAGGATGCAGTATTGTGGCGGTCATCTTGGGAACTTATGCAAAAGGGAAACTCAGTCATCTTGATGTTTTGATTCCATAATGCCAGACTTGTTTTCTTATGTGAATCATTCAAATGTCTCATTATTTGAAAATTTGATACTATGTAGAAAAAATTTGGATGAGTACCTGAATATTCCCCTTTTTACCTATGTATATTACCATCTGACAGATAACTTTTGCATGACTGAATCAAAGGAGGACTGTTCAACACAGTCTTGGTTCATACCCTTAATCTGAGAAACTAAAGTAAGGCTATAAGATTGTGCCAGGTTATTATAAGGAAGAACAGATTATCACTGTGAACTTTACAGTCAGCACGGCATTTAAACCAGGAAGATAAAAGGAGAGAGATGTTAAAACAATAGATAGTTTTTGTGCTTTATATGAAAATCTCATTTTTAAGTAGCTGGTTATTGAAAAATTATATATTTATGACAGAGAAGACTGTAACTATTAATCACAAAATTCAATTTGTGTCTCAGTGATAAAGCGATTTCCTCCTTTTCTTCTATTTATGATAGATTTTTATGTATGAAAATGCAATTAATTTCAAAGAATAGTAGGTGAGTCTGGGAACCAAATAGGAAAATAGTCTCTTTATGCAATGTATGGAAAGTACCCTAATGCTAATGGCTATACTGGCTCTAAATAGTATGCCACAGAGAGATGCATTTTGAGGTTTGAACAATAGCTTCATATTACCGTAATAGTTAAGGTAATGGAACAGAATTATGTTCCACAGGATGTAGAATTATCATAACTTTATGTGTCGAAGGAAAAAGGCTAAGCCAGTATAATGACCTGGGCAAAGATTTCACTTTGCTGGGTCTCAGTTTCTTCATCTATAAATGGCTGAAACCTCACCTAGTTATATAATTCTTTGATTTTGTTGCTCTTTGTGCTCACATAGCACTGGAATAAAGCAGTCAAAGTTAATGTTAAATATAGGAGTACAAAGGTCATTCAGCTAAGTTTCAGAAAGTTAATAAATCCTAATCACTTTACACTTGACAGCATATATAAACTTGTATCCACTAATCCCAAAAGTTAAACAGAAGTACTTCAGGAAAACTCTGGATTAAATAAATTATTTAAAAATATATGGACATCAATCTTAAACTTAGAGCAGTTGTTAACCATAATACTTATTTGTGAAATATTTTAATTAAAATTTTTAGTTTTATTTGTTTGAACCAAAAAACTTAATTCACTCATTTGGAGCCAAAATTTAAATTACTAAATAATAATTTAATAGGAAATAGTACAGTTGAATTTCTGAAACTTGTTCTTCTGAGTTTAATAGTGCCTTTATATACTAGCTAGTTTGAAGCCTAGGCACTGCATTATTTTTGTACTATTTGGTTATAAGATATTAGGAATTTTTCCATTTCACCTACGTTTTCAAATTTATTAGCATAATGTTCATCAAATTATCTCGCCTTTTTACAACCTACTGCATATGTAGTTTTGTTCCTCTTTTCCTTACTAGAATTGTTTGTCCTTTTTTACTGATCAGGTATGCCAGAGATTTATCAGTTTCATAATCTTTTTAAGCATCAATTTGTGGCTTTGTTGATTTTATGTATTGTTCTATTGTATCCCTTTTCTGTTTCATTAATTTCTGATTTTATCTTTATTATTTCCATTATCGTTATTTCTTTTTCTTTCTTTGGGTTTATTCTTTTTGCTATTTTTCTGACTTTTAAAGTTGTGTGCTTAGCTCTTTAATATTTAGCCTTCCACTAGCTTATGAATTCTGCAGCCTATATAGTTAGCCTACAGAAAAAGTATACTCCTTATGACTGGCCTTTTTTAGAGTCTGGTTGAGGGGACATCTATTTTCTTGGAGGTGCTTCCCTCAGAGTGAGGAAGAGTCACCTGAGGTATTGGCACATGAATAAGTGTTCTTCTTGGGAACCCTTATTGCAAAGATTCTGTGAACATGGACTTCTGAAATGGTATTTTCTGTAAGCTGTGGGGTCAGAATTAACAAAGCAATTGAAAATTCACTCAGGCAAATTATAGAATAATGAATATCCATATATGTAGCACATATATGGCATCTGTCTAAAACTTAATCACCAGAGTATAATCTTGTCAACCCCAATTTTATTTTCCTGACTGTCTCTGGGAGTAGAAATCAGTGAGGCAAATATCCTGTGTGTTTTTACACAAATTGAAATTATTTTTCCATAATATTTTATTAATGGTACTGTTTGTGTTTGTAGTTGAGTTACATTGTCACCTCTAAAGCATCTTCCACACTGTAGCATGTGAATGGAACAATAGGTACTTGAGTCACTTGATCATGGATTCCAGATTCTGGAACAGCCTCTTTAGAAGGCAACTGAGGATATTATTTACTGATTTGAGTGGCTTTAAAATATCATTTAACTTTTTAAAATTATATTTATTAGATAGGATCTTAATCTTTATATATTTTTCTTTTATAGATGATATAATAATAAGGCATTATTAGTATTATATAATTCTCAAGGGTATTCCACATATTTAAAATTAATTTATAAAAGTTAATTTTATTGCTTACTATGATTATATGATGAATTCTCACTTACTGAGAATCTGAACTGGAAAGGTCAACCAAAAATTTAAAAGCAGATATATAAATTAGGGCGAGAGATAACGAGAGCAAGTGCTTTGAGCCCTGTGAGTGGCTATTACACACTAGCATGGCTATTGATGAGGGTGGAGAGGGCCTTTAGGGAGGGCATTGCTTAAAAAATGCAGGAGTGAAAATGCTTGTATGGTGTTTTAATTCATTTTAAAACTATATTTTCTTCTCATTTAACCATAGGCCACTCAGTTCCTCAAATACTATGAATAAATAGGATTTTATTGGATTGATAACCACTGTATTACAACCACTACTACATGAGAATACAAGAAAACAGTTTGAATACTAATTTCTCACACCAAATCATAATCTATAAATGTGTTTTGGTAATTCCACATTTATAGCTTTCCTTTATTTTTGTCCTTTAAAGGAAGTTTGGTGTGGTAATGGCCATTAAAATTATTTCTCATTTCAATGAAAGTTTGAATTAGGAATTTTATGCAGATGAACAAAATAGATTAAGGCCATTTTTTGAAAAGGTGCTTAACATTTTGACTGAAAAGCATCTTTAAACATTACAAGTTTTATTTTATTTGTGGGCCTAGCTCATATGGTAAGTTTTCCTAAGGGCATGGAGCAAAGCTCTCAGCTTAAGTGTGTTTATAGCAACAAATACATGCTACATGGTAGGGAGAGAGCTAGTCAGATATTTTAGTCATATATTTTTAAAATGGACTGTTCCAGAATAAGGTTGCCTTTGAAAAGAGTCTTTCAAATAATTAGTGTCAAGTAGATTATTTTAGTTTTAATTTAATCATCTGTTTCATCATATAAGAAAGCTTTCAATATCGTGACCAAGGGATTGCAATGGGCGGTCTGATGTATTGGAAATGTGACTTACTTGCTCCAGACACTTTGAGAAAGTGTGAATTGGTGAATTTCACATCCATTCTTGGCAAGCTGATAGAGTATCTAGGAAAGGGTAAGATTATTGAACACATGAGCTGAGAATAATCTTTTGAGGAAAACAGTATCTAGATTTTCCTAAAAGGGGATCTTATTTCAACAGACTTTCAGCATTCTTCAAAGGTTGGGTGAGGATGTGGATGAGAAAAACAGGAGATGTACTGCTTCCTGTATATTACAACAATGTGAAATAGAAGTATGGCAGACTTTGAGGGAACAAGATTCTAAATTCCCAGAATGTCACTAATTTATTTTCATATACAAGTGCAAAATTTTTTTCTAAAGACAGGTGTAAATCATTTTAACATGATCTTTATAACCACCGCCTTTCTATTAATCAGGCAATCATCAAGAAAGAATTTGATTGTGAAGGGTCCAGATTGAACTGTTCTTTAAGTAAGGACACAGGAAATATTAAGATAACTGTGTGGAAAAATCTCATCCAAGAAACTGGAAGCTATGGGAAAAAGAAAATTAAAGATTCTTTGATTTTAGTAGGTTGGTTGAGTTATACGTATTTTTAGCAGAGCAAAAAAAAAAGGAGAGAGAAAAAAGTTGCATGCAACTATTTAAAAAGAATGTGATACAACAAAAGCTATTTTTAATCTATGTCAGGGTAGGAGGAAAATTTATACTTTTTAATAGTTTTGAACTTTTAAAATTCCTATGAAACAGAATCTTTACTGCTAGAAGAATTTGGCTCTGCAGTTTTTGTTATGTTAAAACTTATTCAGGAAGAATTTCAGTATTCAGAATTCAGCACTCTGATTTAGAGTTTTAATAGGAATGCTAAGTCAAATCTATTTTAAGCATATTACCTCCCGCAAAGCTTTAAAACAATTTTGAAATTTTATAAAGGTCTAAAATTGGTAACTTTAAAGATGTAAAATCACTTCATGCTTTTCTAACTGGATGGAACCTTCTTTGATGCATTGTGTCTCAACTCTCATGAAAGATTACTTCCTTTCTCAAAAGAAATCGTTCCTAAGATCTCATAATTCCACCATATATAGCTATGGAGGAGGCCAAATTAGGGAAATATGTGTTCCTATGCATGTATGCGTTTATACTCTTCATATGCATGTATGCGTTTTTAACAGAGGGCTTAGAAACAATATTAGGTGCTGTTGAAGATATCCTGTATGGGATATTTCTGTCAGTATTGTACCAAATATCATAATTGGGAATGAGCAAATGAAACTCTACCTGTGAATGGGCATAGAATACTTTCCTAGCCCAAAGTAATTAAAATAAAAATATTATTAAGAAAAATATGTTAAGAAAAAATATATTAAGAAAAAAATAATGTTAGAGACAGCTAAATATACCACCTCAAAAGAGGGTAAAGTATAGCGTTTAATAAAAGACAACCCTTCCCTCACCCACCCTCCATCAAGGCATCCATTAATACCTTGGACAAACAGAAAAGCTTCTGAAGGCAAAATAGTGCGTATCAAACCTTGATTTCCCTATCAATACTTACTGTAAAGGTGAAAAAAAGGATTCATTTGAGAAAACAATAACCCCTCTATAATACATATTTAAAATATAGCAACCTCTTTCTAAGAATGAATTTAAAAGATCACTAAGTATAATAAAATATTTTTAAGTGTCAAAATAAGCTCGGCTCCCTCACAACCACCAACCAGCCATTAAAATGTGATTTGTGTTGGAATACCTGACCAGAGTGACTCAGACTCTACAACATCTAGGGTAGGGGTCTCAGTCTTTTGTCTCCTGTTGGAGGGATAAGGGAGACCTCAGTCCATAACAGTGGCTGTTCACCACCCTGGTGATTTGAGAGTGGAGGTGGGGGCAGGCAGCTGGTCAGCTGGACGGCAGGTATCACATCAGGTGATCTAGCAGTGAGGAGAGGGGAAGACCAGGGAGGTTGCAGCACAGCTGCAAAAGGAGCAAGAGAGCAATGACAGCAGAAGACTGAAGACCAGTGAAAGTGGCCAGGGTTGCACAGGCAGAGGCTTGGATTTCTGCCTGCCATTTCCTCTTGCCCTCTTCAGGGTCTTTAGCACAGCAGCCACCTCTCAATGGACTTTTATTGACCAGGAATTCTATTCTTTCAGACTTTCACTCTTCTTGTGTCAGAAACACCTGGTGGCATGGGGCTTGGTGCATTTGCCCTTCATACATTCACATAACCACTTCTGTTAGTATCACCTTTAATTAAACATTATTTTTCATTTGTCATCAGATTTGGGGAGTTTTCAGCCAGTATTTCTTCAAATATTCTTTCTATGCCTTTCTCTCCTCTCATTGTGGAAATCTTATTATGCATATATTGGCATAATTAATGGTGTCCTACCAGTTTCTTAGACTACTCATTTTCCTTCGTTTCTTTTTCTTTCTGCTCCTCAGATTGGGTAATCTCAATTGACCTATCTTCAAGTTTGCTGATTCCTTCTGCTGTTGAGCCCTTCTAGTGAAATTTTCTTTTAAGTTATTATACTTCTCAACTCCAGAATTTCTGTTTGGCTCCTTTTAAAAAGTCATTTTGATCTATTTATTGATCTTCTCTGTTTGGTGAGACATCATTCTCATGATTTCCTTTAGTTCTTTGTGCATGATTCCCTTTAGCTCTTTGAGTGTATTTAACATGGTTGATTAAAAATCTTTGATTAG
Source organism: Pongo abelii (assembly GCF_028885655.2). Classification (NCBI taxonomy): domain Eukaryota; kingdom Metazoa; phylum Chordata; class Mammalia; order Primates; family Hominidae; genus Pongo; species Pongo abelii. The sequence goes on along the minus strand of NC_085928.1, from coordinate 137,831,941 downwards.
TACATCCAATGTGTGGGTTTCCTCAGGCAGTTTTTACTTAGTTGCCTTTTTTCCTGTGTATGGGCAATACTTCGTTCCTTTGCATACCATGTAGTTTTGTTGAAAACTGTAATTTTTAATATTATAATGTGGCAACTCTGGAAATGAGATTTCCCCCACTCCCCAGGGTTTGTTGCTGCTTATTGTAGTTGTTGTTTTTGATTTGGTTAGTGACATTTCTATACTAATTTTATAAAGTCTATATTCTTTGTCATATATGTCCATTGAAGCTTCTGTTCTATTAGCTTAGCAGTCAGTTAGTGATTGACAGAAATTTCCTTAAACACCTGGGACAAAATACCACAAACAACTCCTAGTCTTTGTACTTGGCTTCTGTGTATATGTCGAAACATATTTTAATACTGAAACAGCAGTTTACAACTCTGCCTTAGCCTTCACTTCCTATTTGCACAGAGCCTGGAGGTCAGCCAGAGGTGAGAGTTTAGGGGTATCTCAGGTCTTTCCTGAACATGCACTCGGCCCTAGCAAGTTAACCTTTTCTACAACCTACAGTCACTCTCTGTTGGACTATACCAGTTAAAGGTCATTGGCAGAGAAAATGCAGAGTGATAGATTTCTCTGTTCACTCTATAAGGGCCACTGCCCTGTTTCCAGCAGCAGCATGGAGGGTAGTTTACCAGCATTGTTCAGTATAAGTCAGTGATTGCAAATAACCATGATATTCTTAAAGCAATGATTTTTACTAGGTATTAGAGTATACCTCTAGGTCAGGATTTTAGATTTTATTCAGCTTGATTTCATGTATATGGAATTTAAATCTACAGAATACAGGTTTTTCTTTTTTTGAGACGGAGTCTCACTCTGTCACCCAGGCTGGAGTGCAGTGGCACAATCTCGGCTCACCGTAACCTCTGCCTCACAGGTTCATGCCATTCTCCTGCCACAGCCTCCCATGTAGCTGGGACTACAGGTGCCTGCCATCACGCCCTGCTAATTTTTTGTATTTTTAGTAGAGATGGGGTTTCACCATGTTAGCCAGGATGGTCTCAATCTCCTGACCTCGTGATCCGCCCACCTCAGCCTCCCAAAGTTCTGGGATTACAGGCGTGAGCCACCATGCCCAGCCAGGGGTTTTTTTTTTAATGTAAAATGATTTAGGCCAGTATGGTTAACCAGCATGTACACTTAGAGTTCCAAAATTCTGTTTGCACATATGTTTATCTTAGCCAATTCAAGTTATAAACATGAGCTCTATTGCTCATTTTCTTTATTGCTGCTATCTAATGTGATGCTTTTAATTTTTTGAGATGCAATTCTCATACCATACAATCTATTTTTTAAGGGCATACAATCCATTAGTTTTATTGTATTTATAGTTTTGCAACCATTACCACTATATAATTACAGAACATTTTCATGTCTCTTTTCATACCTTGCCCCATAACAGTTACTCCCAGTCCCTGGCAACCACTAAATTACTGTCTCTCTGAATTTGCCTTTCCTAAACATTTTATATAAATGGAATCATACAATATATGGCCTTTTCCAACTGGCTTCTTTCACTTAGCATAATATTTTAAAGGTTCATTCATGTTGCAGCATGTATCAGTACTTCATCCCTTTTTATGTCTGAATAATATTCCATTGTATGGATATGCCACAGTTTATCCATTCATCAGTTAAAGAACATGTGAGTTATTTCTGCCTTTTGGCTATTATTGACTATGCTGCTATGATCATTAGTATACAAGTTTTTGTGTGGATGTATATTTTAATTTCTCTTTGGGTATATATCTAGAAGTGGAATTGATGGGTTCTGTGGTAACTCTATATTTAATTTTTTGAAAAACCGTGAGATTGTTTTCTAAAGCAGCCCAATCTGCTTTTAGGTGACAAATTCAAGTTCACAAAGAAAAGGAGTGGGCCATATTAACTTATACTTCTATAAATGAAATGTTTCAAATGCTGACAATTTGCAAGGAGAGTATCTGCATGAAAACAGTTAAAATTATTTTTTTTTGATCAGCCTCCCCAGAGCTTCTGAGTTTTACTGCCATGCCCATCAGAATTAAGTCTTTTGCTGATTCTTCATGATAATTGACATTTCTATTTAATCAGCTTTAAGTTGCTCACAAACAAAAAAAGCCCATTATTCATAATCAAATGCTCCAGAATCAGACAGATGCAAGGGCTGGCTTTACTACTTCCTAGCAGTGTCACTTTGAGGAATAATGCCTTTTCTTGAAGAAAAACTTCATTTTCCTCCTCTGTAAAGCGGGATTAACAGTATCTACCTCTAGGTGTTCCTGTATTAGAATGAGGTCATGTATGCAAAGCAGTTGCCTGGCATTTCCTAAGTGCTAAATAAATATTAACTATTGTTATTATTATTACTGTTATGTCATTATTTAAATGTAATTTTTTGAAAGATAAATAATGTCTTAAAATACTCTCTGAAACTACTTAGAGGCAAAGCCTATTTTAATATAGTGATCAGATTTTTAATCTAACAAACAAAATCATTTATAATCAAAACCTTTTATTTTATTTTTATTTATTTATTTTATTTTATTTTTTTGAGACGGAGTCTCGCTCTGTCACCCGCGCTGGAGTGCAGTGGTGCAATCTTGGCTCACTGCAGGCTCCACCTCCCAGGTTCACACCATTCTCCTGCTTCAGCCTCCCGATTAGCTGGGACTACAGGCACCCGCCACCACGCCTGGCTAATGTTTTGTATTTTTAGTAGAGACAGGGTTTCACTGTGTTAGCCAGGATGGTCTCGGTCTCCTGACCTTGTGATCCACCGGCCTCCGCCTCCCAAAGTGCTGGGATTACAGATGTAAGCCACTGCGCCTGGCCACATTTTTTTTTAAGGCGAAGGAAGAACGGGAAGTGGGTGGCTGAAAAAAATCAATTAAAAATATTTATTTGCTAGTTATTCATTTTGTCCTTGATATGTATTTAATTTAAAGCAATTTATTTTTCTTTTCTTTCTTCCCTGAAGCAAATGTAATTTGAACACAGACTAATTTTTTTATAGCTAAAGTGAAATGTTAAACAAAATCGTCATCCCTTTTAGCACTACCTTTAAGTTATTCTTTAAGGAAGAACTGGGTAAACCCTTCACAGAATGTTTGCAAAACGTCTGATTGCACAGTATGGTGTAAATTGTTGCATTTCTCTTTAATTTTTTAATAGTGACCAAAGTGAATATTTTTCCAGTGATTGCTCCATAATATTATGCTACAAATGTGTTGTAAATAAAAGATTGATAATAAAATACAAAAAACATGAAATAAACAATAGAAGACAAATATGAAAATAGGCAAGAATGGTTAGCAAACATTCTAATCAAACCTTTTTTGTTAGTTTAAAAGGAATGCATCATTGCTTAGTCTTTGTTCTAAATGAGATGTCCCATTATCTGTATCTGGGGCATCAACAAGTTTTTATGGCTTGGTGGCATCAGAAGTTTAAGAGCTGGAAGGGACTTTGGTCGTAAAGGTTGGTCTAGCACGGGGTTTCTCAACCTGGGCACCATTGACAATTTTGCGTTGATAATTATTTGTTGTGGGGGCTGTTCTGTGCATTGTAGGATGTAGGCTCTACCCACTAGATGTCAGTAGTGCAGGGTTCCCCCTACCTGTCTGTTTCCCCCACCCCCACCACACACGATGAGAACCACTGATCTGGGGTTTGCCAAAGTGTACACTCCATGGAGCAGCACTCATGTTGGAGGGACTGGGATACTCTAGGAAAATATTCTGTTGTCAAATAAGTTTGGGAAACCCTTATTTAGACAACAACAAAAAATTGTCAGAGCTTTCAATGTGATATCTAAAGTGAATTGCCAAGAGGCGAACATGCAGCATGTTTCAGCTTATTTGACAGCAGCCTGTTTTTCAAAGGCAGCTCGCAGGATGGAACATACTCCCATTCCTGTGCTCCAACTCTCATTTTCCAGGTGAGGAAATTGAGGTCTAGGGAGGTTACATGACCAGCCAAAGGCTCTGCATTACCTAATTTCATAATTGCTGTGTGAGCACGTACTGCATGCTAGCTCCTATGTTAGGCACTGGGGAGGCAATGGTGATACACAGGTTAGGCAGACAGACCCAGTAACTACAACACAATGTAGTTAGTGCTAGGAGGGAGGCCCTCCAAGAGGCTGAGAGAGTATCTCAGAATGGGCACTTCATTCGAATTGAGTAGATGAGCTGAGTCCATGTTGCACATGTTTTAGCTGAGGCATCTGTGGAGGTAGACCAGTTTGGGACACCAGGCAGTAGACTGCCTACAGAGGCCGATTTTGCATTTCTGTGTATAATAATTGAGGCAAGGGACTGTATGAGAGTCCTCCAGGGATGAGAAGCTGAGGGTAGAACCTTGGGGAAATCCATGTTTAAGGGTGCACCAAGGAAGAGCAGCCCCAGATAGAGACCAAGAAGGACACAGGAGAAAGTACAGAGCCAGGCAAAGGGTGCAGTCTGATGCTGCAGAGAGGAAGCCGCAACCTGCAGGGTTGAGGGCCTGGGCTCTGGAGCTGAGCTAGTGTTTGAATCCTAACTGCCTAGCTTGCAGGTTGTGTGATATTTGTCACCTGTTGCATTACTTTGCAAAGGCTCAATTCATAAAAGTGGTATAATTGTAAAGCCTACTTCATCTACTTGTTGTGAAGCCCAGCTCAAGTATGAGAAGTATGGAGTACCAAGCTTGGCATATAAGAAATGCTTAGTAAATATTGGGTGATGCTATCCTTATTATTATCAAATGACATGAGGACTCAGAAACATTCATGAATTTGCTATCGTGGAGGTTGTGGGTGACCTTGGCAAAAATCCATTTCAGTGGAGGGACAGATGGTTTGAGAGTGAGTGGGAAGTGAAACAGTAGAGGCTGTGAGTTTAGAAATTTTCTCAAGGTTAGTTGTGAATGGGATTGGGCAGGGGGGTGGTGGTGATTGCTGTACAAGAGACTTGGAATTTGAGTGCTGGGTTAAAAGAACGCTTCAGGAGAGGCTTGAGAAATTTAAATGCTGAGGGTAAGATGCCAGGAGAGATGAAGATGGTGATGCTAAGCAAGGAGTGAGAGACAACTAGGAAAGCAAGGAGCTTGGGAGGGAGGGGAGGAGGGAATGGGGCTCAGGGAGGAGAAAAGAAACTGCTCTGCACTAGGACTTGTCTCAGAGCCTATAGAGGCTGCCAGAGTTAAGATTTGTAGGTTCCTGAAAATGAGAGTTTAATGGACCATTTTGACCTTCTCTCCATAATGATAACATATTTTTAAGTCCTGAAAGGCAAGAAAAGAGAAGTTTCCCAAAAAGACTTCTGGGAAGGTGGGCAGGAATCAGAGCTTCCTGGTGAAGTTATCAGACACTCTGGGAGTTGACTTGGAATGCATACTCAACTCACTTTGCAATCATTCTTAACTTTTAGAGAAAGCCTCCCAAATCTAACTTTATTGAACAGCAGCCATTGACTCTTTTTCTGATTTCTCTGTGCACAGATAGAACTTCCAGCATCTCCTTCTTTTCTGCTGACTGTTGATGTGCTGTTTTTCTGACCAGGAATAGCAAACTTTCCTCTTTCCCAGTCTCCTGTACTGGGCAGGAGGATTTCTCACCATCTCCAAATCTTGGAGGCCTGGGGAAGTTGAGTCCTTCTGAAACTTGAAGAGAGGAGAATGCTCTCTATATCCTGACATAGGAACTATTTGAGTATAAAGAAGGTGCTGCATGCATACATTCAAAGGAACTAGTGAACAGCTGGCATGCATTTTGATACTGTACTAATTGGTAGCCCTGAGGTCTTTGGGCTTTGTTTATAGACTTCTCCCAAGAGCCTCCAAGTAAGGCCTGCATGTTACTTCTCACAGGCTCTCAGAGAGTCTTGGGAAGACAGAGGCCTCTCTTTTAGACATGGAGAAGTATTGTGGGAGGTGAGTTGCCCAAGGACACACAAGACTCCTGTGACTTTCAAGTTAGAGTGGTATTGTGCAGCCAGAATTCGCCTGGTGTGGCTTCTGTCTCCGAACCTAGAACAGTGCTCTTCTGCAGTAAAGATTCCTAGTTTATTCCCTTTTCTCTTAGTACAAAAAATTTAACGTGGGTTAGAGTATGTTTTTTATTATTTCTCCATTTAACTTGAGAAAGCAACCTCATGGGTTCATATTTTTGTTTCCCTCGTTTTAAAGACAGGCGAGATTTCACGAGTAGATGAAAGAACACCCAAATTTGAGGGAGCGTTCCAAGTTCATAAATACTTGTGGCTGAGAGAAAACAATGGCCCTCCCTCAAATACTGCAGGGAAGAACCAGTATTGGGAACAGCTGTGTTTGAAAGTCTCCTAATTGTTATTTATTCTATCTGTAGATCTATAGTCCAACCAATGTATGAATAGGACCTTTGCTGATTTTATCTGTTTTGATCAGAACTGCTATAAATAAAAGAGTTATAGTGTACTGTTTTCTTAAACTCCTAGGGTATTACCACAAATCAGAGTTGTTTCTCATGATACAGCCTTCTTCAGCCTCTGTTCGTCTCTAAGAAATTGAACCTAGAGTAGTAAACAAGTGATACTTCTGTAAACTCCCTAAGGGATGACTCCTCAGACATGTGAACCCCATCATCCCTCCTAATCTGAAGTGGCTTGTTTTCTTATGCGTTGTGGAGCTCTCCTACAAGCACCTGAACTCCAGCATGTCCCAAATGTTATTCATGATTTTCTCCTTAAGTCTGCTGCTCCTGCATGAGTTCCTATGTCCATTAATGACATTCTTTATGACATGAGCAAGAAATCTTGGCACCATCTTTATCTCCCGTTTTGCTTACTCCCGTGTACATTTGACTACTCCATTTTCCAAGATGATATTCTAGGCATGTCAGTCTTCTATTTTTTCCTCTGTAAAGACAGGTAGTAGGGTAGGATCCATATCTGTACCTCCAATGCCTTCTGCTTGGAAGATGATGCTTCCTGCTGGCCAGTTCCCATTCCTCAGCCCAAATACTACATCCTTGGCAAGCCATTCCTCTCTGAACCTCCTTCCCAGGAAGACGCATTCACTTCTTCCTCTGGATTGCCCTTTTTTTTTTAACTCTAATGCTCATGAAACTTTGTGGTAAATTTTTATTTGAAGGTCTGGCTCTTCTGCTACATTCTGAGATCTTTGAGAGTAGGAACCCAGATTGTACTTAGATCCGTGTCTGGCACAGATGTAAGCACAAAAGCTATTGACTATATTTAAGTGACTTGAATTAGAAAAAGATGTATGAAATAGAAGAGGAACAATTAAATGCTTATTTGTATTTGATCTCATTTTAGTCTTTTTCTCTTCCTATTTCATTCTCTCCTCTCTCTTAGAAAAAAGCACGTAAATGTTCTGTTCCTATAAAAACAATTTAAATAGAGACTTTCTTTATCAGCAGACAGAATAACCTGGTTGCATTGTCAATGTTCTGTCTAAATGAAGTTTAACTAACAACTGTTGCCTTTAAGGGATAGAAAAGAAAACCTCACAAATATTATTTATAGAGAACAGGCATTGGTCTTGGAGTCTGAGGGTCCAGGTTCCAGTTCGGTTGCTGCCATTTATTACGTGAATGACCCCAGGCAAGTCTCTTTTTTTAAGGTTCAGTTTTCTCCCTTGCAGTGAGAATAATACCTCCCTGACAGGTTATTTTAAGAACTTGATGAGATATTGGATATGAAAGCATCTTGTATAGTGTAAGACACTAAGTTCTGACATAGAATAAACTTATGATTTCATGTGTCCCCCCAAAATTCATACATTGAGATATAATCCCCAATGTGATGGTTTGAGATAATTAGGTCATGAAGGAGGAGCCCTCATGAACGGGATTAGTGCTCTTATAAGAAGAGGCCAGAGAGCTAGCTCACTGTCTTTCTGCCATGTGAAGATATAAGGAAAAGGTAGCCATCTGCAGCCTGGAGAGGGCCCTCACCAGAACCCGACCACGCTGGCACCCTAATCTCACACTTCCAGCCTTCAGAACTGTGAGAAACAAATTTATGTTGTTTTAAGCTACCGGTCTATGGTAATTCGTTATGGCTGCCAGAATTAGGATAGCTCTTAATTTTTAGTTGAATCTGAATTTATATGTATTTCTTAGGCCTGGATTTGAAAACCATTCTGCTATGTGGTTTAGGTAGTATCAGCTGTTAGCATACGCATTGTCTCAAGGACTAACTTTTCAATATCTATCTTTATTTCAGGTTAGTAACATCCTTTGTTTGGTAATAACATGCATATTATTTCACCTGATGTTTTACTAAGACAATTAGATTGAATTTTTTTCTTCTCACTTAAGCATTTTGGAGTACCATTAGTCCTCTTCCATGTTTCAGATAATATTGAATTCAAGGCGTACTTTTTAAAATCTTGGGAATTAAATTTAGCAGTTTTGTTTGGAGGTATTTATTTTCATCTTGGTAATAAGACAAGAAGTAAGATGTTTCATAATTATCATATTTTGTCTGGGTTTTCTGCTGAATTTTCTCTCTCTCCATTGCAGTTATCTTTTGGGAGAGGGCCTTCTCTCTACAGCCATATGCTGGTAAATAATGCATGGTAGCTGATCGGTGCTAGAAAATACAGGAGATCCAGAGCATATTACTCCCTTGAACGTATCTTTTAGCTGCAGGGAAAACAAATCTAAGGCATGAATTACAACTTATTAGTTATAGATGGACTCTGTAACCCAGTACTGATTAAGAAGAAACAGCCCCACTCTGTCCTGCCATGGTGGCTGTTCCAAGTCAAAGGAAAAGGAGAAGTCTGTTGGAGAAGATTTTCTTTCTTTTTTCCTTCTTCTTCTTTTCTTTAGTTCATCCATTCATTTATTTTCTACTATTATGGGACACAAAAGCAGAATTTGTAGTTAGTACTCTTGGCTGTAGAAATTCGTAGTTTTGCTTTTCCTTTAAGGCTGATTCCAGCACCACTTTGTGAGAAGAAACTGTCATAGTTTCACATTGCCTCTAAGAAAATGAAACGTACCTAAGTATTATTGGACAGCAGGAGTATTTTACAGTGGTTGCTGCTCAGGAAATTTGAGTGAAGGACTGCAAAAGAGGAGCGAAGCAGACCCGAGAGAGAAGGCAGCAGTGCTCCCCTGTGACATGCTCCGTCACCGGGCAGGGAAGATGCCGCTGCCACCTCTCCACAGCCTCGTTCGAGAGCACTGGAAATTGTAAGGTGTTTGTTTTGTTTCATTTTGGGAGTGGTGGAAGATTAGCCTTTGTGCTCCTCCTCTAAAGAGTTTTGTCTAAAACACTTACGACTACTTAGTTAAACAAAAATCCAAAGTAAGCTATCATTGAAATATGAAATATACTAACAAAGCCAAACAGTAAAAGATTATACAGGGAAAGGCCTTTCTCCCCATTTTGACTTCAGCCACTCAGTTTCCCTTCCCACAAGTGTGTCCTTCCAGAGATACTTGACTCATGAACCAGCACATATATTCATGTGCCTGCTTTTTCGTACACTGTAGCAGCATATTAGAATATTGTTCAGCATTTTTCTTTTTTTTTTTAACCTTACACTATTTCCTGATGTTTTCCAAGTAAATATTTTATTTTTTTTCTTATGGTTGTGCAGTAATCCATTGTATAGATGTGTAATTTATTTAGCCAGTTTCTTGAGGAATATTTAGGTGTGGTGGCTCATGCCTGTAATCCCAGCTCTCTGGGAGGCCGAGGGGGGCAGATCACCTGAGGTCAGGAGTTCGAGACCAGCTTGGCCAACATGGTGAAACCTGCCTCTACTAAAAATACAAAAATTAGCCGGGCATGATGGTGGGTGCCTGTAATCCCAGCTACTCAGGAGGCGGAGGCAGGAGAATCGCTTGAACCCAGGAGGCGGAGGTTGCAGTGAGCCGAGATTGCACCACTGCACTCCAGCCTGAACGACAGAGTGAGACTGTCTCAAAAACAAATGAACAAAAAAGGCTTGGTGTATGAATAAGGAAAGGACCCCTAGATATTGGGCATGCAAAGGCTTTTGTGTTGTCTGAAAAGGTCATGCAATGATAGAAGTGACCTGAGACACCTGTAAACTAATGACCCACAGTTAAATCCACATAAAGTGGCCAGTGCTGTGGTTTTGGGTAAGTGCAGGATGCTGTGGATAGTGGTGCCTAAGAGCTACATTTCACTCAAGTGCTGGAGAAGCAGGAGAGGTTGACCCTAAGGAAGTTCCTGCTAAGCTGAGCCCTGGAGAATGTGAGGAGCATAGGTTAGGAAAGGGTAGGATAGTGTGAGGAACTGTGTTCTAGGAGAGGGAACAGCAGCATGCCCAGAGATCATCATGGCCCATTTGAGCTTCAGAAGTGTGTCTGTTGGCAGTCCGGAGAGGAGACTGGCAAGGTAATCAGGCATTGGAATCACCATAGCTCTCCACAAGTGTCAAGGAGGTTGGACGTAAGGCTATGGGAGGCCAGTGAAGACCTTTATCAGGAGTGGGAGGTTATTTGATTTGTGTTTAAAAATCTCATCCTGCCTGCCAGGTGGAGAGTGAACCGGAAAGGGGTGGGATGCTATGTAGGAAGCTGTTGCAGTAATCCAAGTGAAAGGTGATGGCCTGAACTAGGAAATGGCAGTGCAAGTAGGAAGAAGTAGACATATAAGAGCTCTTCAGACAGTGGAATCAACAGGAGTTAGCAATTTTGAGACGTGGGCATGGAGGCAGAGACCCTCAGCCCTCTGGTTGTTCACTTTTAACAAAAAGATTATGTGCAATGCATTTAACATATTATTCTTGCTTCTTTATGAAACCTCCTCATTATTTCTTTTGGACAAATCCTGGAAGTAGACTTGCTGAGTCAAAGGAAAGATCTTGAAATATTTCAATAATGTAGTCAAATTGCCTCCAGAAAGGCTAATATACCAATTGTCCATTACCAATTAGGGGCACTAGCTTCAGCCTGAGTATTATCGCTTTGAATTGACACCAATCTGATAGGCAGGAAATACATACCTTTTCTTCATTTTAATTTGCATTTCTGTGAGTACTGGCAAAGTTGAAGTTTTTTTCGTGCTTATTAACTAATTATATTTCCGCAAATTACATATTCATATTTTTGCTTATTTTCCCCCTGAGCTGTTTATCTTTGTCTTTTTTATCTCTAAGAGCTCTATTACTATTTAGTTGCTTAACCTTTTGTCTTTTCTATTTGTTGCAGGATTTCTCTCATTTATTTATGCTTTTGTTTATGTTTTGTTGATCAGAAAGATTTTTTTTAATGTAATAAAATATTTTGTTCATGCTTTGTGCCTGTAGTTCAGTGTGAATAAAATTCTTCCTCAACCACAGGTCGAGGTATAAATATTGGGATTTTTATAAATATTCACATTTGTTTTCATTTTTTACCTTTGGGTCTTCAATTCATCAGGAATTTTCGGATATGTGTTGTAGGAATCTATCTCTTTTTGATCCGAATAATAATTTTTTTTTCTGAACCAAAAATCAGGACAACCTAGTCTATGTAACAAATAATTTTTATGCGTTTGTGTGGCGGAAGCAGTCTTAGAGAGTAATAATATTGGAATTTCTGGGACATTTGATGTTATATATGTTGATAGATTATAGAGAGATAAGATTTAAGGACTAATACCTGGGCAACACCAGGGAACCTGTGCCATTGTTAAAAAATAAAAAAAGAAAGAATGGCTCCCAACACCCATTCAGAATAGAATGTTTGAAATCCAGAGTGCATGAGAAAGTTCAGGATCCAGATCGTAAAATATTGCCAATGGTTTATGTAGTGCAACCTGCATTTCACTGATAGCTCATGTTATCCTTCCTATTTGAAACACTAGTTAACATCAAAATGACTTTTCAGGTCTGTGGTGGCTCTAATCTTTGTATGTTGGTAGGTTCCTTTCTATGCAGAACATCCAAAGACAACCCATTCTCTTGAGGCCATCAGAACAAGACCAAAGGTTGTAGGGCCTTGACCACAGTACTAAAGCAAAGCCTCAAAATGACTTAAGGAATCTTAGGAAATAAAATGCCACAGTCCTGGACATTTATCATTTGGCAGCAAGCTAAACATTTCCTAAAACTTTTAGAAGTAATTTAGGTACCTAATGGAAATTTTTTGTTTTCAAATTCTGGAGTTGCCTAAATTGTTTAGGAGAAATTTAGCTGGAGTCTGGCGATAGGACTGTTTATATGTGCTTGGCTCAGAGTGGCTGTGTTGTCCACATTAGCATGACCATGGGCTCCTTATCGAAGCCCTGGTTCCCAGTAAGTGCTGTTTGCAAGAGTGAGGTGGAGTTTGGTGGCTTTCAGGCCACCCAGAGTGCCATGTGTATCTGTTTGATAAACTCTGTGGTTTGTCTGTTCTCTGTGTTTTTGCCAGATTGTTTAAAAAAAAAGAAAGAAAGAAAAAGCAAACAAGCAGGCATCATATGTTAAAAGTTTATCTTTTTACATGAATTTTTGGAAAATCCAAGTGTAATTTTATTCCTGAAAGAACAAAAAGTTGTTTCCCTGGGGAGATAATTTTGGGGTGCATAGGTATTTTTAAGGCTGTAGATATTAACTATGAAAATGAATATATGACTTTGTCAATACTTTTTTTCAGCAGGCTAAGTCATATTTTTTCAAAAAAGCGAGGCTGGAATCAACTACTCTTGGCATATCAGAGATCAGGAAAAAATGGGTATTGGAAGCCATTCTTTTTTTTTTTTCTTCATAACAGCACAGGCTTTCTGATGTTGTCCAGGTGTACGTATTAACGCTTTAGTCTTATCATATATATATATATATGTCCAGGATTTTTCAACCTCAGTACTATGAACATTTTGAGCTGGATAATTTTTGGCGGGGTGAGCGGGGGCTCTCGTTTGTGTTATAGGATGTTTAGCAATATCCGTGGTGTTTACCCACTAGCTGATCTCTACCCACTAAATGCCAGTAACACCCCCATCAGCCATGACAATAAAAAAGTGTCCCCAGCATTGCCAAATGTCTCCTCAGGAGCAGATTATCCGTGGTTGAGAACCACTGGCATAGCCAATGCAGAGGAAGCAGGATTGGTCAGATCGGAGTTTGTATTTGACTTTTATATGGTCTATTTTCAAGTAATTTGTCTTCAGAGCAAGAATAGGCTACCGGGAGGAACCCTATAACTAAACTTCATGAAAATATAATTAAATTTCATAGCATTCCAAGGCACTAACTAAATTTGTTATATTGAAATGAAATCAGTGAAGTGAGACCTGAGGACAGGTTGAGAACCTGGGAGGTTATTTTCTAGAAAGACTGATCTCAGTTGATTTCAGGCAAAGGGCAGGAATCATGGTATTTCTATGGTGAGTCAGTTATGGTTGTTAAATTTAGTTATTTGCTGTGCTAATAGCATAAATCAAAGAACAGGAAACTTCCTTCCTAAAATATCCGCCTGCCCTTCTAGGTTGTGCTGGCCGCATAAGATTTGCTGTTGCGGCTTTCTATGGATGGTTGACCAATTCAGATGAAGCACCCACCTGCTGTGGAAAATCTGGAAAATCAGCCAAAGTTTGTTTCAAAAACCTTACTTGACTACGTATTTTAATGACTCCAAGTTATACACTTAATTAGAAATTAGTGGTGTGTGTTTTGCTTGCATATGGTTGAATTTCTCCCTCCCTGTTGCAGATTTTAAAAAGATGTTTCTTTTTTATGAACACTGAGAGTACAAATCAAACAAAAGCCAAAGGAGCCACGTCACGTACTCAGTCTCTAGCAGCAAATGTTGTACTTGCATTAATTTTGGATAACAGGTTACAGTTTTAAATTGGATTTTTTTTGTAATGCAACAGAAATTACTTTATGAAAAGTTGGTTTGAAAGGTGGCAATTTATGCATAATTTGATGTTCTATATTAAAATATACATGTCTTACATAATTTTTAGTACTGCTTTCAAGCATAACTACCTATAATGCAATCGTGTTAAATCATCGTTACATGTATTTTTACTAATTACTGAACTGGAGTGAATTATAAATCTCTGCCAAAAACATTGCCTTGTTTATACTGGGCAAGCAGTTAATCATGTTTGGATCTGTGCTTTAAACTTTTTGATGATTTTATAAAGCTTTTGGATAATTAAATTAAGATGAACTACTTCCACACTGTATAAATACCTTGTAATGCAGTTTTAAAGGGCTATAAAATAATAATTAAAACTTAGAATTACCAGCTTCCAATGATCATTTCAATAATCATTGCTGACAGAGGAAGAAGAAGTATTGTAGAAAACAAGAGAGAGTTCGGAAAGAAATACAAGAAGCCTCAGCCATCCTCATTTTCTTTCTGTCCAGCCTTACCACATTGTATCTGCAGTGAGAGTTGACTGGATGGTAGAAGGGGAAAGCCATAGGCTAAGGGAAGACAGTACACTTATGGAAGATTGTGTATTAACCATTTTCTTTCCCTAACAGATTTTGATTGTCCCTTATTTAAATACATTTCTATGTGAAACCAGGAAATAGTAATCTTTTATTGTTGCATGTATAGTGCAAAGGTAGCTTGAGAAGCAGTATGATAGGATTGACACCGGGATGTCATAGCTGGAAGCCTTCTTGGAGATGCAGGGAGCACAAAATGTCTTTTGAGCTTCTTTTCCCTGTACCTTTTCTCCTTTTGTTTATGCCCCACCCAGGCATGAGTTCTTTAAATCAAGGATTTCTATTCAGTTTACTGTTTTCATATTTGTACCTGAAACAGAGATAGCTAACACTGTTACTCCAAAACTAGAGCAAATGAATTCAGAAATATGAAGAAAATTTATATAAGCGTTTGAGGGAGGATATTAGTTTCATTTCTGACTTTTATTCAACTTTGAAAACTTAACAGCTAGCTGTATAGTTTCCTTGAATCATCTGATCTTGTCTCCATCTAAATATAGAGATTCCTAGAAATATTATTGTGAATCCATGCTGTATGTTTTGGCTTCCTGAAAATCAACTAAGGCCCATACATGCTGTGCAGATGTTGAAAGTACAGTTCTCCCTGTAGATAGTGAAGGGTAAGCAGGTAATCACACACTCTTTCTTGTCATATTTTCTTTTAGGGTGAGAGTCTAGTAGCTGTTGGAATTTGGACTAATAGTCCAAACTACTAGCGTTTAGTCTTCTAGAGTTTAATAGGTCTATTGATATAGAAACAAATATAAATCTTTAGTCTGTGCATTATTATCTTTAAATGCTTATTTTAGAAAAATCAGTTGGTTGAGTTTATTGGGACATGGAACTATGAAAGTCATGGGTATGAGCTCTGCTACTAGCACTTAACTTTGCCAGATTGTATGATTATATAGACTGCCTTGAAAGAGGTGGTCTTCAAGGGAGCAGGTTTAAAGGGAGAATCTTTCATTCCACAGTTATTTGTGAATGTTGTGCTGGACAGACACTGTAGACAAAGCAGACCACAAACACATAAATAAATGTGAAAACTATCAGATATGTGTGTGCAGAGTATTAAAATTGGGTGAAACAATAAAAACGTAGTTATTTCTAGAATAAAATTTATAAAGATGGATTAAGCCTCAGTGGAACAAAAATGAGGATAGAGTTGTAGAGCCTCTGAATATACAAAAATCCAGGTCTCATTCTGTTTACACTGCACAAAATATTGGGGACAGCTTTTATTGGGGAGATCCTTTTCATTATTTCCACTCCATGTTTTCCTACGAAGTAACGTATTTAGAAAACTTCAGAAAAACGTTTGTTTCTAGGACAGCATAGAAGGGGAAGAAACAGTCTATTTTCCTTCCGGGCATTGGGGGAACAGTGGGAAGACCCAGGCACATGAGTGGTGGGTGGTACCTGAGGGCTTAGGGTCTAAAGAAGAAGAGTCATACTATTTAAAAAAATCCATATTTGAGACAGTGGCATTCAAAGCCCTAAATGAGTGGGGTTTGGAGGAGACCATGGAAAGTAAGAAAAGGACACATGAAATGACAGGAAGCCATGAGATGTCTGGATTACCATCTTGTGTGAAGTTCCTAGGCAGCACCCTCCCTCGTCCAGATGTCCCTCCCAGCGGGCCAGCACCTCCATTGAGTTCTGACTCCTACCCTTCCCCATTGTCCTTCCTGCCTCTTCTTCAAAAAACTTTCACTAGAATGACTTTCCTTGCAGCTGCTGAACCTGTTCACTTCTCACATCCAAAACCAGCCCTTTCTTCCTCTGTTTAGTTTCTCTCTTGTCCTTTTTAATCAAAAAAAGTTCAACTCTCTCTCTCCTTACTGTCTCTTTTCCTGTGTTTCCACAACTGTGTAATCTTGCGTTTGCTTTTGCAAAGGCCACAACTAAGTTCCATGTTGTAAACTGAGCTGTTTTAAAATAGACCTTGCAACAGTAGGTACTGGGGGCTAGTGGGTGGAAGAGGGGCGTGGGTTGAAAAACTACCTATCGGATACTGTGCTCGCTACCTGGGTGACAGGATCAATCGTGCACCAAACCTCAGCAACATGCAATTTAGTCATGTCGCCAAATGTACTCCCTAAACCTAAAATAAAAGTTGGAAAAATTAAAATAAAATAAAATAAAATAAGTCTTGGCGTCAGATAGGATAGAGGTTCAAATCTTGGCTCTGCTACAAACTGAGTGATATCAGGCAAGTTATTTAACCTGTCTAAACCTCATATTATAAGATATGATAATAGCTTCTTTTATTATAAAGATCAAATGTGATGAGTATGTGATGTATCATAAATTGTCCAAAGCACTTAGTGTGGTGCCAGCCCACAGGAAGTGCTTCATGAGGGATGGCTGCTGCTCCTACTTCTACTAAACAGTGCTATTGCAGTTACTACTACTGGACCTGCTGCTGCTTTTAATTTTGTAGGCCTGCAGTCCTCTTTATGCTGTGAGCCCTTGGCTTCCACCTCTGTTCTCTGTAGGCTTGCTTATTCTAACCCTGCCTGCAGCTTTCCTCTCCTCCTGACCTCTTTGGCCTTTTGCTACTACTAAGAGAAGGGGGCTCCCATGGATTCAGTCCTTGGTCCCCACTTTGCCGTCCATACTCACAGCTTTAACTCCCTGCTGTATGCTCATGACTGTCACGTTTATCTCTATTGCCTGCTGACATCATTACTGGGATATCTCATGTCTCCTTCACTCATCACAAGTTAAAAACCCCCATCACCTCTCAATTCCACTGTTGCATTAGCCTCCTGACCATTCTTTTTTCTTCCATTTTTGGCCCTTTTTAAACTAAGCTGCCCCATAGCCAGAGTGATTTTTGGAAAAGGCCAATCAGATGATTCTCTTTTAAAAACCCTTCAGCCAAGCACCCCACTCCAGCCCCAGCCTCAGCAGCACCAGCTACAGAGTCTCTCCGTGACAAGTCACGACGCCCCTGTCTACTTAGCACCCCATGCATCGCCTGTCACAGTATGTGCTGTGAAAATATCCATGCCAGTAAGACAACTGAGTATACTGCATGCTTTTTGCCTCGAAGCCTCATGATATTGGCTCTGCCTGGAGTATCTTTCCTCCTCTCTGCTAAGCTCACTTTGATTCTTCTCAGCACAAACTTCATCTTCATAATCTTGGCTGGGCTGAGGGCCCCTCCTTTGTTCTCCCACAGCACCACAACTATCTCTCAGCCTGTAATTGTGACCCATTTTTTAAGTTAAATAAAACCGAACAGAATAGACTAGAAGAGAAAATGCTGTTTTGTATGTTTGTCTGTACTTGTATATAGGTGTGGTATAAGTTTTTTCAAGGTCACAGTAAAAAAAAAAAAAAAGGCTTGGAAAAAACAGATTTGTGATGCTGTACTGAGATTATCTGTTCATGTTACTCCATGAATTGTAAACTCCTTAAGAACCAGGACCATTCTTATCTTTTTAGCCCTAGTGTTAAGCAAAGCTTTAGTCAATAAAAACTTGTTAAATGGAATCTGCTAATTCTTGAAAAAGCAAAGGTGAGGAGAAACCGTGAAGTATGTGAATTCCTAGGATGAAATAAATGATTTGTGAAAAGTTACTTCTCTGAGTCTAAGTAAGTTAATAACTGTGGGCCCCCAGACTGAGCCTCCTTGTCCAGTGGACCAACAGAACCCTATATTGGAAATCTGGAGTGAGAATCTGCTAAGAGAGTGCCTTGTTCTCTTTTGTCAAATGTGTATGTGCAGATTCTGCAATTACATAGGCGAAAGTGAGCTCTTTTTTATTTGTTTAGGGAAACTGAGCTCCTACCACATTAGGCTATGTGAATGGCTTTTCCTGCAACCAGGATGGTGGAGGAAGGAAAGAGTGGCAGTTGAAAGGTTTCCTATCAACTTCCCCTTACCTTTTCCTGCTGGCAGGCTAGAAAACAAGCCCTGAAAGAGAAGGAGTGCGTCCTTCCCTCCCAGGTGCTCACTGATGGATTTTTCAGCACTGAAGCACATGGCAGGAGATGCAGGATGCTCCTTTAAGGGGTCACCAGATTTCTTCTGTCCTAGCAGGGAGCCAGGCATGACTCTATCACGCTTGCCACTTTTCCATTCTTCTCATTGTCTTATTCTCTTTTTCAAATTTTTATTTGTTCTTAATACTTTTATTGCTTTCTCTCATGTTTTCGCTGCTACTATGCCTTTTTCTTCCTCATTTCATCCCATTCCTCCCTTCTACCTCCTTAAAGGCAAAGAATAAAAGAAACAACTGTAAACAACACTTATAAAAGAGAAATTAGTTATCAAATGACTTCCACTTAATTTGGGGACCTCCACTTAATACAGGGAAACAAGTTTTAGTGTCATAGACCACGTATCTAAAAATGATAGTGTTCCTTAAGGGGGCATGCCTAACTTATCTTTATCCCTGTAGGCATAGCATGGTGCTGTGCATAGAAAAATGAGCTCAATAATTGTTTGTTGTCCAGCTAGATTGAATTAATAAAGATTAAGTGTGATGCTACAACTACATTCTGTTTGACTTGCCCTGAAGCAGTTTCCTTGCTCTGTCTTTCATGTCCTTATCTGCCTCCTTCTTTTAAACATTATTATGAGTGCTTTATTTTATACTCCTGACACGTTGACATAAATGACAGTCTTGACAGATTTGATATTATTAAAAACACTACTGAATAATATACTTGTGCTTCTTGAAGTCAGACACTTCATTTGTGAAAAGTTGATTCTCTGAGTCTAAATGACTTATTAACTGTGAGAACAATTATCCTCTGTACTAACTCTAAAACCCTTCCATTGACAAATGGCCTCCTGAGTGTTGCTTTAGGTATAGTCAAAGACACCTAACAGGAATTACCCCAAGAAGACTTGAGTGCCAGCCTATCCTGAGAGCCCCAAGCTGGGAGGAGTTTGAGCAGCAAATTATGAAGGAAATAGTTTTCAAAGAACTTTCTCTATTGGCAATAGCATTATTATTTTTCAGATTTTACGAACAATGCATATTTACTATAAAAATCAGACTGCAGAAAGGCTTACAAAAGAAAGTGAAAATTACCTACTTTCTTATGGTCTGTCCTTTTTAGTTTATAGTCATCTCTGTTTTTGCATATATACATAACATATGTGTTTTTAAAAGATTGTTCTAAAATGTTATTATCTGCTTAAAAAATATAACACAGATATCCATCCATGTAATCAGTGTAGCTCTGTATCATTGTTTTAAGGGTTGTATGGTGTTTTATTGTAAGGTTATTCCATAATTTTTAAACTACATTTAGGTTGTTTCTATTTTTTTAGCATTATAAAATAATTTTTTAATTAAGGTCTCTTCTAGGTAGCTTGATTTGTGCAAATAACTTAATCACCCTTTGGATCGTTGCTTACTTCTGTGAAAGGTGGAGTTGAGCTTGATGATCTCTTGGGTATTATGTTTAGGTCACTTTTTATTACATATGGTTTCATGCCTTCAACTCATAGCTTTCCCTGGCAGAAGTGGAATAGGCAATGGTTAAGGGCATGACTGTTGTAATCACAGTGCTTGGATCCAAATTCTCTTTATTGCACTTACTAGCTGTGTGACCTTGGGAAAATTGTATAACCTTGTTGAGCCTCAGCTTCCTGATCTGTATATGGAGATGATAATACTAACATTATAATGATGTTGTAAGGATTCAATGAAGTGTAATACACATAAAGTGCTTAGCATGGTGCCTTACATACATACTAAACACTCAATACAGGTTAGTCAATCTTTTTATTATTAGGATTTCCACTTCTAACATGCCAGAAGCCTACCCATTTTTCAGTGTGGAGACAGATGACTCCATCTTTCCAGGTGGTCAGGCCAAGAACATTGGAGTCATCATTGACACCCATTACTAGGCTGAACTGTGCCACCTCAAAATTCATCTGTTGAAGTTTTAACCCTTAGTGCCTCAGACTGTAACTGTACTTAGAGATAGGGCCTTTAAAGAGATAATTAACATTAAATGAGGTCATTGGGGTGGGCTGTAATCTAATATGTGTCCTCATAAGGGAGATTAGCACAGGCACACAGAGATAAACAGACCATGTGAAGACACAGAGAGGAGATGGCCATTGGCAAGCCAAGGAGAGAGGCCTGGGAAGAAACCTGGAGCACCTTAATCTTGGACTTGCAGCACCAGAACTGTAAGAAAATAAGGTCATGTTTTTATTTTTTGAGGACTTTAGTTAATAAAAATGTATTGTACTCCGGGTTTTTTTGTTTGTTTGTTTGTTTTTGTTTTTTTTTTTTTTTTGAGACAGAGTCTTGCTCTGTCACCCAGGCTGGAGTGCAGTGGCGTGATCTTGGGTCACTGGAACCTCCACCTCCTGGGTTCAAGCAATTCTTCTACCTCAGCCTCCCGAGTAGCTGGGATTACAGTCGCCTGCCAACCACACCCAGCTAATTTTTGTACTTTTAGTAGAGACGGGGTTTCACCATGTTGGCCGGGCTGGTCTCGAACTCCTGACCTCAGGTGATCCACCCACCTGGGCCTCCCAAAGTGCTGGGATTACAGGTGTGAGCCACCGTGCCCAGCCTATTCCAGATTTTTTTAAAGCACACATTGCTGTGTGCTTCCCAGTTCCCTCTGCCTGGAACACTCTTCCTGCAGATAGCTGTGGTGCTCAACCTCACCTATTTCAGGTCTTTACTCAAAAATCATCTTCTCAGCAAGGCTTTAGCCTGTCACCTGTTTAAAATTACAGACAAACACATACATACACACACACACACACACACACACGCACACACAGCACTTGTCTTCTCTTTCTTGCTTTTCTCCATAGTATTTATATTTATATCTTACATGCCATGTATTTTACTTGTATTTTGAAATATTGTGTTGGTTTTTTATTATAAGTGCCCTGAAGGGTGAAGTTTTTTTCTGCTTTGTTCCTTGTGTATCCTCAGCACCTAGAACATTGCCTGGCACATGTTCAGCACTCCATAAACATGTTTGGAATGAATGGATGTGTTTTTTGGCTCCCTTCCAGTCTCCTACTCTCACTTTGTGCTCCTATAGCACCACCTCTCTTGTGACTTTTCATATATTCTGGATTTACTATAGTGTGTTGTCTGCCTCCACCCCAGACTGCAAAGTCCTTGATCAGAAACAATTCCTCATATTCCTTCTACTGTCCAGTGGCACACTCTATATAGGAAGTGCTCAATAAACAGTCTAATGAATATGTTAACATCAGCAGTCAGCGGTCATATAGCCACTCCGTTTCCATTTCTTTCCCCACACACAGCAAATTTGTGGACCCTGGGGTCGTGGTTCCACTTTATGAATGAAGTAGAGACCTTTCTGACCCAAGCACCATTTACCCATCACTTCCTTTTATCTTCTACAGGTTTATTCACATCCTCTCTACCTTTCCCTCCTTTCACTTTCTCTCAGAGCTATGTCATACGTTTCACTACTTTTCTCTTTTCCACCCTCACATCGGATCCCTTTATTAGCCAACAGATGCCTATTACTAAAAAGAACAAGAATAGTGGCGGTCCATAAACGTTAATCACCAGAGAAACAGTGTAAACTTGTGAGAGCAGCAGGCTTTGAGTCTAGGTCAAGAATCTTCCAGACTGAGGTAGCCTTTTTGAAAATGGAAAGACTTCAATTGAATATTGGAAATGGGAAGAATCTGGATAGAAGAGAAGAAAGGGAAAGGTGGTTTAAATAGCAGGAAATGAGAAGGAAAAAGGAGGCAGCGGAGAGCGCACCTCGTTCACCAGCTTTCCCAGTGCTTCAGTAGGCCTAGCGGACCCTTCAGAATTCCACAGAAGAGAGTTTCCAGTCTTCGTTCTCCTTCATTTACTATTGTTTTTCTTCATATACTAGATGGAGTAGGAGGATCAAAATGAAAGCTTTAAGAATTATTTTTAATTGAATTTAAATTGTTTTCTGTTTGGTTTAACTACTAGTATTTCAACAGTAATTTTCCCTTACTTTTAAGTTGTCTGCCTACATTATTTCAGTTACATTGTGGATTAAATAGGCTTTTCTGGGTTGGTCTGAGATTATAAGGACTATTTATATTACAGTTTTTATGGGAGAATGAATTCAGGGTTGTAAACAACCGACCTATGTAGAAACTTTTGGAATGCAACTTAATGGTTGTCTGTTTTCTTGTAACTGTTTTACATTTTGTTTTGTTTTTTCATTTTGCTTTTCTAGTCTATAAATGGAATATGGTGTGCCTTCTTTGATTCCATTGTTACTCTGTGCAGCTAATTAGAAAGTTTATAGAAGTTATAAGTCCTGTCATAAGTCATTTTACTTCAAATTTCTTATAATATCTTAAAATTATTAATAGTTACTTTCTTTCCACCTTTTAATAAGATAATCAGGGAGAGCTTTTCTTTTATATTAGTTTTCCCACATAAGAGTAAATGAATGAATATAAAATTAAAGTTTTATTCTTTTTTTTTTTTTTTTTTTTTTGAGACACCGTTTTGCTCTGTTGCCCAGGCTGGAGTGCAGTGGCACGGTCATGGCTCACTGCAGCCTGACCCCCTGGGCTCAGGTGATCCTCCCACCTCAGCCTCCCAAGTAGCTGGGACCACAGGCACATGCCACCACAACTGGCTAATTTTATTTTTTTTTAGAGACAGGGTCTCACTCAGGCTGGCCTCGAACTCCTGGCTTCAAGCGATCCTCCTACCTCAGCCTCCCAAAGTGCTGGGATTATAGGCGTGAGCCACTGCATCCAGCTAAAGTTTTATTCTTATGAGTCATCATTATTTTGTGTGGGAGCACAACATAAACTGCCAAAAGAGCAGTAAATAAAGATTTTCTTAAACTCTTACAGTTGTGAGATTGGACAACAGGAGATTTGAACTCCTCAGGAGAAGTGATGGTGCAGTTGTTCCTAGAACCACACTCAGAAAATGGGGCTGGAGGAATAATGATTCCTACTGCGACTGTCAGAAAGAAAGGCCCATCTGCAAAGCCTTTGGGTTGACACTTCCTACCCTACAAATAGCTCATTTGATTCATTAAGAATTATTTGTTAGGGATGAATAAAGAAAAACATGTATTTTAATTGTCCTCCTTTCTAAATCATCCAGCAGATATTTACATTGAGTTGTTTTTCTTAAAAAGCATTTGAATTATGCAGGAATGTTCATAGCAGCATGATTGTTAATATCTCAAAAGTAAAAGCAGCCCAAATATTCATCAACTTATTAATGGATAAATAAAATGTGGTACATCCATACCATGGAATATTTGGCAATAAGAAGAAATGAAGTACTGATGCATGCTACACAATGGTTAAACCTTGAAAACATTATGCTAAGTAAAAGAAGCCAGACACAAAAGGCCGTATATTTATAAATCCATTTATATGAAATGTCTACAATAGGGCAGATCTGTGGGGCAGAAGGTAGATTAGTGGTTGCCTAGGGCTGGGGTCGGGGGTTGGGGGGACAAGGGGAGTGACTGCTAATGGGTGTGGAGTTTATTTTTAGGGTGATAAAAATGTACTAAAATTGATTATGGTGATGATTGCAGAACTCTGTGAATATACTAAAAGTCACTGAATTGTACACTTTAAATAGATGAATTGTGTGGTGTGTGAATTATATCTCAATAAAGCTATTGTTTTTAAAAAGCATTTCTTAGTATTCATTTACTACTTTCATTTAATGAAATGGAAGAGACTTTAGAGGTACAGAGCATGGTCAGTGAGAGAGGTAAATACACAGTGAGTACTTGAATTTACTAATCTGAGGAAAGTTCTCAGCATCTCTTTGAAACTCTATTTAGGTGGGAATGAATAGAGAACAGATTCCCTATTCCATTAATTTGAAAATATCATTGTACTTATCTACCGGAGAGAAAATCCCAGAGTTTAAATGTACTGAGAATTTTTGTGTAAAACCTGAATGAAATGTTTGAAAAAATCCAGTATGTTTAATGAAGGTACATAAACTATTTCTGCATTTGATTTAGAGATGACCTTGCTATGCATTGTCTTCAGGTCAACTATAATATATCATAGTTTGCCATAAGCCATAAAAGGCAGTTCAGACAACGCAACTGTTGGGTGCATTTTAGACTGCTACATAGCATTTATTATATGCATGTATGACAAATAATATGTATATATCATAATTTTTTAACCATTCCCCTATTGATGGTCATGTAGGTTTTTTCCTAGTTTGGGCTATTATGAGTGGTTCAGCAGTAGAATCCTAGTACATGACTCCTTGTGAACATGTATGTGCAAAGCTCTTCTCTATAATAGAAAATGAAAGAATTACTGGGTAGAAGGTGTGTCCATTTCTACTTCGATACTGCCAGGTTATCCTCTCACAGGTGCCACTGTGCTCTCCCTCTGGCAGTTTCCCTACACACTTGCCAGCGCTTGATATTGTCAAACTTTATCTGTGGTATAAAAAAATATTGTTTTGATTCGCAATTGCCTTTGCATGAGTATTCATGAGCTTGTTTAATGGCACTTTAATTTCCTCTTCTACAAATTATCCTTGATTCTATATCCATTTTTAAATATTTGTTTATCTTTTTCTTATTGATTAGTGGGCATTCTTCATATATTTTGGATATTAATCTTCTGTCTCATAGGAATTGTAAATGTTTCTTCCTCTGTGGCATGCCTTTTGACTTTGTTTATAGTATCTGTTATCAGGCAGAAGTTTTAAATTTAGATGTAGTCAAGTTTATCTTTTTTTGTGCTCAGAATTCCCTCCATCCTCCTCCCACTTTGTTTAATTCTCTGCTGTTGCCATCTTGAAAGTCGTGCATTTTCATTTTTCACTGGGGCACCCAAGTAATATAGTCATTTCTGCTTATATGTTATTTTAGGCTTAGGTCTTTAATTACTCTGGAATATTTTGGTTGTGTGTGACTTGTGTAAAAAACAGATATAATTATTTTGTATTTTTTGCAAATGGACAGCCAGTTATTTCAATACCATTTGTTTCATAGTTAATGCCTTTCCCATCATTTGGAATGCCACCTTTCTTAGATTTTGAATTCCCTTGTATTCATTGGACTGTCTCTGGAATATGCATTTTGTTCTATTAATCTGGTCATCTATTCCTGTACCAGTATCATGATGTTTTAATTGCTGTATCTTCACAAGGTTTTTCGATATCTGGTAGGACAAGACCTTTGTTCTTCTTTTCTGAGATTACTTCAACTATCTTATATTTATTTGCTTTCGTTTTTGGTATCAACCTCTCAATTCCTTGCAAATTCCATTTGGGATTTTGTTAGGGATTATATGAAGTTTATAAATTAATTTTGGGGAAAATAACATCTTCATAGTATTGAGTCTTCCCATACAGGGACAAGATATGTCTCTTCTTTAATTACCTTACGTCCTTCACTAAAGTTTTATCTATTTTTTCTAAACAGGCTTGCATACCAAGCATTTTAAATTGTTATTTTGAATGGGATTTATTTCTAAGTTTTTTAAATTGGTGTATTTAAGAGCTAATAATTTCTGATTTTGGTCTTGTATTTGATCTCCTTGCTGACATCCTTGTAGATCTACTGTTGATCTCTTAGCCTGTTGATTCTCTTAGCTCTTCATGTGGAGATTTTAAAATAACTGACAGTGTTGTGTCTTTATTGCTAATATTTGTTTTATTTTGCTTTTTTTTTTCCGATGCTGCTTTGGCTAGATTAAGTCTTATGCTTCCATTGGGAAGCTTCTACCATCTCATCATTAACTAAAAAGTTTGCTATTGGCTTCCCGTAGATTCTCTTTTTCAGGTTAAAGAAAACTTCTATTTCTAGCATGTTAGAGTCTTACCATGAATGTGTTTTGCATTTTATCAAATCCTTTTCTCTGCAGTAATTAACACAATCATATGTTTTTTATCTTTTAATTTGTTAATGTAGTAATGACCTTCATAGATTTTTTCTCTTCTAAAACCACCATTGTATTTCTGCTTGTTCTAGATATATTGATTAGCCAGGATTTTATTTAGGCCTTCTGAATCTTTGTTCATAAGTTTGGATGATCTCTGGTTTTCTTTTTTTGTTTTGTCGTTGTCTGGTTTGTGTATGAGGGCTATGATCAACCAAACAATATACATGACAGCCTCTCTTCCACCCCAAATAATGATTCTGTATAAAATGTCAACAGTGCTGTTTGAGACACCCTGTGCTAGACTCAAAATAAAGTGAATAGCTTTCTGTTTTTTTCCTGAGTAGTTTATGTAACATAGAATTTACCTATTCTTTCAGAATATGGTATAATTCACCTAAAATGACCTGAGCATTGTGCCTTTTTAAGAGGTAGATCTTTGAGCACCTTTTCTATTTTTGTTTGGATATCCATCTCAATGGTTTTCTTCTTGAGTTAATTTTGGTAATTATATCTTCCTGGAAAATTGGTCATCTTTTTTATTTGTTAGTTCATTTATATTAAATTTTAACATATTATCTGAATTTTGAAAGTAATAATTCTATCCTTTTTCTTTTTGAAATTCATTTTGCCAAATATTTGACTGGCTTAGGTGTCTTTGAAATCACCAGGTTTTGGTTTTATTCATTAACTCTACTATTTTCTGTTTCTTGATTTCTCATTCATCGTTTTATAGCTATATTGGTTTCTCTTTTCTATATGTTTATTTTCTTTCTCTTGTTTTTAACTTTTTGAATTGAAATTTTTGGCGACTTACTTTTTATTGTTCTCATTTTCTAAACCAGCATTTAAGGCTATACATTTTCCTGAGTCCTACTTTTCCAGTAACACATAGGATTTAGTGTATAGTGCACACATATCATTCATTTTTAAACTGCTGGTGATTTTCATTTTCACTTTTTTACTTTGACCTAAAAGTTTTTGAAGTGTTTTTAAATTTCTACATGTATAGAATTCTTTGAGTTGTTTAGATCTGTCAGGTAATTTGGCCTGTATGTTTTCTGTTTGAGAATGTTTTTGAGTGCTACTCTGTGGCCTAATACAAGATCTTTTTTTTGTGAATATACAAAAAATTAAAGCTTAGTAAATTATTATTCAGATTTTCTCATCATCTGATGAGACCCTGGTGCCTGCTATGGCCTAAGCGAGAAGCCATCTGTGTAGATGGGGTTCTATGTAACAGATGATAGAAACCTGAGGACTTACAAATATATCATCCATTCATTTAAAGTAAAGAAACGCTGCATGTTCTCACTCATAAGTGGGAGTTGAACAATGAGAACACATGGACACAGGGAGGGGAACATCACACACTGGGGCCTGTCGGGGGGTGGGAGACAAGGGGAGGGAGAGCATTAGGACAAATACCTAATGCATACACGGCTTAAAACCTAGATGACAGGTTCATAGGTGCAGCAAACCACCATGGCACATGTATACCTATTTGTGTAAAAATGGGGTGGTTGTGCATACATCATATGAAATGCATTATAATTTTCTGGAGTAATACATAGGAAATAGTAATACCTACCTGTGAGCAAAGGGCTGAATATGTATGATTTCACTTCATGTATTTCTATCATTTTGAATTTGTACAGAAAACATGAATTACTTTAAACAAATTTTAATAAAAATTAAATTTAAAAGTTAGAAAATTATATCACTGTAATACTATTTATGTATTTCCTTTCTCTGTGTGGTAGTAGGCCCACCTGTGTAATAAGCATGTAAAATAGATAGGATCACTGCCCTTGAAGAGCTTGTTCTCTAAAAATCTCTTTTCATGGATATAAGACATTAATGTTACTATTTTTGTGATGGTAACATGATAATTTGCTAGAAGTCAAATGGTTGGAATTTAGTCATTTCTGACTTCAGTGAACTAATGCTGATTTCACTGAAATTGATCATGTACAAGCTGGATAATCCCAAAGTGGGTGTTACTTGTCTGAGAAAGGAATTAGATGGGTTAAAATTAGTACCATTAGTCCAGACTTTAAAAAACTTCATAGTTTTTTTTTTTAATCAAACATAATAGAACTTGTTTGCACCATTGTATCTTTTATAGTAGACATAGAAATAAGTTTTAGGAGAATTTGTCATTTATGATGGGTCATAAGTATCATATAAAGTTAAAAAGATCCAGTGTAAATATTTCAATTTTGAGAGGATTTGATGTAACTGATGAGCTTTAAAATACCTGCTGTTTCACACAATATTAAGATATAATTTTTACTCAGTGACATATACTTTTTTTGTTTTTAATTTTATTATTATACTTTAAGTTTTAGGGTACACAGTGTGCAGGTTTGTTACATATGTATACATGTGCCATGTTGGTGTGCTGCACCCATTAATTCGTCATTTAGCATTAGGTATATCTCCTAATGCTATCCCTCCCCACTCCCCCCACCCCACAATAGTCCCCAGAGTGTGATGTTCCCCTTCCTGTGTCCATGTGTTCTCATTGTTCAATTACCACCAATGAGTGAGAACATGCGGTGTTTGGTTTTTTGTCCTTGCGATAGTTTGCTGAGAATTATGGTTTCCAGCTTCATCCATGTCCCTACAAAGGACATCAACTCATCCTTTTTAATGGCTGCATAGTATTCCATGGTGTATATGTGCCACATTTTCTTAATCCAGTTTATCGTTGTTGGACATTTGGGTTGGTTCCAAGTCTTTGCTATTGTGAATAGTGCCGCAATAAACATACGTGTGCATGTGTCTTTATAGCAGCATGATTTATAGTCCTTTGGGTATATACCCAGTAATGGGATGGCTGGGTCAAATGGTATTTCTAGTTCTAGATCCCTGAGGAATCGCCACACTGACTTCCACAATGGTTGAACTAGTCTACAGTCCCACCAACAGTGTAAAAGTGTTCTTATTTCTCCACATCCTCTCCAGCACCTGTTGTTTCCTGACTTTTTAATGATCGCCATTCTAACTGGTGTGAGATGGTATGTCATTGTGGTTTTGATTTGCATTTCTCTGATGGCCAGTGATGGTGAGCATTTTTTCATGTGTTTTTCGGCTGCATAAATGTCTTCTTTTGAGAAATGTCTGTTCATATCCTTTGCCCAGAAATGTCTGTTCATATCCTTTGCCCACTTTTTGATGGGGTTGTTTTTTTTCTTGTAAATTTGTTTGAGTTCATTGTAGATTCTGGATATTAGCCCTTTGTCAGATGAGTAGGTTGCGAAAATTTTCTCCCATTTTGTAGGTTGCCTGTTCACTCTGATGGTGGTTTCTTTTGCTGTGCAGAAGCTCTTTAGTTTGATTAGATCCCATTGGTCAATTTTGGCTTTTGTTGCCATTGCTTTTGGTGTTTTAGACATGAAGTCCTTGCCCATGCCTATGTCCTGAATGGCATTGCCTAGGTTTTCTTCTAGGGTTTTTATGGTTTTAGGTCTAACATTTAAGTCTTTAATCCATCTTGAATTAATTTTTGTATAAGATATAAGGAAGGGATCCAGTTTCAGCTTTCTACATATGGCTAGCCAGTTTTCCCAGCACCATTTATTAAATAGGGAATCCTTTCCCCATTGCTTGTTTTTGTCAAGTTTGTCAAAGATCAGATGGTTGTAGATATGCGGCATTATTTCTGAGGGCTCTGTTCTGTTCCATTGATCTATATCTCTGTTTTGGTACCAGTACCATGCTGTTTTGGTTACTGTAGCCTTGTAGTATAGTTTGAAGTCAGGTAGCGTGATGCCTCCGGCTTTGTTCTTTTGGCTTAGGATTGACTTGGTGATGCGGGCTCTTTTTTGGTTCCATATGAACTTTAAAGTAGTTTTTCAAGTTCTGTGAAGAAAGTCATTGGTAGCTTAATGGGGATGGCATTGAATCTATAAATTACCTTGGGCAGTATGGCCATTTTCACGATATTGATTCTTCCTACCCATGAGCATGGAATGTTCTTCCATTTGTTTGTATCCTCTTTTATTTCATTGAGCAGTGGTTTGTAGTTCTCCTTGAGGAGGTCCTTCACATCCCTTGTAAGTTGGATTCCTAGGTGTTTTATTCTCTTTGAAGCAATTGTGAATGGGAGTTCACTCATGATTTGGCTCTCTGTTTGTCTGTTATTGGTGTATAAGAATGCTTGTGATTTTTGTACATTGATTTTGTATCCCGAGACTTTGCTGAAGTTGCTTATGGGCTTAAGGAGATTTTGGGCTGAGACAATGGGGTTTTCTAGATATAGAATCATGTCATCTGCAAACAGGGACAATTTGACTTCCTCTTTTCCTAATTGAATACCCTTTATTTCCTTCTCCTGCCTAATTGCCCTGGCCAGAACTTCCAACACTATATTGAATAGGAGTGGTGAGAGAGGGCATCCCTGTCTTGTGCCAGTTTTCAAAGGGAATGCTTCCAATTTTTGCTCATTCAGTATGATATTGGCTGTGGGTTTGTCATAGATAGCTCTTATTATTTTGAGATACGTCCCATCAATACCTAATTTATTGAGAGTTTTTAGCATGAAGGGCTGCTGAATTTTGTCAAAGGCCTTTTCTGCATCTATTGAGATAATCATGTGTTTTTTGTCTTTGGTTCTGTTTATATGCTGGATTACATTTATTGATTTGCATATGTTGAACCAGCCTTGCATCCCAGGGATGAAGCCCACTTGATCATGATGGATAAGCTTTTTGATGTGCTGCTGGATTCGGTTTGCCAGTATTTTATTGAGGATTTTTGCATCAATGTTCATCAAGGATAATGGTCTAAAATTCTCTTTTTTTGTGGTGTCTCTGCCAGGCTTTGGTATGAGGATGATGCTGGCCTCATAAAATGAGTTAGGGAGGATTCCCTCTTTTTCTATTGATTGGAATAGTTTCAGAAGGAATGGTGCCAGCTCCTCCTTGTACCTCTGGTAGAATTCGGCTGTGAATCCATCTGGTCCTGGACTTTTTTTGGTTGGTAAGCTATTGATTATTGCCACAATTTAAGAGCCTGTTATTGGTCTATTCAGAGATTCAACTTCTTCCTGATTTAGTCTTGGGAGGGTGTATGTGTCGAGGAATTTATCCATTTCTTCTAGATTTTCTAGTTTATTTGCATAGAGGTGTTTGTAGTATTCTCTGATGGTAGTTTGTATTTTTGTGGGGTCAGTGGTGATATCCCCTTTATCATTTCTTATTGCGTCTGTTTGATTCTTCTCTCTTTTCTTCTTTGTTAGTCTTGCTAGCGGTCTGTCAATTTTGTTGATCTTTTCAAAAAACCAGCTCCTGGATTCATTAATTTTTTGAAGGGTTTTTTGTGTCTCTATTTCCTTCAGTTCTGCTCTGATTTTAGTTATTTCTCTTCTGCTGGCTTTTGCATGTGTTTGCTCTTGCTTTTCTAGCTCTTTTAATTGTGATATTAGGGTATCAATTTTGGATCTTTCCTGCTTTCTCTTGTGGGCATTTAGTGCTATAAATTTCCCTCTACACACTGCTTTGAATGTGTCATAGAGATTCTGGTATGTTGTGTCTTTGTTCTCATTGGTTTCAAAGAACACCTTTATTTCTGCCTTCATTTCATTATGTACCCTGTAGTCACTCAGGAGCAGGTTGTTCAGTTTCCATGTAGTTGAGCGGTTTTGAGTGAGTTTCTTAATCCTGAGTTCTAGTTTGATTGCACTGTGGTCTGAGAGACAGTTTGTTATAATTTCTGTTCTTTTACATTTGCTGAGGAGAGCTTTACTTCCAACTATGTGGTCAATTTTGGAATGGGTGTGGTGCTGAAAAACATGTATATTCTGTTGATTTGGGGTGGAGAGTTCTGTAGATGTCTATTAGGTCCGCTTGATGCAGAGCTGAGTTCAATTCCTGGGTATCCTTGTTAACTTTCTGTCTTGTTGATCTGTCTAATGTTGACAGTGGGGTGCTAAAGTCTCCCATTATTATTGTGTGGGAGTCTAAGTCTCTTTGTAGGTCACTCAGGACTTGCTTTATGAATCTGGGTGCTCCTGTATTGGGTGCATATATATTTAGGATAGTTAGCTCTTCTTGTTGAATTGATCCCTTTACCATTATGTAATTTTTTTGTTTTCCATTTGCTTGGTAGATCTTCCTCCATCCCTTTATTTTGAGCCTATGTGTGTCTCTGCACGTGAGATGGGTTTCCTGAATACAGCACACTGATGAGTCTTGACTCTTCATCCAATTTGCCAGTCTTTGTCTTTTAATTGGAGCATTTAGCCCATTTACATTTAAAGTTAATATTGTTATGTGTGAATTTGGTCCTGTCATTATGATGTTAGCTGGTTATTGTGTTCGTTAGTTGATGCAGTTTCTTCCTAGCCTTGATGGTCTTTACATTTTAGCATGTTTTTGCAGAGGCTGGTACCGGTTGTTCCTTTCCACATATACATTTTTTGAGCAGTACTGTTATCCTTTCTTTAATGTTTAGCTACCATAAAACTTTAAGTGAAAGCCAAGCTTAGAAAAGGATGAACAATGAACCATTAATTGTAGATAATTATGAAACTAGATTTTTAAAACAATGTTTGTAAAAATGTCATATTGATTCAGCTTATATACCCACCATTTGCATGTTTCCTCATTTTATTTCTGGTATCTGAAAATGCATTTGATGTACAGTAAATGTGGGTGGGTACAGCATTCAAAATAAGACTGTAATAAAGCAAATTAAAAGTGCAAGCAAAAAAATTCCCTCGGCTATTTAACTTAGTAGATAGGTTAAAACCATTGTTTAGGATCATTGGCATGTAATTGAAATAAGTGACATTTTGGATGATGATACAAATATTAGAAAGAAGAAAAAAACTAATGGACCAATTTAATGTGTCAAACTCTTATATATAAAAAATAAAGTCGCTGTGGATAACTGCAAACCTTCCACTTTTACTCCCTTTCAATTCATGCATTAGATTTTATCTGACTGTCTTTTCCACACCTGGAAGCTCTAGATTGGTATTTATTTTCTATAAGTATTTGTTTAATAAACTGTTGAGAATGCACAGCTGTGTCAGGAGCAATGATGAAGGCTGGGTTTGCAGAACTGCCAGATCAGGCTGCTGGTTCCCTTTGGCTTTGCCCTCCATGGAGCTGGATCCTATGACTGTTGTAGACCTTTCCCCCTAACTCGTGTCCCTCTTTTGGGATTAGTTATCTTTGCACTCTGTTTTCCACTACCAAACCTCACCAACACCTCAGACCATCCTTGGCTTTATATTGTCCTTCCAGCTTCCCAACCAGTCGTGGAGCAAGGGATGCCCCAACTCTGCTCCAGGGCTAACCCCTTCACGTGTGTTTGACAGTGTCGCCCTTTTCCACTGCAGCTCCTGCTTCTACATTTATCCTCACCCTCAAAGATCTCTGGCCCGTTCCCTCTGAATTCTACCATACACCCAGGCTTCCCTGTCGTAATATCATGTGCCTCTTGCCTCTTAGTGTCTTTTGCGCCTTTTTACTACAAAACATGTTGAACAGGTGGTCCACGCTCCTATCTCTGCATCTCTCCAAACCAATTTTCATTTCCACCAATTTACTGAACAACTTTCTTCACTGTTACCCTTGATCTTTATTTTACGAAATTCAAAGGTCTCTTGTTCATTATTTCTTGCATTGGCCTTTCCACGGCACTAATGTTGCTGACTCTGCCCTTTATGATAATTTTTATTCCTTGTGGCTTTTCTCGCATTATCTGTCTCGATTCTCTTCCACCTTTCACAGTCTTCCTAGCCTTCCTTGCTGGTTGCTTTTCCTTCTCTCTGACTGCATGCATCACAGACCTTCCCTCCTGTCCATGCTCTTTTCTATCAATATGTTCCCCCTTGGAGAGTTCTCACAGGCAGCAGATATCACCTCTACACTGATGGCTTCCTCATTGTGGTCCTATCCTGGAACACCTACTTGGTCATCAATATCATCAATATCATATCCTATCTGTGTTCAGAACTTTTTCAACCAGATGTCCCACTACAATGTCTCTTCCAGCTTGAGAAGCTGTAATTCTTTAGGTGTAAGAAGGTCGGCTGGGTGCTGTGGCTCATGCCTGTAATCCCAGCACTTTGGGAGTCCGAGGCGGGTGGATCACAAGGTCAGGGGATCGAGACCATCCTGGGTAACATGGTGAAACCCTGTCTCTACTAAAAATACAAAAAATTAGCTGGGCATGGTGGCAGGCACATGTAGTCCCAGCTACTCAGGAGGCTGAGGCAGGAGAATGGCGTGAACCTGGGAGGCGGAGCTTGCAGTGAGCCGAGATCACACCACTGCACTCCAGCGTGGGCGACAGAGCGAGACTCCGTCTCAAAAAAAAGGAAGTTCATCTTCTCCATAAAACTAGTTCATCAAAATTCCTTCCTTCAGC
Source organism: Pongo abelii (assembly GCF_028885655.2). Classification (NCBI taxonomy): domain Eukaryota; kingdom Metazoa; phylum Chordata; class Mammalia; order Primates; family Hominidae; genus Pongo; species Pongo abelii. Next base: position 137,797,278 of record NC_085928.1, on the reverse strand, counting down.
ATATCACCACTATCATTCAGATCTCTGTAAAGAGGATAACCTTTATTAGTGATTTAGCTGAAAATCAAGAAGCCTCACATAAATCAGCCCACTCCATTGTCTTGTATGGAGTCACACGCTGATTTATATCAGCTCCTCCAGCACAGTGCTGCCACACTGGTCCATCTTACCTCGCCTGGCCTTCTGCCTGTTAACTCCTGTGCCAGTCCCTCAGGGTCATCACTGCCTAGTGACAATTTCTAAACACTATAGGGAAGCACTAATCATCTAGCTGTTCCTTATTTGCTTTGACATTTGCTTAGCTCCTGGACCTGACTCTCAGGGCCCTTGGGAGTTTGTCCCTCCCTCTGTCTCCCACCTGCTCAGCACCACTTGACGTTTGGTCAGCTGCATTCTTTCTTTTGGTAATTTTAGTTACAAAAGTCCTTCTTGTTTGTATTGCCTGCTTCATGCCATTCTTAGTCCTACCCACCTTTCAAGGACCACCAAAATATCTCTGAATCAACAACATCTGAAGTCAGTCCTGTAATTGAGTATTTTTCATTTATGTCTTATATGTGGATAAATAAATGGTCCCCTCACCTTCCTTCAGAAGCCTTTCCATATACTACCACTTCCTAAAAAATATTATAGTCTCCATTTTCCTAACTGTACTTTAAGCTTAAGGGTGAGAATATATTTCATCCCCTTCTCTGTCTCTTCTGGTGACCAATAATATACAAAGAATAATTTCAGTAACTACTTCATGGTTATTAATTGTTGAGTATCAGTTTAAATACTTAGCAAGTTGAGAAAATATAAAGAAAATAAGATTTCAAACAATCCAATCATCTATATTCAGCAAAACACAAAAAGTTTCTGTTAGATATGACAGGGCCTAGGGTTTATGGAATTAAAACAATGTTTTCTAAATGAAATATATGCTGTTGAGGTACTGTCCTCGTATTTCAGTGGAGATGGAGACCCCACACTTTCCTTGAGATAACCTTCTAACATTTAAAACATAAAACGATTTCATTGTATACTCGTGGTATTTAGTGTATACCACTAGCAAATGTTGAGACTGGGACTAGAAGTTGAAGTTCTTACATCAAATCCGAAGACCTTTCCACTGCAAGTTTCCATATATTCTATTCACTCATTTATTTATTCAGCACATAGTTAGTGAGCACCTACTATGTGTCAGGCCATGCTAGGCAATGAGATAGAGCCTTCAAAGAGCTTAGTCTATCGATAGAGATTGACAAGTCAACATAAAGTTGAAATGCAGTAGGACATGAAGTGGAGGAAAACTTTATCTTAACGTTTTGTTTTCAGACAAGGGTTTAAGGAAGTTTAATCCTGAGGGAAAGTGCTAATAAGGGAGATGATAAAGATTCAGGTGAAGGGTAACTGGCAGAGTGGTGTCCCTTTGAAGGCTGTGTGAAGGGAATGGGGCCCAGGGCACAGGTAGGGACATTAGCTTCCCACCAGAGAGGAATAACATTTCCAACCAGAATGGGACTCAGAAAGCAGCACCAGAAGCAGAGGAAGCATTCTCATTTGATGCCTTCTATTCTAGGTGAAGTAAGAGACAGGCTCATTGAATGAGAATGAGAGTGGTGGGATGGGGAGGAAGGTAGAGTATGTGAAACCCACATGTAGGAATTAGAAGAGTCTTGACCTTCCCAGGACCCAAGAGGGGCAAAGGCAGTGAGGGGAAAGGGCCTGAGACAGCTCAGTGGATACCCAGCAGAGGAGCAACACCAGGTGGATAAGGGGTTTGCTTGGTAAGAGGTGAACCCTCTCATGTTCGGAGCACTGCAGGGTGCCCAGCATCTCAGCTCCTGCCAAGAGGACTTGGGACTGATGAGCAAGCTGAATGGCAGTTGAAAGATCCAACATCCACAGGGATTATGGGGAAGCTCAGGGAGCATGGAAGCCCAGGAGTAGGTCAGGATAGCACCAACTACAGGGATAAGTAGACATTTTCCTCTTATGGCAGTAGATATGTAAGGAATAGACAGTTGAAAGAAGAAAGAGAAAGGGATATTAGAGAACAGGTTATTTTAAAAGAGATTTATTTTGAAAGGGGATGATCAGTTGATTTAGTATGAAATGGAGAGCTGAGCTAGCAGAGATATCCTGATAAGTTCTGGTCAGTACAAGATGCCTCTCTCCTTGAGTGATGACCAACTTTTGCTGCTTAGCCTGCCCCATGACCCACCTGTTAGGTTCTCTGGATTCTCGCTGCCATCAGGAGCCCCATCCAGGAGCTTTCTTTTTTTTTTTCCCAAGGACCTTTCATGTTTGATTCTTATGCTATTATAGTTCTCAGTGTTAATAATTCAGAGTCAATTGTTTTTAATAACCTAACTATAAATAATTAGTGAAGAGAATTAAAGGAATGGATATACTCATTGATATTTTCATAATCCTTACCCTGCCCTGTGGCATTGTCTGTTACTGATAAAACTTGATATCGTTAAAATTTTATATGATGAAATTCAAATCAGAGGGGAGCAAAAGGATTACAACTGCTTTGAAAAATAAAATGAAGAGCACAAAAAGGAATTACTAGGGCCTTTCTAAACCAAAAAGAAAAATTAATGAATAAAAGATTTGGAAAAAAATTCCTCAAAGTATTAAAATTTCCTTCTTAGTCCTAAAGATAATTGGAGCTAGTAGTAAAAAGCAAAGACTATATGTGTGTTTATACATACACATGCATACATATGTACATACACACATATGAATACATAAACACACTTGCAAGTATTTGAACCAATATATCTTTCAAACTTAAAAAAAGTAATGGGAAATTACATTCAAGATTAAATAAAAATAGCTTCTTTTGAATTAATAGTATATTGGGTAGATGTAGCTAAGATATTTTTTCAACCATGAGAAGCAGTAAGGAATAGTTTGGAAAATAATTGGTTTAGATTATTTTACATATTTATGTAAAGATTTTCATTATCACAAATTTTAAATACTATTAATTTGCAATATTAAAAAGTTTTGATTATTTAGTGCTAATGAAAGGGTATAGTGACCTAATACATAGGTAATGCTAAAAGATTTCTACTTGTCTTCAGATTAATTACATGAATTTAAAATGGATCACACATCTACATACATATATACATACACACATATGTTAGTATTTTAAGCAATATATTTTAAACTTTGAAAAATGGAGCAAGCCATCATAATCATGAAGATGAAAAAATAACTTGAGAAGCTATTGAAATATTTAATAGCTTATCTTGAGAGAAAATGTGTATTAGTAATTCATGAATTGTTAGCAATTCATGAATAGATATTATAAGATCAAATAATAAAATTGCATGTTCTGATCCTATGCCAGCAAATATACATACCTGAGTGTAGCATTTATGAGTTTAGATTAAAATTATGTTTATTAATCATTTTCTCATCCTTGTGACTGAATTCTTTGAAAGCAGAATAGAGAGCAATCTTACTTAACCCCCAGCGTATACTCATAAAAGTATTCAGAAGGCCCTGTGATTATAATGCTTACACTTAGAATATCAACTCTTAGAATAACCTATGACCATACTTTAATTATTATCACCATTCTACAAATGAGTTAATTGAGGCTTGAGAAGGTTAAGCAACTTTTTTTTTTTTTTCAAGTCACCCTTCTCCTAAGTGGCTGGTCAGGAATTGGAACCTAAATCCTGGAACTCCAAAGCCCACACTGTTAACTACTGAGCACAGGCAGGAAATGTGTTGGTTTATTTTCTAATACCTGGCACTGTGCTCAGGCATTGTAGTCAGTCAGTGAGAGTGTTTGAAATAAAGAATGTAAAAGTTATAATAGTTAAAGTTACCCAGGATTAGCAAATTATTATTATTATTATTATTATTTTATTATACTTTAAGTTCTAGGGTACATGTGCACAACGTGCAGGTTTGTTACATATGTATGCATGTGCCCTGTTGGTGTGCTGCACCCATTAACTCGTCATTTACATTAGGTATATCTCCTAATGCTATCCCTCTCTCCTCCCGCCTCCCCACGACAGGCCCCAGCGTCATGTTCCCCTTCATGTGTCTAAGTGTTCTCATTGTTCAGTTGCCACCTATGAGTGAGCACATGCGGTGTTTGGTTTTCTGTCCTTGTGATAGTTTCCTGAGAATGATGGTTTCCAGCTTCATCCATGTCCCTACAAAGGACATCAACTCATCCTTTTTAATGGCTGCATAGTATTCCATGGTGTATATGTGCCACATTTTCTTAATCCAGTCTATCATTGATGGGCATTTGGGTTGGTTCCAAGTCTTTGCTATTGTGAATAGTGCTGCAATAAACATACGTGTGCATGTGCCTTTATAGCAGCATGATTTATAATCCTTTGGGTGTATACCCAGTAATGGGATGGCTGGGTCAAATGGTATTTCTAGTTCTAGATCCTTGAGGAGTTGCCTCAAGGCTGACTTCCACAATGGTTGAACTAGTCTACAGTCCCACCAACAGTGTAAAAGTGTTCTTATTTCTCCACATCCTCTCCAGCACCTGTTGTTTCCTGACTTTTTAATGATCGCCATTCTAACTGGTGTGAGATGGTATGTCATTGTGGTTTTGATTTGCATTTCTCTGATGGCCAGTGATGGTGAGCATTTTTTCATGTGTTTTTTGGCTGCATAAATGTCTTCTTTTGAGAAATGTCTGTTCATATCCTTTGCCCAGAAATGTCTGTTCATATCCTTTGCCCACTTTTTGATGGGGTTGTTTGTTTTTTTCTTGTAAATTTCTTTGAGTTCTTTGTAGATTCTGATATTAGCCGTTTGTCAGATGAGTAGATTGCAAAAATGTTCTCCCATTCTGTAGGTTGCCTGTTCACTCTGATGGTAGTTTCTTTTGCTGTGCAGAAGCTCTTTAGTTTAATTAGATCCCATTGGTCAATTTTGGCTTTTGTTGCCATTGCTTTTGGTGTTTTAGACATGAAGTCCTTGCCCATGCCTATGTCCTGAATGGTATTGCCTAGGTTTTCTTCTAGGGTTTTTATGATTTTAGGTCTAATATTTAAGTCTTTAATCCATCTTGAATTAATTTTTGTATAAGGTGTAAGGAAGGGATCCAGTTTCAGCTTTCTACATATGGCTAGCCAGTTTTCCCAGCACCATTTATTAAATAGGGAATCCTTTCCCCATTGCTTGTTTTTGTCAGGTTTGTCAAAGATCAGATGGTTGTAGATGTGTGGTATTATTTCTGAGGGCTCTGTTCTGTTCCATTGATCTATATCTCTGTTTTGGTACCAGTACCATGCTGTTTTGGTTACTGTAGCCTTGTAGTATAGTTTGAAGTCAGGTAGCATGATGCCTCCAGGTTTGTTCTTTTGGCTTAGGATTGTCTTGGCAATGTGGGCTCTTTTTTGGTTTCATATGAACTTTAAAGTAGTTTTTCCAATCTGTGAAGAAAGTCATTGGTAGCTTGATGGGGATGGCATTGAATCTATAAATTACCTTGGGCAGTATGGCCATTTTCACGATATTGATTCTTCCTATCCATGAGCATGGAATGTTCTTCCATTTGTTTGTATCCTCTTTTTTTTCGTTGAGCAGTGGTTTGTAGTTCTCCTTGAGGAGGTCCTTCACATCCCTTGTAAGTTGGATTCCTAGGTATTTTATTCTCTTTGAAGCAATTGTGAATGGGAGTTCACTCATGATTTAGCTCTCTGTTTGTCTGTTATTGGTGTATAAGAATGCTTGTGCTTTTTGCACAATGATTTTGTATCCTGAGACTTTGCTGAAGTTGCTTATGGGCTTAAGGAGATTTTGGGCTGAGACGATGGGGTTTTCTAAATACACATGTCATCTGCAAACAGGGACAATTTGACTTCCTCTTTTCCTAATTGAATACCCTTTATTTCTTTCTCCTGCCTAATTGCCCTGGCCAGAACTTCCAACACTATGCTGAATAGGAGTGGTGAGAGAGGGCATCCCTGTCTTGTGCCCATTTTCAAAGGGAATGCTTCCTGGTTTTGCCCATTCAGTATGATATTGGCTGTGGGTTTGTCATGGATAGCTCTTATTATTTTGAGATATGTCCCATCAATACCTAATTTATTGCGTTTTTAGCATGAAGGGCTGTTGAATTTTGTCAGAGGCCTTTTCTGCATCTATTGAGATAATCATGTGTTTTTTGTCTTTGGTTCTGTTTATATGCTGGATTACATTTATTGGTTTGTGTATGTTGAACCAGCCTTACATCCCAGGGATGAAGCCCACTTGATCATGGTGGATAAGCTTTTTGATGTGTTGCTGGATTCGGTTTGCCAGTATTTTATTGAGGATTTTTGCATCGATGTTCATCAGGGATATTGGTCTAAAATTCTCTTTTTTTGTTGTGTCTCTGCCAGACTTTGGTATCAGGATGATGTTGGCCTCATAAAATGAGTTAGGGAGGATTCTTTCTTTTTCTGTTGATTGGAGTAGTCTCAGAAGGAATGGTACCAGCTCCTCCTTGTACCTCTGGTAGAATTCAGCTGTGAATCTGTCTGGTCCTGGACTCTTTTTGGTTAGTAGGCTATTAATTATTGCCTCAGTTTCAGAGCCTGTTATTGGTCTATTCAGAGATTTAACTTCTTCCTGGTTTAGTCTTGGGAGGGTGTATGTGTCCAGGAATTTATCCATTTCTTCTAGATTTTCTAGTTTCAAATGATTTTTTTTACTTTCATTTTAAGTTCAGAGGTCATGGGAGTTTGATATGCAAATTATTTCATTACTCAGGTAATAAGCAGAGTACCTGTTAGGTAGTGTTTTGATCCTCACCCTCCTCCCACCCTCCACCCTGAATTAGGCCCTGGTGCCTGTTGTTCCCTTCTGTGTATCCCTCTGTACTCAATGTTTAGCTCCCACTTATAAGTGAGAACATGCAGTATTTGGTTTTCCTGCATTAGTTTGCGTAGGATAATGGCGTCTGGCTCCATTTATGTTGCTGCAAAGGACATGATCTTTTTCTTTTTCTGGCTGTGTAGTATTCCATGGTGTATATGTACCACATTTTCTTTGCCCATTCTTCTGTTGACGGGTATTTAGGTTTATTCCGTATCTTTGCTATTGTGAATAGTGCTGCAGTAAACAAACACGTGTATGTGTCTCTATGGTAGAACAATTTGTATTCCTTTGGGTATGTATCCAATAATGGGATTGCTAGGTTGAATGGAATTCTGTTTAATTTCCTTCAAAAAACGCCAAACTGCTTTCCACAATGGTTGAACTAATTTACTTTTCCACTAGCAATGTATAAGCATTCCCTTTTCTCTGTAACTTCAACAGCATCTGTTATTTTTTGGCTTTTTAATAGTAGCCATTTTGACTGGTATGAGATGGTATCTCGTTGTGGTTTTGATCTGCATTTCTCTAATGATTATTGCTGAGCGTTTCTTTCGTATGCTTGTTGGCCACCTATGTATGTCTTCTTTTGAAAAGTGTCTGTTGGTGTCCTTTGCCTACTTTTTAATGGGGTTGTTTTTTTGTTTGTTAATTTGCTTAAGTTCCTTATGGATTCTTGATACCAGACCTTTGTGGGATGCATAGTGTGCAAATATTTTCTCTCATTCTATAAGTTGTGTGTTTATTCTTTTGATAGTTTCTTTTGCTTTGCAAAAGATCTTTAGTTTAATTAAGTCCCATTTGTCAATTTTATTTTTTGTTGCAATTGCTTTTGGTGTCTTCATCATGAAATTTTTGCCAAGACCTATGTCTCAAATAGCATTTATTAGGTTATCTTCCAGAATTTTTATAGTTTTAGGTTTTACATTTAAGTCTTTAGTCCATCTTGAGTTGATTTTTGCATATGATATAAGGAAGGGATCCAGTTTCAATCTTCTGCGTATGGCTAGCCAGTTATCCCAGAACCACTTATTGAATAGGGAGTCCTTTCCCTATTGCTTGTTTTTGTCTACTTTGTTGGAGATCAGATGGTTTTAGATATGCAGCATTATTTCTGGGCTCCATCCCATTCCATTGATCCATGTGTCTCAAGACAGCCAGTACCATGCTGTTTTGGTTGCTGTAGCCTTGCAGTATAGTTTGAAGTTGGGTAATTTGGTGTCTCCAGCTTTATATGTTATTTGCTTAGGTTCAACAATCACCTTGGCTATTCAGGATCTTTTTTGGTTCCATACGAATTTTAAGATAGTTTTTTTCTAATTCTGAGAAGAACATCATTGGTAGTTTGATGGGAATACCATTGAATCTATAAATTGCTTTGGTCAGTAGGGCCATTTGAATGATATTGATTCTTCCTATCTCATGAGCATGAAATGTTTTTCCATTTGTTTGTGTCATCTCTGATTTCTTTGAGCAGTGTTTTGGAATTCTCATTGTAGAGATTTTTCACTTCCCTGGTTAGCTGTATTTGTAGATATTTTGTGGCTATTGTGAATAAGATTGTATTCTTGATTTGGCTTTTAGCTTGGTTGTTGTTGCTGTATATAAATGCTACTGATTTTTGTACGTTGATTTTGTATCCTGAAATTTTGCTCAAGTTGTTTATCAGATCAAGGAGATTTGGGACAGAAACTATGGGGTGTTCCAGGTATAGAATCGTATGTCTGCAAACAGAGATAGTTTGACTTTCTCCCTTCCAGTTTGGATGCCTTTTATTTCTTTCTGTTGCCTGATTGCTCTGGCTAGGAGTGGTGGGAATGAGTGTCCTTGTCTTATTACAGTTCTCAAGGAAGGAATGCTTCCAGCTTTTGCCCATTCAGTATGATGTTGGCTGTGGGTTTGTCATAGATGGCTCTTATTATTTTGAGGTATATTCTTTCAAAGCCTAGTTTATTGAAGGTTTTTAACACGAAGGATGTTGGATTTTATCAAAAGCCTTTTCTACATCTAATGAGATGTTCATGTGGTTTTTAAGTTCTGTTTATGTAATGAATTGCATTTACTGATTTGTGTATGTTGAACCAACCTTGCATCTCAGGGATAAAGCCTACTTGATCATGATGGATTAGCTTTTTGATGTGTTGCTGGATTAAGTTTGCTAGTGTTTTGTTGAGAATTTTTGCATCTATGTTCATCAAGGATATTGGCCTGAAGTTTTCTTTTTTTGTTGTGTCTCTTCCAGGTTGTGGTATCAGGATGGTGCTGGCCTCATAGAATGAGTTAGGAAGGAGTAGCTCCTCCTCAGTTTTTTGGAATAGTTTCAGTAGAAATGATACCAGCTCTTCTTTTTGCATGTGGTAGAATTTAGCTGTGAATCTATCTGGTCCTGGGCTTTTTCTAGTTCGTAGGCTTTTTATTACTAATTCAGTTTTGGAACTTCTTTGGTCTGTTCAGGGATTCAATTTCTTTCTGGTTCAATCTTGGGAGGTTGTATGTTTCCAGGAATTTATCCATTTCTTCTAAGTTTTCTAGTTTGTGTGCATAGAGGTTTTCATAGTAGTCTCTGAGGGGTTTTTTGTATTTCTGTGGGGTCAGTGATGATATCCCCTTTGTCATTTCTGATTGTATTTATTTGGGTCTTCTCTTTTTTCTTCTTTATTAGTCTAGCTAGCAGTCTATCAGTCTTATTTATTCCTTCAAATAACCAACTCCTGGATTCATTAATCTTTTGTATGGTTTTTCATGTCTCATTTTCATCCAGTTCAGCTCTGATTTTGGTTCTTTTCTTCTGCTAGCTTTAGTGTTGGTTTGCTCTTGTTTTTCTAGTTCCTCAAAGTGTGATGTTAGGTTGCTCATTTGAGATCCTTCTAACTTTTTAATGTGGGCGTTTATCTGTGTCCCAGAGATTCTGGTATGTTCTATCTTTGTTCTCATTACTTGCCAAGAGTTTCTTGATTACTGCCTTAATTTCACTGTTTACCCAAAAGCCATTCAGGAACAGTTTTTTAATTTCTATATAATTGTATAGCTTTGAATGATTGTCTTGGCTTTGATTTATATTTTTATTGTGCAGTGGTCTTGAGAGTGTGGTTGGTATGATTTTGGCTTTTCTGAATTTGCTGAGGTTTGTTTTATGGCTGATTTTTGTTGTGTGGTCAGTTTTAGAGTACGCGCATGTGCAAATAAGAAGAATGTATATTCTGTTTTTTTGGGGTGGAGAGTTCTGTAGATGTCTGTTAGGTCCATTTGGTTAAGTGTCAAGTTCAAGTTCCGAATATCTTTGTTAGTTCCCTGCCTTGATGATCTAACATTGTCAGGGGGGTGTTGAAGTCTCAGTGTTGAAGTCTCCCACTATTATTGTGTGATTATCCAAGTCTCTTCATAGGTCTCTAAGAAATTGCTTTATGAATCTGGGCGCTCCTATGTTGGGTGCATATATATTTAGGTCTTCTTGTTGAATTGTAACCTTAACCATTGTGTATTGCCCTTCTTTGTCTTTTTTTGATCATTATTGGTTTGAAATCTGTTTTGTCTGAAATTATAGTAGTAACTCCTGTTTTTTTCTGTTTTCCATTTGCTTGGTAGATTTTTCTCCATCTGTTTACTTTGAGCCTATGGATGTCATTGCGTATGAAATGGGTCTCTTAAAGACAGCATACAGTTGGTTCTTGCCTCTTTATCCAACTTGCTACTCTGTGCCTTTTAATTGGGGCACTTATCCCATTTACATTCAAGATTAATATTGATATGTGCAGATTTGATCCTGTCATCATGTTGTTAGCTGATTATTATGCAGACTTGATTGTGTGATTGCTTTATAGTATCAATGGTCTATGTATTTAAGTGTGTTTTTGTGGTGACCAGTAAGTCTTTCCTCTCCATCTTAAGCACTCCCTTAAGGACCTCTTGTAAGGCAGGTCAGGTGTTAATAGATTTCCTTAACATTTGTCTGTCTGAAAATGATCTTATTTCTCCCTTGCTTATGAAGCTTAGTTTGGCTCTGATATGAAATTATTGGTTGGAATTTCTTTTATTTAGGAATGCTGAATATACTCCCCCAATCTCTTCTGGCTTGTAGGGTTTCTGCTGACCTGCCTTTAACTTTTTTTTTTTTTTTCATTTCTACCTTGGAGAATCTGATGACTGTGTCTTGGGGATGGTCATCTTGTATAGTATTTCACAGGAATTCTCTGCATTTCCTGAATTTGAATTTTGGCCTCTCCAGTGAATGATCTCTTTAAACTACATAAATTGCTAGAAATCTCTGTATTCCTTAAATACTTTAAAATTTTGCTTTCAGATAATAAAGTGGAAAAAAATGAGTTTTAAAGAGTATTGCTCATGAAAACACTGAGAACCCTACAGTGTGATCAGGAAGAATCACCAGGGGAATGAGAAGATTGCTAACTTAAATACTTCTGCTGCTGTTGTCAGTATTCTATTGTGACCTTGGACCATTTACTTTCATATACTCATTCATTCAGCAAATTTTTATTTAGGTTTGTCAGTTTTCATTTAGGTCTATACTGGTAAATAGAAATAGTCATGATTTTGCTCTCAAGGAGCTTATAATCTAGTGGGAGAGACAGACATTCATTATATAATGAGAGGAATAGATATAAAATTGCAATGATGGTAAGTATTACACAGAAGAGGTATATGGTATTGTGAGAACATATAGTAGGAGAGTTAGACCTTATTATGGAGATCCAGGTAGTGACAATTGTTCTGAAATCTGAAGACTGAGGAGGAGTTGAACTAAGCAAAGAGAGTAGAATAGGAAAGGGCATTCTAGGCAACTAGAACGGAATAAGCACAGGCTCAGTAGATGATGGGCCTTGGAAAGTATCAGGAAGAGTGGTGGGGAGAGTGAGGCAGGGCATGAGCCAGGACTTGGGAGGTAGGGGCCAGTCCTTGCAGGGACTTGTGGGCCATCTTAATGAGGGTTATCTCTATCATGAGAGGGGAGGGAAAACATTAAAGAGTTTTAAGCAGGCAGGAATCAAGATCAGGTCTCACAGCTGCAGTGGAAAGTGGACTAGAGGGCAGGACTGGGTGACAATAGCAGGCTGGGAGGCCATCAGATGACCTCAGAGACATAACATGGTGGTGGAAAGGATAGGAGTGGATGGGTTTCAGCGGTATTTAGGAGGTAAGTGTCAATGGAAGGAACAGAAGGAAGAGTGGGTTGGTCAAAAATGTGCCTAGGCTTTAGAAAAATGGATAGTGGAACTCATGCTGAGATGGAGAACTCCACCAAAGACCAGCTATGTCTAGTTTGCTACATCCTGAAATTGAGGTGCCTTTGAGACACCTCAAATGTCTAGGAGGCAACTTAACATACAAGGCAGATGCTCTTGAGAGCTCCAGACTTATGTTTCCTAAAGGAACATGATCTCTCCTGCCTGGGTCTTCACAGCACTTTGTATGTCTCTTGCTGCCACCATTAATGGTTTCTGTTTTGGATCATGATTATCTTTCTGTGCCATCTATCATTTACCAAGTGAAGTCTAAGTCCAAAAGTGTTTTCTCAGTAGCACTAAGATTTAGTAGCTTTGAAAATACAGTTATGTCTCTCTTTACATAATAGATGAGTATTGGGTTGTCTTGAAATTACATACACTTAAAAAATTGAGTGTATGTAGAGGGGAAGGGCTTAAATCCATGGCCGAGACACTTGGAATTCCTCCGGAGTCTCTTGCTTCCCTTTGGTTTCAGTTCTGGTACTGGCCCTTTTTCCCAATTACAGGCTTCTAAGGTGAGCCGGTCTGCTCAAGTAGAGGAAAGGTTGCTTACTTCAGGTCTGGCCTTTGTAGAAGGGGCAGTAAGGCATGGAAAATTCCAATGTGGGCTCCAAGACTATTGCCTTCCTCTAAAATGTCGCAAATAACCAAAAAAAAGTTCTTCCCTTGAGCTTCAGATTATACTAAGGCAGAGATAGAAAGATGGACCCTTGACATACAGACTTGTCATAGGGTTTGTTTGGGGCCAGCTCCCCAGGGAAGTCTTGGTGACCTTTCCAAGTAATAAGGGAGAATGAGTCTATGATTTGGTTCCTTATTCGCTTACTCATGGCATAGCTCAGTGAAGCCCAGAATTCAGGCCATTGCTCTTTTAGTTAGTAGGTTCAGCTGCTTTGAAATATCTAGTGTAGAGCATAATAACAGCTTATTAGGCACCTTTATTATAATAGCTTGGGACCCTTGTGAGGGATCAGAATTCCTAATTACAGAATCCAAAGGATGTAGCTTTCTTGACTGTTCAAACTGGCAGAAGGGTCTGAGAGGCCCAGATGGGATAAGACTTGTTGGTAGGGCTTCTAGGTCATGGTGATGCTCAGACACAGGCCCATACTGGAATTATACCATGGCGGTTCTTCCAAGTGGTTGGGAGGTGGGGCGGCAGGAGTGTGTGTGTGAGGAGGTGTGCCCTTAGCTGAAAGGCTGGAAGACTGGTTGGACAGAAGTCCAGGATGACTGCATTGGGAAAAGGAAGTCGCTAGACTGAACTCCTCTGAGTGAATGGGGCATAGTTCATCCTGAGTGCCATCATGACCTGCCTGAGACAGCAGGACTCTTCTAGGCCCCATTTGCCAGCAGGGAGGCTTCTGCCAATCTCTGTAGAGGCCTAGCTCTCTTTGGCTCAGGTCTGGTGTGATGGGGCTGCTGATGGTACTCTGTATTAGGTTGACTGAAGCAGACAGTGCCTGCAGTGCCTTAATTCCCATTTTAGAAAGAACTGGTAGGACAGGGAGGGAAGAGTTCAACCTTGCCCATCCAGGTGGTTGCTTCTGAGAAGAAGTGGGCAAGGAAACAAAATAGACATCTCAAACAGCTATTGAGAAAAGAGGGGATGGCTCTAAACAAAGCCACAGTCCAGATCACAATTGTATTAGTCAGGGTTCTACAGAAAAACAGAACCAATATGATATTTGCATGTGTATATATGTGTGTGTGTCTGTGTATGTGTGTGTGGAGAGGGGTTGGGGAACATGGAAAAATTTTTAAGAAATTGGCTCATGCAATTGTAGGGGCTGCCATCTCCAAAATCTGTAGGGAAAGTTGGCAACAGCCTAGAGATTCAGGTAAGAGTTGATGTTCAGTCTTAAATCCAAAGGCTGGAAACTCAGGCAGATTTTCTGTATTTCATCTGGAGGCAGAATTCTTTCTTCTTAGGAGAAACCTGTTTTTTCTCTTAAGGCCTTCAACTAATTCGATGAGGTCCCATCCACATTTATGGAGGCTAATCTGCTTTACTTAAAGTCAATTTATTTACTGTAAATATTAATCCCATCTAAAAAAATACCTTCACAGCAACATCTAGACTAATGTTTGACCAAAAAACTGCACAGCATAGCCTAGCCAAGGTGACACGTAAAATTAACCATCACAACAACACCCATGGAACATTGTCATCTCTTAAAGGAAGAAGGGTCATTAGGTAATAATTTTACCCTTGAGAGAGTGGGGAGATAGAGGGAGGGACAGTGTTGTCCTTATTTGTGGGGCTTATTTATTTCAATCTTTAGCTACTTCTTGAACTTTGAGGCTTCCATTGGCCCACACTAGGGTGGCATTTTGATGGCTGGCCTATGATAGATCATTCCCTTCTTAAAGGCTGCTATCATTTGTATTAGCCAGAGTCCCAAACTCCTGGTCCTTGGTTGGGGCCCATCTATATACATGAAAACACCTTAAGGATATAATCCACATCTGTTCATTTTGGTAGTCCATGTTGTCTAGTACCTTAGTACTGAGTCTTATATATAATGGACATTATTCATTAAAAAAATCAAAGTCTTCCAAGTTCACACAAGGCATTGTGATAGGTGTTGGAGTAGCCATTGAATATGCACACACACACACAATGCATGTACTTATATATACAGACATACACACATATATATACACACACTCTTACATATTTATTGAGTGAATTATTTCACACCACTTTATGTTATGATTTGTATTTTCTTTTTCTCCTGAGTAGTGGGGAATGATTTCAAGCTAGTATATCCTAGAACATAGTCCTGTAAGTACTTACTCCCTGGCTGGCATTCATAGTTCCTGTGATTTGCCTCAGTTTACTTTTCAGCCCTCACTGTTCCCCTCCCACAGCCTGAACTCAGACCACACCACACTAGCTTCCCTTCATAGTCACTCTGGAAGCATTTTCACTCTCATGACATTCTTTTTACCTGAAATGCCTTTTCTTGCCAGTTCCTTTCTCTTTTAATCCATGCAGATCTATTATTCCATAGAGGAGCTCAGGTCCCCCACTTTCTCTGAATTCTGAACATCACAGCCCTTTCAGAAACCTCTTTTACTTATGGTAGACCACTTAGGTATTTCTTATAGCCTCTATAAGCTTCTAGAAGACAAGGTCTGTGTCTCATTCCAGATTGTAGCCTTGCCCAGTACTTTGTACTTGGCAGGTGTTAATGAAGTAATACTCATTGGAGCCTCCAGTAGTCCTTGTATTATGTTTGATGCATGCTTAGTTTGCCCAGGCCACCATTACAAAATATCCTTGACTGG
Source organism: Pongo abelii (assembly GCF_028885655.2). NCBI lineage: Eukaryota > Metazoa > Chordata > Mammalia > Primates > Hominidae > Pongo > Pongo abelii. The sequence goes on along the minus strand of NC_085928.1, from coordinate 137,781,898 downwards.
GTAGCTTATAAACAATGAAAATTTATTTCTCACAGTTCTCGAGGCTGGAAAGTCCAAGATCTAGGTGCCAATAGCTTTAGCGGAGGTTAGGACTGCCCTCTGCTTCATAGATGGCACCTAATCTTGCTGCATCCTCACATGGTGGAAGGGACAAACAAACTCCTTCATGCCTCTTTTATAAGGGCACTAATCCCATTTATAAGGGCTCTGCCCTCATGACCTAATCCTATAGGCCCCACCCCTTAATATTATCACATTGGGGATTAGGTTACAACATCTGAATTTTAGTGAGACATAGACATTCAGAACATAGCAATACGTAAGTTAGGAATCTATTCAGCCAATACATATAATTTTGGGCTGATTACCCAGTTTCTGAACTGTCTTAAAGTTTGCTTTTCTTTGTGTATTTAAAATGTAGTAAAAGGACAGGAGAAGAAATAAATACCCTACCCTTTTTATTGTTGAGAAGTGGACAACTTACAAAAATTAATCGAAGATTTAAAACAAATGATGGCAAGACAGATTAAAAGATATTGTGACTTATTTATCTGTGGTCCTCAATTTCATCAACACTCACAAGTTGATTAAGATGCTTTGCTCTGGAGGCTGGTAACAGCAATCCAAAACTTTATTTTTCTTATTACTCACAGTTCTGTTTCAGTTAGCTGCCACTTAGGAACTCCTTGTCTGGTGAGATGAGAGAAGAGAAAGAGAAAGGTATGTAATGGGAAGTAGCAAAGGGGTGGACTGAAGCCTGCCTTCATTTCTTTTGCAGTTCAGTGGGTTTGGGTCAGACTAGATATCACCACTGAAAGGGAGATAACTGTTCTAACTGTGGAGAAGTTCTGGTGTCCACAATGTTCTTGAGGATGTAACGATGTAAGGACATTCTTACAAGCTCATTAGTTTTCTTACCACAGAGGCACTGGCATGCTCAGATGCCAGAGGACATTGTGTCAGTGCAACAAGCCCAGAATCCTGGCAACAATTTTATATGTTGGAACCTTATTGAAAATGACTCTTTTCACATTAGGAAGTTTTGTTGGCAGAGAATGAAGCAGACTTTGCCCTTTGCCAAAGCATAGGTAAACTTGTGCTTAATTTTCTTTTAGTCAGCCCTTGTTGTTCTTTTAGAATCTTTGGTGGATACGGAGATACTTGCCCAAAGAGAATAATTGTTAAGAAAAGATAATTCTAAGGAATGATGCCTTGTTTTTGGAATGTTTACTCATTCACAACACCAGCAATTTGTTTTTGTTATTGTTGTTGCTTTATTGACTTTTGGATGGTAAGCCGCTGGACCATTCTAAGCCCAAGTAGGGATCTCTAAATTTGATTAGTATTTCAAAATCACCTCATGATATGACTTACGTATTATAGGCCACATGTATTTTGTGGTTAAAAGCCTCAATTAAATCTACGGCATGAACTGTCAGTTTCTTTTAATTCTCATGGCTATGTTCCCCTCATCCCCCAGGGTATTTTGCATATATGAACCCTATTTAAAATGTGGTTTAATTTGAACTACCACTTTGAAAAGTAAAGTTTATCAAATCACTTTCAACCATGATTGTCATAATTTATATTTACTAGAAATATGTTCATTAATCAATAATCTATTGATCAAGTAGCAAAAATGGAAACAGGTACATTTTCCCCCAGGTTACTTTCCATTTTAATTTAAGTGAATTTTATATCAGTTAAGTTTTTTTGTTTCTCTTTTAAAATCACAACATACGTCAAAGGTTTATATTGATGTTCTAGAAAAAAAGTCAACAGTAATCTAATGACTAAAATTGCAAATCCATCTTCATTTTCACTGACTAGGAGAAATGTGTAACGTCAGTGTTAATGGGGCATCATTGGAGTTTAAAATAGTAATCAAGTTTTCTGTGAGTTTGGTTATTTGGTTCAATTGTAATTGTTCTATCTTTGTGTACGTATCTATAGGGGCATCTTCTGAAAAATTCTTATTTCGTTTGCAGCATGGGCAAAAACTGTATTTGAAGATTAATTTAATTACTAACTTTCACATCTTAGGGTTCCCTTTCCTTAGTACAAAAGTAGTTGTGGTCCACTTTATTTCACAGTGCTGTTTATACAAGAACCATGTGATGAATTGCATCTTGAATTTAGTTCCTGAAAGTCTTTGCAAGGACTGTTGCTTGTTTAATTTTGCTGGGCAGTAAAAGATGTGTAACCCTGTGTATTGCCATTTGTGACTTTTCTGTCACAAAAATTTAGTATCTGACTATTGCTGTTTATTCACCTCAGGAGTATGGTGATATCTTTCCCAAAGCTCCTTTTAGATGTTCTATTTCCTTCATCTTAAATTATCCTCTTTTATATTATGCTGTGACCATAGGCCTCTTCAGATTCTTTGTAAGTAGGCTGGATACATATTTCTAAAAATATGTTTTCTGGTTAATAGTTTGATTTCTATGGAAGTGGTGCAAAGGAGAAATATCTGAAGCAGAGAATGCATTTGCTTTATATCCAAAAACCTAGAGTCCGTTAGAAAAATGTATGGCACCTGGGAGACACTTTGTAAATATCTGTCCAGTTGAAGTGAATATACCACATAAATCTTTCTTCACATTTTAAAATTAAGACCTGTCCTGTATTGGTGCTTCTTTGCTTCATATAGCCTCTGCCCTCTTTTTCATCTTATCAATTTTAAAGCAGGTTTTTAGGAACTGTTGTTTATGCCCCAGAGAATTCTGTGAGAGCTGAGCCACAGTGTTCACGTGACTTTCCATTTTTTTCTTTCCCTGTTTGGGGGTGTATGTGTTTTCAGGTGGAGGAGATGGTATCTGTCATCATCAGTGAAGCACATTTATCAAATCCCATTAATACAGCCCAAAGCCAAGACAGAAATGCACACTTCTGTGTAAAGGACTCTCCAAGATTTTTGAATTGAGAAGCAGGTGGCAGAAGTAAATAGAGCCTGGGATGGGGTGTTGCCTGGGCCTGCCTGATTTGATATAGTATGTAGTGTCTAGCAATTATGTCTCCTCTTTTTCCTCTTCCTTAAGAGCCCCCAACATAGTCGGATAGGACTTCCTTTTTTAACAGCGTTGACCACTCCTGCATCATAGCCAAATTTTCTTCTCTTTCCTTTACTGAAAAGAGAGAAGCTGTTCTACAGCTATGTATTTTCTTATTTGAAAAATAAAGGGAAAAAAAGCTATATCCTTGGTTGTTTCTAAAAATTAAATCCCTTCTTCCTTCTTTAATGGCAAAAATAAATTTACTTTAATTCATGAGTATATTTTTATTTCTATACTGTGGCCTCACCCATATCTACATTTCTGTATTTTATGTAAATACTAATCTGTTATCTACCATTAGTGGGCTTTTGTTTTGAATTGTTTTTCCATGGCAATAGTATATTTTTGTCTTTTAAGTTTTTTATATTAATTCAAACATGATATAAAGTATATACTAAATAACATTTTGAAGACAAAATCCCACTAGGTCTAATTTCTCCCACACTGCTAATTTCATTAGTGCATATTACCTTGTACACGTATTGGACATAGTTGTTACTAAAGGATGTGTTTTGTTTTCTTTAGGGTTTGACTTGTCATGATTCAGCAGTCCCTAATCCATTCTCCTTTGGATTTACAGTGCCTAACCAAGTTTAAACATCTATAATTTATGGCCATGGTTCAAAGCAGAGCTAAGTGACTCTTGTGGGAATAAAGTCACCCATATGGGATATGAGCTTTAGTATCTTTAGAACTCTGCTTGAACTTGGGCCGGGCATGGTGGCTCATGCTTGTAATCCCAACACTTTGGGAGGCCGAGGCGGGCGGATCACCTGAGGTCAGGAGTTCAAGGCCAGCCTGGCCAACATGGTGAAACCCCGTCTGTACCAAAAATACAAAAAATTAGCTGGGCGTGGTGGCAGGCGCCTGTAATCCCAGCTACTCAGGAGGCTGAGGCAGGAGAATCACTTGAACCCAGGAGGCGGAGATTGCAGTGAGCCGAGAAGAAAACTGCATCTCAAAAAAACAAAAAAAGAACTCTGCTGTAACTCTAACCAAATGAGGTGGTGAGAATTGTCCACTACTAAGTCAATTTATAATACTAATAATGACCAATTTAAAGTCAGAAGACTTTAATAGGGACAGAGAAATTCTCATTGTAAAAACCCTTTCTACTTTATCTAGAAAAGTATCCTGAAACATTTATAAGTTATCATTTGAGCACATTCTGATTGTTAATTAATGTGGAATATGCCTAATGCTTTCATTGCATTTTGCAGTCACATTTTCAAATGTAATGATTTTGTACGTCAAAGTGGGTCAGTAGCAAATTGTATTTTACTGTATGTTATGAAGACAATCAAAATATGAAAGGTATTTATTTTCAACCATTTAGGTAAATTGTTCTTTACATTCAAGACAGGAAATGGGATAATTCTATGGTTCTGCCAGAAGCTATGTGATTATGTCTTTTGGTTCATAAATGCTTGGAGGGTATTTCTTTACTAATATGCAAAGCTTAAATAACATAGCTCCAGTGACGGGTGTTGTTACTTGTTTTTAGTAGAAATGAGGAATAGCCTAAACAGAGCTAATTTGATTTTTAAAATTCTGATATTTTTAGAGAAGAAATAAGGCTCTAACAATTCTAAGAATAAGAATAACTTGCCACTAGCTATTTTCACTGGTTCTTCCTTTCCACTTCATTTATTGATTCTGCTTAGTAGACTTATAATTGGTTGTAAACTTCTGGAATTTCAGAGAAATAAGGTTTTATTAAGTAATAAATCATTTCTGTGTTTCTTTGATTAAAAGACTTTCAGTGTGGGCAGAATTGTTAGAGTTTGTTATTTTTATATGGATCTTTTCAGGATTTATCTCTTTGTATTAATCTGCGTGGTTTCTAATCTCTGTAAATTAGAAAATGAGCTGATGATAAATCATAATTGACATGGAAAGTCAGAAAAAAGAGGATGTTACCAATAGAAAAAAAGGATTATGACTTAAGGGTTATTATTTAAGAATCAGACCTGGCCAGGCACGGTGGCTTATGCCTGTAATCCCAGCACTTTGGGAGGCCCAGGCAGGCAGATCACGAGGTCAGGAGATGGAGACCATCCTGGTTAACACGGTAAAATCCCGTCTCTACTAAACATACAAAAAAATTAGCCAGGTGTGGTGGTGGGCACCTGTAGTCCCAGCTACTCGGGATGCTGAGGCAGGATAATGATGTGAACCTGGGAGGCGGAGCTTGCAGTGAGCCAAGATCACACCACTGCACTCCAGCCTGGGTGACAGAGCGAGACTACGTCTTAAAAAAAAAAAAAATCCCTATTATCCCCAACACTAACAATTTCAGGAATAAATAGATTACTTGAAAGAAGCTAAGATAACTGTTTTCATGAAGTATAAGCACAAGAAGTTTCATTCCCTGATTTGTGGGCATAGGATTGTTATCATTTTGAAAGAGAACTGTTTGTGGAATTCTTTACTTCGCTTTGTTCAAGTATGTAGTAGCTTGACCTGTATGTTTTAGTTATTTTAAGGCTCAGGAGGCCCTGGGAAGCATTCTCTGAATTTTAAGGCTGGGAATGGTAGCTCCACTCTGGGTGCCTATAGCTCCCTGGGCATACCTCTCTATTAGCTTCTAATTACGTAGTTTTGAAATTATTTATTTCTTTCATCTCCACTACATGCTTTTCTAGTACTTCCATAGTACGTGGCCCACAATGCTTAATCATTTTTTATTGAATTGAAGTAAACTAAAGGCCAAAATAGAAAACATAAAATAGGCTCTCTTATCTCTGAAGTTAACAATATACTTGATCAATGTGACATTCGATATTGCACACACAGAAACATCAAAGGATAAAAGAGGGAAATTTTTAGCTTATTATTCTTATCTGGTATCATTTTATTTCCTTGGGGAGCTGAGAGGCCTGTGTCTCTGTCTACGCTTAATTTGTATACTCCCTATGCTTTTGTCTCCAAAAAGGGACTCTATGAGGAGGACATAGTGTTATTGCCTCTATATTACCTGTGTCCAGGCACTGCCAAGAGAAGTGAAAACTGTGCAGTGCCTAGGAGACCACCTTTCACTTTATATTAACTTATTCTTAGTAGAAGGCATGGGTGTGCTATATTCACCTTTAGTAAGAGCACATGGGAATTAAGCATGGGATAGTGTACAGTCGTTTCCAGTGGCAGCTGCTGAGGGCTAGGCAAAAGAAACAGACTGGTCATCAACACTGAGGGAAATGGGACAGTTCTCCATATTCCTGGCAGCCCCTTGGAGATACCAGGAGGAAGAGAACAAAATAACAAGCTAGTTAATGGAACCATGACATAAGAAGCCCATGAGTCTGAGCAGCTTTGGGCATGTTATTGGGAGTGGCTAGTGGAGCCAAGACATAGGGAACTCTAGTCTGGGTGGGAGACACTTTGTCCAACCAATATGAACAGGCACAAGGAGCTGTAGGGGGAAAGCAGCCAGCCATCAACCCAGCTGAGGAAAAAGAGAAGTGACTAGAAATGATGTTGGACTATTTATAGCTTTGTCATTGTGGACAACTTTCTTAGCTTCCCTGTGTATTGGGTTTCTTTGTAGAAGGTAGAATATAGTATCAACATCTCAGAAGAGTTGGGTTCACACAAGGTAATGCATATGGTTCCCCTAGTGCTGGGCCTGGCACACCGTAATTATTCACTATGTTAGTTCCTTCTGGACCCTACAGTTCTAGTGTGAACCACCCCACAGATGAAAGGGCCACATCCCCAGAGGTTCTTTTTTTCTTTCTTGAGAGACAAGGTCTCACTCTGTCATCCAGGCTGGAATGCAGTGGCATGACATCGGCTCACTGCAACCTCCACCGCCTGAGTTCAAGCAATTCTCCTGCCTCAGCCTCCTGAGTAGGTGGGATTACAGGTGCACACCACCACACCCAGCTAATTTTTTGTAATTTTAGTAGGGATGGGGTTTCACCATGTTGGCCAGGCTGGTCTCGAACTCCTGACCTCAAGTGATCTGCCCACCTCAGCTTCCCAAAGTGCTGGGATTACAGGCATGAGCCGCCTCACCCAGCCCCCTAGGGGTTCTTTAGCTCCTGCATTAGGGGTGGTAGAATTGCTTTTAAAACTCTAATGGAGGAAAAGCAAATGAGAGCCTAACAATTAACCAAAAAGAGTGACCTATTAGAGAAAAGTGGGATGGGGATCAAGCTGATGATAGCCCGTCAAGTGTACCAGGAGTCCTTGTTACATACAGCTCCTAAATGTTTGGTATACCTAATACATGTTTACGATTTACAGTTCATGTATCTCTTTGCTTTATAAATAGAGAAGCCATTTGATATAGAAAGCTATGTATTTTTAACAGGAACAAGAGGAAGAAGTCTGACATTTATGGGGTCTGGCTCCCAGACCCCATAAATGTCAGACTTTTTTTTTTCCTGTACCTTCATTATTTTATTTGACTTTCACAGCAACCTTGTAGAAGAAATTATTATCCTTGTGTAATGGAAGAGGAAATCAAGGCCAAGAGAGGACAAATGAGTAGCCTGAGGTCATCAGCTCCTAGCAGGCAGAGCCAGACGTGGACTCAGGTCTGTCAGGTGTTAATGACAGTGCTCTTTATTGGCCCACATTTGTTGAAATTCAGAAAGGCTTCCTAGCAGGAGAGGTTTGAAGAGCAGGCACAGCAGCCCCTCTGCACTGTGAGTGCTTGGAAGGCCAGGGCTGTGTTCTGCTTGGTAACACCAGGGCCCAGGAACATCTGGCACGTGGCAGTCTTTTCCGTAAATATTTACTGAATGAAAGTCACAAGTTAAGGGAGAAAACTATTTCAGACAGTGATAGACTGTCAACAGTATGAAATTTATCATCTTTACAACATTGTTGAATTACTGAAAAATATGTGACATTTATTAATACAGGCTCTACTCAAGTGGCTCTGCAGCAGTTCAAAGATCTGTGTTTAGAATTGGACAATACGTGAAAAACTGACACTAAATAAGATTCAAAATATGCCAGTAAGTTTTCTAATGACTGAAGAGACAAATGCTGCCTTTGGAGAAAAGTAAACTGATTACAAGCCTAAAAGTATATTTTAAAAAGTAATGTGATATAACTTTTGATTCATGTATTCTCTTCTTTTCTCTCAAAGTTTAAATGTTTGAAAGTTACCATTATGGGGATTCTAAAAAGCACTGTTTATCTTTTAATAAATGTAAAGGACAGCACAAACAACTTTCAGTAGATGGAAAATTAAAGTAAATGTAATAATTTAAAAAGTAAATATACTATGCCAGTTCTTGGCCAAATAAATGAAGCTATTAGCTGTGTGCTTTATAAGGCTTTTGATGGTAAAAATATAAATGAACGAGCAAGCTGAACATTGGTATTTCGTTAGTAACCAGAGAACCGTGGATTAGTCTAGCCCGGGATCCGATGGAAATTCTGCTAGGCTAAAGAAACCAACTTGTAGTCAAATGAAGATTTTTTTGCTAAAAGTAAAAAGGTCATGGAGTGTCTCCACTCTGCACAACTGTATTGGAATTGGTTGAATAACTCAGTTCCTCCTTCCCCAGTAGATAGGGGCTTCAACACAAGAGCCAGATACATTTAAAAGCAAAAGACATCTTTTTCTTTTAATTTGGTCGGGGTATATTTAGAACCAACAGAAACCAGTTCTGTCATGGTGAAGGAAAAAGCGCTTTAAGCACCCTTCCATGTGAGTGCCTTTGGTGCTAGTTGACTTTTCCTTAGAAATTCATTTCAGTCTTAGTGAAGATACACCAAGTATTTTGCAGTTTCATACAACTTTTGTTGAGATTGACCATTTCCTTTTCTTGAGGGAAATGGAATCCCTCTTGAGTATTATGAAGCCATTGCTGATGGTGGCTGCGGTCTGGGTGGTCTTTTCAGTGGACAGTGGCATCGGTTGTCAAAAGGAACTTGACATTTATGATTTCTGTACCACAGGTTGAAAGAAGCTACCATCTTTTCTTTGGCTGTATCTGTACTGCAGTTCTATAAATGGTATAATGTTGTGGCCTTCAGGAACTACAAATTATTTTTAAGTGGTTATCCTGACTGAGCAAGCTGATTTGTATCAACTAGGTAGCTGAAAGCGAAATGTAATTTGCATCTATTAAGCCTTTAAACTTTCAAGCAAGATATGCTTTTCATAACACGGAGAAAAAAAAGGTATTCATCATTTTCATAAATTAACCTGGTTGTAATATTAGTTTTTAATTCCATTTCAAGTTATGTTTGTGTCCTAGCATACATTATAGCTTCTTAGATACTATCAGGCATATGAGGTCATTTAAATAGTATTTGATGATTTATTTGGTCAATTATTATAGAGATCTATAATAGATCTCGGATCTATTATAGATCTCTATAATAGAGCTGTTTTTGTTTTCTCTCTCTCACTTTTTTGAGAACAGTTGTGACATTGCTTTCTCTTTATGGCATTTGGGGTGATTTGAGTAAAAATCCCAGTGAGTGAACACTGGGATTTTTAGCAATTATGTTCATTTGTAATTTTTAAAGGTGTAAGACCCACAAAATGTTATTCTTCCAAAAAAATTTATGTTGGCCTCACTTACATATATGAATGATAGTCCCTCTTTCCAGATACTCATTTCTGAGTTCAATGAATATTTGGCGAGTGCTTTCTTTGGGCAAAGCACCACATTAGAAAAGTCAGGGTGAATTTGGAATTAAAATATGACAAGTCCCTGCCCTTAAAAAGCTTATCATCTCGACCTGCACTGTCAGATACACTAGGTGCTAGCCCCCCTCTGATTATTGAGCACTAAAAAATGTGCTTAGTCCAAATTGAGATGTGCTATAAATGTAAAATATGGTGGATTTCAAAGACAAAAGAATTCAGGTATCTCCATAACTTTTATATTGATTACATGTGGAAATGATAGTATTTTGGATATTTTGAGTTAAATAAAAAAAACTATTGAAGTTTATTTTACCTGTTTCTTTTTAGATGTGTTAATGTGACTAGTAGAAAATTTTCAATTACATATGTGGCTCTCATACATTTTTGGACACCATTGATGTAGACATTGTCTCTGCTTCCTCCCAGTACTGTCACTAAGGGAAAGTATTCATCTACCTGAAGATAATTTAGTGTCCAGCCCATAAATACAAATGTTTATAACCACAACAAACAATAGCAATAGAAGCATAATGATTTCTTATTAGCCCTTTAATTGGCCCATTATTATGTAAATATGTAGCTAGATAGCATAGTTTTTTTTTCACTGTATGATAAAAAATAGTAGTAATGCTGAAACCAAGGTTCGTAGGTGCTCAGACAGGATAGGAATAATAAGAAAGGAAAGAGGGGAAAGGATGGCCATTCTCATGTAATAATGATTGCCTGAAGTATGTAAAGATGTCAAGGAAGCGTATCTGAGATTGTCACTCGACTGGGAATGATATAGGCAGAGGAGATAGCTCTGATCAATCCTCACAAAATGCTTTATAGGAGAGAATGATGATGATGATGACGATGATGGCAGTAATAATGTCAACCACATTAATTACACTTGACATTTATTGGGAGCATCAAAATCTTTAGTAGGCATTTCTACATTATCTTGTTTAATAACAACAACCCGAGGATACAGTACTATTATTGTAGTCCCTGTTTTAGGGTTAGCTACACAGGAAGGGCTGGTGCAGAAGACAGACCAGAGCCCGACACCCAGTCTTTCTCACTTAGGTGCTCTATAAAGGGCTGCCTGAGTTCATGCATTTTAACTCCCTTCTGCATTGGTGGTCAGAGGCCGTGCAGAAGCATTAGAGGCATCAGCCAACCAGCTTTCCTTTTATGAGAGACCAAAGTGTTTGTAAGCTTGCAATGAGCTCTTAAAAGGCAGCTTTGTGTAGTTTTTACTATTTAGGTCCAAGAGATTAACTTGGAAGTTAATTTCAGTGAACTCCTTTTTGCCTGTCCAGTAATTCCAGTAAATAAGACTTGAGGACTTGTAATATAAAAATCTTAGTTAGGTCAGCCTCTACAGCGCTTTCACATTTATTATCTCCTTTGTGCCTAATCAAATCCTTTAAAGTAATTAAGAACAAGTAGTTATTTTCTTCATTTTATAAAATAGCAGCTGAGGTTTGGAGAGGTTTATTGACTTCCCAAAGCTGCACAGTTTGAGCATTGAGTCACTCGGGGTCCAACTGGAAAAAAGAACATTTAAAATAGAGATAATTTAATCTAAGGAATTATTACAGGTAATGGAAGAACCAGGAGGCCAAATGAGATTGAGATTGGTGACGCCACCCAGAGGTTGTCAACAGCAGATAACTATCCCCACCCACAGGACAGAGAGACAGAGAGCAGGTGGTGGGGCTTTGGGAACTCAGAGGGGATGCAGCCTTTGCTAGAGACACTCACCGTGCCCTACAGAGAGAGGAGGAGGGAACCACCCATTCCCCGGCTTTGCCCTTTTTCTTTCCCAGCCTTCAATCTGCTGCCAGAGCCTCATGTGCATAACCCAGTGGGCATCCAGCTGAGTTGGGATCTGAAGGAGTCTTCCATGAGGGCTAGCCCTGTGGCTACTGAACAGAGCAGGGGAGGAGGAGGAGGAACTGACCTGCCTGGGTACTATTTAACCTCTGAAATGGGAAGATAGGTCCTGCTTCACAGAGTTGAGGATTCATAATAGTAGCTCAGTAAAGGTTAGCTCACCTCCTTTCCATGGGCACAACTACACTTAACAGCAGACAGTAGTTACCATGTGGCTTGAAAAGCTGAGGTATGTGGTGGTGAGAATTATTAGGATTCTGATCACCTCTCTGAGTGCTGTGAGCTACTATGGATTTTTCTGGATCATGGGTTTTATTCTCCATACTTCATTCTCTTCATTCTTTTTGAAATGTTCTTTTTAATTCTTAAAGAAAAATTAATTGATAAAGAAAATCCATTATATCTTCTAACTCAAGGAACCTTCCAATTTTATCTGGAAGTATGGGGTAGTGGGCCACAAGATGAGACTGCCCCTGGAGAATGGATACAGGCCATGGAGAGGGTTGGTTTTCCCATATTCCTGGTTGTATCTTATTTTTTATAGCCTGTGTTTTCAAGTTTTAGTCTTATTAAATTAAAAACTGTTCTACAGTAATGCTTTCAAAAGTACAACTAAATTACTTAAAAGTAAATTTATAATTGAAATAAAACATGGTTTAGCTAAAACTTCAGCTCTTTACAGAGGACAAAATGTGATTTATGTGTTGCCATTATAATTTTCAGTAAACCCAAGTGAATTTTACCATCATATTTAGATTGAGGGAGGAAGGGAGATGATTCAAATTAGATTAAAAGATAATATAATTTTTAGATGCATTTCTTAAGTGCCGTGAGCCACAGACTCAACGCAGCAGCCCTGCAAAGAATTTCTGAACTTGAAGAGTTGAATTTTCAGATGATGGAGGGATATTAGAGAGTCCAAGATTGTCAGTGGTGACATATGTGATAGTAGTGATGTCATATGTGTGTAATACATTAGTGTTTTGACTTAAAATGAGAGATACAATACACATGCATATGAACAGGGCAGAGGGATTGGGTGGTGATCAGGGTGGAGTGGTGATGGCCCTGATTCAGTCATCAGAAAAACTGACCAGTGATCTCTTAAGAAGGTCACCTGGAACAGCCCAGCCATCAGTGCCTTCACCCTTCCTGGCACCCCACCTCCTTTCTTCAGCTCTGAGAACTCATATTTAGCTTCTAACATCCCCCTTCTACCACTGTGTTCCCTTTGTGAAGGGAACCACTAACTGCCCTCCACAGTGCTCACCACACCTCCGTTATCACATCCAGCAAATAACCCCCATTTTCATCTCTTCCCCATTTGTGGGCTATACAGGCATCGTGGTGAGATAGGTGAGAAGGCCAGAGTGTGGGAGAGGCAAGAGGTGAGATTGGAGAATCTGAATTACAGCATCCAAAGGTGTGTGGGGAGCACAGGCCAGTGCCTGCAGGACTCCCCTTCCTGGTAGCCAAGCAAGAGCAGGATCCTGCATAGCTAAGCAGGTGGCCACATTGTCCTCCCCACAAGATCCATGCCCATCAGAAGGAAATTCCAGCCAAGGGCTGGGCGAGGACTCAGTTCTAGCCAGGCAGGCTAAGGATTGGATTAAGGATCCATGCCCATGAAGGGGCAAAGGATAGGGAGAACTGTAGCCAGCCTCAGGAAATAAACAAAAAGCAGTCATAAGGATTCAGCCACCATGCCCAATGATACACATGGCTGTTCATCTCCTGGGTTCAAGGCAGGAAGACTAAGCCAGACTTCACAAGCAGGTAGAAGTGGGTTCCTGGCCTGGGTAGCATGGACTCCCAGACTGGACAAGGTGAAACCTACAGGTTGAAAGGTGAGGAGACCTTTGGTGAAGCCTACAGGTTGAAAGTGTCCAGACAGACTACAACCGGGAACCTGCCTGACTGCCAGTCAGGATGAGAATACCCCTGTAGCTGAGATTATACTTTGATTGTACATGCATTTCCAGTGCCTGGGACTTAGAACTTAACACATTATTAATAAGATCACTTTCAGGTAGGATGATCATACGTTTCAGTTTGCCCAGGGCAGTCCCTGTTGATGTGGCGTGTTTATTGATACCCACTTTCACTCTTTTTAACTGTCCCACTTTAGATGTCATTCTACCTTGGGGAATATAGTTCACCAGTTGCTGGTGGTTCCAGCCATTCCTGTGGTTTGCAGGTGCTGGGGACCTCATATGTTCCCTCCTGTCAGAACCTTCTGTTGGGACACCATTTCATTCCCAGTGCTCTCTCTCCAAAGGTCTCCTCTCTAAGTAGCTTGAACTTTAGTGAGTCAGTATAGAGTTGCGTAAAGGACTAAAGGGTCAGCTTCAAAACTCTGGAATTAAAGCCTTGTTAGAATTGGTAATTGGTATGGCAGCCTGACTCTTGGAATAAAGATAGCATCCTGCTTATTAATAAGGGGATTTGGTAATTAGCTTGCAGGCAGAATTTGTCCATGTTTTTACTTCTGGATGACTTTAATGAAATAAAATACAGTATAATTAGATGTGGCATTTTAAGCTTGCGTTATAATACTTTTCTGTAAAATCTAAGCATGACTTATAAATGCCTATATTTTATTCTCACATCAGCATCCATATTAATGCAAGGCCCTTCCAGTTCCAATTCTCAAAACTACTATGCAGTGTGTACTTTGTAGGATTGCCTGAGCTTCTTGGTTTTATAGTCTATACAAAATGGTATAGAGACCCTCTTAATCATATGTTCTGTGCCATATTATTTAAAACATGAGCTAGGTTCAGGAAGCTTTATTTAGAATGAATTTGGTGCCTGTGTGAAATTAAGTGTACATTTACCACTGGTAATTTTCTCTCAGTAGTTGGGACTTAACAGCAGTGAGGCCTGGTAATGGTGACACAAGATCATTGAAGCAGTTAAATTGCTTTAGTCACTGGCAGCATATGCCATTTAAAATACATTAATGATGATATTTTGCTGGTTTTTAAAACTGCTTTTTATTTTAGTTTGATGAGCTAATTAATTTGGAAGGGACTTGTGGTTTTAGAAAGGTATACAGTGAAACAGGAAAATGGCAGAACTGGACCTTCTGCAGTCCAAATTCACATTACTCTATTTTGCAAATGCTTTAGATTAATCACCTGAGTCTTCTGTATTCGGGCCATGCAGATATTGACATTTTTATTGATTTCTTAACCCAAGCATGGCTTTTAATAAAAAAAAAAAGGCACTTACTATGGGTATGACATAAAGTGGATGTATATTGTTGCTCTCTGCCAAGTAGATACAAAGACTGTGAGGCATGTCTGTGCCACTTCAGCAGATGTTTGTTTTAGGAAATCTTTCATTTGCATATAACACCTCTAAGTAGAAAAGCAGTGGATTTGAGATTTGCTGCAATTTTTAAATTACTCATTAATTTTGCAAAGTGGATTTACAGCAATGTGTATTATAACATTTTGAGATAATTGTAATTATTTTAAAACTGTTTTTAAAATATATAGATTTCTACTTGGTGTTTGAAATGGTGATCCTACAAGTGGTACTCTTTGAGTTCATTCATTCATTCATTCGGGGGATCAAGAGACTTGATATTTAGCTTCTAACATCCCCCTTCTACCACTGTGTTCCCTTTGTGAAAGGAACCACTACTTGCTCTCCACAGTGCTCACCACAGCTCCATTGTCACATCCAGCAAATAACTCCCATTTGCATCTCTTCCCCATTTGTGGGCTATACAGGCATCGTGATGAGATAGGTGAGAAGGCCAGAGTATGGAAGAGGCAAGAGCTGAGATTGGAGAATCTGCATTAGAGTGTCCAAAGGTGTGTGGGGAGCACAGGCCAGTGCCTGCAGGGCTCCACTTCTTGGAAGCCAAGCAAGAGCAGGATCCTGCACAGCTAAGCAGGTGGTCATATTGTCCTCCTCACAAGATCCATGCCCATCAGAAGGAAATTCCAGCCAAGGGCTGGGCAAGGACTTAGTTCTTGGGAACTTGATCCCCTGCATGAATTTTTCCAGCCAGAGGCTATTTAAACATCATATGTCCTTTAGTGTAGTTTATTTAGGGTGTTAAGGCAGAAACAAAATAAATGCCTACATGTATAAGCTGGTGATTCTTAGTGTGGTAAAACAAAAGAGACTTCTTCTGTTTATTGACCTTTTAAAACAGGTGGTGAGTTGTATTTGCACACAAAGGGGAAATGCAGATGATTATCAGTTTTGTACATATTTGTATTTGTTCTGTCTGCAGCCCAGGAACGTGCACTCTCAGGCCGCAGAGGCCTTCTCTAAGGAGGTGCTGGCTCCCCTCACAACAGAGGCAGGCTAGCTGTGCTTCGCAGTATTGCCCGGAACTCATATCCAGCCTCCTTTTTTCTGATCCTTCCCCCAGGCTTGTGAGCTTCTTCTGACATTACAGTCTCTTTACTACCTCAAATCCGTGTAATTGTTGTTCTCTCTGATTGGCTTTCTCTTCTCCACATAATATATTAAAATCTAATATTTGAAGTTTTGTATTTTAAACCATTTTGATTTTAGCATTTTGGCTGTAGACTGTGGATCGCATTACTAAAATTGGGCTTATTTTTTTTCCATTGACAAGTATAATTCTGCTCTTTTTTTATGATGTATTAGACAACTCTGTGTAGTGTGGCCTTAGGCTCAGTGGAGGATTCAATAAGCCAACAATAAATTTTTTCAGCGTGAATTCTGCTTCTTAAAAGTGTATGCTCTAGTTGGGAAGGTTTACAGATTTTTCAAACACTGGTTGTCTCTATGGTACTGACTTTAAGCACAAAAGGATTTAAGAGAAGAGAGGTTAGCCACACTCAAGTAAAGTAAACCCTTTCACCGAAGGCCCAGGGTTTCAGCAAGACCTCTAGGGTGGGGCCACATTTGGAGATGAAAGGATAGGACAGAGAATAATATGGGCAGGGAAATCAGCACTGACCCCAGAAGTGGCTGAGGAACGTAGATATCCTACTCTGGGAAGCTGCAATCTAATCTGGAACATGAAGGTGAGCACACCTACTGAGTTGTTTTGAGGAATAGAAAGAAGCAAAACACTGAGTCCCAGGCTTAGCACATGGAGAGCACTCAAGAACTGGCAGAAGTAGCCATTGTTACAGGAATAGTTATAGTGAGAGGAGTGGGCTGCGACTCAGGGCATCAGGAGACTTAGGCCTTCCCATGGGCAAGACTGACACCACATCCTGCCCTGGACTCAGGGCCTTCCTGGGTATACCACTCTCTTCCCTTCCAGCCTCCAGCTGGACACCTGTAGGCAAGTTACCTTATCTCTCTGGAACTGAAGATCTTGATAATACTCATGTTATAGGATTGTTGAATACATAGTAACTGTGTAATTAATAAATTTGAGCTATATATGATTCCGAATTCCTAGGCCAGAAGATTCAGACAGTGAGTGGGTCCATAAGGGAAATGGGGCCAGTGACGTAAGGAAGCTGGTCAGGGAGCCAGGGTGAATTTGGTTTTACAGGAATTTGAGGAAAGAGCTGAAAAAGAGATAGGGTAGAGACCCAATTTATAAATCAGAACACAGAGGATGCTGTTATCAAAAAAAAAAAAAAAAGTTTTGTTAACAGATTTATCTCCATGTGGCCCTTTGGTAGGCAGTGAACATTTTGTTACAGAAATAGTCATTTGAACATTGACTGGTATTGCTATAGAATTGTAATTATTTGATTTTTAAATAAATATTATAGATAAAACAGCCAAAGTTGAAAAATCTTAAAATTTAATCATTTACCTATCTGTCCTTGTACTATCAACTTTGTCTTTATACTATTTTACATCCAAAAGACCTCTTGTACTGAGATGTTTGGAAAAATTCTTTTGAAGATGCTTAGTATAAAAGTTATATGATCTGTCACCCCTCAATTGAAGAAACAAAAAAATGAGTTATGCTTCTTTTAAAAACACATATACCTTAAATAAACAGTCATTTTGATAAGTTAAAGAATTAGCTTATTTTGTCTTTCTGTTAGTTCCAAGGCCATCATTGGCTTTATTAAGATGACCAGTTCATTGAAAAGAGTTTCTATTCTGACTGTCAAAATTGGTCCCGCCAGAGGCTATAGAAGATAAGGCCCATTCCCTTTAAAAATTTACCTTCTAGTTGAGGAGATAAGACTGACCTGCATTAAACAATTAGATAACTGAATAAGACTGTAATTAATTATGCTAAATTACAGGGTAGACACTATAAATACTGTAAGAGTTTAGAGACAAGAGAACACTGAGGGCTGAACTAGGGGGGCTCATGAATGGTTTGGAACTTACGAGTGTTTTGTAGAAAGCTGAGTTTCTCTTTTATGTAATTCATTATTTAGTTTCTTTTCTTATTTTTCCGATCTAATTGTCCCCTTCCACACACACATTAATTTCTTTTTTTTTTTTTTTTTTGAGACGGAGTCTCACTCTGTTGTCCAGGCTGGAGTGCAGTGATGCAGTGGCGCAATGTCAGCTCACTGCAACCTCCACCTCCGGGGTTCAAGCAATTCCCCTGCCTCAGCCTCCCAAGTAACTGGGATTACAGGCACCTGCCACCAGGCCTGGCTAATTTTTTGTATTTTTAGTGGAGATGGGGTTTCACAGTATTAGCCAGGATGGTCTCGATCTCCTGACCTCATGATCCACCTGACTTGGCCTCCCAAAGTGCTGGGATTACAGGCATGAGCCACACCACATCCAGCCACACACATAATTTCATATGCAGATAAACCATTTGGTTAAAAAAGGCCCCAGGAAGAAGTTATTTTCCTACAAGACAAGACAGGAAATAATAAACAAAGTGATCACATAATAAATTGCTAGCGGGGCAATTCTCCTTAATTTTAAAATAATTATGGAATTATTAAAATTTCTGACTAGAAAGTTACTATTCTTTGTTTGCTCTGGTGGATGTCATGTGTCCCTGGGCAATAGCTTTGCCCCCGCGTGCTGATGGATCTCTAAGAAACTTTCCTTCTAACTCCTGCATCAACCCCTGGATTGCATTTTTTACCTCAACTCCAAGCAGTGCCGGAGTTAAGGATTAAAAAATGAGGAAAATAATTTTTTCTTCAAAGTTATCCTGAAATAGTGAAAAACCAGCACAGTGTAGGGGAAAGAAAATTAATGATTGAGAAGTTACTCTTAGAGTTGATCATATTTTTCACATTATGTGATTCAACTTGCATATCTTTTAAAATTCAGTTCAATTTACTAGACAGTTATTACCAATTAAAGTTATATAACTACATCTTTAGCTTTGTAGTATAGGAAGTCAGCAGGCTCTATAATGTGCTGAATATGAAACTACATATCCACAGTTGAGAAACACGGTTTTCACACCAAATTTTGCCACTTAAGTACCATTATAATAGATCATAAATTAAAATTTATTAACATCATTATTTTCACTAGAATCTAAAGGATTACTAGTGTAATTTATAGGAGCTCAGTGCTTACCATTAAGTTTTTCACTACTGGAGAAAACTGATGAATTTTATTGCAGTTTGCATTGGACACAGATGTAGATTGTGGCTTTATATATTTACTTTCAGGAAACATTTTGGTAGTAGTGAAAATGCTTTGCCAAAAGAGTGTTGTTGTGAAAGCAGTATTGTATGTCATTATGGTCCTATGATTTCACAATTAGAGACCCTATTGTTTTAAAGGCAGATGTAACCCATTACATTGAATTATTTGGAACCTTTAACCTGACTTTGAAAGCTTCATTTTACAGAAATTGAAAATTTGTTTTCTTCACATGTAGCTGTTTTGGGTGCTGTAGGTTTATCCACATTGCAAATAACAGGAGAGTGTGAAATAGAAGGAATCATCTGAATAATTCCAGTCACAAAGTGCTTTGAGTGAGGTCATTCGATCATTTTGTAGATAAAAATATTCTGGAGATTATGGGGATCATTGCTTCAAATTTGTACTCTTATGCGAATACTTATACAAGACTTAAATTATAATTTTAATTAAATTGATGGGCTTTAAAATTAACACAAGACTTTGAGAAATGGTTTTTTTCCCTATGGGTGTGGGGATGTAGCCTTCTGAAGCTTTTTGAGAGGGCAGCTGGCTATCTTTGACAGTTTCCCAGTATATCTTGGGCATCACATACGTTTGGGTGTGCATCAGTTAAACAAGACTCAGAGAGGGTGACGTTCATTCTGTTTCTTCTGTGATAGGATTATCTTTCAACAAATCCTAAGTGTTTAGAGTATTGCAGTGACACATTTATGATGGTATTTGTCTTTGTTGTTCTTCCATGAAGAAATAATTTCAGCCTGAAATGTATTTATTGAACAGGATCTAATGTAAAGTGTACAAAATTCCAGGCAGTGTTTAGAGCAGTTTTCAAATATGAACTCATCTTATCATTGTAACAACCCTTTGATGTAGGTACCATAAATAACATTTGGGGAATAGGTATTATTTTGATGGCTATTTTACAGATGAGGAAACTGAGGCACAGAGGACCTGCAGTGCTAGCTCACATCTTGTGGCGCATAGTATTTCTGTGGGTGATTCCTAAACTAGAAAGTTGATAAACTATTGAATTATTTTGTTCTACTCTGGTATAAAGAAAACCATTTCACAGCTATCAATAAAAGTTCTTTGTGTGCTTGATTTTGCTGTTTTTATTAACAAAATTGTATTACTTATATCTATAAATTATGTAGTTTTCATTTCTTCCCTGTTTCCCAGATTGTCATTTCTCTTTTGGATAGCCTTAAAATTTCCTTCACAACTCTGTAAAACATTTATCCTCTGCCTTTACTCTGGCATTTAAGGTTGACATTTTCTCTTTGGAAGTGATAATCTTCTTCTTTGTCTTCTAAAGTTTATGTTAATAAGGCCATGATTCTAAACTTCTTAGAGGAAGGGAGGTGAGTTTGCAGATCCTTTTGAGAATCCAATCACAGTCTTGTAGAGCATCTGAAACTCACCTGTGACCTTTCAAAGACTAACATCTAAGTTAGAGATGCCTTTGTCTTTGAAAGCACAGATGAATTTAGGGACGGCAGTCCTTTAAAAGAGAATAACTTTTATTTTGAGCCTATGTGTGTCTCTGCACGTGAGATGGGTTTCCTGAATACAGCACACTGATGGGTCTTGACTCTTTATCCAATTTGCCAGTCTGTGTCTTTTAATTGGAGCATTTAGTCCATTTACATTTAAAGTTAATATTGTTATGTGTGAATTTGATCCTGTCATTATGATGTTAGCTGGTTATTGTGTTCGTTAGTTGATGCAGTCTCTTCATAGTCTTGTAGGGACATGGATGAAACTGGAAATCATCATTCTCAGTAAACTATCGCAAGAACAAAAAACCAAACACTGCATATTATCACTCATGGGTGGGAATTGAACAATGAGAACACATGGACACAGGAAGGGGAACATCACACTCTGGGGACTGTTGTGGGGTAGGGGGAGGGGGGAGGGATAGCATTGGGAGATATACCTAATGCTAGATGACGAGTTAGTGGGTGCAGCGCACCAACATGGCACATGTATACATATGTAACTAACCTGCACGTTGTGCA
This sequence comes from Pongo abelii, assembly GCF_028885655.2. Classification (NCBI taxonomy): domain Eukaryota; kingdom Metazoa; phylum Chordata; class Mammalia; order Primates; family Hominidae; genus Pongo; species Pongo abelii. The sequence goes on along the minus strand of NC_085928.1, from coordinate 137,760,779 downwards.
CATGTACCCTAAAACCTAAAGTATAATAATAATAATAATAATAAATAAATAAAAAACAATATACTATAATAAAAGTTAAAAAAATAAAAAGAATAACTTTTCCCATAAAACTATCCATTATACGTAGTACATTTGCAGGCTGGTGGCCAAGTAAACAACTTGTAGATATAAGTGGATCACCTGTAATCCATCTGAACTAGAATTATCTTTTATTTTTTTCAATTGATACATTATAATTGTATATATTTGTGGGAGTACATGTGATATTTTGATACATGCATACAATGTAAAATGATCAAATCAGGGTAATTAGGACATCAGTCATGTCAAACATTTATAATTTCTTTGTGTTGAGAATATTCCAAATCTCCTCTTTTGAAATATACAATAAAGTATTAATAACTATAGTCAATCTACTGTGCTGTCAAACTCTAGAACTTATTTCTTCTGTCATTTTGTACCCATTAACCATCTTCTCTTTATTCCCCCTCCTTCCTGCCCTTCCCAATCCTCTGATAACCACCATTCTACTGTCTACCTCCATGAGGTTAACTTTTTTAGCTCTCACATATGAGTACATGTGACATTTGTCTTTCTGTGTCTGATTTATTTCATGATGTCCTCGAGTTCCATCCATGTTGCTGCAAATGATAGTATTTTGTTCTTTTTATGGGTGAATAATATTCCATTATGTATACTTACCACGTTTTAAAAATCTATTCATCCATTAATGGACTCTTAGATTGATTCCACATTTTGGCTTTTGTGAATAGCACTGTGATAAACATGGGTGTGCAGGTATTTCTTCAATGTACTGATTTCCTTTCTTTTGGATATATACCCAGCAGAGGGATTACTGGATTATATGGTAGTTCATTTTTTAGCTTTTTTGAGAAACCTTCATACTGTTTTCCAAAATGGCTATACTAATTTACATTTCTACTAACAGTATACCTTTCTTCACATCTACACCAGCTTCTGTTGTTTTTTTTTTTTTTGTCTTTTTGATAATAGCCAATTTAACTGGGATGCAATGATATCCTCATTGTGATTTTGATAAGAATTTCCCTGATGATTAGTGATGCTGAGTGTTTTTTCATATACTTGTTGGCCATTTGTATGTTTTTTTTGAAAATGTCTATTTAGATAATTTGCCCATTTTTTAATTGCTTTTTTTTTTTTTGCTGCTGTTATTAATGCCTCATTGGACAGTTTGCACATATTTTCTTCCATTCTGTAGACTCTCTCTTTTCACTCTGTTGATTGTTTCTTTTGCTGTTTTTACAAATGTAATCCCATTTATTTATTTTTGTTTTTGTGACTTGTGCTTTTGAAATCTTATCCTAAAAAAAATCTTGCCCAGCTGAATGTCTTGAAGTATGAATTGTTTCCCCAGTGTTTTCTTCTAGTAGTTTTGCAGTTTCAAGTCTTACATTTAAGTCTTTAATCCATTTTGATTTGATTTTTGTATATGGTAAGAGATAGGGATCTAGTTTTATTCTTTGCATATGGATATCTGGTTTTCCCAGCACTGTTTATTGAAGAGACTGTCCTTTCCTTAATGTATGTTCTTGGTGCCTTTGTTGAAAATGAGTTGGCTGTAAATGCATTGATTTATTTCTGGGTTCTCTATTCTGTTCCATTGGTCTATGTGTCTGTTTTGGTGCCCGTACCATGCTGTTTTGGTTACTATAGCTTTGTAGTATATTTTGAAGTCAGGTAGTATGATGCTGCCTCCAGCTTTGTTCTTTTTACTCAGTATTGCTTTGGCTATTTGGGGTCTTTTGGGGTTCCATATGATTTTTAGGATTTTTTTTTACTTCTGTGCAGAATGTCATTGATAAGGATTGCATTAAATCGATAGATCATTTTGGGTAGTATGGACATCTTAACAATATTAATTCTTGTAATGCATGAACATGGGATGGCTTTCCATTGTTTTGGTGTATCTTCAGTTTCATTAGTGCTCTATCATTTTCATTATAGAGATATTTCACTTCTTTGGTTACATTTATTCCTGTTTATTTTTATAGCTATCATAAATGTGATCGCTTTCTTGATTTCACTATTGGCATATAGTAACGATACTAATTTTGATTTCATTGTTGACATATAGTAATGATGCTAATTAGTAAAGATACTAATTTTGTATCTTGCAACTTTGCTGAATTTGTTTATCAGTTCTAAGAGTTTGTTGATGGAGTCTTCAGATTTTTTTAAATATAAGATCATGTCATCTACAGACAAGGACAGTTTGACTTATTTCTTTCCAATTTGGATCCCCTTTCTCTCTTTCTGTTGCCTAGTTACTCTGGCTAGGACTACAAATACTATATTGAATAAAAGTGGTAAAAAATGGACATCCTTGTCTTCTTCCAGATCTTAGAGGAAAGACTTTCAATTTTTCCCTATCATGTGAACTAGAATTCTTATTGGTGTTTTTCTATATGTGACTTTCTTTTTTCTTTGGCTGCCTCAAAGCTTTTCTCTTTAATTGGTTTTCAGCAGTGTAACTATGATATATCCAGGTGTGTGTGTGTGTGTGTGTGTGTGTGTGTGTGTGTTTGATCCTGCTTGAGCTTCTTATTCTTGAGCTGCTTAACTTGGAAAATTCTAGGACATTATCTCTTCAAATATTTTGTTGCCCTATTATCTCTCGTATTTTTCCTACAGAGACTTTGTTTTCACATAGGTTAGACAACAGCTCTTAGATGCTCTGTTTTGTTTTTCTAAAAAAATATATGTATATACTCTTCCATTTCCTTGTATTTTCATTTGGATAATTTTTATTGACCTATCTGCAAGTTTACAGATTCTTTTCTTGACTGTATTTAGTCTGCTTATTACCCTATCAAGGAATTCATCATCTCTGATGTGGGGTTTTTTTTAACAGTATTTCCTTTGGACCATATTTTATAATTCCCATCTTTCTGTGGAAATATACCATCTGATCATGCATATTGTCCACTTTTTCCACTAGATCTTTTAACATATTAATCATAGTTGTTCTAATCTTCCCATTTAATAGTTTCAGCATCTTCTGAGTCACTTCTAGAGTCTGGCTCTGTTGATTGCTTTATCTCTTGACCATGTTTTTTTGTTGTTGTTTTTGTTTGTTTTGTTTTTCTTTTTACTTTTTTGGTATGACCTGCAATTTTTATTGGATACGAAAATCATGGTTAATAGAGACTGAAGTAAATGATGTGCTCAGAAATGGGCATGTCTCTTCTTCCAGGTCATTAGTGTTGGGAAGATTGAGTCAATAATTGAGCCAGGTTTGGGATTTGTGTTGCCATTGTTACCTTCAATGTACCACTGGCTTCAAATTTCTCCACTGGTGGGCCACCATCACCTCGTGTTTTGTGTGAAGGAGGCAGGTAGCATACTAGAGGGTTTACTCAGAGTTCCTGCTCTGCCCTCAGCTCTCAGCTGTGAATGCCTGTGTCAGAAAGGGGTCTCTTCCCATGTTCTTGTCCCTCCTGTAATGGTAGACTGCTTCCATTTTGGTGCTAGGCTTCTGGTGGGGTCAGGGAGAATTTTTGGTCCTGCTGATCCAGTTTCAGTCTTAGGCAGCCCTATGCACCTGGGCCTCAGGAATGGGGCTTCTCACCTGTCCTAACCTGCCCTGCTCCCTGTGGCAGCCAAACTCTGCCTGTATCTGTTTTGAATTTGGGCAGGTGATAGTTTTCTGCCACTCTCCTGGTCATAGCAGAGCTGTGCTTTTGTTGGTGCAGGCTCCTGATTACAAGAGGTTCTGCTACCCCCTGGGGCAATGGATCTTTGCCTGGTTCCAGAGGTGGATGGGTTCTGCTTCTACCCTTTTCCCAGTGGCCTTTACGCCCAGTTTTTCTCAGGAGCACCTATGGAGAAGATTTACAAATGAGTGCAAACTCTTCCTGTGTCTGGCACTCCCGGTTACCCTAGATGGATATAGTGGGCCACACTTGGCTTTTAAGAATTCCTTAAAATTTTATGTGATTTCCTCTTACCTGCTTCCATGGTGGCCACATCTTCTTCCCACGCTCTACCAAACCCAGAACAGTTTCTTGTGTCCTATTTCTCCTTGGAGGGGCGTGTCACTCTTTGAAATTCAGTTCCCTTGGTTTCTGTGTGACCGTGGCTCTCTGATGGATACAAGAACAGTTATGATTTTGTAGATTATTGGGTTTTTTCTTGTTAGGGTAGAAGTGATATTCTATTTTGGCTTTCTGTATTGTAAAGCACCATCTGAACTTTACTTGCCCCCACTTCATGACTTTTTAAGTCACCCATAGGCTCCTAAGCCATTAGCAGATCTGAGCCCTCATAGACTCTGCCAAGCTAGGGCAGGGGTGAGCTTTTGGAATACAGAATACAGTAGAGGGCATGACAGAAGAGGAGCACCCATGGAGGACAGGCATCCACAGGCCAAGGAGTTTCTGTTACTTGCAGTAAAGGGCCTTTCCACATGAGCAAGAAGCAGCATTTAACTGTACCTAGCTTTCCTTTATGTTATTTTATTCTTTTTATTTCATTTTATTTTATAAAATGACCTTCAGAGTGACTGTCTTGCTCCAAATTCCCCCTTTTCTTCTTTTTTCTCATCTTGGAGAGCACATCAAAGTTTTAAAGATGTGTGAAAAACTTTGCAAGATAGCCCTTATGTGCCTGGCATGACTTATTCTTTCAATTCAGAGTTATTGTTATTGAGCTGAAGAAAGGTCAGGCCTTGCTGTGCTCGTTTAATGGACTTCAAGTTCTTTCTTGGGTTTTTTTGTTTAGTTTTGTATTGTTTTGTAAAAGAGAAATTTTTCTAACCCCCAGTTTCTCAACTTTCTAATTCTAAATCCCCCTTGATAAACATGATGATCCCCTACCTTTCTTTAATGTTATTTGTATTTCAGATTAAATAACTTGATTCAAGCAAACCAGAGAGATAAACGGCTGCTTTGTTTTCATACTACACCCTCTCCCCATTCTGAGCCACCCCATGCCCACACCCTAGCCCCACACCAGAATGACTGCTTAGACTTGGTGACTCTTTTGCCAGGGTATCGAATCTGGATGTTGAAACATCATTTTCTCATGATGTTTTTTGAGAAATAATCAAACAGAAAATGGGAACAAATGAGTCTTGAAAGACAGGAGTCTTTCAAGTGAAAGTCTTTCAAGTCTTTCAAATGGAATAGGAAACAGGAGGTAATTTTCTTCCAGCAGGGCATTAACTATCTGTGTGCCCTTAGACAAGACTGCAACTCCACAACTCGGTTTCTTGTTCCTCTTCTCCAGAGCAAGCTAAATTGGTTGAATCAGTGCCAGACACTTTGTTGCCAGCAGAAGAAATGAGGTTCACCTATTCCTTATCCCATTTCAGGATGAGAATTTATGAAATTACCCATGCCCATTTATGAAATTGCCACTACTTAAGTATCCCAGGATGGTAATTTTAGTGGCCTCCTATTTTTAGTGACAGCCTTCTATTAAATAAAGTAGGCTGTTATGTTAGAAAGATGTATGTTTTTCCATAGGACTCAATATGGCTATTTATATTTTTAATGCTAAATGAGTTCTATAAACATTTTTATTTTTCCTGAATTTGCTGTGGTGCAGAATGTTTCCCTAGCCTCTTTCTAGTTCATTGCTTTACCTAAAATCATTCCTGGTATGAAATTGTTATTCCATTGGCTAATGTACAAATGAACCTTTGTTTCTTTCTAGTTCTAAATTTTATGATTGTCAAGAAATGCAAAATTTCAGGGTTGATCTGGAGGTAGGTTCTTTGGAAGCTGGTTTCCTTCCAGTCCAGACATTGTGTGTTCTTTCTCTTGAGGTTACTAAGTGCTAATAGAGTAGCAGAATTGCACCAAGTTTCCCTTCTGTTGTATTCACCACTCAGAAGCTTTGGGTGATGAGTACTCCTTCACAATATAACAGCCAACTCCCAGAAATAGTTTATACTATTTTTTAAAAGTATTTTGAGGCACAAGTGTCTCAGCAGAAACCTGCATTTTTTCCTCTGGTTTTAGACGGTTAATGCTTGTGAGTATTATGCATTTAATGTTCTTCCAGTTAAAAAGGTATATGTATACCACATGTAGGTTAAATAATTTTCATTATTTAGTTTAAACTAACTTGCATTACAAGGCAGCATAAACAATAGATCCCAGCTCTCTGCTTCTGACCAGCTACTTAGCTTAGGCAAGTATTTGATCACTGCCGGGCTGAACAATGAAAGCCAAGTTGAAATGAGTAAGAGTGGGATAAGGATTCCAGGAATTAGGCAATTTGGGGCTCAATCTCCTGCCATTGAACACCAGTTCTCCTTCCCTCCCACACAAGTGCTTCTGTCCTCCCCTTCCTTTTCTTCTGGCTGTGGAAGACCATTTCGCCAGCTTCTCCTGTATTCACATCCACTTGTTGCTCCCAGTGAGAGATTCTGGTCCACCCATTAAGGAGTGCAAGCTCACATCTGTTCTCTTCCTTATTGGTCTCTAAACAAGCATACTCCTCTATCGGTGTTTTCTGATCACTTTGTCTGCTAGTGAGGAAGGAGAAGCAGATTCAGGCCTTGGTGTGCTATGGAGAGGACAGACGGTTCTAGGCAACAGCAGATGGAGGGAGAGGAAGAGACAGGAAGTCTCTGCTAAGGGGTGTCCTTGATGTCATTATATTTGCCTCTGCTTGGGTGGTCATCATGTTCATGTGTCTGCAGTTGATGACCAGAAGTCTCCATTCAAAGCCTGGGCTGGTTTGTGAAAAGCATGGCAATGTTTTTAAAGCCACAGTATGGTGTTTAAGCTGCTGCCTGTTCCACATACATGGGTATGTGAGCATGTGTGTATGTTATTAACTTACTTTGCTATTAGGCCTTTTCCCTCTTAATAAAAAAGAAACCTATTTATCTGAAGTGTATCATTTATAACAAATTAGAAAGTGTAACAGAATATTAATCAGCCTGTAAAAATGAAAGAATAAAAGATTACAATGTTGAGAAAATACTATATATTTCTTAATGGATCAGTGGATAAACCACCTCCATATATTTTTGTAATTGTTCTACTAGTGTCATCTTTGAGACACGATATATAAAGATTATAAAATTCCCTGAGTCAGTATGTTGCCTTTATCAAAGGTAAATGTGTCTTTTAAAAACTAAAGACATCGGTTGGGCGCAGTGGCTCACACCTGTAATCCCAGCACTTTGGGAGGCTGAGGCAGGCAGATCACGAGGTCAGGAGACCGAGACCATCCTGGCTAACATGGTGAAACCCCGTCTCTACTGGAAAAAAAAAAAAAAAACTAAAGACGTCATTCTGAAAAACAGAAAATTATACATTTGTTTCATGTCCTTATGCATGTCTGATTACAAAACTAATTTCATGCTAACTCACTCGAATTGATATAATATAATCTATGCTTTAGGGATTTGAAATGGCTTTAATATAATGTATCTTACAGATAAAATTACCACAGTTTTTATGTATTTTGCACTTTATTGTTCTGAGGATATAATTGTAAAGAAATATTCTACCTTGTGGCTTTTATGTTTTGTCTTGGCACTCAGATCACAAAAGCTTCCATGGTTCATTTTGAAACTTTGAGGAAAATGATACCCATATGATTTAAAGTTTAAGTTTAATTACCTTCTGCAAATTGCTTTTGAAAGTATAGGTAGTTAGAAAGTAAAAGTGGTTTTAAATTTCAGAGATAGAGTATAGCATAATAGCTTTTTAAAATATAGATATTTTCTATCCAGAGCAGGAAAATTAGAATTGCCTTTGGATAATATTCAACAATGTTCTTTTCTTTGTCATGAAAGTGATACAATTCCAACTCCCATCCCTATTTCTTATTTATGAATACAATGAATACTGAAAATTTGTCATAGATTTTATGCACATACTGAAAGGCAGTATCATCTTTTAGGTTTAAAATTGTGAAAGATCTTTTGAGGTAATTTGAGCACCTTTTTCAAATAATAAAGGTCTCCATACAAGGAAGGACTTAAATACACACACAGATGTGGATGTCAGCTCCTTAAGATGAGAACATGTTACCTTAAGCAGGAAAGTTGAACAGTGCCTTATTGGTGATGCTAACTGCTTTAGAAATAAGTGCTGCCTGAAGTTTTAAACTTAGTCCTTTTAATAATCTATTAATATTAAGGTACAAGGTGACATTGTTCTAAGCATTGGGGCATAGTAATAGGTTTTAATAAATCCAACTCTATGATTTTAGGAGCTCCAACAGCTATAATCTAGCCCTTCATCTCAGACTTACATGTCTATCTGATGTATACTGATGACTGATCTAGTATGAGACTTTGGAGAGAGGAATTTCTGCTGGAATTCCCATTTAACAGATACTTAATTGGTTTGTACTTAGCTGTTTCTCATCATTTGGTGCAAATAGTTTCCAGAAATAGTCTAGACGTCTTAGCCCAAGTAGTCAGGAAATGGTTTTTAAACGTTAGTGTACATCCCCCATCACATGGAGTGCTACCTTGATGTAAATTCCTGGGCACCAGCCCCAGGGAGCTGGTTCCATGGGCCTAGGAATCTGCATTGTAGCCAGGTAACCCAGATGATTCTGAGGCAGGTGGTCTGGTGACAAGCCTTTGAGAAGTATTGGTGTAGGAGGTGTACATAGAAACAGGGCCTGTTTCATGGTGTATGACCTGTACAGTTGCACAGGCTTCACACTGACTCATAAGAGCCCTGGGCTTCACTTAGCTGCTCTGTCACCTTGAAATTCTTAATAATTTTTAATCAAGGAATCCTGCATTTTCACTTTTCTCTGGGCTCTGAAAATTGTTTCTTTCTTTCTATTTTTTGAGACAAGATCTTGTTCTGTTGTCCAGATTGGAGTGCTGTGGCAAGATCATAGCTCATTGCAGCCTCAATCTCCTGGGCTCAAGCAATCTTCCCATTTCAGCCCCCTGAATAGCTAGGACTACAGGCATGAGCCACTGTATCTGGCTAATTAATTTTTTTTTTTTTTTTGAGACGGATTCTCGCTCTGTTGCCCAGGCTGGAGTGCAGTGACACAATCTCGGCTCCCTTTGCCTCATGGCTTCAAGCGATTCTCCTGCCTCAGCCTCCCGAGTAGGTGGGATTACAGGTGCCCGCCACCGTGCCCGGCTAATTTTTGTATTTTTAGTAGAGACAGGGTTTTACCATGTTGGCCAGGCTGGTCTCAAACTTCTGACCTCGGGTGATCTGCCCCTTCTTGGCCTCCTAAAGTGCTGGGATTACAGGCATGAGCTGCCATGCCCGGCCAAAAAAAGTTTTTTTCTGTAGAGATGGGATCTAACTGTATTACCCAGGTTGGTCTCAAACTCCTCGCCTCAAGCAGTCCTCCTGCCTTAGCCTCCCAAAGTGCTGAGTTTATACGTGTGAACCTCTGTGCCTGGCCTGAAATTGTTCTTCTTGATGAATATGAATTGCAATTATTCAATAATGATTCATACCTGTTGGTATTAGGCTGTCAACTCCAAGGCCAATTCTGAGCTTTAGAGATGAATGAGTATCATTCATCACAGGAACCTAGAATAGGAAATCTTACTAGTATGGTTTTTTTCAAGGAAATTAAATTTCTATTCCTAATCTTGAACATAGAAACCTATATTTATGTTATTCTAATATACGGTCTTGTTTTTCTCTCAGGATGGTACAAAACAGAAGAGGGAACGGAAAAAGACAGTCTCATTCAGCAGCATGCCAACAGAGAAGAAGATCAGCAGTGCAAGTGATTGTATTAATTCAATGGTTGAGGGTTCAGAACTCAAAAAGGTTCGCTCCAACTCTAGGATTTATCATAGGTACTTTTTACTGGATGCTGACATGCAGAGCCTAAGGTGGGAGCCATCTAAGAAGGATTCTGAGAAAGCCAAGATTGACATTAAATCCATCAAGGAAGTGAGAACAGGAAAAAACACAGACATATTCCGCAGCAATGGCATTTCTGACCAGATATCTGAAGATTGTGCGTTTTCCGTCATATATGGAGAGAATTATGAGTCACTGGATTTGGTTGCCAACTCCGCAGATGTTGCAAACATCTGGGTTACGGGACTGCGGTACCTAATTTCTTATGGAAAACACACACTTGATATGTTAGAAAGTAGCCAAGATAACATGAGGACTTCTTGGGTTTCACAAATGTTTAGTGAAATCGATGTAGATAACCTTGGACATATAACTCTGTGTAATGCTGTGCAATGTATCAGAAACCTCAATCCTGGTTTAAAAACGAGCAAAATTGAGCTTAAGTTCAAAGAATTGCATAAATCAAAGGACAAAGCTGGTACCGAGGTCACAAAGGAAGAATTTATTGAGGTTTTTCATGAGCTTTGTACTAGACCTGAAATTTATTTCCTTTTAGTTCAGTTTTCAAGCAATAAAGAATTTCTTGATACCAAGGACCTTATGATGTTTCTTGAGGCAGAACAGGGTGTGGCACATATAAATGAGGAAATAAGCCTTGAAATTATTCACAAATATGAGCCATCCAAAGAGGGTCAGGAAAAGGGCTGGCTCTCCATAGACGGGTTTACTAATTACCTTATGTCACCTGACTGTTATATATTTGATCCAGAACACAAGAAGGTCTGTCAGGATATGAAGCAACCTCTGTCTCATTACTTTATAAACTCATCTCATAATACATACTTAATAGAGGATCAGTTCCGAGGTCCCTCCGACATCACAGGATATATTCGAGCTCTTAAAATGGGTTGCCGGAGTGTTGAATTAGATGTATGGGATGGGCCGGACAATGAACCTGTAATTTACACAGGCCACACCATGACCTCTCAGATAGTTTTCCGCAGTGTCATTGATATTATTAACAAGTATGCATTCTTTGCTTCAGAGTATCCTCTTATCTTGTGTTTAGAAAACCACTGTTCCATTAAACAACAGAAGGTAATGGTTCAGCACATGAAGAAACTTTTAGGAGACAAGCTCTATACAACATCACCCAATGTTGAGGAATCTTATCTACCATCCCCAGATGTCCTGAAAGGTAAAATACTAATTAAAGCAAAGAAGCTGTCCTCAAATTGCTCTGGTGTAGAAGGAGATGTTACTGATGAAGATGAAGGAGCAGAAATGTCTCAGAGGATGGGAAAAGAGAACGTGGAGCAACCCAACAATGTGCCTGTGAAGCGATTTCAGCTTTGTAAAGAACTGTCTGAACTGGTCAGCATCTGCAAATCAGTTCAGTTCAAAGAATTTCAGGTGTCATTTCAGGTTCAGAAGTACTGGGAAGTCTGTTCCTTTAATGAAGTGCTTGCCAGCAAGTACGCCAATGAAAATCCAGGGGACTTTGTAAATTACAACAAACGTTTTCTTGCTAGGGTTTTTCCCAGTCCAATGAGAATTGATTCCAGTAACATGAACCCTCAAGATTTTTGGAAATGTGGTTGCCAAATTGTAGCCATGAACTTTCAGACACCAGGACTGATGATGGACCTGAATATTGGCTGGTTTAGGCAGAACGGAAACTGTGGCTATGTCCTCCGGCCAGCCATCATGAGGGAGGAGGTCTCCTTCTTCAGCGCCAATACAAAAGACTCTGTCCCAGGGGTCTCACCTCAACTTCTTCACATTAAAATCATCAGTGGGCAGAACTTTCCCAAGCCCAAAGGATCAGGTGCCAAAGGTGACGTGGTGGATCCTTATGTTTATGTTGAAATCCATGGAATCCCTGCTGATTGTGCAGAACAAAGGACAAAAACAGTGCACCAGAATGGAGATGCTCCCATTTTTGATGAAAGCTTTGAATTTCAAATCAACCTGCCTGAACTGGCCATGGTGCGCTTTGTAGTGCTGGATGATGACTACATTGGGGATGAATTCATTGGCCAGTACACAATTCCCTTTGAATGTTTACAGACGGGCTACCGCCATGTCCCCCTGCAGTCCTTAACTGGAGAGGTCCTTGCACATGCTTCTTTATTTGTCCACGTGGCTATTACTAACCGAAGAGGAGGAGGGAAGCCTCATAAAAGGGGCCTTTCTGTGAGAAAAGGGAAGAAATCCAGGGAATATGCATCTTTGAGAACATTGTGGATTAAAACTGTGGATGAGGTATTCAAAAATGCCCAGCCCCCTATACGGGATGCCACAGATCTGAGAGAAAACATGCAGGTGCGTGCTTATGTTTAATTATTTACTCAATGGTTTTCCTACTTAGTACATGTCCATAGTTTATAAATATATTGGTTTTTTAATAATAGTATATTTAAGTAGTTTTTAAATTCCAATTAGTTCTTAGAATGTTTGCCACTAGTCTCTTTTTTATCATTTAAATTCCTGAAGGTACAGTTGATGTTGAAAATATTGATTACATATTGGGATAAGTGAGTCTTGTTGCTGTGTTACACACGTTCGTCCCAGTCCCCGTTAATCACTGCTGAACAGTTCCTTGTTTTTTCTAATAGTATACATGGGAATCTCTGGGATTTCTGAATATTCCTTACCTGGAACACAAATTGATGATCTATCAAAATAAAAAGGATATAGGTCAAAGTAAAATGGATGTGATCCAGTCCTTTCTTATGAAGCTGTAATGCTGAGGAGATGGGAAACCTTTAAATGAGCCATAAATATATGTGTATGCATAGTGAGCCTCCTCTTGATTTGAGAGGATAGCTAATTCTGTAAGTAAAAGAGATGTCTGTATTTATTAGAAGTTTAAGATAATAATTACCTCTGAAATATATAACGGCTAAAAGCAATCAGTTAGGAATTACATATTTAATTAAGGATCGCCCACACATCTAGCCATACACTAGGACCCCTGAGTGACACAGAGCTAGACAGCAAGGGCCTGCCTCATGCAGACAGCAGCCCTAACCTGTCATAGTGTGTGAGAAGTGGTGTGTGTGTGTGATAAGTGCTCCATGTCTGTTTATTTTGTATTTTAAAAAATTATCTTTTAAAATGACCAATGAGAATGATGCCAACAAATAAAATCTGACTGAGAAAATTCAACATTTTTTCCCTATCAACTAATTCTGTGTGTACTTCATGAATAAAAAGACCTTCCCACAATAAGGAAATTTGTTTCCTTTCTCTTAAAGTAAAAGCATAGCAGACATATGAAGGGCTTTTCCCTGTTTCTGAGGGTGAAAGTGGTTTGGTAAACCCTCAGCTCTGAGGAAACGCATTGTCCACTGCCCAGTGGCTGCTGTGGTGTGTGTGACACAGAATTCCTTTGAGGATTTGTCAGAGCTCAAGCATTGTCTTTTCCAAAGCCTCGTCTGCACTGAACCTGACAAAGTAGTCGGTAGTGATACTGAATGAGCACCTGCCATGCACAAGCAGTCCAGGCCATGAAGATGAAGTGGTGAACAAACAGATTGACTGCCTGCCTTCAAGGGGCCTGCATGCTAGTTGGGGGCAGGCAGTGGGAAGGGGAAACAGACAGGAGGCAGGCAGATAAACAAATAGAACAACTGCAGATATGAGTAAGTGGTGTAATAAGAGTGACTGGGGAACTGCACTTTAAATATCACAGTCATGATTGATTTATGTAACTGTCCATATCAAAGTGATTTGAGCCAATGATCTATAGTTTGATGTCCATATTTAAAGCAATATTAATAAAAATGAAATGTTTAAATTTAAAACTAAAGTGTTGTTCATTCCCAAGAACCTGCGTTATTTGAGAGCAGAAGGCACAGGCCTGCAGGGTCTAGGTCCACCCCCTCTGCCCACATGCCCGGCCCAGACCAGGACCCAAGTGTGCCTGAAATAGCCCACCTGACTCTTATTATGATTATAATTGGCCTGTTATTACTCACGGTGACTCAAAGCATGGGCCTTAACATCAACAGCTTTCAGGTAAAATCTTGACTCCTTCACTTACTAGTTGTGTGATCCTAGACAAACAGAGAGGGATTATAGCTAAGGCTCAGTCTTCTCATCCATAACATGGCTTGCTGTGTGGATTAAATGGAAGTAATGTGTAATAAATATGCCTAGTAAGTGTTCATAGAAGGCCAGCTCATGGCATTTTACAGTGTTGAAGGTTTTTCTTTAATGGATATTTAAATGGCATACCTCTGGTGATTAGAAAAAAGAGAGAGAGGCATTGAGATCAGCAGTGACACTAATAGGGGAAGGTCACAGGTAACCAAGGTCCCAGCTGGGCAGACTCACCAGAAAACAGTAGCATCCTCAAAGGTTCTTTAGATTTTGAGCCAGCAGGCATAAATAGATGAGAGATTCAGGTTTCTACCTTGCGAATATTTCTTTCCCTTTTGTATGGCTGGCATATTTGATACTTATTTTAAATCAGATTTGATTTTTTTTTCTTCTAAATCTTTACCCTCTTTGAATGCAGAAGCTATTCTCTCTGTTTGCTCGTAGTTGCATATCCGCATCAGCACTACCATGAACTTTGGGCTGAAAAAAGGCCTTGCCCTTCAGAAGAATTTGACTTATTTGCATTTTCAGTACTTTTGATAAATTGGTGTTACCAATGTCCATAACAGCATTTACTTTGGATAATAGCCATTTTTCCCAGGAGAAAACAATCATTAGCTAATTCTGTTATAACACTGCTAATAACTGTTGTACCAGGTGGTTCAAGCATAATCAGATATATCAAATATAATATCCATGAGAAATTAAAACCTCTAGTTAATTACAAATGCTCCTTTCATTCCATTTAACAGAATGCGGTGGTGTCATTCAAGGAGCTGTGTGGCCTCTCCTCTGTGGCCAATCTCATGCAGTGCATGTTGGCGGTGTCTCCCCGCTTTCTGGGGCCTGATAACACACCCCTAGTGGTCCTGAATCTCAGCGAGCAGTACCCCACAATGGAGCTGCAGGGAATTGTGCCGGAGGTTCTGAAGAAGATCGTAACAACTTATGACATGGTGAGTTGTCCTTTGTCCTTTTACATAGCCTGGGTGAGAGAGATATCCTAAGACAACACAGCAGACATACTTTGGAGCTTTTGCTGAAGTGCGCTTTCCTATTTCATGCTTCATTCACCTATGCTGGAGAAGTAATTCCCCTGACCTTGCTGTATTTGAAAGAGATTAGTGTTTTGTTGTTTTGAAAGCAGAATTCAGAGACACTCACCTCAGTTGGATTAAACATTGGTTAGCTTCTCAGCTATATCTGAGTTGATTTTTAAAGGATGCACTATTTTCCACACAGATGTAGGAACGAGTTTTTAAAAATCTTCTCCTGCAGTCGGTCATTGATTTATTTGTTTTCATTTTATTTTCATTTTTTCAACTGGTAAAGGCAAGAAATTTAACTTAAAAATGTAATGCCATGAGGGACAGCTGCCTGTATCACATGACTCTGCACTAGGCCGTGGTTTCCCTTCTTAGAGGAGCTGCTCTGTGATACCTGTATTTGTAATCAGCTTAAAACTAATGGGGTATCCTCAGGACACCTAGAATATTACATTTTTCTACTTAAGATTTACCTTGCATTTTCTTAATCACATCCTGCTCTTACTGTAATTTTTTTTATTTATCATAACTCCAAGAGAGAATTTATTGGGTGAAGGACACCCATTTCAAGTGTATGATGTAGTTGAAGCTGTCATTGACTCTTCAACCTATCACGGTTAAGGGTGGTGTTGGACATTGCCCTCCCAGATGGGCCAGGCTGTCTTCCAGTACTATTTAGAGTACTTGGGGGTGAGTACCTCACCTGCTACCTCCTCCACTCCAAAAGCACAAGCTAAGACCGTGAAACTCTAGGTTTCTTCTGATGTAGCTTGCTGTGCTCAAGGACGAAACAGGATCGGCATCATAAACCTAAACAGAAATATTTTTGACTGTTTCATAAGTTGTCTGAAAGCTGTAATTCAGAGGGATTTATGCATTTCAAGGGAAAGAAAAAAGATGTTGGGCCAGCACTTCTCAATTGTGACTACTTTGTAGGTTTCTTAGGATGTTAATAAATATCACATAGGGGAAGGGTTTCATAGGATGTTAGTAAATATCACATGGAGGGAAAGTTCCTTGATTAAATAATTTTGGGAAATACTAGTTTGAACAAAAGTAATCAGATATCTTTACTGCAGGATTTCTTAGAACCTTTTATTTGCTATCACCATGAGTTCCAAGATAGTGATAGAGTATTTCCAGTTTCACAAATTGACTTCACCATTGGAATACTATTTCTAAAAACAAAGATTCTGAAGAATATATTTTGGAAAATGCTTCTGCAGTCTTTGGATGAATAAGTCTAGAAGTACAAGTCAGAAGAATGCAGTGTTTTAAACAGCTTATGAGTTCATTACCTTAAAAAAAGTGATATTTGCGCATTTCGTAGATTCCTATGAAGTAGTCACACATTGTAGTGGGGGCTGTTTCCTTCTTAGCATTCATGGTAACCTTAAGAGACACCAGGAACTGAATATTGGACACTGAAAGCGAACTACATAGAGTGGCATCCTCCTGCAGAGAGGAGGGAGGCCAGGGTCGGGTGTCTGATGAGCCTCAGGTGCTGAGTGCCACTGTGCTGAGTGCCAAAGGGGGCCACAAAGACTCATATGAACAGTCCCATCCTCGGGGAGCCATCAAGTCCACCAGGAGAGAAAGTGAGGCTGGGGACCAACATCAACACAGGAAGCATGCTGAGATTCCTTTGGTGGGGAAGTGGAAAAAGGGGTAAAAATGGAAAAGTCTGAAGATCTTTTACATGCTATGACCCAGACTGCCTAGATAGTTCTTGACTTAAGTTTTATGAGACAAAGCCAAAAAAAGTAGCTGATATTTATAAATGCTTTTTAAGTATAAGCCACAAATAAAATCACATACCTGTTTCATTGACCAAAATCTAATATGATTTACCCCCAAGACATTTCCTTGATTTCTGTGACAGTCATACAGTGAAGTTTCTTCATGGCAAGCTTTTTAACAGGGACTTCTTGAGAGTGGGGTGGTAGTCCCCCATGGAGGTGATAACAGCATAACAGGGCAGGCCAAGTTCAGGGGCTGATTTCTGCTCTATCAGGAGTGTGTGATCATAGCTGGTTTCTCATGGTCTATGTTAAAAATCCTTATGGCCACCGGCAACCTTTATGGCACTCACAGCAATATTCGGCTCAGGAATGGCTCATTGCTCCTTGGTTCCCTGCCACTTCCTCTTGGACTGGTAGATGCTAGCACTTAATATGTAACTCTTATTTGCATCTAACTGTATCATTATATTGTTATACATTTGACAAGACAGAATATGCTAGCTTGCTGAAAATTTTTAAATTATAAAATTACTCTTTTATAATGTACAATTGAAATAGCTGTGCAGCCTTATACCGCCTAATTTATCGATATGTTCTGTTAATTCCATCTGATAAAATAAGCTAATAAAATATTTAAAATTAAATTTAAATTATGGCTGCAGCAATGTTATAACTCTTGTAATATTTTACAGTTCTTTTTAGTGACTTAATGGTTTCTTACCTTGTGACAATTTATTAAAGCTGGGCAGAATAGATTAAATATTGATGGGAAATGTACTAAAGGTCTCGGACAGCCCGTAACTCTAAATAAGCTCTTTGTTTTTGTAATGTTATGTTGAGCTTGACCCAAAATTAACCTTAGAAATAAGATCTTATTTCATTCTGTTGACTTCCCATGTATAATGTGTGGAGGCGAATGAGAAGTAAAGGCAAATTGAGAAACTCCTCCAGAACTCCTGTGTCATGGCCAGTCTACATGCCTAAAGTGTGTCTTCCTGTGAGGACAGTGCCATGGTACCTCCTAAAATGTACAGATGTGTATTTATGCTATCAAGATTGTGATTACTTTTCAATATGATTAATAGAGTTTAATGAACTCTAGTAATGAAATAGTATTTCAGAAGTGTGCCAGTTTATTTGTGAAAACGGAGAATGCAGATCGTTGTCCTAATGGCTGCCGTGATTACTACCAACAAACAGGCCTTGAAAACTGCCAGAATTGTGCCTTTACAGGACTTGTGGTGCTCTCGTGGCGCCTGTGGTGGGGTGAGCCTGGGACCTAGCTCAAGAAGGCAGGTATCAGAGCCATTCAGGAGTGGAGAAGAAGAGAAATTCACACACCTCCTTAGACTAGGCAGATTAAGGGAGTTTTGGTAGGAACTGGACTGGGATGGAAAGTGGGAATGACCCTATTAGCAGTGCTGGAGTCAGAGACGTGAGTGTGGGATAGAAGGCACCTGCTGAACTTGTGCCTGGAGGCCTGGGGCACACAGATGACCCTTCTTCCTCCCGATGGTGAGCAAGGGCCCTAGAGTCCTCTCCCGCTAGAACCTAGAGCACGAAAGCTGCACATAGCAACCCTAGGTAGGGAAATTGTAGCAGGGCTGGAAGGGGGCCTCATGCAAATGGAGGCTTACAGGGCCTTTAAATGAGGTATCTTTGTCCCCTTAGGCTCAGTGTCCTTAAGTACTTCATCTCATGATTTAGGGGCTCAACTTGTGAGGGCTCATCTTCCTCGAGTCAGCTTGTCCTGTCTGCCTCTCTTAATGGAAGTGACCCTTGAGTCCCTTTTTTCATACCTATCTACTTCTTTTCAACAGATGGGGGCTGGGCTCCATTATTAAGTCATGTGGTTGGGCTTTTTCCCACAACCCCTTATTTATTGCATTGGACAGCATATATTATTATATCATACATCATGACTGTAAAGTCAGAGGGTCAAACTTTTGAACCAAATAATTGATTTGCTTTAAAGATGTCATGTTTGGTTGTTTTGAAGTGGCATATAATAGAAATTTAATTGGTTTATTTCAATAAAACAGATACAAAATAAGTTACTGCATTTTTGGTGATGAATTCAACACCCATTTATAAGCTCTTAGCACATGCACTGCTCACTCATCAACAACAAGTATTTATTGAGTGCCTACTGTGTACCAGTGACTATTCTAGGCAACATGAGGTAATATAAAGATGAAAAAGACTTTTTTTTTCCCTTGAGGAGCTTATAATTTAGTTGAAGAGATGCTGTAGTATGTTTATAGATAACTGATAAGATGATAGACATAGATGGTAAATAGATATTTTAAAATATGTAAATGAATTATTTGAATCTTCAAAGGAGAGAATGGTTAGTTTCAGGTTCAGAGATTAGGAAGACTTCAGTGAAACATCGGCCTTGAACTAGACCTGTAAGAGTGAGTTGGAATTCAACTGGTAAAGAGGAGGCTATCGCAAGATGAGTTCATAGGGTGAAACATGCTCACAGGTGAAATATGCTCAAGCACATATTCTGGGAAATCCAGGTTTGGACTGTAACAAATAGTAGGGAGTCCTTGCACATTTTTGAGCAAAGGGCTAAGCTCAGAATTAGGCATTATGGACTCTGGGAGGCTTAGAGTGAAATAGAACTCAGAGACCACCTATTGAGCACTTTCATTTTGCACATGAGAAAATGGAAACCCTGTAGCACAACAAATTAATGGCAGAACCGGGGTTGGCACCCAAGTGGTGTCTCTGTCCAATTTTTTTCTGCAATCCAGATCAGAAAAATTAACTGTGTAGAATGTGTAGATGAATGATCAATATAGCAATAAAGCCCAAGTAACTGTAATAATAATAATATACAGTTATTCATGTGGGGCTCTTGAAGTCACAGGCACCTTATTTTTTGTTCTTGTGCCCCATAAAGGTAGAAAATTCTTCATTTTGCTTTACTTAACATATATTAAAAGGCAGATTTAATGCACTTAAAATAAAACTGTAATCAGTAGATCAAATTCCACTCAAAGAAATTCGATCATAAATGTCTGAACACATTGTTTATAATTTCAGAAAACAAAAGTTTAAATATTTTTCTTAAAATATATATAAATGAGCTTGAGTACACCCACTATTGACAATCAAGATCAAGATTGAGCTTGTTCGCTCATGTAATTAAGGGCTGGTAAGAGAAAATAAGGAATATGTAACCTGAGTTTAAGAGATTCTAGTGAATATCTGGATACTCTTCATAGTACACAGTGTTCTTAAGAATGGATTTGCACTGGCATTTCGGTGCATCTCCCCTACCCCATCAATATAAGTGATCTAATTCATCATCTTTTTAAACTGAAGTGACTTTTACTATCCTTTTTATGTTGAGAGTGATAATTCCATTCTCTAGCTATCTTTATTAGATGCAGATTTACCACCTGTTTTAAACTTGAATGTTTAAAATTGTTATGAGACCTGTCCTAACTTATAGAGACCAAGGAGTCAACATTCTTCCTCTATAGAGAGAAAACATTGAAAATTTAAATATTTTGTGACATATTACATAAAAAGAAAGTTCATTTCTAAAGTTTGTTGTTAATTTTGCTGCAGTTTTTCTGTCATGGACTATGCTTTAGTCATTGTAATTAAATTGAAGTCGTAGAGAGGAAAAAGGAGAGAAGAGGAAAAAAATAAAGAAAATGAAGCCTATCTCTCTCTTACAGGCAGTACGCTGGTTCATATACACTGCAAATGGGCAGCCCCCACCTGTTCAGAGATTGTACATGAATTCATTCTTGTCATTGCAGTTCCATTCTCTATACTTTCCCTTTGAAATTAATTTTTTCAGTCATTTTTTTTTGCAACTTCACAAAACTCTTGATTTTAATTGCCTTCAGGTTTAATTAAGAAAGCATACTCTGAGGAATCCATTTCCCCAGTAAAGAATAGTACTTTTTAAAGGGAGGAACAAGATGCTTTGTCTGGGAGGATATTATTTGCTCTCTATGAGTGTTTTTATATAAGTTGCTGAGTAGTCTCTTCTAACACATGACTTTAAATATTTCTTAAATAAAACAAGGTTATTTAAATAAAATATGTGAAATGAAGGTTTTTTTCCTTACACAGAAATGTTGGCAGTTGACATGCAGCATCATGAACATTCTGGGTTAAGTTGTTGGTATGGTGTCATATACTTTTTCTTGTTACTTCTTAATTCAGTGAAGAGATAAATCACACTTCATAATTAATGGAGTCTGCTGCTGGTTTGGACCAAGCCAGAGATGATCTGTAATAAGGTTACTATTGATCCCCATCTCCTTTGTGGCTTCTTTTATCACTCTCCTGCCTCAGTCATTAAAAGCTTCTTTTAATTAGAGGTGTCGGCACTACCAACTTTTATAACTGTAGAAAAAAGACCAGATAGAATATTGTGCTTTGGGATAAGAATAAGCTAAAAATGAATGAAAGAAGGAAGGGAGGGTGGCAGGGAGATTTGGGAAAGGTAGATGCATCCTACAGAGTGATGATTTGAAACCCAAAGGCTATTTTTAATTTGATGACTGGAGAGGTCCAGCCAATGTTTCCAAAATCAGTTTCTCTGAAATCATCAAAACCATTTATGAGCCATTTTGTAATGGTTCAAGTTACCAAGCCAATGGAAGGGAAAATAAATGTTTAAACAATACAGTGTGCTGGTAGCATCACATGTATCATCAGATGAGAAGTACCAGGCCGCCACACAGTAATCAGGAGCTGGGAGACTGGGAAATCTTTGGGAGATTGTGCTTCAAGCATGTAAGTAGCAGTAATTGTAAGATTTTCCTTCTGATCCAGTTTTCTAGCTTAACATGTCTCCACAGAAACCCCTGAGGAACACATATTTTAAAGTATTCTTACACACACACACACACACACCCCAGATACTAAGCAAGGAACAGTTGAGGAAAGAGTAGCACTTTGGGGGATGGCAGTCCGCTTGAAAGAGACTTCATCACATAGCATCACAGAGCAGCTTTTATCCATTAAGTTTGATATCCAGCTCTAAACTCTCTGGGAGGATGACTTTAATAGAGTTCAACATGTTGTCAGATGGTGTCCTCAGACAAGAAATGATAAATGCTATTAAGCAAGCCACTATGTCATCTGACATACTAACAGTCTGATTTAAAATTGCCAAGTAAGCAAGGAAACAAGAGCTGGGGTGCCATCCAGCCCTATTGGTGAATAAGAAATGGGACCTGGCTGTTAGCATCACTTCAGTTCCTAGATAGATTTCATTTGAGCCATCACCACCTAGAGAACTGTTAGGGGGCAATGGTTTAGGGCCATGTATTTGATAGGGTCTCCATGGTTTTACTTTTCTGTTTAGAGCATTTTTATTGTCTTTTAAAGGGGCAAAGGCAGATTGCTTATTTTTCAAACACTTTATTTCTCCGAATCTGGTAGAAAATATGAATATATCTGAAACCCAAAGCTCAAGAAAAGTTAGGGAACTTCTTTGTAAACCTATGCTTTATGCAAAAGAATACTACTACATTTTTTATAAAACTAAGATATTCAAAGTACTGTAGTCTTTTTTCTTCCTATGCAAAAGTAGAGGAGTTACTTCCTATGTTCCCATCAAATTCCACATCGAATATTGGATTTTGCTCATGTATAATTTCTTCAAGGCTTATTTTTGATACTTTTTCGATAGTTTCTCTGTGTTTCTGCAGTGGCTGAAGGTGCCTCCTAAGTTCTTTGCTAAGTTCTTCTCTCTGTCAAGGACCCTTACAGGAAATTTAAAAAAAGAAAGAAAAGGATTTTATATATCTTTAAAATTGTGTTGGTGCTCTGGAGATAATATACATAGTTCTTTTGGTCAACTGGCAGTTTCCAAAGCTGTGAGGAAGCACTTAGCTTCCTTACCCCCATTTATTCAGTAAACTTTTTGTCATTACTAGACTTTGAATAAATAAACTTTAATTGAGTGGAGGAGGCAATGCTGGCTGAGTTCCCATTTCTGTGGCCCTAATTCTAGTTGAGCCTTTCATCACCTTATGCTGTATGGCAGAGTTTGAGTTCAAACTTTATACTCATCCCAGGTGAAAAAATGTAACTTTCTTACCTCTCTTATGAGGGAGGTAGATGTCCCTGGATTTTAATTCTGTTGGTAAACTTCATATATTGCATTCATTACATTATTCATTTTGGACTGTAAATGCTCAGCTCTTTAGGTAAAATGCTCAGTCTCTCTGACTTTCTCTCTTTCCCCCTCTTCCTTCACAAAGTGGCCACTGGTTGCCTGGAGAGGGTGTGGTTGCAAAGCCTTCTTTTTGTGTTCTTGGCAAAGAATATCTAAACATCTAAAGCCACCATCCTCTCCTCCACTTTCTATTCACCTTGAGGTGAGTACATAGTGGGGGGATTTCCCAGCTCCAACATGAGTCACTCAATACTGCAAGAGGCAGTATTTCCTCCTCTCTCTTCTCTCTGTCAAGAAAGCTGCAAGAGCCAGCTCCTTTCCTCCTGCCTCAGAGCTGCAATTCCCTTGGCTCAACCTTTGTATTTGGAAGGAAGTCTCCTCCACCTTAGGGGATAACACTCTGTGATCTACGGGTTGTTTCTCCATGACATGGTTTGGCTGTGTCCCCACCCAAATCTCAACTTGAATTGTATCTCCCAGAATTCCCATGTGTTGTGGGAGATACAACTTGAATTGTATCTCCCAGGGGGAGGTAGTTGAATCATGGGGGGCCAGTCTTTCCTGTGCTATTCTTGCGATAGCGAAGAAGTCTCGTGAGATCTGATGGGTTTATCAGGGATTTCCACTTTGCTTCTTTCTTATTCTCTCTTGCCACCACCATGTAAGAAATGCCTTTCACCTTCTGCCATGATTGTGAGACCTCCCTAGCGATGTGGAACTGTAAGTCAAATTAATCCTCCTTTTCTTCCCAGTCTCGGGTATGTCTTTATCAGCAGCATAAAAACAGACTAATACACTCGATATGTCAAAATAATTTAGAACAGTTTGATAAATCCTGATTTTCAAGTCTATCATTTTGGTGGGAACCTGAGCAAAAATCTAATTTGACCTTTAAAACTGAGAAATGTCTCTGTGTTCATAAGATAGTTGCTGCTCATCCAAGCTCTGAAACTTGTCATTTGAATAGGTGGAAAGCTCCAGGGAAAACATGATTCATAAACTATGGCAGCATCTGTGAAAAGAAATAACTTATTGACACTATCCCCATCACACTTCCGAGACTGCTGAAGCCACCCAGCCTGCAGCCTTTCCCTCTCTGCTGCAGTTCATCCTCTGGTTTGCCTTAAAGACATTCTTCCTGAAATATATCACTCAGAGAAAGGCCTAGGTATTTCTGGGAGGGTCCAAGAGGTAGAGTTAGAAGTATGATGTGATAACTTCAAGAACTAAGCCAGCTGGAAGGATTATATTATGATCATCAAGAACAGTGGAGCCAAATTGCTCTGTTACCTTGACTATTTTTGTTAGGTGAATAACATTTTTTCTTAGAGCATCCTGGAAAAGTGGCATCCCTTTGGTTGTTGAGATTGATGAAGAATTTGAGTTAAGCCTAATAATTGCCAAGAGAGAGAAAAAGGAGGGTGAAGCGTGAGAGGAATAACTTTAAGAACATACACTTCATGTCTATTTTCTTCTAGCAATTGAATCTTTCCAGCATCAAGATTTTTTATTTACTGTTGAAACGTGCATCAAACACTACTGGCAATCGTATAAAGCCCTTTTTAAAAAAAGTTTTTATAGCATCTAGGATCTGTGCAATATCTTAAATTGTGTAATTATTTTTGTAGTATTCACAGAATAGTATTGTCTCTACATTCAGTTTTGTGGATTGTGATTGTCCTCTTTGTGGAAATTCAAACAGAAAAGCAATGATCAAAGAAACAAAGAGCTTAATTGGCTTTCCATGTGTGGTAATTTGTATGTCTTTATGCAGTTTGTGAGTTCCAAATCTTTTCAGATTGACGACAATGAAGACTAGCTGACCTAGAACATGTGACTCATAGCTCATTAATGCATTCAGCCTGCTTCTCCCTTTGAGTTGGGAGCCTCCTGCTGCCTATTACGTGGGACCCAGAGGAGAGCCATGTTGTTCCTTGATCCTTCAATCTGTGCTGTGGGCACAGAGGCAGCTGTGCCAGCTTGTGATGGCTACTTTGAAAGAAAAACAGATGTGTTCATCTTCATCCATATGTTTATGGAGACTAGTGATAGAAACCTGGGCGCTTCATGAGTGTGGGCTCCATTTGAAACCCCAAGTACTCCTTGAGCCACACCCTGTTGGAGGGCACGGGACACACACCTTTACTGTCGAATTTAATTAGTTGTCCTAATGGTGGCAACTTCTGACCAGGTAGGATGATGTGAAGCCTGTCGTGGTTCTTCACTGCACCTGTGAATGAAGGTGGAACATATTCAGGTTAGAGTTTAGAAAGTGTGTAAGTTGCAGTGATAATATAATTTTATTGTTTAGAATCTTTATGTTCTTGATATCCTTCCTTGGCTCTATAAATGCAAGATCCATTCATCAGGAATTAACTCAATCTATTGCCACTCATTCTTATGTAGTTTAGAGAGGTATATAGTTTTTTATTTAGAAATTTGTCAGTGTTACATGTCCAGTGGAGTTGAGTTGGGAAGACTGAAGTTATATCAGACACTTAAATCAAATTGTTAGTGGTGAGACATGGGTTTGTTTGTAAGTGCCATGATGAGCTGCTCTGTATTTGTGGACATGAGCTTTTGGGATGTACAATCACATTTTATAAGAAAAAATGGAATAATTTGGATGGAATATACTTTATAAAATGAAGCTATTGAAATAACCAGTTTATATGAGAAATCAGATATTTCAGAATTGTTTTGTAAATGTGATTGTTGACACCTACTTGGGCCACCTTCTGGCAGTAAGGTGTGCTAATTTCTGACCCGTTTTTCTGTCTGTTGTGTCCATGGTCATGACCTGGAAAAAAATTCTAAGGTGTTTCTTCACAAGCTTTTGAATAATGAGGCAGTGATTTTTCTCCACAGCTGATGTATTTCTGTAAATAACATTTGACATTTCATAAGCTTTGAAGCTCATATTTTGTTGTTATGTTACATTTGACCTCATGTTCATAAGAGATACAATTCAGCATTGCCTCTCATTTTCACATGAGTGGGAAGACTCACCGTCACCTTCACACCTTCACCAAACCTCTCAGAGAAGCGCACGTGTCTGGAGGGTGAGTCCCTTCTGCACAGTAACTGCTCTGTCAGTGGGGACTATGGGAACTGTCACTCGTTAGTTTATTTAACAGCTCCTGTTTTTCATTCTCTTCACTTCTATTCCCCCAGATTGCTGTGAAATAATTAATGCCACTCACCCCACCAAAATAACCACTTTTAATACCAGTAAGCTGATTTTACTACCAGACGAATTTATCAGGAATAAAAATAGCATTTAATAATGGTTTTAAGCCTTTTCTAACTTAATTAGGGCATTTAAAATTCTGAGCCATAAGAAAATTACTCTCACACAGTGGGTGGACAATATGATGTGTTAAGAGTTAAGTTTAACTCTACAAGCTTAATTACCAATTAGTTTAAAACTAACATGTTAAGTGGTTTAAAACATTTGTTTCCCTACCACATTAGTATTAGTCAGATCTTTAGGGCTAAATGTTAGGGATTTTTATATGGAGATTTTATATGAGATTATTCATCTACCTACAGAAATATTTAATTCAGGTATTTCCTTTGAAATCAATGTTGATCATTCTAGTTTTCTTTGTAATTATATTCTGACACTAGAGAGACATCAGATGGAGCCATACCGTCATTTATGTAATTCTGCGGCATGAAATAACTTTAGCTTTTAAATCACTTATCTGGAACAGATTAGTCACGCTGTAATCCCAGCACTTTGGGAGGCTGAGGCAGACTTAATCGAGGAGTTTGAGACCAGCCTGGCCAACATGGTGAAACCCCATCTCTACTAAAATTACACAAATTAGCCAGACATGATGGTACATGCATTTAGTCCCAGCTACTAAGGAGGCTGAGGTGGGAGGATCACTTGAACCCAGGAGGCAGAGGTTGCAGTGAGCTGAGATCACACCACTACATTCCAGCCTGGGTGACAGACTGAGACCCTGTCTCAAAAAATAAATAAATAAATAGATCATTTATCTTGTATAAAAAAAAAAAACAAAATAAATTCTATCTTTGTGAATAGAAACAGCTATTTAATTATTTAGCTAATATAACTGGGATGGTACGAATTTTAAGCTGTTTTCCTAAAACTAAGCCCTGTCTTTATTGTTAAACGTTAGAATTCTCCATAGCCAAAATTTTTTGGCCAACATATATCATAATATGTGTTTATTCTTTTAAAATACCAACTACACTTGATTTTTCATGTTCTTTCCTAAAAAGTGCATGTCGCATATCAAACTATATTATTTCAAGTACTTTTAGTCCAGTTTTACCAAGTGATGCATCATGTAACATTTTAGAGCAGGAGCTGAGAAACACATGTTTTTGTATAGTCTGAAAGCTGAGAATGGTTTTTACATTTTTAATTGATTGGAAAAATAAAAAAATAATATCTTGGGATATGAAAGTCATATGAACTTCAAATTTTGCTCTCCATAAATGAAGTGTTTTTGGAGCACAACCACCTCCATTAATTACTATCAATGACTGCTTTCTCACTACAGTGGCAAAATTGAGTAGGGTAGTTGCGACAGAAACTAAGCCTAAGCCTAGCAGCCTACAATGTTTACTGTCTGGCTCTGTACAGAACAAATTTGCCAACACTTCCAAAAGTGGATTGGGTAAAAGTCCTTAGGGTATTTTGATACAGTGATTTTCAAAGTCACCTTTGCCAACCTAAATTATGACTTTCTCTCTCTTTCTTTTCTCTTTTTCCTTTCTTTCTTTTCTTCCTTCCTTTCCTTTAAAATGTACTCACTACATTTTGAGTTTTGATCCCTAAGAATGGGATTCTAATTGTTAACCTGGAGGAAGGAGGAGACTGTTACCGTTGCCTTAGCACTCCTCTTCTGGAAAAAGCAATGAGCCCAAATGTGGTCCTACTAATTGTTACGGTCAGAAACCTAAAGAAACAAGAGGTGGAAACTAAAAGAGGAAAGAGCCAGTGGAAATTGGAAATTAACCTTTGCTCTGATTTTTATAGTGCTCGTGAGGCAAACATGCTATGTCAGTGGGAAATGGTGACAATCCACCTGAGCTGTGTGCTATAACTCAATAACATTTGTAACTAATTTAACCTCACACATATTTAGTGTTTATGTATGAACATGGTTGTGCTGCTTGGTAATGAGGCATTAAAAATGAGCCAGTCCAAGAATTGAGTTTAAATAGTACTCCTTCTCTCAGCCAAATCAAGCATTTCTTGCTAAGGGGCTGAAGGCCTGGGTGGAGAGAAGGGAATTGGGTAGAGTTAGTGAGCAGCTCTACATCGTCTCTGAAAACCCCTCGTTTCCTCTCACCCTTTCCTAAGGCAAGGAGGAGGACTTTCTCTCAAACTGTAAAATCCAGGCTGTGCTAACCACACTCAGTTTAAAGGAAGGGATTATAAAAGTGCTGGAGGTGGAGACTAATCCCATGAAACCCTCTCCCACCCAAGGAATGGGAAAGATGCTCTGAAGCCTCTGTGGATTCCCACACCTTACTGTTGTTTATGCTATTCACCTCCTTCTTACACTCATCACGACTTACAATTATATATTCGTTAGCTTGATCCTTTTTTTTTTTTCTTTTTCTTTTTTTTTTTTTTTTTTGAGACAGGGTTTCACTCCTGTCACCCAGGCTGGATTGCAGTGACGAACTCTTGACTCACTGCAGCCTCTGCCTCCTGGGCTCAAACAATTCTCCTGCCTCAGCCTCCTGAGTAGTTGGGACTACAGGCTCGCACCAGCATGCCCGGCTCATTTTGTTGTTTTGTTTTTTTGCAGAGGTGGAGTTTTGCCATGTTGCTCAGGCCGGTCTTGAACTTCTGAGCTCAAACAATCCACTCACCTCGGCCTCCCAAAGTGCTGGGAATTCCTTTTTTAAAAGTACCTCTCTTCCTCTCCCTGAAATCTGAGCTCCAGGATAACAGGGCCCATGTGTCCTATTCAACATTGTGTTCTCAGCACTGACAGCAGAGCCTGGCACACAGCAGGTACTCAAAATCCATTTTTGGTGAATGAATGAAAATAACCTTGATCTCCAGGACACAGATATCAGGTGCCCTTCTTACCCTACATGTCTTTCCCATAAGTCCCTGTATTCCCCGAACTTGATTTTTATTTCCATGTACACAAAATGCCTCGGGGCATGGGGAGCAGAGGGTGGAGTGGCTGCTCTTCCAGTCTTAGGTCTGTATGGAAGCACTCACATTCTAAGGCAGTGAGGGCTGGCTTTGCTGGTCCAAGAAGAGGAGGATGCCTGAGGTGCTTGGACAGCTCCAGATGCTTGTAGGGAGAGAGGGACCAGAGGCAGGAGAGACCAGTCCTGAGAAGGAAGATCTGAGCATCCCACCTCCTGGATCTTTCACCTCTTGCTCAGACCCTAGATGTCTCCCCAGCTTTTATCAGAAGATCCTTTATCCTATCTGAAATTCCCTCCTTAAAGATTCATATGCCCTTAAAAAAAAAACAACTATATAGAAGAGCTTAGTGCAGAAGAGAGGAGGAGGAAAATGTGAGAGCCCCTAGTTGTTCACCTGGCTACTATAGGAGAGAAACCTGGTTCAGTTAAGCTGCCTGAGGTGGGAACATCCCTCATATGTGTACAGTGTTTTATGATTTTTTCCCAAGCATGCTCATAAATCAATTGTTACATGAGCTAATAGTCAGAGGCTGTGGTGTACAATGATCTTAGCACATGGACTGGGGTCACACGAGAAAAGAGAAGCCTTGGGTAGGGATAGGCTCCATTTGAGCTGAGCAGAGAAATTCTTGAAAGCCAGATAGCCACTTTCCCCCAGCTGCTACAGGCCCCCACTCTCCAAAACCTACTGACCCTGCTGAGTGAGCCAAACCACATCTCCCAGGGAAGAAAGCCTTGGCTCCCCTTCCCCTCAACCACACACAGCATCCACCAGCTCCAGCTCCACCTTGGGAAATCCTTGTCTTCATCCTTATCTCACCTGCCACCATGAGCTGGCTCCCAGAGCAACAGAAGATATGCCCTGGCATGTTTTGCAAAGGGCACATCTTAATAAGAACAGTGGTGTATTCACAGGCCACCCAGGTAGGTATGCATGGAGTGTGAACACATATGCACAAGACTGCACCCTAGGAAGTAGATGAGCCCCTGCTAATGAGCTAGCTCCTGCACTAGTGCTTACTTGTGTGACTGGGGGCAAGGCTGTTTCTCTCATTTTTTTAAGAAATGGGGTCTTGCTATGTTACCCAGGCTGGTCTTGAACTCCTGGCTTTAAGCGATCCTCCAACCTCAACCTCCTAAAGTGCCGGGATTACAGGTGTGAGCCACTGTGCCCAGCCCAGGCCCATTTTTTAAACTCTACAATGGGCATTAGATCACAACCTCAAAGGATTATAAGAGTATATACCTGTAAATAGCCTAGAACATAATAAATATTCAATAAATCATAGTCATTATGATTGTCATTATTAGTTTTCAAAGGCTGGATGCATATAGCTCCTGAAGCTTGAAGATCTTTGTGTGAGTTTATTTTAACATCACTCCAAATTCCAGAGCAGCATTTGTCATGCCCCACTTTGTTATTTATACAGAGCATGGTTACTCCATTTCATAAAGTCAGGTTTAAAGTTCAAAATGAAAAGCAAAAGGTAAGTTCTCCCATCATCTTGCTAAGCAAGTTGTCTCTCTGCTCTGAAAGGGAAGATACCAGAACATGTGAGTTGTGTGGTCAACATCAGGAAGAACGCCACGCCTGGGTTTATACAGTAAATACTCTAGTAGCTGCTCAGATGCATTCTTCCAGCTCTGTTATTCCTAGAGAACTGTGGACACTGCTGTGTTTAAAAAAAGTATTGCTTTTCATTACAGAGAAGTCTTCAATTGCTTTCCTCTTTTAACGAACGTCTATACTTAGTTATCACAGACTTGAGAGAAACTAATGATACTTTACAGTAAGACTATGATTAAATTACCTTCTGTTAATTAGGAGTTTCTAAATCACCTTCATCCCCTTGGAGAAAGACTTGATGTAAATAGGCAGTAATAAAAGTGGTACTATGTTTAATTCAAATTGTATCTTTTTAAATTTAATTAATTTAGTAGTAATAGTTTTAAATGAGCATGTCAGAACTAAAGGGTCCTTAGTGACTTGAAAGAGTTAATGTAGCATCCAGAAGTTTCTAATGTACTCTTCAGAAGTAGCTTGCTCACTGAATAATTGAGTTTAACCAGCTCAAGTTCCCCTTTCCTCCCACGGGAATGATTCAGAGCAGGTTTTGAACCATTCTCATAGTTTTTTGGAGACACTACCCTCCATTCAGGGTGTAGCCTCTGAACTCACTATCTTTAACATTTCCAAGACCAAGGGAGAGGCAGTGAGGCCCTGGGCCCTCTTTCCAGGCACTTACTAGAGAGTAAGCCAGCAAAGTGGCTGTGGGCTACATCCTCACTGGACTGCACCTGGCTGCTCACAGCACCTGTTGAAAGTTCCTTCTAAGTTGCTAAATCCCTTCATCTACCCACATCCCTTCCTTCTTTCATGTCTGTAGAGAATACTTGAGCACAAGGCACACATAAATTTCATGCTGTCTGGGATGGGATAAGGATGTCGTGTAAGCACATCATTAATGTAGCTTAGAAAAGCTGAAAAGTGGCTGGGAGAGGATGGGGTTTGTGTGTGTGTACATCCTTGAGGTGACCATGTGCAAAGCAATTTATCATGTGCTGTAAAGTAGATTGTTTAATGTGAGACTATTGTATAAGGCTTCCCACAGTAATCATGTACAAAATGATGTATAGCATACCAAGTTCTCCCCTAACAAGACTTCTGGTCATGTAAGGTTGGTAATAAACTAGATAAGTAAAAGGATTATTATCATTTAAATGCATGTGGACTTACTGTGTGCATGCTCTTCATGTAGAAAAGCATAGCATAATAAATTACCACATAAACTGGTAGAAATTATTATATAACTTTTCTGGATAGTTTTATAATTGCAGCAGAGTTCCTTTGCAGGGTAGTTTAGGTTCTGTTTTGTTGCTCAATTTTCACCTTTTTTTTTTTTTTTTTTGCTTTTCCTATGAATATCATATTTTTCAGGACCAGAAACTACAAGATCAAATTCAAAACTCCTTCCATTTTTTGAAATTCTATTTATTTCGTGAAATAAGGTTAAATAACTTACATTTCTTAACTTAAAGTTTTGGTTAAAAACTAAAATTTAAAATTTAGAAATTTTAAATATTTTCCAAAAATTTAGAGTAGGATAAGTATTTAAAGTATATTCATTGACTTCATAACCAATCTTTTGGTACAACTGGAACCCCTCCAGTGACCTTTTCAAACTATTGCCTCTGGTCTATTTAAATGTATTGGGGACCACATGGAGACTTCTGGTAATGCTAAATCTCAATCTAGAAATAGTAGTGAATGCCTTTTAAATCTAAGTTTGGTTGTGACTTTATGGCTCATTCACTTGTCTGCATAAAAATAAAAATTTCTTACCTGATATAAAAGCACAGTTTTTGGTGACATAAACCACCCTAGTGCAGTCATTGTTTTGATTCCCCTAAGCTCTGCCTCTGTGATTTTGTCGATTTTTTTTCTTTTAATCCTGTAGATGTGCGTTTTTATTTTTTGCCCACTATCCTCTTTGTGCTGTTTTTCCTTATCTTGGCTCCTTTTTCCTCACATCCCAGCCTAACAAATGTGTATTACTAAGGACTTCTAGTGGCTAATGTGGGAAGTGCCTCTCAGAAATACCCACAACTGTAAACAGTAGGTCCATGCAGTGCGCATTGGACACACAGCACCTGTGGAAAGTAGGAACCAAAGGCAATAAACTGGTTCTTTTAACTACATGATATTATTTATTTCATGAATGTTAGGCTGAATCCAAATAGTTATTGAGTGAATGCAGGAGACACCCATATTATACTTGTATATGATAAGCATATGCCTGTATCTTATGTTTGTATGGTGATTACATTCAGAAACTGCACTTAAAGTTTAACCTGTGAAATATGGCCCCCTTCTAAGTGTGTGAATATGATTATATATTAATTTAGGCTGAGAAGTGATAGAGACATTAATTGTGTTAGAGGAGGCTTTTTATAATTTGAAAATTCAACTAGATACCTACAGATAAGATGGGATGTTATTTTATAGGATTTTATCTGAAATGTAGTACATAAGAGGTTCAGACTGTATCAGGGTTTAGATAAAAGTTATGTAACAGGAAAGACACATTGATCCCTTAGGTACTACCCTAGCTCTGAAGTGAGCTTTATGAAAAGTTAGAGTATATTGGAAAAAGTTAGAGAATAGTTAGCTTCCTACACGTGGACCCTGGGTCACTCTTAATTCATAATTCATTCCAGATTTATATAGCATTTGGCGTCTGTTCTCTGGCAAGAAATGATCATTAAAATAGTTGAATACAGTGTTCAGGCAGACTTATATGACGCCAAAACCATGCTTTGAATGTGGCAGAAACTGAGAGTTTAACTTAGACTTCAAATAAAATTGCATAGAAGAATTTTGTAAACAAATTTTTTGGAAATATTTTGAAGTATTCTCCCTTCTATAGTAAGTTCTACTACAAATACTTGTTTTGAAAATTCAAACTTGCTTGAATGCAGTTTATATGTTAGGCAACAATTTGAGCATACCAAAAATTTTGCATTTGCGTGTGCACAATTTTGTGTGAACTGAAATTACACACACACCCCTCAGACATCCACCATATTCTTCAATTCACAAAATGTGTTATGAGCTGCACCCTCTACATCTTGTGTTACAATTTTCCGTTAGATTTCAGATCACCCTCCTTCCACTACTTCACAGTGACTCACAAGCTGCAACTTTTCCAACACCCACTTCCACCAGCAACCTTCAGGTCTTTTTCAAGGTTAAGTGCCATGTTTATTGTAGTATTTTTTCATTCTTTAACCATTTAACATATGCAGAACTGTGATATTGTTTTTATTTGATGTCTTTTTTTATGTGTCACTGCAAAATTTTTTAGTGTTGTGCCCCTAACCCACTTTCCTTATAAGCCCTGTGGTTTTTATTGCACAATTTTGTATAGTGAGGTGAGTTTTAGGATTGCAGAACTGTCATACTGCAGTTACAGCAGGTCCTTGAATAATGTCATTTCGTTCAGCATCATTTCGTTATAACACTGAAGAGGAAAAAATAATTGATTCCCAGCTGGGGCCACTTGTATGGAGTTTGCGGGTTCTCCCCACGTCTGTGTAGGTTTCCTCCAGGTACACCAGTTTCCTCCCACATACCAAAGATGTGAACTTCAGATGAGTTGGACAATCTTCAGGGTCTCAGTGTGAGTGAGTGTGGATGTGTGTGTGAGTGTGCCCTGCGATGGGATGGCATCCTGTCCAGGGTGGGTTCCCCCTTATACCCTGACCTGCTGGGATGGGCTCTGGCCACCTTTGATCTGGAATAAGTGGGTTGGAAAATGAATAAATAAATGAATGAATGAATATAAGTTATTGGGAAATAAAAATTTATCAGGTATTTGACAATCATCCAAATGCACGGCAATATTTGTTAACTGTTTGTGAGCTGTGTGGTAGTAGG
Source organism: Pongo abelii (assembly GCF_028885655.2). Lineage (NCBI taxonomy): Eukaryota > Metazoa > Chordata > Mammalia > Primates > Hominidae > Pongo > Pongo abelii. Next base: position 137,726,325 of record NC_085928.1, on the reverse strand, counting down.
AGGTTCCTCTGAAAATTTTCATTTTGCAAACGTTTGTTGATTTAATACACCACCACTATGACTACTGTCACGAATTCACCACCAATTGAGTAAATAATGATCTTACTTGTTTTCATTAATCTTTCTTAAATGTATGTATAGTTCACATTTATTTCAGCATTTAAAATTAGAAGTGTTTTGATCTTTATTGAGAAGTTTGATGACGTTTTTGTGACCAGAAATACGCTGTGGAAACTTAACCCTTGTTTATATCAGTTAGCCTAGGGTAAAATTGGTTTCACTGTACCTTGTTCACTGAAAGTCACAGTTTCCAAGAACCTGTCCATGTTAAGAGAAGACTTAATGTATATTCTCCACAGTTACTGAAGATCACCAAATGACCAGATCCGCAGCTTCCAATACTGTGGACTCACTCTCTTTCCAGCCCCTCTCTCTGTACATGTCTGTAAATGTTTAGCATCCTTGTTCTTTTCCTGCCCTCTGACCACTCTTGCACCTGTCATACTAGTTATTATTCTCTCTGCTTATTCCAGTGATTCTGGAGCATCATGCAATGTTCATTCATCTTTAAAATTCCTCCCTCAGAAATGTAGACATTCTTTCATCTCAGCTACTACCTCTGTGCAGAAAAGTTTCAATTATTCAGTGCCAGAACCAAGCTGTCACATAATTTCCGGTTGCTACTCAAGATTCTTAGACTTCCCTACTGTAACCACCAGTTCAATTCAACTAAGCTGGAAGTTCACATCCTAAATGCGTTAACATACTTAAAGGAACTGTAAAGCACTCTATAACTATGGGGTGTGTAACATGTTTAGTTGTAAACTGTAAAGCACTCTGTAACTGTGGAGTGTGTAACATGTTTAGTTGTAAACTGTAAAGCACTCTATAATTGTAAGGTGTGTTAACAATTTTTCTTATCCTGACCAGTTTTCCTCTCTTATCTTGGCTCTTCCTTCTGTGCCCACAGCAAATCAGCCTTGGAGTCCTCCTCCATGTAATATCTTCATGTCATCCTTTCTTTCCCAGCCCCTCTGCTGCCTCTCATGTCTCTCATATAGCAGTGGCCCCCACCTGCTTCCTGTTCCCGCTTTTGTGCCCCCATCTCCCATTTCTTCCTTCACACTGATGCTTATTCATGGTTCTGAAATTTTACTTTGTTCATAACACCTCTGCTTAAAATTGTCAAGGGTTTATGATTAAATTCAAACTCTACAGTGTAGAAGTTCATATCTTATCCAATCTGGCCCTCACTCCTTTTCTATCCATGTTTCCTTACATTCTCTAATACGAGTTGAGATGCCTAGAAAGCTTAACAATATTTTACATGATTTCAAGTCCTGGCCTTCCGCATCATGCCTGCAGCGGGGTCCTTTGTGTGGCAGCACCCAAATATGCTCCTCTGTATGTTTGTTAACAGTTGAGTAGTGCTTTTTGTCAAGCACATCTCAGGTTCTTTCTATAACTTTCTTTTATATAGGGTTTTTTCCCCCTATAATTTGCGTAGTGGAAGATGTGGTAGTGGAAATGAAGTTTCATAAGAAACCTAGGACAAGTTACTCTGGAAACGGTTTGTTATTTAGAAAGTGTTTTCATAGTGACCTTGCTGGAAGGGAGGATGACCACAGCTCTTAATGATATGGCAGACCTCGGCCCCTGGATGGGCACCAGCTCTCTGTCCTCCCCACAGTGGACTGCAGCCACAATGCTCCCCCCATGTGAGATGGAAAGGGGAGCTGGGTTTAATTGTAGCGCACAGCTGGCCAAAGACCTCTACAGCAATAATCTTTCAGTATTTCAATTTAAATTTGTGACTTGTATTATGTTCAAGTATTTAAAAGTACGTTGTATTTTCCAACAATAACTTTATAAATGGTGCCTCTTCCATTAGTTCAACTTTGTAACATTTTTCTGTACTTGGAAGCTTTAGTAAAGGAAAAACTTACCTCTGGATTTCAGTTGAGAAGTCTCAAATCCCGATGTTTTAGAATCAAACTAAAATTCTTCACCCACACAGTAATAATTATTTTGAAGTGTTAAAAAGAGAGATTATATTGTTAACTCAGAGAGGTGTTTCTTTCAAGGTGCAGAAAAAAGCACCAAAGCTTACAAATTCCCAAGGGCATCTTGATCTTACTTTCTGTCCCATTCACAGCATTAGTGAACTAACTGGCTTTGCAGGGCCAAACAGCACAAGGCTGACCACCCACCAGGGACGTTGAGCTTTAAGAGGCTGTTTTAGTCCATTTTGTGCTGTTGAAACAGAATATCACAGCCTGGGCAATTTATAAAAACTGAAATTTATTTTCTCACAGTTATGGAGGCTGAGAAGTCCAAAATCAAGGCTCAGTATCTGGTGAGGGTCTTTTGAGTGGCTCCTCACGTGGTGGGAGACAGACGGGCATGCTAGCTGAACGCTGTGTGAAACCTCTTTTATAAGGACCTTAATCCCATTGACTAGGGAGAAGCCATCATGGCTTCATCACCTTTTAAAGGCCCTGCCTGTTAATACGATCACATTGACAATACTTGAATTTTGAAGGGGACACATTTAAAGCATAACAGAGGCTGCCATTCAGAAAATTCTGACTAGATGGGAAAAAATTACTTTGGATTGAACTAGTTCCTATTTTCTGAAAACCTTATCCATGATAACATTTGCTGTTCTGTATTCATCCCTGGAGTCCAGAGAAGCAAGTCCTGCTTTGGTCCAGTCCTCCCACCGTCATCCTGAGCCTGGTGGTGCCTGAAGCCACATCTTGCCACCTGGGCGTTTACTGGTCCACTGAGGCCTATCATGGATCTCCAAGGTGGTCATGGCAGTTTGCGGGCATTCAGTGGTTAGGGCCAGGTGTATACTGCGTCATTTTTGTAAGTCCATTGGCATGTTTGAGAATGATAATCTTTACATTTTTTGAGTTTGGAAAGATAATTCCCTGTTATGTGTCAAGTAATCATAGAATCCGTGTGAAAGAACAAAGTTTTTTTACTGTCTAGCCTTTTTCTTTTATAGCAACTTTAGGACTTCTCAGACTTTGTAACTTCATTAGAAACAGCTACAGCAGAAGATGCAGTAGCCACATCTGTGTTGAGTAGGACAGGCAAAGAAAGGAGTTTAGAGGTTGGGATTTTCTATCTGAAACTGAGATTCAAAACAAGATAAAGGGGAAAAAAATCTAGAATTCAGAAGATGTTATTACTAAAATTTCTTTCACCCAAGTATTTAAAATTATTGACAAACTACTTTTATAATTATTAACAAAATCTGTGTTCTTAAGATGAAGGGCGATTCAGTGAATTGTCTGAAATCAGACATAGGGTCCTTATATAAAACCACAGACTTGCTTATTCTGAAAATGGAATTTTCCTAGTTGATAAGCAAGTTTCGAAACAAGAATATGAAGGAGCAGTCTATAGAAATCTAGTAATATATAATATATAATAATAACCCTTCTCATAGCTGTATCTATAAACAGAGAAGTTTACACTAACATGGGAGTTACTTTCAAAACATAGCACTCTGATGAAAGGCATATCTGGTTTCTTTCCTGCTTAATAAAATATAAATTTTAATTTTTACTTTGCCTTTAGTTGAAATTTCCTGCTTTTCATCTGCTCAAATTCTACATTAAAATCTTATATTAGAGGTGATCAAATTTATGAAATAGATTTCTAGGCTATGTTACATTCATAGATTTTCCAAACACTTTAGTTCCAGAAATGTAGGAGGTACTGGTAACAGGCCAGTGATATAAAATCCATTAGCAACAACTATATAAAAGCATCTTGCCCTAGAAAAAAACAATATAGGCATCCATGTGGCGAGTTACTCAGGCTGGCAGCAGGGTGTCTGATTGCTGTGCCAAGACTTACACCTGTGTGTTTATAGGGGCTTGATAAAATTCATGCATCTGCATTAATGCAAATAATGCTTATATAATTAACCACTCTACTTGGCCTTGCATTCTAGTGACATATCAGTGTAATATACACAGAGAAAACAAGACAAAGTAGTTTTTTCCTTTGGCTCATGCATCGATATTACTACCCACACATCTGCTTTTGTCTAATCTGAGATGCTTATTCTAGTAGTTTCACATTAAATATAAATTATTTATTATTTATAATGAATTGTAAAATAGAGCCAAGTAATTTATTGCTGTCATTTTAAAATGTTTTCTCAAAGTGCTTTATAGAAACATTGTTCTAAAAAACAACTTTGGGTCAATGTTAGTAGCTGAGATGATATTACTATATTGTGTGTAGCACCTTTTAGGAGTTAGAAAATTTCCTCTGCTTTTGTGCTTTCTTCGGATTGGAACGGCCTTTCCTCTTCTCTTGTGCAATTGCCACTCATGTGTCAAGACTTATAATGGTTTTGTGGGAAAAGCAGAGGCTTCAAGACCAAACAGAATACCAGTTTCATGACTTACTAATTACAGTTATTTTACCTATAATACCAGATTACCTTGAAAGGTTGCTTACGTTTCAGGTAGGTCTTCAGTGTTCACATGTGTAAAACTAACCTCATAATTACTCACCTCACATGGATAATGAGATCAGTAAATAAAATAGAAAGCACCAAGTACATACTGATGCAGAGATGTTGAATTACTTTCATCTTGATTCATTCAACCAACACTTGTACTATTTATAATCACAGCTTGTTATAAAGTAGCAGACCCAGACAGAAAGTGGCCCCTGCTAGATCAGCTGGTGGCCCCATGTTGCCTCTGCTGCACCCTCAGTGCCATGTGCACTACATTCAATCATAATTGATGGCAGAATGAAAGGGAAACATCAGCCTGCTGAGTAGGGGCCTGAAGGCCCATCGCCTAACCTGTCCTCTAAGCCTGCTGGACTCTTCACCTGGTGTTGCTATAGGAGCCCACAGTCCTGAGAGCTTCCTTAAGAGCACCTAGAGGAGCTCTTAGACTCAAAGAGAATTTATGCAATAGTGCAAAAGTTGAAGATTAATAGATGCCTGTTAAGAACAAGAACTATAAACTGTTAACCATACATTAATTTAATTATAAATATGTACCCCAAAACTATAAAAAGATACTTCCTTCTCAAGGAAGTAGTACAAATATTTGATAACAGATGTGACAACATGAATCATCTCTGCTGAGGTCTGGATATGTTTTCTGCCTGCCTTGTCTAAGCTTTGCTCATTGTTTACTAAGGGCCTACCTTCTTCTAGGCTGGTTCCCTCTGGAATTCCCCTCTAATACAGTCTGCAAATGCCTCCTGCTGTTTACTTTCAAACCTAGGAGGAATGGCTTCTCACTATTTGTGTTCTCCACCCTGATGTATTAGTCATCTTCATATTTTATATACTACTCATGAATGGGGGGACGATATTCACTGTCATTATCAGGAGAGGAACTTCCTATATTGAAATCTAAGCCACAAGTGGATCCTTCTGTGGGTGTCAACAGGGATACCATTACACTACAAGTGCTTCACCGTTAAATATCCTGCCAAAGGGCTGTAACTTCAGAATGTTGAATGTTATCACATCCAATAGCTCACAGGTTACAATAGCAATCCCACCTTTTTAGTTATTCTTTGTGCATCTGTTTTATTTCTGTACTATAGTCCCAGTGCAGCAATTGTTCTTTTTTATATATATATACTTTAAGTTCTAGGGTACATGTGCTTCATACTCAGCCCTTAGCTCAGGGTCCCACACATAGAGGGCCTCAGTAAACGATTGTCCCAAGAATAAACAAATGATCCTCCAAGTGTTACAGAGTTTAGGAGGTAGATGAGCTTCTATATCTGGAGTCTTGAGATGGATGTGCATTTATTCAGCCTTACGTATATTTTATAGCTGGAAGGTGCATAATTATTTATCCTTTGGTGATACTTAAACTGGAAGATGATTCTAAGAATAATAATGCAACTTGTTTCTCTGAGCTTCATCACACCCAGCTTTTCAAGTGGAACTAAAATTAGTAATGAGTATTGGAAACATTGCCAGTGAACATATGAAAGGAGGGCATTCAGCTAATTTGGGGCTACCAGAAAATGCTCTGCCAGGCATCCTGGATAAATGGGGAGTCAGCCGTGACAGCTGCCACTTGCAAGTGTCTTCATTGTGCCAGTCGCTCCTCACGCATCCTTTCATTTAATCCTCACATTATGAGGTGTAATGTCTTTAATAAGCTTATTTTATGGGTAGGATATTAGGGTTATGAGGTTAAATATCTTGTCCTAGATGACAAAGCTAATGAGTAATAGAACCAGGATTGGAACCCATGTAAATCTTTGCTCTTTCTGCTGCTACACCACTCCCAAGATGAGTTTCTCATCTGCATATGTGAGCCTCTGCTTAATGCTGCTGTTTTGTTCTCCTCCACTCGTTCTGCTTTTGCTCCTGTCCTCATTTGTTTAATGACTGGGTTCATTTCCTTGATCATATATTTTTTTTCCTTCTCCTGTTTGAATGATGGGGGCACAGTTGGCCAGTTCTTTGATACAAAGCTGTAGCAATCACCATCCTTGCTTGAAGAAGTCCTTGCTTCTTTGTATCTCTCATTTGGCTTGACATCAAAGCTGAAAAAGGTTACTGATGACGGTATGAACCTTTTCAATATGGAAATTATGTAATGGTACAAACGACTTTATATCAGTATAATAAAGTTCTTAACGATTCATTTTTATTGCTGCCTGTTCAATATGTCAAGCTGTAAAATAGAATATTTTAATTTACAGGAATGACTCAGATCCTGAAGAATGAATGTGAAAATACTGAATTCCAAAGTGCAAACTCTGCCATAGGCTGTGGACTTTTTGAGGACAGGGGTTGTATCCTGTAGGTCAGGTATCCCTGGTTTCCACACAGGGGCTGCCTGCAGTAGACCCCAGCGATGACTAAAGATACGTTATGAAGGCATCAATAAATGCCTGCCTTGGCCTTTAAACTTTTGATCTTTACCATTTTTTTAGAACTGTGCAAGTTGATAAATACTATCTGACTAACCTTAAGAAGCTAGTACACTTTTTAAGAGACATGTTGGTTATATTTTAAATAAGTGTAACTTACCAAAATATGGTGGTTTTTGAATTATGCAAATAATCCAACCTACATATATTTAGTTACTATAAAATAATTACTATGGCAATTAGTGATAAATGCTATAAAGAAAAATAAGGCAGGCCAGGTGCAGTGGCTTATGCCTGTAATCCCAGCACTTGGGAGGCCGAGGTGGGAAGATCACTTCAGCCTAGGAGTGTAAGACCAGCCTGGGCAACATAGCAAGATCCCGTCTCTACAGAAAATTTTAAAAATTAGACAAGCATGGTGGCACACACCTGTAGTCCCAGCTACCTGGGAGATGGAGGCTGGAGGATTACTTGTGCCTAGGAGTTGGAGAGTGCACTGAGCTGTGATTGCACCACTGCACTCCAGCCTGGCTGACAGAACAGACCGTGTCTCTTAAAAAAATAAAAAGAAAAAAAAAAGAGGCAGAAATGAAAGGAATGGATGGGTGTTTATTACTTAAAATATGATGGTCATGTAAAATAGATGAGTAATATTATAATGCAAAATATTTGGATATTTAAATATAAATATGTTAAATTTATACTAAGGTAGATATCATAATTGTACCCATTTGAGCCATGAGACTTGTTTCTGGCTATCCCATTTCCTTTTCATAGTGATTTTAGAGCCAACAAGATTACTTCAGAGGGATCTTTTCCTAGCTTTTTGGTGAGTAAAATAATGGATCAGCTGTTCACTGATTCTTTCCCTTCTTCAAGCTTGGGCTGTTAAAACAAGCACATGCAAATTGGAACAAGAATTCAAATTTGAACATTTTAAAAACCATTAATAGGAACATAAAAATACTAGTTTTAGAGATACTATTAGTGATGAATGGTATCAAATAAATGCTATTTTTTAATTCTCATTGTATGTTTTAAACTGAATTTCAGATGAAGACATTTTGGCTGAAATGAGTGAAGTGTGTAGGTGTTGAAGTTTTCTATAAGATGAAGTTGAAAATTTTGTTAAAATGGATAACCAAAAATACAATTTAAAACTCAGATCAGATTTGCACGCATATTTGTAGCTTTTCACGCTAAAATGAACTCAGTTCAGTATATTAGCTCAGGGTTCAAGTGCAGTGTTGTACTAGCCTCACTGCACTTGGAAAGTAATACTATTCACATCTTGTTTTAATCATTATGTGGGGATGCGTGATTTTATCATTTTCACATGCACATTTGAAGTTGAGTAGTGGAAAGTCAGATAAAAAAGCATTTAATATCATCACATCAGCCTGTTTTAGGAGAAGAGCCTTGTGCATGAATGCAGGAGGGGATCTAGTTGTCAGGTGTAATCTCATGTCTGGATGTTCCCTTTGCAGATGATTCAGTCCCTCAAGGCGTTGATTGAAAATGCAGATGCTGTATATGAAAAGATCGTACATTGTCAGAAGGCAGGTAAGTGAAAGTTTGTTTCCTCTCTTTAAATGAAATTAATAGCATCATATACTTTGCCCCAAAGCTATTTCATTTTTTGGATGCTATATCAAGAAAATCAAATAAGAAAATTATTTTTCTACAGCTAAAGAAAATACCAATTCAGTGGTTCTCAGCCTTAGGTAACAAACTCACCTGAGGGGGCCATTCAAAATACATCAACATTGGTCTGAGGTGTGGGGCTGGGAATTAATAACTATTTTAAATTCCCAGGTGTTCGTAATGTACAGCCAAAATTGAGAAACTCTGCACTAATCTCTTCTTCAGTGTTAACTGTGTTGCCAAAGCTCCTGCTGGTCACCCGTGACTCTGGTACACAGTAGGATAGGTAAGGCTTGAGTAGAGGGAGAATGGCTTCTTGTAAAGGAGATAGATACCAGTTACAACCTCCTGACAGTTTTTAGTACACTGGCATTTTCACGTGCTGATAAATTCATTAATTTAACATCCAAATGTTATACCAGATTATAAAATTGTTCTTATATAAACAATCATCCAGTTAATTTTAGCTGTGGTAAAAACCAAAAAATTCAGTATTCTGCATTGTAATAAAAATACACAAAATGGAGTTCTTTTAATTTTCTGATTTTTTGAGTGTTGATTTGGGAGATTCTAATATGGAGAATATTTTCAAGTCATAAAAAAACTGTCCTGACTTTCTAAGGTTTTTTTGGTTGCTGTTCTTTAAAACCAAGAAACTATATTGCCTACCCTGAAAAAAAAAAATCCCTTATCTCAGAAATGAACTTGTTTAAAATAGATCAAAGATAAGGATATGTGTGACATTTTTTTTCTGGTATCTATTGAAAGAGTATTCATATTAGTGACTAATCAACAAACTCCACAATCCCCATCTTGTTTTACTCATCTTGTCAGCAAATATTGTTAGCAAAGTGATCTTTCTACTTCTAGTCCTTTCCAGGCTAACTCTCCCTACAATCTACATTTAATTATTCAAACACAGTTTTTATCTACAACACAATCTACAGATTATTAACACAATCTACAAATTATTGAACAGGAGATATGGAAGTAAACACAGTAAATATATTGAATACTTACTGTGTGTTACTCAGGAGTCTCAAGTTGGTGTGTGAGGCACTGGGGAGACATTGGTGTTTGTGTAGAACAGGAGAGGGACTGAGCTTTCAGGTACTGACCATAATAGCTGTGTGCAGAGAATGTCCATGGGCAGACCTGATGGGAGGCAGTTGGCAATAGATAAGGAAGGTGCTTCTGGAGAGTGAGGGAGGAAGGGAAGGGATGGTGAGCCATCTACCCTCTGCTTTGGGCTGCCTGTCCCCATTCCCTGTGTTTCTACTTAATCAGATTTGCACACACCACTCATCTGCTGAGACTTCTTTCTCTGCCCTCTCTGCCAATCTGTACTTTCTTCTTTTTCAATTATCTCAACAGTCTTCTAGGAGACCTTTCAAGATTCCAGGATTTATGTTACCTAAAGCATTCTATTCAGCCCTTTAAACCTTTAATTTGCTTCAGTTGGTAGGGCTTCTTCAGTTATTGTGTATTTTATTAATGCATTCCATCTTGCAAACAGAATAATAACCTCCTAAAGCACTAAGATTATATATCAAGTTGCTCTCTGTATCTTACCCATGACATCTGTTCTAACATTTTGCACAGAGTAGTTGCCCAAATATTAACTAACTAAATATGATTTGATTTTAATTATTTGATTCCATTCAATGCATGTATTGCTATGAAAATTGTGGACTTTGTGGAATTTGAAAAAAGAACTGTTTATCAGAAAAAAAAACTATTCAACAATTTGAGTTATTGTCAATTCACTGGTTTATGAAATTTGATAATTTTCAGTATAATGTGGCTTTCTGTTTATGTTTGATTTCAGTAAGGGATACATGTGCTTGTACTTAAAAAGCTGAAGAATCTTATCTATTAGGGATTTTGATTAGGATGTGGGGAGAATAACCACTGTGTAATGGTTCAAGTTGCTCTGGGTTTAAAGATCTTCAGAAGCATGTAAAGATTATCTTTTGGTTTCACAGTTACTGCTGAACGCCTACACAGCCCTTCTGTTATCCCAAGTACTTATTTTAGAGTCCCTTGATCTTTTGTTTCTCATGTTTACAATTATGATAAGGACATATAGTCATTAGTCATATGAAGAATTGCTAATTTGTATTGGGCTCAAAAGACATTTGCATAAGATCTTACTTTTGATAAGTAATTGTTATTCTGCTTGCCAACAGATATAGGTCACCAAAGTGCTGCAAGAAAGGATTATTTTAGATGTATTTCAAATTTTAAAGCACAAACATGTATTTTTATTAGTTAAAACCTTGTTTAAATAACTGAATGGAAATAAAGAGTCAGACATCCACCCCCAAACACATGTTAAAAAATGTCCCCAGTTCAGAAGGGTTCAGGCTCTTGGCTGTGTAATCTATTTTTTACATAGGGACATGCTATGCTGATGTTAGTACTGGGAAGAGGAAGCGTGGCAGGAGAGGAATGCTGAGAAGTGAAGACCTCCAGCCAAGATAGGCTAGGAACGTATGCATGCCAGCAGTGGAGGACCCAAAGGGACCATGGAAAGAGCAGTGGAAACAACTCAGAGATGCACAGTTGGAGGCAGCCTGCCTGCATAGTCCTCTCTGTTAAGAAGAGAATGCAGTAGCACAAAGAGTTGGGGTAAAAGAGAAATTTTAATAATAAAACCATGTTGCTAGGAATACATAAACGGCCCAGTGAAGAGGAAGATATTAATAGATGAGACAGAGATTCAGGATGAAGGATGTGAGGTCAGGAATGAAGTACAGTCGTGAAACACTTGACCTTAGAAAGGGAGAAAGGTTCCTCGTCTGAGATAATACAGAAAGCCGTGACATTTAGAAAAATTCTGAAAAAGCGAGGAGTGTTTTCCATTGATGAGGTAAACAGGGAAGTAGTGTCATAGGAGAACACCAACTTTGGGGGTGAGGAAGTGAAAGCGGGGATTCAAGACAGGGGCAAGAGTATGGGGACTTTGCTCAGAGTCAGAGATCAGCAGTGCCAGTCAAAGGGACTGATTAAATATCAGATCCTGCAGGGGTGATATGGGATGCGTGAGTCTGGGCCGCCATGGGAGTGAGAAGTGATGTGGCCATGCAAGAATGGGTCTCTATAATTCATAAGCCCAAGCGAACACACATGCATACACGTTCTCAAGTAGGGGATTGGTAAGGAACACCAGCAGGAGAGCTGAACAGGAGTCTGCAGAGGGAGAAACATCATAAAAGTTCATTTGTTAGAAATGTATAAAAGTTGGGAAAAGATTTGTCAAATTCTTTCAGGGCCAAAGTCTTTTCCACTTTCTAATACCTATGTTTTTGTCTCTTTAAATGCCAAAACTGTAGCCCATTTTTGAATTATAATTTCCTTTCTAGTCACTGAATTGGTATGCTTAATAAAGGATAGGAAGATGATCAAGAAGGAAACCCAAACTGCTTTCCCTCAGTGAGCTAGGTGTTTCTATCAGGTAATTTTAAATGGAAAATAAATTGTTCTCTGGAGGAGGAAAAAAACAAATCAATGACATCCTGTTAAAGATGGTGAATTAACAAATGCTTTTAATCTCTACTCTAAAACCTCATTAAAATGACAGTAAAGGGTTTTTTTTTTTTAAGCCACAAATCCATACGGATAAAGAAATCGGGAGCAACAAAATTCTAGAAACTGAGTAACAACTGAACAAGTGATAATTGGCTTAGCTGCCCACTCAGGAACCTGAATCTGAAGCTGGTCTTGGTGGGCCTGACACAGCCTGACTCACAGGCCAACCACCAGCTCAGATCTAACCTGGTGACCAGGTACCTCTGGGAACTGGGGTAAAGCTAGTGATAAAAGAGAGGAACTGTCTGGAAGCTGGATTAATTAACACCTAGATCTCTGTGTCCTGACAATGGGGAGGTTAAAAATAGCAAAATACTCGTTCTTCATATGGGGAATTTAATAGGTGATGCTTGAAAAACAGTTCTAAGTAAACAATATAAGCATGTTACTTGGAAATATGAACATAAATACTAAGGAAGGGAAACAATTAGCTAAAGGTGTTGAATGTGACTGCTTCTGGGGAGGGAGAATTGTGGACAATTATTTGGTTCTTTACGTACATGCGTAATTCTAGCAAAAATAAAAACTAAATTCGAAGAAAAAAGAAGGAATCAAGGGGCAAAAGCTGCCACAGGAACTGAGGATGTTCCCAAAGATGTGATCCCACACCCACAAGGCTTGGGACAGTGTAAGGTTTCAGAGGCACAAAGAGCCTGCATAGGACACCTGCTGGCTTCCCTGCTTTCATGGGCATGCCCCAGGCAGAGGTGATGCCTGCATGCCTGGGAGGATGAGAGTGTGGTTCCTCTTCTGGCAGGAGAATCTGTTCTGTGCACTTTCAGAATGACTGTTAGGAGGGAGGATCAAACTAAATGAAAGATGACCCAGCCCTCTCCAGACCTCTTTAAATGGAAGGTTCTTTGCTAAAAGCTCCAACGTTTTTTCATGCATGGCCAGGGTTGCATCTTCACTGAGTAAAGTGGGATCAAAGAAAATAACTTTCCAAATAATGAAAGCTTTAATTACCCTTCATTTTAATCAAATGTAATGGGAAATTTTCAGTGGATCTTATCCATCCCTGCTTTCTTAAATTTGATTTGCCAAAAATAATTTGAACATTTGTTTTGAAGACCCAGAGTCATCTTGAGATGCTGTGGTTTAATGCAGTGATTTCTTGGAGGCGTTAAGTTTGGAGGCCCCTTAACCTGCATACACAGCAGCCTGCCTGCTGTGACTGTTCAGATCTGGACATGGTGTTAATAGTTTAATTCCATCTCCTTTCATTAAACTCTCACTTCCTACTGCTTTGTACTGTATTTCCAACCGTCTGTTTGTATACCGCTCTTTTTTTCTCTTATATTTGCTGCTTCCAGTCTGCTGAGCAGTTGATGTCTCCCCTGTGACCAAGTGATTTATCTTAAATAAAAGAAGATGAGGCCCCGACACACTCCTGCATGGGGTAAACCAGCAGAATGTCAGGCCAGACCTACATGACCTGGATTTAATTGCTCAGAGACTTTTTTTTTTTTTTTTTTCAAACTCCTCAGATCTCAGTGTGCTCCTAGGAGCTGAGGTTATCAGATAAGTAAGCCATCACCATCTGTCACTTGGTTCATGCACATCATCTTGCCCAACATAGTAAAGAAAATCATCTGCAAGATTCATTCTGAAAGCACTTCACAAGTGTTCTGTTTGAAAATACAGTTGAACCTTGGACAACACAAGTTTGAACAGCATGGGTCCACATATATGTGAGTTTTTTCAATAAATATACTGAAACATTTTTTGGAGATTGGCAACAATTTGAAAAAAGACAGATGAACCATGTAGCATGGAAATATCAAAAAATTTAAGAAAAAGATAGGCCACAAATGCATAAAATATATGTAGGTACTAGTCTATTTTATCATTTACTGCCATAAGATGTGCACAAATTTGTTATAAAAAGTTAAAATTTATCAAAACTTATGCACACACTTAAAGCCCATACATGACGTCATTCACAGTTAAGAAAAATGTAAACAAATGTAAGATGCACTATTAACTCATAACTGCTAAAACTAACTCCAAAACATACTTTGCTACTGTAATAATTTCATAGCCACCTCTTGTTGCTGTTGTGCTGGGCTCAAGTGTTGGGATTATCTGCTTAAAACACTGTGTGATTCTAATCATCTCTGACTGAGCAGTTTATCATTCCAGTAAATTGCATTCACAGTAAAAAGTGATCTCTCACAGTTATGGAATATTATTCATCATGTTTAGTGCAATACCATAAACCTTGAGTAACACCATGGGACCTATATGAAGTGCCACTGGTGATACTGCAAGTGCTCCCAAGAAGCAGAGAAGAGTCATGACATTACAAGAAAGAGTTGAATTGCTTAGTATATACCATAGATTGAGGTCTGCAGTTGACTGCCATTTCAGGATAAAGGAATCCAGCGTAAGGACTGTTCTAAAAAAAAAGAAAAGAAAATTCATGAAGCTATTTTTGCAGCCATACCAGCAGGTATGAAAACCTTGCACTTGTGCAAAGTTTTTTTACCTTACGTTGAAAATACAGCTTTTAGGTGGGTACAGGATTGCTGTACAAAAGGCACACCTATAGACTAATATGATTAAAAAAAAAAGTGAAGTCATTATATGACAATTTAAAGTAAAGGATCCAAAACGGGAGAATTTAATGCCAGCAAAGGATGGTTTGATAATTTTAGAAAGAGGTTTGGCTTAAAAAATGTCAAGGTAATAGGCCAAGCAGCTTCTGTCAACCAGCAGGCAGCAGACAAGTTCCCAGATGCCATTAAGAAAATAATTGAGTCAAATCATCCTTGTTTGCAGATAATATGATCTTATGTTTGGAAAAGCCTAAAGACCCCACCAAAAATCTGTTAGAACTGATAAACAAATGCAGTAAAGCTGTGGGATACAAAATCAGCATGCAAAAATCAGTAGCATTTCTATATGCCAACAGTGAACAATTTGAAAAGGAAATTTAAAAAGTAATCCCACTTAAAATAGCCCCAAATAAAATTAAATACCTGAATTAACTTAAAGAAGTGAAACATCTCTACAATGAAAACTATAAAACACTAATGAAAGAAATCAAAGAGGGCACACATAAAAAAATTGAAAGATATTCCATGTTCATGGATTGGAAGAATCAATATTGTTAAAATGTCCATACTACTCAAAGCAATATACAGATTCAATACAATCGCTATCAAAATCCCAGTGACATTCTTCATGGAAATTGAAAAAAAAAATCCTAACATTTATATGGAACCCCTAAAGACCCAGAATATTCAAAGCTATCTGGAGCAAAAAGAACAATACTGGAGGAATCGTATTACCTGCCTTCAAATAATACTGCAGAGTTATAGTAATCAAAATCGCATGATAGTGGTATAAAAGCAGACACATAAACCAATGGAACAGAATAGAGAACCCAGAAAGAAATCCATACACCTACAATGAACTCATTTTCGACAAAGGTGTCAAGATTATACAGTGGGGAAAACACAGTCTCTTCAGTAAATCATGCGGGGAAAACTGGATATCCATATGCAGAAGAATGAAACTAGACCCCTATCTCTCTCCTTATACAGAAATCAAATCAAAATTTAAATCTGTGACATCAAACTGTGAAACTACTGCAAGAAAACATTGGGGAAACTTTCCAGGCATTGGATTAGGCGACGATTTCTTGAGTAATACCCACAAGCACAGGCAACCAAAGCAAAAATGAACAAATGGGATCACATCAAGTTAAAAGGCTTCCACACAGTAAAGGAAACAAACAACAAAATGGAGAAATAACACACTGAATGGGACAAGTAATTAATAACCCGAGTATATAAGGAGCTCAAACAACTCTGTAGGAAAAAAAGTCTAATAATCCAATTTTAAAATGGGCAAAAGGTTTAATAGGAATTTCTCAAAAGAAGACGTACAAATGAGAAACAGGCATATGAAAAGGTGCTCAATATCATTGATCCTCAGACAAATGCAAATCAAAACTAAATGAGATATCATCTCACTGCAGTTAAAATGGCTTTTATCCAAAAGTCAGTCAATAACAAATTCTGGCGAGGCTGTGGAGAAAAGGGAACTCTCATACATTGTTGGTGGGAATGTAGATTGGTACAACCATTATGGAGAGCAGTTTGAAGGTTCCTCAAAAAAACTAAAAATAGAGCTACCATATGATCGAGCAATCCCACTGCTGCATGTATACCCAAAAGAAAGGAAATCAGTATGTCAAAGAGATACCTGCACTCCCATGTTTATTGCAGCATTGTTCACACTAGCGAAGATGTGGAAGCAACCTAAGCATCTACCAACAGTTGAATGGTTAAAGAAAATGTGATACTTATACACAATGGAGTGCTATTCAGCCATGGAAAAGAATGAGATCCTATCATTTGCAACATGGATTGAACTGGAAGTCATTATGTTAAGTGGAATAAGCCAAGCACAGAAAGACAAACATCACATGTTCCCAATTATTTTTGGAATCTAAAAATCAAAACAATTGAACTTATGGAGATAGAAAATGGAAAGATGGTTACCCGAGGCTGGGAAAGGCAATGGGAGGTCAGGGCGGGGGAGGTGGGGATGGTTAATGCGTACCAAAAAAAAAAGTTAGAAAGAATGAGTAAGACCTAGTATTTGATAGCACAACAGAGGTGCTGTAGTCAATAGTAATTTTATTGTACATTTTAAAACAATGAAAAGACTATTATGGGATTGTTTGTAACACAAATGATAAATGCTTATTAAGTGGATAGATATTCCATTTTCCATTATTATGCATTACATGCCTGTATCAAAACATGTCACATACCCCATAAGTATATATACCTACTATGCACCTATAAAAATTTAAAATAAAAATAAAATTTAAAAAAACCATTGAGGAGAAAGGATATCTGCCTGAACAGGTGTTTAATGCAGCTGAAAGTACCCTGTTCTGGGGGAAAAAAAAGTCACAGAGGACAATTGTTAGTAAGGAAGAGAAGCAAACACCAGGATTTAGGGCAGGAAAGGATAGGCTAACTCTACTGTTTTGTGCAGATGCAGTCAGGTTTATGGTCAGGACTTCCCCCATCTACAAAGCTGCTAATGCCCAAGCCTTAAAGGGGAAAGATAAACACCAGCTGCCAGTCTTTTGGTTGTACAACATGGAGGCCTGAACAACAAGAGCTTCTTCTATATTAGTTTCATTGATGCTTTGTTCCTGAAGTCAGGAAGTACCTTGCCAGTAAGGGAATGCCTTTTAATTTTCTTTTGATATTGGACAATGCCATTGGTCACCCAGAACCCCATGAGTTCAACACTGAAAGCCATGAAATGGTCTCTTTTCCCCCAAGCACAATGTCTCCAAGTCAGCATGTAGATTAAAGGGTCATAAGTACCTTTAAGGCTCATTACAGAGGATGCTATATGGAAAGGATTGTTAGTGCCGTGGAAGAGAACCCCCGATAGAGAGGACATCATACACATCTAGAAGGATTCAAAATCCTGTTGAAGATACCATTGTTGCTACAGAAAAATCCGTGAAAGTCATCAAGTCCAAAACAATAAATTCCTGCTGGAGAAAACTGTCCAGATGTTCACACAGTTTATAACAGAGCTGCTGAAAGAAATCATGAAATAGATTGTGAATATGGCAAAAAAAAAAAATTGGGGGGGTGAAGGGTCCCAGGTTACAGATTTTGGAGAAAATCAAGAGCTCATGGACACCACACCAGAGGAATTAACAGAAGATAACTTGACGGAGATGAGTGCTTCCAAACCAGTGCCAGACAATGAAGAATATGTAGAAGAAGCAGTGCCCCCAAACAAATTGACATCAGACAATCTGGAAGAAGGGTTCCTATTATTCAAGACTGCTTATGACTTCTTTTATGACAAAGATCCTCCTATGATACTGGCACTGAAACTAAAGCAAAAAGTGGAAGAAGTACTGGTACTGTATGGAAGCATTTTTAGAGAAGTGAAAAAGCAAAAAAGACAAATTGCAATGCATTGCTGTAAAGTTACACTGAGTGTGCCTGCCTCCCCTGCCTTTCCTTCTGCCTCCTCCACCTCTTCTGCCTCTGCCACCTCTGAGACAGCAAGACCAACCCCTTCTCTCCTTCCTTCTCCTTAGCCTACTCAGCTAGAAGATGATGAGGGTGAAGACCTTTGTGATGATCCACTTCCACTTGATAAATAGTAAATACATTTTCTCTTCCTCATGATTTTCTTAATGTTTTCTTTTCTTTTTCTTACTTTATTGTAAGAATATAGTATATAATACATATAATATACAAAATATGTGTTCATCAACTGTTTATGTTACCAATAAAGCATCCATCAGGTCCAAAGTAGGCTATTATTGGTAAACTTTTTGGGGAGTCAAAAGTTACATGCAGATTTTTGACTGCATGCAGAGTCAATGCCCCTAACACCCGTGTTGTTGAAAGGTCAGTTATATTTGCAAATGGAAACCCGAGAGCCTTATAACTTTTTGTTTTGTATTAGTCTGTTCTCGTACTGCTATAAAGAAATAACTGAGACTAGGTAACTTAGAAAGAAATGGGCTCATGGTTAGTTGGCTCATGGTTCCACAAGGCTGTACAGGAAGCATGATGCTGGCATCTTCTCAGCTTCTGTGTAGATCTCAGGAAACTTACAATCATGGCGGAAGGTGAAGGAGAAGCAGGCCCATCTTACATGGCTGGAACAGGAGGGTTGGAGGAGGTGATGCACTCTTTTAAACAACCAGATCTCATGAGAACTCAAAAGAGGGGATGGTGTTGAACCATTCATGAGAACTCTGCCCCCATGATTCAATCACCTCCCACCAGGCCCCACCTCTAGCACTGGGGGTTATGTTTCAACATTAGATTTGGCTGGGGACACAGATTCAAACCATTTATTCTGCCCTGGCTCCTTCCAGATCTCATGTCCTTCTCACATTTCAAAATACAAAATTGTCCCTTCCCAGTAATCCCCCAAAGTCTTAACTCATTCCAGCATTAACTCAAAAGTCCAAAGTTTCATCTGAACAAGGCAAGTCCCTTCCACCTATAAGCCTGTAAAATCAAAACAAGTTACTTACTTCCAAGTTACAATGGGGATATAGGGATTGAGTAAATAATCCCGTTTCAAAAGGGAGAAATCAGCCAAAAGAAAGGGACTACAGGGAGCAGTGTCCAGGGGCTGTACAGAGCAGCTGGGCCCTGGACCTGGTCCATGAAACCATTCTTCCTGCCTAGGCCTCAGGTCTTTGATAGGAGGGGCTGTCAGGAAGGTCTCTGAAATACTTTTCAGGCCTTTTCCCCATTGTCCTGGCTATTAGCATTTGCCTTTTAGTTATAAAATTTCTGCAGCCTGCTTGAATTCCTCCTCTGAAAATGGGCTTTTATTTTTTACCACATGGCCAGGCTGCACATTTTTCCAACTTTTATGCTCTGTTTCCCTGTTAAATATGAGTTCTAGTTTCAGGTCATTTGTCTGCCTATGCATATGAGCATAGGTTGTTAGAAGCAGCCAGGCTACATCTTGAACACTTTGCTGCTTAGAAATTTCTTCTCCCAGATATCCTAAATCATCAGTCTCAAGTTCAAGGTTCCACAGATCCCTAGAGCAGGGACACAGTGCAGCCAGGCTCTTTGCTAAAGCATAGCAAAAGTGACCTCTACTCCAGTTCCCAATAAGTTCCTCATTTCCATCTGAGACTTCCTAAGCCTGGACTTCATTGTCCATATCACTATCAGTATTTTGGTCACAACAATTTAACAAGTCTCTAGGAAGTTCCAAACTTTCCCTCATCTTCCTGTCTTTTTCTGAGCTCTCCAAACTGTTCCAACTTTTGCCCATTACAGTTCCAAAGCTGCTTTCACATATTCAAGCAATGCCCTGCTTCTCAGTATCAGTTTCTGTTTTATAAGGCTTCAGGAAACTTACAGTCATGGTGGAAGGCAAATCAGGAGCAGTCATCTTCACATGGCCCAAGCAGGAGAAAGAGAGTGGGGAGGTGCCACACAATTTTAAACAACCAGATCTCTTGAGAACTTACTATATACTACCAAGGGGGGATGGTGCTGAACCATTTATGAGAATGCTACCCCCATGATCCAATTACCTCCCACCAGGACCAACCTCCAGCATTGGGGATTATATTTCAACATGAGATTTGGATGGGGACACAGATCCAAATCATATCAGTTCTCATTTGTGTCAAAATGTTTCTCAGCTCTGTTTTACAGAAGTGAAAGGTTCTTTCCTGGGAATTCAGAGACCCATGTTCTGGTGCCTTCTGTACCATGTCTTGCTGTGTGACTTTAGTTTAGTCACTTGACCCCTCTCTGCCTCATTTTCCTTCTTCTAAGTGGCAGTGGATTATGTGATTCCCTGATGGCCCTATGCCTTCTAAATTGCAGTGAACTAAGATCAGTTACATAAACAGCAATTTGGGAATGGCTGGATTACAGTTACTGAAAAAGATTAAAAGATTAAACAAGTCATCCCATACAGTGTTACAGGACACATAAATTGTAGCCCATCATCATTAGTTTCAAGGAGGAAAGTTAACACTTTGAAGATGAGACACAGGAAACCTGCTTCAGACTCCCGGGCCCCATTTGAAATCCACAGTATCTTTTCTCTTAAAGACTGGATATTGAACCACCACATCTTCTTCTAGGCATTTACTAATTAATTAACTAATAATTAGTGAAGTCAAGGGAAAAAAAGAAGTAGCAGGGTACTCAGTGGCCTCTTTGTCATTTTAATTCCCTCACAAGGGACCTTCATCACTGATAAGGGATGGCAGAGGAAATGACCACAAAGACAACAACTAGGCCAACTCATTCAGAGCAAAAACTTCAAAATAAGCAACTGGTCTCTAGAAACCGCTGTCTTACCACACCTCAACCGTCCCTGTAACCTTCACCCTAATTCTGCTCTAAGATTCCCACATCATATGTTCACAGAGTCATGCAAAGAAAAGAAGGATTCACACATCAACTTTCACACTAATGTTATTTTTCATACGTGTGGTCAGAATCTCCTGGGAATGTTTGTTGAAAATGCAGTCTCTTTACATCATTCCCAAAATATTGACCAGCTGGGAGTGAGACTCAGGAATTTGCATTGTGGTGAGCACATTCAGGTTTTGAGAACTTCTCTTTTGAGGGTAGGGCAGAGCAGACCCTCTTCTGAGTTCATGCTCTTTCCCTAAGCCTCTCTCCTCTGTCTCTCACAGGGAGAGTGTGAGTGACTGCTCAGACTCAGGCATGCACCAGCTGTGTGATTGAATGACAGCCAAATTATCTTTCTAGAGCAGCATAGAACATGGCTTTCATCAGTGACATTTCCCCAGTGCCACAAATGGCGGGAAGTTTTGGGGACACTTGCCCTTCCTGGGGTACCTGTTCTGTAATTAAATCCCAACCCTGTGCTCTCTTGTCACATCTTCCTCCCTGCTTCCTTTGTAAACCCGTAGAGTCTCTGAAAGCATCCCCTTGTATTTAAATAGCAACTCTCAAGGTCATCTTAGCAGATGTTCTGCTGAAGAGGGGTCAGGAGTAACTCTCAGGCTGTTTTTAACTCTGGCACTTGCATAAATAAGCCACTTGGTTATGAGAATTCCCATTATAATTGCTTATTAAAGCTGAGAAGAACTACAATTCAAGTAAAGTCCACAGACCAAATGAATCACCTTTCTCATACAAATACCAGACGGTTATATATATACACACATGTATGTGTGTACATTAGGTATCCTTAGGTTTAATATAAAGTGATTTGGCCCAGATTATCTCTAAGGCTTTTCCAGCTCTCAAATTCTATGGTCTACAAATCCTACAGTATATTATAAATATATAAGGGATTGTAAAAGGGAATATATAAATAATTGAATAAAAGTGAACAAATGCATTCTCAGAATGTTTTAACAGTATTTAGAGATAAACTTTCTTATAAGAATAAGGAATATAAAGCAACTTTAATTAACCCATGTTCTTTTATTATAGGTCACTGTATTCTCATTATAGGTCAGTGCCATGTCAATCACATATTAACATATTAAAGAAAAAACCCAGTCATGCATTTGTGGAATTTGTTTCATGACAAGTTATTATACTAATTACTTATTGGAGATGCAAAAAAAGGATGATAATATCTGTACCATCAAGGAAAGTTACAATAAAACACAACCAAGTGAGTGGTATAGATAACAGGTATAAATGAAATTTGAAGAAAGGAGCAGTCTCAGAGGCTTTTGTTGTTAGGAAAGGAGGTGGAGCTTGAACTAGGGGCTTGAGGGAATGCAGGATTTGTATAAGTTAAGCAGAAGGAACAGGGCATTTTAGATGGGCCAAAGCTTAGCAGACTTTATCATCAAGGTGTACTTTCAGTGCACATGAAATATATTGTCCTGGCTGAAGGGAAATATTTGCTTCAGGAAACAGTGAAAATTAGGGTTGGAAATACCGGCTGGGCCCAATGATGGAAGCCTTTTAATTCAAGTCTAAAACATTTGGGATTGATTTTTTTTAAGCCAACATTTACTAAAGCCTAATTCATGCAACACTAGTCATGTTCCTTGGGCAAAGGACTTCATCATCAAATTTTTATAATGCAACTTATCCCCTTTGGAGATTCTCAGTACACATAGCATGCTAAATATCCTCCATTTTTAACTCAGCATTTCTCAAACTTATTTGGTGGTAAAGCCCTTGTCTCAAGTTCTATCTGTCAGTGTCTTAAATACTTCGGGAAACTGTTACAAGCAGTGAGGTCACTAGATAGTTTAGGACTCACTCGGGGACTCAGTGATTGGTTCTGTCTCCTCTGCCCTCCATGTTCATATACTACTCCCAGCAAAAGAATGTGAATGCCTGAAGTATTAGTTTAGGAAGAAGTTGGTTGTGAAGGTCTGTTTCAGGTTTGACACATATGAGATCACAGTAGGATGCTCAAATGGAAATAGCTAGTAAGTTGTCAAAACAATTATAGTGAAGCTTCAGATAGAGATGAGGCCTACAGATAGAATTGGCTATCATCCAAATAGAAGGGCCACTTGAGTGGATGAGTTCTCTGTAACAATTGTTTCCTTGTAACACCCCATATAATTTACTTATGCCCATCACTTGTTGTCTGTGTTTCTCCTACTAGAGTGGAAACTCCTTGAGGGCAAGGGACCTTTGTTTGTTCATAACGTGTCCCAAATGCCAAGAACAGTGTTTCGCACAAAGCCAGCACTTGATAAATATGTGTTGAGCTGAATTGAATACAGAATGCTGCATATTTATTTGTTCAACAAACGAGCTCTTACTCTCCATCTGATCAGGAGCTGGAGATTCCACAGAAAAACGGGATATGGACCCTCCCCTAAGAGGGCTCCAGGTCAAGTATTGGAGACAGGCGTCTAAGCCACTCATAAGTGTAAGTGCAGCCTAGGTTGTAAGTGCAGGAGTGAGTGCGCACTGCCCTAGAGCCCTGATCACACAGAGGAGGAGTGGGGAGGTCTGTCTGTGGGGATAGTTGAGCCAGACTTTAGGGCAGGAGTTAAGAAGGTGATTTGTCTAAGAGCCAAGGCAAGTGGACACAGACGGAAGAGCGTATGCAGGGCAATACAGCCCAGGCCAGCAGCAGCAGAGAGCAACATGGAATATCACATGGGAAAGACAGGAACAGCAAATGAGGTGGAGATGCAGGCCAGGAACTAATACAATCCCAGAAGCTTTAACATAATATTAAGCAAACAAACTTAGTGTTAGACTGCATGTAAAAGAATTTCATATGGCAAAAACAAACATTCTGAAGGTTGTGCTAACAGTACTTATTGATGGATTGAGTGTGGCATAGGAGGAGAGAAAGAGATGATTTTTGGCTTCATCTTGGAAGGATGGAGCTGCTATTTACCAAGATGCTGAAGACTGGGGCAGGCCTGGTCTTGAAAGGGAAGATCAGGGGTTTGTTTTTGGACAAGTTAAGTTTGATATGCCTAGTTGACCTCCAAGTCTAAAGTTTGGAGGAGAGATCAAGACTGGAATTATTAAATTTGGGAGCTATCATTGCAAAGGTGATCTTTCAAGCTGGGAGACTGAGCTAATCTAAGAGATGACCATAGACATAGAAGAGGGATCCCTGGCCCCTAATGTTTATATGTCAGCAAGATGCAGAAGAACAAACAGGAGGTTAAGGTATGGCAGCCAGAGAGGTGGGAGGAGAACACTGATCTTCTGGAAGTCTAGTGAATGAGGTATTTCAAGGAGATACCATTTTTCAGATGTTTGTATTAAAGACCCCAGAATTCCATCACATATAAATCACAATGGATTGGTAAGGATATTGGGAAAACTGATAACTCAGATTTGGGGGAGGGAGGGCATGTAAATTGGGTCCATATCTAGGGAAGCCCATTTGGCAGTAAATTTCAGAATTTCAAATTCTATATACTTTCAACCAATAATTCCATTGTTTCAGATATTATGCTATAAATATGATCAAATACTTAGGGAAAGTCATATGTGCAAAGGTTTTTGTTGTAATATTGAGGACAACTTAAATGCTTACCAGGAGGGCCCTGGGACATACATTATGATACATCCTTATAATGGAACATTATGCCACTGTATAAAGAATAAAGAATTCAAAAATCAGCCAGCTGTGATGGCACGTGCCTGTAGTCCCAGCTACTAGGGAGGCTGAGGCATGAGAATCACTCGAACCTGGGAGGCAGAGGTTGCAGTGAGCCGAGATTGCGCCACTGCACTCCAGCCTAGGTGACAGAGCGAGAATCTGTCTCAAAAAAAAAAAAAAAGAATAAAGAGGTATGTATGCGTGTGTGTATGTGTATATATATGTGTGTGTGTGTGTATATATATATATACTTGTGTATATATGTGTATATGTATTTCTATATATGAGTGTATATATATTTGTGTGTATATATACACATATATACATATATATACTTGCCTCCAGACATATATATACATATATAAGAAAGATCTTACATACATATATAGATATATAGATAGTTGTAAAAGCAAGAGAAACTATGTGTGTTATTTGCTAACATTTGCTTTAAAGAGGCAGGGAGAATATGCCGTTTGTGCTGTGTGTGCATCTCTCTGGAAGGATACCTAAGAAGGAATAACAGTAGTTGCCTGAGAAGGGGAGGGAAACGAGGAGGCTGGGAGATGGGGAAAGGAAAGACAGTTCCCTGTATTTCAGTTTATACTTTTAAAATTGTGGAACCATATGACTACATTATCTGTTGAAAATTAAAATCGGAAGAGGTGTCAAAAAGAAGGAGAAACATGGACAGGCTGCAGTCTGCAGTCACGAGGGCCTTGTGTGTTATGGTAATCATGCCAAACTGTGGGAGAGCAGGAAAGCATCGATGTGAAAGTGGCGATCCAAACAGAAATGTTCTAGGTCTAACAGAACTCCTCTGTGCATAACTGCGGTGAAGAAGACCTCTTTATTTCTCAGTGAAATGAAGTGAGGAGGGTCTTGCTAAGCTCATTATTCTTTGTATTATCCCACCCACGTGAGTCACGTGGTTGTGTGTTTAGAATGGTGGCGTGGTAATTAGATTCCACAAAGGGCTGAAAGTTATGCAACTTCATCTCACCTAGATCTACCCAGATGGAAAGTGCTGGCAGAAGAAGAAAACCTCCCTCATATAATTCATTCACAAATTGTACTGCTGTGGATTTGGCATTGCAAGAATCTTGTCATCCATCTGGGTTTCAGGCATATATTTAAGAGACCTGGTTTATCTTTTCCATCTCATGTGGAACGGGATTTAACAGTTCAAAATCCATCTTAAAATAATTTGGCTTTTGTTAATGCCCGGATTGTTTGGGAAGAAGGCCAAGAAAAGGAGGCTACCAACTGGAACTATCTGAAAAGCAATTAGGCATTTCCACATCTCCACAAGGATTAGGATGTAAGCACCCACAGGTAGGCCGCGCACCCAAACTTCAGACCTCTGGAGTTTTGAGGCAGAGCATATAGTTTACAAAGGCTGTACATTTAAACAGGTACTATATATAAATTATACATATTCTTATAAAATTATCAGCTATCCATATTTTGTTCTCTAAGTAGTGTGATATCATACCATAAGTCATGTACAGACCATGTTATGTTAACGTACTTTTAATACTGTTGATATAGCTACCTCTTGAATGAGGTCCCAAACACACCTGTGTTACATGGTATTCCATCTTTCAGGAAATATTCCACTACACCTAATTTGGGGAATTTGAAATAAATTAAAAATATAAATATATATTGTCACCATTTAAAAGATTTTAGCTTTTGCTTTTAATTTCTGTTTTTTAATCTACACACAAAAATTTTTATACTGGTTGTGTTTGTGAGAAAAGAGCTTTTTGGGACAGCAAAGTAAATTTTCAGTTGAAAAACTAATCTTTAAGTGTATCCATTTAAGATCAATATGTCTCCTTATGAAGAATTTTTAAAACTATATTTGCTTCTAAAATTTTAGCCATGTGCTACATGCTATATTTTATTTTCATATCATTTAGATTGGTAGAGAAAATCCCAACCAGAATGTTTGAAAGGTCGTCTGCTTTATGTTTGGCAAGAATAAATGGCATTCATTTCATCGAAAAAGGAGATGATGCCATGTTTCTGACTTGGCCCTCACTTCCTTTAAAAGCAAAAGCCTCTTTTTGATATCTTTTTATTGTATATATCCTATTTTTATTTTTAGGGCTGTTTGGTTTTCATCTAAGTTTGTTATCTCTGATGGGAAGCAGAAAACTTGATAGAAGTGGAAATTTCTCTTCACTATATCCCAGTATAGTTATATGCAGTTGTACTAAATGTTCTGAGTTAATTTAATTATGCCATCTTGAAAATTTTGCACCCATTTATTAATTTTTATAAAACCTGACATTTTATCAACATTATAATTCATTTTTTGTCATTAAGCTTTTAAGCCCTTCAGGAAAAAACTACTTAAAATATTTAAATTATAAAGTATTTTGAAATAATAATCGGAAAATTATGTGTAATCAACACCTACACATATAAAAAAATCCTAGCTGTTTAGATTTTAGAGATAACATGAAAGAAGCAATAAATTTCTAAAATATGTTTCTTTATATAAAAATTCAATAATGTAATTTTGTGTGGCCATACCAATTTTTAAAATTTAACATTATAGCTATAAAGCAAAGGTTACATGATTTGGGCAGTCCTCACCATGAACTGGTGGCTTTATTCTGTTCTTTGTTCACACAGCCTATATCTTCCATTCCCTTTCGACCAGAACTGAATTAAACTCTCGTTGACATCACCTAAGGATTTTCCATGTGTCCTTTCTCTGCTGCTTGATGACCTACTATTTATACCCTTAGTTCTCAAGTTCATTATCACAAAGAAATTGCGCCAGGTTTCCTCATGGTTAACATTCCAGAAGAAAAATAACCCACTGCTTTTCCCTAGGAACAGAAACTTGGGCTCATGGAGTCAAAGGAACCTAATGGTTGGTTCTTTGGAACAGAGCAACTGAGGCTCAAAGACAATCATTTTGTTGAAAGAGCAGCCACACCAGGCCAGCCAGGTCTGTGTATGAGACACTGATCATTTGCTGATCTCTGAACATAATTCATCCCTAAGCATTAATTGGTATTCTTGCATGTTTTATTGGATTCATGTAATATGCTCACAGCCTTCAAACTTAGATGTCTTTAAACACACTGTATATTCTGACCGTGAAATATATAGCACATAGCAATTGTGTCACACTTCCAAAGGACTGTTTACCTACTTAGTGTTGGTTTTCAAATGAAGTTTTTTCCATTACTTTGGCTAGAATTAACTGTTACCTCTTGTCTTACTTGGGTGGCAACATGGTTGTAGAATCAAGGAATCCTGGTTCCTTCCCCTCTGTCTTTAATAGCTGCCCCAAAATGTTACGTTTCACCTTTAAAGAAAACATGGATGAAGCCATACTTTATTTGAGACTTTTATAGTGCCATTTAGTTTAAATTAGACTGGTATATGGGTCA
Source organism: Pongo abelii (assembly GCF_028885655.2). Classification (NCBI taxonomy): domain Eukaryota; kingdom Metazoa; phylum Chordata; class Mammalia; order Primates; family Hominidae; genus Pongo; species Pongo abelii. The sequence continues at coordinate 137,698,207 of NC_085928.1, read as the reverse complement.
TTGGCTAATAGAAAAAATACAATTATTTTGTTAAACAATTAACTTCAAGATAATGTGAACAACTATACTTGGCTCTAAAATATACAAATTTAGGATGCAAATGTGTTCGTATAGTATTTGGAAGATATTGGAAACATGCAGGGAATGGAACTTGTTTTTGAAAGAAAAAAAAATCCTACTTCTTTTTCCGTCATTATTATTGGCCTGGTTTCTATTTCTGAACCTGAAGCTTGTTTTCACAGTGGGAATTCTTGTCACTATCCCTAAGCAGCGGCAGCGGCAGCAACCTTGACACCGTCCTGAATCTGCCTTCCTGTTTATTCTCCCCAGTGTCTGCCTGGTGGCTTTCCATAGGTCCAGCAGGCAATGCTCTGGCCACATAAGCTAAGAGCCACACTCTGTAAGAATATTAGGACTCTTTTGGCTTAAATCCACAATTTAAAAATTTCTAAATATGACCTTCTAAATATGCAGATGATCATCACAAAAGAAATTTTCTCAGGATCAATAAAATTCCAATTATTTTTATTAAGTATGTAGGTTTTTCTTACCTATAATTCATCAACGAAAAACACTTGTGTCTTTCCCTCCCTTCCTCCCTTCCTCCCTCCCTCCCTTTCTTCCTCCCTCCCTTCCTCCCTCCCTTCCTGCCTCCCTTCCTCCCTTCCTCCCTCCCTCCCTCCCTGCCTCCCTCCCTTTCTCCCTCCCTCCCTTCCTCCCTGCCTCCCTCCCTTCCTCCCTTCCTCCCTTCTTTCCTTCTTTCTTCATTTCCTCCTTCCTTCATTTTTTTAGGATAGACAGTCTTATAGTTCTTAGATTTTCTGAAATACCCCTCTAATAATGACCCTCTGATACCTGCTGAACATGGACTTTGCATCTCTCAGTTCCATCTCCCCATCTTCCTAATCGGATTTTCTTCAAAATGATCCTGAGTCCTCTTGCACGGAAATCTGGAAATGTCTGTGGCTGGGCCCACCACAGACCTCCTGAATCAGAACCTCCAGGGAAACACAGGAGCCTGCACTTTAAACACACACCTCCAGTGATTCTGTTACTTGTTGAGGTTTGAGATGCACTCTCTAGTCTCCATGTGACTTTTCTGTGCTGCCTGTCCCCACCATTCTCTGACAAGTTCCCCCAGACCCTCCTCACATGCTCTTTAAATTATCTGGATTACTGTAACAGTCTCCACTTTTGCCTGTTCAACTGCAGTCACAGGTTCACACAGCTGCTTGCCCACCCACAGCTCTTCCCAACACTGGGTCATGCTCCATTCACATCCGCATAGTGGGAGTCCCACATCTCTTCTCTTCCTGTAATTAAAGTGCAAGGAGTTTTAAAACAAAACCAGCTTGACTTCTTGGGGGAGTGGAGAGGGAGTGTGACTTAGTCCTTAAGCTTCTTACTTCTTACCTGATTTTCGCCAGCTACTTTAAAATTCACTCTATCTAGTCTTTAGACAGAATAGTATGACTTACAGAAGGAGAAGAGATGCTACTCTTCAGCTTTTTAGTAAGAGAAGGACTTTTTCATTGGGCTAATGTTTCTTTGCTGAAAATAATTTGAAAAATGAGGTGGTTACTTAACTTCTAACCCAGAGAAGTTCTTTATACACCGTTGCTGTTGTAAAGAACTCTGAAGACCTCCTGTGACATGCTAGGAGTAGATTTCCTAGTAATTTAGTTCCAAGAGAATACTGCAATTTGCATCTTAGATATCTTAATGGATTTATTTTGTTTTATATAAACAGACTGATCCAGTTCAAATGTATAATCTCATTCTCTCTCTCTCTCTCTCGCTTCCCTTATAACTGGTACCTATGCAATAGCCCTTACAATGTTCTGCCCACAGAATAATTATTTTACACATATGATTATATCAGACAAACCAAGATTAAAATCCTTCTTCACCACTTCCTTAGGAAAGTGCTGTAGCCTCTGTCTGCATTTCTTATATAGCGTATGTGAAGTGCCTGGCAAGTTGCCTTGTGATTCCCTTGGTTGTGTATCTTTCGTCCTTGTCCTGGCCCTCGAATGTCACAGGGAGACAGTGAAAGGTCAAGGTGAGAACCCTTTTCTTAAAAAAATAAAATCAATATATGCTTCAAATTAGTTGATTAGCAAAATCCACTCTGGCGGATTTTGTCATTTCTGGTGGATCAGTCATTTCTAAGTTAATAACACAGAAATGTTTAAACGACCAGCCTGACCAACATGGTGAAACCCCATCTGTACTAAAAATACAAAAATTAGCCACATGTGGTGGCGCGTGCCTGTAATCCCAGCTACTTGGGAGGCTGAGGCAGGAGAATTGCTTGAACCCAGGAGGCAGAGGTTGCAGTGAGCCGAGATCACACCACTGCACCCTCACCTGGGCAACAGAGTGAGACTCTGTCTCAAAAAAAAAAAAAAAAAAAAAAAAAAAGACATGTTTAAAAGAAACAGATGTGTTATGCAGCAAATCAAATAATTAAATAAATGACAATGGGATTGATAGTCTCAGTCACTTTTTTGGATTCTGAGTTTTTTATTTTTAATTTAGTATTTCCAGTGTTCAATTTGTCACCTTTTTGCCTGTTTTTTAAAAGAGCTTCACTAATAAAACATTTTTGCATGTCCCTGTGAACTTTTATTGGGCTAGAGGTATTTTAAGAGGAGTAAGATAAGGGGGAATGGTCTTGTCTCATTTATTTAATAGACTTGTAAAATATGAGCTTTTTAGATAGCAGCCATGTATGCAGCTACACTTGTTTCTTTAAATGTTTCCCCATTTCTTCCTTATCTATATCATTTTTTATCCTTTCAACTCTGTTTCATCTTCAAGTCCCCAATCCTTCTCAAGGCAGCCTGTTCTGTAACAGCCTCTGGCCCTAGGCTCATACTTTCTGAAGTTTCTGAAAACTGTTTTCTTAAGACCTAGGGTAACTGTTTGTCTAAGCTCAGCATTCCCTTCTTCTGCTGTTCCATACTACATTATGTGAGTTGGAATTAAGCCCAGTATACCAGTTCCTGTCATTGCCTCATTACCTTACAGGTGATCAAATGTTCAGCAAGGCACCATAAACAGTCTGCCCCTAGCAGAATGAGGCTTCCATGCAGATACCTTGATGTTAGAAAAATCCCCCACTATTATTGTTACACCTTGTGCCAGTTTTGAAATGCCATAAAAAATCATTGCAAAGAGCCCACATCTGGTCAAGCAGTTGTAATATGTGGTCCTGCGTTAGTTAACATCACTTGCATTTTTCCTCCCAGTTTCTTTTCCCGTTCATCTTGCAGTCCATGGAGTCATATTTCTTGTTTGTAGAGAGCTACCTACCCCCTCCCTCCCACTCTTGTGTCTCTTCCCTTTCCTACAATTCCAGTCATGGATTCCATTCTTCAAGCCTCAGTGATACTTATGAGAATATGGTACCTCCTGACTGCCAGAAACATAATGAGTATTAATTATTCCTGTTTGGAAATCCAGAACTCTTGCTAAAGTCCAATATTAAAACTTAGAAAAGCCAAGCACATCAGTCTTATCATTAGGACCCCAACGGGTGGATCTGAGTCATGCAGCATGCTTCAGGGAGTCTCCCGGATGTGAAGAGTGGGGATAGTGTGTGTGTGGCATTGGGGTGGAGGGGGCTTATTCAGTTAACCAAGTTGGGATGTTCTCAGGTACCATCATTAGCAAAAGAAAAGTTGGAGAAAAGGGGAGTGGTCCATGCGTTAGCTCCCTGGAGAGTGGAATGGATCTTACTAGTTACTGTTCTTTCCCAAAACCAGTGAGGCTCCCATACGTTATTAGCATAACAGGAAGTAGGACCACAGCTCCTGGTTAGGTAGGAAAAAGAAACACAGAAGTAAAAAGCCTAAATTGGCCATTTATTGTGTTTATTATATGTGTGTCAGCTTTTGCTTGATATTTAAAGACACTAAGAAATAAAGTTGTTGTCAATCACCATATAAAGAGTTGCTTCGAAATGGTGTTGTATAGAAAGGGAATTAGAAGTTGGAATGCCCAACTGAAGAGTAAAAGTGTGCAAAAGAATGTACAAAATGTCTTGTAAAATTTACAACAGTTCTAAATTATATGTAATAGCAAAAGTTTTTAAACAATGCAACGTCCTTCAGTAGGGGACTGGTTAAATAAATGCTAGTTCATCTACACATTGGAGTCTCTGTAGCTGTCACAGAAAAGAGTGAGGAAGAGCTCTGTACACTGACATGGAGTGAACTCCACTATGCAATTGTGTGAGAAAAAGAAAGAAAACAACCAACATGCAGGACACTGTACATAGTATGCTACTTTCATGTAAGAAAGGAAGATTATGAATAATACGTACACATTTGATTATATTTGCAAAGAGAAACAATACAATAAAAAACTAATAAGAACATATAAGGGGAAGAAGGATCAAGGTAGAGAAGACCATAAAGGAGGCAAGACTTATCTGAATTCACCTCGATATGTAGTTTAATTTTGGAATTACATAACGTTTTGATATAATCCATAAAACAAATTACATCCAAAAAAAGCACTCCCCTCCACCACACACGTGTAAGATGAGAAAAAAGAAACACATGACCTAATTGTACATTGTCAGTAACATGACCACAGAGAGAAAAGAATTATTCCAGCTGAGCCTAGAACATCATATTTTTCACTGAACATTCTCAATTACATATACTCTTAAGGACAAAAAAAAATGCTAAGAATGTTTAAATTAGATTCAGCAGTCTTACTATTAGCAGTTATATTGGTGTGATTAGGAATTAAGATTTTCCACCTAATGGAAAAAAAGCATAAAATTTTTAAATTTTTGTGAAAACCCTGTAAACTAAATTTGAATTAGAGGATCTACAGATCTTGCAGAAATTGTTTTGAACAGCAGTAGGGAATATTTATTTATTATATAAATTCTGGTATAGAATAAATGCAGAGTTAGAGTTCAGGGTCTTTCTCCACTCCCATCCTTGTACTGTGGGCTTGGTCTCTGACCTCAGATTGACCCTTTCTGTGACAGAAAATACATTACTTTGTGTTCTTTCTAGCCCTGGTCGCCACTGTGTCCTCAATGGAGCTTAAATCCGCCTTCTGAGAGTCCAAGTCCAGATGTTCGTCCCAGCCCTTCTTTCTGCTCCCTTGTAGCCTCCCATCTCTGAAGCTTGCTGAGCTTCCCTTCTCTAAAATAAGAATAACAATAATCATAGGTGCCCTGTTTCCCTTCAGAACAATGAGGAACAATTGCTGACTTCGAAGATGCCTTCTGCCTTGTTGTTGCCATAATTTTTCAGTGTTTTGTCCCCATTATTACATTCTTAAATGGACACATTTATGAAATTCCACTGGAGGTTGGAATCATTTTAGCTTTACCTAGAAAAAGAAATATTTCCAGTTCATTACCACAGATTTGATGGGAGGTAATATACTTTGTCTTTTTTATTTCTTTCAGCCATGGAATTCCATGAACACTTGCACAGCATAGGCACCAAGGAAGGTTTGAAGGAAAGAAAACTACAAAAAGCAGTGGAGAGCTTTACCTGGAATATTACCATCTTAAAGGTATCTACAGAGTTGTTTCTGATGCTGGTGATTTTGCAGTCTTTTTCAGCATGCTTCCCTCTCTTAGTATAACATTTCCTGCATTGTACGTGGTCAGCCACTGAGATTGTAGAATGGATGCAGAAATCACATGAAGAACTCTGCCCTCCTAGAGTCTGTAGGCACAACAATTTGACATTGTGGATCAGTTGAAGAACAGGGGAACTTCTATGATTGGCACATTGTAAGTCCTGATAGACAAAGGACTTTGTCATTTTATCTTGAGACATTTTAAAGTTCATAAATGCCAGTTGCTATATGTAAAATAGAAACTATTGATTACAGAGGAATGATTGGGAATTTAAAGATTCTAGTTACCCAAATTTCATTTAACACTTTAAAGTGTAATTATAGCTATAATGTTCATATGATCCCAGAAATAAATAGAAAAGAATTGTATGGAGCATAATCAAAGGAAATACGTAAACGAATTGCTATTGAAAGAAATATTTCTTGAAGGGAAATGCCATCTCTATGCTTATCTATTTTGGCATAACAGTTTTTAAAAATTAACTTTTTATTTTTTGTTATAAAAATAATATATTTTCATTGTCAAAAATGTCAAAAGAGCAATAATCAAAGGTAAACACAATCCCATCATCGAGAGACAATTACTGTTGGCCTTTTGCTGTGCATTCTCTCAGGCTGATTTTCTATTTTATATGTAATGTGACATAATTTTAAAAGTAATGCTGTGTATGTACCTCAAAACTTCTTTGAGCTTTACCTCAATAGTTCTTCTCAGTGTTACTCACAGAGCATAAATAATAATAACACAGAGGTTATTTCATTCCAGGTCTTGGACAATTAATAAATGTAAAATTACTCTCTGGTATTTGCCTTCCAAACTTTATGCTCAGCTGAATTTGTAGGGAAAAAAGGAAGGCTTCCCTTTCACCCTCTGAAGCTGCCTTGAAAACGACCTGACAATTGACAGATTAGCAGGCATAAAAAGGCCTACATATTATATTTATTTAAGGTGCAGAAGCATGGGGAATGGCAGGAGGATGATTACCTAACAACCCAGTGTGGTCTTGATGCTTACAAACCCTTCTTCATATTGGAGGGACATGGGGGAAATGTGGCCATTTTTGAGGGGTAGTAAATGAATTTTAGGGGAAATTAATGGGCCCAGTGCTCAGAAATGGGATAGTAAATGATTCTCTTTGGGAACTGAATGGTCTTAAGAAGGAAAAATAGTTTAGGAGGAAGTTCTTCTGTGCTGTAGTTGTGGTGTTTAATTTTCAGTCTCTTCTTCTGTAAATTTTAACCTTCTCTGGTTAATGAAATTTCAGAGAGGAGATCAGAGGCATTTCTGCTCCTCCTTGGTGGGTCCAGTTTCTAGTTAGATAAGGGAACTTGAACAGCCTCATCTTTGGGAGAGAGAGGACTGAGAGATATGTGGTGGGGGTGGTCAGAGAAACTGTGAGCCTGCTTCTTTAGTTCAGCATGTCAAAGTGTCATCTTTTGGGGTATTGTTTTCTGAGCCCCAACAGATTCAAGACCATAAAGACATTATCACAGCTGCCTTTTTAAATTTCCTCATTCCCCCTCAAGTTAAAAGCTCCATCCCTGGAGCTGACAATAATTTTCAGATTTGATGTAATAAAAGGTATCTTCCAAAGCTAGTCGCCATTTGCATTTTTCTCACGTTAAACCTCTACCTATTTTTATAATTAAGATCATTTTTTTGACTTCTTCAGACATTTCCCTTTTTACATATGTACTTTTTTTATATACCTATTTTGCTTAGAATTTAACCCTGATTGTTTGCAGATCAGTAACAGCAGACATAAGAATTTACAACAAAAAGGGATTTGGCTTTACAATTTGCTGACTCACTCCTGGTCAGAGGTGGGGGGTACATTACAAATTTCCTGTAAACTCAGGAAAATATAGCACAGCAGATTAAGCCCTGTGGTAGGAACAAATGCTCACTTTGCTTTAATTTTATTAGAGCCAAATATAGACATAGGGACCAAACTTTGGCCTGTCAAGTACCCTTGCTACTCATGTGTGGTCCGGGAACCAGCAACCTGGGCCTCAGGGGGGAACTTGTTAGAAATTCAGAATCTCAAGTCCCACCCTAGTCCTGCTGATTCAGAACCTGCATTTTTACAAGATCCCCAGGTGATTCTTAGACACATTAAAGTTTGAGAAGCACTGGGCTGAGAGCCACCAAAAATGGGAGCCTGATGCACATATTAATGAAAAACAGCTGACATAAAGCAGTGTGCCATATTTTAGAAGTAATTGGACCAAATAGATACACTGAAGAAACCTACTTTCTTTTGAATTGTGTCCAGGAGAGAGAATTAACACCTCAGACTTATGTTCATATGGAAGTAAATGTATAGGATGGGGTAATAGGTCTTTTTTTAATTTCCAGGGTAATATTTGCTACAGATGGTGTTTAAGGATGGTAAAATGTAAGTGAGGGATGAGGAAGAATTGGAGAGATCCATGTGTCATTTCTGTAGAATGGGGGGGCTTTTTTCATTCCTGTATGTCACTGGTTTAAACTTTCTTTAGAAGAATGAGTGCTGACAGGGAATCTTGAACGTGAATTTAGGTCTGAGTTGAGCTACCAGTATTTTCCTGGCGGGAGGGCATGCGATCTGTCGAGTTCTTCCCATTACTTTTTCTTTGCAGTGAGCTAGGAGAGGTGGCAGCGCTCCAGGCAGATGGCCAGCAGTAAACACACAGCAGGAGGCTCCCAGTGGCACAAATGCTTAGGGAGGGTCTCAGATGACCCCGGAAATGCAGAGAAGAGGAAATGAAGGAGGAAGCCAGGAAGACTGCTGAAGGAGCTCTGAAACAGGCCAAGGCTTGAGAATTACCTGGGATGCTTAAACATGCCCTCTCCTAAGCCTCACCCCAGACTTCCCAGACCAGAATCTCCAGGCTTGGAACCCAGGAATCTGCTTATTTAACAAGTTTCTTAGGGGATTCTGAGGCACACTAAAAAAAAAACCTTATTATTGTCGTCCTAGAATCAAAAGCTTTCCTGATGCATCACCATAGTCGTTTGAACCATAAGGAGGTAGGGTGGCCAGCCATCCCAGAAGCAAGACATTCAGTGCTAAAACCAGGACAATCTGGGCAAACTGGGACCATTGATCACCCTGAGAGGAGTTCCTGCCACTAAAAATGTCGTTTTATTGAAGGATATCTGTCCCAGTTTTTATGAATCTTTACTTGCGTAGTTTCGTTTTTTTTAATTTTGAAGGTTCTTTTAAAATTCAGAAATGAACAAAGAAGAAATAAAGTCATCTATAACTGCCACACCCAGAATTATCTACTATTAACATCTTGGCATACTTACTTCCAGTCATTTTTTTTCTTGAATAAAAAAGCATTCATTTGTTGTTATAAATCTATCTTTTTTAAAATAGAAAAATGTTTTTAAATGACCCAAGATTCTCCCTCTGAGAAATAACCATTATTAGACATAGGTGACCTTATTCCAGGAACCTTTCTATATGAATATGTGTGGATGGATCAGTATATATTTTAATGATTCTAAGTCATACTTTTTTTCACACTTTCGGTATCTTTGAAATTAGCATATATCTTATAGTCCATGGCATCTTTGCATTATATCCTGGTTAAATTGGCAATGATTTTTATTTCTTAGTGCTACATAAAATACTGGCACATCTCACAAGCGCTAATGTCTCAGATATTATGAAATAAGTTATGTCAGTAGACATAATTCTTTTTTTTTTTTTTTTTTCTTTTTTGAGATGGAGTCTTACTCTGTCACCCAGGCTGGAGTGCAGTGGCACAATCTCGGCTCACTGCAACCTCTGCCTCCTGGGTTCAAGTGATTCCCCTGCCTCAGCCTCCCAAATAGCTGGGACTATATGCATGCGCCACCATGCCCAGCTAATTTTTGTATGTTTAGTAGAGACAGGGTTTCACCATCTTGGCCAGGCTAGTTTCAAACTCCTGACCTCAGGTAATCTGCCCACCTCAGCCTCCCAAAGTGCTGGGATTACAGGCGTGAGCCATCGCGCCTGACTGATAGAATTCTAATATAATTGTTCTTTAAAAAAATTTTAAGTACTAAATTTCATTATATTTAACCATAAAGATGCTAAATGAATTGGTGAGCAATTTCTACCATAACAAAGATTTATTTCCATTTCCCAAAAGATCCCTTTGAGGTTAAGAAAAGGGATTATGAAAAATGTTAATAGAAGTCATTTTGCCAGGTATTTTTAAAGCTACATGTTTTAGTTATAAGTATTGTTGGTTGACCTGCTATGAAAGATGACAATATGGCCCGGGCATGGTAGCTCACGCCTTTAATCCCAGCACTTTGGGAGGCAGAGCTGGGTGGATCACCTGAGGTCAGGAGTTCAAGACCAGCCTGGCCAACATGACGAAACCCCGTCTCTACTGAAAATACAAAAATTAGCTGGGCGTGGTGGCAGGTGCCTGTAATCCCAGCTACTTGGGAGGCTGAGGCAGGAAAATCGCTTGAACCCAGGAGGCGGAGGTTGCAGTGAGCCAAAATCATGCCACTGCACTCCAGCCTGGGTGACAGAGCGAGACTCTGTCTCAAAAAAAAAAAGAAAGATGACAATATGAGCATTCTCTAATATTACTAGATAGAGCATATTGTTATTTTTTTATGGTCCATGTTAAAAGTATTCATATTTGGTCTTAAAACTATAATTGCCATGTCACTTGAAGTTCAGTATTTAAATTGGTTCACTGTCACCATCAATCCGAGAAGTCACCCATGCTTTCCTGCATCCTACAGGAATAGCAGGGAAACGAGCTAAAGCCAGTGGGTGTCATTGCCAGGCTTCTTATGATATTGGACTCAGCCTTCTCTTCTCAGAGTTTGTAAAATGTCCCGTTCTAGGGTTTCTGCTGCAAACTAGGGAGAGGGTGTAATCCATTCCCACAGGCCTCCAATTGCTTCTTTGATTTAGAAGCCAATTTTGAAACCTCCCTCCATTAGATAGTCAGCATCATTCTTTTTTGTGTGTCAACTTTGAGACATAATGTTTGTAAAATAAAATTCACCAATTTTGAGCACAAAATCCTATGAGTTTTGACAAATGTATATACAGGCATACCTTGGAGACTGCTTGTTCAGTTCCAGACCATGGCAATAAAGCAAATATCACAATAAAGTGAGTCACATGATTTTTTTGGTTTCCCAGTATATATAAAAGTTATATTTACACTATAATGTAGTTAATTAAGTGTGCAGTAGCATTTATGTCTAAAAACCAATGTACATAGCTTAATTTAAAAATACTTCATTGCTAAAAAATGCTAATAATCATCTAAGCCCTCAGTTAGTTGTAATCCTTTTGCTGGTGGAGGGTCTTACCTCCATGTTAATGGGTGATGACTGATTAGGGTGGTGGTTGCTGAAGGCTAGGGTGGCTTGTGGCAATTTCTTAAAATAAGACAATGGAGCTTGCTACACTGATGGACTCTTTCTTTCACCACAGATTTCTCTGTAGCATGCAATGCTGTTCAGTAGCATTTTACCCACAGTAGAACTTCTTTGAAAATTAGTCTTCTCAAACCCTGCCATTCCTTTATCAATTAAGTGTATGTAATATTCTAACTCCTTTGCTGTAATTACAGCAATGTTCATAGCATCTTCACCAGGAGTAGATTCCATCTCAAGAAACCACTTTCTTTGCTCATTCATGAGAAGCAACTCCTCATGCATTACAGTTTTATGATGAGATTGCAGCAATTTAGTCACCTCTTCAGGCTCTATTTCTAATTCTAGTTCTCTAGCTATTTTCATCCCATCTGCATTTACTTTCCCCACTGTCGTCATGAACCCGTCCAAGTCAACCATGAGGGCTGGGATCAACTTCCTCCAAAATCAGCTTCTTCCACACTCCTGTTAATGTTGACATTCTGACCTCTCCCATGAATCATGAATGTTGTTAATGGCATCTTAGAATGGTGAATCCTTTCCAGAAGGTCTTCAATTTACTTTACCCTGATTCATTAGAGGAATCACTGTCTATGGCAGCTATAGCCTTACGAAATGTATTTCTTAAATAATAAGACTTGAAAGTCAAAATTACTCTTTGATCCATGGGCTGCAGAATGGATATTGTATTAGCAGGCATGAAAGCAATATTAATCTCCTTGTGCATCCCTATCAGAGTGCTTGGATGACCAGGTACATTGTTGATATGCAGTAATATTGTGAAGGGAATCTTTTTTACTGAGCAGTAGGTCCCAGCTGTGGGCTTAAAATATTCAGGAAACCATGCTGTAAACACGTATGTTCTCATCTAGGCTTTATTGATCCATTTATAGAGCACAGGCAGAGTAAATTTAGCATAATACTTAAGGGCCCTAGGATTTTCAGAATGGCCAATTAGCATCGGCTGCTACTTACAGCCACCAGCTGCATTATTCCCTAACAAGAATATCAAACTGTCCTTTGAACCCTTGAAGCCAAGCATTGACTTCTCCTTTTGAGCCATGAAAGCCCTAGATGGCATGTTCTTTCAATAGAAGGCTGTTTCATCTACACTGAAAATCTGTTGTTTAGTTTAGCCACCTTCATCAATGATCTTGGCTAAATCTTCTGGGTAACTCACTGCACCTTCTACATCAGCACTTGCTGCTTCGCATTGCACTTTGATGTGATGGAGATGGCTTATTTCCTTAAACCTATGACCCAACCACTGCTAGCCTCCAGCTTGTCTTCTGCAACTTTCTTACCTCTCTTAGACTTCATAGAATTGAAGACAGTTAGGGCCTTGTTCTGGATTAGGTTTTGGCTTAAGAGAATGTTGTGGCTGGTTTGATCTCCTATTGAGACCACTCAAACTTTCTGCATATCAGCAATAAGGCAGTTTTGCTTTCTTATCATTCGTGAGTTCAGTAGAATAGCACTTTAAATTTCCTTCGCAAACTTTTCCTTTGCATTAACAACTTGGATAAATATTTGGTGCAAGAGACTTAGCTTTTGGCTCATGTTGGCTTTTGACTTGAACTTGGCCTTCCTCAGTAAGCTTCATTATTTCTAGTTTTTATGTCAAGTGCAACTCTTCTTTTCACTTGGACACTTGGAGGCCTTTGTAAGGTTATTTTTTTGGCCTAATTTTCATATTGTTATGTCTCAGGAACTTTTCATGTCATTAGGGAGGCCCGAAGAGACAGAGAGATGGAGAGTGACCAGTGGAACAGTCAGAACACACACAACATTTGCCAATTAAGTTTGCTGTCTTATAAGGAAGGGCACACTTTATGGTGCCCCAAAATAATTATAATAGTAACATCAAAGACCACCGATCACAAATCACCATAACTGATATAATAATAATGAAAAAGTTTGAAATATTGCAAGAATTACCAAAGTGTGACACAGAAACACAAAGTGAACCCATGCTGTTGGAAAAATGACACTGTAGACTTGCTTGATGCAAGGTTGCCACAAACCTTCAATTTGTAAAAAAAAAAAAAAAAAAAAAAAAAATGCAGTATCTGTGAAGTGTGATAAAATAAAGTCATGCAACCCCCAGCACAATGATGATAGGGCGTTGCTGTCACCCTGCTCCCCCAAATTGCATTGTGCCCCTTTGTAGTAAAATCCTTTATGTTGGCAACCACTTATCTCATTTCTATCTCTATAGTTTGACCTGTTCCAGAATGTCATATAAATGGAATTACATGGCATACAGTCTTTTCTGCCTGGCTTATTTCATGTAGCATTGTGCTTTGAGTCATAAAAGTTAATGTAGGTTTCAGTACTCCATTCCGTTTTATTGCTAAATAGTATTCTGTTTTATGGATATAACACGTTTTGTTTATACATGCACCAATTTATGGACATTTGTGTTGTTTCCAATTTTTAGCTATTACAAATAAACCTGCAGTGAACATTCACATATCAGTCTTTGTATGGACATGTTTTTATTCTTCTTGGGTAAATATGAGTGGGATTGCTAGGTCACATGGTAAATGTGTGTGAGACTGATAAGAAACTGCCACAGTGCTTTAAAAACAACTGATGTTCCATTTTGCATTTCCCCAGCAGTGTTGCAAGACTTTTAGTTGTACCACCATCCTTGTCAACACTTGGAATTGTCAGTTTTGTCATTCCAGTAAGTGGATGGGGGTTGAGCATCTTTGTGTGTATGTGAGTTTTAAAAAATATCTGACAGACTCTAATGTGGTTTTCTTTATGTTTCTTCTGCTTGGGGTTTGTTGAGATTTTTAGATATGTGAATTTATAGTTTTTAACAAATTTGGAAACTTTTTGGTGATTATTTCCTGAAATTTGTTTCTCTTACCCTTTCTACCATCTCCTTCTGTAACTCCAATTATATGTATAAATATACTGCTTGATATTATCCCACAATCACAGATGCTTATTCATTAGTTTTTAAGTACTTTCTGTGGTTTAAAAAAAATTTTTTTTGAGACAGGATCTCACTCTTGCCCAGGCTGGAGTGCAGTGGCGTGAACACTACTCATTGCAGCCTCAACCTTCTGGGCTGAAATGATCCTCTCATCTCAGCCTCCTGAGTAGCTGGGACCACAGGCATGTGCTACCATGCCTGGATAATTTGTACCTTTTTTGTAGAGACTAGGTTTTGCCATGTTCCCCAGGTTGGTTTCAAATTCCTGGCCTCAAACAATCCTCCCATTTCAGCCTCCTAAGGTGTTAGAATTACCGCACTCAGCTGTTTCCTTTTTGTTTTCTTTTTTAATTCTTGATATTTTTATTGCCATGTCCTTGAGCAATATTGCTATATTTTCAAGCAACACTTCTGTCTTCTGTAATATCTAATCTGCCATTAATCCTATTCGGTTTTTTATTTCAAATTTGTCATGTTTCTCTTCGTGCTAGTCATATCCTCTACCTTCTTGAAGACATGTCATATATTCACAATAGCTGTTTTCCAGCTCCTTCCTCTCCACTCTTGGCCCCTCATGTTCTAGCCACTGTCGGCTCCCTGAACTCCACACCCTGCCTTCTCACCCCAGTGGGACTGCTGGGCTCTGTTTGAGTTCCCCTTTCCTGCACTGCACCTGGAACCTACAAGCAGTAAGCTGGACACGATTGTTTGTATTTCTTCTCTCAGGATCACTGTGTTGTACTATCTGAAAATCATTGTTTTCTGCATTCTGTCTGGTTTTCTATTTGTATGCCAGCCACATTTCCAACTTTTCCTGGGTCATTTCTTTATTCCCACCCTCTGCCCCATCTGCTACTCCATGAAACAGAATATTCGCTCCGTTTGCATCTCTCTGGTTTGGTTGTGTTTGAGATAGAACTTTCAGGACTTTTATGACTTGCCAACATGACTTCTGTGAGTTTTAGTTCATAGAATGATTATACCCTTTTTTTAGTTTAGTTGCTGTTTGTGGCTTTTTGCTTGGCTTTGTTTTTGCTCATTTCATCAGGAATGTAGAATAGAAATTCTGTAATGCATTTTCAATCCACCAGTTTAATCAAGACTTCCTCTACCTTTATTTTCCAGTTGCCGAAATATTCACTGTACTGGTGGTAATTTTCACTGTGTCAATTGATTGCCATTCCTAAAATGGTAGAATCGCTTGCTAGAAGAGTCCTGTTTTCATCGGTCTGTTTTGGTTACCAAGAGTAGAAACTCACTCCGGCCAGTTCACAGAGGAGTGGCCACAGATGCTGGCTCACACAAGGGATCATGAGAGGGACAGGGACCTCAGGGAACTTGGAGACCGGAAACTGCAGTCCAGCCTCATGACAATAGCAAGCTGTTCGAAAACCTGGCAGCCCCCGAGGTAGCTGCTCTTCTCTGTGGAACAGGGGTCTTTCCTCTTATCTTCTGCCTCTTCATTCTGCTTCCTCTGTGGGCTGGCTCGTTCTGTTCACTCAGAGTTTCTACTGCTTTATAACTTGTTCTGGCCTTGGTCTGTTCTTTACCATATCCTCTAAGCATTTATTTCAAGTACTCAATCTATTTGTGTTTCCTACCTCAGCCTAGCCTTTTAGCTCCAGACCAGTGGTCCTGATAAACCTCCTCTTGTATTAAGTGTCTTTGGATCCGGTTCTCCCCCTGCTTTAATCCACTTTGTCCAGGAAGGTATTGTCAGATAGCACGAAATATGGCTCCCTTTAGTGGCTGTTTCAGTTATCTATTGCTGTATAACAAACCACTGCAAAACTAGTGGCTTAAAACAATGACCTCATTTCTCATGATTCTGTGGGTTAGCTGGGCTCAGCCAGATGGTTTTCCTGCTCCATGTGGTATTAGCTGGGATCACTTAAGAGATTTGTTCTGCTGGGAACTCAGCTTGGCCTGGAACATCCAAGAAGGCACTCACATGGCTGGATCTCATCTGGGGTGGCTGGGATGGCTGGGCTTTTTTTATAGCATCTATAACATATCTTGGACTTGAATTAAGCTTGTTACAACCCAACATGTTTTCCAGATGAATGGCTGCCAGGCTAGCTCTCCTGACCTGTGCTCCTCTACCATCAGAAACAAGACTATCAATAAACCCTAAAAGTAATTAGAGATTCATTCTCTTTAGGAACCTAAGACTTCTGCCAAAAAATAAATCAATAAACCAGATGGTTTTTGCACCTGGTAAGACAATTTGTCTTGATAGTCTTCATTTTTACCTGAGGTACAGTGCTTATCTTGAAGACTTAAAGACTGGCATTTGTTTCCTTTTTGAAATTACCATGATGGTTGATGTATAACTCCTTGTATTGAGGCTCATATCTTTTAGTTATTTTTATTTATTATAGGTAGTATAGTATGTTGTCTCTTTTCCTGAAAAGCTATAATTGACTGAAAGCCATTTCTCTATTTAGTGTGTGAAAATTTCTCAGAATGGCTCAGAAAATCAAACTACAGTAGCGTTTGTCATTAGGCAGGCTGTTCTTTCTGGTCCATTTGAAACACAGCAAAACCTCAAACATTGGGACCCCACTCCTGTGGAGTTTGTGATTACTCAGCTAATATTTGACTGTGTAAATGGTGTGCTTGAAAGATTAATAGTGCAAAGGAGGTGCTTACATGTGCGCTATTTTCCCTGGTGTTTCCAAGGGCTCTCACACCCATGGCCCAGCCCCACTTGCCTCTCAGTGTCCCCTCGCTCTCTGTGTCCTCTCTCTACACAGCTGGGCCACCCTGCCCTCCCCTGTGGCCCTGGTCCCTGCCTGGAACCCTCTCCTGACACCCCACCTTCTGTGCTTAGGTCATGGCTCACCTCCACTGTCTGGAGACTCCAAAGGCTGCTCCTGAACGCTCACCCTACCTCTGCCACCAGAGTGGCCAGCTCTGTGCCAGATGAGGCCACTGTCCTACTGCATGGTGCATGGTGGACTTTAGCCCTTCCCATGGCCAGGTCTGTAGCAGAGGGAGATGTAGTCAAAGTCAGAACCTAGAAAGCTTTGTAGCATAGAAATCATGCTGCTAAATGATTGGGCTCCAGAGGCGCCATGTGTTGGAGTCACGGTCACTCCTCTGTGGCAGGCAGCATCAGCCCCTGGGCCTGCCGCCGTCCTTTCCTGCCCTGAGTTTCCCCAACTCAGACACCGCCTCCTCCGTGGTGCTGCCAAGGAGCCCCCAACCTTCCATCTTTGGTGAAGGAAACGTAAAATTGTTTCTAAGGAGGAAGGCATTCATTCTGAATTTAATAAATTGAATCTTATATTTAAAATTATTAACTTTTGTACAAACCTCTGAGCACAACCATGGGAAAATTGGAGACTAACTGTAAATGTGATGACAGCCAAAATATAGGCAAAAAGTGTGGCAGGCAAAGGGAGCCGCACGGATAGTCAGATCCATGCAGCCCACTGTCCCTTCATCATCAAGACACTGCCTCAAACCACGAAACATCTCTTTGGATCCAGCAAAAACCAAAGGCAGGAGCTGTGCTTAGAGGGCTCTCCTTTCCGCTCCTGCACAGAACTCTTCATCCCCCTCCGGCAGCTTCTTTGCACCCTTTGGAGTGGAGGTCAGGGTGGAGGGAAGGTGGTCTTCCTGCTGTGGGGAGACAAGCTGATTTGCAGCTCATGTTCCATGCCCATCAAACATGTGAGTGCACATACAGGAAGCCAAAAGGACAGAAAACATCACACACTCTTAAAATGAGCCTAACGTCCTGTACAAAAGCCTGTGTCCTGTTGCTGTAGGTTTAGGTGACTCTGATGATTAGGGAGTCTTTTTTCAACTGTAAGGTTTATTGAGACTTCAGTGGGAAGTGGACCTGACCAAGCTAGGAGGCCTTCCTTAATTCTGATGAATGTGCCACGATCTCAGCCAGCCTCAAAAGAACTTTTGAAAGGGGAACTATCAATGTATAATAATGAGAGGCGATTTAGAATCCATAGCCAAGACTCCTACAATCCATTCATTCTTTTTTTTTTTTTTTTCCCAGACAGAGTCTGTCTCTGTCCCCCAGGCTGGAGTGCAGTGGTGTGATCTTGGCTCACTGCACCTCCCGGGTTCAAGTGATTCTCCTGCCTCAGCCTCCCGAGTAGCTGGGATTACAGTCGCCTGCTACCATGCCCGGCTAATTTTTGTATTTTTAATAGAGACAGGGTTTCACCATGTTGGCCAGGCTGGTCTTGAACTCCTGACCTCAGGTGATCCGCCCACCTTAGCCTCCCAAAGTGCTGGGATTACAGGTGTGAGCCACCACACCCATTTCATTCTTTTGTTCACTCATTCCTCATTCGACAAACACACAGTGGAAATCCATATTTCTGTTTCTGCTTTTAATCACAGGAAGAGTGAATTGTCTACACAGTTGTTGATGTGCTGGGTACATGAAAAATGTAGTGTATGTTTCAACCTGCTTGCTTTAAAATATTGCATGCAGTCTGTGGGGTTCAACTCTCTATAGTTTTGGCCTCACAGTTTAGTTTACCCAAAAGGAAAATAAACATACCAGAGAGAAAGGTGTGTGTGTTTCAGTGTGATTTGCTGTTCAGACTCTACCCGTAATCTCTCTAAACTCAGTGTCCTTTTTATGAAACGAGAATGGTAATAGCACTTCCCTTGCATCCCCTCTTTGTGGAGCAGGTGGTATCAGTGAAGGTACCTAAATTCTGCTGTGTTTCTCTCTGCGTTCCCATATAGATAAGAAAGACAGGAAGGAGGAGTATTTTTGTGCCTCCGACTCCCATAATGGTATGAGTACCCTCCTTCTTCTCCTCCCTCACACTGCATGTGATTTGGAAGAAAAGTGTCTGCTGGCCCCCAGGGAATGGAAGGTGCTAATCTTTGCTCTCTTCAACATCCAAGCATGTGGCCATTACACAGGTGGCAGAGGGCAGGGGAAGTCTTAGCTGCCGCACTGGATCCTTCACCTCAGAAGTAAGACAACTGTTTTTCTCTAATAGATAGTTGGACAAAAGGACTTTGAAAAAATTAGCCAGATGTAGAATCCCTGTTGTTTTGCCCCTACGTCTAAATAAAAGCAATGACTTGTGATTGTTAATTTTGGCTCCTAAAATGTAGCACTAACAGATGTGTCTTGAAATATTTTTAATATATTAAAAACTAGAACATCTTTTGTGGTCATACAGAAAGTATGGTGATTAGCCGAGGGTTGAGCACAGCTGGGGTGCGGTTCTGGCATTTGGAGCTGCCATCATTCTTTTCCTGGCTACTCTGGCCTCTGATCCAATCCCAGGTAAGCCACAGGCTCAGCCAGAAAAAGCACAGTCACGCCAGACTCGCAGCAAGAGCTGCTGGGATCCAGCCACTGCCCTTAGTTACATCTTTTAAAGATTACTTTCTGGGCCTAAATAAGAACCTTAAATATTTTGACCTAAGGTTGTTATAACTCTTTCAAGATGAAAACAAAATAGAATAAGTTAAAAAAATTCAAACCAGAATGTGTGAAATCAAATGACATTTGAGTTGTTCAACTGAAAACATTGCAAAGCCAGCTTTGTGGAAGGAGTCTTCAAAACCAGACACCCTGTGTCAGTGGGTGGCAGTGTTTTAAGTAACCTTTGCTCTTTTCAAGTCTTTTGAAGCAATGAAATATGAACACTGCTACAACAAACACCTCCACCTCTTTCAGAATTTTTTTTTTTTTTTTGAGACAGAGTTTTGCTCTTGTTGCCCAGGCTGGAGTGTAATGGTGTGGTCTCAGCTCACTGTAACCTCTGCCTCCTGGGTTCAAGCAATTCTCGTGCCTCAGCCTCCCAAGTAGCTGGGTTTACAGGCGCCTGCCACCATGCTGGCTAAATTTTTTTTTGTATTTTTAGTAGAGACGAGGTTTCACCGTGTACTCCTGACCTGAGGTGATCTGCCCGCCTTGACCTTCCAAAGTGCTGGGATTACAGGCATGAGCCACCGTGCCTGGCCAGAATTGTTCTTCACTCATGCTACATGCCTTACCTCCAAGACATCTTAAACGTAGTTTTAGACACATAGAACAAAATAAAAGTGATGTGGACAAAGTTCAGCAGCTCCTCAAGCCCAGATTTATTGCCTTTGGGAGTCCTTTGTGTCTTGCCTTGGTAATGTCCAAAGGCCTATTCTGTTTAAGATACCATGATGACTTCTCTGAAGTTGAGAAACATAAGATTCAACCAGATGAAGAATTCTGTTATTACCACATTAATTATCATATGCCATCTGGGGATTTTTGTTTTTAAATACCCTGTCATCATGTGGTAGATCTATACATGCTGACACGGAAAGATCACTAAGACATAACTTTTTGTGAAGAAAAAAGGAAACCAAAGAACAATATAGATTGCTTGATTATATTTACATTAAAAGTAAAATAAAATACCTATTTGTAATATATATATAATGCTGAGAAAAAGACAAAACTCATTGTTTAGGGGGCAGCTGTGAGATTAAAGGGGAGACTTTCACATTTTACTTTAATTACATTACTTTAATTGCATTCAACAGATGGTTATGGAGCCCTTACTCTGTACCTGGCACTGTTCTAGGCTCTGAGGATACAGCAGTGATCAGAAGACAAAAATTCCTGCCCTCGTGAAGTTTACATTTAGTGGAAGAGACAGACAATAAACCAAGCAGTAGAGTATGGCAGTAAGTGTTATGTAAAAAGCAAGGCAGGGAAGCGGTAAGGAGAATTATGGACAGGAAGTGGGAGTTCTAATTAGACAAGATGGGGCTGTCAGGGAGGGCGCTGCTGTGAAGAGGGCATCAGAGTCAAGATGGCATCAAGCGGAGGGGAAGGAGCTAGCTAGGTGCATTTCTGGGGCAAGGGCATTCCCTGCAGAGGGAACATTGAATGCATAGACATTGAGGCTGGACTAGAGAGGACCTGATGGGTTTGAGGAACATTTAGGGGGATAGCATATCAGAGGCTGAGTGAACAGTACAGAGTGGGTAGGTGGGTGAAGGAAGTCAGATGAGGCTGTGGGCAAGGACTTTGACTCTCACTCTAAGTTATTTGGGGAGCTGCTGAAGGGTTTTGAACAGAGGGGAAGGGATGTCCTGTGTTTTAATTTGAGCTCTCTGGCTGTCACGTTGAACATGGAGAAAGAAGACCAATCAGAATAAACTCTAAGAAAGATTATGGTGGCTTAAACCACAATGGTGGCAGTGAAGATGGTAAGAAGTGGTGAGAAACTTTATATATATGTTTTGAAGATTGTGACAATAGGACCTACTGACAGGTGGGATGATAGATGGAAGAAAAAGGGAAGAGTGAATAATGACACCAGGGTCCTTGGTCCAGGTCACTGCAAGAATGGAGCTGCTTTGACTGAAGAGTAGCTGGTAGTAGGAGTAGTAGCAGGATATCAGAAACTCAACTGGACATGTGATGTCAAAAAGAATGATGCCTAGATAGGCATTTTGGTAGGTACTAATTTTTATTAATAAAAATAAGAGCATACATCAATGAAATTAAAAACAGAAAATGCATAGAGAAAAATCAATAAAACCAAAAGCTAGTCCTTTGAAAACCTTATTAAAATCAGTAAGTCTTTAGTCAAGCTAACTAAGAAAGAGATGATACAAATTACTAACGTCAGAAATGAAATAAAGGATATCACCACAGATTTTATGGACACTAAAAGGATAATGAAAGAATATTATGAACAATTCTATGCCCACAAACTTGAAAACCTAGATGAAATAGGCCAATTCCTTGAAAGGTACAATCTGCCAAAACTCACATGAGAAGAAATATACAATCTGAATAATTCTGTATCTATTAAGGAAATCAAACCAATAATTAATAAACCTCCAAAACAAAAAGCACCAGCCCAGATAGGTTCACTGGTTTCTGCTAAACATTTAAGGAAGAAATGATACCAATTCTCTACAATATCTTCCAGAAAATAGAAGCAGAGTGAATACTTCCTAACTCATTCTACCAGGCCAGTTTTATCCTAATACCAAACCAAAGACATTACAAGAAAAGAAAACAATAGACCAGTATCTCTCATCAACACAGATGCAAAAATCCTTAACAAAATATTAACAATTAAAATCCAAAAATGAATAAAAAGAATTATTCACCATGATCAAATGGGATTTATACTGGGTATACAAGGCTGATTTAACTTTTGAAAATCAACTAATGTCATTCATCATATCAACAGGCTAAAGAAGAAAAAGCTCGTGGTTATATCAGTAGATGCAAAAAAAAATTTGACAAAATTCAACTCCCATTCATGATAAAAATTCTCAGTGAACTAGGAATAGAGAGGACCTTACTCAACTTGATAAGGAACATCTACAAAAATCATACTGCTTACATCATATTTAAAGGTGAGAAACTCAAAGCATTCCTGATAAGATTAGGGACAAAGCAAGGATGTTCTGTGACACCACTGCTTTCAACATTGACCTGGAAGTCCAGTCCTAGCTAATGCAGAAAGACAAGAAAATAAAATAAAAGGTATATATCTTGAGAAGGAAGAAATAAAACTGTCTTTGTTCACAGGTGATATAATCATCTATGTAGAAAATCCAAAAGAATTGACCAAAAAATCTCCTGGAACAATATAATAAGCAATTATGGCAGGGTTGCAGGAAACAAGGTTAATATACAAAAATCAATTGATTTATTTTTTTAAGAAAAAAAAATTTTGAGACAGGGTCTCACTCTGTCACCCAGGCTGGAGTGTACTGGCATGATCATGGCTCACTGCAGCCTTGACCTCCCTGGGCTCAGGTGATCCTCCCACCTCAGCCTCACAAGTAGCTGGTACTTCAGGTGCACACCAACATACCCAGCTAATTTTTGTATTTTTATATAGAGATGGGGTTTTGCCAGGTCGCCCAGGCCAGTCTCGAACTCCTGAGGCTCAAGCCTTAGCCTCCCAAAGTGCTGGGATTACAGGCATGAGCCATCACACCCAGCCAATTTATTTATTATTTTTTTTAAGGCGGAGTCTCGCTTTTTGAGATAGAGTGTCGCTCTTGTTGCCCAGGCTGGAGTGCAATGGTGCGATCTCGGCTCACTGCAAGCTCCGCCTCCTGGGTTCATGCCATTCTCCTGCCTCAGCCTCCCGAGTAGGTGGGACTACAGGTGCCCGCCACCACGCCTGGCTAATTTTTTGTATTTTTAGTGGAGAGGGGTTTCACCATGTTAGCCAGGATGGTCTCGATCTCCTGACCTCGTGATCTGCCTGCCTCGGCCTCCCAAAGTGCTGGGATTACAGGCGTGAGCCACCACGCCCAGCCCAATTTATTTCTTATATACCAGCAAAGAACAAGTGGAATTCGAAATTAAAAACACATGACCATCTACATTAGAACCCCCAGAAATAAAATACTTAGGTATAAATCTAACAACATACATATGACTTACATGAGGAAAATTATAAAACTCTGGTGAAAGGTATCAAAGAATTAAGTAAATGGAGAGATATTCCATATTCATGGATGGGAAGACTTAATATTGTCAAGATATCAGTTCTTCCCAACTTGATATATAGATTCAACATAATCTCAAACTTCCAGCAAGCATAAAAATAAATTAAATCCACCAAGTTATTTTGTGGATATTGACAAACTGATTCTAAAGTTTAAAGAGAAGCAAAAGACCCAGAATAGCCAACACAATATTAAAGGAGAAGAATAAAATCAGAGGACTGACTTTATCTGACTTTAAAACTTACTGCAAAGCTACAGGAAATATAACAGTGTGAAAAGAATAGACAAATAAATCAGCAGAACAGGATAGAAGAGCCCAGAAATAGACCCACATAAAGTAGTTAATCAATCTTTGGCAAAGGGGCAAAGGCAATACGGTGGAATAGAGACTTCATCTTTTTAACAACTCGTGCTGGAAAAACTGGACATCCACATGAAAAGTTCAATCTAGGCACGAATCTTACACCCTTCACAAGAATTAACTCAAAATAGATCATAGACCTAAAGATAAAACACAAAACTATAGAATTCCTAGAAGATAACACAGGATAAAATCTAGGTGACCTTGGATATGGAAGTGCTTTTTCAGATACACCACCATAGACAGTCCATTAAAGAAAGAATGGGTAAGTTGGACTTCCTTAAAATTTAAAACTTCTGCTCTATAAAGACAATGTCAATAGAATGAGAAGAGAAGCCACAGTCTGGGAGAAAATATTTGCAAAGGACACACCTGATAAAGTACTGTTTTCCAAAATATGCAAAGAACTCTTAAAAACTCAACAGTAAGGAAACAACCTGATTAAAAACTGGGCAAAAGTCTGAACAGTCAAAGAACTCTTAAAAAATGCAAAGAACCCTTAAAACTCAACAGTAAGGAAACAAACAACCTGATTAAAAACTGGGCAAAAGTCTGAACAGTCACCTCGCCAAAGAAGATGTACAAATGGAAAGTATATTAGCATCATATGTCACTAGGGAATTATATATTAAAACAACAATGAGATACCAATACACATCTATTACAGCAGCCAAAATACAAAACTAACATCACCAAATGCTGGCGAGGATGTGGAACAACAGGAACTTTCGTTTATGCTGGTGGAAATGCAAAATGGTGCAGACAATTTGGAAGAAACTGTCAAACTATCTGTAGTTCTTACAGAACTAAACATACTCTTACCATATGATCCAGCGATCGTACCCCTTGGAATGTACCTAAATGAATTGGAAACTTATGTCCACACAAAAATCTGCATACAGATGCTTATAGCAGAGTTATTTTTAATTGCCAAAATTTGGAAGCAACAAAGATGTCCTGCAGTAAATGAATGGATAAATAAACTGCAGTGCATCCAGACAATGGAATATTATTCAGCACTAAAAAGATACGAGCTATCAAGCCATGAGACGTCATGGAGGAAATTTAAATGCATATTACTAAGTGAAAGAAGCCAATCCAAAAAGGCTACACACTGTGATTCCAACTAGATGACATTGTCGAAAAGGCCGAACTGTGGAGACAATAAAAAGATCAGTGGTTGCCGGGGGTTGGGAGTGGGGAAGGATGACTAGCAAAGCACAGAGGAATTTTAGCATAGTGGAACTATTCTGCATGATCCTATAAGGGTAGATAGATGTTGTTATACATTTTTCAAAACCCATGGAATACACAAAACCAAGGTGAACCCTAATTTAAGCAATAGACTTGAGGGGATGTGACAACATAGGTTCATTGATTATAACAAGTATACCACTGTGGTGCGGGATGTGGCTACTAGAGAAGGTTTGCGTAGGGAGGGAGCGTAAGGGAACTCTCTGTAGTTTCTGCCCTGTTTTGCTGTGAACCTAAAACTGTCCTAAAAATTAAAGTTTATTAATTTTAAAAAAATAATATTTGGAGTTTTAAAACACAGACTAGTTACAGTCTATTAAAACTGTGAATGTGTGTAGCAATTCTGCTTGTGAAGGGAAATACACTAACATGAAATTATTCTCCTGACACAATATGCTATATATACAAAGACCTCATAACTAGTAAATTTTCAACATGTGAGTTCAGTGACTAGTAAGAATGAATAAAAATGAAGCTCCTTTAGTTAATCTACGCAAGGGAACATCTATTTATAGTTACTAATTAAAGGACTGTGTAAAGCAGGAAAACCATGCATGGTAAGTAGTAAGCAACAAACTGTTCTGTGGATTTGGGCCTCATGATAGTTTAAAATTGCCTTGCAATTTGATCTCACCAGTGGCTGACATTTGAATATAGTCCATTTGCCAGCCAAGGTAAGTCCCTACCCATTGCTCTCTGCAGCTGGCCCCAAGCTCTTGCTAGACAGGAATGCCTTAAAGGGAACGCACACTGGGAGGCAGTTCAGAAAGAGGGAAAGTGGGAGGAGGTGTAAGTAGGACAAAGAAAAGTCAAACTACAGAGGAATCATAAAGAAAATAATAGAAAAAATTGAGAACCCAAGGGGATGGAAAAAAAAATAGCAAGCAAGGAGAGTAAGAAAGAAGAAAAGGTAATAGTGTAAGTAGAAAAAACTGTTAGTGAAAGGCAGGTTAAATTTGGAAGGAAAAATAGAACAAAAAAGCAAAGTGCGAGTGTTGGAATTTACAACAATAGAGCACCACATCATCTCTTCTGCTCGATAATTTTGGAATTGTTGGCTGATGCATTAGCCCAGTGGTTTTCAACTGGGGGTATCTCACCCTCCCACTCAAGAGACAGTTAGCAATGTCTGCAAACATTAGGGTATGCTAGGGGTGCTGCTAGATATCTGAAAATACACAAGACAGCTCCCCACCTCCAGAGAATTCTCTGGTCCAAAATGTCAAGAGCAAAGAGGGTGACAAACTTCATTGGCCCATTGTCAGCACCAATTCCAGGCTCCCAGTGACTGTGCTTCAATTCACCCACTGTTTTCTGACCTATATCGTGTTATACTGCATATAGATCCAGTTGATGGTTAGACCTCAGAAAAGAAATTAAAGTTTGGCTGAGAAAGTATATCCAGAGTAGAAAATCCTTTGCTTCACTCTTTCTTTCAGCAAATGCTCAGTGAGGACCTGCTGTGTGCCCACGGCTGCCAGCACTTACCAAAGGCTGTGTGGGCTTCAGAGATGGAGAACAGATTAGTGGTTGCCAGGGTTTAGGGATGGTGGAGAGGAGGGGGTGGGTGTGACTTCCTGGTGGTGCTGTGTGCAGTGCTGTGCCTTGGTTGCTGTGGTGGTTACGTGAACCCACACATGTGATGAAGTCACACAAAAGCATAGGCACACTTTGTACCCCTGTCAGTGTCTTGATTTTGATATTGTGCTATAGTTATGTGAGACATAACCATTGGGGGAAATTTGGGAAAGGGTATACAAGACCTCTCTGTACTATATTTGTATCCTTCTGTGAATTTGTACTTATTTCAAAATAAAAAGTTTTTTTTTTAAATCAAACCTTAAAAGGGAAAAACAAGATTGGCCAAACAACTAATGAAAGATGTAATTTTAACCAGGATAGATAGGAATAGTCCATGCACATAGAACCCCATGCAGATCTATAAATAGAAAGGGCCAGAAAGGCAGCATACTCTTGGAGTGTGGTGTTGAAACTGGGAAAACAAACTCACTTTTTATTAAAATTGACCTATTCAGATGCAGTGCCAATAAGAAATAATTATGCCCTCTTGTGGAATCAGAATACTTCTATTTCAGTGAAAGATATATATTGTTGAAGTATAACACTAAGTTATGTCATATCTAATACTGTTCAATTGCATGTTTTGTTATAGGGCCAAGCAGATCTTTTGAAATATGCTAAGAATGAGACGTTGGAGAATCTGAAACAAATCCATTTTGCTGCTGTTTCATGTGGACTGAATAAACCAGGCACCGAAAATGCTGATGTCCAGAAGCCACGCCGGAGCTTGGAAGTCATACCTGAAAAAGCAAACGATGAAACTGGAGAATGAGGAAACTTACAATAAATCATTATGGAGTTTATAACTCTAGGACCAATTGTAGTCAGATGGGACATTTGCTTTGCACTCACTAATGAGAATAATATTCGGGATTTTAAAGCACAACTGGAATAGCTAATTACAGTCTATTAAAACTGTGAATGTATGTGGCAATCCTGCGTGTGAAGGCAAATAAACTCTTTAACAAGCAATTATATTGCTGGCCAAAATATGCTATATTTGTATACAAAGACATTCTAGCTCAGTTCCAGTATGAAGAAAAGATTATTCACTCTAGCTCCATTGAGAAACATTTTCCTAAGTGAAAACAATTTCTTAAGATGGAAATGGATTGGATTGTCAAATTATTATTTATTGGAGAAAACAACCTGATCTACACGTTTTTACTTATGTGGGGTTGCCAGAGTCTCTGGGTTCTAGATGATTTTGGTGGCATGCTTGCTGAGCCATAATTACTGAAGAGAATGTAAGTGGACAGGTTCCCTGAATCCCCGGGGTCCTTGGAGAGCCATGGAGGAGAATGTGCAGTTGGACCGAAGCTCCCTGGCTGAAGACACATGCCGAGTCAGCACATGGGTGGAGAAGATGTAAAAGCAGCCAATCTGGAAACAATACATTGTAAATAGTTTTTCATTGTATGAAGTAGTGTTCACATTAAAAAGATGTTTTATGATATTTCTCCAATAGCAGTACATGTGTTTAATGAAGCCTTAACTTTTAAGATTTCTAGTTCAAAATATTCTGCTCTTAAGTGTAGCCACTTACTTGTTGAACAGCTTTGTCAAAAATAAGTTGCTTGTCGGGGTTGACCTTATTTTGCTTTTGGTAAGGTTTCAACAGCTTTAAGCAACAGCAGCTGACTGTAAAGTGAACCGAGATACCCACAGCTGCCCTCTTGATGCTTCTGAATTAGGTCTGTAGTAATGTGCACCTCTGAATCTGGCAAAGAGTAAGTCAAAAGTAGTTAGAGGGGCAGGAGCAGGTGTAGCTTTCCTCCAGTTCTACTGGCAACAAATTCCTTCAATTTATGTTTGTCTGAGAAAGTCTCTGTTTCTCATTCACTTTTGAAAGATAATTTTCTCCCAGCTGAGTTTTTAATCTAAGCTTTTATTTTGCAAATCAGTGAAACTTCGTGCTTCAAGATACTGAACACTGCAGCCTAATTACTGCTTCTCCCAAACCAAAACTGATTTCAAATTTTGAAAGGGTAAATATTTACTCTAAATCTTCAACAATCCCTTCTTTTCTATTCAGTGACTCAGGTATGTGAGCCAGATAAGTATATGTAATCTTCAGCTGAGTATCTTATTAGTGATTTCCTCACAGTTCAAGAGATGCTCAGGCGCTGATGTTCAGTTGTTCCTGCCCAGTCTCCTCAATATCCTCTTAAAAAAACAATTCTTTGCTCAGTTCTTGTCATTTGCATTCTAATAATGTGCTTAAGTTAAGGTACCCATCTCCACTGCCCTTCTCTGGATATAATTCGTTAGAAAATAAGCCTGTTACTTGGATAATGGTGCTGTTCCCTGCACACCCAACTAACCACCAGCCAGTAGCTTAGGCTCTTAGCTCAGAAATGAACTCTACATGGGGTAAAAATGAATAGAAAATAGAGAACTAAAAGTAAACTTACAGAATGAGAAATGAAATAATGTATAACTTAGATTATTGTTAAAAATACTTAGCTGGAAGTAAATAGCAATATTCAATTTAAAGTGAAAAATCCAGAAATCATGAAAAATTTTTATCTTTTAAAGTATAATGAAATTGAAAAAATATTTCTACATTTCTAGTAATGACAGGCATTATCTAATATGTGATTTGAATAACTGATAGCAAGACACATGTAATTTATTGTAGTTTATACAGGCTTAGAATCAACAATTTTATAATTGAAGGAGTCTGAGAGATCATTCAGTCCTACACTTTGTTTTTCAGATGCTAAAGTTGCAGATGAAAATAAAAAATGCATTGCCTGATGTCAAAAAGTCTGTTAGAGGTAGTGTTGGTGCTGAACCCAGCCCGGGGTTTGCTCCACCTTTCCATGATAAAATGTCAACCTTCTTTTGACCCGTCTCATCAGAGGAATAAGCCAAGTGATGGGAATAGCAGGCATGCCTGTAGGGAGTTGTTCCCAAAGCCTGGGAGTCTCTCCTGTTTATCTAGATCCTCCCCCAGTAAATGCACCGTCCTTCCTCGAGGATGATGGCTCGTATCAGCAGAGCACAAATTCACAGCCAATTGAGCTATTCTGTTCTTTTTTTCCCATTCATATGGAAACAGAAAACATTCATTAAACTGGCAAGGGCCAAGGTTATGATTTATGGACCTTTATAAACAGCTTTTTCTTACAAAAGACTGACTGATCCACTCTGGATTGAACCTGTGGAGGCCTTATTATATAACCCCCACAGTTCAAATAAAAGTGAGATCCCTGCTCCTGGGTTGCATAAGTTGTAGTGACAGCAGGGGTAACATGCTTGCTTCCTCCCATTATCTGCATTCCATAAATGGGCAGGGGGGGCACCCATTTAAGTTACTCATAGTAAATACCAATAATTCCTTGTGAATTTGACTAATGCGTACATAGGGCACACTATAGACACACACACACTCACACAAACTGCATTGTTCCCAATTAGGAGACATATATACAATCAGAGGTAGCATGAAAACAACTGGTAAGTCTCTGCTGAGGACACAGGAAAATTCAGATTTGGACAAAAATGCACAGAAATCATGGAAAACACCTGGTCAATTCAGTAGGAAATGAAACGTCACACTGCAATCAAGCCCAGTGTCACATTTCCAGCAGTTATGTTGATGTCAGTCCCACAGAGTAAATCCTGAGGCCTCTAGGAACACACTAAGTACATTCTGCTTCCTCTTTGCACATACATATTCAGTGTATCCTCTCAGCTACTTAAACTCTTGCAGGCATTGGTCTATTTTCTGCCTTTGGCAGGCATGGCTTCTAAACAATGGGAAAGAAGCCATCTAAACACAAATGCTTACCATCTCCAGGCAGGTGTGACCCAGGAATCACGGCATGGAGCAGAGTTCTTAGGCAGGGTGGTGGGCAGCCCCTAGGGAGGCTGCTCTTCCTCACCCACATGGAGTTGGGCTGTGAAGCACTGAATGGGGAAAGCCATCCAGCTTGCAAATGTTTCCACATCCGGTCTTTGTCATGTGGCCTCATTTAGTATGTTGAGGTACTTTGAATTTGTTGAATCTTCAATCAAACGTTGTAAAAAGTTACAAATGCAAATTTAGTGCAGTTACAGCATAGTTCTGATTTACCCATCCAATGAGGAAGAATGCTCAAGCTGGATGTATCTGTCTACAGGTTCAGTGGTTACTCATGTCTCGGCCAATATTTGCTGTGAACATACCTAACATTTGCTGTCAGTTGTAAGAATTTTCTATTTATAATATTTGACAGTGGGACTCTTTGTTGGGGCTGTGAGCCAAGGACTGTGTCCAAGACACTGCACATATAATTTCATCTTCTCAACAACTGGCAAAGTACTTGTCTGATGTTACAGAAGAAGAAATGAAGACTTTAGACAGGTTAGTTAACGTAACTGAGGCCACGGAGTGCTCAAGTCAGGACTTAAACTCAGCTTTGCCTGCTCCAAAGCCTATATTCCCAACCATTCTTTTGAATTCCAGATATATATATATATAACCTCTAAACTACAAGATGGGTACTATCTTGTAAAGTATAATGAGGCAGTTGGCATTTTCTTCTTTTTTTTTGAAACAGAGTCTCGCTCTGTTGCATAGGCTAGAATGCAGTGGTGCAATCTCGGCTCACTGCAACTCTTGCCTCTCAGGTTCAAGTGATTCTCCTGCCTCAGCCTTCCGAGTAGCCAGGACTACAGATGTGCACTACCACTCCCTGCTGATTTTTGTATTTTTAGTAGAGACGGGATTTCACCATGTTGGCCAGGCTGGTCTCAAACTCCTGAACTCAAGTGATCCACCCACCTTGGCCTCCCAAAGTGCTGGGATTACAGGCGTGAGCCACCGCGCCCAGCTTTATTCTTCTTAAATGCGATACATGAACTCTCTAGTAGCCACTGAGACTCTGATTTTATTTAGCACATTTTAGACACCAGGGATTCACTCTGGATAAAAACAGGCATGGTCCCAGCCCCCATGGAACTCACGGTGTAATTGGGAAGAGAGAGACATTTATTCAAATAATTCCAGAGGTATAGGTGCAATTAAAACTATGGAAAGTGCTATGAAGAGGCCCCACTGAAAGGCTGCCTGGGTTCCATCCCATCACTTCCTAGCTGAGTGCTGAGGGGAGGTGTGCTTAACCTACCTTACCTCTGTAATTGTGGAAGTATTTTGTTTAGTGCTGCGTTCCTTTACAGGGGTCTTATGAGTTGTTTGTAAAGCACTTAGACCAGCACCCAGCTCGCAGTGGACTTGTTGTAATGTTGCCATTCATCATTGATAGGTGGGACCATGAGGGTGTTTAGCGGGGCTTCACCACTGTTGAGAAGATGGAGGGAGTATTTATTGCTCTGTAACCCAACCCCTAAAACCTGAAACGGTCATTTGTTCTCATGTCTGGGGCTTTGTGTGTTGACTGGGCTCACCTCAGTTTTCTTACTTGGGGTCTCTTGTGCAGGCGCTGGCAGATGTTAGCAGGGGCTTTGGTTATGTGACTGGGCTGAACTGCCGGCTGGCTCACTAGCTGGCACAGCCACTGCAGGGAGCTCAGCTGGGGCTGTGGACCAGAGCATCTGCATAGGTCTCTCCATGTGGCTTGGACCCCTCACTGCAGGATGCTGCGTTCCGAGAGGGATTGTCCCAAGGGCAAGCATTCCAAAGACCCACATGGAAGCAGCTTTTCTTCCTGAGGCTCCTGGAGGCCTATCCTCAGAAGCCTCGGCATATCCCTGCTGCTACATCCTGTTGTTTAGGCAAGTCGCTAGGTCCTGCCCAGGTCCAAGGGGGTGGAGAACTCGACCAGAGGGTGGCAAGGTCACATTGTGGAAGATGATATGGGATAGGAGATGTTAAGACTATTTTTGAAAAATACAGTCTACTGTGGAAGCTTCCCTGAGAAAGCGGTATTTGAGCTGAGACCTGAAGGCAAAGATGCTCTCCCTACTTGCCCCACCCCAAAGAAAAGGGTCAGCAGCAGGGGATAGAAGAGTGGAAAGCAATTCAGGCAATTTAGACCAAGAGCCCAGCATTCTGCAAAGGCCGGTGGCAGGAGGGAGTGCAGCCTTGCTTGAGGACCTGAAAGGACAGTGAGACCAGGGTGCAGAGAAGGAAAAGGAGAGGGTGTGGAGGGAGTTGCAAGGGCACGGGGGCCTCTCAGGGAGGGCTTGGCAGTCCTTGTTAGGGAGTTTGTTCTTGTTTTCCTAAAAGATTAGTGCCAACCATTTAGTTGTATTATATTTAACCCACTTTGCATTCATTTTACTTAATTACGAAAGAAGTACATGCTCATTGTTACCAAAAAAAGTCAAATGCTGACAAATGTAAATTTAAAAAGTGCATGTGCCCCCTCACACTGCCCTTCTCCCACTCCCCATGGGAAACAGCATGGCCAACGGCTCCTTACATGGCGATGTTCAGATGCCACCAACAAATGCCTTCCTCCTCTCCCTGAGAAGTTCTGACTTTTACTGTCAAGGAAACGCTTAGCTCTTTTTAAGGATCAGAGAAATCAAAGCATTGAGTATTTAAGTAAAGGCAATGAGCAATTCAGTTTTATCAGCTAGAATATTTATGTATTTATTCAAAGCCACAGATGTTAGATGTTAGGTAGAAAGTAGGGATCAACAGTTTAACAACTTATGTTTAGATGTAACTATTCACATGTATAAGAACAAGTGTCTCCCCTCTAAAAATATTTTTAAAATCTCACACGAGACTCTAAACAAAAAACCATTGTAAAAAATCCTTTGGAAATGGACCATTGTAGCCATTGAGATGACAGGTCAAGGTGAGTATTCTGAACATATAACAAAATATAAAATAGGTAATAAATATTCAAAGCATGAAGGAGGTATAATATGAAGAGTAAAGTCCTCCCCTCATCTCCCCAAGCCTCAGTGCTAAGAACTTATCATGTGTAATTTCTGGTTTTGATTCTTCTGATAATTATCTCACAAACTCTGGACCAGTGCTGTAAAATAGAACTTTCTATGATGATAGAAACATCTAAATCTGTGCTGTCTAATATGATAGGCATGAGCTACGTGTTGCTATAAATTTAAATTTTAATTAATAAAAATTAATACAATAAAATATGTAGTTTCTCAGCTGCATCTGCCGTATTTCAATAAGTCAGTAGCCCCATGTGGCTAGTGGCTACCATAATGGACAGTGCAGTGATTGATGATATGTTTATACCTCTGCTTTCTGCTTTGTCAACTTTAAAAAGACATGCTGACATCACATGAAGGGAAATGAAAAATGTGGCTCATTTCACTACCTCTTCTCTTTGCTCTCCTTCCATTCCCAATCCCTATTAAGAACATTTTCATTTTAGTTCTACTGGATTACCTTAATAACTTTTAATAATATAATTAAAATTGCTTATTGATGCATCAATTGTTGACTTTCATACCTTGATCCACCACCATCAGAAAATTCATGTTCTCTATTGTTTCCTTCCAAAACTTCTGCACTTTTAACTCCCAACCACCCGCTACTCTACTTGCCACATCAGCAGTCTCTAAATAGCATTAATATTCTCTTCTGTGACTATAAACTCTCCATGCTTCTCTAAGATTGGTTCTAAAATTGGAAAGTAATAACCAGCCTTTATAATATTATAATTGCATAAGAATTAATTTATTACACAAATCGTGTGGCCAAACCTGCAAAAAAGGAGACATTTGTGATTTTATGCCACCAAACTTGTGCCATTCAAAAGTGAATATGCTAACTTCCACCTTCAGCCAAGGTAGAGAACAGATTTTCCACATAAAACAACCCAAAGCAGAAAATATATATATGAAACAATAGTTTTCATAACCCCGGACCCTTAGCATAGAAAGACAGTGATGACTTAGAAAAGGGAAACAAATGGGGTGAGCTCTACGATTGCCCCAGCTTATAACTTTGAGTTTCCAGGCCATGATGCAAGAGGGAGAAAGCCAGGCAGAGCCTAGAAGACCCCTTGAATTGAAGCAATGGAGGTGAGATACCTGGGAGACCAAGGTGGCTAGAGTTTTCAGGACAGAGCACCCAAGAGGAGAGAGCCACACAAAGAAAGAGCAGCCATCTGTAGAGTGCCCCTCTGGCATCCAGCAGAGTATTGGTCACCACACCTGTGAGAACACTACCTGAGGCAAAGCACAGAACCACTCAAAATAACTGGAGCAACAACCAACCTTTTAACAATTATCAACTGTCACGGAAGTCATTTTAGACATTTTCATAATCATTCTCCCCCATGAAATTTTTATGCCACAGATATTAATGTATATGTGATACATTATGTATATGATATATATATGATACAAATGTTATGTATACCTTTGCTTTATGCATACACAGTTAAATTTTTTCCCTAAAAACTAAATTTTGTCCCTTTGGAAGCAATATTGCCATCTTTGAGAATGTATGGATTAGAGAGAACAGTACACAGTACATAGGGCCAGGATAGTGTCAATCAGAGATCCTCGTACTTCAGAAGGGTCTTGTCTCAAGTAGGTAATAATTGGCCCCAAAATATACACTGCCCTGGTCCTACCTAAAACATTTTAAAGCAAGACCTGAAAAGATCAAACTGTTTTTCAGTAACTGAACTGCTTGCCTGATCAGGGCCCAAAATGGTAAAATTCACAAATGTTTCCAAAAGAGAATTACTAAGCATGCAAAGAAGCAGAAAAATATGACCTATAATGAGGAGAAAATTAAAACCAACCCAAAACTGGCATAGATGTCAGAATTAGTAGACAGGAGTATTAAACCCTTACTATAGCTATATTTCTTATGTTCAAAAAGTTAAGTAGTGACATGGGTAATATTTCTTAAAAGGCCCAAATCAAACCTCTAGGGATAAAAATTTCAATATGTGAGATTAAAAAATACAATGGATGGGATTAATGACAGAATAGATTTTTCAAAAGAAAAGATTAAACCTGAAGACATAGCAATAATACAAAGTATCCAAAATAAAGCACAGACATAAAAGAAAACATCAAACAAAAAATGAACAACCATCACTAAAAGGAAGACAAGAAGGAAGGAAAGAAGGAAGAGAAGACCAGAAAACAAATAACAAAATGGCAGGCATAAATCGCTACTTATCAATAATTACATTTAATGGAAAATGGACTAAACTTTCCGATCAAAAGACGTAGAGTGGCTGAATGGATGAAAAAATAAGACACAATGATCTGTTGCCTACCAGAAACATGCTTCACCTATACAAATACACAGATTGAAAATAAAGAGATGGAAAATGATATTTCATGCCAATGAAAACCAAAAAAAAAGAGCAGGAGAAGCTATACTTATATCAAAAAAGTAGATTTCACGACAAAAACTAAGAAGAGAAAAAGAAGGTCATTATACAATGATGAAAGAGTCACTTCAACAAAAGGATATGGATATTATAAATATATACACACCCAACACTGGAGCAGCAAGCTGTATAAAGCAAATATTATTAGAGCTAAAGACAAAGATAGACCCCAATACGATAGCTGGAGACTTTAACACCCCATTTTCAGCACTGGCCGTATCTCCCAGACAAAAAATCAAAAAAGAAACATCAGACTTATTCTACATGATAGAACAAATGGACCTAATAGATATTTACAGAACATTTCATCAAGTAGCTGCAAAATTTTTCTCCCCAGACCATGGATCATTCTCAAGGATAGACCATATGTTGGGTCACAAAACAAATTTAAAATATCCAAAAACATTTAAATAATATCAAGCATTCTTCTCTGACTACAAGGGACTAAAACTACAAATCAACAGCAAGAGGAATTTTGGAAACTACACAAACATATGGAAATTAAATAATAGGCTCCTGAATGACCAGTGGGTCAATGAAGAAATTAAGAAGGAAATTGAAAAATTTCTTAAAACAAATGATAATGGAAACACAACATACCAAAACCTATGGGATACAGTAAAAGTAATACTAAAAAGGAAACTTATAGCTGTAAATGCCTACATCAAAAAGGAAGAAAAACTTCAAATAAATGACCTAATGATTCATCTTAAAGAACTGGAAAAGCAAGGGCAAACCAAATCCAGAATTAGAAGAAAAAAAGAGGTTTTAGTAAAGGTCAGAGCAGAAATAAATGAAATTCAAATGAAGAAAACAATACAAAAGATCAGTGAAACAAAAAGCTGGTTTTTGAAAAGATAACAAAATTGACAACCTTTAGCCAGACTAAGAAAAAAGAAAGCAGGCCAAAATCAATAAAATCAAAGATGAAGAAGGAGACATTGCAACTGACACTGCAGAACCTCAAAGGGTCATTAGTGGCTACAATGAACAACTATATGCCAATAAATTGGAAAATCTAGAAGAAATGGATACATTCCTAGACATGTACAACCTACCAAGATTGAACCAAGAAGAAATCCAAAACCTGAACAGAACAATAACAAGTAACAAGGTTGAAGCTATAATAAAAAGTGTCCTACTGAAAAAAGTCTGGGACACGGTGACTTCACTTTTGAATTCTACCAAACATTTAAAGAAGAATTAATACCAATCCTACTCAAACTAGTCTGAAAAATAGAAGAGGAGGGAATACTTCAAAACACATTCTGTAAGGCCAGTATTAACCTGATACTAAAACCAAACAAACAGAGCTCAAAAAAAGAAAACCACAGGCCAATATCTGTGATAAATATTGATGCAATAATTCTCAATAAAATACTAGCAAACCAAATTCAGCAACACATTAGAAAGATCATTCATCATAACCAAGTGGAATTTATCCATGGGTACAGGGATGGCTCAACATATGCAAATTAATCAATGTGATACATCCTGTCAACAGAATGAAGGACAAAAACCAAATGATCATTTCAGCTGATGCTGAAAAAGCATTTGATAAAGCTTAACATTACATCATGATAAAAAAAAAACCCTCAAAAAACTGGGTATAGAAGGAATATCCCTGAACATAATAAAAGCCATATATTACAGAGCCATGTATTACAGTATGGCACTATCTGTTAGTGCCAAAAAATGGAAAAGTATTCCTTATTCATGGATTGGAAGAATCAATATTGTTAAAATTTCCATATGGCCCAAAACAGTCTACAGATTTGATGCAATCCCTAGCAAAATACTACTGACATTCTTCACAGAAATTGAAAAAAAAAATCCTAACACTTATATGAAACCACAAAAGACCACCCAGAATAGCCAAAGCTATTCTGAGCAAAAAAAACAAAACTGGAGGAATCATATCACCTGACTTCAAATTATACTATGGACTTATAGTAACCAAAGCAGCATGGTACTGGCATAAAAGCAGACACATAGACAAATAGAACAGAATACAGAACCGAGAAACAAATCCACACACCTACAGTGAACTCATTTTCGACAAAGGTGGTAAAAAAACATACACTGGGGAAAACACTGTCTCTTTAATAAACGGTGCTCTAAAACCTGGATATCCATATGCAGAAGAATAAAACTAGATCCTTATCTCTTGCCATATACAAAAATAACATCAAAATGGATTAAAGACTTAAATCTAAGGCCTCAAACTATGAAACTACTACAAGAAAACATTAGGGAAACTCTTCAGGATATTGGTCTGGGCAAAAATTTCTTGAGTAATACCCACAAGCACAGGCAACCAAAGCAAAAATGGACAAATGGGATCACATCAAGTTAAAAAGCATCTGCACAGCAAACAATCAATAAAATAAAGAGACAATCCACAGAATGGGAGAAAATTCTTGCAAACTATCCACCTGACAAGGGACCAATAACCAGAATATATAAGGAGCTTAAACAGGTCTGTAGAAAAAAAATCTAATAATCTAATTTAAAAATGGGCAAAAGATTTGAATAGACATTTCTCAAAAGAAGACATACAAATGGCAAACAAGTATATGATAAATTTCTCAGCATCATTGATCATCAGAGAATTGCAAATCAAAACTACAATTAGATACCATCTCACCCCAGTTAAAGGTGTGAGGATAAAGGACTTTATCCAATATCAGGCAATAACAAATGCTGACAAGGATGTGGAGAAAAAGGAACCCTCGTACACTGTTGGTGGGAATGTAAATTAGTACAACCACTGTGGAGAACAGTTTGGAGGTCCCTCAAAGAACTAAAAACTGAGCTACCATATGATCCAGTAATTCTACTGCTGAGTATATACCCAAAAGAAAGGAAATCAGTATAACAAAGAGATTTCTGCACTCCCATGTTTATTGCAGCACTGTTCACAAAAGCCAAGATTTGGAAGCAACCTAACTGTCCATCAACAGATGTATGGATAAAGAAAATGTGGTACTTGTACACAATGGTATACTATTCAGCCACAAAAAGAATGAAATTCTGTCATCTGCAATAGCATGGGTGGAACTGGAGGTCATTATGTTAAGTGAAACAAACCAGGCACAGAAAGACAAACATCACATGTTCTCACTTATTTGTGGGTATAAAAAAATCAAAACAATTGAACTCTTGGACATAGAGTGTAGAAAGATGGTTACCAGAGGCTGGGAAGGGTAGTGAGTGGGTGTTGGGGGAGGTGGGGATGGTTAATGGTACCAAAACTAGACAAAAGGAATAACATCTAGTATTTGATAGCACAGCAGGGGACAATAATAATAATTTAAATGTACATTTCCAAATAACTAAAAGAGTATAATTAGATTGTTTGTAACACAAAGAACAAATGCTTGAGGGGATGGATACCCTATTTTTCATGATATGATTATTATGCATTGCATACCTGTACTAAAATATCTCATGTACTCCATAAATATATACACCTACTAGGTGCCCACAAAAATTTAAAATAATTTTTTTTAATGAACAGAGTATCAGTGAGCTGTGGGACAACTTCAAGTGGCCTCATGTAAATGTAATTGGAGTATCTTAAGGACAGGAGTGAGCAGGACAGAAAAAAAAGTTGAAAAAATAATATCCAAACATTTTTCACATTTGATGTACATTGTAAACCCACAGATTCAGGAAGCTCAACAAACCCCAGGAATAAGATGCATGAAGAAAACTACACCATGGCACATACCATAGTTAAATTGTTTAAAACCCACAGTGATAAAGAAAAAAAATTGTACAGGAAGCTAGAGAAAAAAAGACATTTTATATAGAAGAGCAAAAATAAGGATGGTAGCAGTTTGTCTTCAGAAACAATGTAAGTGAGAAGGCAGTGAAGCAATATCTTCAATGTACTGACTCCAAGAAAAAAATTCTTCCTAGATTTCTATACCAGCAAAAAATGTCTTTTAAGAGTAGAAAAATAAAAATTATTTTGTATGTACAAAAGCCAAAGCAATTCATTACCAACAGACTCACATTAAAAGAACAGTTTTTTTAAGTTCTTAGGAAGTAGAAAATGAAACCAGATAGAAATATTGATCTGCTCACACAAAAAAAGAAGAGTACTTGAAATGGTAACTACATATATATTAAATAAATGCATTTTAATTTTTTCTTATGTTTAAATCTCTTTAAAAGATAAGTGACAATGTGGGCTTTATATGCATACATAGTATGACAACAATTGCACAAAGTCCTAGAGGGGAGAAATGAAAGTATATTATTGCAGGGTTTTTATGCTATGTATGAAATGGTATAATTGCACTTAAAGTAGGCTACTATATGTTAACGATGTAGACTATAAGCCCTGGGAAACTACTAAAATAACAAAATAAAGAGTTATAGCTAATAAGCCAACAAAGGAAGTAAAATAGAATAAAAAAGTACTTAAAGCAGAAAAAGAGGGCAAAAAAGGAGCAAAGAATACATGGGACAAATA
This sequence comes from Pongo abelii, assembly GCF_028885655.2. Taxonomy (NCBI): domain Eukaryota; kingdom Metazoa; phylum Chordata; class Mammalia; order Primates; family Hominidae; genus Pongo; species Pongo abelii. Next base: position 137,657,812 of record NC_085928.1, on the reverse strand, counting down.
GAAAAATAGAAAACAACTGGCGTTATTAAATACAAAAACTTCATAAATTTGATTTTAAAATAGACTTCTGCCTTTCAAATGACACTATTAAGACAAAACTCAAGCCACAGACTCGGAGAAAGTATTTGCAACACTGTATTTGATAAAGGACTTGCTTCCAGAATATTTAAAGAACTCCTACAACTCAACAGTCAGAAAGGAAGCCGATATGATAAAAATCATAGATAAAGGACAATTGACATAAAATATAACAATAGCCAAAAAGCACTTGAAAAGATGCTCAACTGTGTAAGTCATTAGGGAAATGGAAATTAAAACCACAACATATGTCACTCCACACTCACTAATATGGATAAAATTTTAAAGACTGATGATATGGTTTGGCTATGTCCCCACCCAAATCTCATCTTGAATTTCCATGTGTTGTGGGAGGGACCTGGTGGGAGGTAATTGAATCATGGGGGCAGGTCTTTCCCATGCTGTTCTCATGATAGCAAATAAGTCTCACAAGATTTGATGGTTTTATAAGGTGGAATTTTCCTGCACAAGCTCTCTGCCTGCTGCCATCCATGTAAGATGTGACTTGTTCCTCCTTGCCTTCACCATGATTGCAAGGCCTCCTCAGCCACTTGGAACTGTGAGTCCATTAAACTTCTTTCCTTTGTAAATTGCCCAGTCTCCAGTATGTCTTTATCAGCAGTGTGAAAATGGACTAATAAAACTGACAATACTAAATGTTGGTGAAAATATAATTCTTATACATCACTGTTGGAAAGAAAATGGTACAACCACTTTGGAAAATAGTTGGACATTTTTAAATATTGTTAAACATACGCCTGACCTATGAACTAACAATTATCATTCCAACTTATATCTACTGTAAGACTCACACAAGAATATTTATAGTAGCTTTATTCATATTCATATGTATGTTCAACTATAAGAATAAGATGGTACCTGCAACAAATATGGGTGACTCTATAAAACCTCTTGCTGAGTGAATAAGTCCAGACACTACAGACTACATACTGCATAGTTCCATTAGTTCTAGAATAGGCAAAACTAAGAGATAGTAATAGAAATCATGTGAGTAGTTTCCTAGAGTGGGGTGGGTTGTAGTGGGAGTTGACTCCAAAGGGAACTTTCTGGAGTGATTTACATGTAATATAGATGTAATAAGTCAAAATCATGATTGGTGTAGTACACCTGGTTGCAACTAGTATACAACTAGTACAAATAGTACAACTAGTGTACCTAGTTATAGTTACAATGTACATGACATCTGTCAAAACTCATTGAATTGTACATTTGATATGTTTACATTTTATTGTATGTAAATTATACCTTAATAAAGCTGATTTTATATCTTAAAAAGAAAAATATACCAGAAAAATTAGGAGAAAAACAATCGGAAGTAGGAGTGGAATGGGGAATATGCTATATTATTATTACTATTATTTAATGCTTTTCCCTTATCAGTAAAATTTTTCTTGTTTCTTAATCATATAACGTGTTACAACTTATTATTATTATTATTTGAGACAGTTTCTCTCTGTCACCCAGGCTGGAGTGCAGTGGTGTGATCTCCGCTCACTGCAACCTCTGCCTCCCAGGTTCACATGATTCTTGTGCCTCAGACTCTGGAGTAGCTGAGATTACAGGCAGCCACCACCATGCCCAGTTAATTTTTGTACTTTTTGTAGAGACAGGGTTTTGCCATGTTGCCCAGGCTTGTCTCGAACACCTGAACTCACGAAATCCACCCACCTCGGCGTCCCAAAGTGCTGGGATTTCAGGCGTGAGCCACCACACCTAGCCTACAGCTTATTTTCTTTGGAAGATGTTTTCTTCTCAGAACCTTCTGATTTCTTGTTTTAATTTGGACAAATTACTTGTTAGGCATGCTGCACAGGTTTAATTCTGGGATTCACTTTTAGTTATTTCCATGCTGACTTAATTTGAGTATATATTGCTCTTTCTTGAATTCTATTTTCTTCTTTTTTTTTCTGAGTACATTTGTGAGTCATTCTTTCATAAAGTGTTTATAGAAGGCAGATTTTCTGAGTCTTTCCACATTCAAAACTTATTTACTGTTCTCATATTTGATTGAAAGTTTGGCTGGGTATCTAATTCTAGGCTCAAAACCATTTACTCTTGGAACCTTGAAGTATCACTACTTTTTTTTTCTAGAACTAATATTGCTTATAAGAAAACAGGTAAGTTTCTGATCTTGTTCCTTTGTAAGTAATCTGTTTCATTTTCCTGGGAACTTTTTGGATTTATTCTTGCTTTTTTGCTGTTCTAAAATGTTGTGATGATACATATAAGTTTATTCATTCATTCAACAAATAGTCATTATAGATATTGATTGCTAGGAACCCTAGAGGCTGGGAATGAAGCAATAAGATTCCTGTTCTTATGGAGGTTACATTCTAATGGGGGAAATAGACAATAAAATATGAACAAATAAGCAGATGAGAAACCTTCAGATATCGGTAAGTACCGAGAAAATACAACAGGACAATGGAATAGGTCATAGTAAACTGGTGCAGGATGAGGGGGTGCTTTGGATGAGGTGATTAGGGGTGGGGAGCCTCTCTAAAGTGACACTGAAGCAGAGCTCTGAATAATGAGAAGGAGCCATGTAGCAATCTGGGAAGGAGCACTAGTAGAAAAGGAACACGACCCCAAAGGACCAAGGCAGGAACGGACTGGATGTCTGGAAACAGAAACGTACCAGGGTGACTGGATAATTTGTATTCAATGCTTGAAAGGGATAGGAGATGAGGTCTGAGAGCCAAAAAGGAGATAGACCCTGCAGAACCTGCAAGGAACTCGGATCTTATTCTGGATAAACTAGGGAGGAATATGATCTGATTTCCACTTTAAAGATCACTCTCTCACTGTTGTATGGAAAATGGGATTATAAAGGGTCTAGAGGAGGAACAGGAAGATCTGTTAGGAAGCTATTGCTGTCAACCGGGCAAGCAATGATGGTGGTTTGGAATAGAGTGTGGCGGTAGAGATGGGGATATGTTATCAGATGTGGATCTTAATTGGATGCAGGAGGAAACGAAATGAAATCAAGGATGGCTCCTTGGTTTTCACCTGAGCAACTAGGTGAACAGCATGCCATTCAATGAAAGCAGCAAGACCTGGGGGAAAGCAGGTTTGGAGAAAAACTTTAAAAGTGCTGTTAGGACCTATCTAAATTGATGTGCCAGATAGACTGATGGAGCCAGTGTATATATCAAATGGTCTAGGCAGCAAGACGTTAGGGACACAGGTTTGAGAGTCTTCAGTGTGTCAGTGATATTTAATGTCCTCCTTGATCACTGATAGGCCCTTTTATTATGAAATCTTGTGTGTCAACTCTGGAAATATGTTTCTACTGTTTATTTAATTATAATCTCTCTATTCTGCCTATTCTTTCTTTCCAGAATTCGTATTACAGCCAGCCTTTTGTATCCATGGAATCCACATTTGTAGGTTCTACTAACAGCGGATAGAAAATATTTTTGTAAAAAAGATGTACCTCTAATTAATTGTGTCCAGCCAAAAAAAATTAAAAATAAAAATAAATAAAAAATAAATGAACAAAGGATGGTTGTGTCTGCACTGAATGCGTACAGACCTTTTTTTCTTGTCATTATTTCCTGAACAATAGAGTATAACAACTATTTACATAGCTTTTACGTTGTATTAAGTATTATAAGTAATCTAGTGATTATTTAAAGGATACTAGAAGATGTGCATAGATTGTATGCAAATACAACACCATTTTATATACAGAACTTGAGCATTCATGGATTTTTGATGTCTGCGGGGGTCCTGGAACCAATCCCCCACAGACACCAGGGGACGATTGTAGGTGGATGTTAAACCTCCTAGATCAATCCACAGGGTCCCTTAATTGTCCTTCATTTTATTCATCTCTTGCGCTTTTGTTTCTTAAGAGACTTTCTTGATGCTTTCTTGTTCAGTTCTTAGATTGATTCATATGATGCTGGCTTTAATATTTCCTGTTTTTAAGACGTTTTTTCTGGTGATTACTTCTTTTTATGGGAACTATTCCTGTTTTGTGACTGTAATTAGGACCCATTTAGATCCTTCTAAATTTTTTTTCCTCCATTATTACCTCTGTGGACAGTTGTTCTGTGTGTTTGTCTTGGTCCTCGTCTCTTTTACGCTAATATTTTTCATGGTGTGTCAGGAAGTCCATAGAACTCTGTTCCTTTTTATGAATGCAGAACTGCTTGCTCGATATTCATGGCTGGGAAGGTTTTCATGCAAGTGCGTTGTCCTCTGGGTCTTTCCCCTGAATTGGGGAACTGGTGTAGAGGATAGAATGTGTCTACTCTCAGGCCTCATCATAGGGGTACAAGCAGGAAATGGCAGTCAAGCTGACATCTCGAGTGCTTTCAAATTTAGTGGAGTATGAATTCTTCTGGGAAATCACATCATTATTATTTAAATAAGGAATAATGAATAACAGTTACCCCTTCCTGAAAACTCATGCCCAGGTAAATATCACTAGCTGATAAAGTCCTTCACGAGGCATTGACCCATCAGTGATGTCTGCCATGGGTGTGGGAGGGAAGGCTCATAGCAAGAGGCTTTCACATATCCTTCTTTCTTCAGCCCACACACCTGTCCAAGTCATAGTTCAGACCTAGCCTGGAGGAGGCAGATTGGGCTGGGGCCTATATGACAGTCATTTCAGCCAGTGGTAACTCATAGTTAAATTTATGTAAACTTACCTTACTGTCTGCTGCTGGAATGCTGACAAGAGGGCAGCCCTGAGAGAGAATTAGTTTGAGCATGAAGTAGCCACATGCATTATCCTTAAAATGCATGTGTATGGTTAAGTGGGTGATTATATTCCGAGGCTGATGCAAGTTATTTGGGGAATATCTATACCTCTGTTACCTCCACAGGCATGGTTCATCAGAGTTCACTGCATGTAACCCTATTTTAATAGCTGATAAGACAGACAAATATATTGGCCCTGCAAAGGAAACCAAACAGGATGTTATCATTAGTAACTTGGAAGGACAGACTTAAATATTTTAAGACTTCAGTAAAAGGGGACATGTATCAACAGATTTTACATCCACAAGGATAAATTACAGCTATAAACACAGGAAGGACAAACAGTCCAAATGCAAGATGGGCTAGGGCTGATTCATCCAGGGTTAGCAGAGCACCCACTGCAGAAGACGTTAGTGCATCACAATCGTGATGAGTCAGTGAGGCTAAATGTCAATCAGAAATATTCAAAGAGAAGTGTAATGGTGGGATAAATGATGATTATCATCATTGGGAAAGGGAAATGGGCAAGAGTTGTACACAGAGATGCTTCCAGGAGCCAGGCTGGTGATGTAAATGTGTGAAACTGATGAGAGTACAATCAGGAGCGGTGAGGACTGTGGCCAACTGGAGAATAAATGTCACTCTGAAGACATTCTCCTTAAGATCATATATATATACACACACACATACACACACACACACTGGCCAGGCAGAAAGAAATTTCTCAGAGCCCACAGTATCTTTGGCATTGTGAGCGATGAGCAGCCCCTCCCTCCAGAACTATTGCATTAATGATTGTGGCAGTTGTCCACTATTGGGGTATTTGTGAACCGTAATATCACTTAGAGTTACCACACCACTGTTGTGTTGCAGGGCTGTGTTTTTACTTTCTCACAAAGGAGAAAGGGGCAGTCCTTAAAATTCTGTTCATGGAGAAACATACCCGACCATATAAATGTATTGAATGTAAATATATTCTACCAAGTGATTGCAGAAGAAAACATTGAGAATGCTCTTCTGTGGATGTGAGTGTTCATCTCTGTTTACTGTGGAGATTCTTTCACCTAAAGCATAAGAGGAAACTGAGGAAGAGCCCACCCAAAGTAAGCAGATGGGAAGGAGCTTTGGACACAGCTCCTTGGGCTGTGTTAGCCAAGTGAAAATAACTAATGGGTTAGCAGCTGAGTAATGTCAGCTTTCATGTCAATAATGAAGCTGTTCTCTGTTCTCCTCAAAAACAGGGAACATGGTGGTTCAGAGCCAGAAACTTCCTGACCCCAGGAAAGCTGCGTGGCAATGGGTTATCAAGAGACAGTGGAAGCCTCATGTCCATGCAAGCTGAAATCAAGGTAGACAGTGATTTCCTGGGACAACCCTGAAAGCAGCCTGTTTTCAGGGAAAAGTATAATGCAAAAACCTTCCATCTTCTCTTAGAATTCATATATATATATATATAAAATTAGAAATCCATTTTCTGAATTTTCTATTAATTGTGTAGCCTATATTATATAGGTTATAATATATTATATATAGCATTATATACAATATAGTTTACATAATGGAAAATTCAGAAAATGGACTTTTGACAATTGTGGAAACTAGTTGAGATATGGAAAATGCTCCTAATAACTAGAGCTTAGTAGAAGTAGAATTTGGAGCGCCTTCTTTTCTTTTCCAGCAAGGGAAAGTCATATAGATTGATTCAGAGAAAGAGAAAGGGATAAAAATGTGCCTTCAATATAAAGAGCATCGGTTTCCATTTAATTGGCAGGGACATATAGGAGAAGGAAAAGAATTGCCCTGGTTGAAGTACAGGTCTTTTTCCTCTTTTCTTCCCACATCTGCTGTTGGATCATGCATTTTCTATATCTCAGAAATTTTGAAAATCAATATGGATGATAATTAAGTGAAAAAGACAAATCAAAGTCATATTCACAGATTTAGATGGTCTTGATGAGGCTTGAGCCTTGGAATTTTGCAGTCTCTGTAGGAATATATCAGGAGTTAAAATGTGTCTCCTTTGGGCTTAGGTAAATGAAATGGTTGGCATAATAGCATTTCACACCTAGCAATGTCCATTGGGATGATCTAATTCAATATTTGTTTTAAATATTTAAAATGCAGAAACTGAGGCAAGAGAGGTTAAGGTAAGAAAAAGTTCTGCTTAAGGCAGAGAACTAGCTAGGATTTAAGTGTAAAACCAGACTCCAGGACTTCCAATTCCAATTTCAGTATCTTGCAACTCTTCTTACCATTTTATTTAATGTTAGAGATTATGCCTAATAGTAATTGTATGTCCTATGAAAATGATGCCATAGTATGTATAGGTTGGCAATCTGAAATGTACTGGTCAAAGTAATATCACATGTTAGGTGGAGGCTTACATATTTTTCATTCTGGTTGTTCTGAACCCAGCAGCTGAGCAGCAGGGGTAGAGATGGTGTATTATGTGGTGTATTAGTCTGTTCTCATGCTACTATAAAGGACTGTCCAAGACTGGGTAATTTATAAAGGAAATAAGTTTAATTGACTCACAATTCTGCAGGGCTGGGGAGACCTCAGGAAACTTACAATCATGGCAAAAGCGGAAGCAAACATGTCCTTCTTCACATGGTGGCAGCAAGGAGAAGTGCTGAGCAAAAGGGGGAAAGCCACATATAAAACCATCAGATCTCGTGAGAACTAATTGCTATCACAAAAACAGCATGGAGGTAACTGCCCCCATGATTCAATTATCTCCATCTGGTCCCTCCCAAGAAATGTGAGAATTATGGGAACTGCAATTCAAGATGAAATTTGGGTGGGGACACAGCCAAACCATATCATTCTGCCCAAGCCCCTCCAAAATATCAAATGTAAATATGACACAGGGCTCAGATTCTGCATTTACAAGCTCCCAGGGCTGCCTGTTGCCTGCTTGAGATCCACACTTTGAATAACAAGAGTCTAGATAATATCCTGTTCTACTAAAAGAGTTACAAAAGTGAATTCTACCAATAATCTATACAAAGCATTTAGATTTGCCTCATCATTTTCACAGGAAAAATTGAAAATTTCAGGAAAATTGAGTGGATTTGTAAGTGCAAGTATGTGACATTTATAATCATTTACTATTGATTTAAGATAACTTTTTGTGATATATCATACACACCATAATTTATAATAAATCAGGATTGGATGCTCATTTGTACCCTGGATTTTTCCTGGTCAGAAAAATCTTAGCATTGGCTCACGTGAGCAAGAGAAGGCTCCTCTAATTGTACCCATACCTGCAGCCAAAGAAGTGTTCCCCTTTTTGAGAGGGGCCCTCAGGCAGATCAGACTGACCACACAGAAGGGTTAGCTGGAGCCACCAACCACAGGACCCCTTGGGTCCCATAGAAGTGACTTGGGTTACCATGGGTGTAAGGGCATAGCTCCAGGAACCCACCCTTGTTTCACTGTAATCCTCCTAACACATCAGGGTTCTGCGTCTAACAAAGTTTGTACTCCTAGGAATTCACCAAAGAAAAATGAAAACATATGCCTATACAAAGATTTGTACATGACAACCTTATTCATAGTAGCCCCAAACTGGAAACAACCCAAATCCAAATGTCCACCAACAGGTGAAAGTGTATACAAACTGTGGTGTATTTAAACAGTGAGTGTTATGGACTGAAAGTTTGTGTTTTGAGATCCTAAACCCTAAGGTGATGGTATTAGGAGGTGGGGCCTTTGGTAGATGATTAGGTCAGGAGGGGGAGCCTTCATGAATGGGATTAGTGCCTTTATGAAAGTCTCCCCAGAGGGCTCTCTTGCCTCTTTCTGCCATGTGAGGACACACTGAGGAGTCAGCAGTTTGCAACCTGGAAGAGAGCTCTCCCCAGAACCTGACCATGCTGGCACCCTGATCTCAGACTTCCAGCCTCCAAAACTGTGAGAGAGAAATATCTTGTTTATAAGTCACTGAGTCTATGGCACTGCTATAGCAGCCTGAGCTGACTGGAACAATGGACTTCTACTCAGCAGTGAAAAAGAGCAAGCTACTGATGCACGCAGCACCGTGAGTCATCCCAACCAGTGTTGAGCAAAAGAGGACTGATTGGATGGGGACACAGAACGTGTGGGAATTACGGAAATGTGCCATACCTTGAGTAGAGTGGTCATTACACAGGTGAACACACTTATCAAAGCCTTGAACTGTCTACTTAAAATGAATTAAACCTCGGGAATTTTTTGTTTTTTTGTTTTTTGAGACTCGCTGTGTCACCCAGGCTGCTCTGTCACCCAGGCTGGAGTGCAGTGGCACAATCACGGCTCACTGCAGCCTCAACCTCCTGGACTCAACCAATTCTCCTGCCTCAGCTTCTTGAGTAACTGGGACTACGGACATGCACCACTATGTCCAGCTAATTTTATTTATTTATTATTTTATTTTATTTATTTGTTTGTTTTGAGACAGAGTCTTACTATGTCACCCAGGCTGGAATGTAGTGGCCCAATCTTGGTTCACTACAACCTCCGCCTCCAGGGTTCAAGCAATTCTCCTGCCTCAGCCTCCCCAGTAGCTGGGATTACAGGCAAGTGCCACTACGCGGGCTAATTTTTGTATTTTTAGTAGAGATGGGGTTATGCCATGTTGGCCAGGCTGGTCTGGAACTCCTGACCTCAAGTAATCTGCCAGCCTCGGCCTCCCCCAGTGCTGGGATTACAGGCATGAGCCAGCACTTCTGGCCTAATTTTTAAATTATTATTTATACAGACAAGGTCTCACTATGTTGCCCAGGCTAGAAAACCTGTTTTTAAAGCATATATAAAGGAAGTTTGGGAACCGTGGCTTTCAGATTCGGAAATTTAGGCCTAAAGAAGTCAAGTGACTTCCCCAGAGTGATAGATAAGGATTAAGCCCCATTCCTGCCAACACTCTGTGTAACTGTCCTCACAGCACCTCCTTCCTTAAAGCCAGCACCCCATGGTTTCTTTTCATCATTATCCTTTTCTTTCTGAAAAACAGATGCTCTCCTTGTGGTGGGTCCTGCCCCTCACTGCCAAGTGTGAATTTGGACCTCAGTCCAGAAGAAATGGGTTTTGTATCCTGGAAACAAGACCAGGGCTCTGCCAGGAAAGGCTCTTTTCTGCCACAGGCCCTAGGTAATTTAGCTTATCTGAATTGCATAATTGAGCAGGGCTGAGCACTATAATCACACAAAAGACCTTTGTAGATGGACCCGGTATATCCAGCCCAGCAAGGCCATCATACATAGCCACCTCCCCGAGGGTCTCTGGTCCAGAGTTTTGGTCTTTGTCAGCTAAGCAGTTCCTTAGAGCCCTATCACTTTTGATATTTTTTTGACCTAAATGTGATGCATCACATAGGAAATATACGTCAGCAAAAAAGTCCCATAAATACGTTATGCCTCACATATGTATGATTTTGACAGGATTTTTGTTCTTTCTAATCAGCAAACAAATGAAGGCATTATACCATCTGCATTCATTCTACACTTAATTTATCAAGCACTTGTATGTGCCAGGCACTGTTCTACATGCTGGGGAAAGAGAACTCCAGCTAACTCCATTAAGGCAGCACAGGCAACAAACAAACAGACCTGTAAATGAAATTACACAAGTTGTAATATGAGTTTTACAGAAACAAGTAGAGTTCCAGCAAAGAACAGCAGGAGGGATTCTACCTCAGATACTTATGTTAAGGCCGCGCTGAAAACATGACACTGAAAAGGTGGGATTCACTTATATGAAGAGGGTGGAAATAGCATTCCAGGCAGAGACAGGAGCATGTGCAAAGGCTCCAAGGCAGGAAGGAGCTCAGTTAGGTGGAGACTGGGAAGAGATAGGCAAAGGAAAGAGTGGCACTAGATGAACCTGGAGAAATGGGCAGGAATGGATAATTTGGAACCCTGTAAACCAGTCAGGGGGCTGATGCAATCATCCATGGCAAGGGGCTATGACAGTCTAAGTGACAAAGGTTGCAAGAGACACGGCGAGACAAGGGTGATCCAAGCTATGTTGGATGCACCATCAAATAAGATGGTACATCTTAGTCCCACCTTTCAGGCCACCTGATCATCTTCTACTTGATGCAACATCAAGCTGTGGATTGGTGCACCTTCTTCTCTCAACAAGCTATCACTATGTTGGGGATAAAGACTTTCCAAGCAACTGGATGAGTAGGATGAGGAAAAGAAGGAACCTGAGATAACATCTGAGATTCTGGCTTGAGAAATGAAGCAGGGGAGTTTAGGGAAACAGCACATTCCAGGGAGATCAAGAGTTCTTGTTTGGACATGCTGAGGTTGAGACCCTATTAACCATCTACATGGAGATGTCAAGTAGGCAGTTCGATATATGAGTTTGGAGCTTAGAGGAGCAGTCAAGACTGGCAAGACACATTTGGCGGGTCATTAGCACATATGCATGGAATTTACAGCCAAGGGAGCTGATGAGAATGTCTGGCTGGGGAGAGGGTGCTGATGAAGTAGGGACCCAGGACAGCAATTAGAGCTGACAAGCAGCTTGTTCTAAATTCTCACCGTTGGCTTCATTGTGTTCTTTCTTATGGTATTGTGTGACATTGCTGTGAGTAACGTTTCACACATACCTTTCAACAGCATAGGAAAGAGTCATATGAAGAACCATATGCAACATGTTGGAGGCTGGCAGGAGATGGGAAAGAACAGAGGGGCTCACGTCAATGGATCATTGCTGACACCACTTGTATTTTCAGCCACTGTCCTCATCACTGTTGCTGTATGAGAGGAAACGAGGTGGAGCAAGATGTGTAGATCAATAAATCACTAGAAAATAGCGTGCAGTGTGTGTCTCCTCCAGAATAAGACCCAAACACTTCCGCAGGCAGCATCCCCACGAGTACTCGCCCTACCCGGCCTCCCACCACACGCTCTCACACCCTTCCCTCCATAGCACTGGCGGAGATACTGATCCACCTTCTGGCATGTCCTTCTCCCTGCCTGTCTCCCACCCTTCAGGCCACGTTGCTACCCTCTACTTGTCCTTTTTGTTTTTGAGACAGATTCTCGCTCTGTCACCCAGGCTGGAGTGCAGTGGTGCAATCTCAGCTCACTGCAACCTCCACCTCCCAGGTTCAAGCAATTCTCCTGCCTCACCCTCCTGAGTAGCTGGGACTCCAGGTGTGTACCACCACGCCGGACTAATTTTTGTATTTTTAGTAGAGACAGGGTTTCCCCATGTTGGCCAGGCTGGTCTTGAACTCTTGACCTCAAGTGATCTGCCCACCTTGGCCTCCCGAAGTGCTGGGATTACAGGCATGAGTCACTGCACCTGGACTACTTACCCTTTCTTTATACCCCTCCTGTGTACCCACCTCAGAGTGAGGTTATGAGGATTAGAACTGTGCCTGGAACGTGGTAAGAGCTGAGGAACATTAGCTCTAGTTAGCCTTATCTTCATCTCTGTTATGGTTATTATTACTCTTGTTCTCTGTAGCCTTGCTATCAAGGATCAAGGCTAGCCATCCAAGTAGCTCTCGCTCCAACTGTCTGAGGGAGGCAGATGTGGTATTCTCTGTGCCTAACAACTGGCACACTGCAGTGTGGACAATGCAGTAATGTGGGTGGCCCCAGCCTCAGGGGGCTTCTGGGTGTCACGTATCTGCCAGCCAGGGTGCCTCTCCCTCCCACCAGGTGGAGGCCTGCTTTGGCCAGAGGGGTAGGCTGGGGCATAGAAGCTGTGGTAGCCTGGCAGGGCTAGTGGATATCCAGGGAAGTCCCAGGCAGGGCCTGGGGATAGGAAGAGGGGAGAGAAACAGGGGGAGTTCCCACCAGTGGCTATTTTCCTAATCTTATGAAAACTCTTCAACATTTCAGGACAGGTGTGGTTGTTTCAGCACGTGTCTGCTGAACCAAGAGTGGGAATGAATGAACCAAACCAAGAGTAGAAAGCTCCCCTCCCACCACCCCATCCCCACCTCCACTGTCCACCTGCCAGGCTCAAATCTGGGTTGTTGATGCTCTTTATCTGAAATAAACCAGAAGCTTGGAAGAGTGGAGGGCTGGGCCAGGGCTTGTCAGGGATTCACACTCGCAAGCCTGTTCCTCCCTGTCTATCAGGACCCACAGAAGCCACTGTGGGGCCCTAGATCCCCCAGAATCCCAGCACCAGATGCTGACTCAGGGCCTGTCTGGCTGTGGGACCAAGTCTGTGTCGCAACGTCTGAATTCAGCCTTTGAGGCCTCCTAGGTACCCATGTACTCCTTCGGATGTAACTAACAGAAGAATGCATAAATAAGTTGTGATGTAGTCACACAATGGCCTACCTTAGAACAATGATGATAAACTTAACACCACAACTCACAAAAGAGGTGCCTTGCAGGTATAATTTTAGAGAAAGAAGCCAGACCAAAAAGACTCCTTTTATTCAATACAAGGAATATGTCTCCTCCTCCTCCACCTTCTCCTCTTCTTCCTCCTTCTCTTCCTCTTTCTCCTTATCCCCTTTCTCCTTTTCCTCCTCCTCTTTTTTTCCTCCTCTTTCTCCTCCTCCTTCTCCTCTTCCTCCTTTTCTCCTTCCTCCTCTTCTCCTCCTCCTTCTTCTCCTCCTCCCTCTTCTCCTCCTTCTCCTCCTCCTCCTTCTCTTCTCCTTCTTTTTCTTCTTCCCATTGCCTTCTCCTTCTCTGTCTTTTCATTCTTCCTCTTGTTCTTCTGTTCCTCTTCTTGCTCCTCCTCCTCCTTCTTCTTCTTTTAATTCTCTTCCTGGCCAGCCCTGCATAGCATGAGGACACTCCTGCATTCTGTTCAGAACATCTGGGGGTCCTGCTATAATTCAGCTTATTATTGATGCAAAGCCCCAGATCAAAGTCATAAACATGGACCTAATAAGGACATATCCCTGCTTAAAGTCGCAATCCATTGTACCTGGAATCAACTTGAAACTCTCTGCCATGACTTAAAACAAAAGCAACCTATGGGCCAAATCCTGCTTGTCATCTGTTTTGTCAATAAAGTTTTGTTGGAACACAGCCATGCCCAAACTTTGCATATTGTCTATGGCTGCTATCAGCTACAAGGGCAGAATTGAGTGGTTGTGACTGAGACCCATAAAGGGCCATAACGCCTACAACTGTTACAGAAAACATTTGCAGTCCCTGATTAGAAGTCCCATGCAATCTGGCCCATGCCCACCCGTCTAGCCACATTCCACGCTCAGTCCCCTGAGGCCCGTGCACTTGGTCTTTCTCCTTCATCTCACAAGGTTGGCTCCTTCTCATCAGACCAGTCTCAGCCCTAAGGCCTGAGGTCTCCCTGGCCTCCTCACTCTCTAGTTCATGGACCTGCTCTATTTTTTCCAAAGATTATTTGTTTACTTGTGTACTGACTGTCTCCCCTAGTGAGAATGTCAACACCATCAAGGCCGGGACCCAGTTGATCTTGTTCACTGGTGCATACCCACAGCACCCGTGCCGTGACCCAGTTTAAGTGCTCAGTAAATACTGTTTGTTGAACAAATGAATGAAGTGATGAACATTTTCTAAAAGACAACACTTACATTGAGGACCTGGTGTGACATGTGACAGGGTACATCATCTGTGATTTTTTTTTTTTTTGAGACAAAGTCTCACTTTGTCACCCAGGCTGGAGTGCAGGGTGTGATCTGGGCTCACTGCACCCTCTGTCTCCCGGGTTCAAGCGATTTCCGTGCCTCAGCCTCCCCTGTAGCTGGGATTAAAGGCTTGTGCCACCATGCCTGGCTAATTTTTGTATTTTTAGTAGAGACGAGGTCTCACCATGTTGGCCAGGCTGGTCTTGAACTCCTGACCTTAGGTGATCTGCCCACCTAGGCCTCCCAAAGTGCTGGGATTATAGGCATGAGGCACCGTGCCCAGCCCTGTGATGTTCTTACCATCATCCAGTGATCACCTACTCTGCAATTTGATTCCCTTCAGCAGCCTGTGCAGTGGGGAACATCATGCCCATTTTACAGATGAGAAAACTGAAGCCCAAAATGGCAAATCCGCAGTCAGTAAGTGACAGCGAGATCAGACCTGTCTGAATTCAGTATCCAGACTTTCTCCAGGTGCCCTGCTCTCAAACTCAGCCAAGACGGCTTTGACTTTTGCTAATATTTGGAAGACACTGTCCTCCCAGAAACTTCTCTCTGTAGGATGAAAGAAGGTTGCAGAACCCAGCTGGCAGATAACGTTTTAGAATTTGAGGCCAGACTGCACATATGTTATTGATCTGCTACCCTCATTCATTTTTTAAAAATCCAAATAAAAATGAAGCCCAGCAGTCAATCTGAATTAATTAGCTTTTCTGGCAGCTGCCATCTGAGAATTAGGAATTATCCTGAGCCAGTAAATTCTAACTGATTCTTTTCTTGTGGTGTCAGATTGGATTAAAGGAAATGTTGAGGGTAAAATTAAATACTACGCTTTTCTTATTGCTTCAGTTGCCCAAAGATAAACGCTTTTCATGATGATAAATATACCATAAATTCTCATAACAATAACCGAAATTCAAATAAATAGGCTGTATAACCCCATGTGACTGTAATTTTCCTTTTATAGTCAGCTTGTTTACTGTTTATTGAAGAGAATGTCTGGTCCTTGCCTTTGAGGGATATTAAATGCAGCATTAGTCCAGATTTTTTAAGGAAAGCCCCAAGCCAAGCACCTGTCTATATCGTTGATTGTTTTCTCTTTATTAAGAGACTACAAGGCCACAAAGTCCTTGATGCATATGATTGGGATGGGCACAGGGGTGAAATGAAAGGGAACAAGAAACATGTCAGCTAGAAGTCAGGAACCCTGGGCTCTGGCCCTGCACTTTGACGTTAACCAAGTCAATTCATCTGTTCATCTGATTTTCATCTCTTAAATGAGGGGATTTGTAACTGCCCTACATACATCAGAAAGTGTTTGACCCATACCTGAGATATTAGGGGTGACTAATTTAAGAAGGACAGAACTTGCTTCTTAGGTTGACTCTTGGCATCACAATAGATGAGTAACTTTGCCCAGTGACTGAAGGCCGCCCGTGACACCAGATTCACAAATTAAAGTGACAGTAATGAGAAGAAACACCAGGCATTGGCAGCCATAAGTTAAATTATTCATAAGTCACCTGCATTAAGTGAAAGATAAAGTTTAACCAGCAATCACATGTCTAGGTATGTAACAGCATGCTAAGTTGGAAGTTTAATATATATAACTGAATTTCCAAAATGAGAAAGTTCAAATTAGGTGACACAGAACGAATTAAACTTCTCAAAAATCACTGAAAAGATCTGAAGTGCTTGAAAGAGTTAAAAGGGAGACAGGGTTTGTGAAGAAATATTTTTGGGGAGAGCCACTGCAGAGTTGGGAGTCTCACCCCACTTCCTCCCAAGCAGGTGAGATTCAAAGCCTCAAGCCAAGGGAGCAAAGATGTGTCAGTTAGCTACTGCTGCATAACAAATCACTCCAAAAACCAGGGGCTTTAAATAACAAGAGTTTATTTAGCTCACTGGCTGGGGGCCATCTGGTCTAGGATGATCTCACTTATGCATGTGGAGTTGACTGTTAGGCCAGCAAATCAGTTCTGCTGATCTTGTCTGGGCTCGCTCATGTGTCTGAGATGAATCCGCTGACCCAGTTTTGCTCCATGTTGCCTCTCATCCCCCAGCAGGCTAGCCTGGGTTTGTTCATACACAGTGGCAGAGGTCTAAGGAAGTGAGCAGAAGCATCCAAGGACTCTTCAGGTCTAAGCTGGAAAAGGTACATCATTATTTCCACCGCTCTCTATTGGCCAAAACAAGTCGTTAGATCAGCCCAGATTCAAGAAAGATTTCAACCCACCTCCAATGGGAGGATCATCAAAGACACATTGAAAAGGGGTGTGGCTACAGGAAGAATGGAGAATTGTGGCCAATTTTACAAGAATCTTCAGGGAGTTTGAAATGGTGCAATTATGGGGGTTATTAGATTTAATTTCTTACATGTGACTGAGGAAATTTAAGGTGAGAGACTACAGCTTCCAAACTGAGTCATGGGGCAGAGAAAGGGAGGGAATCAAAGGCTGAGTTTGAGAAACAGCAGCACTGCCACCAGGCATATGTTTTTCATGAGCTAGAAGTGGGCCACCTAACAGAGAGGACAGCTGGGAGGGGCAAATGGACTCCACCTAGAGGTCTGTGCTGAAGGATCCACTCAAGATCCAGGAGTGGGGAAGGGAGTGGGGTCTGGAGAAGGACTTCCCTTCCCCTCTGGAGCCATAGTTAGGACCCAACAGAAGAGCTGTGTAAATCCATGAATTTACTCATCAAAGAGTTAGCTCTAAAGGCTTGACAGACTCCCAGAATATGAAAAACCATCTTATGACAGTATCAAACCAGTAAGAGCTTTTTTTCTTTTTGGGACAGTGTCTTACTCTGTCACCAAGGCTGAAATGCAGGGGCATGATCATGGCTCACCACAGCCTCAACCTTCTGGGCTCAAATGGTGTTCCCACCTCAGCCTTCTAAGTAGCTAGGAACACAGGCTTGAGCCAACACGCCCAGTTAGTTTTTGTATTTTTTTTAGAGACAGGGTTTCGCCATGTTGCCCAGGATGGTCTCCAACTCCCAGGCTCAAGCCATCCTCCCGCCTAGGCCTCCCGAAGTGCTGGAATTACAGGCATGAGCCACTGTGCCCAGCCAAGAACTTTCTATATCCCTTGTCCTGTATCCCTATCAGAAAAGGCCAGGGCCACTTCCTTAGCAAGTCAAGAGGAAAGATGAGGAAGAAGGAGTGGTGACCACGTCCCCTCCCAAGTTCACCTGGAGCTGTGCTACTCCACCTGGGGCTGAGAGAGGGAGGAGACTTAATTCTAAATCTAACTTCTAAAGTTTGGAGTTTGGCTGAATGTGGTGGCTCACACCTATAATCACAGCACTTTGGGAGGCTGAGGCGGATCACTTGAGGCCAGTCCAAAACCAACCTCAGCAACATAGTGAGACCTCACCTCTACAAAAAAATTTAAAAATTAGCTTGGCATGGTGGCATGCTCCTGTAGTCCCAGCTACTGTGAAGGCTGAGGTGGGAGCATCACTTGAAACCAGGAGTTCAAGATTAAGTGAGCCGTGATTGCGCCCCGGCACTCGAGCCTGGGTGACAGAGTGAGAACTTGTCTCAGAATAAATAAAGTTTAGAGTTTTGACTATTCCATGATTCTGGGCAACCTAACTAGCAAATTAAGCCTATTTGTATAGATAAGACTGTCTAGTACCTAAGTATGAGCAGAAAAGTCACACCAGAGTCTTTATCCCAGGCAGGGTTAAAGCTTCTACCACAGTGAATACATTTTAAAGAGATGGGGAGAAAAAAGATAAAGTTAGACTTGTATTGTAACCTATTATCAATGTGTTCACAGTATCAGTTATAGGTATTCATATATTATGCTTCTCTGCTGTGGCAGAAATTATTGTAGAGTGCTTGGTAGCACTGTATACAGTGGAATGTGCACTATACATATTTCCTGTTACTAATATTTTTGCTTGTTTAGTGTAAACTTCAGTCTCTCCAACTCTGCTCTTTGAGAATAGTGACTTCCAAATTTTCTACAGAATAATAAAATATCAGAAAAATATATTTAGCATCACTACTAATCAAGGAGAGGTAAGTAAAAACAAAATACCATTTTTCATCTATGAAATAGGCAAAGGTTAAAAAACAACAATGCTCAGAGTTAGAGCAAGTGCTATGGAAGGAAAGTACAATATACTCCAGAAGGGAATGTGAGTTAACACTGTATTTTGGAAAAGCAACTTACAATATGCATCACGAACCTTGAAAATGTTTCTGACTCTTTGATGTAGCCATCCCACATATAAAATGCATTCCAGGAAATAATCAGAGAGATATGCAAAGGTGTATGTGTAGCAGAAACCTGGAAACAACTTCAATACCTATCAATAAGAGTGATTGATTAAATAATTACTTCATGCACTAGAATAATTTACAGCTGTTAAAAATATGTCATAGCAAATTATCACATTAGATGGAAAAATACAATGCTTTTAAAGCAAGATAATATAGTGCATTTACAAACATGAAAGAAAATGTATGAAAATGTTCACAATGTTTATCTCTGGGAAATAGAAATAATGGCAACTTTTTTTTCCTTTTCATTTAATTTTCTAAATTGTCTACAAAGAGTATATACTGCATTTGTTAACAGGAAAAGGCACTGTATCTGTGAGCCTCATCCACATTGTCGGGTAGATACCTGGAACTGGAATTGCTGGGTGTATGTACGTTAAGCTTCAGCAGATACTGCTAGTTTCCAAAAAAAAAAATACAGTAAATACGACATATTTTTCTTAATTACTGTTTTTTTAGAAGTTTAACACAAAATTTACACTCCCACCAGCAGGGTATGTGGATGGCTATTGCTCCACACCCACGTCAGCACTTGGTATTATCGTGTTGTTCATTACATTTTCATTTCATTTCCATTCTGGTGGGTGCATGGAAGTGGAGGTGTCACACAGCAGCACCAAGCAAACCTGGGCAAGAAGGGCTCCTGCTCTGTGCCTCACACTCACTCCAGAGAGCCTCACATTTCTTCCTATCACTGTCAAGGCCTCAGGGAACCATTTCTCCATATTTCTGGCCCTCTGTCCTCAATAAAATGTAACTCTGGCCAATTATCATGAAGGTGTGTGAGTTGTGCCACAGCCAACATCAGAGGCTGGCACTGCTTTGAGAGCTGACAAGGACTAGAGTGGAGGAAGCCCTTAGCAAGGGAAAACACAAATTAATTAACTTGTTAAATCCACTCTCCTGTGGCATGGATGCAATAGATTGTTGCATATTGGAGTTCCATTTCCCAATCATAGCAAGCACCATTTTCTTGCTTTTCTTCATGTTCTAATTCATGGTTCTGGAGGTAGTCACGAATCACAGCTGAAGAACACTTAGTCATGTTAGCCAACCAATGACCTTTTTCAGTTTGCATCTATGCAAGTCTACACCAGGGCTTCGCAATCTTCACATTATTGACATTTGGGGCCAGAAAATCTTGCGTGTGTCTGTCCTGTGTATTGTAGAATGTTTAGCAGAATCCCTGGCTTCTATGCACTTAAGATGTCAACAGGACCACCATCCTTAATGTGACAATCAAAAACGTCTCCAAATGTTGCCAAATGTTTCTTGTGGCGCAAACTTGCCCCCAGTTGAGAATGACTGATCTAGACATAAAAAAACATGATCTGGAATACTGGTCCTTTCCAGAAACAACTAGGTGGACACTGAATGCTGAAATTGTAGACATTTAATTTACAAAAAATGTATTAAGATTTAATTATTTTAAAAAATTAAAATTTCTTGGCTTTAATTAAATAATTCTTATTTAGAATTTTGATAGTCAATACTTACAATTTTTAGCTTGACTTTTAATTTTAATACTTTTAAAACTTTTAAGAGAAATAAATTTTTGAAAACATACAAAAAGTTATTTTAATTTTTTATTTTTACATTTGTTTTCATTTAAATTTTTGATAAAAATTAATAAAATTGCATATATCTTGAAGATATATTTTAATCCTTTAGATTATTATTAATTAAATTAAAATTATGTGAAAGTATTGATTACAACACAGCGATTTTGCTAAAATGAGGCAAGAAGAATAACTTATGGAATAAGTACATATCACTTATGAATTATTATTTGTTTACTATTCACCCAAATACCACAGGTCTATTAACAGAACACACAGATGTGCAAATATTAATTCAATTCAGTCTTCTTTGATATTTTAATGACTTTGTCATATAAAAACTGTAGCTTTATATTTGCAATGTTGTCATTATGAAGGTATATTTGTTAAAGCAAGAGGATAAAACTTTTAAATCAGTTTTTCTAGGTTGATGGATAGCATTTAAATACTTAGCTGTAATATTTAGCATTAGATTTAATTAAAATCTAATTTTAAAATCTAATCTAAAAATCTAATACTAAACGGATTAATAGATTAGATTTAAGATTTTGCATTAGAATAGTGTGTGGCCTACAATTCTCACTCCCACCCCAAGCCACATAATGGTGGGGACAGGCTCTTCTTGTGGTCTTAATTTGCATCTTTCTGATTACAAGTGAATTTGAACGCCTTTTTTGTTTACCGGTCACTTGGATTTCCTCTCTTGTGGCATGTCGGATGAAGACATTTACATATTTTCCCATTATGTTTTCTGCCCTTTAAAAATGGATTTGTTGACTTTATGTATTCTGAATATGAGCCCTGATATGGTTTGGCTCTGAGTCCCCACCCCAATCTCAACTTGAACTGTACTCCCATAATTCCCACGTGTTGTGGGAGGACCCAGTGGGAGATAATTGAATCATGGGGACGGTTTCCCCCATACTGTTCTCGTGGTAGTGAATAAGTCTCACGAGGTCTGATGGTTCTATCAGGGGTTTCCACTTTTGCATCTTCCTCATTTTCTCTTGCTACCACCATGTAAGAAGTGCCTTTCACCTCCCGCCATGATTCTGAGGCCTTCTCAGCCACATGGAATTGTAAGTCCAATTGAACCTCTTTTTCTTCCCAGTCTCAGGTATGTCTTTATCAGCAGTGTGAAAACAAACTAATACAGTTAATTGTACCAGTAGAGTGGGGTGCTGCTGAAAAGATACCTGAAAATGTGGAAGCGACTTTGGAACAGGCAGAGGTTGGAACAGTTTGGAGGGCCCAGAAGAAGACAGAAAAATGTGGGAAATTGTGGAACTTCTAGAGACTTGTTGAATGGTTTTGCCCAAAATGCTGATGGTGATATGGACAATAAGGCCCAGGCTGAGGTGGTCTCAGATGGAGATGCGGAACTTGTTGGGAACTGGAGTAAAGATGACTCTTGTTTTGTTTTAGCAAAGAGACTGGTGGCATTTTTCCCCTGCCCTAGAGATTTGTGGAACTTTGAACTTGAGACAGATGATTTAGGATATCTGGTGGAAGAAATTTCTAAGAAGCAAAGCATTCAAGATGTGACTTGGGTGTTGTTAAAGGCATTCAGTTTTATAAGGGAAGCAGAGAATAAAAGTGTGAAAAATGTGCAGCCTGACAATGTGATAGAAAAGAAAAACCTATTTTCTGAGGAGAAGTTCAAGCTGGGCTATAAAAATTTGTATAAGTAATAAGGAGCCAAATGTTAATCCACAAGACAATGGGGGAAATGTCTCCAGAGCAGGTCAGAAGTCTTCACCGCAGCCCCTCCAATCACAGGCGTGGAGGCCTAGGAGAATATGGTTTCGTGGGCTGGGCCCAGTGTCTGCACACTGTATGCAGTCTAGGGACTTGGTGCCCTGCATCCCAGCCACTCCAGCTATGACTAAAAGGGGCCAAGGTACACCTCAGGCTATTGCTTCAGAGGGTGGAAGCCTCAAGCCTTGGCAGCTTCCATGTGGTGTGGAGCCTGCGAGTGCACAGAAGTCAAGAATTGAGGTTTGGGAACTTCCACCTAGCTTTCAGAAGAGGTGTGGAAATGCCTGGATGCCTGGGCAAAAGTTTGCTGCAGGGGCGGGGCCCTCATGGAGAACCTCTGCTAGGGCAGTGCAGAAGGGAATTGTGGTGTTGGAGTCCCCACACAGAGTCCCTACTGGGACACTGCCTAGTGGAGCTGTGAGAAGAGGGCCACTGTCCTCCAGACCCCAGAATGGTAGATCCACTGACAGCCTGCACCATGAGCCTGCAAAAGACACTCAGGGCCAGCCCAGGAAGGCATCCAGTAGTGGGGATATACCCCGAAAAGCCACAGGGGCAGAGCTGCCCAAGACCATAGGAACCCACCTCTTACATCAGCATAACCTGAATGTGAGACCTGGAGTCAAAGGGGATCACTTTGGAACTTTAAAATTTGACTGCACCCCTGGATTTTGGACTTGCATGGGCCCTGTAAACCCTTTGTTTTGGCCAATTTCTCGCATTTGGAATGACTGTATTTACCCAATACCTGTACCCCCATTGTATCTAGCAAGTAACTAGCTTGCTTTTGATTTTTCAGGCTCATAGGCAGAAGGGACTTGCCTTGTCTCAAATGAGACTTTGGACTGTGGACTTTTGGGTTACGGCTGAAATGAGTTAAGACTTTGGGGGATGGTTGGGAAGGCATGATTGGTTTTGAAATGTGAGAACATGAGATTTAGAGGGGCCGGGGCAGAATGATATGGTTTGGTTCTGTGTCCCCACTCAAATCTCATCTTGAATTGTACTCCCACAATTCCCACGTGTTGTGGGAGGGACCCAGTGGGAGATAATTGAATCATGGGGGTGGTTTCCACATGCTGTTCTTGTGGTAGTGAGTAAGTCTCACAAGGTCTGATGGTTTTATCAGGGGGTTCTGCTTTTGCATCCCTCTCATTTTTTCTTGCCACTGTGGTGTAAGAAGTGCCTTTTGCCTCCTGCCATGATTCTGGCCTCCCCAAGCCACTTGGGTATGTCTTTATCAGCAGTATGAAAATGGACTAATAAAAGCCTTTTCTTGATTTATGTCTCACACACACACCCCACCCCACTCTGTGACCTGAATTTTCATCTCTGAACAGTGTATTTTGAAGAACCGATGCTCTCAATTTTAATGTAGTCCTGTGTATTAATCCTTCCCTTCATTTTTATTGTTTTTTTGGGGTTCTGCCTAAGAAACATTTTCCTCACTTCAAGGTCAGAAAGATATTCTTCTGTGTTATCTTTTATAAGTTTCATTGCTTTCCTTTCTCTCATGATTCTGTGATCCACCTGGAATAGATTTTGGGGTATGGTGTGCAGCAAGGCATAGAGCTTCATTTTTTTACATAAAGCAACTCAAAATAATTTACAGATAAATTATTAGAATCAATAGGGGAATATGGTGAAGTTGCCAAGAGCAATATACAAAGGAACATATTTCTATGTTCCAACATTAGAAAAATTTTTGTATAGATACCATTAATAATATCAAAAACATCAAATATCTAGGAGTAAATCTAATGAAAGTTAAGAAGGACTCTTACATAGAAAACTATGTAACATGACTGAGGGAAATGAAAGAAGTCTACATAGATGGGAGAGGGGGGCTGTACCACAGTTATGGAGGCTGACCGAGGGTCTCCTTGCTTCTTCCTTCCAAACCGCCTCTCCACTGTAGTACAGATTTCATTCCCCAGAGACCTCAGCTGGGGCTGTTCCCGTTCCCTGGTCTTCCCTCTCTAAGATTCCCCTCCAATCTACCCTGTTTTCTTTTCTATTCCCTTCAGCCCTTCCCATTGTGAGATAGTAGTGTTGGTCAAAAGGAGTGCTGGTCACCAAGGCTACTTTGGAAAAGGGTCATAAGTGCTTTTAGGAAGCAGGGGGTGTGCAGGACCAAGGAAGCAGTCAGGGGTAAGGCAACATGAAATAAATAGCAGGGCTGGTGGTAAACTCCTCGAGAGCATATGCCTACTCTAAATTTGGAAAAAGAAAAATTTAAAAAGCCATTTTGATCAAACAAATATTTGTAGACTAGACTGAGCCCACAAGCTACTGGGTCTTAAAAATCTCTCCAGGTGAGTCTAATGAGCTAATGCTGAGAACCACACAAGACCAGTAGAAGGGCTGTGTATTAGTCAGGGTCCCCAAAGAAATAGAACCAATAAGGTGCATGTGTGTGCACACGTGTGTGTGTGTGTACACAGGCATGTGTGTAAAATAAGGAACTGACTCACATGATTATGGAGGCTGCCAAGCCCCAAGATCTGCAGAGCAAGTCAGCAAGCCAGAGTCCCAGGACAGCTGACGGTGTAGTTCCAGTCCAGATGCCAGCAGGTTCAAAAACACGGAAGAGCCAAGGTTTCTATTTGAGTCCAAAGTCAAGAAAAAACTGAAGTCCCGGTTTGAAGGCAGCCGGCAAGGGGGTTGTCTCTTCCACGGGAGAAGGGTCAGCTTGTTTCTTTTGTGCAGGCCTTCAACTGATCAAATGAGGCTCACCCACATTAGTGAGGGCAGTCTGCTTGACTCAGTTTACTGATTTAAATGCTCATCTCACCCAAAAACACCCTCACGAAAACATCCAAAATAATGCTTGACCAAATGTCTGGGCACCCTGTGGCCCAGCCAAGTTGACACATAAAATTAACTACCACAAGCTGTTTTTAACCAGCCATACCCATTAGACTCTCCTCATGAACATTCTCAAAATGGAGTTTCTGTTCCAACACTGGAGTATCTGACTGGTCAGGAATGGGGTGGGGCCTACAGAAGTGTGTTTTGCTTTCAAGTTAAAGGCTCAGCATAAACTGGGATGGGAGGCAGGAGTCAAATCTATATTTATAAATGGGCTGATGTCTGCACAGCACTTCCTAAAGCTGAGGAGCAGAAGCCAGGGGACTCTCCACTAACAGCTTACCCCTGGAATGAACTGGGAATGGGAAACCCAAAGACAGATGATGGTAGCCACAATTTTCAGAACTGAGGACAGAACAGAGTTGGGAAGTGGGCCACAGAGTGACTGCTTCTGGGAGGGCAGAGCTGTGGGCCAAGAAGGTGGACCCTAACCAGACAGGACATGGCCATGCTTGGGATGGGGAAGGCCCAAGACAGAAAAGCAGAAAAGGAAGGAGATGAGCTAATTCAAGATACAGGAACACTGATAGCTTCGAAAGTAGGAGGCTTCGAATGAGAGACTGCCAGGCCCTGAAGAGACTGATTTTTTAACTAGCCAATGGGGCTGGTTTATGAGGAGAGATAGGAGCCAGTTAAGGCTTATTTGGGCACCTCATTGTTTGGTTTGGCTTTCGTTTGTTTTAGACCAGAGGCAGCTCACATGTCGGTGAGCCCACTGGCTATTTCTCATTGCTTTGTCCTGACCTGAGACTCTTAGAAACCCCTTTGATGAAACATTGCTCCTACAGGTGCCAGGGCACCCAGGGGCTCCTGCTGAGAAGATGCCCTCCGCTTCCTGCTGACACTGAAGCTTCCAGAAGTGAGTTAGTTCTACCCCATTTTCCTCTGCAGAAAACTCTCACTGACTTCTCAGCCCCTCGGCAGCTTTTCCCAGATAGGTGTTGTCTTAGTCAACTCACCCTACCATGACAAATTACCACAGACTGTGGCTTAAACAACAGAGATTTACTTCTCACAGTTCTGCAGGCTGGGAATTCCAATAGCAAGGTGCTGGAAGGGTAAGTTTCATTTCCAGGCATCTTCTCTTGGCTTGCAGCCGGCCACCCTCTTGTGTGCAGTGGAGAGAGAGATCTCGATCTCCTCCTCTTCTTGTAAGACGCTAATTCCACCATGAGAGCCCACCCTCATGACCTCACATAACCTAATTACCCCTCTGCTATGGTCTGCTTGTGTCCCACAACGTTTGCATGTTGAAACTTGATCACATATGTGATAGTTCTGAGAGGCAGGGTCTTCAGGACGTGATGAAGTTATGAGAGTGAAGCCCTCATGGTGGGGATTAGGCCCCTGATAGAAGCACTGGAGGCAGTGAGTTGATCCCATTCCATCTCTTCTGCCACATGAGGACACAGTGTTCATCGCTTCCTGAGGATGCAGCAACAAAGTGTCACCTTGGAAGCAGAGAGCAGCCCTTACCAGGTGTTGAACCTGCCGGCACCTTGATCTTGGGCTTCCCAGCCTCCAGAACTGTGAGAAATACATTTCTGTTCTGTAACAATTATCCAATCGGGGCCAGGCACGGTGGCTCATGCCTGTAAGTCCAGCACTTTGGGATGCCAAGGTGGGTGGATCACCTGAGCTCAGGAATACAAGATCAGCCTGGCCATCATGGTGAAACCCTGTCTCTAGTAAAAATACAAAAATTAAAATTAGCCCAGCATGGTGGTGGGTGCCTGTAATCCCAGGTACTCAGGAGGCTGAGACAGGAGAATCGCTTGAACTCAGGAGGCTGAGGTTGAAGTGAGCCGAGATCATGCCACTGCACTCCAGCCTGGGTGACAGAGCAAGACTCTGTCTCAAAAAAAAAAAAAAAAAAAAATTACCCAACCAGGTATTTCATCATAGGAATACAAGTGGACTGAGACACTCCTAAAGGACTCATCACCAAATACCATCACCTTGGAGATTAAGGCTTCAACTATGAATTTTGAGTGGACACAACTCAGTCCATAGCTGACATCCTACTGGCTTCAGGATTTTTGCTACCTTTCCTCTCCCCAAACCATTACTAATGTACTTTTAAAATTTAAGTGGGTCACCTTAGCTCACCTTTTAACTCAACTTTATTTTAAAGGAAGATTTAATCACTGTAATACATAGAAAACCCCAGCTAATTTGTGTGTATAGTTGGGAAAGGCAAAATTTATTCTACCACCTTCTCTGAGAGGATTGGATCCCAAGAATCAGAGTAATTAATACTAGCTACAATAACAGTAAGTACAAAATCTGAGTGGCTTCAGGCTCTAAAGCAGGGGTCAGCAAACTGCAGTCCACAGGCCAGATCTGGCCCGTTGCCTGGTTTTTGTGAAGAGTCTTTATCTGGGGCATAGCCACACCCATTCATTTATGTGCTCTTTCTGGCTGCTTTTGCACTGACAGCAGAGTTCACCGGTTGGAAGACCAATGACCGCCAAGTGACTGAGGACCACCTAGCCTCAAGTGTTAACTCTTGGGTCCTTTTCAGGAAAAGCTTGCTGAGCGTGCTCAAAGGTTTACTTCTCACTCCTGTCACAGTCCTGTTGCGTTCAGTAGACAGCCTTTCATGACATGTGAAAAGACTTGTGTTGGGACTTGGATTGCATCTGCCCAGGAGCAGATCCTGGGTGACCCCAGGAAGCCCCATTAGGGGAGTGGGAAAGTGAAACAGGGAAAAGAAGCAGATGGAGGAAGTGTTCATGAGCTGTCATCGCTGTGGGCACTTGGAGCTCCTTCCTGCTGGGGACCTGGGCCGCTGTGTAGGACACATGTCAGAGTCATCCCATTCGAGGGCAGTGGAAGTGGGGGTATTTATCCACCACTGGCTGAGGGGCTTGCGCTCCCCAGCCCTCTGGCCCATGCCACAGGCAGTTGGAGCCCCACCCTGCTGCTGATGAAAGCTCCCAGGCTGGGAGTTACATTTCTTGGAGTAAGAAGAGGTGAGTCCAGGAAAGGGATCCCAAAGGCACACCAGCGGGCACCCACAGGGCATGCTGCCTGGTGCCATGGACCCTCAGGGCCTCCGTGGATTCCTCCCCTTCCTCCTCTCCATTCGTCAGCTGACAAGCCAAGAGCAAGAGAACAGCCTTCATGCCCAGGACTGGAAGAGGCTCACTTTCCTCCACTCCCTTTCCATCCATGGCAACCGCTACCTGCAAGGAGCCCGGGGAATGCAGTCAGCTTGCCCAGGAAGAGGAAATAGACTCATGAACTTCTAGCCAGTCTCTGCCTTAGTAACTTTCACTTAAAATTTAGTTTCAAGAAGCTATGAGGGTGATCCCCAAAGCCTGTATTTCTGGATTTGTCAAGTAACTTAGCGGTGGAAAAGCATTCCTTACTTGGCGGCCATATCACACCTTCCAAATGCCTCTGCACAGGCTTTGAGATATTTTCAACTCATGCCCTATACAAGTGCAGATGGTTTAAAGATACCTAGTTATGGCTGAGGGAGGTAGAGAACTCACTTACAGGAATCCGGCTTCCCTGGCTCTGGCACACTGCTGGATGAGGCCCCTGGCACCTAACTCTCCAGGCATTTCAAACCCAGGAGGTCTTTAGGCCTGCCTTTGTGGTAATACTGAGACAAGAGGACATCAATGGGGTGTCTGCTTTGTGCCAGGCATGTTGCTGCATCATCTTGAGGTATCCATAACACTACAAACAGGCTCAGGGATGAAAAGTATCAACTAGTGGTTATTATGTGCTTATACATTAACTCATTTACTCCTCAGTCAAAATTCTTAGGCTGCTTGTCCTTCAGTTTTCTCACGTGTAAGATGGAGGTGGGAATAGCTGTCACTAATATCTATTCTTCCTGTCCTCCTTTGTATTATAATAGCCCATCCACTACCATCACCAATTTTTAGCTGCACACATAATTGCCTGGGATAATGCAAACATTTCCCAGGCTTCCTTGAGATATGTGACTAAGTTCTAGACAATGAGATATAAACAGAAATGTCATATGCAACTTCTAAGGAGTGTTCCAAAGGAGCAAGCCTGAATTTCTTCAACTATTCCTTCTTCCTACTGGCTGAAATATGGATGTGATGGCTGGTTCTTGGGCAGCCATCTTGTACTATGAGGAAGACAACAGATATTGAGAAAGGATGAGGAAAAGGACACAATCAAACCACATACCAGCCTATGGCTCTCCCCTTTGGACATCATTCACCTGTCAGGGAAATTGATCACTATCTAATTTAAGCCTCTGATGCTTGATCAGCCACATTGGTATGATCTGGGAATTTGTTAGAAATGCAGAATGTTGAACCCCACCCCAGACCTGCTGAATCAGAATCTGCATTTTAACAAGATCCACAAGTGACTTGTGTACAAAATAAAATCTGAGAGGCAGTGGTTCCAGCTACTGTTATCTGAGAGAGGCCTGTCACTCAACAGTTGAACTCAGTCCTAACTAATGTCCCACTGTACAGCACTGCTGGGAGGATTAAATGAGTCATGAAGTCAAAGCACCTAGCACAAGGCTCTGCCCAGCATGAGGAGTGAGAGTTTGTGGGTTAAATTGCCTTGGGGGTGGGTTCTGTGATGGAGCACAGGTTTATGGCAACATTGCCATCTGCCCTATGGGCCCAAGGACATCCCCTAACTGTGTGAAACCTTGGAGACAGAGCAGAAGGGGTGCAGTATTTGTTGAATACCAACTTGAGAGGTTTTGTAGAAGCCATTAATTAGGGACCAGGGGAGGGAGAGGACCTGGGATGGGCCTTCCAGAGCCTGCTGCACAGCTTTGACCCCAAATGGTGTAGACCTAGGGAGCAGAAGGGGAGGGAGGTCTTAGACCACTGAGCAGGGGTGGCAGGTGTGAGGGACACAAAGCACCCTCTTCATGCTGCCTGCGAGCATGAGAACACCCACATGCTGGTCTCTCATTCCCACATCCAGGCTGTGGAGGGAGAAACCTTCTGGCTGGGGAATGGCTCTGCTGCTGTACTTATCCCAATTTTCCAGCCGGCCAGGCTTTATCTCTCCTGTGATGTGATTGATGGAGCTCTCCGCAGAGCCTCTCATTATGGTCTGAAGGACACAGTGGCCTAGTTTTCGTGCAGGGATGCAGGGAGCCCAGTCATGTGGGACTGTGGCCCACTGTGTAGGGTGTTTTGGAGACAGATGGGACTTTTCTGACCAGGAGGTCATGGGGTGGTTCTGAGGCAAGGGCTCCTGTTAAAATACCTGTGCTCAGCTGAAGCAGAAGGTTCCTAGAATGGAAGGAGCAAGAACTGACGTGGGCTCCACGTCCCTCACATGCTGTGGCAGGCCTGCCCTGATCCTGCCCTACTCTGTGCTGTCCACCACTTGTCTGGTAGCTGGAGCATGCCCACACCCTGACAGCCCAGGAGGGCTTGGTGGGTATCCCTGCCAGGAGAGTCCACTTGAGTGGCTACAGCAGCGCTGTGCTCTGCATGTGTGTGAGGCTGTGTGTTTGTCTATTTCTCTGTGTCTCCGCCATCTCTATTTTCCCCAATACCTGGAAGCAGAATCACAGCATGATGAGAGGTCTCTGGGACTACATTGCCCTGGTTGTTGGAATCCTGGCTCTAGCTGTTGGACCATGAACAAATTAGTTTGCTGTGTCACAGATTTTCTGTTTGTGATGGAGATCATTGGGTTGTTGTGAGAATTAAATGAGTTGACCCATACACAGTCCTCACAGTAAGCCCTCAGTCAATGGTAGGTGATGCCTTCCCTCTCCGACCTAAGGTCCTACATACTACTGCCCAGCAGCCTAAGAGCGAAGGGCCTACGCCTGTCAGGAGTCTGGGAGGATATGCTGGGGAAGGTTGATGGGGCAGAGGTGAGGACAAGCCCAGAGGAGGTACTTCCTCACCTCTCCCCTTCCTCCTCGGTAACTCACTAGACGATCCCGCCCTCCTGCAAAGTGACATCTCAAGTCACAGCCACCTGGCAAAACCTTCCCTTTAGCTGTCACAGCAAAACAGAAAAGGCCAGGGTTGAGTGAGAAGACCTGGCACCAACACTCACTGTATGAGCTTAGGAAAATGACTCATCTCCCTTGAGCCTCAGTTTCCCCAGGTGTAAAGTGGAGATGACATCGTCTTTGCCCTCCACACGCCCCTAGGGCTGGCTGGAACTCAGAGACAACTCTGCCTCCTCCAGTCTGTGTTCTCCCTCCCATTCATGGGACTCTTCAGATGCCACCTGTGTGCTGTGGCATTTACGTTAGTCAGGTTAGGTCAGGCTTGCCACAGTAACAAATTATCCTTGAAATCAGAGCTGGCTTCTTTCTTGCTAACACAGACTCTAGTGAGGGTCTGGGGACTCCCAGGGCAGCCCCCTGCCCCATGGTGACTCGGCAATCCAGGTGCTTGAATCCAGGCTGCCTCCTTCTCAACCCGGGGCTTCAGTCACCACAGTTGGGAAGGAGAGAGCGGGAGGGCTGCATGCTGACCCATAGATGCTTTATCCAGGAGTCCCAGGCAGCACTTCTGCTCACAGCCCATTGGCTAGAACCTTCCCGTGGCTTTGCCTTTCTGCTGGGAGGCAGGTCAACGCGAAGAGCACAACATTACCCAGTAAGCAGCGAACATCTTGCCAAAGAATCTCTTTCCATCTTAACCTCTGCCTTTGTTTTCTCAGTGTCATGGGCCACTCCTGCAGAGGAGCTCCAGGCAAAAATGGCACCATCCTGGGGCCACGTCCAGCTCAGGGGAAGAGTTGGCTGTGTCAGTACAAGTTGGACCTCTTCAAGTGTGGGGAGAATTTAATCACAAATCCAAAGGTCCCACCAGGCCAGCAACCAAGTTCAGAGCCCAGGCCCACAAGCCCTAGACTTTGAAACAGAGTAGGGAGGGGCCAGCCATCCAGAGAATGGACCTGCTGCCTGTAGTTGCCAAGTTTGGAGTAAGTCCCCAAGAGTCTCTCTTTCATGAAATCCCCTTAATTCTATCCAGTTACAAACAAAAGGAGATTCTGTTTCTCCAAAGCCACCGATCCCTTAAGTGGCTTTCCCTGTTACTTGGGTTCTTATTAAGGTTACGTGGGACTGAGTCACCCGTCCTTGAGTGACAGTTCAACTTGAAGACAATGTCTTGCAGAGCTGCTGCCCAGGTGCCATCGCCAAATGCCCTGCTTGTAGTAATCTCTTTTTCAATTACTATTTTCTGCTTAAGCCCATTGTTGCCATGTAGGTGACTCTGACATTTTAGCTAAATGTCTTCTTGGGAGACGTCATCCTCTCTTTTAAAGCAGTAATTCTTTCAGAGGGATTTTACCCAGGGGCAGAGATGGTGAGGTGAGGGGGACTGCAGAGGCTTGAGCTGGAGCCTTTCCCAGGCAAGCAGTGCCAGCAGCCCAAGCCGTTCCCTGGCCCTGAGGGATCACTTGTGCCTGAGGAGGAGAAGACAGAGCAGGGGACCAAGATCCAGTCTCTCCTCTCCTAAGAGTCCTAGACACTCAGGGGACCTGTCTTGTCTGGGTTCCCCGGAAGCAGACTCTGAGACAAGGACTCAAATATAAGTAGCTAATCTAGAAAGTGATGCCCAAAAACTCTACCAGGTGTGGGGAGACAGGGAAGGGCAGGGCACTGTTTTCAAGCCCATCTGGGCTGCCAGCACCTGGAGTTTCTTCCTCCTCCCTGGGGAACTCCTGGAGGTGGAGTAAAACCCTCTGCTCAGTTACCCCAGCCAAGAGATGTGGTGGTAAGGATTTACCCATACTTCTCCTCTCCTGCTTCTCCTCTCCTGTCAACTGGCTCTGTGCATTTCAGGCAGGGAGAGCACTCCTGGGCAGTGTGTCCCAGTGTTTGTGGCCCAGTCTTCTGAGTGCAGAGGTGGATGTCCATGAGCTCTGAGCCAAATTTGATCCATCAACACATGGTGGGTTCCTGTGCAGCCAGGTGACCTGAAGCGGGTCACTGGGTAAGGCTGAAAATGCAGCTAGTTTGGGTGCGTAGGGGACAGCCCACTTGTGGACTGACTTGCTGAGCTGGAGGGGCTGCTTTTCAATGAAGTCACATTGTTATGCAGCAATTTTGTCTTTGAATATTTCTTCCTGGGCAGAGGGCACAACAATTGTGGTATATTTTTCAGGGCTGCAGGTGCAGGTGTTTGTATGGTTGGGCAGCAAACCAAAAGGAAGTCTCTCCTGGCCAAGGAATTGGAAACAGACATGCAACCACATCCTTATGGACTGTGTGGTGCTGCCATGACCTGCAACATGGGTGCCTGTCCACCCAGCCCACGGCAGCACAGCCCACCTCGGCCTGTGTCTGTGACACAGCAGAAAACACTTAATCCCAGGCTCAGGACAGCACTTGGTGCTGCTGGTGGAACTGCTCTTGCACGGGGAACCAGCCTTTGTTCCAACCCTGAAATCATTCCGCTGTCTCCTGGTCTGGACCTTCTGTGGCTCCAGGTTTCTTTATGCCCATTGTATTTAGAAGCATCCCTTTTCCTGGCCTCTTCAGGGTGACAGATGTGTTGAGACAGACAGACAGACAGACAGACACACACACACACACACACACACACACACACAGCACAGCCATTCCCTGATCAGGCAATGATGCACCGCCCATCCCTCTCTCTGCGCTGCCTTTGCTGTGGAGCCCGGGGTCCTCTGCTGGGCCCTGAGAGGTGGGCGGGGGTCTTGGTGTTTCCCTGGAGACTCCCCACGTGGTGGTGGGCAGCATTTGGTTGGCTCCTCACAGGGCCTCTGCTGCGCTGCAGAAGGTGAGGATGCTGGGGGCCCTGGTGTGGCCTTATTCTGGGGCATGCTTCTGGGGTGCAGCAGGATGGGTTGGGCATGCATTCCTGGCCATCACTCTAAGGCCTTTAACTTAATTTCTCAAAGCCCCTTCAGAGAAAGCCTTCTGGGGTTGGGATCTGGGGCTGGGTGAAAAGGGTCTTAGACTCATGAAGAGCTGTGTGCGTTTGATCTTTCCAGCAGTTCAAGAAGTTTGCCAGACATGAAAGGCCAGAGGAACCTGGTGATTAGATCCCTGTTTAGCTGCCAAGGAGAGATTTTTGTTTTGTTTTGTTTTTTGTTTCAGATTTTGTCTTCCAGCTCTGTTTCTTTCTCTCTCGTCTCTGTGCATCAGCATGTCTCTCTTTGTATGTCTCTGCATCTCTGTGTGTCTCTACTTATCTCTTTGTCTCTGTCTTTAAATGTCTCTGCCTCAGTATCTCTAAGCCTCTGTCTCTATTTCTCTCCTCCTCTCTCTGATGCTATCTCTCTGTGTCTATCACTGTCTCTCTCTGTCTCTCCCTTTCTGTCTCCCTCTCTAGCACTCTGTTTCCTCTGTCTCTGCCTCTTTCTGGCTCAGTCCAGAGCCCTTGGCATGAGGACACGAGTGAGTCAGGGCTGGCTGCAATTGGACACCTCAGGGAGACGAGCCAGGCCTGGTCCCTCTAAAGGGGAGCGATGTGTGTACTTTCAGGATGGTGGCGGGGGGCGGGTAGAAATCTGGCGGTACATTCTGTCCCAGCCCCTTCTGGGGACTTTACTCTCGGTTGGACCCACCTCCACCCTTACCCCCACCAGAGGGCTGTTCCTGGGCAAAGCAGAGCTTCACCGTCAGGCACAGGACATGCCAGTTTCGACAGACGTTTAGGATTTATGTGCAACCAATGAATAAGGCAAGTATTAAGTGGGACATTTGACTAGTTTATCTTGATCACTAAATGTCTAGGTGGTCACAAGACAACCTGACAGACGTTACTGGGAGAACTTGATATTTGGAGGTCACTTATATTTGAGCAAGGGTAGCATTCATGTTCACCTGCGCATTTGAGGGGCATGGGGACTGGTGTGCCCAGAGCCTGGAGGGCCCCCACGTGGCAGCCAAGGGAGGCTGAGGACCCAGGTCAGTTTCTACTGCTCCTAGTTCTCCGCCGTTTCACAGCACTGGCTCCTCCTGGTCAGGGCAGACCTCTGCTGTCATAGCCTGAGCACCAAGTTGTGGCCCAGGAGAGGATCCAGGGCTCTCCTGCCATCTGGCCCTGCTCCTAGGTGCTCACAAAAGTAATGACAGCAGAGGGGATGGGGGCACATCCCAGGCACAGCATGGGGGCTGATCCTCCCAGCCCAAGGCTCAGCAACCACAAAGGGCTGGGTGAGAACAAGCATGCAGTGTGTCTTTGCGTGTGAGGCGGAGGAAATGGCCATCTGTGGCCTGTGGAACTCAGTTGGGCAAACAGAACCCATGAAAGGCACCTGAGTGGTG
The DNA here is from genome assembly GCF_028885655.2 of Pongo abelii. Classification (NCBI taxonomy): domain Eukaryota; kingdom Metazoa; phylum Chordata; class Mammalia; order Primates; family Hominidae; genus Pongo; species Pongo abelii. The sequence goes on along the minus strand of NC_085928.1, from coordinate 137,622,695 downwards.
GGCGACATGAGCAAATAATGTGTTTGTAGAAAGGCAAACCTGGCAGCTCTGCACTGGGCGCACAGAATTAGAGGCATGACAAGCCCTGGAAAAGAGGCTCATCTATGAAATGCAGCCTCCAAGCGTAGATCTGATCTGAGAGGTTCCGCAACTCCATGACCCTGCAGCTTGGAAGTGTGTGCACATGTGTGTGCGTGCATGTGTGTGCGTGCATGCATGTGTGTGCATGTGTGTGTGCGCGTGCATGTGTGTGGGTGCGTGTGTGTGCGTGCATGTGTGTGCATGTGTGTGTGTGTGCGTGTGTGTGCGTGCGTGTGTGTGCATGTGTTTGTGTGTGTGCATGCATGTGTGCATGTGTGTTCTGACTTGTGTCTTCCACTAAACTTCCATCTTTGACCACTCCCCTTCCCTCCCTGCTCCTTCCTGCAAATCCAGTCCCGGGAGACCCTGAAGAAAGCGTGGGCAAATAACATGGAGCTAAATCTTTCAAAGCTGGGGGAGGGAATGGGGTCAGAAGACTGGGGCCAATCAACCTTCTTTCCCCCGCCCATGAAAGTGACCAATTAAGAGATTCAGCAAATCCCACAGGTGCTAGTTCGTGCATCAGTAGTGTTCACAACAGTCCATAAACTCCTCAGTTGTTCAGACCAGCTATGGTACATCCACACACCGGCATGCCACTAGCGATGAAAAGGAGCTGTTTTCATTGCAGTTGAGGACCCTGCGGGACTCTATTCCTGCGCGGTTCTGCAACTGGCTAAAGGCTCCTGGCAATAGAACGCACATCAGTGGTTGCCTCAGGGGAGGCCAGGACTTGGGGGGACCTGAGAGAGTTTTCTGGGATGATGGAATATTCTGTATCTTGACGGTGTGGTGTTTACACAGGTGACAATATCTGTCAGAAATCAATGGGTTGAGCCTTTACTATCTACCTTATTGTATGTAAATTCTAACTCAAGAAAATAAAATAGGCTGCCAATTCAGGAAAAGAAAGAAAAAAGAGGGAGCAGGAGGCATAGTATGTGGCCCGACTTCTCGAGGGTCCCTTGGGGTAAATACAGACACCCACCAGACCCACATCAGGCCTAGCGAACGTGGAGCCGCTGCCTGAAGGGGTGGGCTCCTTACCTTGAGCCCCTGCGTGCCTCATTGGCTCACCCCGTCCAGCCCTGCTGTGGGCTCCACAGACAGAGCTTCCCAAGTGTTAAGAGAGGCATGAATCCCGATTTTCATGTACAATCTCTGTTTTTTTAATATTGGCTGCTAACACCTAAATTTCAAAACATGAAGTGGTCCTCAAAGACCACATCAGGCCCTCTTGCCACTTTACCCCCTTATCGTTAAAAGTTTTGTCCTCAAGAGTGTTTCAGATGGCCTCAGAGCTGCTGGAGGTTCCCTTGTGTTTTGAGCACACCGCAAATTCCTGATGTTCTTTGATTCAACTGACCAACTGAGCAGGCTGAGGCCAAGTCAGGAAAAGGCCGTCTTGGGCCAAGCTGAGAGGAATGGGTGCAGTGGGGTAGGAAGGGGTCTTGTGGGAGAGAATCCAAGAAGGAACGTCCTCCCTGAGATGAAATGTTTACTGGTGTGATTCTTGTGCTGCAGATTGGGAGAAGGGACCAAGGTTCAGGTTCGACTGGATGCCAGTCCCCCATTGGGTCACCCTGGGTTTGGATCTGTGTCCCCGCTCAAATCTCATGTCCTGTTGTAATCGCCAGTGTTGGAGGTGGGGCCTGGTGGGAGGTGATTGGATCATGGTGGGGGATCCTTCTTGAACGGGTTCGCCCCGTGCCCTGTGGTGCTGTTCTTCTGACAGAGTTCTCATGAGACCTGGTTGGTGTGTAGCACCTCCTCCTTCTTTCTGTCTGCTGATCCCACCATGGGAAGAAGTGCCTGCTTCCCCTTCGCCTTTCACCATGATTGTAAGTTTCCTGAAGCCTCCCCAGAAGTCGAGCAAATGCCAGCATCATGCTTCCTGTACAGCCTGTGGAACTGTGAGCCAATTAAACCTCTTTTCTTTATAAATTACCCATACTCAAGCCAGGCACAGTGGCTTGTGCTAGTAATCCCAGCACTTTGGGAGGCTGAGGCGAGTGGATCACTTGAGCCCAGGAGTTTGAGACCAATCTGGCCAACATGGTGAAACCCCATCTCTACTAAAAATACAAAAATTAGCTAGGCATGGTGGCATGTGCCTGTAATCCCAGCTACTGGGAAGGCTGAGGCATAAGCATGACTTGAACTGGGGAGGCAGAGGTTGCAGTGAGCCAAGATCACACCACTGCATTCCAGCCTGAGCAACAGAGTGAGACTCTGTCTTGAAAACAATAAAAAATAAATAAAAAATTACCCATTTTCAGGTGTTTCTTTACAGCAGTGTGAGAACAGCCTAATCCACACCCCATGAGGAAAGCTGGGGTGTGTGAGGAAAGCTGGCCCCATTTTGGGGCTGTCTGCAGAGACGTGGCCTCCTGCCTTTCTCTCCGGGATACCCCAATGTCCTTCCACAGCCTCAGGGCCCAGGGTCCCCATCTACCTGAGCCAGGGCTACAGGTCTCCCTTCTTCCCTCCTCACCCCTGGGACTCCACTCCCAGCTCCATCAGGAGCTCACAGTGATGACTCCCTCTCACAGGCTTTTGTCTTTAAAATGAATATCACAGCAGCTGTGGGGACTAAAGGAGGCAATGTCTGCAAAAGCAGTGATGGTTGTCAGCAGCGGAGTCTTCTGGAATCTCTAAGCCATCTGGTGATGGAAATGTCACTGTGGGTGGGAGAGAAGAGGGGCTTTCCCCGTGGCCTGGGCACTGCCAGAGTCTTTCACATTGCCATGGTCCCAGGGTCTCTGATGGGTAAGCACAGTGGTGAGAGTGCAGGTTCTGGAAAGAAGAGAGAGCCAGCCTGGGTTCAGATCCCATCTCTGGGAACTTACGCACTGTGAGGCCCTACGGAAATTATTTAATCCCTCTGAGCCTCAACTTTCTCTTCTCTAAAATGGGAAAACAACAGTACCTGCCTCATAGGGCTGTTGTGAGGATTAAATGAGTTAATACATGAAAAACACTCACAGCCCTAGCCAATAAATGCTTGCAAAATAGGCCTTTCCTGGCTGGGAAAACAACTTAAGGCCAATTATAGATGGATGTTGATGAAAGACTCTCTTTCCTGTAAGTAAAAAGGTTGAGACTCATTCTCAGTTTGAGTCACCACAGGGTAGTTATGTGGAGGTGAAAGAGTGTGGGCCGTGTCCTCCAAGAGAATGCAGGGTGCAAATCCCAGCCTAACTATACACCATCCTTGGCCAATGAGGGTGCGGTTCTAGCTCTTCACTCCCTCCCTAGTCGTAGGATTGGAGTTTGCAGTTGCCGCTCTCTGGGCTGGTGTGCCTCCCGCTCCACCCCTGTCTCTGGGCTCAACCATAGGACTTGCCTTGGCCAACAGGATGTTAACAGACGTGATGCATGCAGAGGCCTGGGATGTGTGCACAGATGGGATCGATCTCTTGCACAGCTGCCCTCATCATGAGAAGAATATGTCCTGCATTCCCTTGCTACTGGCCCTGGTATGATGACCCTATACAGAGCCCTTACATCAACCATCTTTGTTATTTCCCACCACAGTCCTAGGAGAGGGTCTTGTCATCCTATTGCAGATGAAGAAACTGAGGCCCCATTGGGGTCACAGGACTTTTACCCTGATCACACCAGTGGTTGGTGGTGAGACCAGAAGCCTGTGTCCCTCTGACCTCACCACCTTTGGTCTGAGCCGAGCTTCTCCCACAGCAGGACTTTCTTACAAACCCATATCCCCTCCAGTAGGCAGGAGAGGTTCCTGGTCAGCATTAAGAAAGAGCACATGGGGTGCCACATTTTCCTGCTCAGGTAGACTGAGGAACTGAGCCAGACTCACAAAGACATTTGCCCCCTTAATCTAGTAAAGTGGTTTCTGTCTGGAGTGCAGTGAGCAGCTCCTGATTGCCAAGGGGAGGTTTAAAGTTGACACTCGAAGGAAGACAATTTCATCAGAAAATGCTGCAGCCTTTATAGATGATGCCCTGGGAGCCCTCGAATCTCTAGAGAGGACTGATGGTTGCTTGTTTGCTGGTGGATATGGAGAGAGGGAGGTGCAAATAGGAAAATGGAGCCGGGGTGGTCTCCAGAGGCCCGAAGTCAAATCCTTTACCAGCCAGCTAGCTTGTCCCAAGTGCCTAGGAGCCAACCAAGTCACAGCCTCTGGGATTGACAATGGCCGGGAATGGTGGATGTGATTCAGATAGGAGTAGGGACAGTGGGGAAACTGAGGCAGAAGGTGGCCGGGAACTGGCCCCATACATACTCTCATTGAGGAGGGTAGAAAGGTTGCAACTGCCTCAAGGGAAAAATTTCTCACGTGAAAGTTGTTTTTCACATGAACATTCCCTAAGACCCTTGTATGCCACAAGCCTTCATCCTATTCCCTTCTCTTTATGACCCTAGCAGGAGGAACTGCAACTCCTATTTTACTGATGGAGAAACAGAGGCTCAATGAGATGAAGGCCTTGAGCAAGGTCACCCCACTGAGAATCATGTCTGGGCATGTGTGACTTCAGAGCCATGCTCTTTGGGTAAAAAGTTGGACCCCAAGCTGTGCGACATGGTTAGGCTTTGTGTCCCCACCCACGTAATCCCCACGTGTCAAAGGAGAGACCAGGTGGAGGTAATTGAATCATGGGGGTGGTTTCCTCCAGGCTGTTCTCGTGACAGTGAGTTCTCACGAGATCTGATGGTTTCATAAGGGGCTCTTCCCCCTTCACTCAGCACTTCTTCCTGCTGCCTTGTGAAGAAGGATCCTTGCTTCCCGTTCACCTTCTGCCATGATTGTAAGTTTCCTGAGGCCTCCCAAGCCATGCTGAACTGTGACTCAATTAAACCTCTTCCTTTATAAATTACTCAGTCTCAGGCAGTTCTTTATAGAAGTATGAAAACAGACTAATACACTGTGTGTACCCTGTGTATAGGCATGGAACATGGGTAGGCCTGGTTTGCCTTTGGTTGGAATGTGTTCATTAAAATGAATCATTAATACAATGATACCTAATTTACTTGGCCTCAGAGTATGTGGTATTCTTCAAGTCAATTTGCTAGAGCTTACTACTTGAAGCATTTTGATTTCTGTAACTCTCAATAGTTTGGGGTGAAATCACTCTTGATAATCAGTTGTTGCCTTGCTGAGGAGCATACTAAACATAATTCAGTCTTCTCTAGAGGACTCTTGTAACCACTATGAACAAAGGTGGCTCTGCTGCAGTAAAAGAGGTGCCCCTTGAGCCGCTGAAGTGAATTGGATTATTCACCCTACACTGAATGGGCCCAAGTTTCTAGCATTATAGGACTGTTTTTAAGTCTCACCTCCACTGTCATATTATCAGTTGTAACGTCAGCTGCTGTCTAAGGCCATCTCCACCCCATGTGAATGGCTGTGGACAAGGAGACACTACGGCTAAACCTTTTGGGTGTGTGTTAAATATATGTAAATAACAGAGCAATGGCTGATGGGCCTCCTGCAGTGACTTGGTGACATTTACACACCTGTCATTGCTACTCAAGTTCTTCTCTGCTTTCTTCCCGACACTCAGTTGTGTTATAGGCATTTGCGTTGCCCCATCTATTACATCCAGAAAAGTAACAACTCACACATGAGGTTGGAGCAATATAAGGAAAATCTGTTTGCTGAGAGTGGGCGTAAAAAATAGATTCCGGGCTGGGTGTGGTGGCTTATGCCTGTAATCCCAGCACTTTGGGAGGCTGAGGCAGGCGGATCATTTGAAGTCAGGAGTTCGAGACCAGCCTGGCCAACATGGGGAAACCCCGTCTCTACTAAAAATACAAAAAAATTAGCCGGGTGTGGTTGTGTGCCCTTGTAATCCCAACTACTCAGGAGGCTGAGGCAGGAGAATCACTTGAATCCGGGAGGCGGAGGTTGTAGTGAACTGAGATTATGCCACTACACTCCAGCCTGGGCGACAGAGGGAGAAACTGTCTCAAAAAAAAAATAGTAATAGATTCCGTGCATCAAAGGCCATGTAAAAACGTGCACACAGATGTTCTTAGCAGCTTTATTGGTAACAGCTAAAAACTACAAACAAGCCAAATGTTCTTCAGTGGGGTGAGCATCAGCTGTGGTGCCTCCAGGTCGTAGAATGCTGTGACGCCACGAAAGGGAAAGAATTTTGATACACACAACTTGGATGGATCTCAAGAGCATTAGATGAAGTGAAAAAAGCCAGTCCTTAAAGTTTCCATGCTGCATAATTCCATTTATATAACATTCTCAAAATGACAAAATCACAGTGATGGAGAACCATTCACTGGTTACCAGGGGCTAGGGATGCAGGGAGGCTGTGACTATAAGGAGGGAACATAAGGGAGTTTCTTTGTGGTGATGGAACTTTCTGTATCTTGATTGTGGTGGTGGCTATACAAATCTATACATGGGATACAATTTCATAGAACACCAGAAAAAAAAAAAAAGAGTGCATGTGAAAATGAGCACAATCTCAGTAAGGCCTTCAGTTTGGTTAACAGTAACTAGTAACGCAGCAATTTCCTGGTCTTGATAATGGTACTATGGCTAAGTAAGATGTTATCATCGGAGGAGGCTGGGTGAAGGGTACAAGATAATTCTCTGTACACTATCTTTGCAGCTTCTATGTGCATGTAAAATTATTTCAAATTAAAAAGTTGAGTTATTTTTTAAAGCCTAAGACAGCCAATAGAAATAATTTTGGGATTATCTGGTGTTCTGAATTATATCTACCACGGTTCCCTCCCAATTGTGAGTTTTCCATTTATGTATAATGTTACAATAGAATTTAATATATCTTTGTGGCCTATAAAATAATTTTTCCCAGTTCTCTTTTCATTATTACAATGCTCATTAGTATTCATCATGACTCTGTCTGAACTCTTTTATTTACCTGAACCAATGACCCAGATTTGAAGCAGCTGTGAGAGGAGAGGAGCTGGGTAGGGAGGCGACAGGCAGGAATGGCGACACTAGACTGTCAGCTCCATAAGGACATATCTGGGTTTTCTTTCTTTCTTTTTTCTTTTTTTTTTCTTTTTTAACTGCTGCTTCTCCAGTGCCTAGAGCAGGGTCTGAAATGCTCAGTAAATATTTATTGAGTGCGTGTATGTGGACCCAGAGGTGTGTGTCCATACGACCAGTGTACACTAAGCCATAGGATATACCTATGCCTTCGTCTTGGCTATCACTAACCATAAATACTTGGAGACAGACTACAGTTTTATGGCCCTTCTGCATGGGGATGGGACACACCAGCATCTATCGGGCACTCACCATTAGCTAGGCTGTACACTCATCCGCTTCTCACTCGTGTCCTGAGAGGCACGAGATTGCCTAATGCATCCCCAATTGCAGGTAAGAGGATGGAGGTTCAGATACGTTGTGCAAGTTGCTTAAGGACATGTAGCTTGTGTAAGGCAGAGGTCCTTCTTGCACCCAGATCCACTGGCTGCCCAAGCCTGCATTCCTCCCATTGCACGTCTTTTCCATGAAGACTCTTTGCTCTGGGTTTGTAATAGGCACAGCTGTATAAATTGTGATGCATGGGGCAAAATTAGTTGGAGTTTTTTTTTTGAGATGGGATCTCTGTCACCCAGGCTGGAGTGCGGTGGTGCAATCATGACTCACTGCAGCCTCAACCTCCCTGAGTTCAAGTGATCCTTCCACCTCAGCCTCCTGAGTAGCTGGGACTACACGCACTTGCCACCACACCTAGCTAATGTTTAAATTTTTTATAGAGATGGCGTCTCACTATGTTGCCCAGGCTGGTCTTGAACTCCTGGGCTCAAGCGATCCTCCTATCCCAAACTGCTGGGATTATAGGCCTGAGCCACTGCAAGTGGCCTAGTTGGATATTTGAAATTAGATTTATGCAGGAGTGTCTGGGTTATTGTTGACATCTGATTCATCTCTTCAAAGAAAGGGGTCAGTGTCCCCAATGTCACTTTGGGCCATACATCATGAACGGAGTCACAAGTTATGCAGCTATTTCCAGGTGTTTCTGAGAGAAGAGTACCAGGCCCAGAAGTGTTTTGCAGACCTGTCAGGGATCAGAGGACATCAGCAACAAGAATGCGGCAGAGCGGACCTTTCAGGGGAAGGCAAGGTGGGAGAGGAAGGGTGACCCGGGCACATAGACAATCTTTCACAGCAGGTGCCAAGACTCTAGGTCCTCCTCCTACATTCTGGTGAATGATCATTGCCACCTGGCTGGAATTTGTGCGAAATTGGCTGCATTCTGGGAAAAGTACTTGTCAAATCCTCCCAGAAAAGAGCCTGGAGCCAACATGTCCCTCAGAAACTGTCCTTCTGCCCCCCCCTCCCCCCGCAGAATGCCTTCTGCCCCTGGACACCTGAGCAGTTCTTATGTCTTGGCATAGATTAGGAGGATATTCCAATTTATTCTGCATTAAAAGCCACTTTTCTTACATGCTTCTTCCTCTGAGTGACAGCTATGGCTTCAAGCAGTTCTCTTTTTAGCTGAAAAAGCTTATCAACTATGTGGCCACTGAACTCTATACACGCTACAGAGTTCGTTAGTATTATGGACACTTCTTTAAGGAATCATCTGAATCTTTAAGCTGTAGGAATTGACCCATTAGCGGATCATGAGATTAATTTAGTGGGTCACATCCAGCACTTATGAAAATAAAATAGAATCAAATAAAATAGGGGAGGAGGTATCAGAATGAGAAAGATATTGCATGCAGTATGAGGATGTTTGTTTCACGAGCCTTCTGTTTCAGGGTGTGTATGGTGTGTGTATTCAGGGGTTAGGGTGTGGGGGTAGAGGCAGCTGACTAGCTAGCAAAGCTGTACTCTTCTCCATAGTATCAGTGTGTCCCTAGGAAGGGGCTGCCCTTGTGTCTAGGTGGGCCACTGGGTGACTTGCTTTCCCAGCGGAATGTGATTAAAAGTGACACTTTACTTCTGAGTCAAGGTGGCTCTGACATCGGTGGGAAAGTCCTAAAGGATGGAGCCTCAAAGTGGCTGGGTCCCTGAATCACTGCATGGAGGACAGTCACACACAAACCAGGAAGCCTCACTTTGATACTTATGTCTGTGAGAAATGGACTTCTTTTGTTTTAAGCAACTGAGATTTTGGAACCTATGTGTTATGTAGCAGCAGACACAATCCTATTCAATATATCATGGAATATATTTTTAAGCCAGTCAAATTTCATCATAAAATGTATTTATTACTGTGGTGTCTGGTCAAAAAAGTTTGAAAAAAGTGCCTGCTTGGCTGGGCGTGGTGGCTCATGCCTATAATCCCAACGCTTTGGGAGGCCAAGGTGGGTGGATCATGAGGTCAGGAGTTCAAGACCAGCCTGGCCAAGATGGTGAAACCCCATCTCTACTGAAAATACAAAAAAATTAGCTGGGTGTTGTGGTGGGCGCCTGTAATCCCAGCTACTCGGGAAGCTGAGGTGGGAGAATTGCTTGAAACCCAGGAGGTGGAGGTTGCAGTGAGTTGAGATCATGCTACTGCACTCCAGCCTGGGCAACAGAGCGAGAATCATCTCAAAAAAAAAAAAGCCAACTCTACCCCAGTCTCCTTATTTTTCAGATGGAGTGTCAGAGAGAGTGGGGCCTACCCACTGTCTCCTGGACAAGCTGGGACCAAACCCAGCCTACGCAGGAGGGGTGATAACATGAGGCCTGGATCTGCTTTGCTCCCATGGAATCCAGCAAAGTGGATCCCCAGTTCGACTCCAGCAGGCCCGTCTCTCACCTGTCTCTGCCACGTCCACACTGCCACCAGGGGACAGAGCTAACATCTGGCTCTGCTTCATGCGGCCTCCAGCCCCAGAGCAGCTCAGGGACAGGAAGGATGAACTCTGCCTGGCCTTGCTGAGCTAGTTCTCGGGGCTCCCACTGCAAGCTCTGTGGTTAACGCCTCTGCTGACAGCGGACAGGACAGACTTTCTCTGAAAGTCTGAGTTTCTCTGAATCTCTGAGGTGCAGGATTCTCAGAAACCCAGCAGCAGCCTTGCCACGCACCATCGCTGTGACACTGGGTGAGTCACACACATGCCCAGGAACATGCCTTCATATCTTGTGACAGGGTGAGTTTGGTCCCTGGTGCTGGTGCTGCATGGTAGATGGAAGCACAGACGCTGCTGCAATCATGCAGAGCTTGTCACCTCCAGGAGTTAGAAGCCACCCAAATCCTGCCATTCAGGTGCTGGGGGAGGGGAAGTCCTGAGGGGCAGAGCTTCAGGGCTGTCTGCACACATGTGGCCACATCAGCCCAAGGCTTTGCCTTCCCCATCACCGGCCCCCAGGGGGAGACTGGGAGGAGTTAATGCAGGTGACAGCCAGACCCAGGGCCTGGAGTTTGATAGGCTTAATGCCCTTGCAACACCCCTGCGAGGCGGCCAAGCTAGGCATTTGCCCCAGCCCCACACCCCAATATTAACGATGGGGAAATGGAGGCTTCTGGAGCTTGCTTGTCTTGCTCATAGTCCCCTCTTGATTGGCTGACAGTGGGCTAGATGGACCCCTGGCACCTTGAGGGTGGAGTCAGGCAGGCAGGGCTCAGGGCACTGGTGTCTGATGGACACTAACATCTCTGAATGAATTAGGGTTGGTTCTAAGTGACACTGGCTTCTATCGTTCCCCAACCTGTAAGCAGCCTGGGATTTGATCACAGTTGATTATGACTCTTTCCCCAGGGGTGATATTTGTGGGAGGGGCAATATTTATGGGAATGAAAGCAAAGAATGACAAAGAGGTTTAGGAAAAACCTGGGACCGGCTGGTCCTCAAGATCTGGGGAGGAGGTGGTTTCTGCGCTCTCCCCCACCCCACCGTTCTGGGCTCCCAGAGTCATCTACTCATCCCCTCCTCCTCTACATACTCATATTCACCCCTCACACTCCAGTGGCCCAAGCTCAGTCCCTTCAAGGGAGGCTGGTCTAGTTGTGTCCCTCCCCAGGGGGAAAGGGAACTGGGGCTTCCTGAAGGGTCTCTGCCACATCCTTCTCATCTGAAATTATCTCATTCATTCCTTCACTGGGCATTGCCTTTCTCTCCCACTGGACTGCAAGCTCCCTGAGGACAGGCATCTTATCCATCTTGTTCACTGCATGTCTCCAGCCCCCAGCACAGTGTTTGGCACATGGTAGGCGCTCATAAATATGGGTGAATAAATAGCTAAGGCGCAGAGTCCCTCTTTTCAAGATAAGAAATGCAGAATCTGGACTTGGACATGAATATATTCAGCAGAAGGCAGGGAGGTAGGACAAAGACCTGGCGAACGGCATAATGACCTTCCCCAAAACTAGTAGCTTAAAACAATCATTTAGTTTGCTCACAATTTTATACTTTGGGAAGGGTTTGGTGGGTGTATCTTGTCTCTGCTCTGCACAGTGTCATTGAGGCCAAAGGATCCACTTCTGAGATGGTATTGTAAGTTGTTATTGACCGTTGGCGCCTCTCCATAGAGCTGCTTGGGCTTCCTTGCAGCATGGTGGCCAGGTTCCAAACGTGAATGTACCAAGAGACAAGAAGTAGTCCCATCTGACACTGCATCATGTCCTCCATATTTTACTGGCTGAGAAGTCACAGAGGCAAGATTCAAGGGCCTCTTGATGGGACCAGTGTCAAAGAGTTTTGGGGTGTGCTTAAAAAACATACCTAAGGTTTCCTGGAGGAGAGGAGTAAGCAGCTACACATACTGCAGGGTTTGGATGGGGCCTGTAAGCTCCCCAGTATGGCTGGAGCAGCCTTAGTCTACCACTGGATGACTGAGGCCTCACTCCTGCTACCCTGCAGAAGCCTGCAATGTGCATGGCAGATTATAGTCTCCAAAAGTGGCCGCAGCACTTCCAGTCCCACATGTGCTTCTGGAATGTTACCCTCCCCATCAAGAAGTGCTAACGATTTTCACTCCCCTTGAATCTGCGTGGGCTTGTGACTACCTTGATGAATAGAATGTGGCAGAATTGATGCTGTGTGCCTTCTGAGGCCAGTCATAAAGGGTGAAATGGCTTCCACCTACCTGCCTTCCCCACAGACACTCGTTCTTGGATCCCAGCCACCATGTTGCAAAAAAGCCCAGGCTGCATGTAGGTGCTCTGGCTGACAGCCCAAGCTAAGGTCTCAGCACCAACCACTGGACATCACAAAGACCAGCCTTCGAGTCTTCTGAAGACCCAGATGACAGGGGTACCAGTGACAAATCATCTCCACTGTGCCCTACCTGAATCCCTGCCCCACACAACCCATAAACATAATGAATTGTTGCTGTGTGACACAAAGCGGAATATAACAATGCGACTTCGGGAAGCAGTTCAATGCTCAGGAGTCTGGTGGAGCCTCACCAAAGAGCAGGTTGGCCACTGAAGCTGGCATTCACCCCTGTAACCTGGAGGGCAGGGAGAGGTGTTGTGGGCAGAGGAAAGGGCAGGTGTGCAGCCTTGGGCAGGAGGGATGCCAGTGGGGCTGCGGTGGTCAAGGAACCACCTGTCATCCTGAGGGCTCGGAGGGACTCTTGGTGGTATCTGCTTCCAGGTGAGGGGGTAAGGAGGTGAGCTGGAGTTGGAGGAACAAGGCCACTGGCCAGACCTGAAAGTGGGAACGAGGCCTTCTCTGTGGTGGGATAAGGAAGGGTCTGACCAAGCTGTGGGATGGTCCAAGGGCCAGGAAGCTGTGCATGGACCACTGGGCCCTGGCATTGACAGCTGGGTAGCTCAGGACCAGGGGCAGAGCTGAGGGCAGGAGGTAGGGATGTTGAGGGCCAAGCATGTTGTCGGAAAAGGCAGTGAATGACGATCTCTTTACAACATGGCCTTTGTTGGTTGTCCTGCCCTTCACAGCACACTGTGGGGGACTGGGGGTGACATCTGCTGCAGCCCCATGACCCTTTCAGTTATACTTACACCTTGTTAAATATCCCTTAACTTTTCTGAGTCTGACACATGGGAGGGGCTCCTGCTGCCAGGCAGCTGCTGGAGCTACATCCCAGATGATGGGTCGGTGGCATGCCCTCGGGACCCTTCCTGAGCTCCCCAGCTGGCACAGCCTGTGCAGTCTCTGTTAGCTATCACTGAATGGCTGGGCAGCATCAAGTCCTTCCTGAGGGGCCATCCCCATTACTGCAAGTGCCTGTGGGAAAATGCAACTGCCTGGCTTCTGTAAGTCCACCCCTCAGCTCGGTTTCTGCCATTTGATGAGCAGGAAGTGGGAGTGCCCCACCGCTCACTGCAGAGAGCTGGACGGCAGGCTCACGCTGGGCCCCGCTCACCCCACTCACCTCTGTGGTCTCCTGGCACCCCTCCCAGGCTGCATAGAGGATTTCCTCTGGGCTACCTTAGTATTTAATTTTTTTTTTTTGGTGTTTGTTCCTAATATAGAAACATGTCTCTTCCAGCCACTCCCAGCAATCTGAGGGGCATTTTGTGTGTCCCCAGCACCTGTGCAGCCTCACACTTTGAAGGTGTCCAATCACATCTGCTGGAGGAACAAGTGGCTCAATGTTGCATGGATCCTCTGGGTCGGTGTCATCTCTCTGGGTCGGTGTCATCTGTCCCCTCTCACCAACAGCTACGCTGCTCAGAGCACAGAAGTTACTGGTGACGCACACATGTCCTTAAAAGGCTAAGAATGCTGGCTGTGGCAGAGGCAAACTACTAAATGAAATGGAGCGTCAGTAGCTCCTCCAGCAGGGCCTGATCAGCCATGGGTAATGTTCACTTGTGAGAGGGGGCAACTCGGCAGGCCTGGGAGCAAGAACTCAGAGGGCCTGCCCTGGCCCTCGAAGAACCACAGACACCAGGGCAGCAGCCTCTCAGCACAGCCCTCATCTGTGAGGACTCTGGGCCCACCTGACAACCTGTACTCTTCCCACTCACCCCCGGCCTTGGTAGGGTCACGGTGAGCCAGGGACAACCCTTCTGCCTGGAGAAGGGGCTCAGGAAGAAGGGTGTCTGGGGTGTCTTAGCTTGAGTTCCCCAAGAAGCTGACTCTGAGAGAAGATTCAAGAGCAACTGGAGCTTAACCCTGCAGGGAAGCCCTGGGAAGCCACCAGCACTCACATCAGGATGGCTCCACCCAGGGGCTAGGGGCCTGGGTTGTTATGCACTGACTCCTCAGCCTTTGGCTGAGAGCTGCTCCCAGATGTCATTCCCTCACACTTGCTAGCAACTTTCTAGGGCCAGTAGCCCAGCCTCAGATGGAGAGGTGCAGGGAGGGCAGGAGGAGGTTTCAGAAGCACTGAAGCAGTCACGCCCAAGGGACATGGGTGAGGCACTCCTGGAGGCCAGTGGGGGATGCCAGTCCATGTGTGGCTGTCACTGGTCTGAGGAAGCTGGGGTCACCCTCACTAGCAAGAGCCATCTGAGGAGTGTACCAGGCCCTCCAACCTTTTGATGGTAGAACCTGTGGGGAGGGGCTGTGCCCCACAAGAGGAAAAGCTACTTGCTAGCTGGGTTGGGGACAGAGGCCCAGGCTAGAGATGGGCCCAGGTGCAAATTCTAAGCTGCCATTGGCATGATGGCTCTGCCTAAGCTATAGAGATCCCCCTCCCCATCCCTCCTAGTTTGTCACTTAAGACTATACTCACCTTTCCCCCAACCTCACCTGTGGCCTTTTCACCAATCCCACACTGGATTGGTGGAAGTGCAGCTACCAGGGCAAACCTGGTGCTGATGGATAGCAAGCCATTGGGGCTGCCCCCAAAATGGTCTCTTGGACCAGTGGGCTGAGCAGGGCTGCCTCAGGGTGGGACCCGGGCCTCCCAGCAGCCTCTGAGGTCCTGGCTGTCAATGGTCGGGGTAGGACTACATGACCTCCAGGGGCTCTTCCAGAATTAAGCATCGTGTTTGAAACTGTCGGGCATTTCATGGTATGTCAGGCTCTGTGCTAAGTACTTTCAACTGTGATCCTCTTCAATCCCCACCACACCCTATGAACTAGGTGACTACTCTCTTCAGTTTGCAGATAAGGAAACTGAGGCCCCAGAAGTTAAGAAACTAGCCCAAGTTAGAGAGGAAGGGAATGTCAGAGTTGGATGTGAGCCCTGGGCGAGGCCTAGGACCTGCCCAGTGGTGATGTGAGGCTGGACCACAGTGCTGGGGCTGGACCAACCTCTGCGTCCGGGCTGGGACATGGTTCCATCGTGCATGCCCCACCTGACTATGCACTCCGAGGGACTCCTCTGGGCCGGGCCTGGTCAGCACCTTGTGCCCCCATGTGTGGCCTGAAATAAGTCAAGCTATAGTCTCAGTTTGACATTAGTCTTTTATTATAACCATATTGAATGGGGTCGCTTTGCCAAAAGGAGAAATCATTTCTTAAATCAATATGAGTTATAGCATAAAGATGGATGAGAAAAAAGCAATAGGGCATAAATAGCATCACTGAATATTCCATCAATCAATTGAATTGTGCCACTGTGAGAAAAACTACTACGACAGCTTTTACATCAAAGTGGTCTCAAGCCTGTTTATATGAACTTTATGTATCTTTTTAACACTATAAAAACAGAGCATTAGTAAGTAACACTGAGAAAGCAGTCTGGCCTTTGAGAAGGAAGCCTGGCTTGCCAGGTGCCATCCTCAATGCATCCGGCCTCTTCTCTCTACTCCACAGCCTCCCCAGTGCCCCTCCTGATACACAAGGCAGGGGCCAGGGGCCAGGTGTGTGTCCGCAGGAAAGGAGGGATGGAATTGGTTGGAGCCGCCACAGAACGGCCACTATGTGGGGACCTAAGTCCTCTGTACACACTCCTGTTCTATAATGAACCCTTGGAGCAGTTCCTTAAAAAAAAAAATAAAAACAAAAATAATGGGCATCAACTCTGATAGGTTATTATTAGGAGGCCAGCATGACTGCCACAGAGTTTGATATCTGTTCAGCATCTCCGACAAAGTAGAGGGGGCATTCCTGTTGAGAGCAGGCAACTAACCCCCAACTCCCTGAGGCAGCTTCCTGAGCAACCCCAGGGCTGACAGCACAAGAGTCAATTGGTCATCTGCAGGCAAGGCAAATCACAGGGAGGTCCTGGTTTATTTTTAGAGTCACATTCTTTCTGCAGTGATATTATTTCTTTCCGGATTGCAGTTACCTCTGGACATTAGCAGGAGGTCAGCTTTGGAAGAGTAATCCAGTGTAACTAAATGTTTAATGTGTTATCTGATCCCATGGCATACACTCAAGGTAAGGCAAAGTAATTAGACTTGCTAGTCTGTAACTCTCACACGTAATGTACAAAGCTAAATTTTAACTCAAATTCCAATCTGATCAAAGAGGAATGCATGAAACACATAGGGACATATATAAAAAAAGGAGATGATGATGGGAATTAATCTAAGCTTCATGTATACAAATGTATTTAACTGCTAATAATCAAAATGTAATAAGGGTTCCACTGATTACATTTGTTAACAAAACACAATATATTCAGGATTTAAAAAATGTACAATTAAACATAAGTATCTGATAAAATAATAAAAAGGAACACATATTCTTTAATAGCACTGTAACTAATAAAATTGCAAATAATACTCAACTCTGAAGAATTAAAAAAAACACTTAAAAAACATAAGGCAGTAATACAATTGTCTGAGTATGAGCCTGTGGGAATTTGAGGCTGGTACTGCCCATGATCCACTGTCCTTGTATGTCTCTCTCCTCCAAGGAGGGGGTGGGCTTGTTGGGGGCCACAGAAGCAATATCTCTGAGTGGACCCATTGGTCCTCACATGCCACCAACACAGGAGCACAGGACAGAGAGGACCGAGAGGACCTGCCTCTAGTGTGCAGCAGGGCTGGGAGTTTTCAGTGACTATTAAACACCCAGCCAACTGCAGGGAGCCGGCGGAGAGCCTTATTGGCATGGTGGGTGCCTAGTGACTCTTGCAGGACCAGTGACCCTCAGCTATCATGACTCTAGCTCTAGGGCAAAGGAAATACTAGAGGTCAGCAGGTGACAGTGGCCCAGCTGCCCAGGGATGGCCAGCTCTGTGGTCCTTTCCAGTCTGTCCCAGAGCCCTGGCGGGAACAGCTCTACACCTCTTAACCTTAGAACTGAAAACACTGACACCTTCCCAAGGTGAGGAAGTGACCAATAGCAACCCTGCACAGTTGCAAGGTCACTCGCTGTATGGGGGCCCCGCGGCTTTTACAAAGTGTTGTCATAGGGATATGTGCTTGGCAGCAACTTACTCAGAGGTGCTGAGAGGAACACTCAGAGCCAGAAGCCAGGGAGCTACCGTGTGCATCTGCCAGGCAATTGTCCAATGGTTGAAGGCCAGACAACCTGTTGTCTGGCAAAACCAGAGTTATTATTCACCTTACATGCTGATGTGGTAAGAGGAGATTTCCCTGCTAGAGTTTAAGAGCAAGTTGCAGAACCAATTAGAACCCTCTCTACAGTAGCTGACCTGAGAATGAGTCACCATTTTCTTGGAGGGCAGGTGGGAAATCATGTCATTATCACATTTGTCTATACAGATATATAAGGTTAGCAGTGGGAGGGACGTAAACAGTGTCTGTTCCTCTGTACTGAGCTTTCATTTGTTACCATGAAGGCCTCCACTGCCCAGCTGCCTCGCCATCCTCTGAGGACAGGCTCAAAGAGCCAGTCATCCCTGGCATGGCTGCTCTCCCTGATGGAGGCGAGACAGGCACTGTGTCCCTCTGCCATCCTCACCCACTCCTGTTAGAATTCCTGTGCAGGCAAAGGAGAGGAAAAGCATCCTTTCCAGGGATCTTCTTTAAGGAGAGAAACAGCTCATGTGATGCTCTGTGCCCATCATGGTTTCCTAAGGTGCTGACTGACAAGGGGGAAGAGTCTCTAATCTGTGCTGAGCCCGGGAAGGCACTGGCATGTCAGACCCAGTCCCGGCGGTGGTGCCCAGGATACAGGGTTCACAGCTAAGCACAGGCCCTGCAGTTCCTACACTTGACTTCCAAGAAGGGCAGGGGTTGTGTAGAAATCCTGCATCCTCTTGGCATCTGGAATGTTCTCTAGGTATACTTATTCCCCACAGAAGGGACTCTAGGTCCAATTCTCTGTCTTATGACTGCTACCTTAAGGCCAATGAGGGATTCTGACTTTGGGTGGGAATGAACTTGGGTTTTTCCCTTTATTCCTCAGTTGACAGGTATATACAGCTCTGAAACCAGAGAAACTTGACAGAAAACTGTTTGAGAGATGTTTATCCCATAAAGTCAAGGTCACATTTTCCATTTGAAGGATAGAAATATTCTTATATCTTTTGAAATCAGTGCAGAAAAACTGGCTTATAGTAATCTTGTTTTCTGGCTATGAAAGATTCTAAAAGGTGAAATACAATTGTTTAAGGAGAGAAATTGATGGCCAAAGTTGATATGGCCTAAGGATTGGAGATGCATTCTTTAATACATCAAAAAAATCTAATACTATATCACACCTAAATATGATTCCTAAGTTTAGACCCTGTTTACAGAGATCCTTATAACTTTGAGAGGTCAGTAATGAGGTTTTTTTTTTTTTTTTTTTTTCCCCCCCAGCCCTGGAATTCACTAGTTCTAGTTCATTCTATTGCATTTAGCTCTGCGATATGGCTTCCCAATGTAGAAATAAAGTAGGCTGAGACAGATTTCCACAGAGGAAGCTTTCTTGGTATAAACCAATTTTCCTATGTCTGATGCTTTGAGGGACAGAAGATACGAAAATAACTATTTCTCCTCCTTCTAAGTATAACTGATGGAGTTGCCACACATTCTTAGCTGGGGAGCAGGGGACAGAGGAAAAGTGATTCTAATTGTGATTCGGTCTTTTCAAACTGTGAGTGTGATACTGGGTACGTAACTCCGCTCTAACTCAGATCAAGAGTCGGGTGGGGATTAGGTAAGGGCCCAGAAAGCCCTGTCTGCATTTGGCAAACCTAAGCCTGTGTGCTTTGTGGCCATTTATGCTTCTCTCTAAGGGGTTTCAAAGGGCTGGACCAATGCCAAATGCATGCCGGGAAGGAAGCAGTGGTTTAAGAAGGTTCTCCACTGGACGAGCCTCAGTCTGGCCTTGGGGCCACTAAAGGGTGGCTAGATCCCTGTGGGGCAGGACTGGGCACTGTGGTCAGATGTCCAGGGGACTCACAATGGTGAAGCCAGAGTCCTTGCTGCTGTCGTCATCAGGACTGGAGCTGGGGTTGCTGGAGGAAGCTGAGGCTGGGCCCATCAGCGGATCTGAGAACATCAGTGGGGAGCAGGTTGGGGCCTGGCTTTTCCCAGAGGTGCTTCTGAGGGTGCGAAGAGGCTGGGCCTGGCCGGAGAAGGAGCCCCTGGCACTGCTCCCATCATCTTCTTTGGAAATCAGGATGAAGTCATCGGAACTCCCTCTATCGGTGCACCCTGGCATTTCTGAAGAGGCCTGTGAAGTACAGTCAGAAGTACAGGTGGATGAAAGAAGAAACCGGCAAAGAACTGAGTGGAAGGCCCTGTGAACTGGGGGACTCGCGGTGGAAAGCTAGGCCACCTCACCCTACATTCGACCTTGAAAGATGCAGTGTTTGGCCTGCTGCCCTGAAGCCCACACGTTTACCAGTGGTGCAGTGCCAGAAGCATCTTGTGAGCCCCTCTGAAGCCAAATGCTGGCCTCCCTGGGGGAACAAAGTAAAGCTCCTGTTTGGCAAGCTTCCGACAGAGGCAGTGTCTGTGCTGCCTAGGCTCAGGAGAATCCCTACCAGCCTCATGTGGGACACTGCCATGCAAATCACCCATCTTCCTTGAACTTTAACTCTCATCTGTGAAACAGGGATAAAGACAGTATCTTCCTCCTAATGTGTTGTCATGATATAGTGAGATGACATGTGCAGCTGCTGGCTCCCTAATGTGAGCTGCCAGATCTGGAGTGATTTTATTACTGGCTAGAAGGATAGATTTCAGAAGGCCTAATGTATTTCATCTCATGAAGATCTCATTGCTAGCTCATCTTGGGTATGCACACAGGGGTCTCCTGGAGCAATGGTGGTAACTGGTAGGTTCTACAAATGTGAAAACCAAGAATGGCAATTGCAAAGTATAATGGCAAAAAGTATAGAGATAGAATTGCTTTACTCAAAAAATTATTTTCTTTTCTTTCTAAGCAATTATGAGTGGCTTTTTATTTTTTAACTTAATAAAGTTAACATCCACGAACACAGGTAAAGGTTTTGGGTTAGCAAAGCCATAGTTTGACCAAGGACATCCAGTGCCAGCCTGGCAGAAAGAACACCTCATCCAGCAGTGCTGTAAGGTGATGTAGTGCCCACAGCTGCCTCCCTCACCCTGTCTGCCTACCCTCCCCACAAGATGGGTGGAGTCTCGTGCTGGGGTCTCAAGTCTAATGAGCTATATGGAGACCCCTGACTGGAAGTGTCTCCTGAGTCCTTGGGCCTCCAGACTGGCATGGCCTAGGCCATCTGTGGGCTGTGTGCAGAACCAAGAAGGGGAATGAGTAAAAGCTCTCAGGGAAATCTGGCCTTGAGCCCTGTCTGACAGGCCCCTCTCTAAATCTCATGTCCTCCTCAGTGATGTAGGGGGCAAGTGGCTAAATAATGGCTCAGGAACCTTCCACCTCTGATGATTCACCAACCTTTAGGATATTCAGTTGGAGAACATAAATGAAATTGGCCTTTAAGATCACAGAGCTGCAACAGGCCTTGAGGTTCTTCATCTCAGGTTCTAAAGCTGCTAACATTCTATTAACACATTAACTCTTACACAAGTGAAGAAAAACATAGCACACAGTAGTCTGATAGCAGGGGATGTGATCACAAATGGCACCAGAGCTGTTTGGTAGAGAAGGACTGTCTTTTTTCTGAGTTGGAGGAAAAGAACTCAAATCTCTTCCCCGTGACTGTCCCTATATAAGGTGCACCTGGTCAGAGCCATGCTGCCTTTGGGGAGTGCACTAAAAGCTGCTGGGGAATCAACAGAGGCCCTCAGCTTTGACTTCTTCCAAAGTGTAGACACTTTGTTCATAGGACAGTTGTCCTGCACTGTAAACTGTGAAAACTTGGCCTCTCACCACAACACAGGGCTGGAATGCTACTTGGTGGAGCTTATCCTAGGCTGAAAATAAAAGAGCACGTTTGGCAGGGCCTAGTTTTTAGAGTGGTGCCTCTACTTCAGAGATACTGAGATCACTTATTCTCCTTTAGCTTACAGTGAAGCTGTCAGTAAGATTCTGAAGTGGAGAAATACTTTTCAAACCCCTAACTAAAAGTAAAGATAGTCTCTACCATTACTCTACTTATCTGGCATGCTTCCCCCAATTCCCAGATGAAGGTCATAGACTGCCTTAGACAAAGCAAGTTAGAGCTGATAGGGCCTTAGCAGCCATTTTATTTTATTGACCCCCCTCCTTGTCCCTTTGCATTACAGATCAAGCAAACAAGCCCAAATAGGAGACCTGGTAGCTTGGCCAATGTCACAAGGCACAACAAAAGACCCCACTCTTCTGGACTCCCACCTAGAATTTTTTTCTAGACGCAGAGTTGACTTCTTTATGGACTTCCCTAGCAGCCTTAACTGCTATCTGGTGCCATTTATAACATTTACAGAAGTTTTGTAAATCCCTAGGTCAATCCTCTCTTTTTACCCGATACAGGTAAGTCTTACACAATTAGAAAAGTTTTCAACCTGTCAGTCCTGCCTAAAACTAGCCAGGATCATCACAACACATATCCCTCTTATCCGCTTCCTGCCACCTTCCCAGACCTACCTCATTTCATAGCTTGAGTTTAGGATGGTTGTAGAAGCAGGTGAGCCCAACTATAGACCAGCACTGTTCAACAGACATTTTCCATGATGATGGAAACGTTCTCTGTCTGTGCTACTCAACACAGCAGCCCCTAGCCACAGGTGGATACCAAACACTTGAAAAGTGGCTAGTGTGACTGAGGAACTGCATTTTTAATTCTATTGAATTTTAGTGCATTTAATTTTAAATAGATATGTGGCTAGTGGCTGTAATAGTAGACAATAAGCGGATTAAAACAGGGGACCCAAGTACCAAAAGGGCAAGTGATGCATTGGCTGACTAATGGATCCAGGGTCCCACAAAGTCCTGCCTTCTACTGCAGTTGATTCGAGTTAGTTCATCAAATACTTCCCAAAGGAATGTGTGAGGATAGATGCTGAGAAGGGAGGGACAGCGTGTGGCTCTTCTCACTCTATAGAATACAATTTCACAAGACTGCTGCTTTCAGAGCTGGAGGTAAGATTTGTAAACCAGACAGAAAGAACACTACGAGCCATGTCACATCAACCTCACAGTGAGGAGCAGGGCACGTGAATTCCCACAAAGGAAGAACACTTTCACAGTTGCTTTTGAGGAAGGGCATCGGCAGGAGGACCATGAGCCATGTGTCATGAGGCAGGGGAGCCTGGCCCTTCTGCACTATCTTTTAGACATTATTTACTGATTAACCACGAAAGCAATGAAAACCCATCCCTAAGTTAGGAATGTGCCATGGCACAACCCGTCACAAACCCAACATGTGGTGCTTACATCTCCAATGTGTCAAGAACCTGCCTAGCACTGCTCCCCTAGGCCCTGGCCCTCCATAACTGGGAGCTCATGAGAGCAGGGGATATATCCCATAGCCTTGGACACCCAGTTCCTGGCACAGCAGGCCCTGGAAGCCTTCAGAACTCCCACTTGGCTCTCTTGGTGCATGTTCCTGGGGGTAGCCTGTCCACAGCCCTCTCTACCTCCTCCCACAAGCAGTGAGGAGGAAAACTTAGCCAGCTCCAAGCACTGATGAGTTAGCTCCTGCAGGAAGAAGGTGGGTACCTGGCAGCTGTCTCATGCCTGGTAGACCCCCTGGGCCCTTATCAGCCTAGCCCAGATCCTTGGGTTTTGCAGTGGAAGGCCCCATGCACTTGGCTTCTTTCTGACTTGCTTGCTTGAATTCAGGAATTCTCTCAAGAAATCTCAAGATTTCCCCGAAGGAGAGAGGAGAGCACTGCTTCTCTGTTTCTCTCTTCTTCAGTAAAACCTTCTTCAGGAGTACTAGCTTTGTATAAACTGCTAACAGCTATGGGGAAGGGCCATGGCAGAGAAGAGGTAGAGTAGAGAAGCCATTTTATTTTCACTTGTGGGGTCTTCAGCCCCAGGAAGGGCTGTGTCTCAGAAGCACATGCAGAGGTGCAGTATCTCTTGGATGCTGCATGTGATGAGGCCCTGCCAGAACAAGGCTGCAGTTTCATTCACCACAGACACATCTCATGGCTAGCTTATCTTGGGTATGCACAGTGGGGTCCACCGGGGCAGTAGTGGTCATTGGTAGGTTCTTACAAATACAGAAACCAGGGATGACAACTGCAAAGTATAATCACTAAGTTTTAAATTTAACAAATTCATTAGTGATTTTAAAATATCTTTTTTTCTGTAGTAAACCTACACACTCAACTAAAAAATTATGCTAAAGTTTTAAATAAAATTGTCAATTAGAAATGCATTGTGGTTGGGCCCACGATCAGTAATATTTGAATAAATAAATGATTATTGAAAAATAAAACATCTGTGCAAGGAAGGAGAATTTGTGAAGAAACGAATGAAATTAAACTGGAAGTATCACTGTTGCATTCATGTGGCTACAAATGCAGAGTCAAAGCACTCCATGAACATTTCATATGGCTTCAAGAGGAAGTTAACCATGGAGTCTCTCTTCTGGAAGAGCACCCTTAAAACTGAAAAACATTCCTACTCAAATGTCATTTTGCTGTTTTAAAATCACACAAAAAATAATTTACAAGTGTCTGAATGCTAGTTTTTGAGAAAGTGACTTAGATAATATTTTGCTAATGTTCATTTTCCAAGATGAAACTTTGTAAGCTGATTTTAAACATATTATTAATAATTTAAAACATAGGTGGGAAATGAACAATCTTTTCATCTTGTCGGATAATGGACAGCAGGGACACATGGTGTGACTGAAGCTTACTGGGTTGGGGCAGTGTTTCTGAAAACATAATACCTGGTAGGCTAAGTGCCTCTGGCCTCAGAGCCTGTGTGTGTCTCTCTGGCCTTCATTTCTTACTGGTCAAATGAGCAGACAGGACTAGGCACACAAGGAAGCTGTAGGAAGATCCTTTCTAGCTAGGAAGTTCTGTGGTTCTATGTTAAAATAAATGATATACAATGTTGACATCTGAGAGTAGGGGTCAGCAAACTATGGCCAAATACAGCCTATGGCCTGTTTTTGCATGGCCCCCAAGCTGAGAATGGTTTATGTATTTTTAAAGGGTTGTGATAAAAACAAAAACAAGATACAAAGCAAAAAAAGAAAAAAAAAACAAACAATGAATATGTGACACAGATGACCATATGTTGCCTGCAAATCCTGAAATACTTACTCTGTAGCCCTTTATAGACCCCTGCCCGAGATGGTGGACATTAATAAGAAGTCCCTCCCTATGAAGGCAAGAAAGTAATTTTGGCAAAAAAGGTTCTAGCACAGTGAAATCCGCTCGAGACAGCATTAGGAAAGCATAGACAGTATTTCCTAAAGGGGAAAAGAGGCATCAGCTGGAGGCAACTGACTGATAACTAAGACAGAGATCCAGCTTTCCCATCCCACAGAATGGGCATGGCAGGAGGCTCAGGCAGCACTGCTGCACACAGGTTTGTAGGGCACGCACCGCACGACTCTAGGAGACACTTGTCTTACCAGTATCATTGTGAATGGCACCCCCTGCAGCACAGAGTGCACAGCCTGCACAGCTGTACACAGCACCTCCGCAGTTGAACTTCACACATGGTAATTTGAAGTAACTTTGGTAGGGTTTATTCTTAACTTTGAGGAACTTATGTGAATGTGCCCCCTTTGAGTTAATGTAACATGTTCATCAGAGCTTCTGTACCTGTTTAACGGCCCCAGACATTTGATCGCTCTGGCCTTGGCCTCGGCCCTGGGTCTGGCCGCTGGAGCAGTAGTGGTTGTCCGCAATGGTGATCTGTTCGTTCTCTTCGGCCTCTAGCTGGCTCTGGTTAAAACGCAGGGAACCTTTTAGAATGTCTTTGATCTATTTTCAAAGAAGAAGAAAATAAATGAAAAAAATGGATGCGTTTGTTTTTAGATGCTAGCTAGATCTCTCAGACATTTAAACTAGCCTTGTCATCAATCATTTTTTATAGTATGAATATTAATATTTTACTATAAGAAACAAATAATGAGAAAAAAATCTAATTTTATCAAAGCTGCTGGCTTAGCAGTGAGCAAGAAAAACGTCAGGACATTTAACGGCCAGGTTCTCACAGGGTCACATATTGGAGTCACATATTTAACACTCTATCTTAAAACAGGAAGCACAATTTGCCTTCACACCTACCCCCACTGCACACCTTGGTCACTAAAGTGGCTCCACCTGAGCTGGACTGTTCATAGCATAGGTAGGCATTTGGAAACAGCATACTCTTTTCCACTGACATTTATGTCTCATTTAGATCTTCAAGGCTTGGGTCAATGTGGTCCTTGAGGGTCTGAGGCCTGCTGTAGGTACTAATTATGACTTGTGCTCCAAAAATATTCATGAATTCATGCATGAATGACTGAACATGATGCTGGTCTACCCACACTAGCTTTGGGTAAGGAACAAACAGAATGGGTTTGGTAAGAGGAAGGAGTGGTGTGGGAAATGGAAAACCAGCGTGGGTCGCAAGCTAGTCAGATATAATTGTTAGAAGGAGTGGGGGCATAAAGAGGTGGCGATGCAGAAGGGGCTCTGTCTGGGAGGAAATGAGGGTTAGGGGGATGCTGGCTCTAACATCATGGTGCTCCATGCCCCGGGGGGCCCTCTCCATGGCAGGCGGGACACAAAGAAATAGTGTCAGAGCAATGCACATACCTGTTTTAATCCTGCCAGGGAAACCAGAATTTGATCTTCTTTTTCCAAATTTTCTTGTAATATCACATCTTGAATATTTACTGAAAATAGAAGAATGACATTTTATAACCAATGCTCTGAGCATAACCTACCTGCTGCCACACCATAACTTCAGACAGGCTTGGGAAGTTTTCTGCCAAATCTCATAGCAACTACTCCCACAAAAGATGCTCTGCAAACTGCAGATGGGGCAGCTGCAGGGTTGAGTGGAGAGGGCAGCACTGGGCCTGGTACACACAGCCTCCCCTCCAACATTCCATGAATGTACTCTCATCATGACAGATGTGTCTTCACTTCCAACAAGAGATCTGGGTACCTCTTGCTGACATGATGTGGCCGACAGCCTGGGCCATTCATCTAATCTCTAGGAGGAAGCTTTTCAGCCTGGGCTTCCTATATAGCCTCATGGGTCAATGATGTTACCTCACCTCTCTCTAAAGACCGATTCCTTCCAGGTGAGTGAAATTAATAAAGAAACTGTCTTTAAGGATTCATAACAGTAAAACATGTTGCCATTTCAACATAATAGTAAAAATGAGAGTCCGAACTCATGGCACTACAGATTGTCATTAGATGACAATGTCTATGGAGTCTCCTCTAGGAGACTTAGCTGCCACATGAGAAGTCTTTCCTCCAGACCTGATCTGAGGGACCCACCAAGCCAGTTTCTGACCATCAGGCGCAGCATCACACTGAGTTGTTTGCCTGTCGGTATGTTAAACACTCAGTGGTCCTTAGCTTTCCCTGCTTTCATGTGCCTGCAGGATGCACACAGCTCTATCAGGAACTGTGGCGTTCTGAGGCAGGATTCTCACAAGGGGCCGGGGTTGGGAGGAAAGCCTAGTCTCCTGGGGAAGTACAAGAGGATGTGCTGGTGGAGGAAGGGAGGAGGGCACAATTAAAACACATTTTAAAAAACATGCTGATAGATACGCCGATTTGAGAATCACTACAGTATGTTCACCCTCCATTAACATCTGCTTTCTTATTCTTTGTGGCGTAAAAAAATGCCCACTTATAATGTCTTACATGCTACATTCTTAGTCACTCACTTAAGATTGTTCCAGTTGCTACGGGACTCCTAGATTCCATGCTTGGCCCCGTACAGCTACTAGGGCTAATATACCACTCCTCACTTGCTCAATGCCCCGCATCGGCAGAGGCAGAACCAGTGCGCTGTGCCCTTGGCCTGGAGGCTCTTGCTCCAAATCTATGCACAGGCTTCTGTTTATTGTTCAACTTTCTGCTCCAGTGTTGTCTCCTCAGAGCACCTTCCTGCCCACCCAGACTAAAGAAGCCCCCAAATGACTCTCCAGTCTCTACCATACCATCTATTTTACTGTATTTATAAGCACTTATCATTGTCTGATGCATGTATTTGCTGGTTTATTCACTGTCAATCTCCCCCTAACAGGATATAAACTCCAAGGTGTTCTTGCTCAGAGCTTTATTTCTAGCCCTCAGAATAATGCCTGGTGCATTACAGGTACACAATAAGTATTTACTGACTGATGGAATGAATTAATAAATGAACATGAAAAAACATGCTTGGAGCTTGCATATCAAAACACTACTATTCTAAATATTTCCAAAAAGTATTTCCAGTAAGGGACAGGGCAATGACTGATACCATCAACATGTTTCCAGCCTGACAATTTATTAGAATCTTCAATAAGAATAAATTCATAAACCAAGGTGATAAGTCTTCTTACATACTGTAGCAGAAAAGCAACAGCTTTTATTTATTGAGAAAACTTGACTGTAGTTTTGGCTATTAAATGGCCTGCTCCGAAACAAGAAAGCAAGTTGAATGGGAATGAAATGACAGATATAATTAGAGAGCAAATTTTTTTGGTTTCCTTAAAAGCCTGTAACAATTTCTTCTCTCTCAATAAAAAAAAAACAAAAACGAAATAGAATTCACTCAACAAGACATTAACAATAAGCAACTGCAGAAAATTCACAAGAACCAGTTCTGTAGGTCTTTTAGAGCAGCAGTCCCCAACCTTTTTGGTACCAGAGACTGGTTTCATGGAAGACAATTTTTCCGCAAATGGTGGGGGAAATGGTTTCACGATGAAACTGTTCTACCTCAGATCATCAGGCACTGGAGTCTCACAAGGAGCACACAATCTTGATCCCTCGCATGCACAGTTCACAATAGGGTTTGCGATCCTACCAGAATCCAGTGCTGCCTCTGATCTGACAGGAGGTGGAGCTCAGGTGGTAATGCTGGCTCACGTGCCCCTCACCTCCTGCTGTGCAGCCCAATTCCTAACAGGCCACGGGCCAGTACTGATGCATGACCCAGGAGTGGGAACCCCTGTTTTAGAGGATTGAGAAAGATGACCTTGTTTGCAAGACTGCTATGACTTTTCAGGTTGAGCTGTGAGGGCCTGAAGGCTGGCAGAGGCAGCATGGCACACAGCACTGGATGCTTGGACAGGGAAATGGATTTTGCCCCTGCTGAGCTGAGAGGTGGGCTCAGGTTTCCCAGCTCCTACTGGGTAGGTGAGGGCAGCAAGGGGACTGCTCCCAGGCCCCCAAGGGAAGCTCAACAAGTGGAGTCAGGAGCATCAGGACATTTGGAGGAAGAAGAGGGGGCTTTTTGGGTTCAAGGAACTAAAGAAAGTGCCCCTGGAGGTCATACCCACAGGGCAGAGGCCAGTACAAAGGGGGAATCTGCAGAAACCAATGTAAGCTCTCCTGCTGTCCTAACTAGACCTTTGTCTCCTGCTTGCCTCTGTGATAGTCTGCTGTGGAACACATCCTAAAACAAAAAGATGAGGCCACATTGCCTGGCTTCTGCCCCCAATGTAATGGCGGGGCCCATGGCCAGGAGTAACAAGAACCAATGGCCTTTAGGTCACAGTCTATGGGCACACAGAGCAGTCAGTGGCTCTAGTGGAAAATGAAACCCAGAAATGTTTCATTTTCAATGTTCACAATGAAACCCTATTGTGAACACAAAGGAACACAAAGGAACACAAAGCTCTCTTTAGAGGCAAGGACCTAGAAGGCACTCGAAGCTCTTCCTCAAACACCAAAGAGACATGTGAGCCCATCCCAGAACCCTGGCACCATCTTGGCAGGGAGAAGAGACAGAGTAGAGAAACTAAGTGTGGGCATTTGCTCAGAAAAAAATGGTTAGTCTATAAGAGACTGAGTTGCTTTTAACTGGCAAGTTGAAGCCCTTTGATTATCATTGGTGGAGATGAAGTTTTAGAGCATGATTTTGGCACATGTGAGTTTAGGGACATAGACTTATCATCCCAGTACAGAAGTATCAGTGTCTATACAAGATCTTCCCAAATCATTTTGGCCACATTGCCTGAAAAGCCTGTGAACCGGGAAGTCCTAGTCATGCCGTTTTGCTGTGAGCCTCTCACAAATCCCTGTATTCAAGAGTGGAAGTGGTGGTGCTAACAGGGGTAAGTTGAGAAGGGGAGTGGTGGTGAAGGCAAAAGCTGTGATAGGGATCACAGTTTAAGGAGGCACCTGGAGCACGTCATGGAGCCACCATCCCTGTTTAGACTGTCTACCTATGGGGCTTCTTTCAGTTGTGAAAAAAAAAAGTAACCCCTCTTGATTTGTCTACTTTTTGGAGGGGGATGGAGGTTATGTTATTAGCAGCTGTATTCATTTTCTAGAGCTGCTCTAACAGAGTACTACAAACTGGGTGGCCTAGAACAACAGAAATGTATTCTCTGTGAGTTCTGGCTAAGTCTGAAATCAAGCTGTTGGCAGGGCTATGCTTCCTCCAAAGGTTCTAGAGAATTCCTCCTTGACTCTGCTTAGCTTCCGGTGGTTGTCAACAATCCTTGGCATTCCTTAGCTTGTAGATGCATCGCTCCAGTCTTTGCATCCATCATCACACGGCATTCTCCCTGTATGTCTGTTATCGAAATTCCCCTCTTCTTATAAGGACACCAGCCACTGGATTAGGGTGAGCCCTAATCTGGTATGACCTTATCTTCACTGAACTACATCTATAAAGACCCCATTTCCGAATAAGGTCACATTCACAGGTTCCAGGTGTCTCACCGTAAGTTTGGATGAGACAATATTGGACCTAGTACAGCAGCCAGACTGCCTAATTGTTACACAGGATGAAAAGCATCCAGTTCCTCCAATAAAAGACAATGCAACCTACTAATCTTGTCCTGCATGCAGAATACAATGCTCTGGCCTGATGTGCAACACAGCTGCGGAAAGCAGTGCAGAGTGGTTTCACCCAAGAAGAGGGAAGAACTCAGCTGTAGTATCACCACCAGCATACCCTCATCTAGCAATTCTTTCGTCTTAATTTATGGACTGAGTCAAGGACCACCTTCTAGGATCTGATGAAAACCAGGACTGTCTCCTCTGAAAACCCTTGTACATATGAACTGTTCACTTAATTTCAGGGATAAACCTTTTTTTTAAATCAACTAAGCTGACTAGGCTCACTTTAAGAAATCTAGGGTAAATCCAAATTAAAAAAAAAGGGCACCTTCAGAGGCTGTTAAATGTTTTGAGTACAAGAATTTACATTTTACTAAGAGTATTGACCATGTAAATCCTTTCCCTAACAGTTCCCCTATATAAGGTAGCATTTACACACATTCTACTTACATATAATCTCCTAGTAACAAATCTACTGTTTTAAGTAAGTTACATCCGCATGTAAAAGTAGAAAAACATAATGATGTCTTTCCATGACTTAAAATAAAATGTTTACATTTCCAACGTAATACACAATTCTCCTCATAGCCAAAGGCAGAATAAATTTTGCTATAAAGCCTCTTTCTCTTTGTTTCTGTGTAAAAGGAAGATTACACTCTTTATAATCTCCTCACATTTAAGTATTATATATTATAAATGTTGGAGCACTGAAACTAAAGGGGAAACTGTCACATAACTAACCACTTCTGTGGAAATTACACACAAAAATCTCATTCACCTAACAATCCCATGGTGATGCCACTATTTTTAATGAAATGTAGTGCCACAAAAATAGATCTCTAACTCTCAGGGTAATGAAAATGGTAAACAAACCACATTTTCAATTTCTTAAAAACTTGATTTTTTTCAATGCTAGAATACAAGTGTTTTCAATTGAACGTTTTAAATGGCTGGTGCAAAAGGTAACATAAGCCTTATTTGGTGGTGGTGAGGGGGTTAGTGAGTAGAAAGGGGACGAAAGCAGAACATCTGGCTTTCACAGTCGTGGAACTGGGCAAGGCATTTAACCTTCTTGTGCCTGAGGGGTAATAACAGCACCCTCCTCATAGGATGACTGTGAAGAAACGGAGACAGCACAGATCAAGTGCTTAGCACCACACCTAAGCCCACTATGGAAGCTCCGCACCCAGTCGTTTTCATTTCTACGTGCCATGTTACCTCAGTGACTATCTCAGCAACCCTTCTAGATGAGAACCGTCAACATATTACAGAAAAGGAAGCCAAGGCCAGAAATGCCAGGTCTGTTATTTGAGGTCTCACGACTTGAAAGTGGTGGAACTGGGATTAGATTTCAGATCTTTTAGACTCCTGAGCTCCATGATTATTTGTATGGCACTGATGAAGGCACCAGAGATATGAAGAGGCACAGGATGGGATATTGGCACTGACTTGATTGCCTTGAGATGTAGTGCCTTTTATTCCATGGTGGAACTGATTGAAGTGAGTCAGCCAGAAACAGGCAGTTACCTATATGCACAACAGATTGTACAATCATTTCTATCAGAGAGCATTTTGGAGCACTGGCAGTGGTACCAAAGGGCTTGGGTTTTGATGACCTTGAGATATGATCTTCTGTATGTTACTAAACCCATCAGTGAGATGGGGGTAATACCCATCTCAGAAGGTTGCTGGGAGGATTAGATGAGATAATCAAAGCTTTCTATCTCTGCATACTGTCTTGCAATTACTATTATTGCTTACTATGTTTCCTCCTCCCTTGGTACCTTAAATATTCGGATATCTGGATTCCGTTTTTTGAGGCTTTCTCATCTCTGATAGGAATTTAGTTACCCTGATCTTTAACAATCTCATATAAGGGACTGTAGTAGACTCTAAAGAGGAACTATGCATGCTGTTATAAAATAGAGAGGTGGGATTAAGGGAGGCAGGCCCAGTGTGACAGTGGCTTAAGAGGTGGCCATTAGTCAGAAAGAGGGGCAGACCTGTCATTTGTCACTACTGGCTTTTGTTGAACATTGACAAAGGGATGTCTGTGCACAGGGTGTGTGCCATAGTTGTCCAAACCCTAGGAGAAGACATCAAATTCATCATGCAACCTCCAGTACACGGTGTGTATCTCTGTGTGTCCTTGCAAATCCATTCCCCCTTCTAGAAGTCCCTCCCATCTTCCCTATAATGACATGTCCTGCCTTTTCTTCAAAGTCCACCTCAAACTTACCACGTCTAAGCATCAGCTTCCCATTAGCAGTCTTCCCTCCACTAGCACCTAGTTGTTGGGTCCCTCTTGCTTCATCTCTCACTCTTGGACAATAATTCAATGATGAGGCTCAGAGACTGAATGTTTCCTGAAACTGCACTGTTCCACCTGGCACCAAAGGTGCCGGGTTTTAAATATGGTGCTTAAGGTGTTTGGGTTCTAAATATGGTGCTCTATTCAAAGTATTCCTATCACTTTAAAACCCCACTGCTCCTTGCTAATGTTTCTAAAATCACTAGTACTCTGGGGGAGACCCCGGTTTTCTTCGTGTGAAGCTGTGTATCACTACAGGTATTCCTGAAGAGGTCTATTCTCTCCTGCTGTCTCTCCCTACCTTGAAATTTTACTTAACTTTTACATATACATTGAACTCAATTTCAGATTACCACTCCCCACCTCACCATTCCCCTAGAACTTTTTTTGTTGTTGTTGTTGTTGTTTTTGAGACAGAGTCTTGCTCTGTTACCCAGGCTGGAGTGCAGTGGCACAATCTCGGCTCGCTGCAACCTCCGCCTCCTGGGTTCAAGCGATTCTCCTGTCTCAGCTTCCTGAGTAGCTGGGATTATAGGCGTGCGCTACCATGCCCGGCTAATTTTTGTATTTTTAGTATTTCACCATGTTGGTCAGGCTGGTCTCGAACTCCTGACCTCGTGATCCGCCTGCCTTGGCCTCCGAAAGTGCTGGGATTACAGACATGAGCCACCATGCCCAGCCAGAACCTGTTTTTACATGAGAAAGCAGGTAACTGGCTAAGTGACCAATGTGAGGCAAGGGCTTTCCTGCTACCATTAGGGCTGATTTTTATCCCCTAAGGAATAAATGTAGGTGAGATATTTCCCAGATGAAGATTTAAGAGATACTAATATGATTAATCAGATCTTAGATTGAGAAGTGGTAGGGGCAGGTGAAGAGAAATTAATATTCATTGATGGTCTATTAAGAGCCAAGTTAATTTTCTTAAAAAGCAAAATGAAGATTGCACTGAAATATAATCAAGGATCCTCTTTGGCATCCAGCTGCCAGAATGGCTGAAGACCCAAAACTCAGCACTGGGAGAGAAACATTACTTAGGAAAATCTAAGGGTAAGACTAGGCAAATTTGCATATTACACTAAAGACAATTCTTGAGGCCAATAAATAGTTCTCTTAAGTGAACTGAGTAAGCGTGGCACAGAGTTCTGAATCTTTACTGATCTCTACTATTTGGCATATTATTCTCCTAGCACTTATCACCCTGTGCGCCAGAGAGTAACATGGAAGCATGACACCTCCCAGTAAAATCTGTCATAATCATGATATGGCTATAACATTAGGGTCAACCAAAAGAGACTTTAAATATATTTTTAAACTTGAAAGGTCTCTAAGTTCCAGTAATGGTTAGATGCCTTTGCCAGAATATGTACTTCTAAAAATAAAAACAGAAACATAGCTGATGCCTTAGTAACACGAAATAATCTGGGGTTTTGCCATCATGCCCTTATTTGGGAGCTAAGAGATAGGACAGCAGTTTGGGTACGACTGCCTTAAAATTACATCATTTAGTCAAATAAGACTCTTTGAACTGGGCCTAAGATAAATATATATGTTGTGAATTTCAGGCCATAAAGGTTTTGCTGACATGAGGAGTGAGTGAAAGTTAAGTGCCATTCTGCAGCTAGAATGTAAACATGGTCCAAGGCAATGAACATCAGCCTTTAAATCCTGGGCTTCACCTCCCCTGGCTCATATGCTCTTGTCCTCAGCATGAGATGCTCATGGTGGCCCCAAAGTCCTTGAGCTACCCGTAGTAAGCCTGTCTCCACAGATGATGAGGTAGATGGGTTTTGTGGCTATTGGATCATTAGCTAAAGAGAGTTGGGATTGGAGAACATGGAGAGGCAGCCTGGTATGAAAGGATGAAAATAGGCTGTAGGATCAGACAGAGCTGGGACTGAATCCTGCCTGGTTCTGCTATTACCTAGCTGTGTAACCTCCCACCAAGTATGTAGAGCATGCTGAGTCACAATTTCCTCTACTGTACACTAGGGATACTCTCTCTCTACATGCAGACTTAGTGGGAGATTAGAGATACTGTTTGTGAAGTACCTGGCACTCAATCTGGCACACAGGAACTAATGGCAGTTGCTATCGTATGTGACAAGTATATAAGCTTCATCCTACTGTTGTGTTAAATGCTCTACCAGGAATGAAATGACACAAAGGACATTTGCCCCTTTCAAACTGGGAAGGCTGGTAAGTTGGTATTTTGGTCTTCTATAGTAGAGTCTTGCCTCCATAGCAAAGCTGCCAAGTATGACTATAATTGTTAGAAATGACCAAACTTTTATTTAGATATTAAGCTGGAAACCATCATTCTCAGCAAACTAACAGAAGAACAGAAAACCAAACACTGCATGTTCTCACTCATAAGTGGGAGCTGAACAATGAGAGCACATGGACACAGGGAGGGGAACATCATACACCGGGGCCTGTTGCGGGGTGAGGGGCTAGGGAAGGGAGAGTATTAGGAGAAATACCTAATGTAGATGATGGGTTGATGGGTGCAACAAACCACCATGGCACGTGTATACCTATGTAACAAACCTGCATGTTCTGCACATGTACCCCAGAACTTAAAAGTATTTTAAAAAAAAAAAAAAAGAAATCCAACAAAACTATTACTAACCAGAAAAGTCTCTTCCTTACTGAATTAGAAGAATAAAGACATCATTGAAAAGCTTGGAGCCTAAGTGAGGATGTCCTTAGTGGGAATGCTACCCGCTGTGGGAGTGCTACAATGCCAAGGCAGTCACTGGGGGCCACTGTGGTCGCCCTTCAATAAAGCTTGCAATATCTACATCCAGCAGTTAAAAGAGACAGAGAAACCAAAATGCTGATACACTTTGAAGTCAGAGTAAGTTTACCAAAGATGATGGACTTGGTATTATTTTTTTTTAAAAAAGAAAGAAAATAATTCAATTTGGGTTGCTCCTGTGGAAAAGCACATAAGAAAAAGGGAAAGAACCAGAAAATGGAAAGCAAAATGATGAAAGTTGGACAGTCTGTACTGAGGCCCTATTATTGGAGTGGTGGCATCCTGGCCTGAAGAGGGATAAGCTAGTGTGTAGTTTGCTAAGTTTTCCTAAATAGGTATAGGGTTGGCATAAGGAAGATGCTGACCAATTGTTGCAAGTCTTCCAATAATAAAACCGGGGGAAACAACTTCAACTAGAACAAGGTGATGGAGGCTGAAAAAGAACTGCTGAATTTCAGAGGATAGCAGGCTACATCAGGATGCTAGGGGAGGTAGTGGGCTCTCTGCCCAGAGTTTAGGTGCACGCATGTTTGAGGCATGGGGTTATGAATATGT
This sequence comes from Pongo abelii, assembly GCF_028885655.2. Lineage (NCBI taxonomy): Eukaryota > Metazoa > Chordata > Mammalia > Primates > Hominidae > Pongo > Pongo abelii. Next base: position 137,586,982 of record NC_085928.1, on the reverse strand, counting down.
TAACAGGGTTATTAATATGTTAACATATTTATGAATATATTAGCTGAATCATGTCTAAATAATTAAAGTTCTCTTACTCCTTACTGCTCAGAATCTGTCAAGGGCCAGTAACAGCAAGTCATTCGAAGTCTGTTAGAAATGGAGAAGTTCAGGTCCCACATCAGACCTACTGCATCGGAATCCTATTGAGATGGCATCTTAAATTTTTTTTTATTTTTAAATTTTTGTGAGTACATAGTAGGTGTACGCATTTTTGGGTTACATCAGATATTTTGATACAGGCATGTAATGCATAATAATCACACCAGGGTGAATGAAGTATCTCCATCACCTCAAGCATTTATTCTTTGTGTTACCATCATTCTACTATTTATCTCCATGAGTTCAATCGTTTTTATTTTTAGATCCCTCAAATAAGAGAGAACATGAAAAGTTTGTCTCTCTGTGCCTGGCTTATTTAATATAATGACCTCCAGTTCTCTCTATGTTGTTGCAAATGACAGGATCTCATTCTTTTTATGGCTGAATAGTGCTCCATTCTTTTTTTTTTTTTTTTTTTTTGAGATGGAGTCTCGCTCTGTCGCCCAGGCTGGAGTGCAGTGGCGCGATCTTGGCTCACTGCAAGCTCCGCCTCCTGGGTTCACGCCATTCTCCTGCCTCATCCTCCTGAGTAGGTGGGACTACAGGCACCCGCCACCACGCCCGGCTAATTTTTTGTATTTTTAGTAGAGATGGGGTTTCACCATGTTAGCCAGGATGGTCTCGATTTCCTGACCTCATGATCCACCCACCTCGGCCTCCCAAAGTGCTGGAATTACAGGCGTGAGCCACTGTGCCCGGCCTAGTGCTCCATTATTTATATGTACCACATTTTCTTTATCCATTCATCTGTTGATGGACACTTAGGTTGCTTCCAAATGTTAGTAATTGCGAACAGTGCTAAAAAAACATGAGAGTGCAGATATCTCTTTGATATACTGATTTCCTTTCCTTTTGGGTATATACCCTGGAATGGAATTGCAGGATATTTTTAGCTAAATTTTTAGTTTTTGAGGAACCTCCAAACTGTTCTCTATAGTAGTTGTACCAATTTATGTTCCCACCAACAATGAACAAAAGTTCTCTTTTATTTATTTTTTTAGAGATAGGGTCTCGCTCTCTCACCTAGACTGGAGTGCAGTGGCATGAGCATCCACCACCTCCTGGCACAAGTGATCCTCCCAGCTCAGCTTCCTAAGTAGATGGGACTACAGACATATGCCACCATGCCCAAGTAATTTTTAAATTTTTTTAATAGAGACTGGGTCTCACTATGTTGTCTAGACTGGTCTTGAACTCCTGAGCTTAAGCAATCCTCCCCCCTTGGCCTCCCAAAGTGCTAGGATTATAGGCATGGCCATGCTGGTCAGGGTGCCCTTTTTGGAGACGTCATGTTGATATGTTGCACAGGCTGGAGGGCAGTCGCTATTCACAGGCCGGATCACAGCACACTGCACCCTCAATCTCCTGGCCTCAAGTGATCCTCCCACCTCAGCATTCCCAGTAGCTGAGACTACAGGCACGTGCCTCCAACATCGGACTCAAGAATCTTCATTTTTAACAAGATCTTCAGGTGAATTGTATCTTTTCCTCCTATAGAGGACTCTGCTACCCACAATAAAAAGCAGTATTTAAAATTCTTAAAAATAATCATGAAACTCTTTTTTCATAGTGTAGTTCACAGAGAGAAAGCTGTCTGGTGATCACATTTTCTTTCTCACTTTTTCAAATGTCATTTGTTAATTGCCTTATTGAACATTTCCAAAGATATTCATTGAAAGTTGTTTTTATAAACATCAGAAAATTAAGTTTATAAAGTTCTTATGGAGGCAAATAAACTGATGTTCAAAACTGGCCTCCTTTTTCAGCTAATTCATGCATAAATATTATGACAAGTACAAAATCAGTTACGATGGGTGCAATAAAATAACATAAGATTTGAAATCCTACTGCTGATTCAAGTGTGGCCTCAGTAGACTAATCTGTGAAAGCGAAACCAAGGACCAGATTGAGGTCTGGACTCTCGTTGCCAGATAGCTGGCTGTGTCACTCACCCTTCCTGGGCCTTGGCTTCCTCATCTGCGAATAAAGAACAGCTAGGTTGATTTCTAGGGCTTTTACATCTTTAATGTTCTACGATCCTATGAGCTACAGTACTCTCAACAGAAGCATGGGAAATCAAATTTTCCTTAATTAATTGCATTTAACCATCTAATTATCTGTATGACTCATCAATGAAAGGGCAAGCTGCTGGAAACCAAGGTGTCCAAATACCAAACAGATGAATGGAAACACCTCCATTGGGAGCAGGAGGGTATGGGCATTAGAGCCCAGAAGGATGAGCAGCTCATGTATTCCCTGTAAACAGCTGGCAGCTCAGCCCAGCTGCTCACAGATCAGACTAGCGTAGGTTGCTCACCCACGTGCAATTATGTATGAAGTATGGCACATCTAAAAATAGCCTAAGCTCAGCCACAGAGATTAATACTGTCGATGGCTTTCAACTCACTGTCAGGATGACAAGAAGGAGAGTAACCATAGCAACTGAAAAATCAACATGTAAAAAACCTCTTCTAAAGCTGACAGGAAAAGTTTAGGTTTAATAAAACATATTTTCAATTCCTGTCTCTAAACCTTTGAATTCAAATAATTCCATCACTTGGAGGTAATAAAATTAGAATTTTGGTAGTTTTGGCAACACAAATGGCCTTCTAGTTTTGGGTTCCAAAACTGTGAGGAAATACTGTTAATCTGTCAATTTTATTATCTCTATAATTAAAGGGCCATTTGAACAAATGTTATTAAATAATTTTTAACTGAAAGGATTTTCTCTATATTTGTTCTGCTATCAGTTATAAAAACAGCCTTAAATAGTACTTGACATTTTAAGATACTTATTGCATGTGTGGCAAAAACATAGGGTGACATAGTAATAGCAAAGATAGAGAAGCAACCTAAGTGTCTGGCAATGGATGGATAACTGGATAAAGAAAATGTGCTACATATATAAAATGGAATACTATTCAGCCATAAAAAAGAATGAGATCATGTCTTCTGCAGCAACATGGATGGAACTGGAGGCCATTAGGCTAAGTGAATCCACTCAGAAATAGTCAAATTCTGCATGTTCTCACTTATAAGTGGGAGCTAAATAATGTGTATATATGGACATAGAGTGTGGAATAATAGACACTGGAGACTCAGAAAGGTGGGAGGGTGGTGAGGGATGAGAAATCACTTAATGGGTACAATGTACACTATTTGGGTGATGGTTCCACTAAAAGCCCAGACTTCACCACTGTGCAGTATATCCATGTATCAAAACTGCATTTGTACCCCTTACATTTACCCCCCCCCCAAAAAAGAAAAGAAAACATAAGGTGTGATGGAGTTCTCTCGATATGAATGGAACTTTGTGAAAATAATTAACATTAGGAAAGGATCCAGAGAAGTAACTCCTAGAGTAAGTTTCTGAGACAGCTCTCACAGCCACCTCGGTAGCCTGCACCCCAGTGCATAATGGAGGCTCAGTGGCCCTCATGTCACTAAGTGCCCCAGAGGCATCATTAAGTTCTGACACAGCTATTCTTGCTCAAGGAGCTCACACACCTCATCTTAGAACTAGCACATCCCAAATTCCAGCATCGTTTTGCATCATTTGATAGAGGAATATTCAGTTGGGTACTGGGAAATATGGTACTAGTCCAGCTTTTCAACTAACCAGTTGCAGACCCTGGACAAGTTATTATTCAGCTCTATGGCCATGGGCTGGAAGAGTCTCTCAGATTCTTCCCTGAGAAGAGACAGTTAAAGAGTTTAAAGGGAAAGATGAGATGACTTGTGTTTAATACCCATTTTGGGCCATTCCTGATACTAGGGTTTAAACATATTTTTTGGCAAGGAACTGGCAAGACAGATGGAAATGTCAAGTACATATGTGTCAACATATGAGGACACATTCATAAGCAGGCCGAGTTAAGAGACAGGGCCTGGGTTCAACCCTAGATCTCTTTGATGCCTCATGAGGTTGTCTGTTTCTCAGACACCACTTCACCACCCTTACAACTGGCTCTGCCTGCTATGTATACAGGTTGACCCCCGAGTGCCAGTTACATGCACTGAAGCCATCCACAGATTTTCAGGGCATGTCTTCTATTTTCTAAGCATAGAAGATTAGGTCCCTTGGAAAGTCCCTCTATAATCTTCCTTTTACCTAGGCAACCACTGTTAACAGTATTTTCATACTAAATACATACCATTTTGCCATCTGTTTTTATCACCTAATAATCTATCACTAATATCTACCTATGCTAATATTTTAATCTTTATAAAGATTGAATTATACTATATTATATTCAATCCCTTACTAATGAACATTTTAGTCCTTCCAATTTTGTTCTCCTTTAATAATCAGAAAGAGAAATACATCTATGGAAAAAATAAGGGTATTAAAATAATTTCTTAAGAAGCCATAATATGTTAAAAAACAAATCAAGAGCATCAAGTCAACTTAATCTTCATGTTTTCCTTAAATCTTTGCTTAGAATCAAAGTTGCCTACAATCTAGGAGCATCTTTTAATTAACCATTGTTATATTGTGCATTTGAACTGAAATGCATCTGTGGGCCTTGGGGCCAGGAATTCTTGGTAGCATCCCTTAATCCCACTTTAAAAACGCAGCCATGCTATTTATACGAGGGAAAAAAAAGTCAACAGCTATGTGAACGAGTTCTGGCTGAAAGTGAAACGTACACGCAAAAACAAATCTAGTTTTGTGGTTAGCTGAAAATTCACAGCTGGTATAGGCTTTTCTTTCCATTTTAATTAAAGTGTTTCCCCCTCCCATGCAATGAGAAAATGCTCTTTTAGTGCTGATTAAAAGACCAAAGTCAGAGCAAAAGCTGTTTGAAAATTCCGAGGCTTAAGTAAAGCTGCTTTAAAAGCTGCTGTGTGTACCAAACAACTTGGAAATTTCCTAGCAGGATTTTGTAGAGTTCCAGTAAATCTTTCTACCCATCACTTCTTTGCTCTCTTACTTTGGTGAAAACTAAAGTCAAGTAACGCAAAGGTCATCCAAGTAGCCAGAAAAGCAAAAACTATACATTCATTTTAAAATTAAAATTATATTTAAACAAGTAACCATAATTAGTCATATACAACTATATAAGCTATCTGTTTATTAGTTCTTTTTGGTGTATTTTAAAGTGAAATGGTATTAGATATTATAAGATTCATGTAAAATTAGGTCTGTAACTTACTACCCCCATTTTTCTAAGAGAAAGAGAATGAGTTGTGTTTTTTAAAAAATTATTATTTTCTTCTTTTCTCTTTCCTCCCTTTGCCTTGTTCTCCATTTCCTACTTAGCTCTTTAAACGCAACCTTTACCTGCCCTTTACCAGACACTCCCTACAGGGCAAGCTTACCTAACTATGTGCTTGCTTAGAAGCTCCAGGACTGGAAATCTCTCCCACCCAGAGATTTCTTTGAGACAACAGTCACTTTGCAACCTCCAGTATGCCCGAGATGAAACTCTCCTCCGACTGGAGAGTATCTCACACAACAGTCACTTTACTACCTAGCTCTGCCTGTGCTGGCACCAGCTTAACCACCCGGAAGATAAGGCAATGAAGCCACTGACACAGACCTTTACCTGCTTGTTCCTTCCCTGTTTGCTGTTCATGCCAAGTCCCCCTTTAAAAGCCTTTGTTTTGTGTCCCCAAAGTGAGGTGGTACCTTTAAGGGCAGGAGTCTGTACTTCTTCCCCTAAGCTAAGCTATGGAATAAAAAGTCTCCTTATACCAGAACTCACTCTTGTTAACTGGACTTTGCAAGTGGTAAGCGACTGAACTTGCGACTTGGTTATAGGTCTATATGAATTTTTAAAAATGATCATCAAGCAGCTTATTAATAGAGTCTGTAAGAGGTGGATCAAATGTGACAGGGGTAATGTTTCTTGCTGTGATGAGAGATACTACCCTATCAATCATCTACCAGGGTTTCTCCTGCTGTTTTTCCCTCTTGAGCCCTTTCCCTGCAGGAGTGGTTGAGACGGTAGGAATACGGCTGAGGGACCCAGCCAGCTGCTAATAAGACACTGTCAGGCAGCCAGCCACTTAGATCAGCATCTCTCCAAATCTTTTAAGAAAACATTTATTATTTTACTGAGGCCACTACGGTTTAGGCTATATCCAAATGACAGCCGTTGTTACTTGTAATGGCTTAGAGCTTGTTGGGGTTTGAAGGCAGAGAGTTTACCTCCAACGAAGGCCCCAGAGGCCTTGGTGGATTCTCTTTGGTTTCTCCTCGCAGGTGGGATGCATCCTGATTTCTTAGAACACCTGGTATTGCCATTTCTCAACACTACAGAGCAGCACATTGGCCATTTCCATGAGTACATGTCTTAATTTCCTAATTTATTCATAAATTACCAATCTTAGACACTGGACAGTGAAGAAACAAAGGCTGTTCATAAATGGGCTAAAAAAATAGTAAAATGGTGCATGACAAAAGCTTTTGTAAGCAGCATGGAGTTACTGAAGTGATTCATACATGAGTCAGCATAAGGTATCTCTAATACGAGATATAGAACCTTTACAAATGCAGAGCAGTGCCTGAAGACTTTCCAATGTGACATGCATGACCCACATGCAAAATGAACTTCAAACTGGGACATTTCTTAGAATATAAGCACAGTCAGAAGTAAGAAAAGGTCATGCATTTCAGGCAGGTGGTTAAAAAACACATTTTTATAAAAAAACAAAGAATTGTCAAAATAATAATCACATTAGTGATTACTGACAGGTTGGCACAGCAGTATAGCTGATTATTTGATCTTGAAAACTCAATATTTCATTTTGGTTTGAGGTAAATAGACATTTACAAAGGGTAATATACCAGGAGTTGAGATTTGTAGTCAGATTGCTTTTAAAGAATTTTTTATTTTATTATTTTTGTTTAGAGAAAGAGTCTCACTCTGTCACCCAGGCTGGAGTATAGTGGCACAATCACAACTTGCTGCAACCTCAAACCCCTGGGTTTAAGCAATGTTTCCATCTCAGCCTCTCCAGCAGCTGGGACTACAGGCATGTGCCACCATGCCCAGCTAATTAAAAAAAAAAAATTTGTTGTTGTTTTGTTCTGGTAGAGACAGGGTCTCAGTATGTTGCTCAGGCTGGTCTCAAATTCCTGGCCTGAAATCTTCCCACCTTGGCTTTCCACAGTGCTGGAATTACAGCTGTGAGCCACGGCATCCAGCTTATAATCAGATTGCTTGATTTTGAATTTCCACTCGATTTACTAATGATATAATCTTGGGGCATTTTCTTAATCCCTCTATGCCTTGGTTTCTTCATCAATATAATGTAGAGAGTGAGAGTAATAGTACTTCTATTATATGGCTGTTATAAGGATTAAATAAGGTAATTCATGTAAACAGCTTAGCACAAGGCCTAGAACAAAGTAATGCTAGTGGCTATTATTGTGATGACTCTCATCGTTCCCAGGGCCAAAGTAATTCACTTACAAAGATGAGTGTCCATCACCTTTGCACAGTATTTGCACATGGCATCCAGGTCATTCAACTGTCCTTGAAGGAAGGAAATTTGGGCTTCTAATTCTTCTTCCTAAAATAAAGGGATAAACATATGGAAATTTTTTAGAGATTGTCAAATAAAATCCCCAAAGTTTTCTAAATGATCTAGACTAGTTTAAAGAAGCATGATATCTTTTTAAACCTAGACAAATCAAAATAGCAAACAAAAACAAAATCACAACTGCCACCACCAACAAAATAAAAAAAGGGTAAAATGGAAAATTTTAAAGGTCTGGATTTTCCTAATTGAATTCTAGCTTTAGGACACGTGTAAAGTTACAGTTAAATTGCATATACAATCTTGCATTGCATATATTTGCATATACAACCTTGTATTTAAAAAGTGCACAATATATCTTCAATAAGCATTGAGCAACACAAATTAAGAGGGCAATTTGGATTTCAGTGAACTATACTTCCTAAGCAGCTGATACAAAAACATTGCATTTTTTTCACACATTTGAGAAACCAAAGATTTCCCTTTTTATAAGACAAATATCTAAGCCTGGAACCTGGACTTTGTAAAAATAAAAATAAATAAATAAATAAATAAAGACATATCTCATCATTTTCTAGACAATGATAATATCTTAAATATTATCTAGACAATGATATATTTTCTTAAATATTTTCTAGACAATGATAATATCTTTCTAGACAATGATAATATCTTTTCTAGACAATGATAATATCTTAGTGAGATTTCCTAAAGCGCTTGGAAAAGTTTTGCCTCAGCAGCCCATAAATTGTTGCTCCTCTCTCTTGATATGACACTAGAATACTTCATTTATTTGTTCGTTTCTAGGAAAAAGTACTCTGGGTTGAATAATTATCTAAGTTAAATTATCTAAAAACAATCGAACTGTAACAAAAGGATGAAGTCTTTTTTTTTTTTTTTTAAGGAAAAGATAATATAAGCAAAAAGTTTCCCAAGGAAATTTGGAAGATTATGGGAGTTTTTTTTTTTTTTTTTTTTTTTTTTTTAAGAGAAAAAGAATAATCCTCATCATTTAGGATACTCTAAACAAAGCTAGTTAGGATACAAAGAAAGGATATTGCCAGGGCTGGAATAGGCTAGAAAATTGATTTTCCAGTCTTAGAGCTACTTGTCCTTTTGCATAAGAATCCTCTGTATTACTAAAAAAGAAGTAAAGAAAAACCTACTAAGGTATCCTTTCTCTTTGAGAATGAGTATAATTTGACTTGTGCATGGAAATTAATAGTTGAAAAGGTTACTTGTAGATGTATCCCATTTTAACAATACACACATGCAGCACTGCAAATTATTGTTTTTAACTGCTGCCTGAAAAACTAGCCCTTAGGAATAGGCATTGAAACACTTGACACAGAAAACAGAAGTAGTGCTGGGCGCGGTGGCTCATGCCTGTAATCCCAGCACTTTGAGAGGCAGAGGCAGGCAGATCACTTGAGGTCAGGAGTTCGAGACCAGCCTTGTCAACATGGTGAAACCCCGTCTCTACTAAAAATACAACAAATTAGCTGGGAGTGGTGGTGAGCACCTGTAATCCTAGCTAGTCAGGAGGCTGAGGCAGGAGAATTGCTTGAACCCAGGAGGTGAAGGTTGAAGTGAGCCGAGATCATGCCACTGCACGTCAGCCTAGGCGACAGAGCAAAACTCTATCTCCAAAAAAAAATTAAAAAAAGAAAAGAAAAGAAAATAGACATAGTAGTAGCAGCTCTAAAAACAAATTACTGTGAAATGTCGACTGTAGGATTTACAAGCACCAACCATGTTCTTTACATATCCTACAAGTGTAGCAGCCTCTCCTCCAATACTCAAATAAAAACAAATACTACCACAAGAAGCTTAGCCAAAGGATAATTAGAAGTAATTTTGGAGAGGTGGGGTTGTCTTCCTAACTCTGCAGCTGAGCATTAAGGTAGACAAGGATGGGGCGTTTCGGGGCTTTTTTCTACTCTTTTTCTCACTTGTTTCTGCACAGGCTTGAATGTCTCTGGTTATCACAGGAAACTGTAGGAATTAGAGAAAGAAGGCTACATCTGCTGTTTAATAATGATCGAGGTTAGTCTCCAAAGATGGCCACCATCAATTTCTTCCCTCCCTGACTCTGCATGTTGCTTCATTCATTACGAGGTAATACGTATTTCCCCTGTCCTTGAATCTGGACTGGCCTATGACTTGCATTGATCCAGAGCATGTAGCCAAAGTCAAACTACTAATTTTGAGCTAGTTTAAGGGGACTGCCAGCTTCTGCTTTCATTAGAAGCTAGCTACCATGCTGTAAGGAAGTTCAGTCTACAATATTGAAAGAAAGGAGAGAACATATAGAGAAAAAGAGGGCACATGAGAAGCACAGAAGTTCTAGACATGTGAATAAAGTTTTTCTGGACTTTTCAGCCCAAGCCCCCTGAAGCCAGCCCAGTAAGTGACCCAGTCAATACCATGTGGAACAGAAGAAGAGCCTGAGCCCTGCCCAAATTCCCGATCCACAGACCTATGATGGGAGTACTAGATTTTGTTATGCAGCAATAGACAACAGAAATAGTGGCAGAATGAAAACAACACTAACTTAGCATATGGCATGAGGAAACATAAGTTCTATTCCTGGTCCTGCCATTAATAAGTCTTGGGACCTTAAGTAATTATCTGTCCACTCTGGACCTAAATTCAGTACTCTCAGGTGAATGCAAAAGTTAGAGGCTTTGCTTCCAAGGAATTTACAAACTAGTAACTAGAATAAGAAAGTTATATGGTCCTGGTCTACTCTACTGAACCATTAACTTTTTTTTTTTTTTTTTTTGAGACAGAGTCTTGCTCTGTCGCCCAGGCTGGAGTGTGGTGGCATGATCTCGGCTCACTGCAAGCTCCACCTCCCGGGTTCATGCCATTCTCCTGCCTCAGCCTCCCGAGTAGCTGGGACTACAGGCGCCCACCACCACGCCCGGCTTATTTTTTGCATTTTTAGTAGAGATGGGTTTCACCATGTTAGCCAGGATGGTCTCGATCTCCTGACCTCATGATCCGCCTGCCTCGGGCTGGCTCCCAAAGTGCTGGGATTACAGGTGTGAGCCACTGCGCCAGGCCACCATTAACCTTTTTAGTTTGTGGCAGACATGAACCCCAATTAGCGGAGTCTAGAACTGTACCGAAGCCAGTTTGACAGTCTTTTAAAAAGAGAGGGCCAATCTATGGCCTGTGTTTCGCCTTACAAGTGGCTACCAATTGGGGTGCTGACAGCCCAGAGTGGACCAAGGGCACAAGGAATGCAGTGCTTCTTGGCTTAAAAACTTCTCCTCTATTTACTCCATGCATTAGTTTAATTTGGATTAGCCACCACTTATTTTAAAATACAAAAGCCGTTGGGAGCTTTGATACTCAGCAGTCATTCCTACCTGAATGGATTTATTTTCTTTTGCAAAAGAAATCAAACTGGGTAAGAAGAACTTAGAAGACACGCTTTAGAGGATGTAGGCACAGCCTGTTGGCAGTGAGGTGTTGAACAGCTGGTGGAAAGTATGAGCTTAAAGAGGGCCTCTTTCTCAAAACATTTTATTCCTCCAGCAGGAACATTACTGTAATAAAGACTGTGATGAGACTGGGGCCCTCTAACTTGTATAGTTAATGGGCAAGTCCTAAGAGTGTAGCAGTCCAGGGCATTTGCTGGGCAAATATGCAGGGATATAAAAACACAAATTTCCAAGTTTGCAATTTTTGCTTAGGGCTCTGGTGGCAGCCACTGAAGTGCATCTTGAATACCTAAAACCCAAGTAGATCTTGATACAAACAGAATCTGTTTGTCTCAATATAAACACATGGAAAAAGGCAACTTTGAATCAGTTAAACCTTCTTTTTCAAAGGGATGGTTATATAAAAGCCAAATATGTGAGATAAAAGAGGACTACTCTGGCTGAAGCAGTCCTCCTCCATAGTCTGAAATCCAGTGTATTATCCTTCTAGAGTTTGCTTAATCTTAAAACATTTCTAAACCCTTCAACTATCACTCAGACTTTATAAATAGAAATGGAATCACTTGGAGGCAAAAGGGTGGCTTGTCATTTATTCTTCACTATATTATATAATTACAGATGAAAGAGCCAAGAATCAAGCTTCCAAAACTGTGGGAACTGACTTTACATTTTTATCTTTTCTCATCCTCCACACTCCTCCCAACTAACAATGCTTTAGACATTGACAGCTTTAGTTATTTGTTTTCATTAAATTGGTCCTCTGTAATAAAAATGCTTGGCTAATTGCCTTGAGGTTTTATGAAACCAACCAGTTAGTGTAATTGTTATGTATAAATAAGACGCTGAAGATAAATGTTTATTATATTTACTTTTATGTGTATGTCCTGCCTTCCATTATAGGACGGCATAGGGTGGGGAACAAAGGAATGTTGAAATAGACACAGCTGGGTTCACATCCTATTTTTCTCAGTTATTAGCTGTATAATCTTGGACAAGTTCCTTAATTCCTTGGTCTACTCAACCCCACCTGGCAGGATCGGGGCAGAACAAAATGAGAACATATGAAGAACACAGCATCTGGCACAGAGCAGACACTCAAGAAAGGTAATCATTCTTTCTTTAAAAAAATTTTTTTATAATCAAGTTAAGACAGTGAAATGGATTTAAATACAAAGCTTTATGATTCACTGTTGGAAGACATTAGTTTCTGGCTTTAAAACCTTTATGTAGCTTAGCCCAGAAAGATTAATTAAAACTTAAGAGCCCATCACCGTCTTAAGCTTGGGATAGCAAACTAATGTACAAGGCAAGAAATTGATAGAGGAGGATAAAGTTGGGCCACCTGTAGACTACAGTGTGCAACATCACCAATTGTAATTGGTGCCCTATAGCAAAGGACCAGAAGATGAGGGCCACTCTATCAGAAGAGAAAAATAACTAGCATCAAATCCCTTTATATTGATTGTAATATGCCAGACACTGAGCTTTGCTGTATTAACATGTTTACTCTTCACACAAACTTCTGAGGTATATTCTCTCATTATCTCCTACATAAAATATGGCCTACTCCTCTGTAAGCCACATTCTCTGGAAGTGTATGCTAAGGTTTAGATAGCTCTTTGAGAACCCAAGTCACTTGGCCTGCTACTCTCATTTCTTCCCTGTGTACACATCCCTTCCTATGCTCCATTACTATGGTCCTTCCCATGAATAATCCCATATTTCAGTTTCCTTTATCTGAGATTCACCAGCTGTAATTCTGAGCCCTAATGCCAAATTGCTTATCAAATTGTTTTCCTTCAAAAACATTCAGATATGATTGGCTGTGTCGTTTTGTTGTTTGTTGAATGATTTTCTTTTTGACTAAATAATCTGAAGAAATCATTTTTTGAATTTGCTTTTTATTAAGTGGTGTTTCTACTATCATTCTGCCCCAAATAGTTGATGCATCATTATACTTCTATTGAAATGTTATGTATCTCAGCTGCTTAAATTTAATATGTCAATTTTATTAAATAATTCAATGTATTCCTGCTATTTCTTTGTTAAAAAGAGGACAAACTTTCATAGTTCAGTATTTATTCATATGTTAATTTTTCCAAAAATGATGTTCGTTTGCATTGTGTTAGGCCTTGTGAGAAATACAATAATGACTAAAAAATGGCCTCTGAAAAAGTTTAGAGGATGGTCAAACCTGTACAGAAAGCCAAGAGAGGTATAAGGTAAGTTCTGTAGAAGAGACGTGAGAGAGGACTCCTTACAATTCTGGAAAGGGAAGATGATTTCAATTTGTGTATGTGGAAAGGAAAGGAGGTTTTCTAGTATTTTTGAGGGGTCCTGAAGAAGGAGGGTCTTGGCTTAGACAAAATAATAAGGAAAGATGTTTTAGGAGGCAGGAAAGTATGGCACCTGGGCAACCAGGCAGTCACTGAGCTGAGCCAGAACATGGGGACAGTATGAGCTGAGGTTCAGCAGAAAGGCTTCCCTTCCTCTTCTGTTCATCCCTGTTCCATTTTCACTTCACATAATTATGTTTTTGGGGTTGGGGTTTGACATGCAGACTGCTGTGGCCACTGCCCCCAACACACACCATGCTGACAGATGATTATACAGGCTGCAGTGGTGTTTCTGTCCATGGACTAATTCAAACTCCAGGGGAATAGGTGAGGTGGGAGTGGCACTGAGGTGAGTTCTGCTTAGCTTCTAAGTGGGTGTCCTCAGATCACAAGAGAAGCAGACAAGGGAACCAACACTAACTGTAGGCAGCAGGAACAGGCTAAATATAGCAACCAGAAGACAGGAAAGACGCCCAGTCTTTCTCGAGCAGATGGGTGAACAAGAAGTGGGAAGTAAAGGAAACGGAAAGTCTCAAGGAGAAAAAGTGGAAAGGCCACGGATGTTCGGAGGAAGCTGTGGTGTACACAAGGGCAAAACATACACGGTGTGAATGAAATCCAAGTCAGAAGCATATGGTATCATCAGAGGAAGATACCACCAGAAAAAATAGAAGAAGAGCACAAAGAAGACTTTTTAAGAGTATTAAAATAAGTGGTACGAGGTGTGAAGCTGTACAGCCATACTGTTGAGCAAGCTGGAATATAAATCACAAGCCTTAAAATCAGCATATACTAGGCTTGACACTTACCTTCTCTGTGATTCTGACCAGATAGCAAAGTTCTTTGAGACTCAGTTTCCTGTTTACAAAATGTGATAATAATAGTTTCTACCTCATGTGCTTGTTGGAGGACTGAATTTGAATTACATGACGTTTTCCAGATTAAATACTTTGCACAGTGCTTAGTACATGGTAAACACTCAATAAATGTGAATTTTATTGTCTCTGAATTTTAATACAATCCTAGAAAGTTATTTCAAAGGATTATGAATGCATGCAAGAATAACTCCCATGATATTCATCACACATTCAATGGCAACATGCACACATATGGGCATAGGCACCTCACAGAAATCCTAAATGTCTAATGATGGGTGACTTGGGTAACTTGTGGAACATTTATAAACAGTATGCTATGCAAACCTTATTTTTTATTTATTTTTTTTGAGACAGAGTCTCGTCCTGTCGCCCAGGCTGGAGTGCAGTGGTGTGATCTTGGCTCACTGCAACCTCTGCCTCCCGGGTTCAGGCGATTCTCCTGCCTCAGCCTCCCAAGTAGCTGGGATTACAGGCACCTGCTACCATACCTGGCTAATTTTTTTTTTAAAATATATTTTTAGTAGAGATGGGGTTTCACTATGTTGATCAGGCTGGTCACAAACTCCTGCCCTCAAGTGATCTGCCTGCTTCAGCCTCTCAAAGTGCTGGGATTACAGGCATGAGCCACCACGCCCAACTTATGCAACCTTTAAAAATGTTTTTATAGAACATTTAAGAACGACAAATCACATAATAATTGGGAAAACAGGTTACAAAGTAGTAGGTAAACAATGATTCTTATTTCAAAAAATATATATATGCATAGAAAAAAATAATGGATAGTCCCCAAATAGTTTATATTGGTTTCCTTCAAATGGTGGAATTATGGGTGATTTTTTCTCTCCTTTTTGCTAATTTTTGGTGGATTTTCTACAATGAAATTGGATCATATTTTTGTAACAAGAAAATCAAATAATGCAAATAACATAATAGAGAAGAAAAAAGTGAAAGGTGATTGCCAAGGAGAAAAAAGACATAACTGATTCCAAATCAAACTCCAAATAATATTCTACACTCTAAACAAATCTGTACTCTAAACAATACTAAATAGAAAAACTTCTATGAAATAAATTGTAAAAAAAAAAAAAGGTAAATAATTAGCATATTTTGTCCCATGTGCAAACCCGGAGTAGTACAGCACTCTTATGGTAAAGGGCTTCCTTCTATATGATTAAAGTGAGAACGTCAGTGGATGCTGCTCTTTATGGGTTGCCTAGAAATAATGTGATTCTTAAAGATATTTTAAAAATAAAGATGCTTACAAAATCCCCCAGTAAATAACAGTTCCCATTTTTGGACAGGATGTAAACAAACAAGTTAAATGTAAATGGAAATGGCCTTTAGAAATTTTGAACTGAAATTCAAAGCTCAAGATGTCAAATTTATGCTATCCAATTATATCATTTCAGAACTGGAAATGTCTTTAGAGATCATTTATTTCAACCCCTTCTTGTTCACAATAAAGCAACTTTTATATGGCCAGGTAGCTGGGCAGTAGCAGAAATCCCCCTAGTAGGCTTCCTTGTTTTTCAGCCACTGAAGCACTGCGGTGTCCCACCGCTGACGTCCTCACTACCAGGGGACACTGGATTTGTCCCGAGAGGATGGGTTTTCATAACAATCACTGAGCCCTTTTCCTTCTACCCCACATCCTCCTGTACTAGCAGCGCTCCTTCCTGACTATTGAAGGCTACAGCAAAGTCACTAAAACCTAAACTCCACAGGATTTTGTATCACTTTTCACCCCTTTAGTTTCCCCCAGAAACTTGGATAAAACCCCTACATTAAAGAATACTGACTCCTTATAATTTATAAAGTTAAAAATTGCCTGTGATAAAATTGGGGTGGCCTGGTGAGGCATGAGTCAGGCTTTCTCCAGCCAAGCTCCTCACTGATTGTGCTGCTTCAGCTGGCTCTAATAGATAGTGATCACTCAAACCCCTTCTCTTCAGCAACCCAACAGGGGCTGCAGGGCAAGACCACAAGGTCAAGTATAGGGAGAAACCTTTATTTTTCTCTGCAAAAATTTTCTCTACCAAATTGCTACTTGACTTATAGCATATCCCTAGAATTGACAAATCACATATCAACTCCACATTCTCTTCATTGGTTTACATGCAAAGTGTTTCAAATCTCTTTTTGAAGTCAGGTGTTGGCAGGTTAAAATAATTAATTCAGATCACATGCTTGCCGTGGGTGCGACATATGGGGTATGGATTACAAATATTTTAAAAATAGTGCATGTAAGGTTCACAAAATTAAGGGAAAGAAATTTCCCTTTATATTCAGCTGTTGCTTATAAGTTTTATTGAGGGACTAAAAAAGATCTTCATTTCCTACCCCTTTTTATTCTTCGGGTCTACCTGATAAGGCAGAAATTCTTCATTGCCCAGTTATGACTAATAACTTCTTTTGTAGATAGTGCTAACCACAGACTCTATTTCCCTCAGTTTTCTTATTTGTAAAATGGGAAGCAATTCTAGCAGTGACCTTATAGCGTTGCTT
The DNA here is from genome assembly GCF_028885655.2 of Pongo abelii. Classification (NCBI taxonomy): domain Eukaryota; kingdom Metazoa; phylum Chordata; class Mammalia; order Primates; family Hominidae; genus Pongo; species Pongo abelii. The sequence continues at coordinate 137,570,182 of NC_085928.1, read as the reverse complement.
GAGGATTAAAATAGCTAATATATGTAAAATGCTTAGAACAGAGGACACACTTATAGAAGGTGTTCTATAACTATTAGCACTTAGCCACCGTTTACAAGGAGAACATGCTCACACTCGGATATATTTGAAGCTTGCTTTATATGTAGAAAATCTCATTCCTTATTTGGTATTCAATTAATGTTACTAATATCAACTTTTTTCAATCTTTAATATGAACAAAAATCAGCTGGGGATCTTGTTGAAATGCAGAGTCTGATTTAATAGGTCTGAGTTGGGGCCTAAGATTCTGCATTTCTAACAATCTTCCAGGGGATGGGATGCAGCTGGTCCATGGACCACAATTTGGATGGCAAGGATTTAAATAACTCATCTCATGCTCACCTTCTATTAATATTTACTTCTGAATACCTCTTCCCATCATTCTAGGAAGGCTGTGAAGTACTTTACTATCTATCTGATCTAAGGCAATTTTAACAGATGGCTGCATGGTTAGATGCATATTTGGTGACAGTCCAAAAGACCTCTTCTCAACATGGAGTAGGATGCAGTGGGGAGAGAAGCAGGGTGACAAGCTTCCAGAGAGCTTTCCAATCTCCCTGAGTTAGTTTTGTACTGAGTAGCTCTATTATTCTATTTAGAGCTAATTCTTAGACCATTAGATATCAGTTTATTCTACTGTAAACACAAACATTTATACAATTTCTCATTACAAACAAGTGAAATATGAATTAATTTTACTGGATTATGCATGCTCTCTTCTGTAACTTTTGACAAACACAGGCTGTGTATTAAGTATCAGAGAATAAAAGATGCTTTTCAAACATAAAATGCAATGAAAAGGAAATGGCAAAAATACTTCCATAATTCATGGTATTTAAATTCATCCCTGATTTTCAGAAGATATCTTTCTGAATATATGATTTCTGAAAAAATCATAAGTAATATTTATTAAGAACTTTTAGCCTTTAGAAACATGCTTTTATACCTACTGCCATTTTAACATTGTGAGCCATTTTAATCTAATTTTGCTTTCCTAGAAGTTGCCTACAAAAAATAATAAAGTAAACAGAAAAGACAAGAATGGTGCCAGAAAACAGGATCATGTGCTACAAATTCTAAAGTAAAGTAAATAAGCTTACAATCTGGAATAAATACACTGGAAATTGAAATAAAACCTTTAATTAGGACCAACTTCACATAGGTGTAACCAGAGGAAGAATAAAACCTCACTTGCAGAGTTACAAACCTCATTATTTGCAAAAGTCCTATAACTGCAGTTTAAAATAATTATATGCATATAGTATGTCTTCTTAGCCCTGTAAAAATTCATAAAGTATAAAAGGTATCTCCTAGAAGTGCTTATGTATGGGAGTCTAATTAAATGGCATTTGTGGAGAAATGCTCCCATCTTTTGGGCTTTTATGCTGTCATTTCTGTGTTGTGTTTTTATAATTAGGCAACCTGACCAATCATTTGGAAACCCATGTAGTTCTCTCCTCCACCAGGACAATAAACACAGATGTTACTCTACTTAACAAGGGTTTTCCCCCTCACCACTTACATGTGATAAGACCAACTGATGAAACCAGCCAGCCAGCACCAGGGCCTCCAGCTGAGTTTCTCATAGTAATGCTGGCTGGGCAAAACCATCTGCGTGCTCTCCCTTGCTGTTCCTGGCACCAAGGGTAGGCATCTGCACAATGGCTGACCCAGATAGAAGGGCCTGAGCCAAGACTGTTTTTCTTATGACAAAGCTAATTGATCCGTGTGAGGATGAAATGCACACACTTGCACAACTAATTCTCTGGGCTAACTGACCTCTACAATGTCCCAATAGAGACAGACAAAAAACTGTACCCTGCAGCAAATCCAAGCTGAGGATCAAGCACAGTTTAAGAACTACTTTAAGTAACAATTGGTAAAAGCAAGTAAGTTTTGGAACAGCCTTGATATTTCTTTCTTTCTTTCTTTTTTTTTTTTTTTTTTTTTTTAACATAAACACTACCATTTCTGAGACTTCTGGAAAGAAAAAAAGGTGAGAAGGAAATAATTCTCTAAATTGCCTGGTTTATTCATATGCCTATCATACTTTTGTTAGTTCATCCCTTAAGTTCTACCCCATCTCTCACTAAATACCAACAATTCCTATTAGCTTTTTAAATAAGTGGTTGGTAAATGCTGCTGAGAAATGAAGCAACTTTTCAGGCTCTAGAGGACGCCAGAGCAAAGCCTAAGACATCTCAATACTTGCACAACACACAAAACCCTCAACAGCATTCATTTATTCCTAAACGTTTACTGAGTGCCAGACACAATATCTGGCAAAGAAGATACAGTGACAAGTGCCTGCAAGAGCCTTATAAGTAAACACAAGTAGTTCTCTGACATTCAAAACAGGGGAAGCATTTGCAGATCACATAGGACACCCTCAATCTCAAGATGCTGCTGCTTTAGGTTTGGGGAGGGGCTCTGAAATCTGCAGCTTAATAGGGCCCCAGCTACTTATTACAAGTGCTGAAAGCTCCTAGCAGAGAAGGCTCCATGGGACACAAGGTGCTTGGGCTGAGACTGGAAGGGACTCTATTTTGTGGCTACATCAATCACTCTGGTCAGAAGACACAGTGAAGGGAAACAACACAGAAGTATGAGAAAGCATGCTTGGTTTAAGGGAAGTGAAACAGCTGTGCATTCCTGAGGGGCCAGGGAGGAGTAAGAGGGAGGACTGATGATAAGGCTGAACAGGGTGAGACTGTAAAGGGCCCTACAGAGCATACCTTAAAATTGAGAGATTTATCCTAGGGAGAAGGGCTCCTGCAGAATTCTGATGACGAGTCAAAGCATATGAGTCAGACATACACAACGCACACGTTGGTGTCGTGAAATACTTTGGGTATATGTTGACCGTTAATAAAATGGATTAACTCTAAAATTTCTAATTAACATGGGTTTGTTACTTGAGAACAAAAATATTATGTAGAGTGTAACCTATCTATATTCTCATTCCTCCAACTCGCCAAATCCAGAAGCTGCATGTCATGAACTGTGTAGAGTCAGTTCTGCTATAATGCTTGTTTTGAAAATGTGAACTTGTTTCAACGAGATCAGTGTATTAGGGAACAACTGAGCATAACCTGAAGTTCACATTTGCTTACACACAACATCATCCTCAAGAAATAATGGGTGAATGCAGAAAACTCCACACAGATGAACGCAGCTACACGTAGGAATGCAGGAATACACAAAATGCCTACATTCATGCAACACAGATATCTGTCAGCTACCTCCATTCCGTGTGTGTTATGGGCTACTTCCATAACCAAATCCATCAGATTCCATCCAGATAACTCTCCTCCACCACTTCACAGTGACTCACAAGCTGCAACCCTTCCAATGTCCACTTCCCCAACTGAGCTTCAGGTATTTTTCAAGGTAAAGTATCATATTTATTGCACTATTTATTTCTTAATCACTTAACGTGTAAAACCACTCTACCACTTTTATTAGGTTCCTACTTTGTTTCATGTGGCACTGATTACCTTTTTTTTTAGTGTTGTACCCCAATCCAATTTTCCCCACAAGTCCTGGGTTTTTTATCTTATTATTTTTATTATTATTTTAGAGACAAAGTCTCGCTGTTACCCAGGCTGGAGTACAGTGGTGTGATCATAGCTCACCGCAGCCCTGAACTCCTAGGTTTAAGTGATCTTTTCACCTCAACCTCCCAAATAGCTAGAATTACAGGTGTGTGCCACCATGCCCAGCTAATTTTTTTTTTTTGGTAGAAATGGGGTCTTGCTATGTTGTCCCAGCTGGTCTTGAACTCCTGGCCTCAAGCAATCCTCCCACCTCAGCCTCTCAAAGCACTGGGATTACAGGTATGAGTCACTGTGCCTAGACTCCCTGTGGTTTTTAATGCATGACTTTGCATAGCATAGTGATTTTGGGGAACATTTAAGTCATCTCAGAACTGACAATTCCGCTGGGTGGGGTGCAGTGGCTCACGACTGTAATTCCAGCAGTTTGGGTGGTTGAGGCAGGCAGGTCACTTGAGCTCAGGAGTTCAAGACCAGTCTGGGCAACATGGTGAAACCCCATGTCTACAAAAAATACAAAAATTAGCTGGGCATGGTGGCTCGCACCTGCAGTCCCAGCTACTTGGGAGGCAGGAGGGGTTGGACTGCTTGAGCCCAGGAGGTGGAGGTTGCAGTGAGCCGAGATTGTGCCACTGCACTCCAGCCTGGGTGACAGCATGAGACCCTGTCTCAAGAAAAAAAGAACAGTTCTGAAGATGACTGTTCAATGAAGATAAATACATTCATGACAATCAAATTTATATTTTTTTCCAGAAAGGTAATTGCAGAAAAGTTTTAGTCTAGACATCATGCTATCACTCAGTGTTTATGAAACGGAAGTGTTACCTGTACTATGGTTCTCTATAGGGGCTAGGGCTGGTGTTCCCTGTGTCTCCTTCCCAAGAGGGCCCTGCAGCCATGAGCCCCCTTCAACCCAATCTACAGTTGTGGGCAGTGGCTGGGCCTGATGGATTTAAGGGTAATCTAGGAATTTTGGCCAATAAGACATAAAGGAAGTCTTGGTGAGTAGCTGTTGAAAATGTCTTTAAGATAAGGTTGCCATATTTAGAAATAAAAACATAAAACATAGGATTAAATTTGAATTTCATATAAACATCGAATAAAGTTTTTAGTATAAATATGTCCCATGTAATATTTGAGATACTTATGCTAAAAAATTTACTCATTATTTACCTGAAATTCAAATGTAACTGGGCATTTTGTGTTTTATCTGGCAAACCTACCTTTAAAAAATGCCCTAGGAAGACATGGTCATTCTCCTCTCAATGTTGGTGAATGGATATGGTGTCTAGAACTACTACAGCTGTCTTGCTTTCAACCTGGGGAAGAGTTCGTTCTGGGAAGGGCAGGGCAGGTCAGGGCAGAGAGATGGCAAGAAACTGCATCCTTGAAGACACAGGTGAGTTTCTAAATTAGTGGTTCTAAACCTTGACTACATATTTGAATACTCCAGAAAGTTTTTAATAATTACCAATGCCCATGCTCCACTGGAAAGATTCTGACTCAGTTCTTCTGTGACGAATATTGATTAAAACACTCTCCCAGGAGATTCTAATGTATGGTCGGGAATGGGAAGTCCTTTGAACTTGAGCTAAATAACTTTCCTTGTTATTGGAATCAGTGTGAATTGCATTTTCTGCTACATGTAGCTGAAAGCATCCTAAATAAAGACAGTCTTCTAGAGTGAAATGCAAGGTTCAGCATTTAAACGTTTTATAGTTAGTCCATCTTAGAAATTTAAACCACAATTTCTGGCAAAAAAATTAGGACTGCTCATTTATTTGGGAAAAAGCTCATGTCTCAGCCCAACCTTCAAACCTAAATCCGAAATCAAGGGTGTCAAAAAAGAAGTCTGGTCATAACAGAGGACTGAGGATGTATGACTGATTATAGACATTAAGAAAACAATCAATACCTCATTTATCCTGTGCAATAAACAGATATTCATGTTTTCATCACTGTCCAGCTAAAATGATATTACAGTTTGACAGCTGTCTAGAGCCGAATTTAAGATTTCCATAAATGTTAACATCATCACATATTGGTATCATGCTGATTTCATTCTTATTTTCAAAAACATTATTCTTGATATTTTATGGAATCTTTTCACATCATGATACATGAATAACAGTTGCATGCAGAGTGTACAAATATGCTTCAAACCCAAATGGTTGCTTAGAATCCAACTGAGAACATCCCAAAGTTAAGCAATTTGGCAGCACTTCTCACTGTTTTAAGTTGATTGGGACATTGTATTGAGGCCTCCTTCAATTTTTGGACCATATGGTAGTATACATACATGTATTTTGGGCAGATTAATGTTATAATTTGCAAATTCTTTACTTGTTAATGGGATCCTTGAGATATCTGAAGGGACCTATGGAAGGACTCAGGTAAAATGTTGCAAACTGTCCCACCTTTGGGATAGCCTCCAGGAATAAAAAGGTGATGATGATCAAGAGGCCAGAGTGATTACCTGGAGGTAATCCTTGATGTTGATCTGAAAGGCCCTTTTTGTAGCACGGACAAGGTATGGTTGAATTTGGTTTATTTAATGAGATCAGGCCATCTTTCAGAGTTCCTCACAGATGCAAAAATAAGAAAGACATCAAATGTTAAAGCAGAACAGTAAGAACACTAAAGGTGAGAAAAGTAGAGAAATGTGACCATGAAAGCCAGAAATCTGAGTCTAGTCTTGGGTCTATGAATAAATGATGAGCTAGAGAGAGGAAAGGAGGGAGCTTCCCTTTTCACAATTGTTTTTCAAGTAGAAATAATTTTCTTATTCTTTTCTCTTTTTTCAAATATAGCCTATAAGTTTTTAGGATTTAACATAAAGCCAATTTGTTCTTGGCTTATTATAAACACCATATTTTGCTGTTAAAGTTCCTGTCTACTGACCAAAGTAACTTTGGAAAGCAACATATTGACTGGAAATGATAAGGCCATAGATAGAACTGTACATAAACACTGTACTATAGTTCAGAGGTCCCCAAACCCTAGGCTACAGACCAGTAGCTGAGCGCGGCCTGTTAGGAACCAGGCTGCACAGTAGGAGGTGAGCAGCAGGCAAGCAAGCATTACCACCTGAGTTCCACCTCCTGTCAGATCAGCAGCAGTATTAGATTCTCATAGGAGTGTGAAGCCTATTGTGAACTGCACATGCAAGGGATCTAGGTTGTGTGCTCCTTATGAGAATCTAATGTCTGATGATCTGAGGTGGAACAGGGAACCTGTTTGATCCTGAAACCATGCCCCTGCAACCGCATCTGTGGAAAAACTGTCTTCCAAGAAATGGTCCCTGGTGACAAAGAGGTTGGGGACTGCTGCTATAGTTGGTAACAATTCTAAGGGAAATTGTCATCTTAAATAAAAAGGAAGTTTGGAAATTTGATTATATTACCTTCTGGTGATCCATACATTCAATGCTTTTTAAATCCTTTGGCTACACTGTAACTTCATGGCTGAATAGGGCTGAATAGGGTTTTAGTTGTTTTTTCAGATGTTTTAAAAAATTTCTCCTGAGCAACTGTATTTAACAAGCAAGACAAACATTCCATACCAAGGTCAATCTTATTCAAGCCAAGTACAATAGTTTAGTCAAATGCAACTTATAACAAAGTCAATCTGATAAATTTGTAATGATAAACATGCGTATTAAGAGGATTAATAATTAGGCATGAATGGGGAACTCTGTAAATGACTTGGTGTGCTTGGTAATAATATTCTTATGGTCAAAAGAATTATTTGTTTTTTTCTCTTCTTATTAGTTCTTCATTTTACTGCTAACATGTTTTTCTGGTAAAATCCAAGTTTTTTTTTTTTATCATCACTGCCACAAATTAGAAAGGTCCTGATTTTTTTCCAACAGTTGCAGTTCCCTCTTCATTAACTTAGGGCCTTCAATAACTTAAAGCATGCCTTTAATTTAATTTACTCTCCAACTTCACCCTCTTTCAGTGCAGAATTTGGAGAGTGAAAAAAAACCCTGCCCCTTCTCTAGGCAAATATGAACCCCAGACCAGGGTGTGCTGCTTAGTGAACACAGCATGAGCTCGGTTTTAAGACGCTGGGTTGTCTCTTTTTCTCATGCTTCAGGCATGAGATTCCTGGTGCTTACTGCCAGCAATACTTCCAGGTGTATTAATTTCTGACACATGGACAACTTGGGGGCAGAAAGCTGGGAGGGTAAATAGCAGAGATCAGGAAAAGAGAGGAAGCTTGGGTAAAGGTGCCTGATATGGTTTGGATTTGTGTCCCTGCCCAAATCTCATTTGGATTTTCACCCCTGCCCAAATCTCATCTTGAATTGTAATCCCCAGTGTTACAGCAGAGGCAGGACGGGAGGTGACTGGATCATTTGGATCACAGGGGTGGATTTCCCCCTTGCTGTTATTGTGATAATGAGTTCTCATGAAATTTGGTTTTTAAAAGTGTGTAGCAGTTCCGCCTTACATCCTCCTTCTCTGGCTGTGTAAGATGTGAATCCTTCCTCTTCACCTTCTGCCATGATTGAAGTTTCTTGAGGCCTCCCCAGCCATGCTTCCTGTACAGCATCTGGAACTTTGAGCCAGTTAAATCTTTTCTTTATACATTACCCAGTCTCAGGTAGTTATTTACAGTAATATGAGAATGGACTAATACAGAAAACTGGTACTAGGAGTGTGGCAGCATTGCTACAAAGACACCTCAAAATGTAGAAGCGACTTTGGAACTTGGTAACAGGCAGAGGTTGGAACAGTTTGGAGAGCTCAGAAGAAGACAGGAAGATGAGGGAAAGTTTGGAACTTCCTGGAAACTTGTTAAACTGTTGTGACCAAAATGCTGATAGTGATATGGGCAATGAAGTCCAGGCTGAGATAGTCTCAGATAAAGATGAGAAACTTATTGGGAATTAGAGTAAAGGTCACTTTTGTTATGCATTAGTAAAGAGACTGGTGGCATTGTGCCCCTGCTCTAGGGATCTGTGAAACTTTGAAATTGAGAGTGACAATTTAGGGTATCTGGTGGAAGAAATTTCTAAGAAGCAAAGTGTTCAAATGCAGCCTGGCTGCTTCTAACAGCATATGGTCATAGGCATGAGCAAAGAGATGATCTGAAACTGGAACTTATGTAACAGGGAAGCAGAGCATAAAAATTTGGAAAATTTGCAGCCTGTCCCTGTGGTAGAAAAGAAAAATCCATGTTCCTGGGAGGGATTCAAGCTGGCTGCAGAAATTTGCATATGTAAAGAGGGGTGAATGTTAATAGCCGAGACAATGTGAAAAATGCCTCAAAGGCATCTCAGAGACCTTTGTGGCAGCTGCTTCCATCACAGGCCTAGAGGCCTAGGAGGGAAGAATGGTTTTGTGGGCTGGGCCCAGGGCCCTGCTACCCTGCACAAACTTGGGACACTGCTCCTTGTATCCCAGTTGCTCCTGTTCCAGCCATGGCTAAAAGGGCCTAAGATATCTCAGGCTGTTGCTCCAGAGGGTGCAAGCCATAAACCTTGGCAGCTTTCACGTAGTGTTAAGCCTGTGGGTGTTGAGAGGACAAGAGTTGAGGCTTGGGAACCTCCACCTAGATTTCAGAGGATGTATGGAAATGGCTGGATGGTGGAAGTCGGCTATAGGGCTGAGCCCTCATGGAGAACCTCTACTAGGGCAGTGCAGAGGGGAAATGTGGGATTGGAGCCTCCACACAGAGTCTCCGCTGGGGCACTGCCTAGTAGAGTTGTGACAAGAGGGCCACTGTCCTCCAGACCCCAGAATGGTAGATCTATTGACAGCTTGTACTGTGTGCCTGGAAATGCCACAGTCACTAAATGCCAGCTTGTGAAAGCAGCTGAGGGGGCTGTACCCTGCAGAGCCCCAGGGAGGGAGATCCCCAAGGCCTTGGGAGCCCACCCCTTGCATGAGTGTTGTCTGGATGTGAGACATGGAGTCAAAGGAGATTATTTTGGAGCTTTAAGATTTAATGACTGCCCTACTGGGTTTCAGACTTACATGGGGCCTGTAGCCCCTTTGTTTTGACTGATTTCTCCCTTTTGGAATGGGCATATTTACCCAGTGCCTGTACCCCATTGTATCTTGGAAGTAACTAGTTTTTGATTTTACAGGCTCATAGGTGGAAGGGACTTGCCTTGTTTCAGATGACACTCTGGACTGTGGACTTCTGAGTTAATGATGAAATGAGTTAAGACTTAGGACTGTTGAGAAGGGAGGATTATATTTTGCAATATGAGAAGGACATGAGATTTGGGAGGAGCCAGGTACAGGATAATATGGTTTGGATTTGTGTCTCCACCCAAATCTCATCTTGAATTTTAATCCTCTGAGTTGGAGGAGGGCCTGGTGGGAGGTGATTGGATCATGGGGTGGATTTCCCCCTTGCTCTTCTCGTTATAGTGAGTTCTCACAAGATTTGGTTGTTTAAAAGTGTGTACCACCTCCCCCTTCAATCTCTCTTTCTCCTTCTCCAGCCTCTTCTTTGCCTTCCGCCATGATTGTAAATTTCCTGAGGCCTCCCCAGCCATGCTTCCTGTACAGCCTGAAGAACTGTGAGTCAATTAAGCCTCTTTTCTTTATAAATTACCCAGTCTCAGGTAGTTCCTGACAGCAATAAGAGAATGGACTAATACAGTGCCCAAGCCTTCAACTGACTGTCTGGGTATAGAAGCTCTAGCTATGAGGAACAACCAAAAGGGGGTTCCTTAGCCCTAAGTTTTCAGGAGCAAAGTGAAGGCCACCTGCCTGATACAGATCCTCCCTTTATCAACAGGCCTATAATTTCTATGACAGAAGTAAAGCCATTCTTTCTGCAATGAAAGCCCAGTGGATTAAAAATATAACTTCCTGGAAAAGTTTACACAGGTGTTCAAAGGATAAATGATGAGATGCCAGGGACAAGAGGTTTAAGAGCAGGAAGACACTGTGTAGGAGAGGGTGGTGATGCCACTGAGGGGGAAAGAAGAGGACAACCGTGCAGACTCTGCAATCTGGTCTCTGGCCTTGGCTGACCTCCAATTGCCCAGACAAGTCAAAGCCCTCGTTTCCTTCCCTGTCATGCACATCTGCACTTTAGGGTACAAATAACTGTCCCCAAGGCAATGTGGCACTGAAAGAATACACAAATGTCAAGTTTCAAGAAAGGTCACTAGAAAGAAGCAAATGCTATCAATGACACATTTAATTTAGCATGATTCAAACCCACAAAATATTTCTGGCCTGGGATTGTAAATATTTCTAATTGCTTCACTTGAGCTTCCCCCAAACCATTGTCTATGCCTCCCGGGCAGTATTCAGCATGGGTACAATCTGGCATCTTTGCATTTTATATAGAGGATGAAGATAAAGATAAGTGATGGAGGAAGAAGACACAGCATGAGGTGAATGAGTGTTTTACTCAACCCAAAGGGCACTGTTCTGCAAAGGACATTGCAGCACTCTATTTCCTGTGATTCTGCTTTCACAGCCTTCTCAGATTTTTTTTTTATTTAAAATAAATGTATTGCACCATAAGGATTTTAAAAAGTTGGTTGTAAAACCTGTTTACAAAAGTTAAATTAAAATGTCATGCTAAAACTGTTGAAAATGGAGGGCTTTTAATGATGCTCCCTTTGATGTTCACATTTCTTTGCAATGGTGTTACATGATTTGGGTGATGCAAAAAGATGGAGAAAGAAGGAAAGAACTCTTTCACAAAGATATATAGTCTACTCTTCCTGACCTTGAGTACATTTACTGGCAGACAGATTGTAAACAAGGTTTATAAAACATTGGATGACTAAATGTATGTTTCAAATATCTAGGTTAATTTGGCCTTAGATTAAAATTAAATTACTATCATGAGACTTAAAATGCTGATGTTTAAATTCATTTTATATCTATTCATTTCAATAAACTATATTAAATGGGAATATATTTTAAATGAGACTGTATTTTATTCTAGTTATCATTAACACTACTGATTAAACAAGAAGAGATTACATATATGTATTTTTCACTTGAAAATCCTATAATTAGATGACCTCTAGATTCCAGTTTTCAATTCCATCCCTAAGCTCATAAAGAAATCCCCTGAAGTCAATGCTTTCCACATAACATGTTTTCCTAGGAAGTATACATCACTGACTGAAAAGAAAATCAGATAACTAGGAAAATTCTAGTCTTCTGGGGAAGGCTGCTCTGCTCAATTTCTCCCTTCCAACCACCAATTTAACTCCAGTTGCCTGAAAATCTACCAGTAAAATATGACTGATGACAGCAGAACTGGCTCTTCTCAAATGCAAATCCTTCAGGAAAGGATTAAATAAACCATTTTGGCAATTAATACTTCAAGGGTAATTTACCTATCAAATTGTTGGCTGCCTCATCATATCCTCCCAACTACTGGTCCTCTGTCATGAGCCTCTCGTAACCCTTCTCCTTACCAGAGATTGGTTAAGAAGTGGACATGGAATTTAATTCTGGTCAGTGATATGGGAAGGAAAGCCTGCTGGGGAATTCCCAAGTAGACTTCTCTAGAAGGGGTGTGCATGCACGTGTGTGTGATATAATTGGCTGTGTCAGCCCACTTGAGAGAACACGATGAGAGCAAGTTGAAGATAGAGTCACCACACTAAGGATGGCAGAGTGGAAAGATGGTGATTGCTACTCAACAGCTGAATAATCCAACCATAGACCTATTTCAGGACTCTTGTTATGTGAAATAATAAACAACAAATTTCCTCATTTGATATAATACTTTCTCTTATTTTTACCCAAAGCAACTTGATACAATTCTAACTATTTTGGATGTGTCAGGGGATGTGAGGGAGAAGAGAACTTCTGTAGAAGGTATTGTTGACTACCTGCTCAATATCCACCACTACTACCTGTCCTAGGAAGCTATTTTCCTAAGGGAAAATAATGGTTGTATTTAATGAGAGAAGAAATACATCAGTGGTTCAGATCTATCTCTCACCAACACAGCCCATGGTGGTCTGTCATCTAACACCATTTTGTTTACTGTCTTTACTGTTCATATGGCATTTAATCATATTATGCATCTCATGTGGATGAGATATTTTAATTTAGTTTAATTACTTAACTTTTCCCCCTTCCAATTTCACTCTAAACATCCTCATTAGGATTGCTCTCTTATATTTCTTAAACAGATACAATGTCTTAAATTATAATTTCTAGATCATGGCCTGAAATAGGTTAGGCAATTCTCCAGTTTTCTAGAAGTAAGAGTCTGCTTTCAAATTCGTTTTCATTTATCTGACACTTTTTGGTATTTTGTCACGATAAAGAATAGATGAATATTACAAAAATAAATTATATTTGTACGACCATAGTATATGTTCAAACTACCAAAGGGCAATGACGAATGCATACAGGGGTCACAGGGTTCATAAAGACACAGGATGGTCACCCCCCTGTAGTGCTATGAGCCTTCAGGTAAGGGAGTATCTCATTATGCATCCTGTTTTATGCAGAGACTTTCAGCTCAGACCTTTTTTGATTTCCTGTGGTTTAGAGAGGATTCTGAACCATGGATACTTTCAGATCTTTGAAGGTTGGTATGTATTATAATTATTACAAATCATACCAAAATATCACGCAGTTTATCAGGAAATTTACAAAAATACTTCTAGTTGGCTGGTGTGCTTAAATATTATAACTTATTCACATAGACAAGTCAGTTTCTGAGTTTTTCTTTTTATTTGTTTATTGAGGCAGGGGCTTGGCTCTGCCGCCCAAGCTGGAGTGCAGTGGCACAATCATAGCTCGCTGTAGACTTGAACTCCTGGGCTCAAGGGATCCTCATACCTCAGCCTCCCTAGCAGCTGGGACTACAGGTGCATGCTACTATGACCAGCTAATTTTTTTGTTAAATTTTTTGTAGACATGGGGTCTCACTATGTTGCCTAGGCTGAGAATTTTTCTTATACTCTATTTTTTGTATACTTTAACCTTAGCAAAGATATTCTTAGAAAATGATTTGGCAACAATCATAGAACATGATTAACAGTGCTAAAATAAGTAAAAATTTATTTAACAGAAGAATGGCCACCTAAAAATAGACTTCTAGAAAGCTAAGTATTGGATGTCATTTATATTATCATGTAAAATAAAGCATAAAATTAAAAGTATCAAAATGTTTTATTTTCTCTTCAAGACAAAACAATACCAATCCTCAAAATAATAGTACTAATAATAATGAAGTGAGGTCAATTTTAAAACTTTCTACTAGTTTTCACATTTCAGTAAAGAAGTATAATGATGTCTTTTATAAAAATCTGGCATGAGGCTTAATTGTTACCTCTTTAAAGACTAAGCTGAATCTGGCCCTCTTTCATTATATGGCCAAATCATGGGCATTAACAGGAGTAAATGTGATACTTTTTTATCTAAAGAAGATAGGCTATGGATTATAGAAAGGGTACGTATGATACATAAAAAGGCAATATTAAGAGAAAACAAGTTCTACAACACACTATATGATGCTTGTCCAGGATATGTCATACCTATATAGATTTTGACAATAATTTCTCAAAACCATTACAAGCAGATTTTACCATACTTAGACTGATAGCTACTACTAGATTATTTTAGGTTTTATGTCTCTTTCTACCACTATTTTGGCAATTAACATCAACAGTTTCTTGACCCTGAACCACTTTAAAAGATAAACTGAGTCTTCAAATCTGAAAGGTATCATCATATAGTTTAAGGGACAAGAGACCCAAACCAAGAGATGTCTTTGCTTTCATTTCTGGCCACTGGTTTGTGTAAGAAATTTAAGTGAAAAGCTATCTTGAAACTTTTTTGAGGATATGGAATATCGCTGTATCACATCACACTGGCCTGGAAACAAAAGCAAATTGGACCCATGTATGGTAGGTACCCAGTCATAGGTTCTGGTGTCCTGGGACCACTCTAGTGGCAACAGGCAGCTCCCATGGGAGAATGAGTCCCGGCTATGGGCCTAAGCATTTTCCAACTGTGCACTGTTGGAAGCTTAGAAGCTTAGACCAGCAAAAGCTGATTTCTCACTCATACTTCATGTCTATCCTGAGTTAGCAGGGAGGTTCTGTTCATGGTGTCAGAGGAAAAGAGAGCTGTGGATGGTCTTGCAGTGACAATACATATATATCACTTTCAGTCACAATGCAGTAGAGAGAACTAGTCATATGATTCTGACAGATCATAGGGACAAGGAGGCGCAATCCGATTAAGTGCCCAGAATGGGTGAGAACTGGCAAAGTGTACTGACTTAACACACTATTTAATAAAATAATGAGATAAAACTATTACTTGGAAAACCATGAGCTTATTTATCTTAAAAATTTCTGCCTACGTCCTTCCCCAAAGTTAGCAAATATACTAAATTTTGAATGATTACTTGCATTCTGTCTCTTGGTTCACAGCAGGTCTATGTAGAGAGTTAGACTTACTTTATTTCTATTTTTACTCAACTTCTCAGTTTTAAGTTAAAGTATCATCATAAAGAAAAGCAATTAATTGGTGTTGCAGACTAATCCATATGCCACCAAAATATGATAGAATGCAAATGAAACCTGTCTCCATATGCCTTTCTCATTTGTTATTCTCTTACTCTGGCTCTTCATAGACACATTCTTTGTATAGGCAGATCATCTCCTCTTCTAATTTATTATGCCAATATATTCTATTTTGTAGTAATTTTTAGTTGTTATTTTAAATCTAAGTTATATATGTAACACTTATATAAGTGTTAATAGAGTGAAATGGTCAATACAATGAAATGGTGCTTCATATAACTGTTCTTGCTATGAAGAACAGTTCCCACAACCCCACCCTCCACTTCTTTCTCCCCAGAAACAACCACTTTAAATTCTTTTACCCATTTTGTTTTTTCACCTCTATCATCTATGTACCTATGTATCTATCTAGTCTATCTAAGACAAGCTCTTACTCTGCATCCCATGCTGGAGTGCACAGGCACAATCACTGCTCACTGCAGCCTGGATCTCCCAGACTGAAGTGATCCTTTTACCTCAGTCTCCTGAGTGGCTGGGACTACAGTTGCATGCCACCACACCTGGCTAATTAAAAACAAATTTTTTTTGTAAAGACAGGTCTCACTATGTTGCTCAGGCTGGTCTCGAGCTCCTGGACTCAAGCAATGCTCCCGACTCAGCCTCCCTGAGTGTTGGGATTACAGGCGTGAGCCACCACAGCTGGCCTTTATCTGTAACTTATCTAGCCACTTCTTGATTTCTCTTGAGAGTATTATCCCCTGATTTCCCACTATGGAAGATAACCTGCTCCCTCCTCTCTTCATGCAAGCACGTAGTTCCCACGGCCCGTCTTCTCAACAGGTATGGTGTGATTCTGATTAGACTCATATTCAATAGGCTTACATTATAATGTCTATGTAAATTCTAATCCCAGCTCAGTTATAAGGTTTATCATAACCTTTCTTTCTTTTCCTACACATACTTTGTTTACCTTAGGTGTTACCAATTGTCCTTTTTTGGGGTTAGTTTAGCTTTTACAAAGTTATCACCCAAACTCATGCCTAGTTGTATAAATCTCTTAATTTGTTAAAATATATTAGTCATTCTTTCAATTTTATCTTTTTGAATAAATCTTTCTGGAACCTTCCAACTTGCTCCAATCTGGGCTTGCTACTACTTTCTGGGTCTGCTATTTAGCAGTGCTATAGTCTTCGGATCTACAAACATTATCATTCTGGGGATCTTTTTGCTTTGCTTTGGATCCTCTATTTTCTAGTTCTCAGGCTCCTCCTCCTTAGTTTATGTCCTCATTTTTGTACAGCATATCCTCCAGTGGATTCCCAGGGTACATGAGAATCATTTTTTTGAATCTTTAATGTCTAAACATGGCTTTATTTTACGCTCAAAATTAACTACTAGTTTAGCCAGATGTTGAATCTAGGTTAGAAGTAATTTTTTCTCAGAACTTTTTTTTTTTTTTTTTTTTTTTGAGATGGATTCTTGCTCTGTCGCCCAGGCCTGAGTGCAGTGGTGCGATCTCGGCTCAATGCAACCTCCACCTCCTGGGTTCAAGTGATTCTCCTGCCTTAGCCTCCTGAGTAGCTGGGACTACAGGCACCCACCACCATGCCTGGCTAATTTCTGTATTTTTAGTAGCGATGGGGTTTCACCATGTTGGTCAGGCTGGTTTCGAACTCCTGACCTCAGGTGATCCACCTGCCTCAGCCTCCCAAAGTGCTGGAATTACAGGTGTGAGCCACCACGCCCAGCCATTTCTCAGAACTTTCAAAGTATCGCTCCATTGTCTTGCTTTTGGTGTTGCTACCGAGAAGTCTGTAGCTATTTTAATTCCTCTTTCTTTGTTAGAATCTTTCTTTTCCAACTCTACAAGTCACTAAAATTCTTTTGTTTGCAGATTTCTTAACTTTTTCAGTAATACATCTGAGTGTAGGTTTGTTTTTTCTTGTGTGGGTCAGTCTATGGACTTTTCCTACCTTAAAACACAGTTATTTTATTAATGGAAAAATTTCTCGAATTGTATTTTTGATATTTCCTTTCTTTTATTTTCTCTGTTCACTCTGAAACTCCTATTTTAAAAAACTTCTCTAATTTTCTTATGTTTTTTCTCTCTTCTATTTGTTTTATATTCTATTTTCAGGGGAGATTTCCTCAACTTTCTCTTCCAACTCTTCCACTGAGTTTTACGTTTTAGAAAAATGTATACATTCAAAAAGGTATCACGTTAGAAAAATATAACATTTAGAGAACCAAAAAATCTATTAAAATATGATTTTTGTTTTCTTGTTCTGCATAGCCTGTTTCCTCCCAGTTGCTTTTTTCTGTTTTTGTCTTTCATTATCAAATCCTCTCTTCAAGTGTCTGGTGATCCTTGGCTGTCTTGTTCATATAAAATAGTATGAACTAAAAAGCTAAGAGGAAGTTCTGTGTTTGGATGGAGCTCGTTAATGGTGGGGTCCACTAAAAAGTAACTGGCTGTTTCCTTGGAGCACCCCTAGAGTGAGTATATTTATAGCTGTGTATACGTGTCTTTTGCCTAGAGAAAACCCTTCTAAATCTCCTGCCTGAAGGGCTATACATACTGGTACTCTGGAAAGCAAGTGGCGGAGGCCTGGGGTCTCAAATCTAGCATTTAAGTATATTCATTACCCCTTTTCCACTAGGGTGGTTCACACTGGAATGTGCCTGATCTCTCAGACCACAGACATTTTGTACACTTTTCAGAGAATTAAATTTTCAGTCTTTTGCTGACACAGGGAAGGGAATCTAATTCCTTTTTCAGAAGCTTCTGACCAGTTGTCATGTCTTCAGTTCTACCTTCGTCTTCACTTGCAGCTCCTGAGCTTCTGGAGAATTTTACAATGTAAGTCAAGCTGCTTCTTTGTTTTTTGCCTACCGCTGACTTAAGGTTCAGCTTTCTTAGGCTGCTTAGTTGTCACTTGTCATCTGTTTTCCAAGTAACAATATTTTTATTGCTACTGTTTTTCCTTTCGTTTTCTTATTCTTTGAGGGTTTATCTTTAACTGCCCTTGTTGTCCCTGCAGTGGAATTTTAGGAGGGAACAGAGCTAAATGCTTGCACTAAAGGTGCCAGGTTTAAACTTAAGTTCCTCTCTGCTCTTTTATATACTACAGAATCACAATTCCTACATGTTGAAGGGATCCCTAAGAGGGCAGGTAGTAAACTCTTCAGAGAGCAAAAATGTTTAATTTGCAGATAAGGTGGTTAAAACGCTAGAAGCTGAGTGTCTTGCCCCAAGACATACAAAGTCACACAGACAGAGAACATAATATTCTATGTACTTAAATAATTATCTCTCAAAGGTTAATAGTTTGTTTGTTTTTCTAATTTAGGATAATTTCAGCTATAGCTAGATCCTTTTCTGTATTACCTTGGCATCCTCTTCCGCTGGGCAGATGAGTTCTTATTAAGATATTAAGTGTTAAACTACAGCCATGTGCCACATAATGATGTTTTGATCAACGACAGACCACATACATGATGGTGGTCCCATAAGACTATAATGGAGCTAAAAAATTCTATTGTCTAGTGACATCATAGCTGTCATAATGTCATAGTGCAATGGATTGAGTGTTTGTGGTAATGCCAGCCTACTGTGCTGCCAGTCATATGTAAGTATGGCACATACAATTATGTACAGTGAATAATAATAATCGACTGTGTTACTGGTTTATGTATTTACTACACTATACTTTTTATCATTATTTTATAATGTACTTCTAGTTATATATATATATATATATATTAAAGAGTTAACTTTAAAACAATGTCAGGCAGGTCCTTCAGGAAGTATTCCAGAAGAAGGCATTGTTACCACAGGAGTGATAGCTCCATCAGTGTCATTGCCCCCAAAGACCCTCCAGGGGGACAAAACGTGGAGGTGGAAACAATAATACTGATGATCCTGACCATGGTTAGGCCTAGCCTAATGTGCGTCTCCGTTTTTAACAAAAAAGCTTAAAAAGTAAAATAAAAAAATTTAAAAATAGAAAAAAGCTATAGAATAAAGATATTAAAAAGCATTTTTGTACAGCTATAAAATGTGTTTGTTTTGAGCTAAGTGTTATTACAAAAGAATCAAAAATTAAAAAAAAAGTTCATAAAGTAAAAGTTATAGTAAGGTAAGATTAATTTATTTTGAAGAAAGAACTATTGTTTAAATAAATTTAGTGTAGCCTAAGTGTACGGTGTTTATAAAGTCTACAGTAGTGCACAATAATCCTAGGCCTTCACATTCACTCACTGCTCACTCACTCACTCGCCCAGAGCCACTTCCAAGCTCCATTCATAAGTGCCCTAGACAGGTGTACCATTTTTTTTCCTGTATACCTTACCTTATATTTTTCTGTACCTTTTATATGTTTAGATACAAAAATACTTACCATTGTGTTATAATTGCCTACAGTATTCAGTGCAGTACCATGCTATACAGGTTTGTAGCCTAGGAGTAACAGACTATACCATACAGCTTAGATGTGTAGTAGGCGGTACCATCTAGTTTATATAAGCACACTCTATGATGTTTGCACTATGATGAAACTGCATTAACAACACATTCCTCTGAATGTATCGTTGTTAAGCTATGCATGGCTGTTATAAAATGTGGTTAAACGTGAAGTTGGCTTATAATAATTTCAGACACAACCAAGTTTTTAAAGCAGTGGATATGCCTTAGCTATATCCTTTTGTGAAATGTATATAAAGAATTTTATAGGCTGGACACAGTGGCTCATGTCTGTAATCTCAGCACTTTGGATGGCCAAGGCGGGCAGATCACTTGAGCCCAAGAGTTCCAGAGGAGCCTGGCCAATATGGCAAAACCCCATCTCTAATAAAAATTCACAAATTAGCCAGGCATGGTGGCACACACCTGTAATCTCAGCTTCTCAGGAGGCTGAGGCATGAGAATCACTTAAACCCAGGAGGTGGAGGCTGCAGTGAGCCAAGATTGAGACTCTGTCTCAAAAAGAAAAAAGAATTTTACAGAGTATCAAAATATAATTTAAATGTAGTTTGTATAGCTTTTTAAATGGTAAATCAATTATTTTTAATTTTCAAGAAATATTTAAAACGGAAAAAACACCTTGGTTTGTTTCAAGTTCCATCATTTATCTGTTAAATTTTATAAGAAAACACAGGCTTTGACAAAAAGGCATTTGTAGAGAAAAAAAGGACTGGGATTTGGGAAAGATTCAACTTATTTTAAAATGATGCTACTTTTTTTTTTCCAGTGTAATATAGGCTACAGCCTTAAAATACTACTAAAGTATAATAATAAAATACTTTTGATAAAATAATTCCTGTTAGTCCATAAAAGTTTTAAGAGCTTTATAAAACTGGCCACTAACAGATCTTTCATAAATGCAGCACTCTAGAGAGGAAAACGAAGAATGAAGAGAAAACTGTCCTTAAATACTTACAGATTCTTTTCTGCCTACAGTTTTGCTGTGTGAGCGGGAACGTGAGATGTTGCTAAAAAAGGAATCTTTTTTAGTAGCAGATGAAGGTGGAGAACCAGTGAATTCTCTTCCTCCAGGCAAACTCTCAACGCTTGGAGATGAACTGATGTTTTTAGAACTTTGCCCTGTAAGAAAAATTAAGTAGCAATAATGAAACACCAGATTCTTCACTAAGCTATTGAATCTACTGTTTTTAATAAATGATGATCAATTATGATACCACTAGGTTGATACTATCAACATAATGACACTATGGAGTATTAAAATGCATGCATTTTTATGTATCAGAATAGCCACTAGTTTTTAAAAAACCAGTGAAGATATCTACCACTATAGTTTTCTATGTTTTTTATACTATGATTATCCAAGCATTGCACGCATATAAAAAGAACTTAAAAAAAAAATCAAAGTTTCAGTAAACAATGGTTAAATGACTGAGTTTTTCTTCACTAATGGAATAATCCCTTAATTACAGAAACCAGAATCTATTATACTGCACTTTACATTAGCAAGATTAAAATATCCAAATCTTTGGCCAAAGTTTTTCAAAAAAGCATCTCTCCTCTTCCCTCTGGTAAGGGAAGGTGTCACTGAAAATTCAGGAACATTAACATTTTAGAAAAAACCTGAAGAAGGTGAAGTACCCGCTTTGCAGAAAATATGCAAGAACAGCAAGTACTAAGGCCCTAATGCAGGATCTTGGTGTGTTCAAGGAGATCACAAAGTGACCAGTATGGTTAGAGCTAAGAGCGAGGAGGAGAAGGGTGAGAGATGAGGTTTGAGAGCAAGCAGGGGGATCAGAACAGGGAGGGATTTGTAGATGATTTTGATTACTTTTACTCTGAGAAAGGAAGCTATGGGATGTCACTAGAGGGTTTGAAGAGAGGAGTGACATGATTTGACTTACATTTTAAAAGGATTGCTCTGGCTGTTGTATTGAGAACAGAATCAGAGATGGGCAAGCAGGGGTGAGTCAGGGGGAACAAAGGCAAAAGCAGAGGAACCAATTTTTGCTAACACAAAAATGTAAGTACTCAGAATGATCATAACTTTGGTGAGAGGTGGTCATATTTTGGACAAAACTGACTGGATTTACGGATGAACTCATTAGGAGTATGAGAGAAAGAGAAGCGTCAAGCTTAACTTCCAATTTTTGGCCGAGGCAAGAAGAATGATGGAGCGGCTATTTACTGAGGTGGGGAAGAGTGAAGGGAAGCAGGTTTTAGGAATAAATCAGCAGTTTAGTTTTAGACCTGCTGAGTCTATGGTGCCTAGTCAGATATCCAAATAGAGATGTCACATAAGCAGTGGGAAATGAGTCTGGATTTTAGGGGAGAGATGTGAGCTAGAGATATACATTTGGAAGTCAGTACCATAGAGACTGTATTTAAACATGAGGTTATCAATGGAGAAGGGATAGAGAGAAAAAGGATTTAGGCCCACAGATTGGCCCCTTGGAAACGTTACAATTTAAAAGTCAGAGATCTCACAAGAAAGCAGCAAAGCTGACTGAGAAGCAGCAGCCAGAGGTAGGAAGAAAATCAAGTAGATAATAATAGATACTTCATAGACTAACATTCTCCAATCTTGGGTCAAAGGTTGTTACAATATAGTTAGAATAGTAATTATCTACTCCCAGTACCTGGGAGTCCCTGATTGTCCCTGATCTCAAGACAATTTTATTACACTGAAGCTTCCTCTGCATTAAACATCAGGGATTCAGATTAAGTTTCTGTCCTCCCAGAGTGCAGAACCTAGCGGTAAGGAGGTAAATGATAAACCAAGCATGCTAACAAGAATGTTACATTTCTTAGGAGACAGCTATTACCTCTCCCTTGGATAGGAGGAGAGAGTCAAGCCACATTTCAGAAGGAAGTGTGGCAGATTTGGAGGGCTGATACATCCCTCTTTAAGGAAATATTTGTGACTTCAAGGAAGATGGTTAGCTGATAGCCTTTAGCTATTAGATTGTTCAGGATCTGCCTCAGGTTTTGAACTAACATCATGCTCTTCTCAGGATGGTTCCCAGCTAGTGACTGGGAATAAAGGGTCTACCCATTTCCAGTCAATACAGGACTCCTTTAATAGGAAATCTTGCCTGCAGAGTTCCCCTTTGAACTGGCAGAGACTTGTTAGATCTGCATCATGGTCTGCCCCCATCCCTCTGCCCAACTCTGATTCCTCCTCTTTTCCTTTCACCTGTGTTATTCCCCCAATAAACTTTCTGTACTTCTATCTCAGGGTCTGCTTCCTGAAGAATCCAACCTGTAATGCCTGATATTGGAGCTGAGCCTTGAAGTACCCCTGAAGTTAGGAAAGAGTAGAGAACAGGCCCCAATTCCTAGAAGTATCCTATGCTTATAAGGGCCTAGACTATGAAAATTCCACCTAGGCCTTTATTTCTTCCCTTCTCTCCCTCCATGTTTCCCACCCACCACCAGGACTCTAGGCCTTAACTTCCCAGGGATACTTTTTCATGGTAATAATCTCAATAACACAGGATCCTAGAATATTAGAACCGAAAAAGATCTCAGGAACCACCTATTATTTTCTTTTTTAAAAGTTATCCCACTTACATGCGAATACACTTTTATTATAAATAGATTAACTGTGAAAACAACACTTTGAGATATAATTCGTATGTCATAACTTTCACCTTTTAAAAGAATATAATTCAGTCTTTTTTAAAGTACATTTACAGAGATGCATGACCATCAAAACTACCTACTTTAGAACAACTTAATCACTGAGAAAAGAAAACTCATGGCCATTAGCAGTTATTTTCTGTATACCCCCTCTTCCCATAGTCCCTGCAATCACAATCTACTTCTGGCTCTATGAATTTGCCTTTTCTAGACATGTCATGTAAATGGAGTGATACTATATGTGGTCTTCTGTGACTGGCTTCTTTCTCTTGGGACAGTGCTTAAAAGCTCGTCTGTGCTATAGCATGTATTAGCACTTCATTCCTTTTCATTGCCAAATAATATTCTGTTGTACGAGGACCACATTTGGTTTATAAACTCGTCAGTTGAACATTTAGCTTATACACATTTTTGGCTATTATGAATAATGCTGCTATGAACATTCCTGTTTAAGTTTTTATGTGGACATATTGTTTCCCTTTGTCTCACGTAGATATCTAGAAGTGGAACTGGTGGGTCAATATGGCAACTCTGCATTTAACATTTTAAGAAACTGCCAGTTTTCAAAAGTGACTACACCATTTTACATTTCCATCAGTATTGTATAAGGATTCCAATTTCTCCACATGCTTGTCAACACTTATCAGCTATCTTTTTATTTCAGCCATCCTAGTGGGTGTGAGATGGTATCTCATTGTGATTTTGATTTGTAATTTTCCAATGGCTTATGATGCTTAGCATCTTTCAGGTGCTTATTAGACACTCGTCTTCTTCAGAGAAATGTTTATTCAAATCTTTTGCCCATTTAAAAAGTTGGGGTATTTTCCTTTTTATTTTTGAGTTGTAAGTCTTCTTCATATGTTCTGGGTGCAAGTTCCTTATCAAACATATGACTTGCAAAAAATTCTTCTGTTCTGTGTATATCTTTTCACTTTCTTAATGGTGTCCTTGGAAGCCCAAAACTGCTTAATTGGATGAAGTCTCATCTACCTATTTTTTCTTTTGTTGCTTGTGCTCATGGTGTCATATCTAAGAAACTACTGCCTAACCTGAGGTCATGAAGATTTACTCAAGTTTTCTTCTAAGGGTGTTAATAACTCCTGCATTTAATTCTATGACTTATTTTGAGTTAATTTTTGTATACAGCATGAAGAAATAGCTCAAGTTCATTCTTTTGCATGTGGATATCTAGTTTTCCCAGAACTATTTGTAAAAAAGACTACTCTTTCCACATAAATAATCTTGGCACCCGCGTTGAATATCAACTTACCATACTCCCAACTCTATTCCATTTATATATGATGATCTTTATGTCAGTATCACATTGTTTTGATTAAAATAACTATATAACAAGTTTTGAAATCAAGACATGTGAGTTCTCCAGCTTTGTTCTCTTTCAAGATTGTTTTGGCTACTAGGGGTGCTTTGCATTTCCGTATGAATTTTAGGATCAGTTTGCCATTTTCTCCAAAAAAGACATCTGGGATTTAGATAGGGATTACAGTGAATATGTAGATCAATTTGGTAGTACTGCCATATTAACAATACAAGATTTATGAAAAATAAATTTATATTATCTTTTATATTTACCTACACAGCTACCTTTATCAGAACTCTTTTTCTTTGTGTGGATTTGAACTGATGTCTAGTGTCCTTTCATTTCAGCCTGAAGGACTTTCTTTATTATGTCTTATAGGGAAGGTTTACTAGTATTGAATACTCTCAGTTTCTATTTATCTGTAATTGTCTGAATTTCTCTTTCCTTTTTGAAGGATAGTTTTATTGGATATATAATAGAATTCTAGACTGACTGGCTTTTCATCACTTTGAATATGTCATCCTACTGCCTTCCTGACTCTCTGGTTTTTGATAAGAAGAGAGCTGTCAATCTTACTGAGGAACTCTTGTATATCATGAGCTGTTCTTCTATTGCTGCTTTCAAGACTCTCTTTGTTGTCAGCTTTTGACAGTCTGACTATGATGTATCTAGGTGTAGATCTCTCAGTTTATCCTGCTTGGAGTTAATTGGACTTCTTTGAGGTACGTACTAATGGTTTTCATAAAAATTGTGAAATATTTCAGCCAGCATTTCTTCAAATATTCCATCTGCCCCTCTCTCTTCTTTCTCTCCTTCTGAGGCTCTCACTATCTGTATGTTATGCTTCATGGTGTTCTGCAGGTCCTTGAGGCTCTTTTTGTTTTTCTTTATTCTTTGTCTTTCTGTTGCTCTAACTGTGTAATTTCAGTTGACATATATTCCAAGTTCTGATTCTTTGTCAGCTCATATCTGTGTTGAGCCCCTGTAATAACTTTTAAAATTTCAGTTGCTGTATTTTTCAACTTCAGAATATCTATTTAATTCTCTTTTTATAAAGCCCCTATTTTTTTACTGATCTTCTCTATTTGATGAGACACTATTCTCATTCATTCCTTTAGTTCTTTAGACAGGGTTTCTTGCAGTTCTTTGACATATTTACAGTAGCTGACTTAAAGTCTTTATCCAGTAAGTTTAATGTCCAGGCTTCCCCTGACACAGTCTGTATTGCCTGCTTTTTCCCCTTTGTGTGGGCCATACTTTCCTGTGTTTTTTTTCCCTCATGCCTCATAATTTTATTGAAAACTGGACATTTTAATAATATGTGGCAACTCTGGGAATCAGATCCTATTCCACCATCTGAACTTGTTTTTCCTGTTATTTGTTGCTGTTTTAGTAACTTTATTAAATTAATTCTGTGAAGTCTATATTCTTTGTTGTGTGTGGTCATGGAAGTTTCTGCCTGGTTAGCTTAGTGGTCCATAAAGAGACAGAGATTTCCTTTCATTAAATGCCTTGAACCAGTAAGTCTGTTAGCCTTTGCCAGAGGCTCTTTGTATGTATTGTGACAGCAGTCAGTTTACAACTCTTAGCCTTCATTCCTGCCTCTGCAGAGCCTTAAGTTCACTAAGAGTAGAGAGATTATGCCCTTCTCAAGTCTTCCCTGCACATGTGCACATGCGCACAATACTGCACACCTGTGTGGTCTTCTAGAATCCCACGAATATGTTGGAGCTTTTCTTTTTTCTTTACTTTTTTGCATTTATTTATTTATTTATTATTATTATACTTTAAGTTTTAGGGTACATGTGCACAATGTGCAGGGTAGTTACATACGTATACATGTGCCATGCTGGTGTGCTGCACCCATTAACCCGCCATTTAGCATTAGGTGTATCTCCTAATGCTATCCCTCCCCCCTCCCCCACCCCACAACAGTCCCCAGAGTGTGATGTTCCCCTTCCTGTGTCCATGTGTTCTCATTGTTCAATTCCCATCTATGAGTGAGAACATGCGGTGTTTGGTTTTTTGTCCTTGCGATAGTTTACTGAGAATGATGATTTCCAATTTCATCCATGTCCCTACAAAGGACATGAACTCATCCTTTTTTGTGGCTGCATAGTATTCCATGGTGTATATGTGCCACATTTTCTTAATCCAGTCTATTGTTGTTGGACATTTGGGTTGGTTCCAAGTCTTTGCTATTGTGAATAGTGCCGCAATAAACATACATGTGCATGTGTCTTTATAGCAGCATGATTTATAGTCCTTTGGGTATATACCCAGTAATGGGATGGCTAGGTCAAATGGTATTTCTAGTTCTAGATCCTTGAGGAATCGCCACACTGACTTCCACAATGGTTGAACTAGTTTACAGTCCCACCAACAGTGTAAAAGTGTTCCTATTTCTCCACATCCTCTCCAGCACCTGTTGTTTCCTGACTTTTTAATGATCGCCATTCTAACTGGTGTGAGATGGTATCTCATTGTGGTTTTGATTTGCATTTCTCTGATGGCCAGTGATGATGAGCATTTTTTCATCTGTCTTTTGGCTGCATAAATGTCTTCTTTTGAGAAGTGTCTGTTCATATCCTTTGCCCACTTTTTGATGGGGTTGTTTTTTTCTCGTAAATTTGTTTGAGTTCATTGTAGATTCTGGATATTAGCCCTTTGTCAGATGAGTAGGTTGCGAAAATTTTCTCCCATTTTGTAGGTTGCCTGTTCACTCTGATGGTAGTTTCTTTTGCTGTGCAGAAGCTCTTTAGTTTAATTAGATCCCATTTGTCAATTTTGGCTTTTGTTGCCATTGCTTTTGGTGTTTTAGACATGAAGTCCTTGCCCATGCCTATGTCCTGAATGGTAATGCCTAGGTTTTCTTCTAGGGTTTTTATGGTTTTAGGTCTAACGTTTAAGTCTTTAGCTCCTTATGGACATCTAATTCCCCAGATTTCTCTTTTCAGTTTTTGGCTAGCCTCTGATTTTCCTGTTAAATTTTTGGCTAGCATCTTGTTTTCTCCTACTGGTAATGCTGCCTTAGGAGCTGTGATGTTTAATAAGTCCTACTGACTATTTCAACATACACTTAAGGATAGGGTTTCTTAGCAGGCTCTGAATAAGGCCCTATGAGTGAGCTCTGGGGAGCTGCTGGACATGTCAAATAGTGACAGTTCACGGGGGATAGAAGTTTTAGGGTACTCCAGATACATTGTGCATCCTCCTGTGGTTGTAAGGTTACTTACTAGTTTTCAAAGCTACTGTAGAGCTGGAAAGAGGGTGACGGGAACAGGGCAAGCTAATATGCCATAAAACTTGCTGTTCTTACTAAGATTCAGCCAGTTTTCCTTGATTGTTGTCATCCTTTGGTTAACTTCCAGAGCTCTGAAAGTTTATTTTGATCATTATTGTCACTGTTCTTATGATTTTATGGAGGAATAGACTTCAGGGGCCCCTGCCATGCTGCTCCAAAAGTGCTTCTCTCTGTTGACTTGCTTTCTGAACCTACCTTGATCTTGGAAATTTGTCTATGTCATATGTCCTCTTTTTAAGAGCTGTGAGGAAAAAATTTCTGTAACACTCTTGAGTAGTCATTTAGGTTTCTTCTAATGTTTAGCTGTTCCAAACAAAACATCAATTAACATTTTAGAAAGGTACATCTTTATGCACAAACAGTTGGCTATTTCTCTACAAGGTAGAATTATATAAGTGGAACTGCTATGTATAACTATATGCACATTTTAAATTTAGATAAATAATTCCAAATTGCCTTAAGATTTTAACAATTTATAAGTCTGTTGCAATTTCTGAAGGAAGGCCTATCATCTTTGTGGAGACTGGATATGATGTGATATTTTATATATGTGTGTGTGTATGGACATGTGTTTATATGTAAATATAACATGACATTATCTCTTTATCTACTCATCTATTTATGTGGCTAATCAGATAGAGGAGGACTTCACTATGTTAGCTTAAAGTATCCTGATAACTAGAGAGGCTGAGTGTCTTTTAACATATTTACAGCCCATTTTAAGGTCCTTTGTGAACTCTCTGCTCATTTTACTTTTCAAAACTGATTCAGGAAAGTTTTTTTATATTCTGGAAATTAATGCTTTCTGTGTATGTCTACTTTTTCTTTTATGTCTTTTATTTTTAGGGTCCTGCTTAGGAAGCATTTCTTACCCTAAGATAATATAGTGGAATATAATTTAGGTATTATAAATCTAGGTTTTTCCTTTGTTCTTTTCATAAATTTCTCCTTTTTTCCATGAATTTTTCCTTTCATGAATTTTCTCCTTGCTCCTTGGAACTCCTTAAGCCAGTGGCTTTTATTGCCTTGGAGGTGGTGGAAAATGATAGCTAAAACAAAAGGATGGCTTAGTTTTGAATTTCAAATTACTTTTACAAGGCCATAGAACAAAAGACAAATCAAGAAGCCATGGCATTTTGATTCACAAGGCTTTTTGACAAAATGAAAAAAAATCCATCTTTTTATAAGCTTATATAACTGAATTTATTCATTTCTTCAAAGTTTGGATTATTGACTTATAACCCTCCAGTGTTAGTGACTTTTTAAAGGAATTGCTGTAATGACTTTTGGGACTTTTTGTTGTTGTTGTTGGTCCCTTATTAAGGATTTCTACTTCTTCTTGGGTCAATTTTCTTCTTCTTGGGATAATTCATATCTTCCTTTAAAAAACCATATGGGAGGCAGAATAATGCCTAAGCCCTTAATTCCCAGAGTCTATGAAGTTGTTACCTTACATGGCAGAAGAGACTCTGCAGGTGTGATTAAGGTTAAGGATGTTGAGATGGAGAAGTATCTTGGGTTATCATGGTGGGCCAACCTAATCCTGTGAGTTCTTAAAGTAGAAAAGGAAGGCAGAAGAATGAGCTAGAGAGAACGAACTCAAGAAGAAAGAGGAGAGAGTTCAAACATGAGAAGGGCTTGACCTGGTGTTGCTGGCCTTAAGGATGGAGACATGGGGCCATAAACCAAGGAATATGTCATCTTCTAGAAGCTGGGAATGGGCCTCAGTTAACAGACAGCAGGGGAATGAGGACCTTGGTCCTATAGGTAAAAGGAACTGAATTCTGCCAACATAGCAAATAAACAAGGAAACAGATTCTTCCCCAGAGCCTCCTGAAGCCTTGATTTTAGCCTTGAGAAACCTGTGTCAGACTTTTGACCTAGAGAAATGTTAAATAAATTTGTACTGTTTACATCACTAAGTTTGTGGTAATTTTTAAGTCAGCAAGAGAAAATTTTTCTACATTTTCAACTTATAAAGTTGTATATAGCAGTCTCCTACAGTAACTTATCCTTCTTCTGTATCTTCAGTTCTTTCACAATTCTTATTTTGAATGTGTTAGTATTTTTCTCTCATTTATTCTTGATCGGACTTACTGAATGTTGGATTACTTCACTGTTTTTAAAGAACTACCTTTTGGTTTCACTCATGTAATCTGTTTTATTATGTGCTGTTCATCTTTTCTTTTATCTTTATTCATACCTTTACTTACTTTACTTGTATTTTGATGTTCACTTTCTATCTTCCTGAGTTGTATGTTTAGATATTTTACAGTCTTTCTTGTTTTCTAATAATTTCATTTCTTCTGAGTGGCCTTTTATCTCTGTCTTTCAGGGTTTTGGTATTTGGCACTATCATTACCATGAACTTCTACATTTGTAATTTTTAAACATTTCCTTATTAGTTCAAGAGTTCTTTAGAAGAATGATTTTACCTTTACAAATGATGGGATATGTGTGTGTATAAAATAAATAAGTATTTGGGAGCGGGGAGGGTAGCAGGTCTGTTGATAGACCTAAATTCTTACATGTCCCCAAATGTCTATTTTTTTTCTTCCCATTTGAATGTTAGCTTGGCTGAGAATAAGATTTTAGTTTAAAACTTTTCCTCAGAACTTTGAAAACAAACTTAAATGTCTTCCGGCCTTTGGTTTTACCAATGAGAAATCTGATGTCTATCTGATGATTATTTTATAGACAAACTTTTTGTTTGTTCTCTCTGGAAGTTTCCTTGAAGTTTTGTAAATCTTTTATGGGGTTCCTAGGGTGTGTTATTTTTACTTTCATCCTGCTTATGGGATTTTTTTCTTTTCTATCTCTAGGCCAGTATATTTCTTCAGCTCTAGGAAATTTTCTTTATTACTCCTGTGATATTATACTCTATTTATGATCTCTAGACTCTCAATATTTGACATTACAGTTCAATTTCTGAGTTAATCTAAAATTTCAGGTAGAAGCATTAAATTTTTTTATACTCCTAGAAAAAATTAGCATTTTGGGGACCATTATAACTTTTTTCATTTTCTTCCAAAATGAAAAAAATCATTGTAAGCAGTTATATCTATTAAATCTTACAACATTTGGTTGTCTTGAATATTTTCTGAAGGGGGGAAGGCATTATATATCAAATCTAATTATATGAAATTTGCATGTAAAACTCTATCAAAATCTGTTGAAAAGTTTTTCCATTCAAAAGAAATTACAATATAATAAAACAAAAATCTTCAGAAGCTTTCCAGGTTTGTATAAATCAATTGTTTTCATGTTGAAATTATATTAAGACCCAAAAACCTTTTCTTTGATTCTAGATTTTATAGATATCGTAGCTGGGTACTACTAATTTTTGTTTCCAACCTTCTCTACATACGTATTTCCCTAGTTTGCCCATTCCCCCCACAAAAAAATCAGAAAATTAGAACACACTTCAGCAATGTGATATTTGCAAAATGCTTGTCCATGTATATATCTGGACCTTTACATATATCATTTCATTTAATCCTAATGACATTGTGAGATGGTTATGTATGAGAAAATGGAGGCTTGGATGCTTTAATTCACTTGCTCAAGAACACAGTTATGAATACCACTAGAAACATCGTAAGTTAAACTCAGATTTGTCCAAACTTAAAAGACTATGCTGGCTGGGTGTGGTGGCTCACGCCTATAATCCCAACACTTTGGGAGGCCAAGGCCAGTGGATCACCTGAGGTCAGGAGTTCATGACCAGCTTGGCTGACATGGCGAAACCCCGTCTCTACAAAAAATATATAAATTAACTGGGCGTGGTGGTGCGTGCCTGTAGTCCCAGCTACTCAAGCAGAATCAGGAGAATCGCTTGAACCCTGTAGTCCCAGCTACTCGGGAAGAAGCAGGAGAACCCTGGAGGCAGAGGTTGCAGTGAGCTGAGATCGTACCACTGCATTCCAGCCTAGGTAACAACAGAGCAAGACTCTGTCTCAAAAAAAACAAAATAAAACAAACAAACGAAGAAAAAAAGACTATGTCAATATATATAATTAAATTTAAGTTTCTGAATCCTGCAGAATGACTCCAAGGAATTATTATTTCAAAATGACAAAAAAAGTTTTGGAAATAGGCCCTTCTACCCAATTTTTAGGATACATATATTTTGTGAATGGCTTTTCCTAGGAACAGAAAATATCTGATGGTCAGGCTTCTTGTATTCAATTACTAGTGTTCCTGCTTATATTTCAATGGACAAATTTCACTAAGGGCAGGAAGTGTGGTCATTACCAGTTTCACCTGCTGGGAAAAAAGCTAGCACAGTGCCTGCACATTGTGGGGCTACAATAAATGTTTGCTGATGTTCAATCTGGAATATCTGAAAATAATTATAAACACCAATGCTGATCAACAGAAATATAATGTGAGCCACACATGCAATTTCTAATATTTTAGTATTCACACTTAAAAAGTAAAGAAAGATAAAATTAATTTTAATAATCTATTATCAGCCTGACATGAAGATATGACATGACAAAATAAAAAATTATTGACAAATTTTACATTCTTTTTTCATACTAAGTCTTCAAAATGCAGTGTATATTTTATACTCACAGCATACATTTCAAGAGCTCAGTGGCTACATGTGGCTAGGGGATACCATATTAGACAGCAAGGGTATAAACTAATCAACAGTCATATTTTTCATGACATGAAGGTTATTATATTTTGTGACTATTGTAACAAAATAAGGTAATGATGTGTCTGGGAGAAATCTTTAGAATACCTGCTTTAATAAGTTAGCTTATCAATTCTTTACTGTATGAGAATAATTAAACATCCAGAAAGAATTTGAAAGCATTTGTTCCCTTGAGGGGCAACAACACCCAGAGGTTTCTTTTGCAGCTATTATCCTGCTTAGTAAACTTCCCTTTCAGTGGTAATACTAAGATCAGCTCTTATCAAAACTTATCTGTGAACTGTAAAATTTCAAATTGGTGGTAGTATTAATAAGGAACCTGGCCTACATCTCACATTAAAAACATATGTTTCTCCTCAATTATAAAAATTAGCTTACTAACATATTTTTGTGCCCTCTGGGAACACAAACATTCAGACCCTTAAGAAAATGGAGTCACCAGAACATGTTCCCAAAGGGATGATGGAGAGCACAGTCTACCATCCATGCCTGCAGGTTCCACACCTGGAGATTTAACCAATAGATCAAAAATATAAATATATATATATAAAATAACAGGCTGGATGTGGTGGCTCACGCCTATAATCCCAGCACTTTGGGAAGCCAAGGCAGGCAGATCACTTGAGATCAGGAGTTAGAGACCAGCCTGGCCAACATGGTGAAACCCCATCTCTATTAAAAATACAAAAATTAGCTGGGCATGGTGGCGCATGCCTATAATCCCAGCTATTCAGGAGGCTGAGGCACGAGAATCACTTGAACCTGGGAGGCGGAGGTTGCAGTGAGCTGGGAGCGCATCACTGCACTCCAGTCTGGGCGATAGAGTGAGACTCAGTCTCAAAAAAAAAAAAACAAAAAACAAAAACAAAAACCAACCAAACAATACAACACAAATAGTACAAATAAAAATATAGTGTAACAGGCTGGGTGCAGTGCCTCCCACCTGTAATTTCAGCACTCTGGGAGGCCGAGGCAGGAGGACTGCCTGAGCCCAGGTGTTTGAGACCAACCTGGGCAACACAGTGAGAACCAAACTGTGAGACAGAGTAGTGGTGTGTGCCTGTAGTCCACTCATTTCTACAACAAAAATGAAAAAGCAGCCAGGTGTGATGGCACACACCTGTGGTCCCACCTACTCAGGAAGCTGAAGAGGGAGAATTACTTGAGCCCAGGAGGTAGAGGCTGCAATGAGCCATGATTGCACCACTGTACTCCAGTCCGGGCAACAGAGTGGGACCTTGTCTCAACAACAACAACAAACCCAGTATAACACAGCATTTACACTGTATTTGGTATTATAAGTAATCTAGAGATGAAGTATAGAGGAAAATGTGCATAGGTTATATGAAAACCCTATACCATTTTATATAAGAGACTTGAGCATATGTAGATTTTGGTATCCACAGGGGTCCTGGAACCAATCCCCCACAGATACTGAGGGACAACTGTATTTCCTCTGGAGATACATAGGAAAAGCCCAGGTACCTGGAGTAGTCTTGCCTCAAGACAAAAGGATGCACTCTCAGACTTCTCTGCCTTTTTCATATCTAGTATGCACAGAATCTGATTACATTTGTATGGCACACTGGGGTAAATGGATGTGGGCTCATCCAGGCTTCCCCTGGACAGCTCCTGAGCTGAGGGGTCAGTATTCTCAGCAAGCTTGTAACCCATAAGCTACACAGTGGTTCCAAAGCTCTGTACATACCTTTTTTTTTTTTTTTTTTTTTGACAAAGAGAGGAACAGCATGAAACATTTTTGTTGCACTAAAATTTAAAGCCTATTCTTAGGGGCACATTCTAAAATATGCTGCTGTGGGGTCCTGCCCAATTCCCTCTTCAGGTCCAAGGCACTTATTTCCCCCAGCTGCTGGAAATGCTGGCTGTTGATGGCTCCCCTAAGTTCTTCTCTGGAAACTGCCCGCAGCTGAAGAGAGCTTCCTTGCCCAAGGTCATGCCCCTTACCTGGGAATTAACTCCAATCCAGTGACTGGTTTGAGTTGACAAGTAAAAGCTGGCCCCCTTGCCTCAAGGTGGACAACTCTGGAGGACTACCCCAGCCCCAGAGGGTTCCAGCAGCAACCGCAAAGCGGTGTAGCTCTCCCCCTGCCAATGTTGCTTCTTTCACTCCCCAGGTACTGATCTTGAGGATGCTGTCCGATAAATGTCTTAACCATGAATCTGTCTCACAGTTTGGTCTTCAGGATTTCTGACCCATGACATTTATTTAAAATTATTTTAGATTGTAAGACATTCTTAAATACATTAAATATAGGCTCATTCTTAAGCCATCTAGGGTGTGCACGTATTAATGCATGTATGGAGTCTTTCATTCATGACCAAACATCAGGGAATGAGCCCTATGCAGAGTGATCTTTTGAAATGCCTAAAGAAATCTCTGTTTAGCACTGGGGAGGGAAGTATGAACATAACAGAAGCTCTTAAGAAACTCCCAAAATAGCCATACAGGGAATACAGACTTGTATACACATTAACCTACAACCCTAGGTAGCAAAAGTGAACACTGAAGTACAAACAACAGCACTTTGTGTGCGCAAAAGGGGGAGTGTCCAATCTTGTCTCAGACAATTAAGAGTGTGAGCTAGATCTTAAAACTCAAGAGGAAATGGTCGTGGTGGGTCAGGGAGAGTCCTTTCTAGTGGAGAACACAGTATTTTCAAAGGCATTTTACTAGGAACATCTAGCTTAATCAGGGCCTGATTAAAACCTTTGGTGCTCCCTGCCATCAATATGTAATTGAAAATGATATCAATATCAAAGTAAAAAGAAAGATTAAGTTCAACAGAGTGCTTTCTAAAAAATTTGATGATTATTTCAATGTTTTTTTGGGGGAGGATCAATTATCAAATTTTTTCTAAAGTTGAAGGTGCCCCATTATACACCATGGAATTCTATACAACCATACAAAAGAACATCATGTTCTTTTTGTAGGAACATAGATGGAGCTGGGGGCCATTATCTTTAGCAAACTAACACAGGAACAGAAAACCAAATACCACATGTTCTCACTTGTAAGTGAGAGCTAATGATGAGAACACGTGGACACAAAGAGGAGAACAACAGACACTGGGGCTTACTTGAATGTGGAGGGTGGGAGGAGGGAGAGAATAAAAAAAAAAACTATTAGGTACTAGGCTTAGTACCTGGGTGATGAAATAATCTGTAGAGCAAACCCCCATGCCACACGTTTACCTATATAACAAGCCTGCACATGTACCACTGAACCTAAAGTTAAAGTTTTTTTTTTGTTTTTTTTTTTTTTTAAGAAAAAAAACAAGTTGCTGGTACCCTAAACATGAGCTTAGTTTCCCTCTTGATCATCCAGTACTGGGGAGTGGAGGATAGTGGGAAGATGAGGCCAGATCAAGGGTCTGACAGATCAAGAAGAGCTCCTTATTCCCATTTAAGGGGTCTGGCCTTTATTTCATTGGTGGTTGATGGCAGTTACTACAGATTTTAGGCCAGAAAATTGAGTGAGGATTATAAAGGCTTGGTTGAGTGAACCATCTGTTGCGTTGGTCCAGGCAAGAGATTATGGCCTTCAACTGAGGCTGTGGTGGTAGATTTGAGAGATGTTTACAGGGTAGAATTCCCCAAGCCACTATCGGGTGGGTCAGACACAGCTAGGATTGAGTCTGAACTGGGTTGATACCTAGTTGTATGGCCTTGAACAAGTCACTGACTCCACTGGCCATAGTTCTCATCTACAAGTGGCTGTGTGTCCTAAATGATAATGTAAACGGTTTAGTGTGGTGTCTAGCATATGCTCTCCGTAGACATAAACCATGTCTAGTGGAAGGCATAGAGATGGCTTCCAAATCTAGAGCACATAGTTTAATATGCAGTACTCTGGATTGTGGATTCACAGGTTCTCTCTTGATAGAATCATTGAAACCCCTCCTGGTAGGACACTGGCTGCATTTCTCAATGATTTCCCAGACTTCAACTAACTGGCACTAGGTATAGAAACATCATATATGTGTCACATAAGACTGCCTGGCAGAACAACTGAAATCCAGGCCACAGTCTGCTTATTAAGTCATGTGCCCTGGTGTGAGCTACATCTGCAGAGAAGTTATCTTTTTTTTTTTTTTTTGTAAGTTGCACAAAGTTACTGTTCAGACGAGACACAGCTGTGTCTAGCTATCTTATGTCCTTCCCTCATTCTCTTTCCCTCTCTGAAACACTCAATAAAAGTACTGTGCCCTGTGTGCTCTATGTCATTGGAGGTAACTTGTCAAGAGCCTAAAATGACTGAATGAGCTTCATAGGCATCAGTGGAGATTCCTGACTGCAAAATGGCTGGGAGAGAAGGGAAGAGGAAGGAAAAATGCTTATTAAGCTCCTACCATGTCCCATGAATAATATTTTCATGGATTTTCTATTACTAAATTCGATAGGAAATAAGAAAAGGGGGTGGGCATGTTACTAAATAGACAGGCAGAACCCCAGTACACCTGAGGTCATCTGAGGAAGGTGGACACTGGACACCCAAAGGCAAAATGTTCAGGAGGCCAGGAGGTCTACGGGGGGACTTGCTGGGAACGTATAACCTAGATGAGCAGAAAGGGAAAAACCTGGGAACCCCTGTTCTGTGGCCACAGAAAGGGGATAACCTTGACTTTATATAGTGACCAAGACAATGAGGCATCTGGTCCATATATAGTAACAGTTTGTTTCCTTGCAGACTTGAGTGATAGACAGCAAAAAGGCTAATGTCTACTAATGAAAGACATGCATCTTGCTGTCACAAGAGTGAACAGACACAGATTGTACTTGAAGCCCCTGGAATAGACATTCTCTAGGCTGACCACAAAAGTCAAACACTGTTGGATTGGGTACCTGCATGCAAACATGTGTCTTTAGAATATCAGAAGTAATAATTAAGAAAAGATAGACGTGTGGAATGAGCTCCTTCATTATTTGATTCTGAGAGTCAGAGAGGTATTTGAGGAAAGCACATAATGGTGCTATCATCACCACTATCTGAGCAGGTAGCACCCTAGAGCCCTCACTATGCAACAGGTGCTGTGATGATGTCCAGCAACAACCCTTGAAGTAGCTGCTCTCATTTTCTCTTTACAAATAAGAGGTTAAGTAACTTCCCCAGGTCATCCAGCAAGGCAGCGATGGAGCCTGAATTCAAACCCAGGCTTGACTCCAGAGCCCGTGCTAGACAAAACTGTACCACCCTCCCCATCTCATAAGGGTTGTGCCAAGTGGGCTGATGTAAATGTTACCTAAAATTAGATTAAAGCAAAATGGAATGAGGCCTTTTCAAAGTAAAGGGCAAATTCTGATCTTGTTTTCAGTCCAAAAACAACTCATTTATTCAATGTCTTTTGGAATAGATGTTCCACAAAAATGCATTTTCTAGCTAACTGATGCTTCCCAAAATTCATTTTACATATATTTCTCTGCCTTAAAATGATTATACTGAACATAATGGAACTACTTGTTGTGCTTCAGGTCTATCACATCTCAACAATAACAAGAGCAGCCAATCAATATAGTGCCATCCATGAGGACCATTTTTTGTTCTTTTGGTATCTTCCCTCACTCTCGTGAGTGGAAGCTGTCTCTTTTTCTTGTCATTACTTTGTCCTACTCCGGTTGACTTGATATCCCTCTCCTTGTTCTACCAACTTGTTGCTTTTCATTTACACTGGGACATTTTTGTCAGTGCTTTCTTCTTGATGGTCCAGAGAGAAAGTCACCTCCAAACAAATGAGCTCTTACCACATTAATGTGACTCCCACATTATGCCTCAATTTAATATATACTTTTTTTCTCCTGGAAGAAATCATAAGAAACTTAACAATGGTTACCCTTGTGGAAATGGGCTGGCAGAAAGGTGGGAGGAGAAAATGGAGATTCCCCCCCAACCCCCATTTTTCATGTAGTACCTTTAATTAATTGGAATCATCTAATGTCACATATTTTAGCTTTACCTTAAGAATATCAACAGTGGTTACCTGGACAGGAAGTTTCTTTTAACCTTTTTATATTTAAAATAATCTGAAGTTATAGATATCTGTGCGTATGTCTATGCATATTTACATCCATAACACAAATGTATATATACAAATATAAATTTTACAGATGCCTATGGAAATTATTTTAAAAAATCTAAATTTCTTTCCTAATGGTCCATTTTA
The DNA here is from genome assembly GCF_028885655.2 of Pongo abelii. Classification (NCBI taxonomy): domain Eukaryota; kingdom Metazoa; phylum Chordata; class Mammalia; order Primates; family Hominidae; genus Pongo; species Pongo abelii. Next base: position 137,531,515 of record NC_085928.1, on the reverse strand, counting down.
TGTTAATACCTAAATCTAGTCATCCCTCAGTATCCATGGGAGATTGGTTTCTGGACTGCTGTGGATATCAAAATCCAAGGATGCCATAGTCTCTTATATAAAATGGCAGTACTATTTTTAAATAACCTACACATATCCTCCTTTATACTTTAAGTCATCTCTGAATTATTTATAATACCTAATACAATGTAAATGCTATGTAAATGGTGGTTATACCATATTGTCTATGGAGTTAAAAGAAAAATGTCTGTACATGTTCAGTAGAGACTCATTTTTTTTCTGAATATTTTTGACCTGTAGTTGGCTGAATCCAGAGATGTGAAACCCATGGATACAGAGGGCTGACTGTACTTCTGTTGTTACAAATTCCAGATTCTCTTTAAAAATAACATATGTCTTGTGTGTGTACCTGTGTTTAAAGCTTTTTGATCTGTGAATAAATTCATAAATATCTCTTGACAAAGGTTTCTGGGGGTAAGTATGCAATTTCTAAAACTAATTTTGAAGAACCTCACTGAGTTAAGTCTTTGATAAACAAAGTCTGCTGTGGCTTTTTTTTGGTGTGTGATTGCAACCTACACTGCAAGATATAAAATGAAATTTATGAATAATTCTCTAAAAATTACTTATTGATCTAAATTATGGAATCTCACCTTATATTCAGGTTTTTTCTTAAAAATAAAAGCCCATATAACTGCTGTGTTAAAAGTCAAAGATACAGACATAAAATTTCATTAAAAAAAAGACTATCTATAATCAAGGAATCATCAAAAGTATTGATATTTACTTTATTTCTTGAAATTTACTTCATTGCTTTGAAAAAAGACACTTGGGAAAGTCTAAATAGTTTAATTCCTTGACAATGATTATATTAAGCATAGATAGAATTTTTTTTTTCTGCTACCACTATTTTGGTTTACTTCTACTTCCCCTTGCTTCTTGGTACTCTTCAGGGAATACGTTGAGGAAGACAAAAAGTGACTTCCCCAAATCAGGTAGGTGTACTTTCATTGTCTATCATTGTCAAAAGCATCACCACAGACTAAAAGCTGTTTATTTGTGATTCACATCTATTAAAGTAGCTGGAACTTTCCTTATCAGACTGATACAATCTCTGCTAGGGTATGGGAGGCAGAAGTGATTCTGAATAGGGTATCTAGTAAAAGAGCTGGTTCCTGACTATGTAGGCTGAACTGGGTCACCTAAAGCAAAGGTAATGCCCAAACAACCAGGTAAAGCTGTAGGGAAAGCCAAGGGACCAATGAAAACAGAGCTTGACACAGCAGCAGGCACTCAATAAATACTCGTTGAATAAACAAATGAGACAATTCTACTTATATAACACGAGGTATTTGAACAAAACAATATAACCTCCCTCTTTGAAGTTCTAGTTAAACAGTTACGTTACTCTTCTGGCTCTGGTTTGTAGGAAAAAAACTGGACTTATTAATAGCATAGGAGCAGAAGTCAGAATAAGCAAGCCAACTCTTAGCTTTTCTTTCCATAGGTATAAATTGGGCTCCATATCCTATGTCTTGCAGAGAAGCCAAAGATCTACTCTGTAGCAATTAATGTTGGGACAACAAAACACATGTTAAAATGTTGTCTGTGGGGCTCAGAATTTAATTTTAGAAAACAAATTTAAGTCTTGTAAATTCTCTCCATATCAGATGATCACATTAACATTCATCTAAGTGCAAAGCTGAAGAGAAATCAGGTAGACATTATCTGCCTTTCCTCTTGTCCACGCTATTATACTCTTCTATTATGTAGATCATTTAACAGACAGCAAGAATGAACAGCTCTTCATGGAATTCCTGAGCTAGAAAAGCCCTTGAAGTTCATCTGGTTCAATTACCAGAATACCTCCAGCAACTACACCTGTGAGACACATTACTATATATAGAAGTGAAAGCTTACTCCTCTATTGCCACAATGTGGTGGGTTTTTGTTTTTTAAGTTAACCCACTACATCAATCTCTTAATCACAACACATTCCTTTCTGTTCCACCCCCCCTAAAAAAAATGGATAATATGAGGACATATCATTGTTAAAACGGTATTTTAATACTACTAGCATGACTATATTATGTGGTTTTTTAAATTAAGAAAACATGATATGGATTTTAATTAATACTGCTATCATTTTAGTCTGAATTTGAATAGAAGATTCTTAAAGTTACTCTAGGCTTCCATTTAACACAGAAATCCTCTCTATGGCATATTTCATCTAAAAGACTGCATAATAAAAGATTAATGCAGCCACTTTAAGTATTTATATGTTTTAAAATTGCATAGGAGGTAGATGATCACTTTTGGTATTTATTTAAAAACTACATTTTTCTATATTTTGAACAAATGGATATGATATTTAAACATTCTTTTTTTAAAACCATCGCCAGTTACCATAAATGAAGATTTGCTACACTGTACTTTAATTGTGTTAATATAATTCGTAATTCAAAGGCAATACTTAAAAACATTTCAAAATCAGGTTGTAATTATTTCAGGTAAAATATAAGTATTTCTGGCTAATCACAGCACATAAGATGTCTAATTTCAGAACTAATTGGTCAAATACTGTCACAGAGCACCAGTGTAACAAAAAGAACACCTCAGTGTGAGCTGGCACACAAAGTATACTATGTTATAATAACCACAAAATATAGGGTGAATCATATTTTGCAAAGAGGCTTGTGCACACCTAATAGAAAACCCACATCACAGCCATATTCGGCATCACCAAGGTATGACATGAGAGGGGACTTTTGTTCTTAACAATAGTGCCACTCAGTGGCTGAACAATGGTAGTGAATTGAAAACAGTATGAATGGAGGGTGGGCAAAAAGAAAAATGGAGTTTTGGAGTAGGCAATGATAATACTGTAGGCAAAGAAAAAGAAACACTATGTTGTTATGGTAACTGTACCTTGGAGGTCAGTTAGAGTCTGGACAGGAACAGAAACCTGAGCATCGCTTCCTGTAACTACATCGCCTGGATTTCATAAGAAAAAATAATTAGATTTCATAAAAAGGAAATAATCAACTTCACTTTTCTTTTATACTGAATGTTCTAATACTTTAATCAAATTACTAAAAATATAGTACAAAAGAAAATAATGCACAAGCTTAGAAAAATATAAAATATTTTCAAAGAAAATAATTTTTAAGAGCATGTTTCCTAGAAATGTTTTGTGTTTGTTTTTCTTAAAGAAAACACAAACAAGTTTCAACTAGAGTATAGGAAACTTCAGCAATCAAAAGATTTTGCTGAGCATATTTCATGATGCTACAAATATTAGTGTGATTTTATATTTTCTCTTTCATCCAAAAGTAAGTTATATGTCATTTATTTAAAAATAGGCATTCTTTTGAAATTGATTTCCTCCTATATCAGACAAAATTTATTTTTAACTAAACTTGAAACCAACTTCTTCAGTGATAAGATAAAGACCTCAATAAGTTCTAATTTCATATTAAGTAATGAAAAGATTTCTTAAGTTACCACATGTACTTATAAATGTCAACATGTAAAAATAAATGTGTGAACTGCATACCCTTAACTTGATATATTTATTATAGGCAAGACTTCATTTACAAATTGGACTCATAGTAAGTGCTTACAATAATGACATGTTCAAATTAAAAAAGCAATTTAAAATATAGACAAAGGAAACAGGAAAAAAAAAACCAAGTGCATTTTAAGAACATAAGAAAGGAAAAGGAGCATAACAGGAAATCTCATGAAGAACCTGAGGTGCACTAACATTTGGAAGGAAGACTTTTTGGTTCTTTGATTTCCTTCCTGGATGACAAAGTTCAACACTAAGCATAGTCACTGTCAACAGAATCATTCTCTGGATATATCACCATCTGAAGGCCTATGCTATTTTCAGACTAACAAGCTAAAGAAAAAAGCATTTTAAAAAAGCATCATATTTTCTATGCATGATCATTTATGATTAATTGACTTGTTTCCCCTTGAGCTTTTATATAATATATACAGTAATAAAAAGATCATCTTTTGAGTTAAATGACAAATCCTCACTGTTCTGACCACTATGACTTACAGCATGGCCAGCTAATCTGGAAACTGTTAAGTTGTAATTATACCATCATCATCAATTAACAGTACACACATTTAGTCTCCTACAATTGAAATAAAATCTATAAATAGGAACATACCACAAACAAGTGATAAACAGCTTTTAGTGGAAATGGGCCCCAGATCTTCATAGTATATGTACTCTAAATTCACTGATAAATGGTGTGCCTACTTTCTGTATATTTGAAGGAGATTTTCAATTCTGTGCCTGCTACCTGTTTTACTCTGCTGCTTCTAGATCACTTATTAATGTATAGAGACTGACAACTCATTTTAACATTAAATATCACCAAAACAATTACAGGGAATATCTGGGCTGCTCCTTCACTATCCTAACCCAACACATAGACAAACTACAGAATGTACTTCAAGCAACACATGTGCGTTTGGATTACAAACACAACTGTCCCCCTATCTAAGCATACAAGCACAAGTAAGTGAAAGTTAACTGATTATGAAAATCATAAAGTTTCATCTTTATAAACAACCATTTTTCAACATAACTTTCAAATTTTCCAGCAGAGTACACTAAAAACTATTACATTATCTTTCCTCAAAGACACTAAGTAGATGACTGTTCTGAGATAGAAATCACTTCGCAACACAAGCCTCCTGACAGGCTGAATATTGTGTTCACTGATCTATGGGACCAGGTGATATGCCTGCAGCTTTCAGTGTGACAGCACAGCAGGATACATGTGGGAAACACCAGCATAAAGAACCAATGTTTGAGAAGTATTTTTCACTGTAGAGTTAATCAATACATATTCTACCAAAACAACCATAGATTTTTAGAGGTGGGAGACTCTCCAGGGATTAGCCCAAATCTCTTATTTCAGGGTGAGGAAACAAGAGGGCCGGTCAGAGAGCTTCAGGGTGTTGCTTAGGGCTCATCAATGGATGAATAGAGCAGAGCAGCAAACTACACTATCTTCTATCGTCTACTTCCATAAACGGTTCTCTTTGCCTTTTGTTTTACCCATACCTTTGTGCGGGAAGGAGCATTAGCAGGAACATTTATAATTAATCTGAAGGTAAACAAGTTTTTGTTTTTTTTTTGGTAGATTGACATGAGAAGAACAAACCACAAGTACAAATATAGAAGGGTTGCCAAACAAGGCTACTTCCTTTCAGCACAGGGATCAGTTAAAATGCCCTAGTGATAATCATGTTCCAAATACTTTGCTTAAGTGCTCTGTTGTCTCCTTATAACTGGGGACTTGGTTTTCATCAATTGTTCCATCTCCATGCACTTCCTTTCTCCCTTACTGTGATATTAATACTTGACATTTCCTTGGAGACAAAACTTTATATTTCTAGTCATTTGGCTTAGTTCCTCAGAAAATTTAAGCTACAACATTAAGAGATTCTCTGACTCATTTGCCTGCCATCAGCTAGAATTACAACTGACTACAGCTTGTTATCAAAGCAATATTGAAATCGTATTTGTTTAGAACAATAAAACAGTACAATTAAGAAATATGTAAAATCACATTCATTTCCATTCTGGAAATGGGTATATCTCCTGGTATTAAAATACATTTACAACATGCTAATGATTTGGTCTCTTTTTTTTAAAAAAATCATGTGTGACAGCTCTACGTTAAAAAGAAAATAATGTAATTTTCAACGAGATATTCTTTTTTTCTTTTTTTGAGATGGAGTCTGGCTCTGTTGCCAGGCTGGAGTGCAGTGGCACGATCTTGGCTCACTGCAACCTCTGCCTCCCAGGTTCAAATGATTCTCCTGCCTCAGCCTCCTGAGTAGCTGGGACTACCGGCATGCGCCACCACACCCAGCTAATTTTTGTATTTTTAGTAGACATGGGGTCTCACCGTGTTGGCCGGGATGGTCTCCATCTCTTGACCTCGTGATCCACCTCGGCCTCCCAAAGTGCTGGGATTACATGCGTGAACCACCATGCCCAATATATTCTTATGCATGGTAAATTGAATATTCTCATAAAAATTTAAATACGAACTATATAAAATCTAGTATTTTACATAGGTAAATAAAAACTGAATAGAAGGATAACATGATGTAACCAATAGAGGAATACAGACACGCATGGGTGTGTGCATGTGTGTGTACACACACTCATTGAATAATACTTAACATTTATATCATTGGGGAAGAAAGTCCATTTAACTTAAGTTTACCAATTTAAATGGCACTATGTAAAATCAGAAACTAATTTTGAATGTAATTTCCTTAAACAGAGTATATGGAACATACTTTTAAAATCTTCTTACTGACAATATTATTCATGTTATTGTCAACACTAATTATTGAAAACTGATGTAACAGAGGGATCCCTTTAAGACATGAATGATACTTGGGTCAGGATGTTTGCTCTGACACTAAGTGGCCCCAAACTGCTTGTGAGGTCTTAGGATTGTTTTTTAAGTATTTTTTTTTGCCATCAAGATACAACTTCTTGCTTCTAGAGTACAGTTAGCAGAGTCCTACTACTAAAAATAAACGTAGTTGTTTCCAATTTCTTTTGAAAAGGGGGACCTAATACATTATGACTCTTCAAAAATAGGTGAAAAATAAAAATGCAAAGGTTCAGAGTAAGAACCTGAAGTGCTCTCTAATGAATACAAAACATGAGAGAGGTGAAGCTCTGGAAAGGCCCTGACACAGAAATTAGCTTACCTGAGTCCCAGCAGAAAATCTGCTACCAACAGCAGTGCCCTCACTCATCCAGTGAGAGATATGGATTGGATGATCTCCCAGGTTTCCTCTGCTGTAACATTCTGTGGTTCTAACTTTTAGTTTATGGACTCATACACTTACTTTGGCTGCTTGAAATTTTGTTTAGTTTCTCCCTCCCCACTGCTTAAGATTCTAGTTTGTATTCCTTAGAAGTGAAGCAGCTGGGTGAGAGACTGCAAGCCTAGTGGCCCACTTTCTCAAAACAACTGTAACACACCAATGAATGCTGTGACTAGTGAAGCCCATGGTACTGGAACTTCTCATTTTGGATTCCCTTCTAGTGAGAAATATTACTATACAACGTTAGCAGAGAACACAGTCAACTGATCTCAATTTCTGTGTTGTGTTAATTCATGCCATCATACTGTATGGGCATCTACAGGACAAAGTTGCAAGTATACTAGGATATAAATGTTAAAAAAATTATAAAATATTCTTAAGACCGACACAGTATCTAATATTCCAACTTTATATAACATATTAAAAAAGTAAGTTTTGCATTCATTTCTATTCTAGGAGGTTGGTTCCTCACAGGCAGGTGAAGAAATCCCAGGCTACACCGTGAATGTTTTCTTTAAATTTACTAGTATTTTTTCCTACCTTTGTTCAATTGCACAGGCATGCTTTCTGATTTCATCAGCCTCTGCTGCTGCTGTTGCTGTTGCAAGTGATGGCTTGGGGCCTCTGCTGAGGTCCTGGTAGGAATTACAACAGAGGAGGAGCTACTGCTGTTGCCTCCAGGCACAGGGCCACCTGCACTGCCTGGAGCCATTGCTGGGGAAATCAACTTTCTTCCAAAATTAATCAGGCTATTAGAGACCTTATTTATATTCAGGGGAGCACCTTTGGCATTGGTCCTGTTAAAAAAAGAAATGGAGAAGCATTATTTACATTACAGGATGATTCTATTTAACATAATTAATTGGTATAAAAGCACACCTTGTCTGCTTTGAAAAAGGTCATTTACTAGACCAGCTATATAAAGTGAGAAGTGAAAATTTAAAGTTACTACAGAATGAATAATGAGTTTCTTAAAAACATAGCTTATGGAAAACAGTCTTATTTACATTTCATTCATTCATTCAACAAATACAGCCAACACTGCTGGGTTATGAGGACATAACTGCCCGAAAATAGACACAGTTCCCTTCCTGGAACTTCTAGTCTAGTAGAGAAGAAATATATTAATCAAATAATTACATAAATAAATATATGCTTAAAACCTGTGACTGGACTATGAAGGAGAGGCTAGGCAAGTTGTGGGGTCCTCACAGAAGGGGGCATCTATGAAACGAAGCTAAGAGTAGATTTCTTACCAGCCCTGGCACATGGGTACTAGGCCAAATTTAATATGATTTTGAAAATAAATGTGTCTGACAGTCATGAAATAAATTCCTAAAAGTTATGTCCTTATTCTCTGCCCCAGCGCTCCATATCCTCCTTCTCCACTTCCCTGGTTTATTTTTCTCAATAGCACTTTTCATCATCTGACATACTATATATTTCATTTATTTATTTAGTTATCATTTGTTCACCTCTTCCAATCCCCATTCAAATACAAGTTTCATGAGGGCAAGGATTTTTGTCTCTTTTGTTAACTACTCTATTGCCATTGTCTGGTACATCATAGGTACTTTATTAGTAATATTTGTTAAATGGTAGCAGCATCTACCCATAGTCCATCTTTTCACCTGCCACAATGGAAGACCAGCCTCTCCATTTGTGCTTTGAATCCCATTTCCTCTGACTTTCAGAGATTGTTATTCCTGCATCATCCTCTCCTGCATCATCATTTTCTCCTTCTTTACTGTATCATTTCCATTAGCATACAACCATGGTGAGTATATGTATATGTATACTAAATTCTCTACTGAACTCTTGTTCCTTTCAAGTTACCATCCCATTTCTTCCTCTACTTATAACATGTTTTTTCAAGGTATATTAAGGTGCCGCTTCTGCTTCCTCAGTCTTTGGTCCACCAAGCTCCAGCTGTGGCCTATTTGCCATTGCCCTAAAGCCATTCCTCAAGGTCACCAATGACTTCACATTGCAGTTCCAAAGGTCTATTCTTATTTGACTCTACCTCTCAGCAGCTATTAACTCCCTTAACCACTACTCTCTCTCTAATATTTTGTCTCTTGGTCAGCACCTGTATTATAACTGTGCCTGGCAAATAGAGGGCACCAAGTTAACATTTGTTAGATGAACAATTCCCAAATGACTTAGAATCTTGCAGTATCTCAGGGCTATTATCTTGAAGACCAGTTATGATTATAGATTATTTTAGTTGTAAAGGGGAGTCCAGCTCCATGACAATATTGAAGTTTGTGTTTTTATTGCCCAAATCATTAATAGAAATGAAATAGCTCACATTTTGCTTTTTTCATACAAATGGAAAACTGAAAATCAACTTTAAGAGATCTACTTATTTGATTTTAATTAACTTGATTTTTACTATAATTTCCTTCTCCCAGATCTAGCTGTCAGCACTTACATGGTAATTCTACCTTTTATATGACAGCTATATCCTTGCATTACTACATGCTGCTGTAAAACAGAACAGATCCATAGTTCTATAATAAAAAGGAAAGAACACTAGACTTCTTCCTTCCATAAAGTTTTCTCTACTGCTACTAGCTAATGTTATGGGCTAGGTATTAGAGACTTACATTGCTTTGGAGGTAGGACAAATCAAATTTAAAATATGAAATTCAGCTTTATAAAAGAAAGATCTATTCATTATAAATCAATGAAGTGTGAAAAAAATTTCAAATGGTTCCTTTGGCATCAAGTTTCATCTTTAAAGAACTGAGCTATTTAAATGTCCTTCCAAAAATTATTAAAAATAATGTTTCCTAATGGAGATAAGGATATAAAGTGATTATGCACCACTTACTTTCATTTTTTAGGTGCTTCCTAGTGAAGTAGAGCATTCTTAATTTACATTTACTATAGGTTGGCAACAGAGAAGGCACTCAATATATGTTTATTGAGAAAAAAGAATGAATGAAATGAAAAAAACTCATAAATTCTGGATTAACTAGGCATTCACCTCTGGCATTATATTCCACTCAGCAGCCTGCATACATTCCCATTTCCTGTGGGTGACAGTATAAAGAAAAGCTATTATGGACTGAAGGTCTGTTGCATTTTAGTTTTGCTTGTTTGCAAGTCAGGATTCATAATTCCCAGATATGAAGAAGTTATAATGTTGTTACCCTTTTTTATACACAAAAATGTACTAGTCAAATTCCCATATTGCCAGTTGTAAAATTTATATGTTGATAAAAGTACTAAGAAACTGCTACAGCATTATCAAGAGAATATGGTTAATGCATCTTCATTACTACTAATAACCATGAAAAACATATAGATCAAGTTTATGCGGAGCAATTTTTCATCTGAATAGCTCTTAAAAGGGGATGAGCACTGTTTTCCTTTGTTGAACATTTTTTTGTGTGTTTTTAACCATGTTCTCCCTCATCTGGTACCCACAGTTTCTAGAAGAATATTTTTTGTCAAAACAACAATTGAAGGTGATTATGTGTCTTCCAGATATAAGCAATTGTAAGCCATACAGAGAAGGCAATCTGTCCAGAGCTTGTCTGTTTTTCTAGGCATAACAGTTTTTATACCAAAGTTATCTAATTTAGAACTGAAAAATGAGCAGCAGAATTCTTCCTGTGAAATATTAAACAACTTCCAACAATTATTAGTGGCTGTGATGTGTATGATTAAGTCATGTGTACTAACTTAATGAAAATTAATGTAGTTGTCAGAGATCTGATGGACAGCAGGGATTAGATTGGATTAAAGATGGAGTGCAATGTGTTAACAGTGTTGAAATAAACAGCAAGAGGAATCTGGAGTTAACAAGACATTGAATATCAAATCTAATGAGTAACCAATTTTGCATAATTGAAGTATTTCATTAATATTGTCTATCTACTGTTATTAAAAATAGTACTGTTTAGGAGAGGTCATTTTTAAATTCTGCCAGGAACTTAACTTTTGGCACAACCTCATTTAACAAGTCAAGTCAGTACCAATAGGTGAACTTTCTGAGGATCCAGGAATATCCTCAAAATACCTGTACCAGAACCCAATTCTGACCTGAATTCATTGTTGAGCTTATGTTCGGTTTCTTAACACTAGATTCTCTTCTAGTGAGAAGCATTACTACACAAAGTTAGCAGAGAACACAGTCAACTGATCTCAATTTCTGTGTTGTGTTAATTCATGCCATCATACTGCATGGGCATCTATAGGACAAAGTTGCAAGTATACTAGGCTATAAATGTTAAAAAAACAAACAAACAAAAAAACCAAAAAAACCCCAAATTACCTCATAAAATGTTCTTAAGACCAACACAGTATCTGATATTCCAACCTTAAAATAATCAAATATAACATATTTTAAAAAGTAAGTTTTGCATTAATTTCTATTCTAGGAGGTTGGTTCCTCACAGGCAGGTGAAGAAATTCCAGGCTACACTGTGAATGAAAATAGGTGATTTTAGCTATCTCTTCCTAGATGTTTATTGCTCACTTGATGTCCTGCAGCCTGGCTTTCTGACTCTCACTCTACTGAAAGAGCTTCTAGGGCCTCCAATGCCTTTGTAGTTGCCAGTCATGGCCTGTTTTTATTACATTTCTATAAACTTTCTGAAGCTTTTAAAAAACCATTATCACATTATCACCTCTATAAAAATTCTCCACAACCTTTTCTCTCCTGGATCTAAATATTTACAACATTCTAGTTTATCTCCTTTCTTCCTCTATGTTTATTTTTTAGATTTGCTATTAAATATCGAATATTTGTTTATTTCACTTTTTCTGCAATAAAATCTTGTTAGATGCTCAGCTATACTTTTGTCAAAGAATCACTTCAATTTATTTCAAATTATTTTTCTCTATATTCTAATTTATATATATTTTTGTTATTTCTTTTCCTTGTGTTTTCCAAGGTTGAATATTTCTGTTCATTCATTCACTTATTCATCCTTTATTCTTCCTCTTTTCCGATAAAAGCATTTAAAGCTACACATATGCTTGGCTTTAACAATAGCATGAAAGTTTTCTCTCATTTTCTAAACAGCCTTGTTGGCTCATTTGTTATTTAGGTACAATTAAAAATTTCAGATGGCTGGGTTTGTTTGAGTTTAAATATATTACTTATTTAGATTTATTGAATAAAACATAAATATTGGAGGAATGGAAGTGGGAAAATGTTTTGATTTTTCAAAACGACTATGGAAAGCACAATTTAGAAAATAAACCGATATATATATAAATATTTTTACTAATTACTTGGAAATGAATATCTTTTATTACAAGTAGACAGTATGGTTCACTAAAAAGTCATTCCAAGGCAACTTTACTTCTCATCTGATAGTGTGAAAGGTCTGTTAGATTTTGTTATGATATGTCAGTACCTGTGGAAATAATAATGGAAATAATGCATGTTCAGATACAGTGGAACAATTGTACCCCAAGCATACTGTTCAATATTCTAGCACCCACCAGGTGTTACTGGTGATTATATGTGTCTCAGACTTGGTTCACAGACTTGTTACCAATCCATCTTTTAGGACGGTCAAAATCTTCTGTTAATGAGTTGTGTAACCATGAGAGAGTTATTTATCCTGTCTGGACCCAAGTTTCCTTGTCCTAAAATAAGGGAGCTGAATTTTATGGTATTTTAGGTACTTTTTAGATTGAAAATTCTACTATTTTGTGACTTGAAGAATGAAAATATGTGCTTATTGAATTTCAGACCAAAGGCTAAAGAGACACCCAATATATCAAATAGAAGAATCAAATTTTTTCATGTTTTCAACATAAAGTAAATGATGTTTGAGGTGACAGATACGCTAATTATTCTGATTTGATCATTGCATATTGTATACACGTATGATATAGCACACTCTACCTCCAAAATGTGTACAATTATTGTGTACAAATTAAAAACAGTAGTAAGAGCAAAAATGAAAAAAAGACTAAAAAATTAGCAATTTAAAATAATCTCAACAGGCTAGCATGAAAGATTAAACAAAATTTAACAAAGATAAATAAAAGCTCGTGTAACTATTTTAAAACTTTTTATAATTGCACGTTACATACAGAACAAGAAGGCATGGATAACGTGAGTTTAAATTAAAAAAAAAATTCAAAACTCCCGAACATTAATGTTTTGATTGGGTTTGGTTTGGCTGACAAGACTAATATAAGTTCACAGTGATGATACTGAAGAAAATTATGATTCTTGGACTGCATTAATACTAGATGAGTCCTCAAACTGCAGAAGATACTGTATAACTTTGTCAATCAGCTTTGGTAATGCATTAATTTCTGAAAGAATTGAGTTGTGTTTATAAATGGAGCGGAACAGTAGAGAAGCTGAAAACTATGCTGGAAGAGGAATGACTGCAAAACCTGAGGAGTAAGTCCTACATACAATATAGTGAGGGATGCCATGAGGGAAAGCAGCCCTTTTTTGGTGTGGCTTAGAAATGAGATGAGTTACAAAAGTTAAAAAAGTGAGTTACAAAAGCTATGACATAGGAAATCTTATCTAGTGATAAAACAGGCTTCATTTACAAAAGTAAGGGCTCCAATCCTGGAACTGTACAAGTAGAGATTGAAAAATAATCTTTAGATACACAGCCTAGTTCTAGTCCTGGCATGCCTGAGAGACAGTATGAAATGAAAGCCCCTTTCCAATTCTAAGAGTTTATGATCTGCAGTGACAAATGGCATCTATTGTCACATTTATCACATCACTCAGATAAAAGGACCAAAGAAGAGGCTTGTATACTAGTATAGGACCTTGAGAAATGCCAGTCAAACCCCATCTCCAAATGAAGGTGCCTATTTGCCCTGTGTCCTTAGTTTCACCTTCAGTTTCCTCCATTCCTTCTGCCCTTCCTTCCTCCTCTTTATCTTCCTTCCAAAATCTTTCTTTTCTATTCTTTTCCCTTCTGTTTTTCATAGTCTCATTTTCTTTCTATCATTTTCTCAAATTGTTCTACCTATACTTTCTTCTACCATAAAAACATTTAATGTAGTGGGATACTTGGAAAAAATAAATCGATGCCATTAAACATATATCTATGTATCTCTGATTTGGAGACAGAAACAATATTCTCTTTGCACCCCTGTATACTCCTAACTCTGTCATTATTGATCTGCTGAGTGGACTATGGTTTATATTTATTTCTTCCATGCTTATAGATATCAATCTATTTGGAAACTTAAAACATTCATCAGAGTTGCAACATAATACTTTCAAGATGATTCTAACATCTAAGGTAATAATCAGGATATACTTCTATTTAAAAATTCTGTAAGTTAGAGGCCAGGTGTGGTGGCTCAGTCCTGTAATCCCAGTACTTTGGAAGGCTGAGGAAGGACAACTGCTTAAGCCCAGGAGTTCAAGACCAGCCTGGGCGATATAGTGAGACCCTGTCTCTACAAAAAAAAAAAAAAAAAAAAAAAAAAAAAAAAAAAAAAAAAAAAAAAAAAAAAAAAAAAAAAAAGCCAGCCATGGTGGTGTGCACCTGTAGTCCCAGCTACTTGAGGGGCTAAGGTGGGAGGACTGCTTGAGCCTGGGAGGTCGAGGCTGCAGTGAGCTGTGATCATACCAGTGCATTCCTGTCTAGGCAACAGAGCAAGACCTGGTCTCAAAAAATCTGTAAGCTGAAGGTTTTGAATTCTGTAAAAGGAATGTTTCTAAAGTTCTTAATTCTGTAACTTTGAAGTTGAGTGTTTCAAATTTACTTCAATGAAAGACTTCTATATCTAATTTTAATTTGCTTGCCATACTGTAAGGTTTGTTATTTTAGAAAGTGAACTCACTCCTCATCTCAAGGAACTCTAGATTCTTAAAGATCTTTATTAAAACTAAATGATGAAGGTTAGCTTGTTAGTACTTACTCCTTAAGAGTTGAATTTCAAGGGAAACATGTTTCCTTTCAGCTATAAAGATTAATTCTTTTATGTGCAGCAGGCAAACTTTTGTCTATATGATAAGCAGCAAAAGCAGTAGTGTTTGTTAGGAATAAAAAGGTTGGCACTGGTGACAGAGTAGACGTAAGCTAGACTGTGGGGCTTACCTAACTGGGGCTACATACAATTTATAATGTTGATTAAACTAACATAACAAATAATAACCTATTATGTATTAATCATGATGCATCAAATCATTAAACTTCTCAAGATATACATATAGGAAGAGATACTGAGATTTCTATTTTGAGAGTGGTAGTTTTGAACTATTTGAATTATTATTTGAATTATTTTCTCACCTGTATCTGAGGGATATGAAATCATTCCCATAAATAATCATGGTTCACACTAGCAGCATCTCTAGAGCGTTAGGGATTTTCTGGCCTAGGCTAACACATGAGAAGGGAAGAGAATATAATCCTGAAATGTTCACACTTTGGGAAGTTTTTGCCCTCTTCACCTCTCTTTTCCCACTTTGAGAATCACTATATGTCTTCATAATTGAAAAAAAATACAGCTGCAGTAAACATATACTAAGAATTAACTGTTATGGTTTGAAGGTAGGGGTACAGAAGCCAATAAAATATAAAGAAACATTTGAGTCTGCAAAATGAAACAGTCACATTTTAAAATGCAGGCATAGAAAGGAACAGATTATATGTAGAAAAACAAAGGAATATATTTTTTCCTAATTAAAAAAACTATAGAACACTGCTGAGAAATTAAAGATGACCTAACTAAAGGATGAGATAGCCCATGTTCATGGATTAGATAATTCAATAATGTTGAAGTATCAGTTCTTTCTAAATTGATATACATATTAAATGTAACTCCAATCAAAATCCCAACAATTTTTATAGAAATTGGAAAGTTGATTGTAAAATTTATATGAAAATGCAAAGGAACTAGAATAGCGAAAGTAATAAAAAAGAACAAAGTTGGAGGACTCAGCCTACTTAAAATCAAGACTTGCTATAAAGTTATATAATTAAGCCACTGTGTTACCAGAGAAAAAACAGAGTGTGGAAATGGATCACACATATATGGCCAGTTGGTTGTCAACAAATGATCCAATTTAATTCAGTAGAGAAAGAAAAGACTTTTTTAACAAATATTGCTACACAGCTGGGTATCTATCTTAAAAAAGGTGAACCTCAACCTTTACCTCATTTTACACGCAAAAATTACTTTGAGGTGGATCATAAATTTAAATACAAATGGTAGAACCACACAACTTTTAGATGAAAACAAGAGACTATCTTTGACTGTAGAGTAAAGGGTTAACTCAGCATACCTGTGCTGCCCAAAGCCTGTACCTTTCAAAGGACTGGCCCTTGACTGATTCCTGGGAGATAACCTATAAGCCTTTGGAATATCCTGGTGATAAAAGCGTCTTTGTATATCTGGGCCTTGGGTCACACCAAATTGTTTACACTAACGATGGGATTTATGGTCAACACCTGTTTTTTTTTCACCTGGGTCACACTGTATCAGTCTGACCTCTCTGGGCAGGAATTGGAGACTGGGTAGGTAAGGTTAGTCACATGGGCATTCCATGCCTACATGACTGACTCCCAGTAAAAAATCCTGGGGGACACCAAGGCTTAGGTGAGCAGCTCTACTTGGCAACACTGTGCATGTGTTGTCATACATCTTGCTGGGAGAAGTAAGCCATCCACTGGGAGAGGACAACTGAAAGTTTGTACAGGCATACCTCAGAGTTATTATGAGTTCTGTTCTAGACCACTGTAATAAAGCCAGTATCACAATAGTGAATTACACAATTTTTTTGTTTCCCAGTAAATATAAAAGTTCTGTTTACATTATACTGCAGTCTATTCAGTGTGCAATAACACTATGTCTTAAAAAAGGAAAAATCCTAATTAAAAAAATACTTCATTGCCAAAAGATGCTAATGATCATCTGAGCCTTTAGTGAGTCTTAACCTTTTTGCTGGTGGAGGGTCTTGTCTCAATGTTGATGGCTTGTGACTAATCAGGGTGGTAGTTCCTGAATGTTGGGGTGGCTGTGGCAATTTCTTAAAATAAGAAAACAATGAAGTTGGCCACACTGATTGACTCTTCCTTTAAAGAAAGGTTTCTCAATAGCATATGATGCTATTTGATAGCATTTTACCCACAGCAGAACTTCTTTAAAATTGGAGTCAATCCTTTCAAACCCTACTGCTGGTTTATCAACCAAGCTTATGTAATATTTTAAATGCTTTGCTGTCATTTCAACAATGTTCATAGCATATTTACCAGGAGTAGATTCCATCTTAAGAAACCACTTTACTCATCCGTAAGAACTCTCTTCTATTACAGTTTTATCATGAGACTGCAGCAATTTGTCCACAATTTTAGGCTCCACTTCTAATTCTAGTTCTCTTGCTATTTTCACCCCATGTGGTTACTTCCTCCACTATTTTTTTTTTTTTTTTTTTTTAACAGAGTCTCGCTCTGTCGCCCAGGCTGGAGTGTGGTGGTGCAATCTCTGCTCACTGCAACTTCTGCCTCCCAGGTTCAAGTGATTCTCCTGCCTCAGCCTTGCGAGCAACTGGGACTAAAGGCACCCGCCACCACACCCAGCTAATTTTTGTATTTTTGGTAGAGACAGGGTTTCACCATGCTGGCCAGGCTGGTCCCGAACTCCTGACCTCAGGTGATCTGCTCGCCTCGGCCTCCCAAAGTGCTGGCATTACAGGCGTGAGCCACTGCGCCCGGCCTGATGTCTTGAATTCCTCCAAGTCATTGATGAGTGTTGAAATCAACTTCTTCTAAAATCAGCTTCTTTCAAACTCTTGTTAATGTTGATATTTTGACATCCTCCCATGAATCATGAATGTTCTTAATGGCATCCAGAATGGTAAATCCTTTCCAGATGGTTTTCAATTTACTTTGCCCAGAACCATCAGAGGAATCACTATCTATGGCAGCTATAGCCTTATGAAATGTATTTCTTAAATAATAAGGCCTGTGAGTCAAAATTCCTTCTTGACCTATGAGCTGCAGAACAGATATTGTATTAGCAGGCATGAAAACAACATTAATCTCCTTGATTAATGCTTGGGTGCAAGCTCTTGGGTGACCAAGTGCATTGTTAGTCAGAAGTAATATTTTGAAAGGAATATTTTTTTCTGAACAGTAGGTCTCAACAGTGACACAGAGAGATAGGCTGCCCTTTGAAATTTTGACGCCAGGCACTGATCCTCCTCTCTGGCTATGGAAGTCCTTTGCAGCATCTTCCAGTAGAAGGCTGTTTCATCTATACCGAAAATCTGTTGTTCAGTGTAGCCAGTCCCCTTTATCAATTATCATAGCTAAATCTTCTGGATAGCTTGCTGCAGCTTCTACATCAGTACTTGCTGCTTCACCTTGCACTTTAATGTTACGGAGACAACTTCTTTCCTCAAATCTCCTTAGTCAATCTCTGCTAGCTTCCAACTTTTCTTATGCAGCTTCCTCACCCCTCTCTGCCTTTACAGAATTGAAGAGTTAGGGCCTTGCTTCCAGGTTAGGTTTTGGCATAAGGGAATGTTGTGACTGGTCTGATTATCTATCCAGACCACTCAAACTTTCTCCATATCAGCAATAAGGCAGTTTATTTTCTTATCATTCATGTGTCCACTGGAGTAGCACTTTTAATTTCCTTCAAAAACTTTTCCTTTGCTTTCATGATTTGGTTGTTTGGTGCGAGAGACCTAGCTTTTGACCCATTTCAGCTTCTGACATGCCTTCCTAACTAAGCTTCAACATTTCCAGTTTTCGATATAAAGTGAGAGATGTGTAACTCTTCCTTTCACTTGAACACTTAGAAGCTATTATAGGGTTATTAATTGGCCTATCATATGGTTTGAATGTGTTTTCCCTCCAAATCTCATGTTGAAATGTGGTCTCTAGTGTCGATGGTGGGGCCTAGTGAGAGGTGTCTGGATCATGGGGGTGTACCCCTCATGAATGGCTTGGTGCCATCCCCTTGGTGGTAAGTGAGCTCTTGCTCTGAGTTCACATGAGTAAAACTCCCTGAGCCTTCCCTAGAAGCCCAGCAGATGCTGGCACCAGGCTTGTACAGCCTGAAGAACTGTGAGCCAATTAAACATCTTTTCTTTATAAATTACCCAGCCTCAGGTATTTCTTTATAGCAACACAAAAATGGCCTAATACAGCCTAATTTCAATATTACCAAGTCTCAAGGAATAGGGAGGCCCAAGGAAAGGGAGAAAGATGAGGAAAGAGCCAGTTGCTGGAGCAGTCAGAACACACACAGTATTTATTGATTAAATTTGCTGTCTTATATGGGTGCAGTTCATGGTGCCCCAAAACGATGAGAAGATTAACATCAAAGGTCACTAATTACAGATCATCTTAACAGGTATAATACTAAATATATATGAAATAGTGCTAGAATTACCAAAATACGGCAGAGACAAAGTGAGCACATGCTATTGAAAAAACAGTGGTGATGGACTTGCTCAGTGCAGGGTTGCTAACAAACCTTCAATATGTAAAAAATGCAATAAAATGAGGTGTGCTTGTAATAATCCCCAGTTAGAATTGCCCTTGACTCCTATTTTTCTCTTACATTACACATCGAGTCCATCAGCAAATGCTAGTCAAAATACATACTCAAACAAATCACTTTTCTCTCTCTGCACTGCCAATACCATGTTACCATATCATTGCTAATCTTGCTGCTCATCTCCTAACTAGTCTCTGTTTCCTCTCCTCCTTATAGACTATTTTCCGCACAGCACCCAGATTAATTTAAGTCAGATCATATCATTCCACCATTCAGAGCCCTTTGGTGAATTCCCAAAAATCTTAGGATAAAACCCTAAGCATTTCAATGGCCTGTTAAGGCAAGCCCTACATGATCTAGCCTCCTACTATCTCTCCAACCTCATTTACTACCAATGTCATTTGCTACCACCCTCGCCTGTTGTTCATTGGGCTCCAGCCATACTGGCCTGCTTACTATTCCTCAAGCACAGAATCATTTTTCCACTTCAGAAGCTTTGTACTTGCATTTTCCTATAACGGGAAATGTTCTCCCCCAAGAATCCACGTGGCACACTCACTATTCAGTCTCTGTTCAAATAGCATGTTTTCAGAGACACTCACTTTGACTACTCTATTTAAAATAATGAACTCCTTTACTCTGTCTCCTTGCTTTGTTATTGGTTTTGTGTTTCTTATAGAAATTCTCACTTCCTGATGTTATTTTTAGCTTTAAAAATTATTGTGGTATATTTTGATTGTTTCTTGCGTTAAAATATAAACTCAATGTCTTGTTGGCACTAAATGCAAGAATTGCAAACAGCACAAATAAACATTTACAAAGCAGTTCAAATCCACAATTAGTCAAAGAAATGAAAATTGAAGCAACAAAAAGTTTCACCTTTCTTATTAGCACCTTTCCTAATAGCAAATTAATAATTAATGAGCAAGCACTGGTAAAAGTGCCTGTATTTCCTTAGTCACCAGTGAGGGAGTATGAATGGAAACAAGCTTGATAATCTTACCAAAGAGTTCTTCCACTTCTATATGCAGCCCTTATAACCCATATTATTCCCTGGCGATTTGTTCATCATGGTCCACTCTTTTATCTGTGGTAAAAAAAAAACCACTGTAGCTGTGGAACCATTGATAAAGTTCCTGTTAAGCTATTTAAGGCCTAGGATGCTTTCACCAGGCTTGGCTCTTTAGCCATAATTGGCCTTGCTACTATTTCCTTGGCTGTTTGGAGGCTATTAAAGAGTTGGTGCATTGGGGCTGTCATGCAAGAGGGGAAGTAATGATGATCTAGAGGGAATATATATACTCACGGGAACCCCCCCCCGCAGAAGCAATTAGGAAGTAGAGGTTAGACAAGAGACAGGCACACACATGGAAAGCAGGGGGCTAATACCTGCTAGATCTATGGCCATGGGCTTTTATTTGTGTTGCATATCCAAATAAGGAAAGAGGATGCAAAGATGACATGTGATTTCATGGATAAGAATATCCCTAAAAATCAAGAAGCCTGATTTCTCTTCTCTGCTTCACCATGGATTGCTATAATTAAGTCTTTAAAAGCAACTGCCTAGGTATTTTAGTGATAGATTTTCCATTACGTGTATGGATAATATTCACTTTGCTCTGATTTAACTTACTTGCACATTTCTTTTTAAAGATGGGAATTGACATTTTCCTACTCATTCAGAAAGCTTGGAATGACAATTTAACACTAAAATCTTATTCCAATTTTGTCCTTAAATAACCAGAAATTGCTGCTATTAAAAAAGTACATTTAAATTGTGACCAGTCTTCAAAAAGATCCATCTAACTTATTTAAGAATCTGTGACTACTGAAATGCTCAATTGAATAGTCACAGAACAGAACTTCATATCTTTTAAAGTCTGCAATCTCCTACACTAAGAGTAGAATCTCATATTTTCTTTATTCCAGAACATTCATGGATTTTCTGGTTTGAAAATGACACAACACAATTTTTCAGAATGTAAAATTCTTTCTCCTATGAAGAGGTGATAAAATAAATGGTAGCTGAGCTGTCAGTACTGCCTCAAGAGTATGCCACTTTATCTAGTGACGGCTTTTTACAGACTCCACAGCTATAGGTCTTTTAACTTGCTTAAGCAATTTTATACAACCAAAATCAGGTATTTCATTTGATTAAATTGAAGTTTAACAGAGATGGAAGAAACCAAGATTAGTTCTTTGATCTCTCACTCCAGTAGATCAGAAATAACATTCTCTGTGCTAACTATCCCAGTTTTCCTCTGCCCCCTGACAGAGCCTAAATAACTTCATTGATATTGATGATGAAAGATTCCAGAATTTTAATTCTGGCATGTAGGTCCTCTGTAGAAGACTGCTAGTCAGGACCCCTGCCTGACATATAAGAGGAAGCCGGGATCTAGGGAAAGAAGAAGATTCTTATTATGAGGGTTTCCTGGGCATTTAAGATGTATCCACATTCCTCAGCGGATTCCATGCGTCTGTGGAGTAATGGTAACTATTCTTACCCCAAGAAAGCCTAGCGGCCAATAATTCCCCACCTCTACCAGGGATCAGGATCTGCCTCAGCTTAGGAGTGCTCCTCTCACGGGCTGGCCTAAGCAGAATGTCCTGGAAAAGCGCAGTTTCCCAGGGTGCACAAAGATTCTTCCAATGACTATAATCTCATACTAGAATCTGAGCTCTATGAGAACAGGCACCACATCTATCTTTTTCACTGATGTTCTCTCAATACCTGGCACAAAGAAGAAATTAAAGCATTTGTGAAATGAATGAATACTTGTTAGCTTCAATTGTGGAGTAACCTGTATGCCTAAGAGTGGTATCTCACATAAGCCTAAACATCCTTGATGTCAGGGTGTGGGTCTTAGAATCATCATATTCCCAGGGCCTAGCACAGTGTCTGGCACTGTGTATAGTATTCAATAAATATTTAGTTTAATGATTGAATAAATACATACTGTTTTGAAACCTAAAAAGCATTATAAGATTCTCCTGAACAACTTCCATTTTATATGGTAAGATTTTTTAAATGCTTAATTCTATTTACTTCTATAATGACTGTATTTTTTTCAGATGTTTTATTGATAAATTAAAGAAATAATATGCTAATAATGTTCTCCAAGCCATGAAGCCAAGGAGTCCATGGTTATCAGTATTAGTAATTTGTTGATCAGAATTTCAAAGGACACTGATGACTATATAAATACAACTTTATGATTTTTTGTGTTCAAATAACTAAGCATTTGTGGCATAAAATCATCTATATCTAAAGTGCTCTTTCTGAAGAGAGTTGTTAATTCTTAACCAATTTAGGTAAAATAGTAACATTGTCTCCTATCTAGTCCAGAGCAAATACATCTTTTTCTTTTTATAAAACAAAACTTAGGTATAACTTATAATAATATACAGATCTTAAATGTTCAGTCTGATGAGTTTTGACACTTGTGTACACCTGTATAACCACCATCCCAAATAATATACCTAGAATGAACATTTCTATTACTCCCAAATTTGCTCATGTCCCTTTAGAGTCAATTCCAAACCCTCATCCTGAGGTAGCTACTTTCTGATTTCTATCACCACATGCTAGCTGCCCGTTCTCGAGCTTCATATACATGGAACAATACAATATGCATTCTTCTCTGACTAGCGTTTTTTGTTCAGCATAATGTTTATGAGATGCATGTATGTTATTGCATGTATCAGTATACTTAACCCTTGAACAACACAGGTTTGAACTACGTGGGTGCACTTACATGCGGATTTTTTTCAACCAAATGCAGAGAGAGGAATGTGAAATTCATGTATATAGAAGGCTGACTTTTCATATATGCAGGTTCCTATATGAGAGAGCCGACTGTGGGACTTGAGTACATGTGGATTTGGGTATATGCAGGTGGTCCTGGAACCAATACCCCCAGGAAAAACTCTGGTTCATTCCTTTATAGCTGAGTAGTATTCCATTATTTGAATGTACCACAAATTTTTTATCTGGTCTCTTGTTGATGGAGATTGGGTTATTTCCAGATTTGGGGTATTATGAATAAGGCTGCTGTGAACATTCTGTTTTGATGTTGTTTGTTGTGGCTTTTGGATATGGGTTTTTATTTCCCTTGGATAAACACTTAGAAATTAAACTGGTGTATTAAAGGATATATGTTTAACTTCATAAGAAATTAACAAACTATTTTACGAAGTAGTTATACCTTTTCTGCTCACATCAGGAATATATGAGGGTTCTAATTGCTCCACATCCTTGCCAACACTTGCTACTGTCAATTTTTTATTTTATTTTATCCATTATAGTTGGTGTGAAATGTTATCTCATTGTGGTTTAATTTGCATTTTCCTGATGACTAATGTTGAACATCTTTTCATAGCATATTGATGACTTTCATATCTTCTTTTGTGAAGAGGCTGTTGAAGTATTTGCCTATGTTATATTTTTCCTGACATACGAACATTCTTTATATATTCGGGATATATGTATTAAAAATATTACTCACAAGTATGTGACTTGCCTGTTCTTTTTCTTAATGGCAGATTCTGATGAACAAAAAAAACTTCAAGTTCATTTTATCTATCTTTTCTAGTGCTTTTTGTTTCCTGTATAAGAAATCTTTGCCTACCCTTTGTCTTTACCGTGGGGGGGGTCCCAAGACTACCAATTAGGTTTGACGATTTACTAGAAGAAAAAGCTGTTACACTCATTCCAGATGAAGGCCAAGAAAGGAAAAAGATTGGAGTCAAAGAGAAACAAAGTTTGGTATCTATTGTGAGAAACACTGTGGGCATAAGAGGCATGTAAGTGTGGGAGTAGAATCAACAGTTCTGTTTGAAAAATACTAAATTTAAGCTGCATGTGGGACATCCAAGAGAAAATATTAGTAAGTAGCAAGGGATGGGTAAAACTGAAGACATAAATTAAGGACCCGTCTGTAGGCCATGAACTGAGTTGAAATCCTCAAAGGAATGAGTATAGAGAAGAAAAGAAGTGTGGGGTTGGGGCTGTTCCAATATTTGGAGTAAGAAGAGGATTCAGCAGACCATGGCAAGAGATGGAATGGCCACTTAGGATCTTGTGTTTCTTTTTTTGAGATGAAGTCTCTCTCTGTCGCCCAGGCTGGAATGCAGTGGCACGATCTCGGCTCACTGCAACCTCCGCCTCCTCGGTTCAAGCATTTCTACTGTCTCAGCCTCCCGAGTAGCTGGGACTACAGGCTAGTGCCACCACTCCCGTCTAATTTTTTGTATTTTTAGTAGAGATGGGGTTTCACCATGTTGGCCAGGATGGTCTCGATCTCCTGACTTCGTGATCTGCCCTTCTGGGCCGCCCAAAGTGCTGGGATTACAGATGTGAGCCACTGCACCCGGCCAGATCCTGTGTTTCTTATTGAACTGCCTAAATTCTTCATACATTAATGATATTATATTTTGTCAGTTACATCCATTACAAATATTTTGCTAATTTTTGATTTGTCTTTTGATTCAGTTTATTTTTTACATATTTACTTTAAAATATGTGTTGTATAGTAAAATCCATTAGTTGTTCCTTTGTGATTTTCTCCATTACTTTTAAGGTTAAAACGTCTTCACACTATTATTATTTGTCAATTAAAAATTTTAAAATAAGATTTAGGCCGAGCGCAGTGGCTCACGCCTGTAATCCCAACACTTCGGGAGGCTGAGGTGGACAGATCACGAGGTCAGGAGATTGAGACCATCCTGGCTAACACGGTGAAACCCCGTCTACTAAAAATACAAAAAATTAGCCAAGCGTGGCAGTGTGCGCCTGTAGTCCCAGCTACTTGGGAGGCTGAGGCAGGAGAATGGCGTGAACCCGGGAGGTGGAGCTTGCAGTAAGCCGAGATCGTGCCACTGCACTCTAGCCTGGGAGTGCAAAGCGAGACTCCGTCTCAAAAACAAAAAACAAAAACAAAAAAATTTAAAATAAGATTTAAAAGTCTTCAAGTAACTATTGGTCAGATAGGCACTTGCATTTTTATTTTTATGTTTGCTTGTTTCAGTGCACTTTGGAATTTATTTTTGTGTGTGGTTGATACTTTTTCAAAGATTTGCCAATTTTCCCAGCACCGTCTATTAACTATTTCCTTGCTTACTGAGCTGTGACGTCTTCTGCTTCAATTACTACATTTTATTTAGTTGAATTTCAATGTTAAGCTTTGCAATTGCAAAAGATGACAAAAAGTGTTCCTTCCAATCTTCAAGAGATACTTTGCACAAGAATCTCAATGTGTTTATATATATATAATATATATATAAACTCATTGTGTTATATATATATATAAACTCAATGTGTTATATATATGTATATATATAACAAAACCAACATTTTGTAGAAGAAAAATGCAGGGAGAGGCTAAAGAGAAGAAAATCATGAAGGGGAGAAAATAATGGGTACAATACATTTCCTGTGGTGGAGAAAAAGGTGTTGAAAATATTTCAAAAAATTCATATAACAAATATGTGTTGAGTGCCTTCCCTATACCAGTCATCATTGTCCTAGGTGCCATGAAGTGGTGAATAAGACAAAAGCCTGCCCTCAGGGGCTTAGATTTTAGTGGAGACGTTGGGGAGACAGATTATAAATACACAAATGAATTATATAACTTCAGTTCATGATGATGGGATAGAGTGAATAGGGGAGGTGAAGACAGGCAGGAGGTTAAGAGTGGCCTCTCTGAGATGACATTTAGGCTGAGCTTTAAATCATGAAGAGGCATGGGAAGACGGGGGTGGCAGAAGTGCTCTAGCAGGAGGGAGGAGTTAGGTGCACAGGCCCTAAACAAGGGCAAATAACAGAGAAGGCTGATGTGGCTGTAGCATGAGAATGAAGAGAAGAAGAGAGTGGAAGGAGATAAGGTCAAAGAGATAGGAAAGGGCTTCAGAAAGAAGACTGGATTGCCAGTGGCAATAGGAAGCCTTTGGAGATGTTTACGTGGAGGTACGATATAACCTGTTACAAATTGACATTTACTTGGCTGTTGTGTAAAAAATAATCTTGTGGGGGTTGGGAGGGAGGGGAAGACAAAGGATTCCAGCTAAAAAGGTCTTGTATAAAGAAAAAAGACTAACATACTTTGTTCTTTTAAACATAACAAAACTAAATATTTGACATAATGGGAAGAAATATAAGTGACTAGGGTGTAAGACTACTGAAGGCAGGGATTTCGGTCTGGGTTTTTTACTGGGCATCTCCTGTGTTTAAAATAATCAATCTGGCAGTCATTAAAACTGCATTGAATGATCAAGTGACTATAGCAAATAAATTTTTATTTGTGTAACAAGACTCAGATGAAATGAACAAACAGAAAAGAGCTTCAGACAAGTCTCATGAGCTACAGAACTGGTCTCATAATTGCACGGTACATCAATATATGGAGCAAACAGATTTCAATCAGAGATGGGTAGTTTTATAACAACATTACACTAAGACAAGGTTCAAATTTCAAGTTTAAATTTAGCCATTTTGTTGTAAACTTCTTCTCATCCCTTAGACTATGAGTTCCTATGCAGCAGGAATTATGACTTATTTTTAACTCTCCAGTAACAGCAGAACACATTGTGTATATGTATTCCATAAATGTATATTTAGGGTGTTGGAATTCTACTGAAGAAAAGCTAACACATAGGCAAAATGCTTGAGGAAGAAAATTCGGACAACTTGGCAGCATTTATCATTACTAACATTTTAGTCTTCCAGAGTAAACTTTGAAATTACATTCTAATTTGAAATGATTCTGGTTTGACAAGTTAACTCTTGAGACATCTCAATATGGTATTATGAAAGAACAAAACCATTCATCAACCCTTTCTGCCAATGTTAATTTCTTTAAAAAGTAGGATTTTAATGTTTTTTATTCCTACAGTGACCCTTAAAATTTCTATGTATGCAATCACAAATGTACACACAAGATGCATTTATAAGCTTATTGTGTAGTTCTAAAGACAGTTGGGAAACACATTTTTAATTTTGTTACTGAAATAATTTAAAAATACATTATAAAATTGTCTCTTTTCAATCAACAGCAAAAATCTAGAAAGAGATTATACAAGTAGGCACAATTTATGCAAGTTTATTCATGTTAGAAAAATGAAGTTGCCTAACTTCAAATTGTAACAAGTACTCTTATATTTATTTTTCGTCTTACCATTGATATCAATATATAGCATTTTTAAATGCCTTTAAAATAACTTGGGTAATTTACTTAACAAAGATTCCTTATGTACATTAGCATTATGTACATATGCTAAAATCTGGAAAATTGTTTTCAGCAATATGTAAAATTTCCTGATGATCTCTGAGACTACCTTTGTGATTTATAACTATCATCAGAAAAAGGGGACTTACCGGCTTTTATTCATGAGGTCTGCTCCTCGTGCTTTGTAATAATCTAAATTTGGATGGAATTGATAAGTCACTGGTCTTGGATTTCTCTAAAAAAAAAATACGTTTTTAAAAAGCTAGTTAAATGATTTAATCCATTAACATATAAGAGGACAGCAATGATCATTTTAATATCCCTTCAGAAAAGAATATGTATAATATAAAGTTTAATAATTAGTGTGATTGGGTTTTGCTTTTATTATTCCTTAGTTCTGATTAAAAACAAAAATTATTTATTTTTTCGTCTCTCATAGTTAACATAGATTTATTCATCATTAGATTTCTGATGACTTCAAAATAAAATTTTCAAATATAATTTTCCTAAAATATGATGAATAAAATTATAATAACATCTAAAAACTATATGAGATGTAACACAACCACAAACTATGCCAAGGGACGGAGAGACAAAAGGTGTCAAGGTAACTGCATTTCGGGGGAAGAGAAAGTCATTAGTTTTTTATGACCAGAATGCTAAATGTGTCCACTAGATGGCACACTGAGACTTTCTTGTTCCAAAATGAGTTATTTCAAAATTCAGTAATTCTTTTAAAGTTAGCAATTTCTATGTCATCTATCCTTATTTATGAGTTTAATAAATGGTCAAAATATGCCAGGTAGTAGAAATATTACCAGGATAACCATTACTATACAAAAGCAAATTGACCAATGCACATTTTCACAAAAGCAGCAAAAACACTGCCCTTTCTAGAATGCAACATTATTTATAAACATTGCAGAAATGTCCTTGAATCATTAGGTCCACTGTGTCTGTTTATATGTGTTGCTATTATTCAAACATATCTATTATTTAAATGTTCAAATCCCTCACAGGCAAGTAAAAATTAAACAAATATACTTCTGCTTTACAAAAACCAATCATGTTTACAGCATAATTTAAATGAATACCATAATCTCTAAAATGTTAAATTACATATATTTACCATAAAAGGTTTTTAAAACCTTATAAATAAATGTGTTCTAATGTTTACCTGGGCATATAATTCAAGTTAATAATTAGGTTTTTGAACCAAGGCATGCACTTCCTTTGAGATACGTATCTGGACACAGAAAAGCTGCATATTATCTTAATAGAAAATTACCAATATGCGTAGATATCAATCCTTGGAGACATAATTCCAAGGCACTGATACACTTGCATGCAGGCACGGGGGAGCTGCGGGGGGATATAATTGCTAAGGTTAAACAGTTTGAAATTCATCAAGCTAACAAGCCGCATTTAATGGCCATGATGGACCTTTTCTTTTTCTGCTGAAAAGAGAATATTTATACAGCTCAACCCTTTCATATCTCTTCCAAGCCAGCCCTAATCATCTGACAAAAATGACAATCCCTTGATTTAGCTCCAGCTACTACTCCACTGGTTTGGTATTCAACACAGTTCTACAATAATCAAATCTGAATTGCCTTGATGAAGATAACTGATGCTTCCATGACTACCATACTATTAAGTCTAGCAGTGCAACTTTTCTCTCTCTAGGAATCACATAGGTTTTCTCATGGTAGCTGATGACAACCTGGACCCAAGTATAATGGGAAAATAAAATAGAGGCTAAGGCCACTGGCAGATTGACAGTGCATTCATGATGTATTTTAAAAATTAACTTTCGCAGGACTATCGCTCATGACGAATTTTGCTCTTTATTCTCAGTACCTGGAAATACATTTTGTTTTTGCTAATAAAAAAAGACCCTTTTTCTCTGACTTCCAACAAACTAATAAAGGATTATGTTACTTTTTGCCTTAAAATAATGAAAGAAGGGATCACATGGAGCAATTACTTGAAACATCTTTATAAAGAAATGACAAGCAATTCAAGACACAGAGTGCTGATCTATCTAAGCACTTAAAGCCATTATTAGGAATAATGATCTAACTTGAACATATAAATGAGGCTCAAGTATTGCTTTCACTTAGGCCTATTTAAATTCCTAGGAGACTTACTAGTATCAAAGGGAGAGGTAGTTTAAAGTACCACTGTACTGGAAACAAAAAAAAGAATCAAAAGATGATGTTGAAAAACAGCATTTGAAATGTTAAGAAAATAAAATCAGAGGTTACGGTTGAAAGTTATTCTTTTCTGTTGGGAAGACAGTGATGTTTCTAAAACATAAATATACAGATATATAGATGGATCTAGACCAGCACTGTCCAACAGTGGATCACAAATATCAATTTCACCTATAATTTAAAATTTTCTAGTAGCCACATATAAAAAAGAAAATAAAAAGGAAACAAGTGAAACTAAATGTGATATTTTAATTCAGTATGTCTAAAATATTATGATTTTAACATGTAATCAACATATACAGTTATTAATGAGATACTTCACATTGTTCCTTTTGTACAAAGTCTTCGAAATCCAGTGTGTATTTTATACTTATGGCACATCTCAATTTGGACTAGCCACACTTCAAGTGCTAAACAGCCACATGTGGCAAGTGGCTACTGTACTGGACAGCATAAAATGAAACATCTGAAACACCCGTACACCACTGCATGGCTATAAAAATCAACATCTAGGCATGAACAATAAAAAGGATACCAATACTTTTATACATTAAGATTCAGTAAGTACAGTTCTTCCAATTTACCTATAATTCTTCTCTTTCAACTAAGTTAATTTTATCTCTATTAAATAAGGTTTTAAAAAGTTAAGGAATTTTGGAATACCATCTCACACAAACAACAACCAAAACAAAACCAAATTAAAACTAGGTAACAGGTTAAAATCATTGCTAAAAATACATATATAAATGTACATATAAAGGTAAATGGATAGATAACTGGGACGTACCAAAATGATATCAATGGTTTTCCTAGGGAGACAAGATTAAATGAGCGGAATTCTGACTTTATGCAATCGAAATATTTTAAAAGAGAAACTTGCTCCTTTTTTGGGGGGTGGGGTGGGGTGGGGCGGAGACAGGGTCTTATTCTGTCACCCAGGCTGGAGTGTAGTGTGCTATCTTGGCTCACTGAACCCTTGACATCCCTGGCTCAAGTGATCCTCCCACCTCTGGCTCATTGCAGCCTTGACATCCCAGGCTCAAGTGATCCTCCCACCTCAGCCTCCTGGTAGTTGGGACTACACGCATGCACCAACATGCCCAGCTAATTTTTATATTGTTTTGTACAGATGGGGTTTTGCCATGCTGCCTAGGCTGGTCTTGAACTCCCGGGATCAAGTGATCCACCCACCTCAGCCTTCCAAAGTGCTGTTATTACAGGTGTGAGACACCATGCTTGGATAATATTTGCTCTTCTTAAAGGAGTTTTTTTTTTTTTCCAAATAAAACTTTATAAAAATATGATGATTTCTAACCTTTAAAGTTCTGGAATCTCCTCTAAAATAGAAGAGCTACTAGAATTCTATATATGTAAAACTCTACATGTAAGATAAACCAGACCCCATGAAAACTGTGATTTCTCATTGGGCAGAACATGTTATGTCAACACTTCAACATTATGTCTTCATCTGTATTGGAACAATTGGCAATTACAGTCATGTGTTGCTTAATGATGGGGATACGTCCTGAGAAATGTGTCATTAGGTGATTTCATCATTGTGTGAGCATCATAGAATATATTTTACAAAAATCTAGATGGTATAGCTTATTACACACCTAGGTTATATGATACAGCTCATTGACCCCAGGCTACAAACCTGTACAGCATGTTACTGTACTGAATACAGTAGACAGGTACAACACAGTGGTATTTGTGTACTTAAACATATTAAAACAGAAAAGGTACAGTAAAAACATGGTACTATAATCTTATGGGACCACTATCATATGTGTGGTCTGTTGTTGACCCAAATGTCATTATGCAGTGCATGACTGTATTTTAAACTCATTTTCACACAGTCAGGACTTCAACTGTCACGAGCATTTCCAAAACAATGTTTTTTTTGTTTGTTTTTTTTTTTTTTTTGAGACAGGGTCTTGCTCTGTCGCCCAGGTTGGAGTGCAGTGGCGCAATCTTGGCTCACTGCAAGCTCCACCTCCCGGGTTCACGCCATTCTCCTGCCTCAGCCTCCCGAGTAGCTGGGACTACAAGCACCCGCCACTAAGCCTAGCTAATTTTTTGTATTTTCAGTATAGACGATGGTTCACCGTGATAGCCAGGATGGTCTCGATCTCCTGACCTCATGATCCACCTACCTCGGCCTCCCAAAGTGCCAGGATTACAGGCGTGAGCCACCACACCCGGCCAACAATGTATTTTTTTTTTTAAAATGCATTTGTTTTGGTGAATTTTCCTTTGGAAGAAAGATAGCAAAATGGTAATCATATCTTAACTGATATTAGTCTGTGTACAGAGGAATACCAATTATGTTCCATGTCCTGGGAAGTTTATATAACTATACATAAAGATGCAGGCTGGGTGCAGTGGTTCATGCCTGTAATCCCAGAACTTTGGGAGGCCGAGGTAGGAGGATCGCTTGAGGCGAGGAGTTTGAGACCAGACTGGGCAAAATAGCAAGACCACAGTCTCAACAAAAAATAAAAAAAATTAGCTGTGCATGGTGGTACATGCTGGGGAGGCAGGAGGATCACTTGAATGCAGTTTGAGGCTGCAGTGAACTATGATCATGCCACTGCATTCCAATCTGGGTGACTGCGAGATCCTATCTCTTAAAAAGTAGGACAGTCGAGTATGGTGGCACATGCCTGTAGTCCCAGCTACTTGGGAGGCTGAGGTAGAACAGCTTGAGTCTGGGAGGAGGAGGTTGCAGTGAGCTAAGATTGTGTCACTGCACTCCAACCTGGGCAACAGAATGAGACCCTGTCTCCAAAAAAAAAAAAAAAAAAAAAGAAAAGAAAAGAAAAAAAAAAGGAAAGAAAAAAAAAAGGAAGAAAGAAAAAAGAAAAGTACAGAAATCACAAATTCAAATTCAGTTCATCCTGAGTTTACCATGCCTTTCCTAGGCCAATCACGATGGGCCTGAAGTAAGTCTTTCACAAGATTTCGGTTCATTAACTGCCCAAGTATCACTTAACTCTTTTCTGTTAATGTTGTTGAAACTCTATTTAAAGCTTTTTCTTCAGCATTTTATTTTATAGCAATATAAGAAGAATGCTGAACATCAAACCCATGGCATGGACAGGCTGAATTTTGGGCAGGTATCTTAAAGTCTTGTGGACAAAGTGACTTACAGAAGCAGAACTGACAGTGGTAGATGCAAGTTTTCTAGAAGAAACAATATGCAAACAACAAATCAAAACTAAATAAAGCCCATGCTATGCTTCTGACTTTCCAAAATGCTTTTGTTAATTTAGCATGATCACAAAATCGACTTACAATAATGCTTAAATAACAGCGATGAAAATAAGAGATAAAAACTGAAATCTATCTAAGTTATAGTTAACTTTGTCCACTTCTAAGGTATATATGATAGTAGACTGCTCCTTAATGTAATTTTAGGTAAAACAAACATTCTGTCCAAGAATGAGTTTGACTTTAGATGGTGAACAACTCCCCTTGGCCATACTCTGCACTCTGTAATGGAAGTCTGTAGATCAGCTGACCTACCTCCTCTCTGCCACTCTTACCCCTATGGCAACATTTCAATATTTTAAGTTCAAACTCATTTTGTCATGATGGTATAAAAATATTTAAATGCTAATTCACACTAAGCCTAACTAAATACTAGATGCTACAAGAACTACACATAACTATAAGGTGGTACATATTTTCCTTCTACTGAGTCTAGAGAAATCAAACTCATCCAACAAAGGTAATTACAAATAGTACTTTCTGGACTGATTCCCTAACTCCTGTTCTTTACTCCAAGGTGATATCTCCATTTGAATCATCAAATAGAGACTACAGAAGGAGAAGTCTCATCTTGCTTTGAACAGCACAGTATATTTCAAAGGACTGGCTATTTATAAATATTGGCAGAACTGAAAAGAGCAAAAGAATATCAATTCCAGTGATGCCTGTTCTAATTTATTAAAGTACCAGTAGGAGTTAATGTAGAGGTGAAGTTATACGTTGAAAACAAAAGCACTAGGGTAAATATAACGGCACTCATGTGCTCTAGCGTCAGGCACAGGGTGCCTGATAGGTGAGGCAAGGGATCAGGAGTCAGTGAGGGTTGTACTCAGATTCCTGCTCCATCCATTACTAGTGGAGCAACTGTAAGGAGTTAAGTTACATTCTAAGCTCTAGTTCACTCATCTGCAAAACTGCAGTAAGGATTAATTGACACAATGAGAACTAAGTTCCCAGCACAATACCAGGCACTTGATAAGAACTCAATGAAATGGAAGCTATGGTTACGTTTTGATACCACTGAGCACTGACAGACATGAATCAGAGGGCAGATCTGACAGTTTGACGACCTAAAATTCATGATAAAAAATAGGTGGAAAAAGTGATGTTTCATACTTCAAATAGTTATACATGAATTTAGGATAGATATTGACAAGCATTGTATTTTTTAAAGCAAAAACACATAGAAAAAATATGAATGCTGGATCTCATGTGAGGAGAAAGGCTGTCTTATTTCTCAGAATAGGAGCACATAGGTTTATTAATATGAAAAAGGTGTAAAATCATACTATTAATGCAGCATTTGTTTGCTAGCATATGAGAATATAATAATCAAAGTGATTTCCTGCAGTATGTCCAAATTATTATCATTTTTATAGTTTATTCATCACAATTTTTACATTAAACTGACAAAGTTCTATAGCACTTGTTTAACAGGAAAAAATATTTACAGTATAATGTATGTTTGGCATGAAGAATAGAAAATATTTGACAAATGAAGAATTACTTAGTTTTCTTTCCCCTAATATCTTGCTACCAACCCTTAATTTTCATAGCATGCTAGATTACAAAAGGGGAAAAATAAAGCTCGGAAGGAGAAACAGCACTGTAAAAATATGTCGAACGTTCCTCTTTGATGAAAAATGAGACCCTTAGTTTAGTGAATATGTTATTGCCTCAATGCTGGGGGGAAAGCAACCATCATTAGAAAAACGAATTGCTCAGCTGTTTATAAGCAAAAAGCTCTGGGGGAATTTCTCAGGACCCTAAAGGCAAAGCATTACAGGGTTATGCAAACATATGTTGCAGGTGTTTTAGGGGAGACAGGTGGGCAAACCTCAGCCATGGAAGAGGAGTTAGTTTAATACGCTGTAACTGAAATGAGATAACCTAAATGCATCCAAGTGCAGAGATGCCATGGCACGCGTGAACTAGAGCTGCAGAGCAAAAACTCTCCCTAAAATAATTATCTTGTTAGTGCCAAGCAAACAGAATTTTTCTCTTCTTACAGTCTCATAGAAAACAAACACTGCCAATTGCTTTTTTTTTTTTTTTTTTTTAACTAAAGGTATTTTAAACCTGGAACAAAGAA
Organism: Pongo abelii; assembly: GCF_028885655.2. Taxonomy (NCBI): domain Eukaryota; kingdom Metazoa; phylum Chordata; class Mammalia; order Primates; family Hominidae; genus Pongo; species Pongo abelii. The sequence goes on along the minus strand of NC_085928.1, from coordinate 137,496,362 downwards.
CAGCTTGAAATAGTGATAATTATCTAAAAAAGATAAGGATGAAGTATTGTTGCCTTTATTTCAACAAATATTCCTAAGGAGACAGTTTGTTGTAATGTTCCCTCTCTGGTTCACTAGGCAACATTAGATTTATCATAATTCTCCTAAAGCCTAAGATATTTCTATATTAAAATGCTAATTTTGTCTTTTCTTTTGCCTGTAATTAAAGCTGGAAAAATTTGTGGTCTGATATTCACTGATTGCTAGAGGGTTCACAAAGGTCTCACCATTTCTGTCTCTTATTGCCACTTACTGCCCTTTTCATTAAATATAGATAGAGTAACACAAGGAATCAAAAAGGCAGATATTATAATCCCACATGCTCTCAAAATTATTGCCTTTAAAATACATATGCACACTGTATCAATAAGGGGTATTGTCTGAATATTATCTAAATATTATCAAACCTAGACTTTGTATCTTATTTCTTATTCTTCATTTATCCAAGCGTTGATTTTCTTCTTATATTACTTGTGACTAAGGACAATACTCATTTTACTATACATATTTATGCATAATAGTATATTGAGCTGTACCTTCCTGATCTAAATCACTTTTCTTCAACAGCCTTACCATGAGTTAATTTCATATACTTAGTATAAAATAAATTCACAAAACCTCAGATTTGGAAAATAAAACCCAGTTTTTGTTTTAAACAATACACAAAATTAAAAATGTGCGAATACAATGCATCCATCAAATTAATATAGATTTTCATTAAAAAAGAATATAAATATTTGTAACTTGGTTGTAACTAAAATATTATTTCAGCATCAGGATCAAAATGACTTCTGATTTATTTACTAATAATTCCTATGTATTTTGATGGGAAAAAATATATTGTGAAAACTAGGTATTAAGAATCTTAGGGCAATTGATAGAAAAGTCTAGGTAATTCTCATTTATGCATCTATAGAGTAAACCAAAAAAAGAAAATTTAGAAGAGAAAAAGTTTAAAAAAAAAGGAAGCAAAAACACCGTTAATTGGGTAAAGACACAGACAAAACCTCTGAAGCCATGCCAGCCTCATTTTACATACTGAATAAACCCAATTCCCTAAAGTGACATCCCCATCTATACCCTGGCAAGCCGAGATCTCAGATGGCAGAGAAGCATTTTAAACCACCTGTGCGTTATGCTCGACTTTAGCTTCACACAATAAATAGACACCAAAAGAGAAATAAATTTTTTTCTTTTACTAATGTATTTACATTTTTGAATTTAGCGTGCAGAAAGATGCCAGAGTAACATACCCCCCACCCCCAGTTTGTTATTTATATATATGGAAAGTAGGAGTTTAGGTCTACAAATTTTCTTTGTTGCTAATACTGGGCCTCAAAATATGTCTTTTAGATAACTGGTTGGCTCTTTTCAGTAGTACTGAACTCTTCACCTTTTTCCTTCTTCAATGTCAGTAATGGTGGGGGTGGGAGAGACTTAACTTCAACGCTTTAAGAAATATGGAAATCCATTTGTCTGTTCCTAAGAGCGGTTCCCAATCTTTATTAAAGAAAAAAAGGGAAAAAGTGATCTCAAAAAAATATTCCTAAAGATCCCAATTTGGGAAACAGAGGTAAAGTCTGATATAAAAGTTATCATTGCAAATTTTTATTTTTAGAAATGTTAGAACAGTTTAATCAAGTAACCATCAAAATAGAGGCAATTTAAAAATACTGTTAGAATTTTTGAAGCCCCAAGAATAAGTCCGTGACCCAACAGGACTAAGAACTCTGATTTGGAAAATTTTTCTCCCATCTTCTTTTTCCTATCTTCTTCTCTTTCATCACCTGCTTTTGGAATTGCCAAGGCAACAAAAACCAAGGTCCTGCACCATGAAGCCTGGTAAAAGGAAGCTTTGCACAGCCACACTTTTAATGCAATTGGGGTAGTAATTTCAATGAAAAAACATCTTGGAATTAAAAATTCATTTATTGTAAAAATCCATTCTTACCAAGGTCATTTGCTTCCACTGTATTTTTTGTGGATCTTATTAGTAAAAAGTGAAATATGAACTTTGAAATTTCTAAGTGAAGGGAGAAATCACAATGCAAACACAAATAACACATTGATTTGAGTTGTATTTTCCTGAGTGAGCCTGTTATCTATACAGGAGAAAGTATGTCAAGTTAGACCACAGAGAAGACCATGGAGAAGAGTCCACGTAGATGGACTTTTGCCTTTGCATTATCTTATTCTAGATTCCATGTGTCATTTTAAAAAAGAACACTAATCTTAGATGTGAATTTCTCTAAATAGCAGATAGTGTTGTAAAATATTTTTAATCAATAATCTTTGATACAGCTCAGCCTTAAAACCAACTACTTTAATAATAATGATTGGAAAACCAATTACATGCTGCTTACATAATATCTATGCTATGTGTTCTTAATATTTTTTATGCCATAGAATCCTCTGCTTTCTGGTAAAGATTTTGGTCTCCTTTCTAGAATAATGTTTTAAAAAATGCATAAAATAAAGTATATAGGGTAATAAAGAAAATAAAATAAAAAATAGTAATCAGAATACTGAACAAAGTTGTAATATACTCACATGTGCTTTTATATTAATGATTATATGACAAGATATAGTGGCTGGTATGATCATTAGTATAATTTTAAAGTAGTAATGAATGTAAATAGTATTTCAAGATATCTTCATGAACTGTAGTCGGATAGGAAAACTCTGTGAGTGTTACTAGCGACAGTGTTTCAGATACTGCTAATAATATTGTAGTTTGTTGCCTATACCCATATTTGAAGAAAATATAAATTTCAGTAAGGGCTTAATGAAAATAAAGATGCAAATTTTTCCCATCCAAGTTCCCAGACCCCTTAAATTCCATCAAGAGACCATTTGGGGGCTTGATGCCTTTCTCCAGAAAACTGAAAGGTGATTTTGGCTAACAGCTTTCCTCTTGGGAAGGTTTAGTCTTATGGATACTACTATACTAGTTTCTTAACGCTTTTACTACTGAATGAATATGTTCGGGGTAGTAGTCAAAACATAAAACAAGTGGTTTAGTATAGGCAGCTACCATCAGGACCTATAAGGATCCAGGAAGAAATGCCTGGAAAGCCCCTGCCATGCCAGGATTTAACCCCTCTGATACTGAATTTCTTTAGCTACTTACATATAAGTACTTCAACATTTTAGTAACTGTTATAAGCTGCAACACCAGATGAATGCCAGCCAGCCCTGGATAGGAGTAACATTTATGATTGGGGCACATTTAGATGCACAAGTTTTGGCCCAGATAGCATCCAGTACCTCACCTGAATGAATAAGAAGTCTAGGAGGGGTCAGTGGGGAGAATGAAGGGAGAATGCTCACAAACAGTGAAGTAAGTCGTCTACTTCTGAAGAGCCTACTCTTTCTGTGCTAACTCCTCTGAGAGGGTTTCTATTGCTGTGGGACTGCCGATAGCAGAGAGATTTGTAGTGGTCTGTTCCGTAAGTAGAGCTGTCCACAGATTACTTGATTGTTTTAAGAGGTAGCTGAACTTTCTTAGTCTGCAGCCAGAAATTAACTATTTCTTTTTTAACTTCAATTTTTATTTTAGATTCATGGGGTACATGTACAGGTTTGTTACAAGGGTATATTGCATGATACAAAGGTTTGGGCTTCTATTAATCCCATTACCTAGATGGTGAACACAGTACCCAATAGGAAGTTTTATGGGTCTTGTCTCCCTCCCTCCCTCCTTCTGGAGTCTCTAGTGTCTCCTGTTTCTGGGTTTAGGTCAGTTGAACCCAAGATATAGCTCCCATTTGTAAGTGAGAACATGTGATAATTTGGTTTTGTTTCTGTGTTAACTCACTTAGGACTATGGCCTCCAGCTACATCTATGTTGCTGTAAAGGACATAGTTTCATTCTTTTTTATGGCTGCGTAGTGTTCCATGGTGTATATGTACCACATTTTCTTTATCCAATCCACCACTGACGGGCTCCTAGGTTTATTCCATGTATTTGCTGTTGTGAATAGGGCTGCAATTAACATAAGCATGTATGTATCTTTTACTTAGAATGATTTATTTTCCTTTGGGCATATATCCAGTAATGGGATTGCTGGGTTGAATGGTAGTTCTATTTTTAGTTCTTTGAGAAATGTCCAAACTGCTTTCCATGGCGGCTGAACTAATTTACATTCCCATCAACAATGTGTAAGAGTTCCCTTTTCTCTGCAGCCTCACCAACATCTGTTATTTTTCAACTTTTTAATAATAGTCATCCTGACTGGTGTGAGATGGTATCTCACTACAGATTTGATTTGCATCTCTCTGATGATCAGTGATGTTGAGCATTTTTTCATATGCTTGTTGGACATTTGTATGTTTTCTTTTGAGAACTGTCTGTTCATGTCCTCTGCCTACTTTTTAATGGGTTTTTTCCCTTGATTTGTTTAAGTTCCGTATACATTTTGGATATCAAATCTCTCTGCTATCAGTCCCGCAGCAATGGAAACCCTCTCACAGGAGTTAGCATGGAAAGACTGAGCTCTTCAGAAGCAGACAAGAAGTAGACTTACAATGAAGTAAGTAGAATGCTCATTTACTTCACTGTAAGTGAGCATTCTCCCATTATGCAAAGTTTGCAAATATTTTCTCCCATTCTGTAGGTTGTCTACTCTGTTGATAGTTTCTTTTGCTGTGCAGAGCCCTTTAGTTTAATGAGTTCTCACTTGTCAGTTTTTGTTACAGTTGCTTTTGAGGACTTAGCCATAAATTATCTTCCAAGGCTGATGTCCAGAAGAGGATTTCCTAGTTTTTTTCCCTAGGACTTTTATAGGCTGAAGTCTCACTTTTAAGTCTTTGATTTATCTTGAGGTAATTGTTGTATATGGTGAAGGTAGGAGTCCAGTTTCATTCTTCTGCATATAGTTAGCCATTTTTCCCAGCACCATTTATTGAACAGAGTCTTTTCCCCATTGCTTATTTTTGTCAGCTTTGTCAAATATCAGTTGGCTGCAGGTGTGTTGTCTTATTTCTGAGTTCTCTATTCTAGTCCATTGGCTTATGTGTTTGTTTCTATAGCAGTACCATGCTGTTACGCTTACTATGGCCTTGTAGTATAGTTTGAAGTCAGGTAATGTGACATCTCCAGCTTTGTCCCTTTTGCTTAGGATTGCTTTGGCTATTCGGGCTCTTTTTCAGTTTCATATTAATTTTAGAACAGTTTTTTCTAATTCTGTGAAAAATGGAATTAGGAATTCGATAGAAATAGCAGTTTTGAATCTGTAGATTGCTTTGGGCAGTAGGACATTTTAATGGTATTGATTCTTCCTATCCATAGCCTGGAATGTTTTTCCATTTGTTTTTGTCACCTATGATTTCTTTCGGCAGTGTTTTGCAGTTCTCCTTGTAGAGACCTTTCATCTCCTAGGGAAGATGTACTCCTAGATACTTTTTTGTGGCAATGGTAAAGGAGATTACACTCTTGATTTTGTTCTCAGCTTACATTGGTGTACAGATATACTACTGATTTTTCTACATTGATTTTGTATCCTGAAACTTTACTGAAGTTGTTTATCAGGTCTAGGAGACTTTTGGTGGAGTCTTTAAGGGTTTTCTAAGCATAGAATCATATTGCCAGAGAAGAGAGATACTCCGACTACCTCTTTTCCTACTTGGAAGCCTTTTATTCCATTCTCTTGCTTGACTGCTATGGTTAGGACTTCCAGTACTATGTTGAATAGGAGTGGTAAGAGTGGGCCACCTTATCTTCTTCCAGTTCTTAAGGGGAATGCTTCTAGCTTTTGCCTGTTCAGTATGATGTTGGCTGTGGGTTTGTCATAGATGACTCATTATTTTGAGGTATTTTCCTTCAATGCCTAGTTTCTCGAGGGTTTTTATCACGAAAGGATGTTGGATTTTACCAAAAGATTTTTCTGCATCTATTGAGATGATCATATGGTTTTGTTTTTAATTCGGTTTATGTGGTTACTATACAAGACGACCATCTGCAACAGTCATTAGACTTTCCAAGGCCAATGTGAAAGGAAAAATCTTAAAGGCAGCTAGAGAAAAGGGAAATATCACCTATACAGGGAACCTCAACAGAAGAAGTCACAATGGAACGGTAATCTGAAGGATGAATAGGCATTTACAACATTTGTGTTCTTGGGAGAGAGTTATGAAGAGGAGAGGTGCAGCTTAGCAAAGAAAGAATGAACTTATTGCTGTTGCGATTCTTAGAGATCTCATCAGCTGTTACACTGACTTATTTTTCTAGACTGTACTACTTAATGATTAATGACATCTAGAATCTTCAAACTTTATCTGTTATACAAGTATATAAAAAGCAATAGACAATTTTTTAAAAAATCAACAAATGATGCACTGTACTATTAAATTATTTAGGAGTTGTTCTATATAACTGGAAACTTAGACAAGGTTTAAGAAAGAATTAGCTCATTTATGAGGCATCAATTAAGCAGAAAATTTAACAAAATAAACCACAGCTTAAATATGCCACAAATGAAGTCAAGCCCATGTAGTCTTCTTCCTCTTATGGAAAAAACATATAACATCAGTTATTATTTACTGGTACCAAGTAGGTGCCAGACCACATTAGTTCTTTTACAAATATTATCTCAGTCTTAAATTTTTCACAAAAAAACTCATTACCATTTTATAGGTAAAGAAAGAGGTTCGGAATAGTTAGTAGTTTGGCCAAAGTTATATGAGATGGTAAGGGAACAGCCAGGAACTGAACCCAGTTCTATCTTCGAACTTCTTCTGGCTAAATATACCATAACGGTTCATGAAAATATGAAGAACATTGTTAATTCTCAGTTTTCCTTTGGGAATAAATAATACAAGTTCCAAGTATATGGCATTGATAATACTTCATAATTTTCCACATCTCCCAAAATTAAGAATGAAAAACTGAACATATTACTTTAACAAATATCTGATTGGGAAATGCTAAAGTATATGTGTTTGAAAATAGTCATTTGTTTGTTATCAACAGCACTATGTTGCTCATTTATTTTCACCCCAACAGTCCTCACTATTTTCACTTCTCCCTTCCTTTTTCTCAACCCTCTACAATCTTATTGCTTGACTTTTATTTTTTTATGTCACTGTTTCATTCTGAAAGAGCACTTTAATTTCCCCTTCAATGAGTACCCTAAATACGTAAACAACTTTCAACAGGCTCATTTATTTTAAATCTCAGTTGATTTCTCTGTAACATTTGCCACTCATCATTTTCCATGTTGTTAGAATGATCTACCCTCAGGCAATTATAATTGTCTTCTTACAGTTTTCCCACATTCTGAATCTTCTCCATACACTCCTTCTTGACCCTACCATCTCTTTGATACCATTTCCTATGATTCCCTTCCTAGCTCACATCTCATTTCCCCAAAATATCATTCCTGGACCACTTACATTCCCTCAACTACAATTAATACTCATATTCGAAGACTCCTAAGTCTGTAATTCTGGTCCAGATCCCTTCTTAGAGCTCTAGGCACACATTCCCAATTACCTTCTGGATATTTCTACCTGGATATCCCATAACCTCCTCAAAATTGACTCATTATCCAACCTTATTCTTACACGCAGCCATCCTCTGCAAATTTGCTAATCTGCTTGGGAGGCCAAGATGAGTGGATCCCCTGAGGTCAGGTGTTCGAGATCAGCCCGGCCAACATGGCGAAACCCCGTCTCTACTAAAAATACAAAAATTAGCCAGGTGTAGTGGCAGGCGCTTGTAATCCCAGCTACTTGGGAGGCTGAGGCAGAAGCATCGCTTGAACCTGGGAGGCGGAGGTTGCAGTGAGCTGAGATCGCGCCACTGCACTCTAGCCTGGATGACAAGAGCAAAACTCTGTCTCAAAAAAAAAAAAAAAAAAAAAAATTGCTAATCTGCATATTTTCCCAGTAACTCAATCAACAGTTGGAGACTTGGGAAATACAACAAATTGTTCATGGCTTACAGCTAATTACCCACCAAGCCTTGCTGATACTCTTTCTTAAAAGTTCCTTGAAGTTATCTACTGTTTTCTGTTTTCAAGAAGCTCAAAGTTTAACTGTATTTAATTTAAAAAAAAAAAAAAAAAGGAAGAAAGAAGAAAGGAAACAAAAAGGCAAAGAAGGAAACAGAATGCTCATATTACCTTTATTCCACTGTTTTCCCACATCAAAAGGAATAGTTGGTAAAAAATAATACTAATTTTAATTTAAAAAACATATACATAGGTAAATACACATTAAATCCTCTGATGAAATCCTTTAGGGCATCAAACTGTGTTACCTCTAAGATATTGAAATCTCTCCTCCTTGTTTAATCAGAGGTCAATTCCTTTTGAATGAATATGTCCTAAATATATGCTGAAATTTTTTAGTTTTTGTTCATTGCTATTCCAAATACTGTTTCCTATGTGGTTGGTTAGTCTCTGGAACTCAAATACAAGAAAGTTCAAATAAGAGAGCTCAAATAAGATGTTATTAATTAAGCCAATTAAGTAGATGATCTCAAATTAATAGCTGACATTTTCATCAGTGGATTCTCTTGTAAGAACGTTTCTATATAATAGAAACGTTCAATTAGAACCTTTATGAGAAAATCTGGCTGGATTTCTCCAGATAATGGCTGGAAAGATGAGGGTTTACCTCTTTCTTGGTTTTACGAAAATCACTGCAACTATTCCTGTCACTTTTCTGCCTTCTGCAAATTTTCCCATCTGGTGCTGTTCCTCAAAGGCAGCTCAAACCATGCAGGCACCATACAATACCCACTTTAAGTAGAATAAATCTGAAATACTCTCTATTTTTATTGCTGTTGTTGTAGAAAAAAAGAGAGAATTGATGAATAAGGCACTTATATTGCAATAAGAACCTCAAGAAAAGTCCAGAAAGAATCAAGTCACTAACAACTCCCAACTTTTAACAGGATGATGGACAGACTTTGGGCTGACGATTTAGTGAAACAGAGCTTTCAGCTTTATCAATTCATATATCTTCAACACATTTTCAGTAAACACTACTGAAGATAAACTTGAAGGGGCTGTCAAAAAAGTGAAAAATAGTAGTGTGCAGAGAAAACCTGAAAACTGAACTCTTAATTTACTGAAGCAACCATGGAGTAAAAAGATGTTAAAGTGTCAGTATCCCTAACAAGGTGAGTGAGGGGAGGAAACAATTATTTCCAATTTGCCTCTTCAGAAACCAATTTTAATAATAATGAGAAGTAAATCTGAGGTGCACTTAAGAATTGTGAATCAGTCAAATTCCAAAATTAACACTATTTGCCTCTGAGAAAAGGTATACAAAGCCTTCCTCAAAAATCTGGGTGGGCTGGGCCTGGCGGTTTATGCCTGTAATCTCAACACTTTGGGAGGCTGAGGCAGAAAGATCTCTCGAGGTCAGTTTGAGACATGCTTAAGAAACAAAGCAAGAAACCGTCTCTACAAAAGAGTAAAAAAAAATTAGCCAGGTGTGGTGGTGCACACCTGTAGTCCCAGCTACTCGGGAGGTTATGGGGAGGACCACTTGAGCCCAGGAATTCAAGGTTGCCCTGAACTATGATTGTGCCACTGCTCTCCAGCCTGGGCCACAGAGTAAGACTCTGTCTCTTTAAAAAAACCAACCAACCAACCAACCCCCCGTAACTAGGCGGTTTCCAGGTTAGCAAGACTTGATTATATCCCTTATATGATTAATATATATCTAACAAAAGAAGATGTCATATCCCTTATATGTTTAATATATATCTAACAAAATAAGATGTCAATCAAAAGGGGTCTGCCAAGGAGGCAGAGAAGAGTCAAAGAGGCACATATGGGCAGAGCCAGTGGGAAAGACGGCCTGAGTTAGTAGGTAATAGACTGTGTAATTTCCAGGACTCCAGTAAGACTACCCTTACTGTGAAGTAGGTATCTTAAGAGTCTCAGAGTCCGGTTTCACTAAATATGCCTTCCCATCTGCTTCTACCTGATACCAGGTACTCCATGGAGATCTATGATTCTGACTGGGTTTTCCACATAGGTGTATAGTATGTTGGTATATGGAGTTAAGTAACTTGTTTTTTTTCCTCATTGTAAGTGATCTGATAATGATGTGGCCTCCCATGTCTGTGTCTTAACAAAATACTATAAACTAAGTGGCTTATAAACAGAACAAATTTATTTCTCACAATTCCAGGATAAAGGTGGCAGCAGAGCTGGTGTCTGGTAAGGGCTCATTCCTTGGTTCATAGATAGTGCCTTCTCACTGTTTCCTTACGTGGTGGAAGGGGTGAGCTAGCTTTCTGGGGTCTCTTTCACAAGGTACTAATCCCAACTATGAGGGCAGAGCCCTCACGACCTAATCACCTCACAAAGGCCCCACCTCCTAATATCATCATCTTGGGTGGTTAAGATTTCAACATATGAATTTTCGGAAACACAAACACCTAGACCCTAACAGCCTGCCACCAAAGAATGGGATCAACATGGGGGCATGAGGATGGATGTCAGTCTTGTAGCTGCTCTAGGCCCCACTGCAGACTGAGAAAGAGACATGCTGGCTTTACATATCAGCCTTGCAAGCTCAGTTTGGCTCTGTGTCAGAGAGATGACTTGGCTTTTCTGACAGCACTAGCAAAGTCAGATTTCTCAGGATGTAAGATTGAAGGTCACAAGCTTCCCACTGTAACTTTTAGTTTTTCCCTTAGAGAGAGCCCTCTCCATGAGCCCAGGAGATAAAAGAACCAGAACATTTCCATTTTACAGACAGAGACTGGCTGCTCACCAAATCTGCTTCTTCTTCTTTCTGTGCACATAGCTCTACTATGTTTTCTAAAGGCTCGTGTGATTAGGTGGAGCCACAGGACTGAGTTCTAGCCAATGGTATGTGAATGAAAGTGATACATGCCACCTGCATCCCTGATCATAAAACCTCCCATGCATGAATCGCCATGCTATTTTTTCATCCTGCTGGCAATGTCAATGTACAGGGCAACAATGGAAGGTCAAAGTTGAAGTTAACAGAGCTGGCAGAAGCCTGAAGAACTGTGTGAGCCTGAGACACCCCAGTCCGAATTACAATGGATTATTGCTCACGTGAAAACTAAACACCTACTGCCGTCAGCCATGGAAACACTGGGTTTCATTTGTTATAGCAGTTGGTCAACCTCACTAATACCCTATTAACAATGAAAGAAAATGATCATTATAGAGACATACACATTTTATTCTCAAGAAGAAAAGTTGCTCAAGGTGAGAATATGTGAGTCTCAGATATTCACATTCTCACATGAAAATATGAAATTCTTCATATTTTCTCTCATGCTCTTTTCTTCTCCCCTCCCCTCCAGTTCACACTATCACTCTAATCCTTTGAACTGGCTCTTTTGACAGGTTTCCTCTCATTTTCTATTTTATTACTTTTTTCTTACTGTCTTTCACATGGGTGGCACATGGTTCAAGAAAAAAAGTCAAAGGTCAACGTCATTATAGAATAGTAATTATTATTATTATTGTTTCCCCCATCAATCTCATTGGGCTTTACTCTTTGGAAACCTATAGGTAAGACTTGGCAAACTAATTAACAGTGTATCAATTTTCAAACTCGGTATTCCAACCATGAATGAATGAGAAGTCAGAAGTAAACACTATTTTTGGAAGGGTACTCAAGCTGAAATGCATTATTGTGTGTTCCTTACAGAAGACCAAAGAGCTCCTGTTAACTTTCTTGTTAATAGGAATGTGGTCGTTCAGAACTGGGAAGAAATAGTGAGTGTGGGAGTAATAAGAACACTTTGCATCAGGAATCTGCAAGAAGGGCAAGGGCAAGAAGAAGGAAGAAGACAGATAGTTCCAAAGTGGGAACAGGAGCCAGGGGGCTAGGTCTTGGCTCTGCCACCGAATTCTGGATGACTCTGGGTATTTCACTGCACCCTCATCAGGCCTCAGGAGGAAATGAGAGTATTATTACACGATTTCTAGAGTTTTAACCAGCTGTAATGAAATTACAAAATACAGAATAGTCGTATAACTGAATGTTTAAAATGATTTATTTTTAAATATCAGAACCATCTAGAAAAAGTGTACAATGAGCCCATGTTACCAGAACACAGTTTGAGAACTAGGATGTGATAGGTATATTTCTCAGTGAAATTCAAGATCTTAGGAGATATAAAAAGCATCAAGTTTACCAGAGGAATCTGGGAGAACTCTGTCATCATAAGGATACATTTAGACCCTGTGTCTTCTCAACTTGCCCCTGCTAACGGGTGTGTCTGTGGGACTACAGAACTATGTGTGTGCTGGGAGCCAGCCTCAAGATTCTCATCCTAGCTAAGCATCAGAATCACCCATATCAGTTTTCAGTGGCCAGTGGTATACAGTAGGGGTCCTTCAACCTCTTTGATTATTCTTTTGCTCTAAAAAATTGAGGGGACTTGCACCTCAATATGTGTATATTTATTTATTTACAAATCATATGCATCCACTACTTGTACTAACCTATTTTGTATATTAGAAAATATATGCACAACAGAGTATTTAAATGAGATAGAAATGAATTAAGCTATATTTAATTTTCATAATAGTTTACTTACAGTGGTATTTTTTAAACAGTAGTGATATGATTCAATATGCTTCTGTACTTTTTGAAAACCTCTGTTACATGCTTTGTGAAGGTGAGTTTTTGAGACTGATACTCTGGAAAAAGCTACCTCATAAAGAGACATAGATCTGAATGAAAAAAAGAGACTGTTGGCTGCCCTTGGTAAAGTATGGTATTCGTTTTGTAACCCACCAATTATGCCAAGGTTTTTGTTAAAATCTGGCTAATAAAATTTCTATATTCCTTAATGTTAATTAGCTGTTCTAAAAATCTAAGTGAAAGGTGTTGTGTTTCTGTATTTAAAACAATTTCTAACTTGACTTATCTCTTAATCTGGAAGATTATTAACCATGTGAGAAATTATGATTCTGTAACTTTTAGGTGTTCTTTGAGAATTTTTAATAAGTGACACACTTAAATTATCTTTGTTAAGAACATCACAAATAGATAAGGCATTTCCAAATTATCCACATCATGAATTTCTTCGAAAAAGCTCTTACTTTCATTATTAAAATGTTACCATTACCTTGAAGAGATAAATTGCTTATGTTTTCAAAATATTTTGCATGAAACCATAGTACTGACAGCTATTTGTCACCACCACAAAGGCAAGCAAACTTGAAGTACACATTTTTTTACAAAATAAATTATATTTGGCAATTCTTTTAAGTTCGTTAGCTGGAGATATCTAGTGAATCCACAATAGTTGTTCATGGGTCCTGACATCTCTCAGGTATCGTAAATGTGCCCATCATTTAAGATAATGTAACCCACTTAACTGGGGACATGGGGACACCAACAAGACACAGGCATAAAATCAAATAGAGAAGTAAGGGGGCACTTTCAATCACTTTGTATGCTGCAGTCCCCTTTCCCTTAAGAGACCTCAGAGGTGATCTCTCATGACTGGCTGACAAACGTGGCATGTGAAGGAACCACTGTTTCTGTACACTAAATAGTAAAATTTAATAAGCTTTACTCCTTTTGGAAAAAAATGAATATAAACGGAAGTTTCATTATTTTCTTCTTGCACCCCTTTGGATTATCTTTGTATAGTCACTGTGCATGTACATACTCCACTTACTGGTTTAGAGTCTAGGCTTCTGGTTTTTTTTAGGTGTTTGGCTTTCAATCTGTGTAGTAACCTTGTTCTCAGTCTAGTATCTGTTTCTTCAAGTGTTGTCCATGGCCACCAGTTTTGGAATAGAACAAATAGAGTTCTGGGTCCTATCACAGATCTATTTACATTAGAATATCTGGGAATCTGTATTTTTAACAAGCTTCCTAGGGTGCTTCTTTTGCACACCACGGTTTAAGATCCAATGCAATACACTGAAAGCTTTTGAACAGATTATGTGTCTCTAATTCATTACATCACCAGTACCCAGGAGAATGGAGGCAATAAACACTTGCTGAACTGAATTGCAATGAACATCGACTTCTCCTCCGGAAGAGAAATTTGAGGTTTAGTTGGAGGTAATTAGTCACTATTCATCCCATCCATTCATTCATTATTGCAGGCACGCTGGAAATATCAGGGAATCAAACAGACGAAAAACATTGTCTTCGTGGAGTTGATATAATGTCACAGAAAGACAGACAATAGAAAATAATATAACAAATCAGTAAACTACCTACTATAGGGATGGGGGCAGGGAGGTCTGCAGGGTGATTAGGGTAAACTTCACTGAGAAGCCTGGATCTCAAGACCTAAAGGAGGATGAGCAATCAGCCAAGTGGATATTCCTTTTGATAGGGACTGGAGGCTGGGAAATTCTGGATAGAAGAGGGCAGGTCCCTGGTGAGGGACCCACCCTTGAGCCTGGAGCTGTGGCCCAAACATCCCTGTTTTCCCGCTGGGAAGTTGCCTTTTCCAAAACCACCCCTGGCCTGCCCCACTCCCCATCCCATGCCAATAAAAAACCCTGTACCCATAAAAACCCCAGGCTCTGCCAGCAGAGAGGGGAGAGGAAGAGAAGAGGAGAAGCAGCTAGACATTGGAGACTATGGTTTGACATCAAAGAGAAGCAGCTTGACTTCAGAGGGATGGTTTGACGTCAAAGAGAAGCAGCTTGACTTCAGAGGGATGGCATGATGGTGTCACTTTCGACAGCCATCTTCCTGCTCCATCCCCTTCTCAGCTCCCCTTCCCACTGAGAGCCACTTTCATCAGCAGTAAAATCCTCTGCATTCATCACCCTTCAATTCAGCCGTGCGACCTGATTTTTCCAGATGCCAAACAAGAGCTTGGATACCAAGCGTGTGGATGCAAAAGGCTGTCACACTGACCCTCCACTGAGCTATTAACACTTAAGCTGTCCGCAGTCTGCAAAGCTAAAAGAGCATTGACTGTAACACTCCTTCTGGGGCTTCAGGGTGTGTGGGGGGGGTACTCCCTGCTAGATGCTGCAGTGGGGCCCGCATGGAGTTTTGCTCCTTCAGGTGCCCAAAAGCACTCACCCCGGTTCCTGCAAGTGCTCCCTCCTGCAAGGGGTTGAGTGCAACAGGTTCAAGTGAATGGAGTTTGCCTCTGCCGGTGCCAAAGCAGCCAGCTAGCTCCAGAGAGGGCACACCAGTTCCCACCCGTGAAGGGGTCAGGGAAAATTTCCTGCTTCATTCTCACTTGCCACAAATCCTATTCATACATCTTTACATGTTTCAACCAAGACTTCTGAAAGATGGTTCCAGGATGCTACTGGTACATAGTAGGAGCTTAGTAAATTTTGGCTAAATGAACAAAAATAGTATTTTAGAGAAAGACACAGCGTAGGGGAACGAAACTACAAAGTTCCTCTTCAAAACCAGAAAGAACAACTAAGTAAATAAAGATCTTTTCCAAATCATATTAAGACACTTGGAAAAATGTGTAACTATCAGCATATGAGGACCATACTCATGTATCAAATGTCAGAGAAAAACCTCCTTCATAGTGCCATACTGGCCTCTGTCTGGAGGAGCTTGGAGGCCCACCCACGCGTAGGCAGTGGTCACTCCAGGTTCATGTGAATGGTCCAGTCACTACTGAGGTATAGAGAAAATCTTGCAGTATGATAAACTAACTTACATTTCCCAATATGGTAATCATATGTGTGCTTGAACTGGATGAAATATACTTTAAAATTCTCCATGATAAAATGTTTTGCTTTTTTGGAGACAGGGGACAGATAAAATGTCAAAGCATGTATTTATTTAAAGTAGCTGATTATTATAGTTATACAGTTTACTACTTGAATGTATTGGCATTTCTTCCTATAAAATCAATATACTTAACATTTTAAATTAGCAATAATATATTTACTGAGTTAATATACTTAAGAGGCAAATAAAATATTTATGTGGCCATAACTACTATATTAAAAAAAGTGATGGTTTTTTTTCTGTTCTGTCAGTTTTAAGTTTATAATCTTTTTCTCATAACTTATGATTTGTATTTTCAATTTCTTTAAATCATAACTTTAAGATGACATAGAAATACTAAGAAGTCCCTTTCTGAACAAACTATTTCATATATAATAAGAAAAATAAGTGATTAGCTAGGTAGTCACAGCACTTAGAGCTGGAAATGACTTTTAGAGATTATAGGCTAATTAAGGCCTTATCAGCCACCCATCACCCTTTAAAAAACAATTAATGAACCTGAATTTAAGGCAGCAAAAGGTTAAATGATTTCCCTGGGGGTAAAATAGCAAGTCAGCGGTAAAGGAGGGCAGCCACTTGATTCCTTGACCTCAGGGATATATCACATTCATTTCGCTGTAATGCATTTTAATACTTTTCCATTTGGGGCTTCATAGAGACTTTCTGAACACACATGCATAGGACCGATAGCTTTAAAGTGTTAAGTAGTCTATTTAAAATAAATATCTCTCCCCAATAACCTAGATTTTCCTTACTTGTAAGACATCAAATAAAAAGGAGGAGATTGGTTTGTAGATTATTCTTTGCTTACTGGGAAAAGTTTGCTTAATGAGAACAAGTTAACCCATGGATTTTAGTCTCCTCTTTAGTTATTTAAGGAAAAATAAATCACAATTCTAATGAGTTAAGTTGTGTTTCACTAAAGGAACCTTGTCTTCTAAAACATGCCTAGCAATCATTTCCACAAAGTTTCATTGCTCTCTCAAGCTGCCCTAAATAAAAATCACTAAACATCTCCACACTGACTTTAAAGATCTAAATAAAGACATGCTTATTTTCAGCAAATATTGTTGCCATGAACAACTATTACACACAATAAAGCTAAATAAAGATCACTGAATGAGATCCTTTTCACACTGACTTTTCATTAACAAAGAAAATATTTATGTTGAATAAAAACATGAAACATTATATAAATTAATGCCAAATAAAAATGTATTAAAGACTCCTTACACATTTCACGGACTTCTAATAATTAGTGTTTGCAAATATACAAGGTATTAAGGGCGATAAAGTCATTCTTTGGGTCTCTGAGGGGGTCACTGAGTGACTCTGGATAAAGAACGGCCAGGCCCTGCCTGGTTGCTTACTTCAGAAACTTCTAGGAATTCTACTTCCTCTGTTTTCTCAAGCTGGGATAATATCTCCCTGCAAATTCTTCAAAGCCCAGTTGGAAGGCCTCTTTCCTCTAAGAAACTTTCTGACCATTTAAGTCTGAATTGATTATTCTTTCTGCAGTGGTGTCTGTTGAACCAAACTGAATCTTGCTAAAATAGACCCCAAAGGGTCCATTTAGATTACGTGGTTCAGTTTCCTCATTCTGCAGTTCAAGAAATGAAGTGACTTGTCCAATAAACGCAGCAGGGTGAACTTCTCTCATACAGCAGACACTGGGTTAGTGCTGTTGGAGATCTAGTAGCTGATGCAGTGAAGCTCTCAGTTTGGTAGATGAGAAAATTGAATGGTCTGGTTCCCTTGGGTTCAACTACACAGAGAAGCATGATGTTGACATAAATGAAAGCAAAACTGACCGAGACTGGTGGTATACAGAAGGCAGATTATTTCTTAAAAGATCAAAGTAAAAGAATTCAGTCATGGCCACAGTATTCTTAAACAATAACTTATTGGCCTGACCATGTGACGGCCAAGAGGTGTGAGTGAGTGTGCTTACCAAGGGAGAAATTAATTTAAGACTACTTGGAACTTCTGGCTAAGAGCAAAAGTAGTTTATAATAAGAGAATGTCTTAATCATTGCCAAGAATCACCAAGAATCCCGTAATCTTTCTGAAATTTCAAACTGTGATCTTAAACATGAGTTTACTTTTTATCCATCAGGTAAGACTGCATAGGAAGAACAAACTAATAGCAAGCCCTCCCTAGCTCATTAACCACTCTCAGGCACGTTCCCCTGGTCCTGGCTCCAATGATACTGGTCTTTCAGTTTCACCAATAGCCTAAGCTCTTTTCCGCTTTGGAGCTTTTGCATTTGCTATTCCCTTTCCTGGAGGTTTTCCTCTCTTTTCTTTGCCTGGCTGGTTCCT
This sequence comes from Pongo abelii, assembly GCF_028885655.2. Taxonomy (NCBI): domain Eukaryota; kingdom Metazoa; phylum Chordata; class Mammalia; order Primates; family Hominidae; genus Pongo; species Pongo abelii. The sequence goes on along the minus strand of NC_085928.1, from coordinate 137,478,308 downwards.
TTTCCTCCATTAGCTGCCACCTGAAACGGCACCTCCTCAGAAGGGCTTTTTGACCAACCTACCTAAATTAGGTCTTCTCTCAGCCCAGATTCTACCCCCACTTATTATTTTATTTTACACACACACACACACACACACACACACACTAATTTAGACAGAGTCTTGATCTGTCACCCAGGCTGGAGCGCAGTGGTGCAATCTTGGCTCACTGCAACCTCCACCTCCCAAGTTCAAGCGATTCTCATGCCTCAGCCTCCCAAGTAGCTGAGATTACAGGCCCCTGCCATCACGTCTGGCTAATTTTTGTATTTTTAATAGAGATGGGGTTTTGCCATGTTGGCCAGGCTGGTCTCAAACTCCTGACCTCAAGTGATCCGCCCACCTCTGCCTCCCAAAATGCTGGATTACAGGCGTGAGCCACCATGCCTGGCCATATTATTACCCTATTTGCGCCCTTTATAACACATCATAATCTGTAAGTATTTTCTTGCTTATTTGTTTATTACGGTAAGAGCCATATATATATTTTTTGTTTACCATTATATCACCATGATTTAACCAGTACCTGGTGCACAGAAGATACACAATAAGGACTGGTTAAATTAATGAATTCAAAATACTATAAAACTAACTCAAAATTATTTAAGGCCCCTAGGAAAACCTTAAAGTATTTTGAGAAACACATGATTCTTATTATGAAATGTCTGAAACCAGTGAAAAATAAATTTCAAATACTGGTTTAATAAAGATTTTCATATTATTCCTTACAAATCTTTGTTTTAGAGCCAGCATTTACTCAGAAGTAAAACTTAACTTTTTAAAAAATGCTAATCTATGTCAAAAAGTCTTTATTTCTGATTGGATGTGAAAATACACCTAATTAGTCACTAAATACCTAAATATCAACTATAATAAACATCCAATTGGTTGTGATCTAGTGATAGAAAAGAAAAAGGAAATATTAGTCACACAGCTCAGAAACAAAGAAAAAACAGCTTTTGTTATGTCACAAACAGAATAAACACAAAAACAAATGATTTGAAGAATGGCAGTTTTCTAAGAAATGCTCCAGTTTTGGGAGTAAAAAAAAAAAAAAAGATGAAAATAGGAGTAATGCAAACCATCTTGCTGTAACATAAAATCATCACAAAAAATTGGATTAGTAACATACTAGAAAATCTGAATAGACCCTCTGCTGGAAGCATTATGAGAAGTAAACAAATGGATATAGTACATCATCCTCAAAGAGTCACTATACGTGGTTTTTAGATTCTTTATTGCTCAGAAAGAAAAAGATTACAATGGCATTAAGGAAAGGAACATTTTCTAAAATTGTCACCTGACTGGCAGCAGGCTTAGATCCATCCACTACTTTTCAAGTTTGATATGACATTTTACTAAAGTTATTTATTTGATATTGACAAAAATGTTGTATGTATAGTGAGATTTCTTGGAATTAAATGAGTAAAAATTTAAGTACCTATACACAATTTGAAATTTGAAATTCAGACTTTTTATAATTTAAAAAGACAAAATTTAATACAACCTCAAGCAAGAACCAAATCAGAACTGGCCAAGCATTGTACATTGTGCATTATATTTTAATAGTGTGTTTCTGTGTACAAGAATGACTATGAAATTAAATTCTTCTTTCTAGAAATTTTCTTCCATAAACAATAACAGTCAATGCTAAAAGGACTGCTTGCAAAGTTACTAGAAATATTTTTTCCCAAATATTCTAGTCTTCAAAACAAACGGTAGCCGTCAAATTCTTCCTGCATAACCTAAAATGGTAATACATGTACTGTATTTCATTTGTAATAAGTCTTTATGACAAGGTTAACATTTCAACACACAACACAAATAAGAGAACACCAAAAAATGAAAATTACTTTGCTTATGTTTCTGTATTAGAATTTTATTTGCTAAAGGGTAAAAACAAATTTGCAAAATTCACAGTTAACTTAAAACAATAGTTTTAAACCTTTTTTCCTAGCCCTTACTGCCTTCAGGAAGGAAAGAACATCTGGTTATTTAAGGAACACAATATGTTCACATTTTCTATGACTTTTGTTTCTAATTGGGTTTAAAAATTTTTTTTGAATGTGAACAACTAGCTAGAACAATGTTTTTTAATCACTTCATATTTTTCAGATTGTCCTCCTTCTATCCCTCTAACTTCATCTCATGGATTGTTTTTGGAAATCTGCTTAGCAGTTCTAATATGATAAAGACAAGAAAATGAGAATTAGGGCTGTGGTCTGAAGAGCTAAGTACAGAAGTTGTATTTACCATGTGCAGAGTATAGGATGCTAAAAACAGATATTTGATATCCAGTCTTCATAAGGCATACATTTTCAAAAATTTCAGCTAGTTCCTGGGCCACTTACATATATGGCAATTTCATTTATTACAGATGAAGAATTTGTATGAGAAATATGTAAGTAGAGGTCCACTATTTTTAAAACTAATAAAGCCACAGCTCCTGCATGGAAAGGTGGTCTGAGGATGGGGGTTCAACTGCTGGTCTGCCACTAAAAAGCTGTGTCACCTTGAATAAGTCTCTAAGCTTCATCTTTGTTCTCACTTTTTCATCTATGAAAGGAGAAGCTGGATAAGACTGTCTAGGTTCTTTGCAGTTCTAAAACTCTGACAGCCTAAGGCAAGTAAATTAACTAGATTCTTTGCTATGTCTTCTGTATTCCATAATATATGACAGTAGTAACAGGATTTTAAATAATTCTGATATATAGCAAATTAAGGAACTAGATGCTCTTTAAGTTCAAGTTGTATAATTAATTCACTATCTTGATAAAAATGGCAGCTGAAAAATATACCATTGGCTGTGGCTTTTGTGGAATGTGAACATGGGTTCCAGAAATATGCTAGATTAGTGATGTCCAACTAGATTAGAGTCAGTGTGGTGAACTGGAATGAGGCATGGCACTTGAATCAGAAATCAATTCTATCATTATTTCCTTTATACCAAGATATGCAGGACATAAAGCTGAGTGCTAAAAAATGAGCAGGATCCAGTCCTAAGGTGTAATAACTTACAAAACACACATGCCTATATACTAGGTGCTGTGGGAACTCAAAGGAGGACATGTCCTATCTGAACCTGAAAATTGTTTCATGGGGAATGCAGAACAGACGCCAGGAATCCAAGGAGGGAATGAATAGATAGAACAATCATGATGCCACTCTAGCTAGCTTGGGAACTTATGAGCTTTTTGACCTTGGGAAAGCCACATAAACTTAACCTCTCCCTACTGAAAAAAGTGAGGAAAGATAACCTGCTCTGCCTACCTCATAGGGTTGTTGATTAATGTCAGAGTGCTTAGAAAACTATGAAGGAGTATGATCCTATTATTATGGTTTTTAGGCCTACTTTTTTCTGTCTATTCAAATAAGAAATCTTTCCACAGTAAAGACTATCTCTGATATAAAACAATTAGAACCTTGTGTCTCAAGCTATACTTGCAGAATGTATTCTCCACTGAGCAATTTAGGGATGATGGTAGGATAAAGTGCTTTTCTGAAGGTTTACAATGAACCTACTAAGGCTCAGAGCTCCTTGTTTGTTTTATTGAACCTGTTAGCAGCATTCAACACTACTGTCATATGAAACTAGGAAATGGAGAAGAATGCTTTCATGTCTCAAATCTCATCTTTCTACTAGTTAATTTCATTGAGAATTGTGTGTTTATATACTTACTCTGATCTATGTGATTCACGAATGATTACAGTATTTTGAGTGTTTCACTGTTGCTATTAATAGAAAACATTTAAAGCACTATGATGTCTGAATTTTTAGAGGCTATAGGCAGGGGTACTAGTACCATCTTTCCCTCTTTTTTTCCCCCTTAGCATAAATAGCCTCTTTTATGACTTTATAACTGACATTAACAACACTGAAAACCCTGTCCACTTGTGGATTTCTATAAAATAGATAAACTTGCTGTTTTTCTCACTTTACTTTTGCAGCACTGGGTTGGACCTCGTTAGTTCATTGTAATGGTGGCAGGAAGCAGATGAATCCTAAGTAGACAGGGATGGGTCCCCGATGAAACCTGACCTTCCAGCCAAAGATAGTTTAAAGCCTAGCTACAAGTCCCGGGGTAAATCCATGGACTGGTTTGAAAACCTGTCTTCCTGTTTGTCATGCTTTTCTGATTGATCCCCACCCTTCACTTATTTTACATACACCTAACCTTTCCTAATTGGTTTTTTACACTGTTGTGCCCATCTCTAAGTGGTGCCTTTGTTTTAGCCTTTTTTTTGCATACTCACAAACCAATCAGCACACACTCCCGCATTCTGAGCCCATAAAATCCCCGGACCTAGCCACATGGAGAGAAAACACCCAACTTCCGGGTAGAGGAACACCCTTGCAAGCCCTCTCCAGTGACAGCTATTTCATCACTCAATAAGATATTTCTCCACCCTCCTCACCCTTCAATTTTCAGCATGATCTTGTTCTTGGATGCAGGACCAGAACTCGGGATCCACTGAACATGGGTACACCAAAGACTGTAACAACTGTGGTCCTCTACCCTCTGCTGGCAGAGGGTTGCGACCCCTTGTGATGGGAAGCAGCAGCAAGGCCGAACCAGCCCCGGAGCCATGAGCCGGAGTGAGGCAAGGGACTGACAGAGCTGTTAACACGCTGCAGTCCACTGCGCTGCAGACAGAAGGACTAAATGAGCTAATCAGCATGCTGTAACATCCCCTCTGGGGCTTCGGGGTTGTGGGCACCCCTGCCTGGGCACCACTGTGTTCCCCTCATCTGGATGCCAGAGTCTACCACGGGAGTGGCTTGCAATACACCTGGTCCAGCTGCAAGCCCTGCATGGAGCACGCATCTGTGCTGGCACTCAGAACAGCTGGCCAGACCCTGCATTCACTTGCTCACGCACCCCCTCCCATTGGCACCTGAGCACATAGTCACAGCAGCCACAGGATCTGGGCTGGTGTGCAAACCAGGCATGGTCTGGCGGGCCGAGTGGATGGGGTGCCTCCTGCGGCAGGCCCAGGGCTGAGTGAGGCCCTGGGCAGGAATGTTGCCTTCTGTGGAGGTCCCCAGCTGGCAGAGTGACTGAGAGAGATCCTGCGTCAATTCAAAGTCAGTTCTTGACCATCCTGGCCAACATAGTGAAACCCCATCTCTACTAAAAATACAAAAATTAGCCAGGTGTGATGGTGGACACCTGTAGTCCCAGCTACTCAGGAGGGTGAGGCAGGAGAATCGCTTGAACCTGGGAGGCAGAGATTGCAGTGAGCCGAGATCACACCTCTGCACTCCAGCCTGGTGACAGAGCGAGACTCCATCTCAAAAAAAAAAAGTCAGTTCTTCAAAGACAAAGGATGTTCTGCTTACACAGGTCATCAGAGACAATTTAATTCAACCTCCAAATATTACAAAAGAGAAGCCCAAGGCTCAGCAAGCATGATTTTTCCAAAATAATGAAGACGTTGGTGGCAGAGCCAAGGTTTGACCCAAGGTCCCAATTCCTAACTCAGGTTCCTTACAGAACACTACACTGCCACAGGCCCATATTAACACGTGTCAAGTGACTTTAGTTACTACTTAAAATCTGTAAAATAATGTTAATGAGTCAGCCACATATACACTTAACTGTATGTACCACTTTGCAGGGTTAGCCATTTGAAAGCCTCTTTTCAAAGGCTACATAGCTTTCTTTACTTTTCCTATAGATATCATCATTCCATAAACTTATTCTACTGAGCCTTTTAAATATGACTCTCTCCTCATGCCCAGTTTTTTATGTCTCAGGAATATCAGTTTAAGGTCATTGTACTGATCATGTTTTTACTTGGTAAGACTCTGAATGTGAAGGTGGGGAATTCCCTTTTTTAGATACACTATTATTTTTTTCTCTTCAACCTTAAAGAATCTATATTTTAATGCTTATAGAATTTGCTTCATTATATGTACACGACTTTACTGAGATAAAAAGTACTCCATTAAAATCATACTAACATGAAAGGCATTTAGGTTCCACTAATAAACACTGATGAACTTAGAATAAAGAACTCTGAGGCTGGATGAGTGAGTGATTCACAGAAACATCAACCATATTTAGCTAGGGAAAAATTACCAAGATCGAAAGGTTTTGATAACATATTCATTTCTTCCTTCAATTAAAACAAACAAATCATGCAAGTAGAAATTTCAAATTGCTATTTTAGCAATGTTTTCCACTCTGTATGATTCTAAAAATTCCTAATGCTAAGCCGACAGAATTTGCCATAAGTTTGTAGATCAAAACTCATACCTCATTGACCAGTAACCTCATTCGTTAGTCTTATTTTACAGATATTTTGTCATCTTGTGGGTTTTTTTTGGGGGGATAGGGAGTATATAGTCACACAACTTACAAATACATAGGTACACAAAATATAAATATGGAACTTTCAATTTTCATAGTCAGATTCATAAGCCTTACCAGAAAAAAGTATGCTTCCTTATACACTGGAGAAATAATAGATTGTATTTCTGATGCTTAATGAAACTGCTTTGTGTAAGAGAAATGATATGAAAGTTCATAAATTTACAGAACAGATATAGGCATAAGGAAGTGAATTCTTTTAAATCAATCAAAGAATAAAGGATATAATAAAAGGTTGAAGTCAACAACCAAGGAAAGGACAGAAATCCTTTAGAATCTAAATTTACATTAAACTTGGAGGCCCAAGTTGATCAGACAGAGCTTTGGCAATGGAACCCACAGACAGACTGACTGACTCAGAGACAGTTCGACAACTGCCAACATGACTGTTGGGAGGGTTGCCAAAGAGCCAAAGGCTGGGATTACCATCCAATGCCTGGCATTCTGATATTCGTGTTTGAAGCTTTCTCTCTTATACTTCTTCCAATATTTTTGTTTGGCTCAAAAGTAGCAAGGATTCACAGATTTTTTTAGATCATTAAATGTTCTTATTTTCAAGAAATATAACATTAGTTGTAAAAGAGCACACTTTTTCTCTGAAGTGTAAAGAAAATTTTGGTGAATTACTTTACACTCAAATAGAGAAATCAGTGTTAAAGTCTGTTTAAATCTTTATTTTATTAGATTACTCTTAACCCCCCAAATAAGAAATATTAATACATATCATAATATGAAATAATTTAGTGTTTCATTGTATCCACTCTTATAGAACTGGTCCTTTGTATAAAGCCACTTTCTTGATCTTCATATGGCCCCCAAGGTTCTACTTGGATAAATCAACCCCTGTGTGGGGTACCAATAACAATACAGTTTGGCTATAAGGAGAGGTAGTTCCTCAACTATTTCCTTGACTTGTGAGGAAGGGAAAAGCATAGAATAGTCCTCTGTGGGAAAAGAGACATGTGTTCCAGTTTCTCATGGCAAGGTCCACTTAATTTGCCTGCTGAGTTGCCGGCCAATGAGGTATGTGGGTTTTGGCCTACAACTTTAGGCAAATGCTACCATTAGGCAATTCATCTACCATTAGGCAAATTCCACATTCGGAATTCTTAGACTCTACACAGAGAAGCCTATTTTTCACCCAACTTAAAATTATGCATACCCTACTGGGGAAGCTTACCTTTGGGTCTCTAAGGAACAGAGCCTTAAGAATCAGTGAGTGTACATCCCCGATGAATGGGTAATGCATCAGAAGGCCGAGACAGGTCTGGTAGTTACTAGAGATCACTAAATAAGAAGAAAAAATAATTCAGATGCAATACTATTTAAGATATTCTGCATTGCTGAGAATATAAAAACTAACAACTTAAGAGTCAATGAAAGCAAACCAATAACTCAACTGATTTGATAAAAGGAAGTAGGAAGAAGGGATCTTTACCAAATTGCCTTTGAAGGAACACATTGTATTGTTAACTGCTACCTAATGTATTAGCACTTAACCTCAGGGGGTGTTGGAAAGAAGAACTTCACATACAGATATGTGTACATCTGCAACATAAATTCTCAGAACTGTGCATATTTATTGCCATTTATATGGCTATGTTTAAATGTCTCCTGTTTTTCTACTTAGAAATTAGTAATAAAAGCCATACGAATGGAAAAGAACCAGTTTAAGATTTTCATGAAATAATATTTACCTTGATTATTATGCATTATAACTTGTTACATTTTCTTTTGTATAGGTAAATATTATATAACTCAAAATTTAAAAAAGTAGAATTTCTTCTAATTATTTGTTTTTCTAAAGGTAACAAGAGATTTAGGGAGAGAATACCTAAGCAGCATTTCTTGGAGGAAAAGTGTCAAAATTGTCATAGGTTAAGTCTAAATGTGTTCTGTAGCCTGTCATTTAATTTTTTTTTCAAATCAACCTAATTATGGGTGTAATTATTAAACACATCTTTTCAGACAGGTCTATGTAAACTACTTTACTTCTTGACAATCTTATCTGCCACTGCTGTCAGAGTCGGGCCCATTAACAATGCTTGCTTTGTGAACCACACTGACTGCCTCCACAGCACTGATTGTGAAGAAACTTTACAGTTTTAACTTCTGTGGTTGAAACTGAAGCTTTTTCACTAATCAGTTACTTGAAAAATGTTCCATAAGAAAACAACTGTGATTCAATAGAAACAACACAAATCAAAAACCAAACATTTATAATTAGAAATATCTTTGATTTTTAGATTATTTTTTCTTCTGCTGCTGGAATACCATTTCTTGCTATAACTTCCTACTTCTCCCCCTCCTATGAGCACTATGGGGAAAGGAGACAGGACTGGGCAAAATGAATAATTATAATCTATGTAAGGAACCACTTTATCATCTTCATTTCCATTGCTGCTATGACAGCTTGTAATTTCATACATCTGCTTTCATTTGTAAAGCACTCACTTATCCTACCCTTTCTGTATCTGTTCAGACTCTCATTTGTTCATTTTTTCATATTTACCTTCAGTTACCTGCTGTCCTTTTTTTCTCTAGAAATTCAAAAAGCTAAGATACTGAGAACAGTATAATGGTTTTATGTACAGATTTCTTTGAGATCTAGCAAGTAATTAAGACTTAATCAATTCACCTTATAACTCAAAAATAATTATATATTAGTAATTGACCAAGAAAGAATTCTTATATATTTTTAAAGAGGCAGGAAAATTTTGTGGAAAAGTTTTTGATCTCATTACTCACAGATGTGGGTTTGAATCCTGGGGCTTTATTTGAACCTTTCATCGAGTTGCCTAAAGATTAAATGATATAATCTATGAGACTGATTTATAGCAGCTGTTTAAAACCAGTTCAGGTAACCTCTGTGAGCTTAAGTTTAGTCACTTGGAAAAAAACTTTTTGATTGAAAAAATTTATTTGACTGCTTCATTCAATCCAATAATTATTCGCTGAGTACCTCATTCACGACAGGCCCTATGCTAGGGGAGCACATAGAGATAAACAAAACTGAGTCCTTACGCTGGAGAAAATTACAGCCCAGAAGGGCAGATGTGTAACATCAAGCAGCTATTACTACTAATATGACTAAGATAACAGTGAATTATTAAAGCTTTCTGTAGCCAGGCCACATGCTAAGAACTTTACCTACATTATCTCAATTAATTTCTATGACATTCTTATAAAGGTACAATTATTATCTTTGTTTTACAGATGCAATAATTGATACTTGGAGAAGTTAAGTCACTTGCACAAGTTACCAGTGATTCCCTAGAGGGGCAAGACTGGAAACCCAAAAGTCTAGCTGCAGAGTCTGTACTCTATTACAAGACATTTGTTTTGAAAGGCCATTGTTTTGAAAATCAAGAGACATAATGGATGCAGATTGTAAAGTATTAGTACTACTCTAGTGAAGTAGTTTTAAGTATACTAGAAGATCAGCATAACCCAGTCTCCAGAAAAGCTTGATTGATTGACTATTTATTTATTTATTTACTATGTGTTTTTAGAGACAGGGTCTTGCTCTGCCACCCAGGCTATAGTGCAGTGGCATGATCACAGCTCACTGCAGTCTGAAACTCCTGGGCTCATGCAATCCTCCTGCCCCAGCCTCTGGAGTAGCTATTACAGACTAGAGAAGCATACTGCCATGCCTGGCTAATTTTTAAGTTTTTTGAAGAGACAAGCTCTTGCTATGTTGCCAGGCTGGTCTTGAACTCCTGTAGAGCAGACTGATTTAGATATAAACATATAGATAGATAGAGACCAGAGCAATAATCCTGTTATTACAACTTGTTAAAACTATTGAAGCTATCAGAAGCTATAAAATATATAAGGGAAGCCAAATAATGTATTAATATTCTACTTCCAAAACAAATGAGGAAGCTAACATTCTTTCATCTTTCTATCCATCCATCCAATCACTGCATGCAATGAACATTTCCTGAGCATCTACTAAATGCCAGATATCCAGAGACTATGCTAGGTACCTGCACCAGGAATATAACAGCAAATAAGTTCACTGCTTTCAGATAATGGTATCTCTAATTTGCTAATGAAAACCCACACTCTTAGAAATACCCTTAATTTGCAATTAGATATGCTAAGTATTAAATCTCTTTTTGAATAACTACAGCCAGTTTAAACTAGGTAGAAAAGAATTACACAAGCTGATTTAAAAACAAACTAGTAAGGATTGGACACAATAAGAATTTAGTTTTGAACTTCACAGTAAACTTTTATTGAACATGAAAAACTAATCTGTAATACTGTTCTTTCCCCAATATTTATTCTATCAGAGCAGGGCAGAGACATGAGGTAAGAAGTGAAAGATTAAGAAAAATTATTGAGTTTTGGTATCTACCTACATTTGAAATGAAGTATGTTTATGCTTTAAAAACAAAATAGTGAAGGCACATTCTAAAGAGTTGATTTAGGGAAGGTAAAAGCAAAGGTAAGTAGTACCTAAGAAAAGATAATGGATTTGGAATGAGAACTAGATTAGATCACTGGCCTAGTCACTTATAATATGGTGAATTTAGGCAAGCTGCCCAACTTCACTGAAACTTTATTTCTCCCATTTATAAAATAGAGACCATCCTGCTTACTCTTATCTACAGGGTTTCTGTAAGAGTGGGCCAGCTGCTATGTGGTACCTTTCCCCATCTTGCTCAATTCATCCTTGATGAATAGCATTACCTCCACATGAGGCAGAGCTGACTTCTCTGTCTGAACCTTTATGTGCCCCACAACTATTCTGGAGTGGTCTGAAGAGATGGTTTAGTTTCTCCAGCAGGTACAAACAAACCAAAAGTGAAATCAGTAATGATATGCAGAAAAAGTAACTGTTTTGAGAAAGTTTAAAGCAATGTGGATCAATAACTTACGCATAATTCAAAACTAACCACACTTACAATTGTAACATTTGTAAATACATGCAATACTTTTTCAAATTATTTAAGTTCATATTGAGATATACTTTCTTTCTCAACATAATAAAACAGACTGAAAACTACCACAAAACACGAAACTCTACACAGACTTTCTTTAATTTCTTGCCCGACCCCCCAAAAATACCTATCACCAAGTACCTATAATATCCTGAAAACTAGTCACACATTTTATAAAGGTCTCATGAGTCCTCCTAATTCCCCCTAAGGAAAGCATTATCATTGACTCTCTATTATAGATGAGGTAGTGCAGAGTAGGTAACAACACAGCCAAGGCTGCAGAGATCCTGAAAGGGCAAAGACAGGGCTGAACCTGGGTCTGTGTAGACTGAAAGCCTCACACACCACTGTGTCTTATACTTTCCTACATTCTTAGCAAGTTCATGACAGGGATATCGGTATAAACTGAAAAAAGTCCTCAGTGTCAAAGGCCAAGAATAGCAAATATTTAGAAATAGGCATAAATTCTTGTTTATAAAAAGCTATAAAATGGCATATAAAAACAAATAATCATGGATTAAGTATAAAATAAAATGAGTTAACAAAAAAGAAAATCTTCTTTCTTTTAAAAAAGGAAAAAGTTTTTCTCATAGTTAATTGTACTTGACTGAAAACAAAGCCAATGTGTAATGAAAGTGCCTTGCCAGACACCTGGCATAGAGAAAGCATTCAATAAATGTAATGCTCTCTGAAAAAAATATTTGTTGAGAGCCTACTACATGCAGGAAAAAACACATAATTACTGCCTGCAGCATCTTCACCTTTATTTAAAGGCCCTTACTATTTTGACTTTCCTAAGTACAAATGGCAAGAAACAAAACGTGATTGCCAATGGACCAGAAAACAAGTGGTCAGGGGGAGGCTGGGGTATAAAACATAAATAGAAACAACAAAATTTTACTCTCTTCAGTTTTGGAGAAAGCCAAAAATAAAACACAGTCATATCCTCCACAAAAAGTGGTTTAAGTCTAGTGTTTAAAACCCTTGTAAGATTTTGTCCTTCTGGGTTTTCTTCCTCAGTTGGCTTTGTGACAATTGCCTCTCTGAGCACCATTCAATCACTACAACAACCATCCTTGAAACCTAAGACCAACACATACTCTTATGTAAACACTTGGATACTCTTTGGTAAGTCCTTATTATTCTAGCAGATTTTGTGCAGAATAATATGAGACTTTTAATTTCACTTTTAGGAAAGAGGACAATCTCAAATTCAGAGTAGTTCACTGTTTGGGCTTGGAAAAAGATTTAAACAATTGTTACTTTTCCCACTTAATACACTTTAAACAGAATCTCATTTAATAAGAGATCAAGCAATAACATAAGAGGTCTTTACTCAGTAATTTCTATGTTTAAATATATAGTGCTGCCAACTGGAAGGCAGTAAGTAAGCAAGTATATAAGTGCAGAATTGCCAGTGGCTGGTGTGTGAGCAAAGATCACTGTATTAGAAAAGTCAGAATGACGGCATGTTAGCTCCAGGAATGCCGTTTGTACTATGAACTTTGAAGGATATCAATTAAGTGCACAGGCTTCTGTTTTCTCCACCTTCTCTATTTCCTTATCGACTGAGGAAATAAAATGAGATGATACAGTGTAAAAACAATTTTCTTGGCCAGGCGTGGTGGCTCACGCCTGTAATCCCAGCACTTTGGAAGGCCGAGGTGGGTGGATCATGAGGTCAGGAGATCGAGACCATCCTGGCTAACACGGTAAAATCCTGTCTCTACTAAAAATACAAAAAAAGAGCTGGGCATGGTGGTGGGTGCCTGTAATCCCAGCTACTTGGGAGGCTGAGGCAGGAGAATCACTTGAACCCGGGAAGTTGAGGTTGCAGTGAGCCCAGATCGCACCACTGCACTCCAGCCCGGGTGGAGCGAGACTCTTTAAAAAAAAAAAAAAAAAAAAAAAAATTTCTTTTTTTGGAGACACATCTCATTCTTGTCAACCCAGGCTATAGTCCAGTAGCATGATCACAACTCAATGAAGTCTTGACCTCCTGGGCTTACGTGATCCTCCCACCTCAGCCTCCCTAGTGGCTGGGACTATAGGCATGTGCCATCATGCCTGGCTAATTCTTTTTTTTTTTTTTTTTTAATTGAGACAGGGGTCCCACTACGTTGCCCAGGCTGGTCTTGAACTCCTGGGCTCCAGTGATCCTGCTACCTTGGCCTCCCAAAGTGCTGGGATTACAGGCATGATGGGCCACTACACCTGGCCAAAACAAAGTCTTTTAATGCAAACTGTGAACACTATCGTAGTAATGAAAGGTAAGTACTCAGAATCAAAGCCCAAGTTCTACCTCTGCATCTGTAAAATGTCATGGAAATGAAGCCTGAAAAAATTGGTGGAGATTAAGATTTAGAAAATAATCAGTAAGCCTGATTCATACATTTGACTCTCTTAATTTTAAATTGAAATGAAGGAAAACCATAGGTTGGGAATTAGTTATATCTGAAAATAGACATACATACACCTTATTTCACTGTGTTTTGTGATTTTTAGTGCCTTAATCAGAAATATACATTGTCAGTAAAAACGGCTGAAGTACACAAGGTATTTAAGAAGTGCTGACAATATCTTTTTTGTGTGTTGGACTGTATTCATTCATTTAATATTTTTATTAAATACCTGTTTTATTTAAAATGCTGAGTTAAGTTCTAAAGACATGAAAAGAATTTTTAAAATCTCAACTTTCTCTCACATTCCAGTGGAAGAGAAACATAAAATTAACTGCAACCCAGGGTAGGGCTGATAATAATGATACATACTAAGGGCTGTGATAATTGCTAAAATGGAAGACTTTAGGGTCAGTGAGGTATTGGCCAACAATATGTGGAAGCAAACAAAGGCAGATACTGAGTGGCTCCTATGGCAGGGGAGCTTAGGAGAAATGGGATGTATGGAAGGAGAAAAGTGGGTGGAGGTCTTACTTGTATATGAGGGAGTCATCAAGATGTCCTTCAGTAGGTGAATTAATAAACAATCTGTATTGTATCTAGGAAATGGAATATTAGTCAGCATTAAAAATAAATGTGCCATCAAGCCATGAAAAGACTCAAGAGGAAACTTAACTGCATACTGCTAAGGAAAAAAAGCCAATCTGAAAAGGATACAGACTTCATTCATCTGACTATATGACATTGTGACAGTAAAAAGATCAGTGGTTTCCAGGAATTAGAGGGAGACAGGGGATGAATAGGCAGAACACAGAGGATTTTTAGGATGTGTTCTGAGACCCCCCAGTGGATACCTGAAACCTCAAATAGTATTCAGCCCTATATGTACTATGCTTTTTCCTATACATACATACCTATGATAAAAGTTTAATTTATAAGTTAGGCAATTTATAAATTATGGTAAAAGATTAGCAACAATATCTAATAATAAAATAGAACAATTATAACAATATGCCAGCATCGCTACTCTTGAGCTTTAGGGCTTTAAGTAAAACAAGGGTTACTTGAATACAAGCACTGTGATACCAACAACAGTTGCTTTGATAATCAAGATTTCTATTAAGTGACTAATGGGCAGGCAGCTTATGCAGTGTGGATATGCTGGACAAGGGAAGATTCATGTCCAGGGCAGAACAGAGTGGGATGGCTACAGATTTCATCATGCTAGTCAGAATGGGATACAATTTAAAACTTAGGAGTTTTTTTTATTTTTGGAATTTTCCATTTAAGATTTTTGATCAGATAACTGAAATTGTGGAAACTTAAACTGCAGATAAGGAGGGACTGCTGTATGTATGATACTATAATGATGGATACCTGTCATTATACATTGGTCCAAACACACAAGACTGAACCCTAATGTAAAAGTATGAACTTTGGGCAATAATGCTGTATCAATGCAGGTTTATCAACTGTAAAAAATGTGTCATTCTGGCTGGGTGTGGTGGCTCACACCTGTAATCCCAGCACTTTGAGAGGCCGAGATGGGCGGATCACAAGGTCAGGAGATGGAGACCATCCTGTCTAACACGGTGAAACCCCGTCTCTACTAAAAATACAAAAAATTAGCTGGACGTGGTGGCGGGCGCCTATAGTCCCAGCTATTCAGGAGGCTGCGGCAGGAGAATGGCGTGAACCTGGGAGGCGGAGCTTGCAGTGAGCCAAGATTGTGCCACTGCACTCCAGCCTGGGCGACAGAGCAAGACTCCGTCTCAAAAAAGAAAAAAAAAAAGTATCATTCTGATGTCGGATGGTGATAGTGGGGGAGAATATGGGTATCTGGGGGAGTGGGTATATGCAAACTGTATTTTCCACTTAGTTTTGTGCTGAACCTAGAACCTTTCTTAAAATCCAATTCAATAATTCAATTTTTTTTAAAAAGGAAACATTAAAAAAGAAACCCAAAATAACAGACAATGTGCTACTATGGTATATCAGCCTTTCTTAGTGAAACTTGAGGAGACTGTTAAACTAAGATATAAAATAGTATAAACGGTGTTTGTAACAGAGTACATTAATATAAATATCTGATATAATCATAAAAACAACTGACACCATTTTATGTCTCAGAAGGAAGAGAGCTAGTAGTCAGGAAGTGCTTAAACACTCCTTCAAAAATAAGACTATCAATTTGTGCTTTGATAAAACTTTGTGACATTACCATGAGATTTAAAATTTGTAATCACTGTTAAGCAATGCTTTTCCAGAAAAGACAAATAAATACAATTTGTAGTTGAAATAAATGCATTTTGACATCAATATGACATTGAACATGCTGTTAACTAGAAAATAGAGAAATAGAAATTCTGGGTTAGGACAGAGGGAAACACTGGCAGACAAACAGACAGTGGCTGAAGAATAAGTAGAGATCTAAAATGAAATCAAAAGGAATAATATTTGAAATCACAAAGAGGCCATGACTGCCATGCCATGCCAGGCCAGGAAATGGCTAAAGAAATCCCTATCAAAAACAGAGGAAAATTATAGTAGAGTATTGTAACATGCTTACGCTGGCTGAAAAAACAAGGCAGGGAGTGGGTAGAAGTGCCAAGAAGGAAACTTTTCCATTTATGGTGTTCAAAGAGAAAGTACATTTAAAAAGGCAATAAATATTTGAGAAATACTTTCTTTTTAAGAAAATCTAGGCCCGGCGTGGTGGCTCATGCCTGTAATCCCAGCACTTTGGGAGGCTGAGGTGAGCAGATCACCTGAAGTCAGGAGTTCGAGACAAGCCTAGCCAACATGGTGAAACCCTGTCTCTACTAAACATACAAAAATTAGCTGGGTGTGGTGGCATGCTCCTGTAATCCAGCTACTTGGGAGGCTGAGGCAGGAGAATCACTTGAACCCGGGAGGTGGAAGTTGCAGTGAGCCAAGATGGCACCATTGCACTCAGTCTGTGTAACAAGAGTAACACTCCGTCTCAGAAAAAAAAAAAAAAAAAAGGAAAATCTATAAATAGATTTATAGTGTTTTAGCTATTAATGCAATTTACAAGACAAATAAAAGGTATGTTATGTTTAAAATAGAGACAATGTTTTTTATAGTGTTTTAGCTATTAATGCAATTTACAAGACAAATAAAAGGTATGTTATGTTTAAAATAGAGACCATGTTTTTTGATACTAGTCAAAAACAAAATAAATAAAATGAATAAAAAACAGATGTGAAAATTTCAGCTACTTAGTTTTAAAAGTAGGCCATGCTTTCTTTGACGAAGCTATGCTGAAAGTATATTTTCAAAGAATCATTATTTATTTGTGTTGTTCTAAGAATGAGACTAGCACTTGTCTTCTTAGTAATCACAGCACACAAATCCACCCCTCCAAGGTCTCTATGGTACCTTTTGGCCTGGCATTACCCCAAGTACTATATTAACTGAGCACATGAAGAGCTTCAGATGCTTTTAGCGATAGGAAAGAATTGTAATGTGGTTCTGGTACCAAGGAAGCTCACTATCTAGTTGAGGAGCTAGGACCAACACCCACAATAACTATGGAAAAGTGTAAAATAGAGTATGACTAATGTAGCACTTAGTTAGTGGTATTGATTATGGTCTTATAGGATTGCAAAGTGTGAAATCAATGAGAGCTAGAATAATAGGAAAAGATTTGGGAAAAAGGCTACCTCGCCCTAGGCCTGAAAATAGGAGTAAGATTTAAGTAAGTGGAGCCAGGGGAAGCAAGGAATCACAAGAGTGACTTACAATATGAAATAAGTCAGTTAAAAAATAGTGTGGTGGGGGTATGGCCATTCATAAACTATTACAGGAGTAATGGCTCATGATTACTCTCACATTATTTCCTTATTGCTCAATGTTTCTTTCTGTATATAATTTTAATCCATATAATTCAGCAAAGTAACAAACACTGGGTGGCTTAAAATAACAGAAATTTACTGTTTGACAATTCTGAATCCTAGAAGTCCAAAATCAAAGTTTTGGTAGGACCATGTTCCCTCTGAAACTTGTAGGGGAGAATTCTCCTTGCCTCTCCTGCTTCTGGTGTTAGCAGCATGTTTCTTCTGAAGAGGAAAAATTTGTTTCCTATTTCTCTCCTAGCTTCTGGTAATGGCTGAAAATCCTTGTCATTCCTTGCCTTGTAGATAATATCACTCCAACCTCTGCTTCTGGCTGTCTTCACATGGCTTTATTCTCCCTGTGTACCTTCACATTGTCTTCCCTCTGTGCATGTCTGTTGCCAAATTTCCTTCTTCTTATGAGGACACCAGTCATATTGGATTAGTATGACCTCATCTTAACTAATTACATTTGCAACAATCTATTCCCAAAGTAGGTCACATTCTCAGGTACTAGAAGTTAGGACTTCAATATATCTTTTGTTGTGGGGGGATACAATTCAGCCCATAACAGGCCTTATTATCTGTGCCTACAAAATCAGAATTTTGGACTAGATGCAGTGAATCTTATCTATTTTTTTGGGCATGTATTCCTTTGAGAAACTGATGAAAACTATAGACATTTGACCCAGAGAAGGGCATACCTACACAATATTTTGCACACTATCAGGATGATCATAGACCCTTTGATCCCCATCCACTGAATCCCTAGGAGACACGCACCCCAAGGAAGGAATGTCATCACGGAAGGAAGGCTCTTTTAGTTTCCCTCAGATGAAACATCCTCTGAGCATCCTACAAATTTAGCTCCAAAAGAACATATGTAATGCTCAGAGCCTGGTACAGTGGTGTTCACTTAAGATTTATTGAATGAATGAGATTTAAACTACTAAGTGTAACTGAACATCCCCACTTTGGAAGCCCCAGCAAGACATTATGAGTCAGAATCCACCGGTATGAAATAAAAACTTGACACCAATGATTTATTTGGAAAGCTGGGGCTGGCAAATTGTCTACCTTCCTCTCAGTTCTTGACCATGGCCAAAAAGATAAGCTCATCTAATTAGTACTGACATTCCATGCAACTCTGTCTAATCTGGTTCTCTATCCCTTTTCTTTCTGCTGCTCCCCTCTATCTCAATCTTTTTCTCTAGGGAACAATGTCTTTCCCTCTAAGCCTCACCCTCCCAGAGTCACTGCTGACTCTGCAATCTCCAGATGTGAGGTGGAGGACCACCTTGCTCCTTGATTCTACTTCCAAACTATTGCTTCCTATCATTTCATAAAACTTCTTCCTTTGAAGTTCATGCCACGCCTCTACGCCTCTATCATGTCCCTGCATCACTGTCATCTATGTACCATATACTGGTAAACTCTGGTTGAATGGTTGACTCTGAATAATTGACTGGTTCAATAAAAGCTGTTTTCTTGGTCACTCTTTTTCATTTATTTGAGGCTATGGTGCCAGGCTCATTACATTTCTTTCTACGCCTTTTCCTATTAGTATCCTTGGTGAAGTGTCCATGGAGAACTAAAGAAAAACCCCAGTTTCCTCACAATCCCTTGGTCTTCAAGCGACTTAAATTCTCCTTCACGTACTTCAACCATACCAAGCAGATCTAGAACTGCTTTATGTCTGACCACGACTTTGTATGCATTTAGCTCTCTCATGCTCTACCTCACCCAATTCTTTGATACATTCAATTTTCCCTAATCTTTTCCTGGCTGTGCTTCCCTCTTTATACATCTTAAACCACTATTTTAAAATACACTCAACACCCTCTACCCTCCTATCTCCCTTTAGTCCTGCCTAATTCATTTGGAAGCCTGGATCACAATCTACTTCTTTTTTTTTTTTTTTGAGGCCTGGTACCGCTTCCCAGTGTTTGTCTCTGTAGGATCTTCACATGGCTTTTCTTGGCTCTTAATCAGCTATCTTGATCACATCTCCAAGTCATTTCCCACAAACCACTAACCCTACTCTGCCTCACTCATAGTGGATAACCTTGTTTCCTCCTTTATCAGATATGGAATTCCTCCATTTTCTGTCTTCTCCACCTATGAACTAGATTACTTGTGAAAGCAGCCTAGTGCTTTCTTCCTGCATCAGCACCAGCTTTTCATTCCTGTTCCACAGCCAGTCTTCCACAGGACTCCAGACCCAGTTCTTTTCTATTGCCTCTGGGCCCTTATTTCCTCAGTTATTTTACTCAAAAAATATTTTTCTGGAGAGTTACTATGCCCTGGGCCCAATTCTAGATGCTGGTATATGAGAAGGAAACCAAGACAGACAAAATCCTGTCTCTCACTGGGTAATAGGGATTAGGGGTGGGGTGTGAAGAAGAGACAATAAACAAGTGAAAGCTTCAAAACAAAGAAGATATTTTCTCTTTTCATAGATCTTTTTTCTGTTTAGACGGGGTCTTGCTCTGTCACCCACACTCTGGAGTGCAGTGGCGCAACCACGGCTCACTGCAGCCTTGACCTCCTGGACTAAAATGATTCTCCCACCTCAGCCTCGTGAGTAGCTGGGACTACAGGCACAAGCCACTATACCCGGCCAAATTTTATTTTTTGTAGAGATGGGGTTTCACCACGTGTCCCAGACTGGTCTCAAACTCCTAGGCTCAAGCAATTCTCCTGCCCTGCCCTCCCAAAATGCTGGGATTACAGTTTCGAGCCACCATGCCTGGCTTTTTCATAGATCTAATTCATGGAACAGGGTGGGGAAAACTAGTGCTGATTCTTGAAGTAGGAACTCAGACTGGTTTGAGAAGTAAACCTCTCCATCAGTTCTGCCCTGCCTCCAATGTCTAAGGACAGCCATCCAATCTTCCTTGCCCCTGTACTGTCCTCTAGCTACATCGTTCTTCTTCCTTACTCAAAGATCCCTCTATATCTGCTATCTCCATATTCTTTGTTTTTATTTAGTTATCTTTTCAGTTGAAAAAGTAATGCATATATTAAAAACAAAAAAAAAAACCAACAACAAAAAGCTGAAGAAAAGACTACTGTACTTCTTAACTGTCTATTCATTCTTCAACCCACCATAATCCAGCTTCTGCTCAACCAGTCCATTGAATCCACCCTGGCAAAGGTATCCGATCACTGTCCCTCCACAGTTCCCAAAGTGAGTGGACTTTTCTAGCCTTGTGTTACTGTTCCTGGGCACTCCTGACCTTTTTTTCTCTGCTTGGCTTAGACAGTTCTCTGGGGTTACAACACAAGCTAAGCTCTTCCTTGGCTTTTTTTCCTCTGGTGCCTCTGAAATGCTTATGTTAAACCCAGTTTCACCTTTGCCCATGTTCTCTTTCCATATGTACCCACCTTAGGTAATAGGACCAAATAATTTTTATGATCCTAATGTGATGTCTTCAAGAGTGAAAAAGGACAAATAATTACTATTCTGGGATAGCAGGTGTAAACCAAGACTATCCCAAACAAACTTTGATATATAGTCACCCTATTCTTTGGAGGTGGCATCTGTGGTGATGGTTTTAACAAACACCTGTCAATCATTTGCAAAATTAAATCTGTAGCCTTGATATTGACATTTAACTTTATTTTTCAAATCTTTAGGTTATAATTTCTTATAAATATCTCAAAACTCAGCAAAGTCAAAGCCCAGTTAATTATTAACATTCCTAAAACTTCTTAATCCTTGTATTTTCTATCCAAGTTATAAATATTTCCCAGTCACTCATACCTCCAAGCTGGAGATTCTTCTAGATTTCCCATTCTCCCTCTCCTATCATATTTAATCACTAAATCTTGCTACCTTTAGCTCTGAATAGTTCTCTGATCTACTGTTTTTCTCCTGAACTACCATCACAAGTGTTATCTGATGCCCTTGCTCTTGTCTCCTTCGACTTCATATTCCCCAATGCTGCTAAAGTGATCTACAAGTGATCACATTTCTACTTTGGACATTTCAATAGCTCCCTATCACTTACCATAGGAAGACTGTCATCATGACCCTCCTGTTTCTTTCTTTAGTCTCATAACCTGCAGCTAGTCTCTCTCTCCCTTTGTACTCTAATAATACCAAACAGCTTATAGAAACACACTAATATATACATCCCTAATAAGCTGCTTTTCACTTCCAGGCCTTTGTTCATGCTGTTCCTTCTGCCTTGTATGCAGATCCTCTTATTTGGCTTGCCAACACCTGCACAATTTTCTCTATTGACTCACAGCAGCCCAGAGGGGAGCTAGGTGCCTCTCCTTAAGTTTCCACACTACCTGTCCACATCCCAACTATAGTACCAAATATGTTCATTTGGAATCATTTATGTCAGTCTTCCCTACTAGTTGGTAAGCTTCTTGAGGACAGGAGCAGTGATCTGTAAATACCTGACAAATATTCATTCTATTTTTAGGAGATCTCATCCACTGTTATTAGACTTAAATAACAAAATTAAAATAAGTTGGGTCAAATGTTGAAATAAATAAATCACTTCATTACTTCTGTATTTTTCTACATTTTATAAAGTCATCAGTGAAAAGATGAAAAATGTGTAAGGACTTCAGCTGCCAAAAAATTTGCCATGTTTTATAAAATGATAAAAGTAGGTCTTAGGAGACAGGATGATTAAATTAAAAATACATAGTAATGTGCCAAAGTCAAAGAAGAGCAAATTGTAAACTGTTTACAATTACAGAAAATCATAATACTTTTCAGCAGTTGTTTGATTTGGCAAGTTTTGCGTAAATATTATCCAAAGCATTTTTTTTTCTGGAAGAAGTTTCTCATTCCTTTTATTATTATTTATATTAAAAAATACAACTTAGAGGTTAGTATTGAATATCATAAAATCCAGTATCCATCAAATCTACTCAAATATCTTTCTCTATTTTCCTGATGTTTCCTCTTACGACTTCCATGTTCTTAAATGATTAGATCTGGCTCAGAAGGAAGAAACTTTCACTTTGAGAAAACCTAAACTATTTGACCTTCGAGGCACAGAACAAAATCTACATTTTTTGGATAAAATGTGGTACTCCTGTCACTTATTTAAGTAATTTTGGGAAATTAAAAAAGTATAATCTAAAATTTTGAAGAAAATTAGTGTTACTAGAGGCATAACAAGAGCATCTGGCACAACTGGTATTCAATGAACAAATAAAGAGAACCACATAACAATTTAACAGTCGCAATTATAAATGATTCTAAAAAGTGTATGTTCTTCTGACAAAATCTTACTTTATGTTAGCTACCTATTTCCTAATTCAATCACATAATTTTGTGCACTTTTTCCTAATTATATTTTGGCTAACAAGTTTTATTGTGTGAACTTTTGATTACTTCTCTAAGACGGAAAACAATTTGAAGTATTTTGAAATTTAAAATACACATCGATATTTTCTTCAAGCTAAGGACTGTCAAGACTATTCGAAAGGGCTAGACACTGGCTTTCTGGCTATTACAGACACCATAACATACATCTGAGGAGATGGGAACACGTCTACCATTCAGCACTGTATTGAGAAATATATTTTTCTAAAATATAACTGGAAGAAAGTTAAAATACCTTTAAATGTATTTGTTTTTATTAGCAAGGTGTTGATATTATAAAAATAATTCCAATCTCCTGATAAACATCCTTGAATATTCCCTACCTGTCAGAAGGTGGAGCTCTAAACATATCTCAAATACTTGCCTTTATATATGCATTTCACAACTGTGTGTAATAAGGAGATTAAAGCAGGAGTAAAGTCTTTAGAAAAATGGTTCTGAAGAATATTCTAATTCTCTCAGGATAAAATAACTCACATCTCCCAAAGTGTACACAGTTAACCAACAAAAGGGATGTTTAGTATATTCCTTTAAAATTTCAGTATATTACCCTCCTATAAAAATTGAGGTACATGTAAATCAAATAATAAAGCACAAAGTCTATTTAAAAGGCAAAACATTTTTGAAAATCAGGAGTACCTAGTCAAATGTAGGAAAGGTCATTAATACTTACAAGCATCTCGGATGTAAAGTAACATGGCTACGAAGATATAATCTACTAAACCCAGGCTGAGGCCATCTGCAAACAAGGCATCCCAGACCACCAGAAGGTCCTGCAGGGGGAACTCTCGTCCAAACAGCAGCCGCACCCACCTTCTGGAAAGAAACAAAACAAAAATTCAGAAGATAGTACTTTTGAGAATAAAGAGTGATCATTTTCTCAAGTAACTGTGAAAAACTATTAACTGAACACAGTGAGCAAATATTATATATCAAAAATATAATATAGTAAAATCTAAATTTCAAGCTTTCAAATGAATTTTATAATTGTATAACTAGGCCATAATCATTAAATACTATTATATACACAAGTATTATACATATATATGAAAAAAGTCAAAATCTTTCATATTTAACAGAAAGCACAAATTCCCAAAAGGTGAAGAAAAAATGAATGTTTAGTAGTCTGGTAGTTGCTTTCATAGGTAAGGTTGTAAGTTAAAAATAAAATTTTCCAAAATTTCATGATCTCTACTGATTTTCTGTTGTTGTTAATTGCCCTTCTGCAAATGTTTATATGACAAATCCGACAGAAACTTACAAAACTGCATTCTCACATCTCACTTCTATTTAAAATAATTCATTTTAAAATTAAATGTGGGAAAAGGCCAGTATATAACCATTTTTTTGGTCAAGCATAGACAGTTATTTTAAATGAAGGATATAGTCATACTTATTTTTTTTTTTAGCTTTGCAACAGATATACCTGATCAGTAAGGCTACCTTTCGAGGAGTGCTTTTCAAACTTACTTCTATTATCTAGAAAATGAGTATCTATGCCACAGAGTAAACATAAGCAGCTAATGTGAATACTAAGCAACATCTATATACAATTGTACATAATAAATAGTGACACTTTAGACTTTCAATAAATGTTAAACTATTTATATCTAATTCTTATAAGAAAAAAATTTGGTTTGATGTTTTTATTCATTTACCTCTAATTTTACATGACATGGCTACAATTTCCTTACATAAGTCTTTTTCTAAGGACTTCGGCTAGAATTCTATGTGATTCTAGCAAATAGCAAAGAATTAAAGATTCCAAATTTCTAGCACCATCAAATAGTATAGAATAAATCCTTTAAAAATTAGTTAAGAGATGTTAATTCTATGTAAATTTGAAACCAAATATAACCATTTGTGGGGTTAAAGCAAGGCAAAAAAAATTCAAATATTTTCCTCAGAGAGCAATATATTTAAGGAGAAAGCAAAGATGTGAAAAAATACTGTATACTCACAAATATGTATCATAGTTTATTAGGAACCATGTGATTGAACACTTAAGGTTTTTATTCACATTCTCATATTAATCAATAGAATAATTAGATTATATTTTCAACTACATCAATTACTCATTTTCAGTATAAAACATTTAAATGCCCAAGTAATATTTATCTTTTTAAAAATGTTACAGTATCTTTTATAATTTTCCATTTTAAAATATTTAAAATGTTTTAAATGGTCAATTTTAAAAAATGTTACAATGTCTTTCATAATTTTTATCTTTTATAATTTTCAATTTTTACTCCACTACTATTAATAAAACGAGGGGTGATTAACACAATTTTTTTTTGTCTAATATGGCTGTGTTTACATGGCTTAGGAAAAAAAACACTTCTCCACACATTTCTAATTCTTTCAAATTACAAATGCTAATATCTACTATTCCAAGAAGTACAAAAACATCTCTAAATTAAATAGGCTGCTATTCTTAATTACAAAGAATTAACTGATCTTGCAAAGAGTACCAGAGGAACCAGAGATGGGTACAGCAAAAAAGTACATGAACTAAACCATTTTGGGCCCTTGTTCAAAGGATTTTTAACTGATACAAATGTTTGCATTCTTAACAACTAAAACATGTAGAATGTGGTTACAGTTATTCGGCTGACACAACTGGAAGAAAAATCCATCAATGAGGAAAGTAGATGAAGGTTAATACACAACCACAGTTAGGAATACAATCTTCCCCCTCTTTCCTTACAGCTCAAATTCTTGCCATTTTCTTATCAGCAATCACATCTTAGATTTCATCACAGATAGTGCTTTAAGAACAACAACAAAAAAACCAAAGTAGCCCATTTCCTAGAAACAATTTCTATACCCATTATTTCTACAACAAACTGCCCAGTTATTCCTCAAACTTCTCTTGCATCCTTCTTGACTCTGAAGATACACATATGCAGCGATCTTCACTGCAGCAGTCAGGAAGGTTAACTGCAAACATCTAGTAATCTACACTGAATAAAATACATCTTTATTTTCTGTGTCAAATTGTTCACATATTTAATATCTCCAGAACTACACACAATGCATGTCTTTAGCACTTTTTAATGTATTATCTACAATGTGCTGCTTTATAAGTCTTTCATATTGCTTCACTCTTTAAGTACCTTGCCAAGTACACTGCTATGTAACTCCAGGGCAAGGACCAAATCCTGTGTGTGTGAGTGCATGTGAAAGACAGAAACAGAGAAAGAGAGAGAGAGAGAGAGATCCAGAAAGTTCTTTGTAAAGACCTTTATACACTTTGCTAAGTGCTTTATGTATTTACAGAAGTCTTGTTCACCCCACTGTAAAGCCACCTTTACTGAGAAGGGGATAGCTAATTTGGAAGTACAGGCATTGATCTTGTTAGTGGTGGCACAAAAATAATCCAGGAGGCAGAAAAAAATACCAAAACCACATAAGAAAAAAATTTATCATTAGATGCCTAGCATGTTTCTTTTACATAAAGACTGTTAATAAGTCTTACATGAGAGGATATTAAAGTAAAATGCCGTCTCTTCTATTTTATATATAACTATAAGAAAATCCAGGCCAAATTCTCAAAATATTTAAGAAGAAGCATATAACTAATGGAAAGCTTTGGGACCAACGATGACCTTATCAATAACTTAATCATTTTATCCCAATTGGATTTAGTTCTTATATATACATTCACAACACACAAATTTCCTGTGCTATTTTGGGCTTTCTTCATTGAGCTTAAAAGCCAAGGAAAAAGCTCTTTACAGAATGAGTTAGTAATAGAAATTATTTCAGTAAGCTTTTATATTCTTGGAAAGAAAAACTTACTCTAAGAAATGAGGTCTTGTAAAGAAGTCACTCCTACAATTAACATGCTTTCATTGCAGTTAAAAATATTTAGTGAGAGTTTAAGTTACACTTAAGGGTAGCATTAAACCTTTTCCCCTTAAAGATAACTTCAGTTTAATTGCTTTATACTATCAATCTTGCTTTATGTATGTTACACCTGCAGACTGCCATGCTCATAACCATATATATTTTATCACTTGTGATAATATAATAATTCATATTTTACCATATCTACTTAGTAATTAAGATCTGCAGAAACAGAAAAGAGTATCTGAGGTATTAAATTTAATAATAAACACCCAAAGACAGGACAAGTCTCTATGTTTGCATTTATACCACTATTCTCGATTTTAAATTTCTGTGTAATTAAGCTGCTATTCCCAGGGGAACAGTAACTACTGTTGGTATTATTGCTTGGTGAATGACCCATGGAAACACCAAGAGAAATTCATTTTTGCCAATGAGTTTATGAAAAGGACCAATTTGACTGAGCTTTAAATAAACATAGCCTTAATCCAACTTGGCTGTAGTGGGTTATACACAGAGAAACAAAATTAAATCCTAGGTCTTCATTTCCCTATTCTTGTCCATTAATGGCTCTTTAGTGAGATATGGGCATAGTAACCTTACAAGAACAAGTAATGTAGAAATGCTATATTCAATTTAATTTAACACACATTATAAGGGCATCTTGAGTAACCTGTGATCACGAAATGATACCACTAGGTGAGCATTCTTACACAAAAAAGCAATGTTAGATTTTTGCTCAATGATATCAATTTTGTGTTTTGCTTTCTGTTCACTTGTATTTTTAAAAGCTAACAATTTTTAAATAATCTATGCCTGTTACGGGATAAACACAGAATCCAAGTTCTGTATTAGTATTCAAGAAAAAGCAAGGCAAAAATGTTTATCTCTGTGCTTGGGTACTTCTTTGACTGACTTTAGGCTCTTATATTGGGTTTCTTTGTATTCAGTTCTTTTGAAATTAATACACCCTGAGTTTTCCTTTATATCAACTCTGTGAAAACTGTCTTAAAATTGCAAGTAAACACTGAATTCATTATACTTAGGGTCGCAAGCCATTCTCATACTTAATTTGAACTTCTTTAGAAAACAGTCACAAAAAATGGGAGCCCAAAATAAATAATTTTATTCCAATTTTACACTTACTAGTCTTCTAAGGGCTCTGCAGAATACATTATTGAAGGATGCTTACCTGTTTGGTAAATTTTTTATCTAATCAACTATTTCAATTAGGTCTTTAAAAAATATTTGGTATCTGAATGCCTTGAGGATGTATTCGAATCCTTTAAGCCATCAAACTCTTTTTCAAAAAGAGAAAAAACAGAAACTTTGAATTACTGTGTCTAAAGAATTCCAATTTGCTTTCTAAGTGTTCTTTGTAATCCATGGATTGAACCCAGCTTGAATTTGCCTTTTTGGGAATACATGTTAACCTAATTTAACCCCCAAAGGATATGTACATGAACTGTTAAAAGTGTATTTTTGACTTTGGGAAAATTCTCCCTTCCTTTCAGAGGGCAGTACATAGCCCTTTATTAAGGAAGGTTTCTTATTCCAAAAGTAAGTTCCTAATAATTACCACCCATTCCTACTGTAATTTATTCTCCTTGGCAAGTGTTTGAAGCTGTTTTGTCAGAGCAAGTGTAATATGCCTTTGCAAAAATAGTCTGAATGGAAAGTAGAGCCTTGTATATCTATGTTTTTCCAGGGATATAAGATGATCGTGAACATGTTGGGTACAGAAGATGACCATAATATGATATGCTTTTGATGCTTGAACATTTTCTCTCTCCTTCTCTCTCTCATACACACATACCTCTTTCAGATGTATGCCTGCTATTTGGCTTACAAGTATGGTACTTCAAGGACTGAGTAACTTTAGCATATATAATTTACCAGGAAATTCCAATAAAGCTAATTAATGCATGATGGTAATAGTCTAATACAGCTATAGTTGTATGAACAGGATGAACTCTCTGTGAGAATCCTCTTGTCCATTCCAACTAGGGAGCAGTTGGAATCTTAGCCCTGACAAGAGAGGACTATGGGGATAAAAGCTGCTGAGAAGTAACCTCTCTACCCTATCACTTACTTGGGTTCCATCACAAGTAAGCTACTGGCTATCTCCTTGAGAAAATTACTTAGAAGCCACTGCTGTGTATGAACTAAATATACAAAGAATTAATGTGCAGTTGTTGGCCACGTTGGGAAAATGAATTTTAGGCTCCATGAAAACTGTTTTTTATTCATACCAGAGACAGTTTTTACTTCTAGAAAGTCTGTAAATAGGCTTTGCCCTACCATTTTACCTTCAGGAAAGGAAATTATGATCAAATAAATTTTCTAAAATTGCATATAGAGATTTGCTAAAAATAATTACTCCTATCTTCCGTAATCTGAAACTCATTTAAAAAAATAAAACGTGTGACTTTATTTTTTGAAACCATCACAGACCCAAAAGCAATGGCAACAAAAGCCAAAACTGACAAATGGGATCTAATTAAACTAAAGAGCTTCTGCACAGCAAAGGAAACTACCATCAGAGTGAACAGGCAACCTACAAAATGGGAGAAAATTTTCGCAACCTACTCATCTGACAAAGGGCTAATATCCAGAATCTATAATGAACTCCAACAAATTTACAAGAAAAAAACAAACAACCCCATCAAAAAGTGGGCAAAGGACATGAACAGACACTTCTCAAAAGAAGACATTTATGCAGCCAAAAAACACATGAAAAAATGCTCACCATCACTGGCCATCAGAGAAATGCAAATCAAAACCACAATGACATACCATCTCACACCAGTTAGAATGGCAATCATTAAAAAGTCAGGAAACAACAGGTGCTGGAGAGGATGTGGAGAAATAGGAACACTTTTACACTGTTGGTGGGACTGTAAACTAGTTCAACCCTTGTGGAAGTCAGTGTGGCGATTCCTCAGGGATCTAGAACTGGAAATTCCATTCGACCCAGCCATCCCATTACTGGGTATATACCCAAAGGATTATAAATCATGCTGCTAAAAAGACACATGTACACGTATGTTTATTGTGGCATTCTTCACAATAGCAAAGACTTGGAACCAACCCAAATGTCCAACAATGATAGACTGGATTAAGAAAATGTGGCACATATACACCATGGAATACTATGCAGCCATAAAAAAGGACGAGTTCATGTCCTTTGTAGGGACATGGATGAAATTGGAAATCATCATTCTCAGTAAACTATCACAAGAACAAAAAACCAAACACTGCATATTCTCACTCATAGGTGGGAATTGAACAATGAGAACACATGGACACAGGAAGGGGAACATCACACTTCAGGGACTGTTGTGGGGTGGGGGAGGGGGGAGGGATAGCATTGGGAGATATACCTAATGCTAGATGACGAGTTAGTGGGTGCAGCGCACCAGCATGGCACATGTATACATATGTAACTTACCTGCACATTGCGCACATGTACCATAAAACCTAAAGTATAATAATAATAATAATAATAATAATAAAATAAAAAATAAAAAAAAAAGAAACCATCACAGACATTTCAAATACTAATGGGATCTTAACTACAGTGAATAGCACTTTTCGACTTCCTCTGCATAAATCTCCTAATACATTTATACACACTGTTGGAAGAACTGACATGAGGTGTAACACTAAGCTGAGAAATATCAGGATCTATTCAGGGATGAAGGTAAGACCACAGTCATTATGCTTCCATAAGCAGTCAATCTCACCAACAACAATTACATTGGAAATAGAATTCCTGTTATTCAAAGGGACATGGCCAAAATCCACAGATGGGTACCTATTAAGAGAGTCAGAAGGAATCCATTCCTAAACAGCAGCAGGGTATCTTATTGCCTTTGACCTCTTATCTCTAACCCATAGCTTTAAGTACCCTCCGGGGTTAATTTTCACTGGCCCTCTCTTCTTTCTCTTCTTTTCTGTTCCAGAAAGTGCCCTGACGCTGTCTTGCAGCTCAGGTTTTAGGACACTGCTTTGCCCAGGCCTGATGTTTGAAGGTTTCACACCTATTAGTGTTACTGCTCCCAGTTACATTTTCCAGAGAAAGGCACTGATAAACAAATCTCAGCTAAATAGTTAAGTTACGGATATTGTTTTGGTTTCTCTCTTCTCCAGCAGATCACAGGATCCTGGGGGTTATTTGGTATGAGGCATAGAGTAGGGGGTTAAAAATGTTTATTTAATTAATATCAATCTTTTTCCTCAAGTTAGCTCTTCTTGACCACAGATGATCTTGATCTTGGGCCTACAGGCTGGACCTTTCACAGGATGCCTAGATGCTTATCAGTCTTCTCCCTGGGCTTCCCCTATCTCTCTGTGGAGATCCCTGAACATACATTCTAAGCACTAAGTGATCAGATTTATGCAGGAATTTATAAAAGCCTCCTAACCTCCAGGAACCTTCCCCTTTCATTTCCTGAACTCTAGTTCCCTGCATGCCCATGCCTCCGATGTTCCTCAGCTTGGGTGTATGGTCTCCTAGGACCCTGCTATTCAAAGTGTAATCCTAGGACCAGCACCACCACCTGGCAGCTTGTTAGATATGCATCTTTCAGCCCCCCAGTATAGTGCTCCTGGGTCAGAGCTTCACTTCAACAAAACGTTCAGGTGATCTGCATGTACAAGTTTGAGAAGCACTGGACAAGGTGACAGATTCCTGTTTCCTGCCAATATTTTGGCTTCAGGCTGTCAGGGCTCCTAAAATCTACCATGCATTCATGTAAAATGTTACTCCATGAGGAGAGAAAAAGCAAAAATTATTGGATGGCTCTTCTAATTACAGTAGTAGCCTGAAACTTTTGCATGCAGCAGAGGTATCTGGAGGGATGGTAAAAACACACATTGCTAGAACCCATCCCCAAAGTTTTCTGATACAGAAGATTTAATGGGAGCCTGATCATTTTTTCAGGTGGGGTCAATACAGGCATCTGCCACTGTACCCAGAGATAATGTGTATTTTGAACTAGTTCCCAGGAGATACTGATGCTGCTGGTGTGGGAACCAAACTATAAGACCCACACATAGGAAGTTCTGGTTTCTCTCTGCATCTTCTCAGCCTACTCTTGAGTGTGTATCTTCAAACTGGCTCACTCTACACGTCTAACCATTCAGCCAATGGCCATCACGCACACATTTCATGACTGGGACACAAAGTATCCATAGCCAAATTTCTCTTAGAATTCTATCTGTATTAATTTATATATATTTTATTTTCAAGGAAAACACTATTATAAAAACATGACCCAATAAAAAGTAGGGATACAAATGTGAGGGTGACAGAAGTGAGATAATACCAAAACTGCCAGGCCCAAAAGGGCATTTGCCCACTCCCCATGTAGAAGCCCCATGATACTGGGAGCGCAGCTGAATGGTCATCTATTTTGTGTTCCTCTATTCTGTGTTACCAGTGAACCATTCTAAGTCTAAGGTTCAACACTATCAACTATGTGCGTCTAAATATCCCTAAAATAAAACATGCATTTAAAATGCTATTCCTGGAGAAATAAAGAGCTAAACTCCAAGAAACATTTCTCCAGTGATATTACTATCAGCTCTGTGATGTAGTGGTGGAAGAGAGATTTCAGGTTAATGGAGTTCACCTGGAAACTCTCAAATCTCAATGCAAAGTGGAAATAAACGAAGACCCCCAAATGAGAATAAGCAAAGGTTATTTATTCACAGTTTGTAATAGCAAGAGAGTTCAGCTACCATTACCTGTGTTTGGAAGATAATCCAAAGTAGCCAGGAGAAAGATAAAGCTTTACGGTGTCGGGGGCAGGCGGGGGGAGGCTTCAGGTATGCCCCACTGAAGGCTGTAGGCATGGCAGAGGGTTAACTAGAGGTGGGGCACCATATATGATTGATTAGGGGAACAT
The DNA here is from genome assembly GCF_028885655.2 of Pongo abelii. Lineage (NCBI taxonomy): Eukaryota > Metazoa > Chordata > Mammalia > Primates > Hominidae > Pongo > Pongo abelii. Next base: position 137,445,570 of record NC_085928.1, on the reverse strand, counting down.
ATTTGGCTTTCTCTACGTTGGTCCTGTGGTGGAAGCAGAAAGTAGGGCAAAAATAGGGAAGTTAGCAGCGACTGACCAAGGCCTAACTGTTCTGGACTGATTTTTCTGCAAAGGTTGTAGTTTGGCTTCTGGGGCATCTTATCTGGGTCAGAGTTCTATTGTCACATATAGTGTTGCCATTGCCCATTTGCATGTTCAGTCTTTCAACATACACCCTTGGCTTCTCAGCCTATGCCTGTCCCCAGCTTGGAACGAACTATAGTTAGAGAAATTTACAAAATTACCTTCCCTGATCATTCTGAAGTCTACATGGAGACAAGTTTGTGAGGCAGTGGCCATGGGAGTTTTGTTTCTTACTTTCAAACATTTCATGAGAAGTATAAAACAGTGAAACTGAAATTCCATTCATCAGTAGAGAAAAGTTCAGACCCCTCTGAGAATGTAATCAAGCATATGAGCCCTCTCTTCTGAAAAATACACACACCCATCCCCATATCATATCTAATCAAGTGAAAGCCATTTTAGGAGTTAGGCTAATTCAGGGACCTTAGGTTAAGAACTGCTCTATATTTATGTTTATGTTATTGTGGATGCTTGTATTATCATGGAAAGTTATATTCTACTAAAAGGAATTCTCAGCTTCCTTGTGCCCATTTCAAAGTATCGTTCTTGCATTTTAAAAGAATAGCATATTTCCCTTCTTGAAGGCTCACTGTGTTAAGGCACTGCTAGTGAGGAGCTATTCTGTGTGGCTCAGCTGGTCAAACAGCCTGTAAATCGGCACTATCTTGGGAAAATGCCCATGACTTGGCAATACTCATTTTCACTGACCTGAGGGTGGAAAGGTTGAGGTTGGGGGAGATGAACTTTCTTCACTGACTTCTTTTCCTGGCTCATGCCAGCCCTGATTTGATCATAAGACTGGTATGAAAAACTGAGAATCTTCATTTAACAAATATTTCCTAAACTTCAACAGTGTGGCAGGTACTGTGCTAGGCCATAGACTCAATGCCATGCTGACAACTCTTAATCACTAATGGAAAAAATTACTCAAAATAAAATTTTAACTCAATAATAATCCCATCAATCTGGTTTACCACAGTTACTCTGCATTTTTCTGTGCCCCCTTCACGTTAAATCCCCCAAGCAACTAGGATGTACTCAGGGAATGCAAACTAATGGCAACATTAGCAACATATGATTAGAATAGCAACATATAATTAGAAAGGTAAAAACAATTTAAAACATTACTAAATACATTTTAAAGCCAAGTATTAACGGTTTCTGGATTATCCACCATCTGGGATTATGTATGTCCCAGTTAGTATCCATTAATGCAGATACTCAAGAGCTGAATGTATCTGCACGGGGCCAGGTAACTCGCAAGAAGGCAGGGAGAGACAGGGAGGGAAACAGGAAACTATGAAGGAGCCATGAAGGGAAAGGGCAGTCAACTCCACCACATTCATTACTTTGAGAATAGGGGTTTGGTTGGAAATCTAGAAGTCCAGCTCAAAATGTCATAAATTACCTTTTCTACTAGTGAAAGCTAAACGGAAACAAAAGAGTTAAGGAGGGGATTGGCTGCTCCATTTTATCCCTGTCTGATAGCTAAATTTAACGCCCAAACAACTTTACAATCAATTATATGTATATGTATATAATATTTTTTAAGGACAAATATATAATAACCAAGGAAAATGTATTTTTTAATGCACAGAGGATCACAACTCAATGTTTTAAAATAATCATACACAATTTCTGATAATGGCAAATACCATGCGTTTATATAAATTTTTTGATTTTTAAAAGTACTACCACATTTGGACTGTAAACTAGTTCAACCATTGTGGAAGTCAGTGTGGCGATTCCTCAGGGATCTAGAACTAGAAATACCATTTGACCCAGCCATCTCATTACTGGGTATATACCCAAAGGACTATAAATCATGCTGCTATAAAGACACATGCACACGTATGTTTATTGTGGCACTATTCACAATAGCAAAGACTTGGAACCAACCCAAATGTCCAACGATAGACTGGATTAAGAAAATGTGGCACATATACACCATGGAATACTATGCAGTCATAAAAAACGAAGAGTTCATGTCCTTTGTAGGGACATGGATGAAACTGGAAACCATCACTCTCAGCAAACTATCGCAAGAACAAAAAACCAAACATGTTCTCACTCGTAGGTGGGAATTGAACAATGAGAACACATGGACACAGGAAGGGGAACATCACACTCCGGGGACTGTTGTGGGGTCGGGGGAGGGGGGAGGGATAGCATTAGGAGATATACCTAATGCTAAATGACGAGTTAATGAGTGCAGCACACCAACATGGCACATGCATACATATGTAACAAACCTGCACTTTGTGCACATGTACCCTAAAACTTAAAGTATAATAATAATAAAATAAAAAAAAAGTACTACCACATTTGATCTTGAAATAAGCCTGAACTCTATAAAAGCAAATGGTCTGTGGAATACATGCATTAGAACCACTTGGGGGAAAAATTCTTGCATGTTTCAGAGATACAAAGGCGATTTCTTTGCTCAGCCCCCAGTTTGTAATCATTGGCCCAAAGAAGCTGGGCAGGAACAGGCATTTTACAGATATATCAACAAAGGAACATGGCGCAACCTGAGGTCACATTTCATCCAAAGGCAGATTATACAATATTGTAACAACTAGCCCAGTGTTTTTCTATTCTTTTATGTTTTCTGTAATTTCCAAAGGATAGTTAATTCAGTTATATATTTTTAAAATCGCCTCTCCACATTAACATGGAGAATCACAGGATTCGGAATGCATAGTATCTACTATTGCTATGTCATCTGTGTGGTAGCTGGGTTTTTCTGGGTAGAAGAAATGGCGCTTTCTGAAAGACTTATTTTGATGAATCGCAATCTGCTAGTTCATGAGTACCCCAGTTAAAATACAATGGTAATTACAGCTATAGGACCCTACAAGATTTACAGGGCTTCTTTTCAGGGAAACTCATTAAGGAAACTATAAAGAAGTAAGAACTTACAAAGAAAAACTAATTGCCACTTTTGGTCAGCCAATTTTAGAAAGACTTATGAGGTCTAGAATTGTATTTTGGGCTAACGGAGAGAACAGAAATTCAGTGAAGTTTAGTTTACTGAGGGCATCATGGTTTATAATATGCTCATAAATTAATCTGCTTGTAAACCAACTCAAATATGAAGCAGCAGAACCATCACATAAAACACTTTAAATTTATTTTTGTCAACATACTCATTTCTTTTCCACATCAGCTACCAGTTACTGTGGCTGAGTTCTAGTGCTGAGATGCTCCAAATCCGTGATCTCTTCTGAAGCACTGCCCTCTGACCATAGCCTCCTATCTGACTATCTTTCTCACTTTCTTAATTCTTTTACTGTCTATGAATTAAAATGGAAACTATGTGGAGTTATTGTTTTGCTAATTTATAGGGTTTTTTTTTTTTTTGCAAATGGCGAAAAAGAACTTAAAAGTTTAATAGGACGTACAATAAGAAGCAATTTTCCTTCCCAACCCAAATCCCTTCCCCAACAGCAAACCTACCTTCCCAAGGGTAGTCAATGTTCTTATATAACATACAGACATTTTTATGCAGGTATTTACCTCGTAAAAGCATAAACAGCTGGGAGGCAGAGGTAGGCGCATCACGAGGTCAGGAGATCAAGACCATCCTGGCTAACACGGTGAAACCCTGTCTCTACTAAAAATACAAAAAATTAGGCGGGTGAGGTGGCGGGTGCCTGTAGCCCCAGCTACTCAGGAGACTGAGGCAGGAGAATGGCGTGAACCCGGGAGGCGGAGCTTGCAGTGGGCCGAGACTGCACCACTGCACTCCAGCCTGGGCGACACAGCGAGACTCTGTCTCAAAAATAAAATAAAATAAAATAAAATAAAGCATAAACAGGAGCACATATTTTTAAATTTAACAATGATTGCTAAAATGAAGATCGTTCCAAATCAACATATATAGAAATAAATAACTTGTTCTTTATTATGGTTGTGTAGTATTCCATAAGTGGATGTATAATAACTTAAATAGTCCTTTTATTTTGGGGACATTTAGGTTCCTTTGTTATTATATGTGATGCTGCATTGATTATCTTTGTACAGGTCTTTGTTCGTGTAAATATATCTTGGAAGCAAACTGCTTACTTCATGTTACCTCAGCACTTTAATTTAGGATCTTTGATTACAAAGAATGGTACTGAGGTATTTCACACATAAAAAGGAGAGTTTGGGAAAACTGTAAAGCGTGGTTTTCAAAGTGTGGTCTCTAAACCAGCAGCATCAGCATCACATGAAAATCTGTTCAAACTGCAAATTCTTGAACCCTACTCACTCATACCTACTAAATCAGAAGCTCTAGGCAAAGTTCAGCAATCTGTATTTTAACAAGCCCTTTGGGTGATTCTGATGCAAGCTCAAGTTTGAGAACCACTACTTTAAGAGTGTGTAAGAGGATATAGTGTTGGGACGCTGCCAAGAACCAAAGAAGTTTTAGTGATTCCTAACTTTTCTATCTCTCTTTGGCTACAGGGAGGTCTCCTTTCCCAGAAAGAAATTTTATTGTAATGTCATATTTACCAAAACTTTTCTTCATAGTTTATGGGCTCCCCACCTAATAACATAACACTCATCATTTTATTCCAGTTTTATTTATATTATTGATTCATCTGGTATTCATTTTGGTGCAAAATAGAGATACACATTCATGATTTACCAAAAAGCTAGTTAGTTCTCAAAACTGTATTACTGAATAATCCATTGTTTCCCTAATGAATTGAAATTCTACCTTTATCATAGTATTGAATTTCTATATGTATTGAAGGTCTGTTTCAGAATCTCTATTTTCTTTTACCTGTGAATCTGTCTAATTATGCAACAAATCCAAACTGTTATTATGATGGTATCTTTATAATACATTTAACAGTGGGTTCATTCCAGAACATAAATTAATCTGCTCACAAACCAACTAAGATAGGAAGCACTCCTGGCTATACTTAAATGTATATGTTTGAAAAATTATTTTTGTAATTTGTTTTAATTTATGCTTTCGTAGTTTTCTATAATTTATTTTTAGAGACAAGGTCTCACTCTGTTGTCCAGGCTGGAGTGCAGTGGCCCAATCATAGCTCACTTCAGCCTTGAACTCCTAGGCTCAAGCAATCCTCTGGCCTCAGGCTCCTGAGTAGCTGGGAGTACAGGCATGTGTCACCATGCTCAGTTACTTTAAAAAACATTTTTTGTAGAGACACTATGTTGCCCCGGTTGGTCTCAAACTCCTGGCCTCAAGCCTCCCAAAGTGCTGATATTACAGGTGTATGCCACCAGGCCCAGTCCTGTGTATTATTTTAAACTATGTAAATGAACTATGTGAAATTTTTACTATTTATTTTCTCCAAAAGGAAACACTTATCAATGCATTTTTTCTGTCATTTATGTTTTGCTATTAAAGCACAATTGCTTTTAGTTTTAACTCCTTCCTTTATTTATTTTGCTGTTATTTTTATTACTCAAGACAAATATTTAATTCACATATTTTTATTTCTTTTTGTTTAGTAGCTTAAGAGTATAAAGCTGAGAATTTCTAAGAGCACTGTTTTAGTCAAAACCAATAGGTTCTAATCAACATACTTTACCGTTATCTTCTAGGAATTTTGTAATTTCAGTTTTGATTTCCTTTTAGTACAAGAGTAAAGAGAGTTTTATGATTTTCTGTGCTAGTTCTTCCTTGAGGGCTGTTTTCTACTTTTGTGATTAATTTCAAGTTTTGTAAAAAATGTGAACTATACTATTTCTACTATGTAAAATTTACTGAATATTTTTGTATAGCTACTTTAAAAATAAACATTCTATGGATACAGTAATTTCACTCTGTTTACAGTACAGAGAGTTTGATATATACCAATTAATCTAACTGATTAAAGGTGAATAACTAGTTTCTCTGTACTCTTACTTTACAGTGAGTCTGCCTGATTTACCATGAATTACGAGAGGTACAAGTAGCTTACTACTATTGCATTCCTATGTATTTCTCCTTATATTTCTCGTAGCTGTTATGTTATATAAATTCTGCTGTGATTTGGGGAAGGGGGAGGTACAATGATTAAAGAAAGATCTTCATTGTGAATTGTAAACTTCTTAACTATGAATTGTTCTAATTTATCTCATTCAATGTGATTTGCTTTAAATTCACTTTGTCTGATATGAACATCATTACACATACCTTCATTTCTGTTTGCTTTTCCTGCTATGCCTCTGCAAATTGTTTTGTTTTCAATGTTTCTGTTTCTGTTTCCTTTGCGTTAGGAGTGATTTTCTTGTAATAGAATAGGGTTGACTTTATTTTATTTTTTAAAATAGACCTGACTTCCCCTTCGGATCATGATGGAATAACTGGGTATATCTGTACTGCTCTCATATGATAAACAGCTAGAAAACTGGACAAAATAAAGATAAGCAGCACAGCACCGTGATTCCTGACATAAGGGGGAAAAGTCCCAGATGAATCCTGTGATCACTGGCTTTTTACCCGGATGCGCTTTTGAAACCACAGAGCAGGAAGGAGAAACCTAAAGCAGAATGCATTGCTCTTACTAAGTTTAAAACACACAGACTTAAGGCCGAGGAAAGTGTGCAGGACATTGTTACCTTTAAAGGAGGAAGCTATGCAGAGAATAATCTCCAGAAATCTGCACAACGGGTGTCCTTAAGTGTTTGCTAAATAGTAAGTTGTGCATATGAAGGGTAAACTTCTAGAAGGCCAAGCAAAGAAGAAATACCAGAAAACGAACTACTACACAGCAGTGGAAAAAATCTTCAAGGTTTTATAATGCTGGGAAATATTCATGTTCTGAACAGTTAAACTGAAGAGAGGTTAGTATACCCATGAAAAATTCAGTAGAACCCCGACAGGCACCATCATGCCTTAGCAGCAGGGTTAAATTGGCCCTTGGGTAGAAAATACATTAGAACTGCACTTTTAAAAAGTTTAAAAACAAGTATCAAAAATATCAAATAAAAAATCTCAAAGTAGTTTAACAGCCTGCCAAAAGTAAACTCAACATTTCTTTAAAAAAAGACTAAAAATTCAGAGAAGTTGAATTATATAACATTCAAAATTTACAGCACTGAATTTTAAAAATCACAAATTATGTGAAGAAATGGGAAAAACAGACCAACCCACAACTAAAAAGGAAGGAAATAACACCAGTTTATCACAAACTCTTTTTGAAGATATGAGATGCAGACTCATATCATGAGGCCAGCATTACCGGCATTCCAAAACCTAACAAAAACACTATGAGAAAACTGTAGACAAATATTCACCATGAATATAAGCACAAATATTCTTCACAAAATATTAGCAAATAAATTCAAACCATATATAACAGGCATAGAGACTGGTAAGGAAGAAATAAAACTGTAAGTGCAGATGACATAATTGTCTACAAAATCCCAAACAACTGTACAAAAACAAAACACTATTTAAACTAGTGAGTGAGTTTCGAAAAGATACAGGATGTAAGGTCATTATATACTAGAAACAAATAACTAGAAATTGAAATGAAAAGAAACAGCATCTTTATAATAAACCTCATAAAATATTTAGGGATGAATATAAAAAATAAATGTAATAGCTATGTGCTGAAAACTATAAAAAAAAAGATAATCACAAAGCCTTAAATAGAAAGTTACACCATGTTTATTGACTAGAATAATCAATATTGTTAAGATTTCTATTTTCCTAAAATTGATTTTATAGATTCAATGCAATCCTAATTAAAATCCCTTGATTTTTGGAAAAATGAACAGGCTGATCCTAAAATGTGAATTGAAGAGCAAAGAACTAAAAATACTCGAAACAATTTTAAAAAGAAAAACAAAGTTGGAGGACTCATACTATGTGATATACAGAATTACTATAAAAGTCTTTAATTCAAGACAACATAGTATTGGTATTATAAAAGATGCCTAGATTGACAGAACAAAGTTTGGAAGTAGACAAACATTTATGGTCAATTGATTCTTGCTAAACATGTCAAGGAAATTCAATGGCAAATGTATGGTCTTTTTCACAAATGATGTTGGAATAACTGCACATCCACTACAAAACAATAAACCTCGTACTTATATTTTACATTACATAAAAAAATTAACTCAAAATGGATAACAGGCCTAAGGGCAACAATCGTACAATGCCTTGAAAATAGGTAGAAGAAAATCTTGTTACACTGATAGGTAAAGATTTCTTAGGACATAGAAAACTCTAATAATAAAAACGAATAAATTGAATTTTATTAAAAATTAAAAACTTATCTTTGAAAGGTACCATTAAGAAAATGAAAATAGGCCCAGTGTGGTGGCTCACACCTGTATCCTAGCACTTTGGGAGGCCACGGCAGGTGGATCACTTGAGGTCAGGAGTTCAAAACCAGCCTGGCCAACATGGTGAAGCCTCGTGTCTACTAAAAATACAAAAAAATTAGCCAGGTGTAGTGGTGGGCATCTGTAATCCCAGCTACTGGGGAGGCTTAGGCAGAAGAATCGCTTGAATCCGGGAGGCAGAGGTTGCAGTAAGCCTAGATTGCACCACTGCACTCTATCCTCGACAACAGAGTGAGACTCCATCTCAAAAAAAAAAAATGAAAATGAAAATACAAGCAACACATTAGGAGAAAATATTTAGAAAATACATACATGCAAAAAGACATTTCTTGAATATACAAAGATCTCTAATAACTTGATCATAATAATGACCCATTTTAAAAAATGGACAAGATGTAAGAACAGACACCTCATCAAAGAAGTGGTATGAAAAGCAAATAAACATACAAAAAGATGTTCAATGTGATTATCAGGAAAATGCAAAAAATGGCAATGAGATACTACTGCATATCCATTAGAATGGCTTTTTAAGAAATGACAAAACCAAAACCTAGTGGTGACCAAGGATACAAAATAATTGAAACTCTCATAAATTGCTGATGGCAATACAAAATAGTATAGCCATTTTGGAGAGCAGTTTGAAAATAATTTTGCTGTTTCTTATAAAGTTGAACATATATTTATCAAACAACCCAGTGATGTGTCTCCTTGGTATTTATCCAAGACATATATGTTTACACAAACACCTGCATATGTAGATTTGTAATGGTTTTATTCATAATTACTCTAAACTGAAAAAACCCACATGTCCTCCAGCTGGTAAAAGAATAAACAAATTGTGGTATATCCAGACACTGGAATAGTACTCAGTAAAAAAAAAAAAAAAAAAAAAAAAAGAAATGAACTATTGATAGAGGCAATAATATGGATGAATCTTTTTTTTTTTTTTTTTTTTTTTTTTGAGACGAAGTCATGCCCTGTCGCCCAGGCTGGAGTGCGATGGCGTGATCTTGGCTCACTGCAACCTTCTCCTCCTGGGTTGAAGCGATTCACCTGCCTCAGCCTCCTGAGTAGCTGGGATTACAGGCGCGTGCCTCCATGCCCAGCTAAGTTTTGTATTTTTAGTAGAGACAGGGTTTCACCATGTTGGCCAGGCTGGTCTTGAACTCCCAACCTTGTGATCCACCCGCCTCGGCCTCCCAAAGTGCTGGGATTACAGGTGTGAGCCACCGCGCCTGGCCCAATATGGATGAATCTTAAATCTATTATGCTAAGTGGAATAAACTGGAATTAAAAAGCTACATACATTTATATGATATTCTGGAAATGGCAAAACTATACAAGAGGCTGAACAGATCAATGATTACCAGGGATTGAGAGAATGACTACAAAGGAGCATAATAAAAATTTTGAAGTGCAGGAACAGCTTTTATGTATTGACTATAGTACAAATGCATGTGTTTGCCAAACTATATTTCGATAAGCTTGACTTAAAAAATACGACCTATACAGGAAAATTAAGTCACAAAAACCTTGAATGCTAAGTAATCGCAAACAAAAATGGTAGAGAATTTTTCTAAAAACCTATATTAATATAGTATTAAAGTCAAGTGAGAGGAAAAAATGGTGAAGTAGATAAATTCTCTATGACTGTACTCATCTCATAGAGCACTAAGAACATAGTATGTAAGGAAGAAAAGAATATTAAATACCTAATAGAAATATAAACAGGCACCCCCCACACACAAAAATACTGTATAGAATCCAGCACAAAATTTGTTCTCATATTCAAAATACAGATAAAGAGAGAACCTGAAATAACTAATCAAAGAGAGCAAAACTGTGTTCCATCCAGAATAGGAACATTGAAGAGGGAAGAAACAGCAAACTTCCTGCCAATTTGGTGGTACTTCCATTCTGGTCTTCTTCAATGTACATGCTATTACTTACTATTCACAGTCCTCAGATGGCTGTTCCATTCATTCTGATAAGCTTTTTAGTTGCATTTAGTCAGATGAAAACAGTAAAATGTGCTTGCTCCATCTTACTTGGAACCAGAACCTCTGTACTTGAAGATTTTTTATTATTTTATTTATTTATTTTGAGACCAGGTCTCACTCTGTTGCCCAGGCTGGAGTATAGCTGTACAATCATGGCTTACTGCAGCCTCAACCTTTCAAGATGAAGCAATTCTCCCGCCTTAGCCTCCTGAGTAGCTGGGACCACAGGTATTCACCACGCCCTGCTAATTTTAAAATTTATTTTTTGTAGAGATGGAGTCTCACTATTTTGCCCAGGTTGGGCTTGAACTCCTGGGCTCAAGTAACCCACCCACCTTGGCCTCCTAAAGTCCTGAGATTGCCGGCATGAGCCAGGGCACCCAGCCTATACTTAGATATTAAAGAGTCATCTGAAACTGAAAATGTCCAACGCCAAACTTTTGTTCCTCTCACTATCTTTCTTAACTTAGGAGACAGCAATCAACCCTCTAGTTGCTCAGGAGCCAAAAACCTTGGAGTCTTCCTTGATTTCCCTTTCTCTCATACCCTACATTGAATTCATCAGCAAATCCTGTTGTACCTTCAAAATATATCCAGAATCTAACCACCTTTCACCAACTATACTGATACCATCCTGATCTTTCATCTTGATACCAACATTATTAACACCATTATCTTTCACCTTGATTAACCAATCATTTATTTAAATTTAAAAATTTACCTTTTAACTGAATAAATTTGATGGCCTAATACCACTACTGTTATATTATGACAGTAACCAAAACAGACAAAAATCTCTGTCCTCATGAAATTTATTTGCTAGTAGAAATTTACTTCTAGTGAAAAAAAATGATTGCTATTTAAATAGCCTCTTAACTAATTTCCTTTCTGCTCTTGTCTTCCTATAGTCCATTCTAGTCACTGATTCCAGAGCGATTGTTTGAAAAGATAAGTCAGGCAACATCATGTCTCTCCTCGAACTTCTCTAATGGCTTATCATCTCAGAATAAAAATCTATGTCCTTAAAATGGCTTTCAAGATCTTACTCAACCTAGTTGTACCCTTTGACCTCATTTCCTACAGACCTGCTCACTTTGCTTCAGCCTCGCTGGTTTGAGCATGTCAGTCATAGTTTTACTTCAGGACCTTTGTACTTGCAATGCCATCTGCTTGGAGGTTTTCTCCCCAGAAAAATACATGGCTTGCTCCCATAGCTATTTCAGGTCTTTACTCAAATGTGACCAGCTCAGTGAGGCCTTCTCTGACCTCCATATTAAAAACTGTACTCCTTAGATCCCTTCCCTATTTATTTTTTTCCATGGTACTTATTACCACCTAACATTACCTATATTTCATGTTCCTGTATTTACTGTCTATGTCCCCCACTATAACAGCAAGTTCGATAGGGCATGAATTTTTCTGTGTGTTGTTGTATGTGTTTTTTTTCCCCATTACTGTAAAATCAGTGCCTAGAACAGTACCTGGCATATAATGGATGTTCAATATATATGTGTTGAATAATTGTTCTTAGCTTTCTTTATAAAATCTAGTTGAAATTATGATATGCTAGAGTTGGATGTGACTTTAAAAACCCTCTATTTCTTGCCAGGCATGGTGGCTAACACCTGTAATTCCAGCACTTTTGAGAGGCCAAGATGGGGGGATAGCTTAAGGCCCGGAGTTTGAGACCAGCCTGGATAACACAGTGAGACACTGTATCTACAAAAATTTTAAAAATTAGCCAAGTGTGGTGGTACACATCTATAGTCCCAGCTACTTGGGAGGCTGAAGTGGGAGGATCGCTTGAGCATGGGAGGTTGAGGCCATAGTGAGCCATGAACAGGCCACTGCACTCCAGCCTGAGTGACAGAGGAGACCCTATCTCTTTATTAAAAAAAATTTTTTTAAAAAGTCCTTTAAAACTGTCTTTGTCAGCACACACTAGAGATTTCTGGGTGAGATGAGATAGTTGTTTTTACAACCATCACCAAGAATTCCTCTCCATCCATTTCCATGATCATTGGTCAGTGTGTTGTGCTGTCTTCCTACTGACCTAACCTGCCATAGATTGTCCACCTTGAATCATCTAGCAGGCCACTGACAAATGGGCAAATGAGGAAAAGTGATTTGTCCGGTCATCACTGAGACAGTGGCAGAATTGGGACTCACTTCTAATCACCTGACTTACAATACAGTATTCCTCCTTCCTTATGTCACGATGCCACTCAAAAATTTGCAGTGCTGAGTTGCTAGCTTCTATTATTTTTAATAAAGTGGGTTATTTCCTTTGACATGAGATGAAGTCTTCAGAAATAGTGGAGACCTAGAAAAAAAGTTACACTCACAAAGCTTCCTCAACTCAAAAACCCAAAACACTATATATAATCCATAAAATTCCTTATGAATTGTAAAATTCTTTATGGATTTTGGATTTATGAATTCTTCATAGATAATGGATCCATCAATGTGGATCCACAAATACTAGAATTATATCTATCAGTCATTTGGTACAAATGCTTTGGCATAAATTGTTTATAACATTATTAAGCTAAGGAATGAGGAAATAGTTTTAAAAAGGAAATGTTTGGTGGGTAACACTGAGGAAAGAGGAAAAAAGGAGTTGGAGGAAGGTACTACAGAGATACTTCCTGACTCTACAAGTTTGCCTCATACTGGAATGGACAAACATTTCTGCAAGCACCACCTCATGTCACTGAAAGGCATCTCTTCTGTAGAGCCACAGGATGGCATAGACTTCTGATGCTAGAATGAAAGTTTATTAATTATGGGAGACAACTCACTTAGGTCCTTTGTAATATCCATGGTGATAACTTGATTATTTCAGAATTATTGTTCTAAGTCTTCATTATGTCATCCACCAACATGAATGGGTTTATATAACAAACATGTTTACATAGTATGACTGTGAGTATAAATAAAAGGTGATATTCAGCTCTGATGTTCAGGTACAAATAAATAAGCTATGTATGTATATGTTTTACCTTAAGGTGCCAAGTGACCTAAAATTGATAATTTTTAAAAAGGCAATTCTCAGTCACCTTAATTTTATGGGAACTTGCTGGTTTCATTTTTCATCAGTAACTATTGGTGGAAACACAAAAAAATAAAATAATACCCTTGATTTTATGGAGGATAAAAAAATAAAAATTATAACAACTTTCAAAACATCAGAAAAGTGATTGTAAACTCAATTTTGCAAAGTGAGTTACAAAGTATATTTAGACTTATTAACGTAAAAAGAGATAGTTAAAGTAACTGAAGTGGCTCCAGAAAGCAGGTCTCTTGACGCTAGTCCAAGGCCTTTCCCACATTAACTCCTCCTGCACATTTCCTTGGTCTCACAGTTCCCAGCTCCTTGGTTTTACTTCCTAAAGATGCCATCTAAGATCTAACAATAACCATTTCAAAGATGAGAACTAGTACTTTGGATTCTATCACCCCTCATCCTCCTACCTTGCCAATTCCCAACCTTTGATAAAACATAGCATTAATTTCTCTATTCTTGATCATGGGCTACAACTAAAAAGCATTTTAGGAGAAACTTAAGAATATTAGCAGGCTATTTCCACTACATATTGCTGCTCCTCAAACTCCATAAGACTTTTCATTTACAGCCAACAACCCAGCAGCACTGGGAACAGAGATATGAACAAAACATGGCAGCCCTCACAATTCTCAGCCACCTCCCTTGCAGTTACCCCATCACACTTTATTACAAGCTCTAGTTCCTCAATCTCCTCAACTTCCTCCCCATCTACCAGGCCCTTCCTCCTGTCTCCATTTTCTTCCCTGACCAGTTAAAAGTCTATTATAGTCTATTACTTGAAACACTTAATTCCCTTTCCCTACAATCCAGCTGTTACATCTATGAGGTGAAACTCCAAACCTGCAGGAGGCTAACTGTCCTTAGCACCCACATGAAGTTAACTCAGGTGCTCAGGATAATCTCTCAAATATGAGTGCTCTTAGTATAAACTCTGCTAGTTCTCAATCTCCGTGGTTGCCCTCAACCATCTCTCTCAAACATTCTCTCTAGCTATCTTTAGCTCACTCTGCTTCTTTAGCGCCTATTTCAATTTTTCTCTGATAGCCTCAAACCTCCCAACCTGCCACTTCCCATCATCATTCTCAACATGTGGCCATGGTTCTTACTCAGCAGTCTTCAGACAGAACTCTCCCATTTTCCTATCATCTCACCTAGAAAATTACTAGCACCCAAGCCCATCTTTTCCACCTTCTGTCTTGAAAGTTGGGAGATGAGTTCCCCTTGCTTAACCATTTATCTGCTAAATCTCCTCTTCAAATTAGATATATTCCCTGTGATTTTCCGACTAATATGTGTAGCTGCCTGGACACTGGACTTCATAACCTAGATGCCCTACAAGCAGTTGACACTCAAAATATCCAATGGTGAAATCATTTTATCCTCCAAATCTGCTCCTCTTGTACTTACAGCTGACAAAGCAAAAATGTGAATCTACTGCTCAACTCCTCTGTCTCCTCAGTCTCAACTGATGTCCTTGTCCCCATCCAATAATTGTCAGTCCATGGTTTTAAGCTTTCTGATCCCTCCTTTTCCTCCCCATTCTCATTCTAGTCCAGGTCACTGTCATTTGGCCTATTTGACCGCATTGCCCTTCTGTCTCTAGTCTGGCCTCTCTTCAGTCTCCTCTTGATACTACACCCTTAATGTGTCCCTGCAATTAGAATGTGATCCTGGGACACCCTTGTTTATAACCCTTTAGTGACTTGCTACAGCCCTGAGGACAGAGTTTAAACTCCTAACCGAGATGGCAAGGCTCTTCCTGGCTTTACCTGCTTCTCCTTACCAACTTTCCAACTCCCAACTCCAGCCCCTCTAATCACTGTTTAGGTCGAAGTGTCAACTCGTTCTTAATCTTCATTTTCTCTCCAACAATCAAGTCTTTAATCTTTTGCACTCCTTACATTCAATAACATTTGTCTTGGTTGATAATACACAATATATGACAACTCTCTTCTTCCCTGGTCCCTGTGATAATGTACATTTGTCCAGGTCTTCTTCTACCTATGTTCTTCCTCTTAATAGAAATACACTATACAATGGTGTAGCACTAAACACCCAATGACTGTTTGCATGGGATAACTTTTAAAAAGAAAAATACAATGTGTTCATTCCCAAATGTTTATTAAGAATGTATCTATGCCAGGTGCTGTTCAGGGTGCTGGGGACATAGCAATGAACAAAATAAAGTCTCTGCCTTCCTGGAGCTTATATTGTAGTGGGGGAGCCAGAATGTTAATAAAGAAGTACTTAATAAATCATAAATGCTATTAAGAAAAATAAAATAGGTAAGGGGATACTGAATCATAAACAAAGTGAGGGAACAAGCCATGGGAACATCTTGGCATGGGTGGATAGAGATGTTAAAGAAGGAGACAGCAAGTACAAAGTCTCCATGGCAGGAACAGCTTGACATGTTTGAGGAACATCAAAGACCAGTGTGACTAGGCAGGGGTTTGGAAAATGAGGTTGGAGAGGTGGCCAGGGCCCATGTAGGGCCTTATAGGCCATAGCAAAGAAGGATTTTTGGATACTGTTACAAGTGCTACGGGATGCTCTTGGAGGGTTTGAGCAAGGAACTGTTATAATTCTATTTCTATTTTAAATGGGCCAATTTTGCTGCTGTGTGGAGAACAGACTGTAAGGAGACTAGGATGAAAACAGGAAGACCAGTCAGGGGGCATCTGTAATAGTTCAGATAAGAGATAGGCCTAGACTAGAGTGAAGTGGCCTGGTGGAACTGGTAACAAGTGGGGGTATTCTGGATATATTTTGAAGATAGGGCCAATGTGATTTGTTAATTTACAGGAGATGAGAGGGAAATAAAGGAATCCAGATGATTCCTAAGTTTCAGGTGGGCAAGTAAGTGGATGCTGGTGTCATTTTATTTACAGATGGGAGAAGATGGGAAACAGCAGTTTTTAGGAGAAAATCAATAATGCAGTTTTGGCCATTTTAAGTCAGCACAATCTTGTGGATCTGCAAGTCATAATTAGGCAGTTGGATATGTGATTTTAGATCTCAGAGAAGCACAGGTAGAGATATACCTTTGAGACTCATGGACTTGGAGATTATACTAAAAAGCCATAGGCCTATATAAGATCACTTAGGGAAATAGAGAAAAGAAAAGGTCTGAGAACTGAGTCCTGGGACATGCCAACATTTAGGAGCCAGGAAGAGAAAAATGAATTAATAAAGGAGATTGAGAAGAAACAGCCAATGGAAGTATGGGGAAAATTAGAATGGGGGTATTCAGGAAATGAAGTAGAAAGAATATATCACGAAAGAGGAAGAAATCAATGGTTTCAAAGATAAAAGGCTGAGTAATGAAATAAAAATGGATAACTGCATATAGTAACATGGAATGAATGTGGTTAGGTGGAGTGGGGCAAGGCGCTGGGGGATGACAGGCCGAGAGTGGTGGATTTAAGAGAGATTGGAAGTTGAAGAATTGGAAATTTTGCTGTCCCTCTACTCTTCTTGTAGGGAATTTTGCTCTAAAGGGTAGTAAGAAATGGAAAACAGCTGGAGGGGGATGTGTGGTCAAGTTGGGGTGTTTTAACATGTGTTTCTTATTTCTTCAGATGAGAGAAATTACAGCATGTTCATATGCTACAAATAATACAGTACAGGGGCGGGTGGTGTCACGTAGTGCTGGAGCTGCTGCATAAGGGTATCGAAGTCAATGGCCAAGAACAAACTGAAGAGGGAAGAAGTCCAGCAATGTATTTCACATATCCAGTTAAAAAAACTTTAGGGTTCAAAACAAAGCAAAACCAATTACCACTAATCTTGTAAACAATTTAAACACTGGAAAAGTTAGCAGAGTGAATAAAGTTTTTATACATATACAGAAAACAACTTGCTCACTTCTCAAAAGGCCTTCCCCTTGAACCTCTGCAGAAACGGCTGATTCCTCAGCAGCATCATGACAACAAACCAGTTAATGATCGTTAATAAAACTACAAGATTAGTGGCTCAGCTGTAATACAGTGTTGATGCATCAAATTCCCCAAAATAACCAATAAATTAAATGTTTAATACAATTAAAAATACAATAGAGATGAGAAAATTATGTAATAAGAAACGGATATAACTGCAGGAACAAATTCTTTTGAGTAGGAGATAGCAAGACCCAATGCTTAAGCAGAGGGATGACGGTCAGTCTTGGAAGGGAGCAGAGAGATGCAGGAAGCTGTAAGGTCTGCTTGTGGGAATACTGAGGAAGTTCTATTCTCAGTGAAACAAGCAGCAAGGGCATAGCATGATGGAAGGGGAGCAAGTGAGGAAGGGCATTGTTTGGAGAGAAGTGTTAGACATTTAAGAAGAGAGGAAATATAGTAGGGTTGCTAGACAGTGCTAAGGTCCATTTGAAGCTAGAGAAAGTGAGTTCAGTAAGCATGGTTATATTTTTCTCCTGTTACTTTTGACTGTTCACTTACAAGCATGAGTAGGGTTTGGGTTTTTCTAAGCAAATAACAGGGGGAATGGGCAAGGGTTTTGAGAGGATAAATTCAAAGGAGTAATTAAAATGATAAAGCATGGAACAAGCTGGGGAAATGAGGACATTAGTGGAGTAAATGATAATGAAAAAGCAGTGGGGTAAATGAATGGGAAGTCAAGCAGGGGTTGGAGATAAGAGTGAAAGGATTGGGGGAGGAGCCAAGATGGCCGAATAGGAACAGCTCCGGTCTACAGCTCCCAGCGCGAGCGACGCAGAAGACGGCTGATTTCTGCATTTCCATCTGAGCTTTGAGGAGAGCAGTGGTTCTCCCAGCACGCAACTGGAGATCTGAGAACGGGCTGACTGCCTCCTCAGGTGGGTCCCTGACCCGTGACCCCCGAGCAGCCTAACTGGGAGGCACCCCCCAGCAGGGGCAGACTGACACCACACCTCACACGGCCAGCCAGGTACTCCGACAGACCTGCAGCTGAGGGTCCTGTCTGTTAGAAGGAAAACTAACAGAAAGGACATCCACACCAAAAACCCATCTGTACATCACCATCATCAAAGACCAAAAGTAGATAAAACCACAAAGACGGGGAAAAAACAGAGCAGAAAAACTGGAAACTCTAAAAAGCAGAGTACCTCTCCTCCTCCAAAGGAACGCAGTTCCTCACCAGCAACGGAACAAAGCTGGACGGAGAATGACTTTGACGAGCTGAGAGAAGAAGGTTTCAGACGATCAAATTACTCCGAGCTATGGGAGGATATTCAAACCAAAGGCAAAGAAGTTCAAAACTTTGAAAAAAATTTAGAAGAATGTATAACTAGAATAACCAATACAGAGAAATGCTTAAAGGAGCTGATGGAGCTGAAAACCAAGGCTCGAGAACTACGTGAAGAATGCAGAAGCCTCAGGAGCCGTTGCGATCAAATGGAAGAAAGGGTGATTATCAGCCCTGGAAGATGAAATGAATGAAATGAAGCGAGAAGGGAAGTTTAGAGAAAAAAAGAATAAAAAGAAACAAGCAAAGCCTCCAAGAAATGTGGGACTATGTGAAAAGACCAAATCTACGTCTGATTGGTGTACCTGAAAGTGACGGGGAGAATGGAAACAAGTTGGAAAACACTCTGCAGGATATTATCCAGGAGAACTTCCCCAATCTAGCAAGGCAGGCCAACATTCAGATTCAGGAAATACAGAGAACGCCACAAAGATACTTCTCGAGAAGAGCAACTCCAAGACACATAATTGTCAGATTCACCAAAGTTGAAATGAAGGAAAAAATGTTAAGGGCAGCCAGAGAGAAAGGTCGGGTTACCATCAAAGGGAAGCCCATCAGACTAATAGCGGATCTCTTGGCAGAAACCCTACAAGCCAGAAGAGAGTGGGGGCCAATATTCAACATTCTTAAAGAAAAGAATTTTCAACCCAGAATTTCATATCCTGCCAAACTAAGCTTCATAAGTGAAGGAGAAATAAAATACTTTACAGACAAGCAAATACTGAGAGATTTTGTCACCACCAGGCCTGCCCTAAAAGAGCTCCTGAAGGAAGCGCTAAACATGGAAAGGCACAACCGGTACCAGCCACTGCAAAATCATACCGAAATGTAAAGACCATCGAGACTAGGAAGAGACTGCATCAACTAACGAGCAAAATAACCAGCTAACATCATAATGACAGGATCAGATTCACACATAACAATATTAACTTTAAATGTAAATGGACTAAATGCTCCAATTAAAAGACACAGACTGGCAAATTGGATAAAGACTCAAGACCCATCAGTGTGCTGTATTCAGGAAACCCATCTCACGTGCAGAGACACATATAGGCTCAAAATAAAAGGATGGAGGAAGATCTACCAAGCAAATGGAAAACAAAAAAAGGCAGGGGTTGCAATCCTAGTCTCTGATAAAACAGACTTTAAACCAACAAAGATCAAAAGAGACAAAGAAGGCCATTACATAATGGTAAAGGGATTAATTCAACAAGAAGAGCTAACTATCCTAAATATATATGCACCCAATACAGGAGCACCCAGATTCATAAAGCAAGTCCTGAGTGACCTACAAAGAGACTTAGACTCCCACACATTAATAATGGGAGACTTTAACACCCCACTGTCAACATTAGACAGATCAACGAAACAGAAAGTCAACAAGGATACCCAGGAATTGAACTCAGCTCTGCACCAAGCAGACCTAATAGACATCTACAGAACTCTCCACCCCAAATCAACAGAATATACATTTTTTTCAGCACCACACCACACCTATTCCAAAATTGACCATATACTTGGAAGTAAAGCTCTCCTCAATAAATGTAAAAGAACAGAAATTATAACAAACTATCTCTCAGATCACAGTGCAATCAAGCTAGAACTCAGGATTAAGAATCTCACTCAAAACCGCTCAACTACGTGGAAACTGAACAACCTGCTCCTGAATGACTACTGGGTACACAACGAAATGAAGGCAGAAATAAAGATGTTCTTTGACACCAACGAGAACCAAGACACAACATACCAGAATCTCTGGGATGCATTCAAAGCAGTGTGTAGAGGGAAATTTATAGCACTAAATGCCCACAAGAGAAAGCAGGAAAGATCCAAAATTGACACCCTAACATCACAATTAAAAGAACTAGAAAAGCAAGAGCAAACACATTCAAAAGCTAGCAGAAGGCAAGAAATAACTAAAATCAGAGCAGAACTGAAGGAAATAGAGACACAAAAAACCCTTCAAAAAATCAATGAATCCAGGAGCTGGTTTTTTGAAAGGATCAACAAAATTGATAGACCGCTAGCAAGATTAATAAAGAAAAAAAGAGAGAAGAATCAAATAGATGCAATAAAAAATGATAAAGGGGATATCACCACCTATCCCACAGAAATACAAACTACCATCACAGAATATTAAAAACACCTCTACGCAAATAAACTAGAAAATCTAGAAGAAATGAATAAATTCCTCAACACATACACCCTCCCAAGACTAAACCAGGAAGAAGTTGAATCTCTGAATAGACCAATAACAGGAGCTGAAATTGTGGCAATAATCAATAGCTTACCAACCAAAAAAAGTCCAGGACCAGATGGGTTCACAGCCTAATTCTACCAGAGGTACAAGGAGGAGCTGGTACCATTCCTTCTGAAACTATTCCAATCAATAGAAAAAGAGGGAATCCTCCCTAACTCATTTTATGAGGCCAGCATCATCCTGATACCAAAGCCTGGCAGAGACACAACAAAAAAAGAGAATTTTAGGCCAATATCCTTGATGAACATTGATGCAAAAATCCTCAATAAAATACTGGCAAACAGAATCCAGCAGCACATCAAAAAGCTTATCCACCATGATCAAGTGGGCTTCATCCCTGGGATGCAAGGCTGGTTCAATATACGCAAATCAATAAATGTAATCCAGCATATAAACAGAACCAAAGTCAAAAACCACATGATTATCTCAATAGATGCAGAAAAGGCCTTTGACAAAATTCAACAACCCTTCATGCTAAAAACTCTCAATACATTAGGTATTGATGGGACGTATCTCAAAATAATAAGAGCTATTTATGACAAACCCACAGCCAATATCATACTGAATGGGCAAAAACTGGAAGCATTCCCTTTGAAAACTGGCACAAGACAGGGATGCCCTCTCTCACCACTTCTATTCAACATAGTGTTGGAAGTTCTGGCCAGGGCAATTAGGCAAGAGAAGGAAATCAAGGGTATTCAATTAGGAAAAGAGGAAGTCAAATTGTCCTTGTTTGCAGATGACATGATAGTATATCTAGAAAACCCCATTGTCTCAGCCCAAAATCTCCTTAAGCTGATAAGCAACTTCAGCAAAGTCTCAGGATACAAAATCAATGTACAAAAATCACAAGCATTCTTATACATCAATAACAGACAGAGAGCCAAATCATGAGTGAACTCCCATTCACAATTGCTTCAAAGAGAATAAAATACCTAGGAATTCAACTTACAAGGGATGTGAAGGACCTCTTCAAGGAGAACTACAAACCACTGCTCAAGGAAATAAAAGAGGATACAAACAAATGGAAGAACATTCCATGCTCATGGGTAGGAAGAATCAATATCATGAAAATGGCCATCCCTCCCAAGGTAATTTACAGATTCAATGCCATCCCCATCAAGTTACCAATGACTTTCTTCACAGAATTGGAAAAAACTACTTTAAAGTTCATATGGAACCAAACAAGAGCCCGCATCACCAAGTCAATCCTAAGCCAAAAGAACAAAGCTGGAGGCATCATGCTACCTGACTTCAAACTACACTACAAGGCTACAGTAACCAAAACAGCACGGTACCGGTACCAAAACAGAGATATAGATCAATGGAACAGAACAGAGCCGTCAGAAATAATGCCACATATCTACAACTATCTGATCTTTGACAAACCTGACAAAAACAAGAAATGGGGAAAGGATTCCCTATTTAATAAATGGTGCTGGGAAAACTGGCTAGCCATATGTAGAAAGCTGAAACTGGATCCCTTCCTTACACCTTATATAAAAATCAATTCAAGATAGATTAAAGACTTAAATATTAGACCTAAAACCATAAAAACCCTAGAAGAAAACCTAGGCAATACCATTCAGGACATAGGCATGGGCAAGGACTTCATGTCTAAAACACCAAAAGCAATGGCAACAAAAGCCAAAATTGACAAATGGGATCTAATTAAACTAAAGAGCTTCTGCACAGCAAAGGAAACTACCATCAGAGTGAACAGGCAACCTACAAAATGGGAGAAAATTTTCGCAACCTACTCATCTGACAAAGGGCTAATATCCAGAATCTACAATGAACTCCAACAAATTTACAAGAAAAAAACAAACAACCCCATCAAAAAGTAGGCGAAGGACATGAACAGACACTTCTCAAAAGAAGACATTTATGCAGCCAAAAAACACATGAAAAAATGCACACCATCACTGGCCATCAGAGAAATGCAAATCAAAACCACAATGAGATACCATCTCACACCAGTTAGAATGGCAATCATTAAAAAGTCAGGAAAAAACAGGTGCTGGAGAGGATGTGGAGAAATAGGAACACTTTTACACTGTTGGTGGGACTGTAAACTAGTTCAACCCTTGTGGAAGTCAGTGTGGCGATTCCTCAGGGATCTAGAACTAGAAATTCCATTCGACCCAGCCATCCCATTACTGGGTATATACCCAAAGGACTATAAATCATGCTGCTATAAAGACACATGCACACGTATGTTTACTGCGGCATTATTCACAATAGCAAAGACTTGGAACCAACCCAAATGTCCAACAATGATAGACTGGATTAAGAAAATGTGGCACATATACACCATGGAATACTATGCAGCCATAAAAAATGATGAGTTCACGTCCTTTGTAGGGACATGGATGAAATTGGAAATCATCATTCTCAGTAAACTATCGCAAGAACAAAAAACCAAACACCGCATATTCTCACTCATAGGTGGGAATTGAACAATGAGAACACATGGACACAGGAAGGGGAACATCACACTTCGGGGACTGTTGTGGGGTGGGGGGAGGGGGGAGGGATAGCACTGGGAGATATACCTAATGCTAGATGACCAGTTGGTGGGTGCAGCGCACCAGCATGGCACATGTATACATATGTAACTTACCTGCACGTTGCGCACATGTACCATAGAGCCTAAAGTATAATAATAATAATAATAATAATAATAATAAAAAGAAAAAAAAGAAAAAAAAAGAGTGAAAGGATTAAGGTGACATGTCAGAGAGTAGCATGCTTAAAATGAAGCCTCTTGAGGTGGTGTGGTCACTGGAAATATGACTGTGAGAGTGAGTAGCTTGTGGTAAGGATGTCAAGGAATAACTGCAGAGTAGAGACAGATACTACCTGTTTCATAAAGAATACTGACTTTATGAGCCACCTGAAGGTTAGAGGAATCTTTTCTACCTATCATCTAAGTCATCTTTAGAAATTCAAATTGATGTTAATTATCAGACTATGTATATACAGACTTTGCTGATTCCTAAGGTAACTACATTAAATGAACATACTTGCTGTGGATATTTTATGTAAGTCATTTTCTTTTACACTTATCAATTCTGGGAGTTAATTATTACGTCCTCATTT
This sequence comes from Pongo abelii, assembly GCF_028885655.2. Lineage (NCBI taxonomy): Eukaryota > Metazoa > Chordata > Mammalia > Primates > Hominidae > Pongo > Pongo abelii. The sequence goes on along the minus strand of NC_085928.1, from coordinate 137,421,488 downwards.
TACAGACGAAGCAGTTGCAGTGCAAAGATGGCTAAGTAACTGGACCAACATTACAGAGCTACGAAAATGGTGGGGTCAGGATTAAAACCTAGGTAGGACTACCTGACCAGAAACCTGAAGACTTTTTCTGTTTCTTAATGATGCCTTCAAAGAAAGCCTAACTCTTCTTAAATATAATCTCATTGATAAGAGCAAATACACCTTTCTCATTCTAAGGATTGTGGGATCTAGTCTTTCACTTCAAGACCTAGTTAAATCTAAATATTAAAATATTGGTAAGTCAACTTTAGATATAATTTCTGGATAAGCTGTTTTTGTATTTCCACAGAATTGTATCAAAAGGATTCAGCAAGGTAATTGCAGTTGAGAACTTTTTTATTCTTTCCAAAGTAATTTGACTTTCTGACTTTGCATATTAAACATTATACTCAATTTTGGGGGGAAATCTACAGATAAGGCATAGATAAGGCAATCAGCTTAGAAATAATACTAAAATCTGTATAAAATAAATTATCCATGTACCCTTTTAATCAAAATAAGATGACAGAGATTTAAATTTGGCCTAAGCCTTAAAATCTGGTTATATTATACCCAAAGGTAAGAAAAGCAATTACTTCTTATAAGAGTTTCTTGAAAATGGTAAATATTAATTTGATTATCTTAATGGCTTGGTATTACTAAACATATCTTAACAAGTTATGGTCTTATCTGACCCTAACTAACAGGGGAAGTCTTAAGATGGAGCACTTGGTAAGTTTTTCTCTGTCAAAAAATAAAAGGTAAGAATCAAGTGACTGTTACTTTGGAGTACAGATAATTATTATTAATAGGATATATAAATGTGCAGATCACAATATGTATATTTTATAGGTGACACCTTTGCATTGCTACTTCCATAATGCTGGGAGCTTTTGTCCTAAATCATCTCCTATCTTTCTAGATCTTTCTGGTGGTCAAAGCAGAAGTGCAATCAATGACTCTACACTATAACGAGAAAGACTCATCTCTGACTCCACTCAGCAGAATCACAACATCCAGACTAAAAAACATTTAAAAAATTTCCTTGGTGATAATTGCTTTACTTTTTATCCACAAAAAGTATCATTAATACCCACTTGCACACTTAATCTGCTTTAAATATTGTAGAACACAAACTAAATAGGCATGGTTCCTCCCTTCTAAAGTTAAGAATCGAAACAATGATCTGTGTTTTAAGGAGTCTATATAGAATCTAACCTGAATTTTACGGAATATCAAATTACTCGGGGGGGCGGTTTCAGCTATTATGCTTGAGAATTCAAGTGAATTCCCTTAAAGTTAAGGTGTCATCTAGACAGAAGAAACAAAGTGTATATTCATAATTACTGGAGGTCTTATGTTGGCACAGTGAGCTTCTATGAGTTTTATAATGCCCAAATAAGTATTGCAACAAAATAAAGCTCATGCTGGCTTCTTTGTTTTCTATGACTTTCTTCCTATGCTGCTGAACATTATTAGATCACTTTTATTCTCACTGAATTTCAATGCATATAGCCACCATTTCTCAGGGTTTATAATGTATAAGGAATGCGGCTAACAGTGCACGTCTAGTGACACATTTAATCCCCTAGTATATTATTATTAAAACAATAACATTAACATTTTATTAATTTTAGATTTGAGAAAACTGTGGGCCAGAGAAGCCAAAGATAGCTAGTAAGATATGGAAAAGAGGGATGCAAGCCTAAAGCATGTGAGCTAAACACTATGCCATATACCTTGTAATATTTTAGACGAGCAAAAAATATGGCCTAGAAAACAAAGGAAAGAATGTAGAAACTGGAAAGCTGCATGTTTCTCCATTTATGAAAACAATTACTCCATGTTATTTAACTGGGATTGCATTTGGCTGCAAATAAGAAAACAACTAAACGGTATCTTACATATCAAGTTTATTTTGTTTCCTGTAATCAACCAGAAGTCTGAAGTATGTGATTGCTGGCTTTTGGTTCTGCAGCTAAAAGAGGTCATGGCTGAGGTCTCTGCAACTCTCTTTGGCATTCATTCAAACTTGTAAAATGGCTGCTACATCTCCAGCTATCATAACAAAGAAAGAGAAAATGATGAAGAGGAAAGGGTGGCACCCACGTCAAGAAAGTAAATGTTTGACATAAATCCCCAGCAACCTGGAATTAAATATAATTGGCCAAAATTGTGTCACAATGTAATCCTGAAGCTAAATGTAGCATCACTGAAAAAAAAAAAAAGATAAAAATCCAAAACAAAAACACAACCCAACAAACTCCAAATCTATTTTAGTAAAGAAGAAAGCGTCAATGACACTAGGTGAATAAATAGTACTGTCTGCCACATTTGACTTCACAAGAAAGAAATCTGATATGTTTGAGTTTCATGACAAATGATGTGCAATGCATCATATAAAAACAACTTTGCACAAGAGAAGATATATTTAATCATTTTAATTTTAAAGTACAGAGAGGGTGATTGCCTACTAAGAATCCATTCTGGCTTTATTATTCCTTCCTAAACTAACTAGATGTAGTTAATCTATGTATATGTCCCCAGCATTATTCGAAAAAAGTCAATGGCATTCTGCTCTGGAGGTCAGTGGTTCTCAAACATAGCTTGCACCAAAATTATCTGAGAGGATTTTTTTTTTTTAAGATAACTGGGCCCTACCCCCAGAGTTTCTGATTTAGTGAGTCTGGGGTGGTGCCTGATAATTTATATTTCTAATGAGCTCCCAGGGGATTCTAAAATTGCTGGTCCAGGGACCACATCTTAAGAATTACTGCTCTAAAGGTAGACACCAATTAGTTTAAGGCAAACAGTAGAAACTATCTAGGTCTGGGGTAGGCACGTGATGAAATTTGGCCCAATTGGACTAAAAGAAACTCTGTTACGTTGCACTTGGTGAAAGGTTTTATTCCGTCTCACCAGTTTGGCTAGAACAAGAAAGCCTATAGCTCCAAAATCATTGTCAATCACTTTGTGATTACAAGAGAATATGTCTTAAGAAACTGATGATGAAGTTAACACAGTGGAAATATGGTGAAAATCTTGGATCCTTAATTGAGCCTCTTGTGTCACGGTACCTCCAGACTTCAGCTAGTCTGAGGCAAGATACTCTGAAGCTTGTAATCAAAAGCATCCTAATTAAGACAAAAGATAAACCTGAAGTTTAAATAAAGAACACAATTTTATTTTCTTTAAAGCAGAACATGAATAAATAACATCTCTATATAATCCAAAGCTCATTTGAGATATTGGTTTAAAATATTCCTCTACACCATATTTTTACAATAACTGTTAACGAGTACCAAAATGGATAGTTTGATTTTTTCCCACTGTCTAGCCTCTACCTAATGAATAGTAAAAAGAAAGTGGAGAAAGTAGAAAGCCTAAATCATTTTATCCTGAGTGAATAAATAATTATCAATTAATTAAGATGACTAAATGAAATAATTGAATTTTCTTGCTTTCTTATTGCCAATTTCGAATTTTCCCAATATAATCTCTACTCTATGCCTCTCACTCCTATCCAGAGAGAGGCCAAAGAAGAGAGGAAAAAAAGAAGACTCAATTAAATAAAAGAAACTGAATAACATAGTGATTTTAAATTTTGTAGAGTTCAGGGGTCACTGAAGCAATAATTTGTTGTTTAGGGAATCCTAAAGTTTTAATAAAATAGTATTTGTAATTAGTTATTTTTATTCTGAGAATTTTGGGGATGCTTTTTAACTGAAGATGCCAATGAATTTAAAACTTTAGAACCATGTAAGATGACTTGTCTTTAGTTAAGGAATGCAATAGGACAGAAAAGTGCAGAGAAAACAAGAATCGAGATGGCATGGAATTCAAAACTATGACTACTTATATACTGAAAAATAATTATAGAAGCTGTTTAACAATGGACACCTCCAGCAGTTACTTCCCTTCATCTGTTTGCCTGAGTACTCCGTACCTCCAAGGTGCTGGTTATCATCAATCTTCTCTTTCCTCACTGGCCACCTCCTCACAAAACAAAGCAGCCCAAGAAGCCCTCTTCATTAGAACACTGTGCCAAGCACAAATAAATTCTCATTTCACTACTAAGGTGAAAGAACAGATATGGAAATGAGTATATTTTATCATTAGCAACATGAAAATAAGTAAGTTTCAACTGTGATATTAAAGATGGTAATATTTACTTCATTCATAATTGAAAGACATGTTCAAAATAATTCATTTTGGGAACATTAGTATGTAGTACCGGCCTGAAACAAATTATGCACATACTTACGTCTTGTAATTTATTCAACTGCTTTCTAATTCCTCATTTTCTTAACTAAATTAGCTAAAAGGGGAAATATATGACCAAAAAATGAATGTCCATCATCTAAATTAGTATACAATGAATTCATCTTTCAAACTATAAGATCCAAGATGGGCAGATTTCTATCCCTGCCTTAAAGGAATACTGCCTATTTAAACAGATTCACAGAGGGTTTGATGGTCTCATTTAGATATTCCTGCTTCTATAGAAGCTAGCACAAAATACACTGGTGGCAAGTAGTTAATTCATTAATTAACCAAATTATTTTTGAAGAAAAGATAGCACTAAACAACACGGTACTGAACGTGCAATTGTGGTTGTCTGAGGTCCCTGTCTGCAAAATGTGTGGTAAAGACAAGCAATGCCTATGCTGTTTCTAATTATTCCAATTATCATGGCACACTATGAAAACTTGATTAATAACACTGAAGATATTGTTGTGGCAATTAGCCATATGGTTGTGGGACTTTATTCTGTCACGATTTAGCCATTAGCATCTACTTATGTTTGTCAGAACAGTGCATCCGTGACAAGTTGAAGTTCCGCTCACCTTGCCAAGTCCCCTGTGAGCAACACTAGAGAACTGTTTATTCCTAGGAGCCTCTTGCCTGAGTAAATTTTTCATGTGGCATCCGGTCTGACTGGGGACAAATGTCAAATAACTTATCTGATGACCCATCAAGCTAATCTTTCTCTGAAAAACCACTCAGTGACATGTGTGTTTAAACAAACTAACTGAAGAAATTTTACTTGACCAGTAATAGCTGGTTATCTATATTTCCCCACATATTCCCATGGTCAGTAATTAAGAGAAACTGATCTTCGTATATTGATATATAGAAATCTATAAATACAGCATTAGAAAGGATATATGTGTACATATGTACAAACACATGCCATACAGCAAAAAATTTACTGCCAATAGTATTTTTGCATGACATTTGCAGTGAATTTACTCAAGAAAGTTGAGAAGATAATCCTTTTAATTATTAGTGAGGAGTTCATTTTAAGGAAAAAGAGAAGTAAAGACATTGGTCAGTTTCTAAAATTAATGCTAGGGTAAACACATACCTCGCAGTAGAAGATTAAAAAGGTCAATTAAGAAAAACGAAGTTTACATTTTGAAATGGAATTAATGTTAATGTGAGAAATACAGCAGTGTATGTTTGCTTAATTAATTAGCTAATTAATTAATTTTTATAAGATAAAGCTTTGATATAGTTGCTAACAGTAGGCAAATTTGCCAGTTTTTCTTAGAAGCTAGAAGAATGGTAAACAGTTCCCACTGTGTTTACAAACCCTTAAGGCAGCTCAGAGCTCCCCAGATGGAAGCGACGGGTACTGGGGGGTAAAGTAACACAAGAGGGAGATAGCAAGAGTTCTGTGTTTCCATTTCATGTTTGGGTCCCCTGTACACTGGGAATGGGTCACAACATGAAGGGATAAGCAGTTACCCAGATCTTGCCTGCAAATGTTCAGTTTGAGAAGTTCACAATGGGAGACAATAAAAAAATGGTCTATGTTCCTGAGGTCTAACCACATTGGGCCAGTGGGGTAGGCCTTCAGACAATCAGAAGTTTGAAATCCCCAATGAAGTAGGCTCACATATAATTCCAGCTGCTATCACAGGCAGGGAGGTGGCAACAGCAGCGCTGGGGTGTAGCCATGGCTGAAGGGCTGGGCACATACAGGGCCTCTGAGTGAGATGTAAGATTTCACTGGCCTCTGTACTATATCAATACCTGATTTAGAGTAAGCTTATGAAGGAAGTACACGTCTGACAAATGGAAAATATAGCCAAGGGTTGTCACTGTAACTTAACAAAAGTATCTATTGTTTTATGTCAAGAAACTGACTTACAAGTGTTGTCCCTTGGAGTTTCCAAATTCTTCCAAGGGCAGCTGAAAGAGCAGAGGGATTATTAAGAGGGACATGTAACCATAATGAAGTCTAGAGTCAATGATGGGGTGGGGAGGACTAGCTTCCTTCCCAGTGATCTAAAGAATTTTATCTATTCACATACATTTATAAAATAAGTACTGCTGTGTGTCTAGTAGTGGTATCTAGAAATTTTCTATCAGTAACCCATGTCTCTGGTACTTTCTTAGTCACCACTGGGTCATCTCCCTGTGGATAAACTTCTGAACAATAGGCACTGGCTTCTGCAACTTACAACATTCTGAAAATGTCACATTAATATTTACAGAAGTCCCTCAATTTTGCATAATGACTCTATTGTTATAATTTTATTTTTAGAAAAATATGCAAGTAAATATTTCCTGCATATTATAAAACTGTATTTTCCTATAAAACAATCTATCTTGTTATACTAAATAACAATGGCTAATACTTATTTGAGTGATTACTATGTTGAGCACTTTACATGTAGCTCTTTATTAAATTCTGAATTCTTTTTTTTTAATTTTAATTTTTATTTATTTATTTTATTTATTATTATTTTGAGACGGAGTCTCGCTCTGTCGCCCAGGCTGGAGTGCAGTGGCACGATCTCTGCTCACTGCAAGCTCCGCCTCCCGGGTTCCCGCCATTCTCCTGCCTCAGCCTCCCAAGTAGCTGGGACTACAGGCGCCCACCACTAATTTTTTTGTATTTTTAGTAGAGACGGGGTTTCACCGTGTTAGCCAGGATGGTCTCGATCTCCTGACCTCATGATCCACCCACCTCAGCCTCCCAAAGTGCTGGGATTACAGGCGTGAGCCACCGCGCCCGGCCTAAACTCTGAATTCTTAAAAGGAAGTATTTCCCTCATCTTGTAGATGACAAACTGCAGCCTGGAGATGCCAGTTACTTTTGTGAGGTCACACAGAGTAAGGGGTAGAGTTGGGATTCAATTCTAGGGAGGCTGACTCATATTCTTAATCACTGTTCTATAGTACCTTCTAATAAATGACATTTAAATATAGTAACACTTTTAGACTACTACATTTAAATGATGAGAAGTAGCTGGGAATATATTAATAGAACATTAAAAATAATTGCAAAACAAATATTCAAGCTAAAAATTGCAGTATGAATTAACAATACACTCAAATTTAATTCTTCTGGCACAGAACTCATCATTTTACCTCTCTCCCACCCCAACTTTTATCTTCTTCCATAGTGGTAATTACTCCTAGTCCTGAAGGCCTCCCTCTTCCCATCTCCAATACAGCATTTGCTGCCTACTTGTAGTTATCTTCCCCACTCCACCTCCACTGCTACTGACCTTATAATTTCTTAATAGATGATCCATCAGTTTTCTAACTAGTCTCCCTGCTGCCATCTTATTTAGGCCCATTCTGCTGCCACAGATATCTTTCTAAGATATAAATATGACCAATTCTGTCCCACACTGCTCACCTAATGAATGCTTTTGTGTGGCATCTAAAATCCTGACTATCTGCTGAGACTTATCTTTTTCACTTCCTCATATGCAGGTCACATTTTAGTCTATCCTAATTGTAGACTACAGACTCATTTAATACTTGTCAGGAATGCTCTGCCTTCTTACATAGATTTGGAGAACTTTTTCAAAACCTTGCTCAATAATCTCTTCTTGCTTGAACCACTTCCTGATTATCAGGAAGCATAGATGACCATTCTTATTCTTGCATATGTCCACTCCATTGCTACACATGCCTCTTATTTCAGAATCACATGCCTCTTATTTATAGGGCTAATTTCTTCTACACACCAAGATGAACTCCTTGAGCTGTATTTCTAGTTAGTACAGTATGTAATAGGTACCAAATTAAAGGAAAATATTTAATCTACAACTTAAATTGGTTACACATACTCTTTTACATATTAGCTAATGTCAAGGCTATTAAAATAAATTTTTCCTTATTCCAAAAGTAATCTGTGTATGTCTCAGGGAAGCTAGCAAACAAAAGCATAAGCAAAAGGAAGAAAAAAGATACCCCTAATCTCATTGCCCAGAAATTATTTTGTATTATGCTTTTCCAATTTTATTTTTATGCACATATAATATATAAATAAATTTACTTTATAATAAAAATATGACCATAACATGCATATTATAATCTTTTTTCTATGTCAACAATTAACCACTGAAGAGTCATTTAAAGCGGATGCATAGTTTTCCCTTATATGTATATACTATTATCTATTAAATTATTCCTCTATTTTTGGGCATTTATAGAATTTTTCAGTATAATAAATACTATTGCCAAAAAATCTTTAAAGCAAAAACTCTGTATACCATTAATTATATGGTTTTAATAAATTCCCAATAATAAAATTGGATGGTAAAGTTTATACATAGCTTTATGAATTTTGAAACAAATTGTGAAATTGATCCTTTCCATGAAACCTTCCAAATATGGAGTATACTGAATTATTTTGGCTTCACCTTTGCTAATCTAATAGGCAAATACGACATACCCTTGCTTTAATTAGCATGGTTTTGATTACATAGTTAAATTTTTTTCAAATGCTTATGGGCATATACATACACATACATCTAAAACTGTCTGTACCACCTGCCCATTCTTCTATTCAGTTACTAATCCTTTTCCTATTTATTTGTAAGAAATTTTAATATATTACGGATATTAATGCTTTGCCATATACTTGTAAACATTTTTCCTAATGTATTGTCCTTCAATTGATAATGGTTTCCCATGATATATTTAACATTTTTATTCAGTAAAATCCATCTACATCTCCTTAATGGGTTTCTTGCATTGAAATCATACATAGAAAGGCCCAGCCATACCCAAGAATACATTAATATATAGCTACATTTTTTCTAGCTTTTTAAAGCAGTTTCCTTTCACCTTTAATTCTTACATTATATTGAATTAATTTCAGCATACAGAGTGGGGTACAGATAACAGATTATCCATTGTCCCAAATAGATAATAAATTATGTCAACACTATTTACTGAATATTCTATCCTTCTATACAAATTTGAAGTCACCTTTATAATATTAACACACACATAAGCATGGAGGCCAGATTCAATAGCTGTTCACTATTAGTATAAACTAATTTGTATAATATACTTGAATCTATGGACTTTCTATTGTGTTCTACAGAATGGCTTGCCAATTACTGTGTTAGCTGACATTGTATGTAATTCAACACCAATTAAAATTTAACCTTTATTTAAATTATATACTTTTACATGTATGTTTTACAACCTAAAATTTTGTTTCTTTGGTTTACACAGATTGCTTTTCAAGAGGGTGGTACTTGGCCCAAGAGTCAGAAGATAAGGTTTTGGATGTAGATCCTTCAAGTACCAAGTATGTGAATTGGATATGTTACCCAGCTTCTTGATGTCTCAGGGAATAGTATTCATTTTTGTCTAACTCATAGTGATGCTATGAGGGCATCTGATATCAAGCACCTGAAACCACTTGTTTAATGACTATATATATTTAAGTAAATTTGGTTTAGTCTGTCTTAATTCAAAATAATCTAGTCTTTTGAAATGCTCCTCATGACACATTTACTTCAGTAGTCACCTTTAAAACTGTTCTTGTTTCCTCTCAATATAGATAATTGAGAATTAACTATAGCAATTTTTCTCAGGTCCAAATTAAATTTAAAAAATTATTGATAAGTTACCTAAAATCATAAGCCTAAATTTTTCTTGTGACATGGCAGGAGAGAAGAGTAATAATAAACATGCCTCACTTTCTTAATTTCCTGAGATGAAGCAACTGAGTTGTAAAAATATAAAAATCCCTACACTTTCTATCACTTAAAAAAAAATCAAAGAAAGTTTGAGCCCGGAATTTTTTGAGTTTAGATTCAAATCTAAATTATCCTTTGGGACAAGAGTAGAGGCTCATGTCTGTAATCCTAACACTTAGGTGGGAGAATCACTTGAGCCCAAGGGCTTGAGATCAGCCTAGGCAACACAGCAAGACCTCATCTCTAAAAAACAACAACAAAAAAATTAGTCAGGTGTGGAGACACATCCCTGTAATTCTTGCTACTTGGGAAGCTGACATGGAAGGATCCCTTGAGTCCAGGAGCTGGAGGCTGCAGTGAGCTATGATCACATCACTGCACTCCAGCCTGGGTGACAGAGCAAGACCCTGTCTCTACAACAACAATAAAAAGTTATGCATTAGATGGAGCCCCTTTCTTACTTACAATATCATCTTGGACTTTAAATTCTTGGGAAGAGACAAGTAAAATTTAAAGATCATTCATCACATTTAACAGTTCCATAATTAATTTATTCTAAAATAAGTTAAATTGGACAAACAATTTCTCCTATAATTGCAATAGCATTGTATATTTGCTGAAAATCACCTTGGAACTATCACAGCCCCATGGAATTCTTCATGTAAAAGTACAACATTGCTTTAATATATGCCTTCACTATCAATCTTTGACCAAATCCACTGCCTGCTAATATATTAAGCAAGCGATTCTCCATTTTTAGTGTATATGCAAATCTCCTGGGCATCTTGGTAAAATGTGAATTGTCAGTGGGCTACCCTGATATGGGACCTGGGGTTCTGCATTTCCACCAAGTTTGCAGGCGACGCAGTGTTGCTGGTCCTTGCACTACATTCTGAGTAGTAAGGGATGAAGAAATGCCTTTTAAACAAAACTGGCTATAATTATCACTGGCTTTAATTTACCTCTCATACAATTCTTCTTGGCTGTCTTTTTTTCTGATTTCTCTTGCCACTTTCCACTTTAGACTCAATTTCATTCATGGGGTCAATCTACTGGCCACAGTAGTTAATCATAAAGGCTGCAGGCAAAACGCACTAAATTCTAATAATCCTTTATTAGCCATTGTGGAGTATATGACCCATTCCTACCAGAGATACCTGCCTACTTCATCAAAGATTCACCTGGATGGCACCAAAAGAAACTGTTCTCTTCATTCTAAGTGTACTTTTTATGAATAGCTTTGAAATAAATTTGAAATTGAAACTGGAACAAAATACCACCAAACACTACAATCTCTAAATTCTAGACTGAGATATTTGGTTATTAGGAATAGACAATCACAGGCTGAGTAACATGGAATTTAACTACAAATTCTATCATTACCTTGCAAAATGGGTAGAGAAAAAGGTGTATTAAAACTGAGAAAAAGAAATGGGGGAAAAGTAGCAGAAAATCAAATAGGTGGAGTTGAAAATGAGATTAATGGCATCTGATGGAAATTATCCAAAACTGAAAGAAATCCACTTGCTTTCTTTGGGATTCTATACATACGTGAGGAATTAATAAATGTCCCACAATGTTTTATTTTTGCTTCAATTAGTCTATCAGTATATATCAGTGGTTCACAAACTTTACTGTACATCAGAATCACTTTCAGGGCATGTTAAAACATAGATTCTTAGTCGCCTCTCACAGTTTCTGGTTAAGTAGGTGGGTGGGACTGAAGAGTCTGCATTTCTGACAAGCTCTCAGGTGATGGCTGGTGCTGCTGGTTCTGGGATGACACTTGAGAATCACTGTATACATTATTCTGAAAAACAGTTGTGTGTATGATTTTTCTGTTTAAAATAACTAATTACTACTTTTTAAATATCTGGGCTTTCATTTGAATGATACTTCTCATTTCCCATGCATTTTAAATCAGTATGGTGATTATAACTTTCTACCTAGTACGAAATACAAGTACAAGAAGCTTACAACATTGTTCTGTTTGATTGATGTATAGCAATGCTTAAAAACCTTTTAGAGGTTGGGGTTCCTAAAAATAAATAAGGGCAGGAAGATAATCAGCAGAGAGCTGAGAGGTTCCCAAACGAAAATTATTGTTTTGTCCTTTCCATTAAATTCTTAATGTCTTCAGCTGCAGAAGAGCTCATTTCTGAGGTTCTTCTTAGCTTTATGAGTTAATCGCACCAAGAGGAGTCACTTTAACTCACATGCCTTTAGGAGTAATGATATGTTTAAATGATTAAACAATCAGGAAAAAAATGCATATCTCCATAATGAAAGCAGTTAACACAGATCCATGGTTTATATGAGTATCACAAGTCATTTGTAAATAACATGTTCATTTTAGATATGTAAAGAGTTCGGTCATGCCCTATGAAATAAATTATATTTTATTGTTGCCCGGGTGTTTCATAACTTTTATTTATTTACTGCAAAAGTGGAGAATTAAGATAGAGTAGTTTATTTCACCAAAAGACTGACAAATGGCTCATTAGACACTTATGGAGCTGAAGCTAATTGTACAATTTTTGCTGTTGTTGTATTGTCATTGCTTGCTTAACATGCTCACACTGGTGGTCATCAGCACCCATTTTTTACCACCATCCCACAAACTACTCCCCAAAAGAAAGAAATAATGAAAAGAAAAAAAATAGCTAAGAAAAAAAGGAAAACAGAACTTAAAATATGATGTGGGTTGGAGAAATGCATGGGAGGAATGACAAAGAATAAAAGTAATAGCCTTTCCCCACTGGGCCACCAATAACCATCAATCCCAAGCAGCAGTCACCTCACCTAACAGCTTGAGCCAGAGTCAAAGAGCTGCTTTTTTGTTATTCAGATTAAATATCATTTACATCACATACTTTTTATTTCACCAGACATAAGGTCAGAATTGATTGAATATGTACTACCTGCATGTAATGATTTCTCCTTTTTTACAATCATGTGCTAACGTTGCTCAGTAATGGCCTATGGATGAAGAGACAGATGTACTACCAGTCATTCGTGACACATTTGCATTAACAAATCATCATTTAATTAAAGCCCATCCAACAAGTTTATGCTACTTAAATAAAGTTCCTTTCAATAAAAGATGCCACAATGGCACAACAGTTGTTAATTATGAGGAAATTTTTTTAACTATATTTATTTTTGTGTCAAAGGCTTAGGTGTGCATTAGACAACCATTTATTAATTTTAATTTTGCTTGGAATAAACACCCTGACAAACAGCATTTCAGTTCAGGCTGCTATACAACAGAATCATTCACTTTCAGATATAATCATGCAGTAACACCACAAGCTCCTGCTTCACAAATTGCTCAATCCCCAATCCCCAAATACCATAGAAGATGGCTTATATATAAGTTATATAAGACATGCGTTCTAATATTCAAGCCAAAGCTGTAATATTCATATAAACCTAAAATCCTGCTATAATTAGGAAGGAGTATTATTTTAAAATATCACACTAAGTTTCATGGGTAAATATTTATTCAATAGAGTCAAAATTTCTATGCTTCTTTAAATAAAAGTAGGGAGACTTGTAGTACAAATACTGATTTCAACCTTGGTTTCACAAACTGGTTGCTGTTCATGCATTTGACTCAGCAATCCCATTACTGGGTATATACCCAAAGGATTATAAATCATTCTACTATAAAGACACATGCACATGTATGTTTACTGCAGCACTGTCCACAATAGCAAAGACTTGGAACCAACCCAAATGCCCTTCAATGTTAGACTGGATAAGGAAATGTGGCACATATACACCATGGAATACTATGCAGCCATAAAAAAGAATGAGTTCATGTCCTTTTCAACGACATGGAAGAGGCTGGAAACCATCATTCTCAGCAAACTAACACACAAACAGAAAACCAAACACCGCACGTTCTCACTCATAAGTGGGAGTTGAACAATGAGAACATATGGGCACAGGCAGGGGAACATCATACACCAAGGCCTTTCAGGGGGTGGGGAGCAAGGGGAGGGATAGCATTGGGAGAAATACCTCTATAGATGATGGTTGATGGGTGCAGCAAACCACCATGGCACATGTATACCTATGTAACAAACCTGCACGTTCTGCACATTTATCCCACAACTTAAAGTATAATTTAAAAAAAAAGAATATTCTGATTACATTTTATTACATTACCTACTTCTTTTCTTTAGTAGAGAGAAAAACAAGAGAAAAGAAAGGAAAAAAAAAATTCCCTAGCACTACCTCCTACCTACAAAATTTCTCATCATCTTAAAACAAAGTTGGCTAAATATGGTAAGGGCATTTTCTCCTACCCTTTTCTGAATCTGGTTTTTTTTTTTCTCAAAAAAAAACTCAAACAACCAGATTTATTTAGTTTAACATTTCCTCTAACCTAAAGAGAATTATGTCAAAAAAACACACACACACACAAAAAAACCCTAACACATACAGAGAAGCAGCCACCCCCATGAACCCAGATAATCTAAAAGAAAAAATTCTTTCTTGATGCTAAATGTAAGGACACTCATTTAAAGCCAATTCCTACTGATTAATGCAGAGCATTATGCACTTTGTATAAATATGTATACATACATCTATTTCACGTAGGCACACAGGCCTATGTATTACAATAAAAGATGTTATCGGGGCATTATTCTGACAGTTTCTAGGCTTAGAGGAACTTAGTCTTTAAATGCATTTTTTATTTTCTGCAAATAAAAAATGCCTTTTATTTTTCCTAGGTTGCATACATTAATGATATGTCAAATGTTTTACTTTAAAAGGCAACAGAAATCTCTAAGTGTTAAAATAAACCTTCTAATTGCTTTTTACATTATTTTTTAAAATAAGAGAAGATAAGAGAAATAAATTTTTTAAAAATGTTCTTTACTCTATCCCACACTAGATTTGCTTTGGGTTCCTTTTATAGAGTTGACTGTAGAGACTGATGAAATTTTACCTTGGTACAGGATTCAAACTAAATAATGGGATGCAGAAATGTGTCATAAATCAACTTCAAATATTGAACAAAAGATAAATAACAGAAGATTTATATTCTGACATAAAGAACCATCTCTAACTACAATACAAAGCAAAAGGCAAAAAAAAAAAAAAAAAAAAAAAAAAACCTACTGTGCACTCCAACAGGTTCTCCTTGCCCTTTTATATGCTAATTCAGAATAGTAATTATGGATCTTGCAAGTTGACTCCTGTTTTCCAGAACTATGAGTTGTACGTAAAACATGCCTTTTCATCGAAACAATTACCATTAATCAAAACACTGAGAGCTAATACCACTCAAGTCCAACCTACTGCTGTGCCCAGCAATATATCAAACCGTCTGTTGTCAAACACACTAAACAAACTTAAACACACAGTTTTCACTACAAACAGTAAAAGAAAAAAAAAAGAAATGCTTGCTAAGTAATTTTTGAATTGAAATTGCTGTCTCAGTAATCCATTCTGTCACTGTGTTTTAATTTTGAGTATTCAATCACAGTCCAACACAGACATATCATTATTTGGCTCTGGGAAAAGAAAATCCATGGCACTGATAAATGAAGTTACCTGCGAGAGACTTGGTATTATAATGAATTTGGTTAACTTGCGATAATTTGATTTAGAAGTACACTTAAACAATAACACATTTTACTCTTTTAGGGGTTTGTAATGCTTCATTTCCCAGCGAAAACTATTAACATAAGAAAGGTTATGATTGCTCTACAAGAGTCAGAAATAATAAACCTATTTCTACAGCAAGAGTATAAGGTCCATAACTCCACTGGTTTACTTTTTAGTAATTTACTGCTTTATAATACACTTTTTATATTTAATTTTGAAATCTGTATTAGGGAAAATGACACAAGAAATTATCTACTGAAATTGTAAATTACCTAACTTCAGTTTGCGTAAGTATCAGACATTTACATCACTATTATATTTCAATGTATAACTATGTGAATGCAAAGCCATCATCTATAAATATAGACTAAGTAACTATCTAGAAAAAACCTTGCTTTTCTTATTATCTTTTCCTTCTTTACTCTAATTTTTGTTTTTCTTATTAAGCCAAAAGGTTAAGATTCTCATCCAAAGAGAAAAAACATTTTACAAATCAGAAAGTCAGCTCTGTTTAATAATTTCTAATCAGTGGAGATGTCAAAGTACTTTATATAAGAAGATGAGAAGAGGAATGGAAACAGTGGAGTTTAACAAACAGATCAGGCATTTATTACCAGCAAGCTCCATTATGGATTTCTGAGCTTTGTAAGCCAAGCTCCCCCAAGAGTAATTAAATTTTTATTTATAATGGGTTTGTGACTGTTAACTTCATGTTGCCTATGCTTGTTTCCCTCACATATGCTCATATACACCAATGCAAAATAGCATTCCACGTTTTCTATTAGACAGTACATACTGATGATTTTTCATCTAAAATATCAAAATTGAACATTAACACAATATGTACATAAAAAAGACATGGTATGTAGTGGTTAAGACAGACTACATACACATGAGCACATTACTCTTTCACAGACTCAAATATTTTTCACGGCCTTATGTAGTAAAGGATACTACAAATCTAATACAAAAGGATATAAGAATGCTACACAGCCAACTACATGTTTACTGCTAGCGATATCAAAGATTAGTGTAAATGTAACTGGAAAAAAGGTCTGAAGTTCACCCAAGGCCAATGCATTCTTACCCATTTGAGGAGTTTCTTCATTTACAAACCTCTCCTTCTGATAGAATTTATCACTTTTGTTTTATCATTAATCCCTTTCCTCTTCTCATTTAGGTATAAACCCCTGTATACTTTACACCTTCTTTTAAATGCTTAATATAAGTAACCACAGGAGGATCTCTTCTCCCCTTGAAAAACTGAAAATAAAGATGTCAGCTATTGAGTATATTTGTGGCGTCTCCAGCAGCTGCTGTTAAATACCAGCTGGTCTGGCTGTTTAAAATTACCTCCGAGTTGGTATTATAAAGATGCCTGGGCAGCGTTGCTGTATTAATGGATTATTGAGTAAGCGATGAAAACCTTGGCCAGCTGATGCGTTTTATTACAGATAGGCTTTATGATGTGTAATCAATGTAATTTTTACAACTAGAGGAAATATGAAAAAAGGAGTAAAAAAAAAAAACCCATAGAAACTGATTTAACTAGATTATTCCTATCATTTTGTTTCCTAGAAGTCAAAGTGCATAATTACCGTGTATAAATATACAAGTATGAACTTATACACACAATTTATCCATCCATGTGGATGTGTTTTCATCAATATAGGCAAGCAGAGAATGCACATGGACAAATTCAGTATGCATACAATTTGTGAGAATAGACATTTGTTGTTGTCTGCCAAACCACCCAATTGGCTACAATGGGATCACATGACCTAAAACAGTTTTGAACTATTCACCAGCTGGGCAATAGCCGAAAATCCAAATCTGGCCAACTGGACTGTAGTTTGCAAACCAAAGGATAGGATCATTTCACTCCTTTATCATTTCCCTTTCGTTGTTTTCTTATAATAAGCCAAGGTTTTTATGGAACTCTAGCAAATTGTCTCCCAAATCCTCTAACTTCCAACTTATGTTCAAAAGAAGGTATGGCAGTTTATTGGCTTAGCTATTTTTATGCCTGCTACAGTAGCCCAGGGTGCTACCCTATCAGTTTCCAAGGTCCTTCAAATGTATGGTTCTATTTATGGCACTCTCAAGACTCCTGTATGTTCCCAATTGCTTTTAAGAATGAACACCAACTCTCAGGAGGCTGTGGCCAATTAAAATAGTTCCAAGCAGAAAATAAAACTCAGAAAATTCATTCAAGTATGTCACTGGGTGAATTGGTATCTTGTAGGAAAGGACAGCCATCTCAGCCTGGATTTCCTCTTTAGGTAATCTACAAGTTTTACTCTAAAGTAATATTGAAGAACACAATCATCATCATCAAGAAATATCAAGTATATTGTTTTGGTTTTGCTGTATGACATTTAACATCAATTTTCATCACAGCCATTTTCATAAAATATATAGAATGTGTGACAAGAAAGTAATAAATTTTTTAAAATATACCAAAATTTATACATGAAATGATTCATTCAGATCCCATGGTAGGGTTTTTTTGGTTTTTATTTCCCATAGAGGTTGAGTACTGTGTTTTGAGGGTTTTACTCATGCAAGTAACTAACAATTCTAATTAGAGCCAAATGTGGTGAATGAACAATGTGAGAAATAAGGTTATGCAATACTTCCCGAGGTCAAAATGTTCTTTGTTTGATTTTATAGCTATAAAACAGGTTTCTAATGTGGCTCCTATTCTAGTAATGAAGCCAATTCCAGATAGAAAATTCCAGAAGTATTTTGAGTAATAATGGTAAATTAAAATAAATGTGTAGCTTGTTACAATGACCATGCTTTAGAAAAACCATAATCATTTTTAATATTAAAAGCACCAATATGCTGGTTTTAAAAAAAGTGATCATTGTTGGTTAAAATTTTTGGTTTGGTTTTTTAATGGGAATAAAGCTAGTCATCGTGTTATTTTCAAAGGTGTATAACTTTAAAGTTGCAAGGGACTTTTAAGTGTCATCTAGTCCAATCTCCCATTCATAATAAAGACACCCATCCATAAAATTTCTGATGGCTGGGGACTATTGAGCTTTTGCTGAAATTCAGGGTGAAAGCATGCTCACCTAATCCTAAGCCATCTATTTTGCAAACTCCTTTCGATAGAGAATTTTTCAGACTTGCTGCTTCAAAACATGCCCCCCAAGTTCTTTCTACTGGGTCTTATCTAGCCTTCTAAGAAGAATGTTCCTTGCTCTAATTTATACTTTCTAAATACCCAAGTGACACTAAAACAAAGCATAATGCTTGATATTAGTAGCTGCTTACTAAATATCTGCTCACTCAATAATGACCTGAACAGTTCTATTTTTAAGGAACCATTAAACTGGAAAAAATTATAATAAAATTAATGAATTCAGATAAAAAGCATAAACTGAAGAAATTTTTAAAAGATACAGCAGCTTAAATTTCTATTATTGTGAAAACTTAGAAATCTAAGAACATCTAGGTGAAGAGCCAAACTTCTGACCAACTAGAACAGAGTGAGCAGCAATCAGAGGCAAAGAGGCCAATCATATGTGGGTCAGAAAATGGCTGGGATCAGTCAGGCAGCTATGGAAACACACCCTTTGGTTCTGAAATGCAGATCCTGGGTGTGGTGAGCTAGTCTCCCATTCTCTTGGGACTTTCTTCTAGAATGCAGACCTTGGGAGGCAAAATGACCTATGACTATAGATCTGGTACAGGAGAATCAGTCAAACCTTCTTTCTTCAGAGATCTTTAAATAGTTTTTAAAAGTGGAGGTTGCAGGGAGATAATCACTGTTTCGTGATAAAAAAAAATAGTGAGACTATATATATTCCTAATAAATGATTTAAATGCATGGCTACCAAACTTAAAAAAACTCTTCCCATGTTTTATTTTGCCTCCCTTCCTTTTGCTTCTCTTCCTGCATCATGTTTTACCACCAGCAGAAAGCACTGGTCAGAGGTGCGGATGTAGTAAGGGGCAAGTGAAGGGAAGGATACAAGAAGGAAGGGTGAAAAAGAATAAAAGACTGCACAGGAAGAAAGCCAAGGTGGTGGAGGGGAGTCCGGACAAAGCCTGTCTGACCAATCTGGGCAGCAATGCAGAGAAAGGAGGTGCTTCTTTTCTGCCATCAGCAATACAATCCACTGAAAAGGATAATTGGATAACTAATCACTTTCACTATTGTTTTAAAACTGCATTTTCTGCAAAAGAGTGGGAGTGAAAAGTCAAAAGAGTGGGACTGAAAAGTCAAGAGTGGGAGTGAAAAGTCAAAAATGAAAAAAATAATGACAGGATTTGGCACTGTTGTCATAAATACCAACAGGCAGAGGCCTTCCTGCTTAAAGGTGATCAAGGTAGAGAAAAGGGAGTTACTTATAGATGGCGGAAGCCAGAGCAAGAGGCATTTGTTATATGGGGACTGACACCACTACAAAAAATAATCTCTTCTCATTAATTTTCAGTTTGAGAAAGTGACATTATTCATCATATTATTACTTAGACGTACTTAATAAATATGTAAGAAATATTTCCTGTGCAACAGGCACTGTTTTAAGTGCTTTGCAAATAAGAACTCCACAGGGCAACTCTATAAAGGCAGTACTCTTGATCTGACTTTAGCTTTTCTGTTGCTTTCCATTGAATAGGAGACAAGATCAGATTCTTGGTTGCAATGTATGAAGAGTTCAGCAACTGAAATAGGTATAGAAAAGATACTTTATAAATATTACATTTCTCTGCATATTTCTTGTTTTACAGAAAATAAAATCCTATTAATTATAAACTGGTGGTTCAAATAAACTTGTAATATATACCAAGCAACAACAGGATAAAATTCTATCCATTAAAATATATTTGTAGTTCTGTACTGCCCCCCACAACTCACTCCAGTTGGGGAAATTTATCATCTTCATGCTTGGAAACTGGTTAGCTAGAGAAACTAGATCTCTGGTTCTCTCCAGTGTCACTGCCTTGGCTAAATTCTGATAGTGTCCACAATGTTCATTGTTTTTTTTTTTTTTTTTTTTTTTTGAGAAGGAGTTTTGCCCGTTGACCAGGCTGGAGTGCAATGGCATGATCTCGGCTCACCACAACCTCCGCCTCCTGGGTTCAAGTGATTCTCCTGCCTCAGCCTCCTGAGTAACTGGTATTACAGGCATGTGCCACCATGCCTGGGTAATTTTTTGTATTTTTAGTGGAGACGGGGTTCCTCCAGGTTGGTCAGGCTGGTCTTGAACCCCCGACCTCAGGTGATCCTCCCACCTCGGCCTCCCAAAGTGCTGGGATTACAGGCGTAAGCCACTGTGCCTGGCCCACTGTCCTTAATAGCACTATTTTTAATTGTTTAGGTCCCTCCCATTGACATAATTAGGTCAGAGGTTCTTTTTAATAAAACCTGAATCTACTGAGCATAGGTGCAATCTCTCAGCTTACAACTCATTCTTTTTTGTCCCAGTCCCACTCATTTTGTTATTGTTTCTGATGCCTCTTAGAGCTTATATCTATTAAAATGATTACAAATTCTAAATTAAAATGTTTTAAAAGGTATATTTTCTCTAACAAATTCCATGTAGTACAATCTTTAATTTTAATAAAAAAATTAGAATATTTTTAAACTTGAGATATTTTAAACCCTACATACCATTTACAATTTAAGTCATAATAAGAACCTTTGGAGATGGTACACTGGTATAGAAAATCTATAAAAAATCTAACAATAATTCATGTAAAATGAAAATAAAAGCATTTTTATTAGAGAAAGCAAATTTTAATAAAAGAAATTTTTAGAAATAAAATACATACACATGCCAAACTTTCTATATTATTATAACAAATAATATTTCTTTTTCCGCATTTAAATTCTGTTACAAATCTATTTAAAACTATAAAAATAAGAAATTTGAGGGGATAAAGAAACACATAAAGAACCAAAAGTAGTCAAAAGCAAAAATGAGAAGCAAAAAGCAACACGTTCCACCAGTATTTCATCTGTATTTCCAATTAGTGGAGAAAGTTTTTCTTAGGGTTTGTTGGTTGAAGAATTTTTATCTTTTATCCTTTATAATAGAGTGTAATAAAGGACAATTTTTCTTAATTGATTCAGCAGCCTTTGTCAAAGCATCTTATGACATTATGAAAGGTTCTCTTCACTAAGCAAGCTCCATCATTTTTCTTATATTTAGGTCAGAAAAGAAGTAATAGTGAGAAGACACGATTCCATCTTGGTATTATGGGTCAAGTAAAATTATACTGGTAAAACTCTGTCCTTAAAGTAATTTTACAAAAGCCAGAAAAATATCTTAGAATTGTCATACAAGATGCATACCGGTGATCTCAAATATCTTAAAAGCTAGTCAGGAGACACTTATCTAGAAAACTTGCTTTTGCAGGCACTATTGAAGCCCTCTTTGTTCCCATAAAAGGTTTTACACATATTAAGCAGTCTCTCAAGGTCAAAAAATAAGGGTAGAAACTTAAGTCTGGTCACAACCTATCAAAGACACACAATGTAATCACTAGTATAAGTGATACAGGTTAGCTTAATTACCAAGTATACTTAATAATGGAATATGATATCATACATAAATTACCATATGGCAATAGAAAAGAGCTTATTAGAGCAATTAGCTCTAGATATTCAATTTGCCTCTAGGTTACTTGGTTATTGAAAGAGTTGGAGAATGGAAAAACAGAGACCCACGAAATAAAAAATCCAAGGATAAGAAATGAAGGAGAGAAATCTGAATATTAAAGATTAACTTAATTCTAGGATGTTTTACCCACATTTAACTATTATTTCTTAGTAAGTCCTGAAAAATTCTCCTTCAAGCTTTAGAACCTATAGCTTTGATTGGAGGGTAGAAATTACTTTCCTTCCAATCTAAATGTATTCTGCCAACAGACAGGAAGGCAATGTCCGTTTTAAAGTATTATCACTGTTACTAAACCACATAGTTTAAAGAAGGCATTCCTTTGTTTTACTGTGATTTAAAAACAACTCTGACTAAATATATTTCTGGGAAAATTTTATTTTTCCTGACCCTTGTTAGATGGTATTTTGTAATTACAAAGTTTTAGGGTAATATTAAATATTTGTTTTTCCTGTATACTTATGTTCAAAGAATCACAGTAAAGTCACAGTTTTATCAGGCTTTCTTTAGAGAATGTTCATATAACCTGAAGTTGATTAAGTCCGGTTAGTGACTTAAAGACCGGGATTGGCAAAGGGTTGTGTTGTTTAAGATATACAACCAAAAGAAAGGATTTTTACTACCTTTATATATATATATATACCTAGAATGGCAAATATAGCTGAGGTGAAGGTATGTTCTATCATGAACTATTTTGGCCTATCATTTTTCAGCGCATCAGTATTTCTCAGGTATCTAGCATTATTTTTTGTTTCAATCACCTCGATTCTTATTTAGAAATATATTTTTAAAACTATGAATTTAGTGACATATTTACAAAAATTTAGAAATATATTATGCATAGTAATCTTAATAAACTGTTCTAATAAATAAATACAAATTTAAAAATAAAGTCTTAGTTGTAGAGTTAAAATTATGATTAAAATTTCTTCTCTGTTATATATTTTAGAAGTATTTAAAAACTCATTGAAAATACTTCTCATTAGAAGGTAAATATTTTGGAAGTATTAAAACTACTCAAATATGTTGAATAAATATGACATCATTTGTTTTTTGGTTGTTTTCATTAATCCCATATATTTACTAGGTTCCAAAACACCAGTGAAAGAAGTCATTTAATCGAAAGAAATTTCAAACTGTGGCCAGGATTTTTGGAAGGAGCAAAAAGAGACATCCTGGTCTATGTTTAAAATTACATTTCCAAATATATATGTAATAGTCCTTTAGGTACAGTATATCAAGACCATATTGCAAATCACTGGTTTCTCAAACCTCATATGTCCATTATATTTAAAAGTTTCACAATCAAGTCTCTATGTAACTATTCACGTGATTGGAATGCTGTTTCCTGTGTGTGAAAAGTACCAGTAAACAAAAACATGAAAGCAAAAGCTGAGTTGCCTAATTTTTTTTTTTTAACTGTGCCATTTGCATTGGGTAAGAATACTGTATGTTCCATTATTAATCCCACATGTCCGGTCATTTTAAAGTAGATTTAGATTTAGAAATTTAAAAATTTATAATTATAGCTGGAGACAGAACAAGCAGACAGACAAAGAGCAAAAATATGGAAGACCTAACCAACATAATCAACCAATTTGACCTGACATTTATAGAACATTCCATTCAACGATAGTAGAATAAACAATCATTTCATGTGCACAAGAAATATTCACCAAGCTCTACTATATTTAGGGCTAAAAACAGGCTTAAAAATCATACAAAATCATGTTTTTGGATCATAATGGAATTTAATAAATTTTTACAAGATATCTGAATAATTCCCCAATATTTGGAAATTAAGCAACACAAATAACCCATGGTACAAAAAGGAAGCCTTAAAGAAAAATTTAAAATATCTTGAGCTGAAGAAAAATAAAAATATAGCAACCCAAATTTTAGGAATGCAACTAAACCAGTGCTTAGGAAGTAACTTATAGCAATAAAAACATACTTAAAAAGAAGAAAGGTCTAAAGTCAATAATCTGACCTCCTACCTTCAACAACTTGAAAGAGAAGAGGAAAATAAACCCAACGTAAGTAAAAGGATAAGAGCTGCAACTAATGACACTAAAAATAGAAAGAAAGAAAAAGAGAAAGGGAGATAAAATTAATCAAACCTAAAACTGGTTCTTTGAAAAGATCAATTTTATTGATAAAATTGTAGCCAGATAAAACTAACTGATCTTCAACAAAGGTGTAAAGGCAATTCAATGGAGAAAGGGTGGTCTTTCCACAAATGGTTCTGAAATAATTGGATATTCATATTTAAAAAAGAAAAAAAGTTGACCAATACCTTTTACCTTACATAAAAATTAAGCCAAAATAAATCACAGACCTAAATATAATATATAAAGCTATGAAACACAAAACATAATGTGTATGACTTGGACTGGGCAGAGTTCTTATATGTGACACAAAAAACAATCTCCATAAAAGAAAAAGTTGATAAATTAGGTTTCAACAAAATTAAATGTTTGCTCTATGAAAGACACGAGAAATGAAATGACAAGTTTCAGATTGGGGGACATTTGCAAATGCAAATCTCAAATGTGACAATGGACTTGTATCCAGAATAAAGAACTGTCAAAACTTAATACTAAGAAAATAGCCCCAATTTATTCAAAAAGGGCAAAAGATGTAAGACATGTAGACTGACTTTTTTTTTTTTTTTTTTTTTTTTTTGAGTCTCACTCTGTCATCCAGGCTGGAGTGCAGTGGCACCATCTTGGCACACTGCAACCTCCACCTCCTGGGTTTAAGAGGTTCTCGTGCCTCAGCCTCCCAAGTAGTTGAGATTACAGGCATGTGCCACCTTATATGACTAAGTTTTGTATGTTTAGTAGAGATGGGGTTTCAGCATGTTGGCCAGACTTGTCTTGAACTCTTGGCCTCAAGTGATCTGCCCGCCTTGGCCTCCCAAAGTGCTGGAATTACACGCATGAGCCACTGTGCAAGGCTCTGACATTATTTTAATTAAACTATTTATTTTGAGATAATTGTACATTCACATACAGTTGTAAGAAATAATACAAAGAGCTCCTCAGTACCCAGTAGTTTTCCCCAATGGTAACATCCTGCAAAACTATAGTCCAATGTCACTACCATGATATGTTCCATTACCATAAGGATCCTTTCCATGCCCTTTTATAGCCATATTCATTTCCTTTCTCCCTTTTCTTCTGTTAGTCTTGCTAGTGTCTGTCAATTTAATTGACCTTTTCAAAGAAACAACTCATTTCATTTATTTTCTGTTATTGTTTTCAATTATATTAGTTTTAACTCATATTTATTATTTCCTGCCTTCTGCTTTCGAGTTTATTTTACTTTTCTTTTTCCATGTTCTTGGCATAATATTTCCCCTGTTTTTATTTACCTTATTATTGGAAATGTATTATTTCTCATTTCATGTCATAAAAAACACTGTGATAAATATATCTATACATGGACTTTTATTCTACTGATGCATTTAATATGTTTATATGCTTAAAAGTAAAATTATGAGTCAAAGAATCCAATTGGTCAGATTTCTGACTTACCCTCCCAATTGCCTCCTAAATGATTATATCAACATTGAGCACAATTTTCTCTAATCTTTATCAATCTAAATGAAAATTATATTATGCTATTTAATTTGTATATTTCTTTCCTTTTTTTTTAAATTTTTTTATTTTTCAGAGACAGGGTCTACTCCCAAGTCTCTGGGACTACAGGTGTGCACCACCATACCTGGCTAATTTTTTCTTTCTTCTCTTTCCTTTTTCTTTCTTTCTTTTTTTATTTTTTGGGTAGAGACAAGGGTCTCACTACCTTGCCCAGCCTGATCTCAAACTCCTGGCCTCAAGATATCTTCCTGCCACAACCTCTCAAAGCGCTGCGATTATAAGCATGAGCCACCTAATTTCTGTTTCTTTAAATGTTTGAATAGCTGAAAGTTTTCACTATGTGTACTGGCCATTGTTAATTTTTCCTTATGATTTGTTGTTTCATTTTACTGTTCTACGTAATGGATTAGTGATTTCTTACCAAATTTAGGACTCTGTATATAAAAAATAAAAATTAGTATTTTATTCTTCATATTATTTCTTTATGTATGTTAAATTTTTTAAACCAATTTAAAAATCATAAGGAAAAATTTGCATTGAATTTTATTGGACTATTTTTTTTTTTTAATTTAACAGAGTTTAATCGAGCAAAGAACAATACAAGAATCAAGCAGCACCACCACCCCCGCCCCGGACTGAAATTTTGATGTAGTCAAATTTCCAGCTTACCCTCTAGAATGTCCTCACTGATATTCTTACAAAATCTATTGTTATTGGAAGACAGGCTATTCATGTATGTTTTCTACTAATTATTTACAGTTGTAATTGTTTCATTCTTATTACTTAATGTTCCTTAAAATAGCAACAAAATTTTCACCATATCATATTTTGAATAATCAGATCCTTGTATTACTGGTTTGTGATCTTTCCTTCTTTTTTCTTTCCTTCCCATTCATCCATCTTCTCATGTACTCAAAAATTATTTGCTGAGTGTTTACCACATGCCAGGTTCAGTTTAGGGAGGCATTTGAGATATATTAATGAATAAGACAGACAAACTCCTTGCTGTCATGGATTTTACATGCCAAAATTCAAGGTTATTATATGTCTATGAAGAACTGAATGTTTTATGAATATACAAGGCTATTCTCTGTTTCTTTCAATGCTTTTCTTTGAAGTATATTATCTTGATATTACAGTTGCTGTCCCTGTAATCCTTTTACCAAGCTATGTCAATTTATTTTAGCTGCCACTTCTAAGAAGCATATAGTTGGATATTGTCTATAAAGCCAGTCAATAACTTTTGCCTTTTATTAGGTAAGTTTAAAGTATTTATGTATAGTACCATAACTAACGTTTGATAGCTTTGTCATCATCTTTTATGTTTCCTTTGTAAATAATCTTGTTACTTTCTTCTGTTATTCTTCTTATTGCTACTTCTTATTATGAGTCTTATTAATAGCCAGGAATTTTGCACTGAGAACATAAAAATTAGTAACAAGGAACAATGATTGAGTGCTTACAATGTGCCAGGTATTGTACTCTACATGATTTTTCTCATTTAATCGTCACAATCCTATTGCATAAACATCTTTTATGAGCATTTTTTAAAACATTTACTTAGTGATTAGAAACATCAATAATATATTTATTTCATGTGTACTGATGAATTATGTAAACTTCTATACTTCCTTTCCCCTTTAAATTATTCACTAGAATTAAGTAGACTTAAGATGCAAATAATGATTTAAATTATTTTCACTGCTATTGACATGATTATTTCTGACAATTGCTTTCAGTTATTTAGACTTAATCATATCTTACTGGTTACGTTGCTTTCCAGTAGTCCTCTTACACTTGTTTTCCTCTTGCTTGAATTATTGATTTTTGTTCACCTCTCAGTGGGAAAAGCATATTTTTATCTAGAAAGGCATGTGGATGGTACCCTTCCTAAGCAAGTGCATGCATAACTCAGCACTTTTCCTTCTTGGCTTTTGACTATGCTAAAATACATGGTCACTTTGTCAGTAAAGGTTGTTTCTCCCACTTCATCAATTAACTCTTTTTTTGTAGGTCAAGTTTAAGATTAAAGTAGCAGATCCCCATCCCCAAGCTTCCTTGATTTTTTATCCAGTAGTCTGACTTAAATAAGGCCAGAATTGGACTTCGACAAGGAAATTTAAGCCTTTAGGCTATGGCTTATTATTTTAGCTATACATTTGCTGGGGACACATCCTATGTGAAAGATCTGGAGCTCATTTATTCCTGATTTGGGGCATGGCTGTGGACCTTAGGCACTCCAGTGGCCTTGATTTTCTATTCCTTCCTTATTAGGCTGGTTTCTAATCAGTACTAACAAGACTCCTCAGATTCTGGGCCTTGTACCTAGGCTGGGTCTTTGATATCTGGTGAAGCTGAATTTGGCTCATGGTCCAATGTGACACATAAAACCTTCAGGTGCCTCAGCTTTCTACCACACTTCTAGTCCTAGTCAAATTAAACTGTGAATATTAGCCCAAGAGTTCAAAGCCTGGCTCAGCTTCTTGGTAACTATTTAATCTAAATAAGGCTTTACAATCCTTCATTTCCTCATCAACAAAATGGGGATAATAACAGTACCTATTTCTATGTGTTATTAGGTTAAATAAGATAAAGCCTTTTGGCCAGGTGTGGTGGCTCACACCTGTAATCTCAGCACTTTGGGAGGCCAAGGCAGGCAGATCACCTGAGCTTACGAGTTTGAGATCAACCTGGGCAACATAGTGAAACCTTGTCTTTACCAAAAATACAAAAAATTAGCTGGGCATGGTGACGGGTGCCTGTGGTCCCAGCTACTTGGGAGGCTGAGGTGGGAGGATCCCTTGAGCCTGGGAGGTGGAGGCTGCAGTGAGCTGAGATCACACTGCTGCGCTCCAGCCCGGGTGACAGAGCAAGACCCCCCTCTCAAACAAAAAAAGAAAACACAAACAAACAAACAAACAAAAAAAGGATAAAGCCTTTAGCACAATGCCTAGCCCTCAGGAAATAAATATAATAAATCATGAGTCATTATTTCAAATATTTAATTATTCTTCCCCATAATTCTTAATCAGTGATGATAGTTCATGTAGAAGGGGAAAAACTCCTACTTTCTGAAAAATAATAATACTGGGAAAACATTCAGTAGTGTATGAAAGCAAGCTATCATTGGATCGTCACTTTCTAATCCTTCATATTTCATGTATTATGTTTAATGTATAATATAAAGCTCATTGAAAAGAAAGGAATATCTCAATTGTTAACTGTGTTTAGGAAGTTCTTAAACTGTTGAGAGATATAATTTTTTAGGTTAATTACACTAGGATAATTACACTGACTTCTGATGACTGACAGTTACTTTTTTACCAATATGTTTATACTTCAAATATAGGTTAAAAAAAAACTTGGCATTCAACATAATTATACTATGATATGTTAGAACCAATATACTATAACATATTTTAAAATTATATCAAAAATTTGGCAGATTAGTAATCAATAACCAAGAATCTCCCCAATTAAATTACAATAAACTGCACGGTAAAACAACTGCTAATCCAGATAATAGAAAATAGACATGGAAGATATATAATAAGCATTTGGGGGATATGGAATTTATCCCATGAGTGTTGTAAAGAGCTCATAATTTAACAGTGCCAAAGCCCAAGTGTGTTATGAGGGTCTTTCCTCAAAAGTGACATTAATTGCATATCCCACAGATGCCTATTATGTACTCTATTTATATCAAAGTATAAAATACAGTAAAAAGTTTACAGATTCAATACATTTAAAGGTGATAATAAAACAGTTATTCTGGCCTACTAAAACTGTTAAACTTCGAATTTTAGTCTCTTTATAATAAAAGAATGTTGTAGTAGCACTGAATCTCTATATGAATCTGCTCTAATTTAGAGTTTTTTGAACTCACAACATGATGTGTGATCAGTGATAGAATTGTAACACAAATATTTTAGATGCTTTTGCACAAAAATAATCCCCAAGTGATGAAATCTCAGGACATTCTTATGCTCATACTAAAAAATACCTCAAAAATGACTCTTAAAAAATTACCTTGGAAAGCTGGAAATGATGCAGTCAATATTTTACTTTGCAAATTGGTCAGTATGTATTGACAGGTTTATAGAACCTAATTTTTTTTAAGTGCAATACCAATCAATAATTGGCAAACAAAAGACAACTCAATATGTTAATTAGGCTGGGCGCAGTGGCTCACACGTGTAATGCCAGCACTCTGGCAAGCCCGGGCGGGCAGATCACTCAAGGTCAGGAGTTTGAGACCTGCCTGTCCAACGTGGTAAAACCCCATCTCTACTGAAAATACAAAAATTAGCCAGGTGTGGTGGTGGGCGTCTATAATCCTAGCTACTCAGGAGGCTGAGGCAGGATAATTGCTTGAACCCGGGAGGCAGAAGCTGCAGTGAGCCAAGATTGCACCACTGCACACCAGCCTAGGCAACAGAGCAAGACACCCTCTCAAAAAAAAAGAAAAAAGATGTTAATTATTTATTTGAATTATAGTAAGAGAAACTTCATTCTATGTGCAACAGAAGGAACTTTCATAAAATTAATGAAAAATATAGTATAAATTACCTTTAGGATATATTATTTTATAAAATCACTGATGTTGAACATTTAATTGCAGATTTAACTGTATTTAACCTAAAATACAGGTAGTAAATTGATTTAACATTTGCTAACAAAAAAATTTTAATCATCCAGAAGATAATACAGTTAAATATATAAGTAACAGCATTAAATAAGCAAGCTGTTATATAATATTCAAGATTTCATGTGGACTTATTCACATGTCAAGATAAATGTCATCAATTTATATAATACTAAGATTATCTAATTTAGAATGAGATTATCAAATTTTAGTGCAAGTAATATTTTTGTACTATTTGTTAATTCTAATTTTGTTAAGTACATCTATTAGCAAAATGCAGCAGGTGTACATACTCAGGGCACATCTCCCACCTCAGGAGATATTAACATATATTCTCTTGGAAAAACTGGTTTTAAAAATAATCGCAAAATTTAGTGACAAATATACCATAATACAGACTAGATTTAAGTATTTGATGTCCCATGCAACTGTTAAAAATTTTGACTAAAAATAGAAATCTGGACTCTACATGGGGCTTAATTTAATCTTGCTAACACTTTTCCCCCATGTAAATATATATTTGTGATTTACTCCTCTTTCCATACAAGCTGTTGGTAATGATAACATTTTGCCATTGGCTCATTCATTATTGACATTTTTACTATAATTTCTACTATTTTACTTTTATTTTTTATTCTTTTTAAATTTTTCATTTTTACTGTAATTTATAATTTTCTTGAAACATTTTACTTTACAAAAAAATTTGTTTTGTTTGAAAATTAAAATTCTATAAAATATCTGGCATGCAAAAGCACACTTTAGATGACACGATTATGAATTATTATGTAATCTGAGAAAGCAGTTTCATTAACTAAAAAGAGATTATTTTACATCTGTCCCTTGGTGATACTTACTCAAACCACTGACTATATTTTCAAGTATTAATTCTGAATGTGAAACTAAATTAACAACTTTCTTCCAAAAGGAATAAACAGTAGCACAGCAATTACTTAGATTAAGATATTTGTGTGATACAGAATAAGATATTTTAATTCATTTCCATGAGATACAAAACTATAATACTAAATTCTAGAACATAAAATTATTCTGCCAAACTATATGATCATTTCTAAAAGTTTACTCCCAACTTCTATAGCATCACTTTAGAAAGCAGTGGTCTAAAAGACGGCTACTATAAGTTTGCAGGTAAGAGAAGTACATAGGCTTTAGTGAAAAGAAAAAAAAAGTCAAAGACAGAGTTGGAAGGGCTAACTAATGATTCACACAGGACATCATATTCACATAGCCATGACATTCTAATTAAGTAATGGTAATGACAAATAATGATAATAAAGGCATGTCAAAACATACATTAAATGTATACTACATACTGAGTACTACATTTTTCTTTGTATATTATGATTTAATTCTCACAGGCACCCTATGAAGTAGGTACCATTATTTTTAATTTCCATTTCACAGATGAAAAAACAAAGGCTGTTTCATTTCAGAGCCTATGCTTCTATCTGCTGTATTATTATTATTGTTATTATTACAGATGGGGGTCTTGCTATGTTGCCCAGGCTGGACTTGAACTCCTGGGTCAAGCGATCCTCCTGCCTCAGACTCCCGAGTAGGGTGGGATTACAGGCATGTGCCACCATGCCTGGCTTACACTGTTTTTCGACCCAAAGTTTCTAATAGTCATTAATAGAAAATACACAGATGGGTAGTACAGATGGCAGTAAAGCTTAGGGATATAAGAAAATTCAAGCACTCTGGCCTTTCATGTGCTCCATAAATAGTAATAACAAAACCAAATTAATATGTGAAATAGGTAAATAAAATCCTTGCATTATAAAACGTAATAGAGGCCAGTTGAGACGTGAGATCTATTCTTCAAAGATTAAAAAATACATATTTTAAAAAATAATACAGATGAGATTCTATTAAAAAATAATGAGCTAAATGAGGTAGCTATGATTATAGCAAGACCTGGTATTTTCAGTATTGCTGATAATGTTGGAAAGATTAAGAGTAATTATGTCATGGATCATGGAATTTTAATGGGAAGGTACTGGTCAAAATGTCAAAGAAATTCTATAAATTATTATGATAAAGATGAAACTAATCTCTGAAACTAACTGAAGGAAACTAATATCTGAAAAGGAAACAGAAACACTCTGGTTATAAATTATTGCACCCAAGCCCATGCCATCACCACTGCAACATCGAGCACTGGTTTGGGCAAGAAGGCAAAAAATTATAAAGCATTTCAAAGAAATGATAAACATGTTCAACATCAACTTCTTTCCCCAATATTTAAAAACAATTTCTGGATCTTAGCAAGCAATTTTTGAGGGTGTAAAATGTGCTTTTGTATTTGGATATACCAATTATTTGCACAGTGGAGAGGAATATAAAATTTAACTCCTGACCTTGTTACTAGCTATTTCAAATAAATTTTTATGTCTATAATCACAAATGTATCAGTTAGACTTTCAAATATACATAGCAATTCATTAATAACCTGCATTGCTGCCCAATACCACATGTCACACACAATTTTCTCATTTCCAGTGGAAATAATGAAGCTGCTCTCGATGAGGTCAAGCTAAAGTAAGAAAAAGGAAAACATGAAGTGTTAAAACAGAAAAGCAGACTTCTTCAGTCACAGTTCAGGGCTTCCAGAGAAGAAAAACAGGTGAGAGTTATTATTCATGAAAGACTCTGTATAAAATGAGAATATAAACAAAACACTAATTTATTCTCTTTTCTGGGTTAAATAAACAGACCCTGCTCTGGGTGACTTGTTTGAGATTCTCTGCAATTCAAATAATGCATTCACATTTATTGAGCACCTACTAAGTACACCTCAATAAAAAAATGCCTCAATTTTGCATGTTCTACCTAATGTTGAATCAAGCTTTACATAAAATATCTACCAAGAAACTGCCTAGCACTACATATAAATATTCTACTATTTCAATATAAAGAACCCTTTTGTCTGCAGCACTGCATAGATAATTCACATTTACTAAAATCGCTTTTTTTAATTTGCATACACACCTTATAAGCCACTGAAAAAATACACACACACACACACACACACACACGTGCACACGCACCCCTAAGGAGTGACCATCTCCCTGTCCTGCTATGACATGTTACAGAAGTTATGTGGCTGAAGAAAATTAATACATTATGGTCATTATGGTCCCTGAGAGGCATCTATCTTACTTACAGGAATCTACCTCTGAGGGTAGAACAAAAGATGATCACATGATATAATGGAAAGAACACGAACATTTTATTGTATTGTTAGGATTTGGGGCTGGCTCCATGCATGTATGACTCACACAACTTCTTGGAATGCTTGGTTCAATGATCTGCTGTTACCAGCTTGAAATTCTTACTAATTTTTTCAAAGGGGCCTTGCATCTTTCTTTTGCACTGGGCTCTGCAAATCATGTAGCCAATCCTAAATAATTATGGCTCTGAGTTACGATTTCACTGTGCAATATGTGTAAACTAAATCTGAGCCTTAGCTTCTTCATCTCTAATAAAGGAGTAATAACCCAATTTACAGGGTTGGTATTACAGAGAGTATTAGATGAGATACCATACATAAGGGAAAGTGATAAGCACTGAGCACGCACATAGGCACACAAAAGAGATGTGAAATAAAATGGAGATGGAACAGTTGTTATTTTTACTTTTAAGGATCCGAGCACATAGAAATTTACATATCATTAGAAACTACTATATAATTAGATGTAGTTGGAATTTAAACTTTAGGCTGGGTGCAATGGCTCATATTTGTAATCCCAGCACTTTGGGAGGCAGAGGCAAGCTCAGGAGTTCAAGGGGAGCCTGGCCAACATGGTGAAACCCTGTCTACCAAAACTACAAAAACTTAGCTGGGCTTGGTGGCACGTGTCTGTGGTACCAGCTACTTGGGAAGCTGAGGTGGGAGGATCGCTTGAGCCCAGGGGGCAGAGTTTGCAGTGAGCCAAGATCATGCCACTGCACTCTGGCATGGGTGAAAGACTGAGACTCTGTCTCACAAAAAAACAAAAAGCAAACAAATAAAAGAACTTTAATACTTACAACCCATATATCTGTGGTGCAATTTCTAGTCTGTTCAAGTGCATGTAAAGCTCAATATCATGCTTCTTCAGTAGATGATCCTGGATCTGGTTGACTTTAGTAACAATAGCAACTGTTGGCCCTAAATCTTGTGGTCTAGCAAAGGGAATGGGAGTCATCAGTGTTTCTTTCCCCTAAAAACAGAAAAATTGAACATGTATTATTTAAATATGAAATTAATAAATATATGGATGTCATTCTTTATCAATGACAGTTTAAACAAGAAGTCTTATTATCTGCCTACTACTCATTCTTAAAAAAAGGTGAGAGCACCATGAAATAATTAAAATAGGAAGATGAAAAAGGGATTCACTAGAAATACTTTTTAGGAATATATTATTCATTCATATATAAGGGTAATTAAGATGAATGTTCAAAAGTCCCATCTATTATGTTCCTTGATAAAATGAATTTCTTTGTGTTGTCTAAGCCACTTCTATAAAGCTGACTCAGTAATATCAATACAATTAGGTAAAATCAAGAACTGATAACCCTCACAGTTTAGTCACTGAGTTTCTAACCTAGCGTGACTCAGTTGTAAAATACAAAATGAACACTATTAAGAAATGATCAGTGTTTAAATGTGTTCAAATACTCTGCTCAAAATGTTGATGTTCATATATGTCTATGACTTCATCACATAACTTGCCAAGAACAAAAGTTTATTATTCCAAAAATATAGTTTGCCAAATATGCTTACAGTAGCTTTTACCTTCAACAACCCTTTTAGAATATAACATGTTGGTATATGAAGAAATACTTTATCACCTAGTGTAGGGGTCAGCAAACTTTCCCTGTAAAGAGCCAGAGAGTAAATATTTTAGGCTTTACGAGTCATACAGTCTGTGCTGCAACTCTGCCACTGTAATGATCATGCAGCCACGGACAATAAGTAAACAAATAGGAATGACTGTGTTCCAAAACATTTTATTTAAGGGCATGGAAACTTAAATTTCATATTCTTTTCACATGTTACAAAATACTATTCTTCTTTTGACAGTTTTCTAACCATTTAAAAATGTTAAAAACCATTCTTAACTCATAAGATGTATAAAAACAGATGGTAGGACAAATTTGACCTACAGGCAGTAGGATGCCAACCTCTGAGCTGGCCAAAGGCATGAAAAACATCGATTACCTATTTCATTTTTTAAGAGATGGAATGAAGTGACTGAGTAATAATGGTTTCTAACCAGAAAGCAATTAATTATACCAATATAAAGGAAATAAACCATACTGGAAATAATATGCCAAATTCTTTAACAGTATCCATTGCCAGAAGCATTTGTGATTTTTCCAATATTGTGTAATATAATGAGACAACCATAATGATCACTAAGATAGCATGAAAGTTAGTTTGAAAATATAGTTAACTCAGCAATTCCTCTTCTAGGTATATAACAAGAGAAGTGAACACATGTTCATACAAAGCTTGTATATAAATGTTCAAAGTTATTCATGATAGCCAAAAGTGAAAATTACCCTAATGTCCATCGATTGATGTATGGATAAACAAAATGTGGTATATCTATATAATGCAATATTATTCAGGCATAAAAAGAAATACTGGTACATGCCACAATATGAATGAACACTGAAAACACTATGCTAAGTGAAAGGAGTCAGTCACAAATGGCAGTATATTATATGATTCCACTTATATGAAATATCCAGAATCAGCAAGTCCATAGAGACAGAAAGTATATTAGTGATGCCAGGGCCTGTAGGAACAGGGAAATAGAGAGTGACTGTTAATGGACATGCAGTTTTCTTTTTGGGTGATTAAAAAAATGTTTTGGAATTAGATAGCAGGGATGTTTGCCTGCTAACCCTATAAATATACTAAAAACCATTAAAAGTTTAATAGGTACAAGTTATGCTATATGAATTATATAAAAATTTAAAATATAGTTAAAAATAAGAATAAGAGGAAGAGGAAGAGTAAGGGATATTGATGCTAAATGTATGAATTCAATAGCAATGCACTGGTAAAAGCAAAACAACCTATTTGATACAGATTTTACCTATGCACTTCAGTAATAATGTGTATACCAACTAGGGTAGCAAGAGAAAGATTATAATAATTTTGTAATGAAGCACTTACGTTGCTTGATTAATATACACACATATAAAATGTATTTATATGAAATTTTTACATTGCCTTTGTCTATCTGCCAATATGATTAGAAATATACTTAGATCCCCAGGCTCAATCTTATTCCATAGGTAATTTCATTTTGGTTACAGCAATAATAAAGGCTATATACTATTCTTTGGTTACATGTTGTTATTTATTGAAAGCATCTTCTCCATCGCATATACTGAAAAGATCTGTACTATAAGATTTACCTTCTGACCATCATGCTCAAAAGTTGAAAACCAAGGTTCAGCAGTTTCCATAAGTTGTGAGAACACTGCACTAAAAATAAAATAACATAATGCTATGTAACTTTCATTAAAATAATGATGGTATAAAAAAAAAAACAAAGAAAGTTTTTGTACTTACTAGGCATCATGTTCCAGATACTCAGGGTTCAAGAGAGTTTTCATTTCCTCACTTAAAAAAGAAATACAAGCAATCAAAATGAGTAATTTTTGAATAATTAAAGAGGCAGAGTTTGCCGTATTCTATATAAGACAACTTTCATATAATGTGCAAACGAAAAAAATTAGTCTTTTTTAATGAAAAGAGCAATGCCATTAACAAATGATATGCTTTCTTTCTATAAAGATCAAAAACAAATTAGCTGCCTTGTCTATGCCTCTATGCCACATGAACTATCTAATTATTCCAATAAATACAGAATGTGACAATATATTCCTTGACTATGATTCATCTAGAATAATCAATTAATCCACAATCTATCACTTGTTGTCCAAAAGAACAAAAAGGTAGTTACTGGTCAAATATGCAATATCAAAACATTGATTTATTTTCTTTAACTGGATTTATTTTCCTTTTAACATCAATTTATCAGTGACAACACCTCTTAAGCATTTATTTTATGTTTTAACAGACTGAATCAGCTGAAGAAGCAGGTCCAATACATTTAAAAGCTATTTTCAATCACCTATATTTTTTTGTAAATTATATTCTACATGCACATTTTTTAAAGAGCTGCTGTCTGAAGAATACACTCACATGTTAAAAAAAAATGGCAGGCTGAGCATGGTGGCTCACACCTGTAATCCCAACACTTTGGGAGGCCAAGGTGGGTAGATCACGAGGTCAAGAGATCAAGACCATCCTGGCCAACATGGTGAAACCCCATCTCTACTAAAAACGCAAAAAATTAGCCGGGCATGGTGGCACATGCCTGTAATCCCAGCTACTCAGGAGTCTGAGGCAGGAGAATCACCTGAATCCGCAAGGCAGAGGTTGCAGTGAGCCGAGAGCACTGCTGCACTCCAGCCTGGCGACAGGGCAAGACTCCGTCTCAAAAAATAAAATTAAAAAAAAAAAAGGCATTACAACAGGATCCTAATACTAACTTCATGTTTATATTTTAGAATAACTGAAGTGAAAGCAAGTTATATATGGTTATACTCTTGTCAAGATAAAAAAAAAAACTCAGTAAAATTAGCAAAGCTTCAAGGAAACTTGAAAATACTAATCTATAATCTAGTAGACAAAAGTTAATTTAACAAAGGCCTGAATACATGCTCAGCAAAATGGATGGCTATATTTGATTAATAAAGATCTTATAATCAGATATGTGAAATGTTATCTGCAAGTTTTCTGTTTACTGCATATAGATGGGCTGGCCTGATGAATACTCCTGGACACAACCTGACAGTCCCAGAGCCCTCCATTTCCAAAATGATTTTCTGAAGGCCCCAAAGTTAGGGTATCTTAAGTTAGAAAAATGAATTCTAACAATTAGCCTAAGTTGAATCCAATTACAAAAGTTATTTGCAGGAAAGAACTAATGAATATATCTAAAAAATATGAGAAGCAATTTTGTTTATTTACAGACTGAGGTTCTTTGTGGTTCTCTGCTCCCTTATGAATTAAGCTGAGTCAAACCTGATGAGGAGAGATAATCTCATATATAAAGTCTTATTCAGCTTGGAGTAAAAAATGGATCATTAGAGGATGATATATATGGATAATATCAATCATTAGCACTTTCGTGATTACAACAAAAATTTTCCATTCTTGATCCATTACTTACATGTCTTCCTTTGATACAGAATCAAGAATTCCAAAGACATTTATGATTCTAAATTTGCCCCATAGCTAAACTGGCCTAACAACTATTAAGTAGAATTAACAATTAACCACATGAAACATAATCAAATGTTTATAACTTGTACAGTTTGTAAGTACCTTCCATTT
Organism: Pongo abelii; assembly: GCF_028885655.2. NCBI lineage: Eukaryota > Metazoa > Chordata > Mammalia > Primates > Hominidae > Pongo > Pongo abelii. Next base: position 137,382,573 of record NC_085928.1, on the reverse strand, counting down.
AAAAGATTTTGAGGTTTCAAAAACAAAGGTTACTGTGGGGGCTAAAAAACAAATGGCGCTCATATTAAAAAAAAAACTTGCCTGGGCTGTGCAGACTCACTGGCATGTAGAAAAGCTTGGTGGTCACAGTGAAGGACAAAGACTATAGGTGCTAACAGCTCGTGCATGCCCTGAAATAAAGACCCAGAAAAATGAAAGAGATGGATACTCAGAGTCCATTAGTGGACAGTATAAACTCAGTTAAATGCTTCTTCAAACCAATTCCCACTAGCAAAATTTCCATATTATATAGAAACACATAAAAATGGAAAGCTACAAGATGAGATTTTTATCTACGTTCAGAATTTGATTCTAATTCAACCACAGCAGGTATTCTTCTTTAAAACATGGAAAGCAGTTCTCTTTTAAATGACACGACAAACAATAAATTGGCATGGTAGATAACCTTGCACCTGTCAGTTGCTTCAAGATCTATACTCATAAATATGAATTTCATTTATGCAAATTATAATCATGAGCTACAGTGTTAAGATCTGCAGTAAGAAGGGCAACTAAGAACTGTAGACCTAAGGAAATTACATCCAATGTTTTCATTATATAATGGCTCAAAATTAGGATGTCTGTAGATTTAGGAAGTGCTGAAGTCAGCTAGCTAAAATGTTGGATAATAAAAGAAACAACCTTAAGAAGGTATGACAGAAAATAAACTTGTTAAAATAGGATTTAACATGTTTAATCAGAAAACTACCGTAATTTTTTCCTGTCTACTTAAACTCTAAGATTAATTTCAATTTATTTAATGATTTCACCAATACGATTTTCCTCCTTATATTGGTTTTCACCAAAAACAGGAATAGAAACAAAAAGGTATAATATTAGTTACTAAGCTGTCCTTAAAAGGGTACTATAAAAATCCATTACTGATCCATTATTGTGGTGACATACGGTATTCCACATTATGCTACCTTTGCTAATTGAGATTTCTTTCTCCCTTAAGCATCAAAAAACATTTCAGCAAGTTAAAATAGATTATAATCTTTCCTGTCTCTTAAAGTGAGCAAATTACTACTTTCCTTTTGCTTAGTAACTAGGGATGCTCTTTTATAAAAAGACAAGACAAAACACCACTTTTAGAGGAAATAAAAATAAAATATGAAAGCAGAGAGGAGATAAATATTTTGCTGGTAGAATTAGAGAAGGCTTCCTATAATGGATGAACAGAGTCACATAGTCCTCTGCACAGTCTAGTAGTACTGTACTATTCTTAGAAAGCCAATTGTTATCATAAAGATAATATGCAAGTTAATTTTTTCAGACTTCATGTATAAGTTATCACTAGCTTTGAATGAAAAAGATTTAGTTATATTTTTACAAAACAATTTATGATTCATTGACAATTTACTTGTGATTTAGGACAAATGACCACATATCATTTCAATCTTTATAGGTAACCATCTTCTTATTAAACAAACCTTGAAAAAAATCTTTCAGATAACATGTTAGACACCTAGAAAAATGACAGTAAGCATTACTAACTCTGCTTTAAAAATCATGAAGGGTTTACTCCCTTGGAATAGTCTCAAGTTACTCCAAAAAGAAAGTGCCATAATTTTAATCATTAAAATAATAAATAAGTATTGTATTAATAGAAAAGTATGGAAAAGCAAAAACCAAATAAGAAAATGATAAAGGGGGAGAGGGAGGCCAGACAAAAACCAAAAGTTAAGAAATAAATTTAAAACTCAATAGATATGCTTGTGATCTTTTTTTGCCTATTTCTGAGGATTTCTCCAGGATTAAAGTCCTTGGAAGTAGAATTTCAGGGTAAAGGGGTAAAAATATGTGTTAAAGTCTGACAGGATGTATACCATTAAGCTGTCTCCAGAAAGAATTCCCTCAGTGAAGAATATAAAAATCACTCTCTCACACATCTTCACCTATATTCAGAGTGTTTTAAAAAAATTTGGTCAAGTTTCACAGTTAAATTTTTATAGTTTATTTAAATGCTAGCAAGATTGAACCCCAAAATTTTATTGACCGTTTTTACTTAATGAAGTGCCCTTTTTCTCCTCATGAAATGTTTCCTTTCCTTGGTGATGTCTAATAGTTCTATACCAATGAAAGGTATTAACCCTTTGTAATTTTTGTTACAAACATTTTACCATGCTTATCATTAGTTTTACTTTTGATTTGTATGATATATCATACTGACATTATACACTTTAGTCAATACAATAAATCATTCTTCATGGTTTCTATTTTGCTTTCATGCCTATAAAGACCTTCCTCATATTGAGATTAGGAAAGAATAGTTTCCTTTTTTTTTTTTTTCAGTTAATTCTTCGCTTAACTGATACAAGTTTAATTTTTGCCACGAAAATAAGTATGTTTTTCTCCAAAAGATTTACACCAATTTACTGATTAATCATTCCATCTTCAATAAATTCAATCTATTCAATAAGTTGAATAACCCATCTTCTCCCCAGAGTTCTGAAATGCCATCTTTAATAAAAAATAAATATTTAGCTTACATTTTTTCCAGGCTTTCACTGTGAAATACATTGGTTTGTATACTATTAACAATAACTGTACCATTATAAAGATTCGACCTTTAAAATATTCTAATATTTCCTATTTTCTGCTCCTTTTTTTTCAAATTTATCTTGATGATTTTATTTTTTTATTCCAGGCTATGTCATTATCATGTAGGTTACATAAAATGGTAAACAAAACATTACAATTGTTATTGGCATTGCATTGAAATTAACTTGAGAGTATTTTAAGAACATCAGATTTTCCAATCCAAAAATTTGCAGAACTGCATAGTTCTTACTAAGTTTATCATGAAGTTTTCCTTCTTTGCTGTCAGTGGGATGCCCTTTTGAAAGAAATAGTGCTTTTTCCCCAAAATATATTTTATAACAAGTTATGGCTAGTTTAATAAGAGTTCTTGTCTAAATGGATCTTTCCAACTTTAAATGTTCTCTTCCTTCTAGTTTCTGTGACACCACTCTGTCTAGATTCTCCATTAATCATTCACATATTGCAAAAACTATTAAATGCCTATATTTGCTGTGGACACAAAAGTGAATGAAGTGGGCAAGTTCCTAACTTTGATGGAGCTTGTGGTCTAGAGAGAAAGGAATAAAATAATAAAATGAGCACAGAAATGACTATACAGTAGTCCCTCATTATGTGCAGGAGATATATTCTAAGACCTCCCAGTAGATGTCTAAAACTGTAAATAGTACTGAAAACTACACACACCATGCTGTTTTTATACATACACCTGTATGACAAAGGTATTAAAATTATGATTTAAATTAAAGATTATAAATTAGGCACATTAAGATTAACAACAATTAATAAGAATAGAACAATTATAACAATATAGCGTAACAATATTATGTGATTGTGGTTTCTCTCTCTCTCTGTCTCTCAAAATATCTTATTGTACCACACTCAACTGTTTTTGAATGATGGTTGGCCACAGGTAACTGAAACCACAGAAAGTGAAACTGCAGGTAAGGGTGAACTACTGTACTGTACTGTACTGCAGGTAAGAATGGACACTGTAAATCTGTGACTGTGTGTGTGTGTGTGTGTGTGTGTGTGTATACACATCCAGATCCTACCACAGGCCCAGCACAAAGAAGTCACTACATATTGACTGAATGAATGCAATATCTACCACTTAATATATCCACATAGTGAAAAAAGCTAACCTAAAATATGAAAAAAGAATAGCATTAAATCATATTTCAAATCAATAAATAAAGGTGTTCTTGGCAGAATGGAAATTAAGAGTCTTTTGAATACCATTAAAACTATTTTACAAGCTCAGTTTTGACTTTCATCTAAACTAGGGATTTTTTTTCAAATACCTAAAAGAGATTTTTGGTTTTGCTATCAATTCTAGACTAGTAAAACCTGTTTAATAATTACAAATGGCAATTACATAGACATTTTTAAAAGAAAAGAGAAATACCAGAAATAATAATCATGAATTCGATATGCTATAAATTTGACAAAACATAATAGAAAATAATGTATTGATAGTATGCTTCTGGTTCCCAAAATGCATATTTTGCTTCCACCTATATTGTCAGCATTTCTGCCTGCTTAAAAGCCTTTATCCCTGCTAGATTGTTAGTAGTCACTGCACTCCACACTCATGCCCGTTGAAAATAAAGGTAACAAAGTTTTCTTCATCAACAGCCTGTAGGTTCACAAAATTGAACCTGTTCTTTTATCTGCCTGTGTTCATTTAGCCCACCAAGCAGTCTTTATTAAAGCTAAGGCATCAGGCAGTCAAAGTTCATTAATACCATTTATATAATCTCTGCAATTTCAATTAACTCAGCAAGACATTCTACTACATGATAACAGTCTCATTAATTCAATAAAATCCCATAACTATTAACAATATGGTCGATGTTAAACGGGGTGTCACCTAGTACAAAATAATAGCTTTAACAGCTTGTGATGAAACTTAAGGTTTTTTCTTAAATTTGATCTGGGTAAATATTCAGTCCTTCTACAGCAAGGTATTATTTTTCTGTAAAAAATCTATAGGATTTTAAACATGTATAGGGAGTAATTAAACATTTTAAAATGACACCCAGGAGTAAGTTAATAATACTTTCTTATTCAGTAATTGATAGATTTTTGTCTAAATGGATCAAGAACCTGATCTTCCATATTCCTGTGTAGTCTTCCATACAAATGCAGTGGGCCACATACATCACAAATGGTAGATGGAGTGCAAAGTTATTATGTTTTTGTTCCTTGTCCATAGAACTTGTTTCCATTATTATAAGACTTCCTTAATCTATTTTTTCTTTCTCTAAAAAAACATGGAAAACAGATGTGCAATTTGGGATAACTTTATCCCGATTTGATTCACTATCATCAAGTCTTTTACTACGGGGTATTTTCAAGTATTTAAAGGAAAAGAGGAAATAACAAAGAGATAAGGTTCACAACGAAAGCCAACATAATGAAAAGAGAGCAGAAAAACAAAATCCTGGAATCTGTGATAAAGATTTTAAGCTAATGAACTAATGCAGCAGAACCATTTATTCCCAGACTTCATGTGAAGTGTGTTAACAATCTCCTTACAGTTTAAGCCATTTTAAATGGGTCTTCTGCTATTTGCTTCCAAAAGAATTCTACACTAATAGATTTATTTTCCCTCAGTCTCCTTTTTGGTTTGTTTTTAGTCTTTCGACTTTTTATCTGACTTGTAGATGAGTCTACCTTGCTTGCGAGGGCCCTTCCTAGTCTGAGATTACAAAAAAATTTCTCCTAAATCTTCTTCTAGTATTTTTATATACTTTTAAGTTTTCATATTTGTATTTTTACACCATCTGGAATTTATTCTCCAATATATGTATAATTTAATGGTTTTTCCAGATGGAAATCCACATATAGCAAGTCAATATCCTTTTCTCTATTTTACCATATTCAGATCCCATATATAACTGAACCTGTTTCTAGACTGTTTCACTGAACAATGGTCAATTCACATAATACTGTCACATTAGTTTGATCACAGAATCTTTATAGAAGTTTTAATATCTATATTTGCCATTATCCCTTTCCCACAAATTCTATGGTAATTCCAACACATTTAATAATTATTATAATGATGATGATAATAAAAACAACCACAACTACCAACATGAACCATTTCTTGGCACCAAATGTTAACTCTATAAAGTAATTACTATTATTACCCTCATCTTACAGATACAAAACTAAAGATTTAAAAAGTTAAGTAAATTGTCTAAGATTGTGAAGTTAGTAAATGACAGAGGTGAGATTCAAACAAAGGAATTTGCGTCTACACTCGGTGCTTTTAATCCCTAAATTATAATATCTCGGTTAAAATAAGTATAACATTTTTAGGCACTAAATTTAAAATAACTGTATCCAGTTTTTTCAAAAAAACACATATCTTACTCAGGTTATCACTGGAATGATAATTCATTTAAACATAAAGAAGTAGTATTTTTACTTAAAGTCTTCTCATCCAAAAACATGCTATTTTTCTATTTATTCGATTCTTGCTTTATATCCTTGAATAACTTTTTTTTTTTTTTTTGAGACAGGATCTCACTCTTTCGCCCAGGCTAGAGTGCAGTGAATCAATCACAGCTTACTGCAGCCTCAAACTCCTGGTCTCAAGAGATCCTCCCACCTCAGTCTCCCAAGTAGCTGAGACTATACGTGTGCACCACCATGCCCAGCTAATTTTGTGGTACTTTTGTAGAGACGGGGTTTCACCATGTTGCCCAGCCTGGTCTCAAACTCCTGGGTTCAGCCAATCACCCTGCCTCGGCCTTACAAAGTTCTGGGATTATAGGTGTAAGCCACTGCACCTGGCCTATAGTTTCTTCATATAGCTTTTGTATCTTTATTGTTAATTTTTTTCTAGACTTGTTAAAGCTTTTGGTTGCCCTTATAAATGCAATATATTTTTCATTTCCAATTCTAATAAGCTATTGTCAGCAGTTAATTAATACAGAAAAATATTACTACTGTTAAAAATAAGATAAAATTAGTTCCCTTGGGTATTCTATGTAAATACAATAATTAAAAATGTATGATTTAGTATATTTGTAGTCTGACATGTTTTACCATCCTTAAATTTAGTTTATTTCAAATTAAATACACTGCTTTTACCATTAAGTGTTTTCTGTTATATTAAATTTAAGTTCAGTGGTCCTGAATTAGGTATACATTATAACTTTTGATTATTAGAGATTTTAAGAATTTAGCTTGAATTCTCACTTAATTTGCATTTGGAGAAATACATAAAAATACCCAACTGTGTGTATTTTTATTAGAACACCATAAACTTAAATAAAAAATGTAAATACATCTCTATATATTAAATAATTTACATTTCAATAAAATAAAACAACTCAATAATCTTCTTTGCTTTAGTAATGAGACGAGTCAAATAACAGGATCACAAAGGAATTAAACACACATTTCAAAAAATTTAAAGAAACTTTCTGAAGTTCTATTACTGATAAGTTTTAAAAGGTAATAGGATACTTGATTATTTTTTACATGACATGTCATATATTTATAACGCTATACTTAAAAATAATATTTGTACATACAACTCTGAAATTTTATTACTAGATTGCCTTCAAAGATGGTGTTTATAAACAAACTTCCAGAAGTTGAAAGAAAAGATTGAACACCTTATAGAAGACAATTTGGTGGAATGTCTTATAATGAGGAAGAAGCATATGCGCTTCAATGAGCTTACCCTTCTCACCATGCAGCTGACAAGCAACTCTCTGATTGCTTTAGCATTATGACACAACTTTGGATACAATAAAGGCTACATTATTGCTCTATCATTTGTCAAGCTGTATAGAAAATTTTGAGTCAATGGATGCCACCTGTAAGATATTTTCATTACCTGTTTATAAAGCAACTGCTCGTTTTCTCTGGCATAACAGAAAAGAACATCTGTAAGAATTTTTCTCACATTTTCTTGTTGGAAAAACTGCATTTCAGGAAACCTGGAAAAAGAAAATACAAGATTGAAACTGACTAACACAGTTTCAAGAATCACTCTCAAATTCTCATCTCAAAGATGTGCCAAGGGTTGCTTCAGGTTTTAGAACAAGCCTGTGCTTGCCATGTAACTTATGCCTTTGGTGGGGACTGAAAAAGGAGTGAGGCAAGGGGAAATAATTACATCCCAGAGGTAAATTACTTCCTTCAACATATTCACATTTCAAATTTTTTCACATGCTTCATATACTTCATACGTATGTGAATATGATAGCTTTTGAATTATATTCTACCTGTCTGCAGATGGGAGTTGCTTTGTTTTAGCCCATTGGTTTTTAGGATAAGAATGTGATTTTGTAAAAGTACTAATTTTTTTCAAAAAAAGATTGTCATTCTTTTTCCTTGGTGTAAAATACCGACACTTCAGTTATTATATATAACCACCCTATCAGCTTTTCATCTGATTAAAATATAGACTTCTAAATATTTCTTTATAATGCAGTAAAACACCACAACTGTGAGAACCCAAAGAGAAAACCCACAGCAACACAATACACAATGAATGTATAAGGGCTGAGGGAATGTCATCTAGTATTAGTAGTCAACTGGGTTTAATCACAGAGAGTTTGAACAATAATTTTTAGGAGAGGAGGAACATGGAACATCAGTGGAAAAGGTAATCAAAACAGAAAGAAAGATATGAAGGCGCAGAAGGCAATGTGTATTTCAAGAGTGCAGCATAACATGGTAATTATTAATCAGAAGGAAAAGACAATTCCATGAAATACTGCCTGCTGGGGGCAGGACAGTGGGATAGAAGAAAAGGTGGAGCAAGGCTGGAAGGAACTTTGAATGCTGAATTTCCAACTATGGAAACACAGCGTAGTAAATGTATATTTTTGAATAAGGAAGTGATAAAGAAAACAGTATTTTAATTTAACTCTATGGAGGAATAAACCTGAAAGAGTAGCATAGAAAGGACATAAGAGTGCATTATAATAAAGTGAAATTTAAAAGTCCCAAACCCAAGTAGAAAAGCCTGTGTTCAAATTCATGTTGCATAATTTCTAGTTACGCAACCCTGAGTGAATGATTGCTTAACTGCCTCATCTATTAAGTAGGGATAACAATACTGATCTTGTGATCAAGATGCAATCATGTGAGAACACCAAGAACAGTGCCTGACAAGTAGCAGATATTCAGGAATAAGAGGCCATTATTATAACAGTATTTGAGTAATGATACTTTAGGTAATGAGATTGCAAATCAGGTGGCTTTGGAACTAAGAAATGAGAGAAAATGTTGAGAGAGTAGAGAGGAAGATGACCTAGAGCATGAAGGCATAGAGCATTATTGAAACAGAAAAATATTCCTTAATGAGTCTTTTAAGAGCAATAGTGGCTGTTTTATGTTTTACATCATATTATAATGGTTTACTGCCTCCCATTTCTGGAGACCTCAGCTATTTTATGCTTCACTCTGCTACTTTGTTGGTGCCTTGGACAGTTATAACTTTCTAGTCCGAGCTAGGTTTTTGGTGAATTATGCTAGAGATCTGTGAAGCATCTTTTTTTCTGGTCCTAATTTTTTAAATAAATTAAGGTCCATTTTACATTCATCTGTTCATTTGACTTTTGCTTACAACTCCCTTTTGCAACTGCCCAGACAGGTTTGGTTTTTTGTTTTTGTTTGTTTGTTTGTTTGTTTACCTTTTCTGAGGCAGCAAGGAAGCCTCTTTTGGGGGGGCCAGTAAACAACCTAAGGATCTGAGCAAGGTCGCTTCACATATTTGCATAAAGCTTAATGTGATGATCTCCCAGGCAGTCCCTATCCAGGCATCAGAGTTCAAATAGGGGTGGCACAATTAACTTCTAAAGAAGAGAAAAATTAACCTGAAGAGTAAGCATATGTCAGAGAAGCCAAAGAAACTGCAGAATGATGTCAAATGCACTGAAGTAGGCAAGAAACACAAAAACTTTTAAAATGTCATTTTGAAACAAAAGAAAGTTGCTAAAGCCCTTAAAAATCAATATCCCAAATTAATCAGGATAAAAGATAGGTAAGTAGTTAATAAAATAACCTGGTATAGAGAAATATCTTGGGAAACTTAGCCATTAAGTTAAGAATAGAATAATACTTTTGAGAGGTGCAATTTTCTCTCCTTCTCATTATATAACATAAATTTAACTCTGTCTTTGAGTAGGCTTCATTCCCAAAAATCTGGATCACCTGACAATAATTTTGCATGTCCCCTTCCTCACCTATTCTTTGGAAATTTTCTACGCACACTGGCTCAACCAAATTCTGTGTAGCTGTTACAATCTAAAATTGATTATGAAAGAAAGTACTAAAAACTACTACATTAACTTTGCAAAGAGTATCCATAAACTATAAATAATTTTATACCTAAAAACTAAAAATGTAAAGTATACCTGTTAAGTCAACTTTAGGCTGAAGCTGCCTCCTTACATATTTTAAGTTCGGCCTAAAGGTTTCTCTCTACATCGTGAACTATAACAAGTGGAGGTGTAAACAGACCACAGCTTACACGTCTGCCAATCATCGAGTTTTGGCCAATCAAATGTAGCCAACTGTTCAACCCATGTTCAAATAAGGCAAACACCAACCTGTAACCAATCTAGCTGTTTCTGTACCTCACTTCTGTTATCTGTATGTCACTTTCCTTTTTCTGTCTATAAATCTTCCACCATGTGGCTGTGCTGGCGTCTCTGAGCCTACTCTGACTCAGAAGGCTGCCCGATTCACAAATCGTTCATTGCTCAATTAAACTCCATTAAATTTAATTCAGCTGAAGTTTTTCTTTTAACACACTGTATACCAATTCCTGGTTTCATTTAAATGCATACCAACCACTTTCAAGATTAAAAACTACAGATCTAAAAGAATTCAATTGCAAGTAGTAATTTAAATTGTCTACTTTTAGCAAATACCAAATCAACTGAAAATATGTATTATGCAGACATAGCATATCTATGAAACAGCACACCAACTATGATTCTGCTCTACAATGCTGAAGGGCTAATTTGTGAAGTTTCATGGCACTCTCTTCCTTAGAAAACCATAAGTTGTTCTTTAAATGATGAAGAATCCATTGCATCAAAGAAATAAGGTAGAAAGATATAGAAAAGCTCTGAAAAAGAAGTAAGGTTTTCAAAACTATTTCAAAAGTTGGAAAAAGAACGGAAAATCAGAGTTTTGTGCTGAATCTTTGGAGATTATCCAGTCCAACTCAGAGATTAACAGGCAAGTAAACAGAAGCACAGAGAAATAATACCTGTGCCAAGGTATCCCAGTAGTTAACAGAACAGCAGCACTTTCCAACTGCTTCCCTAATCAGTTATAAATTAATCTGAGAAATGCATTTAGGTAAAATTCCATGACTTTAGAGTTACATTAAGAACCTAGCTCTGAAGGTTGATGAATATACCTAGACAATAACGTATTTCCTACAAAAAATACTTGATGGTCACAGTAACAGGATTCAATCCAGAAGATGTTACATTTATAGGTATAAGAAATATGAGAGAAGTACAGTGAGTAGCATTTCTAAGAATAGTAATAATCTGTTTGTGATGATATGTTGTAAGTTTCAAAATAGCTTCCCTACCACTCATTACACTTCTAGGTTTTATTTACCCCTTGCTAGATGGTGTGGATTCAGGCTAGGTAAAGTAATTTGAACATCAGTCTAACCCAAATATCATTGGAAAGGCAAATCTGTTTTTGAAACATAATTAAAAGCACAGAATACTAACCACACTAGATGCAACAATCATTCAGGTTTTGAAAAATCAACAATGATGTTACTGTTTCATGAAAATAAAGAGAGAAATTTAGAATTAAAACTGTAGAGGTTCATAATTTATTCAAACCAAAATATCTGGTAGGAAAATAAAACAGAAAGGAAAAAAATCACACGAAGTAGGAACTGGAAACAAATTTTATTATTAACAGAAAGTCTTTCTTTCTACATTTGTCCATAAAATAAAAATTGAGATGTAAAATAGGTGAGGGCGAAACTCTAAAAATAGAGATGAACAGCAAAGATTAAGTAGTCCATAATGGAATTTAGACTAAAATAGTCTTAAATCTTTACTTTAGGGTAAAAGTCATATTTCAGTTCAGACTCAATTGATCAGTATTTATAATATAGAAGTTTCTGTCTCAGACGTGTGAAGAAACCATATTTAAACAAATTTTACATCGTACACAATAACAACAAGAGCCATCACAAACACGTGGTGTGTAAGTTTTGTTTTCTATCTTGAAATAAACCAAAATTGGTAGGCAATATAGGTTTCATTATAAATTTTAAAAATCTTTCATTATGGAAAATTCAAACATTTAATAAAGACAAGAGAACAGTAAACTCAACTCCAATCTACCCATCAGCTAGCTTCATCACTAATCATTTCTTGTTTTACATATATTCCTCCCCAATATTGCGTTATTTTGAAGCTAATCCCAGACATCATTGTATCTATAAATACTGCAATGTGTATCTCTAAAAGATAAGCACTCTTTAAAAACATAACCACAGGCCAGGTGAAGAGGCTCACACCTATAATCCCAGCACTTTGAAAGGTCAAGGCAGGAGGATCGCTTGAGCCCAGGAGTTTGAGACCAGCTTGGGCAACATAGTGAGACCCTGCCTTTACAAACAAACAAACAAAAAAAAAGTAAAAGTAAATTAGCTGGGTATGATGGCACAAACCTGTAGTCCCAGCTAATTGGGAAGCTGACGTGGGAGGATCACTTGAGCCTCGGAGGTAGAGGCTGCAGTGGGTTGCGTTTGTGCCGCTGCACTTCGGCCTAGGCAAGAGAGACAGACCCTGTCTCAAAGAACAAAACAAACAAACAAAGAAACAAAAAAATACCATAGTGCCATTGTAACACTACTAATAATAAAAATAATAATCTATTAATCAAATATCCAGTAAATGTTCAAATTTCTGTGACTGTCTAAAAATTCTTAACACTTTGTTCAAGAGCCAAGAAATATTTGTCAGTACACAGCAATTTGTTGATATATCTCTTAAGATTCCTTTAATCTATAGACTTGTCCTCCTTCTCTTTTTTATCTTGCAATGTATTTGTTAAAGAAACCAGATTTTTAATCCTGTAGAAGCTTCCCACATTCAGAATTTTACGTATTGTGCCTCCATTTTCTTATTTAACAATTCTCCTGTCCCCTGTATTTCCTACGAACTGGCAGTTAGATCTAGAGACTTTAACAGATTCAGGTTCAAGTTTTCAACAAGATTCTTCTTGTCTCATCTATAGATGACATAATTTGAGAACATGTTTGCAAATTCTTTGATACTCCTCCCATAGAAAGATGAAAGAGTCTGACTTTCTTCCCTTTTAGTATGTGCTGGCCTTAGTGACCAGTTTCTCAAAAAATAAACGTGTCAAAAGTGGTGGTGGAACACAGCTTCTGTCTGGCTCTCTCTGGACACATTCTTAGAACCAGACCACCATGCTGTAAGGAAGCCAAGCAGCCATATGAAAAGGCCATTGCGGGTGTTCTCACCACAGCTCCAGAGGAGGTCTCACCTGAGAGCCAGCTTCAACAACCAGACAGGTGAGTGAGCAAACCTTCAGATGATTCCAGACCCTGGACTTCAAGCTACCCCAGCCAACACCATGCGGAACAGAGATGAGCCATCCTACTGAGCCCTGCTCAAGTTGTAGATTCAACAACAAAATAAATTCTGTTGTTTTAAACTTGGGGTGATTTCAATGCAGTGATAAGTTGGTGTTGTGTACTTCCATCAGGAGGCACCTAACATTAATGTATCCCACTTTCTGTGATGATACCAACTGTTAATGATCACTGCCTAAGTCTATTAATTCATTAGAAGTCATAAAATGGTAAAACTATAATTCTATCATATTTTTTCTTCCTTTATTATCTAAGACATAGACATAATGAAAAAAAAATCCTTCATCAATTTTTAGCTATCCTGAAGTACAATTCATATAATTTTTAAAAATCTTATTGATTTCTATTACATTTGGCTCATGGATACTTACTGCAGACATTTGATTATACAAAGACCTATACATGATAGAATGGCTACTAATTCTGTAACAAAAGTAGTTTATGACAACTAGAGTATCCTATTTGCCATTTGGATATGGTCTCATATGACTGCAGTGTGTGGAAGTGAACTGAAAAGTGAGGGATGGAGAACAACTAAACACCAACTTTGAAGCCCCAATAACCAGGAACCCAGGTGCTTGATAGTTGGAAAGACATTCAACAGGGCAATGGTCTGTCATAATACAGACAATAAAGGGAAGCCAGACAAATATCAGGGCTATCTGAAATGCAGGCAACAAAGAGACAAAAAGAATCTTTCCTAAGCAAGAAAAGGGTTAAGAAAAGAGTAAAATGATAAAGGGTTTTGTCACCACATTATAGTACATAATTAGGTAATTAGAAGTATTAAAACAGACAAAGCATTGGGCCCAGATGAAATACTGAAGATGCAAGTATTCAATAAGATGCCCCAGGGGAAAAAGGAAAGCCCTTGGTGAAGGTTTATAATCATGCAATAGGACAAAGAAGCACAGAAAGACTTGAAGGAACAATAACTGTTGTTATGCCCATATTTCAAAAACAGAAAATCAAAACAAGCACTCATCCAAAATTTTTAAATGAGCTGATGAAAACTCCCTAGAATACTATTAACCACCAAAATAACTATAATACCTTACTATGGTTTATTGTTTTATTAAAGCAAAACTGAACAATTAAGCCAAGACCACAACAAGGAACAATTTGATATGGAATAAAAACAGACATACTGAAAGACGCAATTCTTTTTCTTCCTGTGTTCCCTATTTTGGTTGGTAATTTCCATTCTCCCTATTCAACCAAACCTGTTTTCTCTTCTTTGCAGGCACATAGCTGAATTTAATTTCCCAGCTTCCTTTTCAGTTAGCTGTGGTCATGTGACTTGAGTGCTGGCCAATGGAATGAGAGTGGAAATTATGTGGTACCACGAAATACACTCCCCTAACTTCCCCACCGGCAGGCCTCTGTACACATTTCCCCTTCTAGTAGACAGAATGAAAAAGATCATGGGGAGGGCCTTGAAAACTCCATTGGGATTGTGCTGCTCTTAAAACTATATCTGCAAATTTTTTAATTCTCACATTTCCCTTCTGAGGTAATGGCATAAAAACGACATAGCTTCTACATGGCTCTTTTTCTTTCTTGGATTGCTTGATCTGAAGAAAGTATCTTCTGAAGGAGGACCGTAAAGCAGCACGTTAGAGAGATCCACATGGAGAGGAACCAAAGTGGATACTCCAGCCATAGTCAAGCCATCAAATGTTTGCAGCTCCAGTAACCACGTGACTGCAATCTCATGAAACACTCCTAAGCCAGAATCTCCCAGCTACACTGCTCCCAAACTCCTGATCCACAGCAACCATAACATAATAATTAATTGTTGTTCTAAGCCACTAATTTTGATTGATTAATTACATAGCAAAATATAATAGAGGTTTTGATATCTGAAACTGGGGTGCTGTTTCAAAAAAAAAAAAAACCAAAAACCTAAAATATGTGGTAGAAGTGCCTATGGGACTGGATAGAAGACAGAAGGACCTTCAGGAGAGCATCAGTGAGAAATTAAAGCTGTGGGAAAAAGACTATTAGCAAAAGACAATCTGCAAAGAGGTTGCCAGTGAAGGCTTAAATAAAAGTGAGGAAAACATTACAGCAAAAAAAAAATGGAGGAAAGGGGTTCCTTATTATGCAGTGACAGAAAGTCTGCCAATGTGATGGCCTCTAGTTATATGGAACATAGAAAATGAATCTAATAAACTGAGTGATCTAGCTAAGGAGATATCCAGGCAGAGTACTGAAAGTACTGTCTGGTTTATTTGTGTTACTTATAGTAGAATGAAAGAAGAGAAAAAACAAAAGGAATAACTGGTAAACATAAAGGTGCTAGAACTTTCTTGGTTTGAAAATAAAGCTTTTTCTCATTCCCAGCTTCTCAAGTCAGCAAATGATACCAACATTAACACACTGCTTCTGGGCAAAGATCAAATCTAGGACAAAGACAGGCAAGAATTAAAGATGAAATCAAAGGTGTGACTGTAAAAGCCTTTGTTAAGATCTCAGAAAGCTCTAAGATGATGCCACAGAGAACCCTTCAGTCAGACAAAAGGCCCTTACATTTTTTATTTTTTATTTTTTTTTTAGTGATGGCATAAAATTGAATTTACTAAGTAATCATGATAGTTACTGGTTGTAATATTAGTGCAGAAAATAGGGTCCAGTCTTATGCTAACATCTTCTTTTTACATGATCCACTTGCTGTGTCATGTGACCTTTTTTAAAAAAAATTATACTTTTAAGTTCCAGGAAACATGTGTAGAATGTGCAGGTTTGTTACATTAGGTATACACGTGCCATGGTGGTTTGCTGCACCCTTCAACCCGTCATCCACATTAGGTTTCTCCTAATGCTATCCTTCCCCTAGCCCCCCAACCCCGCAACAGGCCCCAGTGTGTGATGTTCCCCTCCCTGTGTCCATGTGTTCTCATTGTTCAACTCCCACTTATGGGTGAGAACATGCGGTGTTTGGTTTTCTGTTCCTGTGTTAGTCTGCTGAGAATGATGGTTTCCAGCTTCATCCATGTCCCTGCAAAGGACATGAACTCATCCTTTTTTATGGCTGCATAGTATTCCATGGTGTATATGTGCCACATTTTCTTTAACCAGTCTATTTTTGATGGGCATTTCGGTTGGTTCCAAGTCTTTGCTATTGTGAACAGTGCTGCAATAAACATACATGTGCATGTGTCTTTATAGTAGAATGATTTATAATCCTTTGGGTATGTACCCAGTAATGGGATTGCTGTGCCAAATGGTATTTCTGGTTCTAGATCCTTGAGGAATCACCACACTGTCTTCCACAATGGTTGAACTAATTTACACTCCCACCAAAAGCATTCCTGTTTCTCCACATCCTCTCCAGCATCTGTTGTTTCCTGACTTTTTAATGATCACCATTCTAACTGGTGTGAGATGGTATCTCATTGTGGTTTTGATCTGCATTTCTCTAATGACCAGTGATGATGAGGTGTTTTTTTTTTTTTCATATGTTTGTCGGCCACATAAATGTTTTCCTTTGAGAAATGTCTGTTCATATTCTTCACCCAGTTTTTGATGGGGTTTTTTTTTCTTGTAAATTTGTTTAAGTTCTTTGTAAATATCTGGGAGTACAACTTAGAAAGGATGTGAAGGGACCTCTTCAAGGAGAACTACAAACCACTGCTCAAGGAAATAAGAGAGGACACAGACAAATGGAAAAACATTCCATACTCATGGATAGAAAGAATCAATATCATGAAAATGGCCATACTGCCCAAAGTAATTTATAGATTCAATGCTATTTCTATCAACCTACCATTGACTTTCTTCACAGAATTAGAAAAAACTACTTTAAATTTCATATGGAACCAAGAAAGAGCCCATATATTCATGACAATCCTAAGCAAAAAGAACAAAGCTGGAGGCATCATGCTACCTGACTTCAAACTATAATACAAGGCTACAGTAACCAAAACAGCATGGTACTGGTACCAAAACAGATATATAGAACGATGGAACAGAACAGAGGCCTGAGAAGTAACACCACACATCTACAACCATCTGATCTTTGACAAACCCGACAAAAGCAAGCAATGGGGAAAGGACTCCCTATTTAGCAAATGGTGTTGGGGAAACTGGCTAGCTACATGCAGAAAACTGAGCCTGGACCCCCTTCCTTACACCTTATACAAAAATAAACTCAAAATGGATTAAAGACTTAAATGTAAGACCTAAAACCATAAAAACCCTAGAAGAAAACCTAGGCAATACCATTCAGGACACAGGCATGGACAAAGACTTCATGACTAATACACCAAAAGCAATGGCAACAAAAGCCAAAATTGACAATGGGATCTAATTAAACTAAAGAGCTTCTGCACAGCAAAAGAAACTATCATCAGAGTGAACAGGCCTCACAGCTCTAGCAAGTAGAGATCAGGGATCTGCTAAACATCCTACAGTGCGCAAAACAACCTCTCAAAACAAAGAATTGGTCCAAAATGTTAATATTCCCAAGGTTGAGAAACACTGCATTACAATATATAAACCCAGAAGGCAGAAACAGTATCTACTTATTTAGTCTCCACCATTTTTTGAATAAGATTTGAGATACTGATTCATTTATGTTTCTGTCCTGTTTTGCTTCACAAAGTGCTTGCACACTGAAGGTATTTAATAAACATTTCTTGAAGAAGCATTAAATCTAGGCAAACAAGATTAACATAAATTATAGAGTAATGGAAAAACAGAAGTCCCAGGTACCATTTCCATTTTGGCCTTAACAAGTTATATTTGTTTATTCATGTCATAGTCTTTCTGAGCTTCAACTTTTCACCTCTGCAAAATAACAGGATTTTACTAGATGACTATTAATGACATAAATGCTTACAATGGGTGTCAAGTACTGGGAAATACGAAGATACAAAACATATAAACTCAAGAAAATCTAGGAGAAAAAAAACAGACATCTTACAGATAATTTTAAAAGAAGATAATTACAATAAAATATGTATTATATATTAAAGAACAGAAGAGGCAGTCTTTTCTTTATTTGAATCTTGAACTTCTAAAACAGTGGTTGACACAACAGTGATCTCTCAAGTAGTATTTGCTGAATGGACAAATATACCTACAAACCTTACAAACAACCAAACCTTTAAGGAAAATTAAGACGACGCAATCGGGCACTAGGGATATGAAGGCAAAGCAAAAGGAAAGCCTGAACAAGGTTCTGCTTTCTTTAATTTATGTTTTCAGTGAAGAAAAGAATGACATATAGCTTTCATAGTTCATAAACAGGAGGGGAATACAGAATTTTTTAAAGTGAAAAAAAAGAAAGTAGTAATTTATTGTGATGACAATGAGTAGGACTCAGCCCAAGAGGACAGCAGAAAAATCTCCAAGAGGCTAATAAGGAAGGTGGAGTAAGAAATCACCATACAGTTGAGAAGATTAAGCAAAAACAAAAAGAAAGAGGGGCAGTTTGGGATGACAGGATATAAGATTGGGAGAAGGCAGGTGTGGCTGCAGTTCAAGAGATGGGATCTGTTACCATCTAAGTAGAGGTCTTCATCTAAGGTTCTTTCTAGTTCTACAATGCCTGAGTCACTTAACAAGCCCTTTACCCCACTCCTCCACTCCTCCAAAAACATCTTTCTGTTCCTACCATAAAGGTAAAAAATTAGGAAAAAATATAAATGTAGGTAGATATACTGTACATGTACTTTCAGTGCCAGACAAGACTGTGTCGCAAATGGAAATACAGACTTTATTTTGAAGTTTTTCAATAATTAAGAAAAAAATTAAAAAATTAAATACAAAGCATTACCCCTGAAGTACCAAAGCTGCTTCAATTCTAAATCTGCTGAAATGTTCTAAAAAGACTGTGTTACACTACCAAACAGGCTGTGCCCACTGGGAATATTATTTTACTACTCACCAAACTTTACTTTTTAACCTTCTCATAATCATATAAATCTACAACTATAAATAGTCCTTAAAAATCTGGGCTCATTTAAAACAAAGAAAATCTGAAAAGTAAAAACTCTATTGGTCAGCAGTTCAGAGGGTACCCCTATAACTGTGCTGCCCCTATGTACTACTGCTCCTAAATTCCGAAGATTAGGAGCACCAGAGTGCTAATGAAAGCACTGCAACTATATTTTCATTAAAATACTGAAAAAAATTTAAGTTTTTAAAAATCTCACAAATTAGAATAAATGTATGCTAAGAATTTGCATGCTTAAATGAAACAGAAATGGGAAAAATATACTTTAAAACAGTATAGGAGCAGTACAGGAAAAATACTAAATATACATATGCAATAGTAATTATTTTGTTTTTACCTTAAGTGTCAAATGAGGAAGGACTACAGGCCATTTGACAGAAGAATTATTTTTCATATTCCTGAAAATCTGTTTTCCCCCCTCTTTAATATTTAAGAAACACATACAGGTTGCCGACAACTCTTAGAGAGCGGCTTGTGTTGTAGTTTTCACTTTCTCGGCTGTGAACAAGTGCATATGTGAGGGCTGGTCGTGCATGCACAAGCATGTACTTTGCCTGCATTAAATAAAATCACAACACAACACCAAGTACATCCACTCATTCATGTGTGCCTGCAGTCCACCTCGAGGAGACTGAAAATATAAATACAAGCTGCTATTTTGGTGTGATCACAGGAATATGGCAGCTTGTATTTTTTTTTCTCTTTAACATTTTAACACTGGGCAGATTGTCGGCATTAACACACCAAAATCAATTCTGCTCTGAAATTGCTTGTAAAATCCTTCTTCCCAGAGGAATTTGTTCTTTATTTCAATAAAAAATGGGCTTGGAGGAAACTGTGTAGGAGATACCGACATTTAGGACATCTTAACTTTGTAAAGTGTGACATAAATGGACCAAATTACTGGGAGTATTTCTTTTTCAAAATAGGAAATGAGAAAGAGGATCTTTAAATTTAAAAAAAATCAATAAATTACTCAGTAAAATAACTTTTGAATATGCTTAACATAGAAAAAAATTCAAAACTAATCTAGTTTCCATCCATATATCACAATGTAACATAATAACTACATTTGACCAAAAATTCAGGTAAGATTTATTTACTGTAAAAATTCATGTCATTTTCTAAAGGAGAGAGAAAAGAAATAAAAGTAAATGTTTCACAGAGGCCATATCTAAAAGTTCAACATGAATAAAAAGCAAAATGCAGACATTTACATCATATATTACACAAAAATAAAACAATAATGAATTATCATTCCAATTTTAGTATATGTGCTGCTGAGGCGAGCATAATAATGAATTATCTATACAGCACTGTCCAAAGAACTTTCTGTAAGAATCGAAGTATCCTCTATAAGAGTTGTCCAATACAGTGGCCGTTATCAGCTATAGCTACTGTGATGACTAAAATTTTTAATTTTATTTAAATTTATATTTAAACAGCCACATGTGGCTGGTATCTACCAAACAGTACAGCACACATCTATAATTTTTAAAAGAGAATTTAAAGAATTTTTTTTTTACTTCCCTACCTGCTCCTTTTCTCTTGCAAGCAATTATTAATGAATCCAGAAAATATCAAATAAGGTGTGTTTTAATTGAGGAGACAAAGTTTGCTTGCAAAATATCAAATTATAAGACTTAAAAAACTGAGAAGACAAAATTTGCTTAAATAGATTATGTTTGAAGCATGGCATACATATACACTATAAACAAAAGGAAACATTAAGATGAGAAAGTTCCTTTTTTTTAAGACAGGATCTCACTCTTTCACCCAGGCTGGAGTGCACTGGCGTGACCACAGCTTACTGCAGTCTCAACCTCCTGGGATCAAGAGATCCCCCAACTACAGCCTGCCAAGTAGATGGGACTACAGGTGTGTGCCACCATGTCTGGCTAATTTCTGTGTTTTCTGTGGAGACAGTTTTGCCATGTTGCCCAGGCTGGTCTCAAATTCCTGGGCTCAAGTGATCCTCCTGCCCTGGCCTACCAGAGTGCTGGGATTAAAGGCATGAGCCAACACACCTGGCCCAAGAAAGCTGCATCTTTAAAAACTCACCATGGAGATACAAGTAAGAAAAAGAATAATTAAATTATGAATGAGCTACCTAAAATGTTAACTACGATAACTAGAAATAGAAAAGATCAAATATTGAAGATGACAACAAGCATATCAATAGGCAATCAGATAAACTTTTAAATATGGTCAAAGTTACAATTATAAAAGTCAGTTAAAGAAATTTAATCATTTAATTCAAGAGAGGGAAAACACATTTGAAGAAAAGATGAGACTATTTGGCAATAGCTTATAAATATGTTAATCTGCAAATGATGTTATAGATGCTGCATATATATTTTTAGAATAGACCTTGATAGACCAAATAACATACTTCTTTGGCATCTAATATGGAAATGATATTTTATCCTCAACTCATTATTTCCACCATTTTAAATAATACTGAATTTCATTTAATGTTACAGCTTTTGAAACATGGCGAAATTTGTTCAGAATAGACAATTCAAGTTCTAAATTAGAATGCTGTAAATGGAAATTCCTTGATTTACCTTTTGATTATCAGTTTTTTCAGTAATAAAAGTGGGAATAGTAACAACCTTATTAGGTTAAGATAAAGAACAATTAATTGAAATGAATGCAAAACGCTTTGAGGCAAAAAAGGGTTAGTGACATAAAAGAATATTAAAATTGGCTGAAGGGGAAGATAATATTTAATACAGTGACGTATCCAGATCAAATAAATTAAATAATGATGGCAGAATCACAGCTCATGAAATCAAATTATCTTGTTTAAACTCATACTAGAAAGTTGATAATAGTATTTTTTAAAGTGTGCTTATGTCTGTGAAAATTTAAAGAAGCTTGAGATAATTACTAAAACTGAACAACACCAATCATCAGTGATAAGATTCACAATCAATGATCATTTATTAAGCACCAACTTGGTGATAAGCAGTGAGACAAAAACAAGACTAGGTCCATGCCTTCAAAGGGTTTACTACTAGGTTTGAAAGATAAGATCTGGGCTAACACAAGAGCTCTTGTACATACTGCTTCTCTTAATGGCACCAATAATCCTGCATTGTAACTTGTTTTTCCCTGTTTTCTCTGTAAGCTTCTTAAGGGTCCATATCACATTTATCTTGGCATCTCCAGTGCCTGGTACACTAAGCAGATCAATATAAATGTATTGAATACACTGACAGATGGACCTAAATAAATATAAGACCAAACAAAATTAAATAATATTAAAAAGTTATTAAGAAAATTCTATAGAACACAGACTAGGCACAAATGATTTCCAATTGCCAAGACTGGAAAATGTTTCATTAACTTGGGTGATGAACTCAGGCCTTGAATGGTGAGCTGTCAGGAATGTAACAGGAAGCAGAGGAGGGAAGCAGCATTCCAGCAGAGGAGAGCATGAAAGATTCCAAAACATGGAAAATGGAAAGCACAAATCCTGTTCATTGAATAATGCCAGAAGCACTTGTCTAAAAGGGAACTTGGTATGTATTAGAGAAACTGAGTAAGTCCATTCTTCTTCAGGGCACAGGGAGTCATAGAAAGTTCTGGATTAGGCAAAGAGAATGATTATAAATGTGCTTTGAGTAGAGTGATTAGGCTGTTAACACATGGAATGGACTGGAAGTGGAAAAACACTAGATCCCAAGAAAACAATTAAACAAGCAAGTGACTGCGGGCAGGAGGTAAAAAGGATCTGAAACAGAGCAGTAAAAATGGAACAGAAACTTATGAATGTGAAAAAACTACACATAATGATCCCCTAGTTTGTATTTTGAAACATAAAATACATATCCCCAACCCATCTACCTACTCCTGTCTTTATTACTACATTTTTAGTCTAATAAATCACTAACATCACTTAACTTGAAATACTCCAATAGACTCCTAGTTGCTTTTTCAGCTTCCATTCTTACATCCACCTTTGCCCCACTGCACAGCAGCCATAATTATCTTTGTAGGTATCATGCCACTGCTCAGTGTCCTCCAAAAGCTTCCTATTGCAATCAGAATAAATCCTTACTTTTTACTGTGGTCTACAAGACTGTTTCTCTGGCCTTTGCTCTCCTCTCAGATTTCCTTCTCTAAAGCATTTGCTCTAGCCGGCCTGACTTCTTTTTGCTCCTCTAAACACTGAGCTCATTTTCACTGAGAAACTAACTTTGCCCTAGCTACTCCCTCTGTCTACATGTTCTTGCCCTAGTTCTTCACATGGCTGGCCTTTAAATTTTTTCACATCTCAGCTCAAATGTCATCTTCTCAAAGACGTCTTCTCCAATCGCTATTCCTAAAATAGCCATCCCACTGGCTACTCTCCTCCTAGCTATCTAGTTACTCTGCCTTATTTCTTCAGAACAATGATCACCCTCTGTAATTATTCTCTTTATCTATACATGCTTGTTGTCTCACCACTCTCCCGACACCACACTAAAATATACAACCTGTGATGGCAGCACCCTATCTGTGTTATTCACCACTCCACTCTGTCCCCCACAGTGCAAAGGGCAATTATGGAACATAGCGATGCTCCATAAATATACATTTTTTAAAAAATTCTTATCACAAAGCTAATAAATAAGTAACACTTTATAACCTTATCTGGGCTGTACTTCTTTTATTTTATTAGCAAATTCCTCACAGACTGAAATGAAAAACATATATTTTAGATCATGTAGTACCTTATAAAGATGTAAAGTAAATTTATACAAGCTATTCAGCTTTTACAATTAAATAATTTGGTGGACTTAAAATAAGACTGACCGCCTTACCTCACAAGATAAGTATTCGCCAGAAAATTTATACAGAAATGACAAGGAGACTTAATCTAAATGTGGAGAGAGCCATGGGAGAGTCTTCAAGAGAAGAAGATATGGAACCCTCCTGTGATGGTTAATATTGAGTGTCAACTTGATTGGATTAAGGGATGCAAAGTATTCTTCCTGGGTGTGTCTGTGAGAGTGTTGCCAAATGAGATTAAAATTTGAGTCAGTGGACTCAGAGAGGCAGCCCCATCCTCACTCTGGATGGGCATCATCTAATCAGCTGCCAGTGTGGCTAGAATAAAGCAGGCAGAAGAAGGTGGAAAGAGCAGGCTTGCTGAATCTTCCAGCCTTCATCTTTCTCCCGTGGTGGATGCCTCCTGCCCTCGAACATCAGACTCCAAGTTCTTCAGGTTTTTGGACTCTTGGACTTAGACCAGCAGTTTGCCAGGGGCTCTTGGGGCCTTCAGCCATAGTGAAGGCTGCACTGTCGGCTTCCCTACTTTTAAGGTGTTGGGACTCGGACTGGCTTCCTTGCTTGTCAGCTTGCAGACGGCCTATTGTGGGACTTCACCATGATCATGTGAGTCAATACTCCTTAATAAACTCCCCTTTATCTATACATCTATCCTAATAGTTCTGTCCCTCTAGAGAACGCTAATACATTTCCCTACTATGTTATCAACTATAGGGCCTCCTAGCTACCTTCTCTGGGTCACTGGTTTGCCATTTTAATTAAAATAAACTAGTAGAGATACATTTGAAGAAAAACACTGTATGTGTGTGTACATATATACACACACACACATATGTATGTGTATAATATACATATATGTATATGTATATATGTATCTGTGTATATATCTTGCATTTTTGTAAGAAAAAAACAGAAAATATAGAAGTTTTCAAGAACTAACACTTTCTTACATAACAAAGCAGAAATGGTCGAACTAAGTAACTAAAATGATGAAAAAATTCCCAGTATCACTGCCTGTTTGGTGTGGCTATCAGAGGTTTATTTTCCCCCTTTCTTGTTTGCTATTTCTTTAAGTCAATCCGGCCCCCGTGGCCTCTGACTCTGTGACTCGGCACCAGCGCTGTGGCCCCTTCATTTCCATTTGATAACTGTAGAGAGCTTAATTATAATCCTGCTCATTAGACAGATCAATCTGAAGTTGGCAAGTTTTTAAATGTAACTATCTAGCATTTTAAAAAAGGGATGCCTTTATAGTTTAGTTAACAATATATACTGCAAATTTTGTTTTTAAAAGGCCTGTTTACTACCAGTGATTAACTATGTACTTACTGAGGAAATTCCTTCTTTTGTTTTATTCAAATATTTACCGAGTGTCAGGACTCCTGTGTGCTAATACAATGATGCTCTACTTTCTGCACCTATATACTAGGGAGACCAAGCACTATTACCCATATCTCTGAGAGTAGCTTCCCTAACTGGGTTACTCCTGAGTTAACTGGATAACTCAAGCTAACCAAAATCATCCCAAACTTCCCACCCATACCCTATTACCACTGCCAATTACCTGTGGTTTCATTTACTCTAAACCTGTGATTCCTCTGAATTATTTTCATTTTAAAGAAATTGTATTTGTTAAATATGTACTACAAACTTAGTAGCAGTTCATGTCATCTTATTATTCAGTATTTATAACTTGCAAAGAAATGAGTATCAGAGAGCGAGAGGCCTTGACATGATAATAGATTTAGCAGGAACTGAACTAGGAGTGGAGCACACAGGCAAAGCTGCAGAAGTACTTGGAGGAAGCCACCAAAGATACTCACGATTCTGCACATACCTGGCTAATCCCAGATCCTAAGGATTACATTAAGTTTACTAAAATTTATATAATGATTTATAGTTTAAAGTATAAACTTATCTAATTTACTATTCTGACAGATATTAATTAATCCTCAAATATCATAAGAGATGGTTACTATTATCCCCATTTAACACAAGAGGAAACTGAGAGGGAAAGATGTTGAAGTAATTTTCCCACAATTACAGCATCCATTAGTTACAACTCTATGATCTTCTGACACAAACTCCATTTACTCCTCACCCTATGACTCAGAAAGATGCAGTCGAATATATCAAAGTTATGGACATCATGCTAAGCAACAAATTACCCTTTTACATAGTAAATACTGAGCAGATTGAGAGAAGAAATTGTTTGCAAACCTGAATAGCTTCAAGAGGAAGAGAAGTAAGGATAAGAATAACAGTTGTCATTTAACAAGTTTTAACAAGTAACTTGGTTAGAAAGGGATTCAAATGCATAAAGCAAGAGACAAATTTTTCTGGCAACAAGACTATACAAGATAACCTTAAATATGACTTCAAATAATTGTTGGAAATTGATAAAACTAATTAAATATTATTGAAGATTATCAATATTATAAATGTAATTTACTTTTAAAAAGGGAACATAGAAATCTGTATCATTAAGAGTAGAAAACAACCCTTATTATCACAATTTGTCAAAACAAGTTTGTTATTAACACAAGTAGAATACTGCATTCAATTAAGTTGACTCTGCAGATTTTGTGTTTTGTTAAAATTAGAAAGAGATAACAACAATTTGAATTATTCAAAGTAACATGTAAATAGTTCTACATACGTTCTTTTGACATCTTGTTCAATCATTGATCGAAGTTCTTTATCTTGGAAGAATTTGTTCCAAAGACTCTGAAATAAGGAAAACAATCTATTATATAGTCTCACACCTTTGTTTTACTTTTAGTGATTTCAATTTAATAATGTAAATGGTTAAATTTATTCTTTTCTGATCATTTCACATTGCAGATAGAAAACCTGAGACTGGGGTAATTTTTATTAAAATCTAATTTAATCTCAGAAACACATCTTTATTCTAACATCAATTTTTCCAGTTTGATATTATCATATAAAGTCAGCCCTCCTTATCTGCAGGCTCCACAACAAAAATCCAACCAACTGTGGATCAAAAATATTGGGAAAAAATTAAAAATAGCAATACAACAATAAAAAAATACAAATCAGAAAAACAACACAGTATAACAACTTTATTTAGCATTTACAATCTATTAGGTATTATGAGTAATCTAGAGATTATTTAAAGTATACAGGAGGATGTACACAGGTTATATGGAAATACTTATGTCATTTTATATAAGAAACTTGATCATCTGCAGATTGTAGTGCCCATGAGGGGCCTGGAACCAATCCCCTGTGAATAATGAGAAACTAGTGTATATTCTCAAAATTTTTATTATCTATATAAAGTGAACAATACTTTTCACTGCCATATGCTATTGCTACTACCCCTGTAACAACAGAAAGGTGCTTGGATTACAGCAGGACTCATGGGCCAACTGTCCCCCGCTTGAACCTGACCTGAATTCCCAATGCACTAAGAAAGATGGGTGAAGTTTTTCTACAGAGCTTGGTTTTATAATCCAGTAGGTTTTTATGTACATTTTAAAATGTGAATTTAAGGGAAAGTTTTTAAAAATTACTTAATAGTTTATGTTCTTAAACCAAAGAGTCTATAAATACTTACGTATTGGGAAAGAGAAATGCTAACACTATGTATTAAATGGAAAAAAATGTGTTTTTAGGTAAACAGGCAAAAATTAGAGCACTCACACTTTTGAAGTTACATAATATCTCTAAAGTAGTAATCCTTGTCTTCACTGGAATATGAATAGAAGTAGACCTGATTTTTTAAAAACTTCTTCATAGACTCACTACAAAGGGTTACTTCTTTCTTCCTGCGAGTTAGCCCTGCTAAGTGAGCCCTTCTTTATTTTCATGACGAAAGGAGGCTTTCCTTAGCTACCCAATTCCCCACTGCAACCCTGATAAAAGTTCTATTCTCATCTTTATGCTCTTATATTTTACCCTTAGTTCTTACAGAATCCCGAGATTTCTTTGTACTGCCATTCCACAGAAACAGATCATAAATTTTCTACAACACAGTATATATATGTAATGTAAAATCATTTCTACCAGGTTTTAGGTGGTACTGTATGTGGAATAAAGAAAATAGTTAGCATGAAATATATTGCTTTCATGGTGACTGGCAACCAGTCACATAAACATATTCTTAGCAGCAAAAGAGGTTAAGACATGAACAAAGACGAACTTTACCCCTTCATCCTGTGAAAGAGGATTATTGATCACCAAATCTTGTTGGCCAACAATCTTCCTCGGGTTGGTAATATGCTAGTAAAGAAAGAGAAAACACACACACAAAGATCAGAGGCTACTGGACTTTAAAGTGTACATAAGAAAACAATTACATTAATTAAATACACTATTTACTTACTATTTCTTTAATGTTGCTATACCATGCTCTTAATTCTTCAATTCTACTTATCCATTGACTTTTGTCTTGAGGAAGAACACAAAGAAATAGCTGTCAAGAAAAACAGAAGAAATTTTTGTAAAAATCTTAAGATCTAAAATGTGAAACTATGCCAAACTGAACCACCTGAACATTGAAAGACATAATATTCATGATATTTCATATTCATATCATCATTTCAATTCTTACCAATTTCTGTTTGGAGATATTTAAGAAATATATAATCAGAAAATTCAAAAAGTGAACAAAGGCCAAAAAGCAAGATAACAAAAGCTACACCACAAAATAGAATCAAGCTCCCCTTCACATTTACATTAGAAAGGAAGAAAAATTCATTGAGGTTCAAACATAATTCACATTTTACATTCTAGTCTTAATGGGAGTGGTAGGGGGTTATTAGGGAGCACAAAGTCTGATTCGTAATTGCTACATTTAAGGTTTTGTTTTAAAACAAGCTGGTAAAAGATAGTGAACAACAGCCTCACGGAGGGCATAGCCTGAAACATGAAAGCATTCCTTTTACAGAAAAAAAATGTAATTTAAAGCTGGCAGTCAGCTTATGAAAATAACAAACATTCTTAAAATGACAAATTTGATTTAATTTAGTTTAATATAATATTAAAATAAATTTGGATTTAGGTTTATTTTTAACAAATGAAAGACAGTAAAAGTTAAACAACAGGGAATGGGGGTGGGGTACAAATACTTGTATACAAATATTCTAGCAGCAGGTCTCCTGCCTTTAATGCCTGCATCTAAAAGAAGCAAAGTGTATTTTAATTATTAAATCTAAATTATTGAACCTAAAACTGTCTAATACACTATGTGTTTTTGTCTTTACTTGCACAGACTCAGTATGCTTAATTTATGCAGATAACTCTAAAAACTTATGATAGAATTCATTCTAGAAATGAGTCTAAACCTAAATAAATTCATGTTTAGAAAACAAAAACAAACAATATTTCAAAGCAATTAAAAAGATAACTATAGATTATTATTACTAGTTTTGGTAATCAGTGGTCCTTTTCCTCTAAAGGAGAGTGATCCAATTTCCTTCCACTTCTTGCCACCCCTCACTACTAAAAGAAATGTGAAAAATATTTTCCGGCTGCCATTTATGAAGAAAAAAGGGAAGATAACTAAATGATCGCTTGATATAGTAGGAACCTAATAGTTCACCCCCAACCACTGCCTTTTCTTGCAAATCTTCAAGAATTTCTGCAAGAAACTCTGGGAAGTGTAAACGTGTTGCTCTGAATTTGGCACCATCAAAACAGTTGAAAAGATAGTTTTTTTATATGACTCTTTTACCATTATCACTTACTCAGGACTAAGGTAGTTCAACCTTATTAGTAAATGTCCTATGAAAGATAAACATAGATGGTCAAAATAATGGGAGTGAAGTCTCTTGGAAAATTCAGTGATCCCCTGCATGGCTAATCTTCCAGGGCATCAGGTAATGTGTTGATATATTGCAACCAGAAACTGTAAATAAATATTTTCTTCTTACCTTCCAGCAAATGCTGCGGAACCTGCTGCTTCTCAGCTGCCCATTAATCCCCTTCTGCCTTATTGTTGCCAAGTAATTGTTGTTTACAAATAGTTCTTCCCATTCTTTCCTATATGAAAGAAACCAAAGCATGAGAATCCTTTTGTTAAAATTCCTCTGCTTGGAGAGAAGTTCTATGGGAAATTAATTTTAAGTAAGTCTAAAAAATGCAACTTTTAAAACATATATATTTAGTTGTGTACTGTTTCTGAATGCATGGCTGTCTTTTTGGACACAGTTCTTCCGTAGATTTAATGAATATGTAGATAGCTATAATTACGCCAGCTACTGAAATTCATAATGTCTATGGAGGCTATTCCATTTCCTTTAAAATGCTGATAGTACAGTTCAGTGAGTAAACAAGAAAAAAATGAATAATATAAATATATGACTGTTTTAGCCAATGACAAAAACATACCTGCTCCAAAAATATGCAACAAAGAAGTGTAATGTTGATTATATTAGCTTCTCATGTGAAATACCTGTTTAAATGAACCAATTTCTCTTTAATGTCAGGCTGGACAGTAAAGAATAATAGAAGACTACTTTAACTGTTAGTGCTGCTTACTACTGAAATTGCAACTTCTTTCTACATGATCAGTTTTAAAATTTTAACAGGTGTGGGCAAATTTGAAAAAAAATCAAAAAATTAAAAAGCCTCACTGTAAAAATTGTTAAAGGCAAGCTTGAGTACCTTGCAGTACCTATGGCTGAGTAGATAAACAACTGAAATATGCCTCCCAGGCATGCAGACACCAGGGGCCTAACACCTGTGCCTCATTAATATACAAGTAAATCTGCTCTACTAGGAGACAATTGGAAATTAATTGTCCCAAACCATTTACTGAGTTTGAATAAAGGAATCAGACCTACATTCCCTGCATCTTGCACCAAACTAAACATTAAGAATCACTTGAGTAGAGGCTACTGAGATTAGCTTTATGAAATTTCTCCCAAATTCCATCATATCACAATAAAATTTGCATATAACTTAACATTTATTATCAAAGCTGAAACCCTGACGGCAATATCTCAAGAGAGATTTCTGAAAAAGAAAGCCACTAAAACCCTCAATCATTCTTCTGTTACATACACGTGTGGTTGTCACTGGCTAGACCCTACTCATTTTGAGAAAGGATAATCTTGCATACTATGCTTAGAGTAATGAACTGTACACAAAAATTTCAAAACTTGCCCATGGGACAAAATGCATCTTCTCCAGAAAAGAAGTTCCAGAAGAGTGACCAAAGACAATGACACATTCCCTACTGCCACCAGCAGAACTTCCAGCTTTAACCCAGTAGCGTTGTGATCCTCAATCACAACAAGCCTTCTGCCAATAGTGGTTTCTGGCTAAGATTGCTAAATGAGACACACATTCCAGCACATGCTGGAAGAAATGCATTTCTATCACCACTCCACAAAAATTTCTTATTCTCATCACTCTATTAGTTTAAAAAATTTGTCTTTACTTTAATTTGTACTATTAGTGAACTAAAAATTGTTCATGCTTTTGGGTCATTTTACTGCTTCCTTTGTAAAACCTGTTTTTTGCCCTTTGCCCATTTTAAGCAGTACAAGATAGTGGTTAAGAGAATGGACATCAGAGGCACATGCTTGGGATCAGAAAGACAGCTGTGCAGTAAGGAAAGCTACACAGCTCAGTAGTTACTTACTAGATGTGCAAGCATGGGCAAATTTCTTAACCTCTCTGTGCCTCAGTTTCCTCATCTGTAAAATGGAGTAATAACAGAATCTACTTAAAGGAATTATTATGAGAATTTCAAAAATACATGAAAAGCCCTCAGAAGACTATCCAACACACACACACACGCACACACACTTTTTAAAAAAGAGACAAGGTCTCACTTGCTCATCAGGATGGAGTACAGTGGTGCAACCACAGCTCACTTTAGCCTTGAACTCCTTGGGCTCAATCAATCCTCCCACCTCAGCCTCCACTGTAGCTGAAGCTACTCAGGAGGGACCACAGGCACACACCATCACACCTGGCTAATTTTGTAACTTTTTGTAGAGACTGGGTATTCCTATGTTGCCCAGATTGGTCTACAAAGGGCCTCAAGTGATTCTCCCTCCTCAGCTTCCCAAAGTGATGGAATTACAGGTATGAGCCAGTGTGCCCAAGTCCTATACTTTTAAAAATTAATATTTTTGTTAATAATACTGCTTTTTAGTGTGCCTTATTATTGATTAAAGAGAAAAGTTTTTCATACATTAAAGACATCATGCCTTCATCAGCCAATTTTTTAACCCAATTGTCTTAATTGTCAATACATTGAAGCTTTTTAAATTTGTGTATAATTAAGATCTAACATTATTTTCTCTTATTGATCCTTCCATTGTTTTCTCTTGCTTAAGTAATTCTTAGCCACTCCAACACCAAATAAATATTCACTGAAATCTTGTGGGGCTTTTTTCCCCATTTTAATCCATTTTTATTACCTAAAATATTCTAAATATGTCCTATTTCCAAGTAATTATGCATATATACTGATATAATGTTCAAATTTTGTTGTCTAGTTTTTAGCAATATTCAAAGATGAGATTAGCAATCAGTACATTAGAGGAGTAGAGGCATACCTCATTTTATGTCACTTCATAGGTACTGCATTTTAATAAACTGAAGGTTTGTGGCAACCTTGCATTGAGCAAGTCTATCAACATGTGCTCACTTCATGTATCTTGTGACATATTTTGATAATCTTCACAATATTTCCAACTCTTTCATTATATCTGTTATGAGGATATGTGATCAGTGATCTTTGATGTTACTATTGTAACTGTTATGAAGCAAAATGAACCACAACCATATAAGACAGTGAACTTACTGATAAATGTTGTATGTGTTCTGGCCATACCACTAAACAGTCTCTTGTCTCTCTCCCTCTCCTTGGACCTCCCTAATTAATAATGCTATAATGGCCTCGTACTGTTTGAATGAAAAGAAGAGTCATAGGTCTCTTAATTTAAATCAAAACCTAGAAATGATTAAGCTTAGTGAGGAAGGTATATCTAAAGCCAAGTTAGACCAAAAGCTTGGTCTCTTGCACTAAACAGGTAGCCCAGTGGTGAATGCAGAAAAAAAAAGTTCTTGAAGGAACTCAAAAGTGCTACTCCAGTGAACTCATGAATGATGAGAAAGCAAAACAGTCTTACCGCTGATACAGAGAAAGTCTGAATGGTCTGGATAGAAAATCAAACCAGCCACAACATTCCCTTAAGCCAAAACCTAATCCAGAGCAAAGCCCTAACTCTCTTCAATTCTGTGAAAGCTGAGAAAGGTGAGGAAGCTGCCAAAGAAAAGTTGGAAGGTAGCAGAGGTTGGTTCATGAAGTTTAAGAAAAGAAGCCATCTCCATAACATAAAATTGCAAAGTGAAGCAGAAAGTGCTGATTGAGAAGCTGCAGTAAGTTACACAGAAGATCAAGCCAAGATAACTGCTGAAGATAGTTACAATAAACAATAGATATTCAATGTAGACATAACAACCTTCTATTGAAGGAGGATGCCATCTAGGACTTTCATAGCTAGGGACAAGAAGGCAAGGTGTGGTTTCAGAGCTTCAAAGGACAGGCTGTTCTCTTGTTACAGGATAATGCAGCTGGGGACTAAACTGAAGCCAATCTTTAACCATTCTGAAAGTCCTAGAGACCTTAAGAATTATGCTAAATCTACTCTCCTTGTGCCCTATAAATGGAATAACAAAGCCTGGATGATAGCATATCTGTTTGCAACATGGTTTACAGAATATTTTAAGCCCATTTTTGGAAACTATTGCTCAGGAAAAAAAAGATTCCTTTCAAAATATTATTGTTCACTGACAATACACCTCATCACCCAAGAGCTCTGATGGATATGTACAAAGAGATTAATGTTGTGTCCATGTCTGCTGACACAACATCCATTCTGCAGCCCATGAAGTGGGGAGTCATTTCTAATTTCAAGTTTTATTATTTAAGAAACACATTTCATAGGCTATAGCTGCCATATGATAGTGATTTCTCTGACAGATCTGGGCAAAGTAAATTCAAAATCTTCTGGTAAGGATTCACCATTCTAGATGTCGTTAAGAACATTAGAGATTCATGGGGGAAAGTCAGAATAGCAACATGAACAAGAGTTTTTAAAAGGTGATTCCAGTCCTCATGGATGACTTGGAGGGGTTTCAAGACTTCAGTGGAAGAAGTAACTAGATGGGGAAAAATAACAAGAAAACTAGAATTAGAAGTGGAACCTGAAGATGTGACTTAACTGCTATAATCTCATAATAAAACTTAAATTAGGAGTTGCTTCTTATGAATCAACAAAGAAAGTAGTTTCTTGAGATGGAACCTACTGCTGGTTAAGATGCTGTGAATATTGTTAAAAATGATATCAAAGAATTTAGAATATTTAATAAACTAAGTGAGAAAGCAGCTGCAGGGTTTGAGAAGACTGAGTCCAATTTTGAAACAAGTTCTACTCTGGGTAAGATGCTGCCAAACAGAATCTCATGCTACAGAGAAATCTTTATTGAAAAGAAGAGTCAATCTATGTGGCATACTTCACTGTTGTCTTTTTTTTAAGGAATTGCCACAGTTACCCCAACCTTCAGCAACCACCACCGTAACTAGTGGGAAGCCATCAACAACAAGGCAAGACACTCTACCAGCAAAAAGATTAAGAACTGCTTAAGGCTCAGATGATCCTTGGCATTTTTTTTTTTTTTTTGCAATAAGGTATTTTTAATTAAGGTATATATATTTTTTAGATATATGCTATTGCATACTTAATAGATGACAGTGTAATCATAACTTTTACATGTACTAGAAAACAAAAAATATCACGCGACTCACTTTATTGCAATAGTTGCTTTACTGCAGTTGTTTGGAACTGAATCCGCAATATCTCTGGGGTATGTATACACATCTCAAAAACCATAAATATATTTAAATAGCTTGTAGTCTGTGAACAACAAGCACAGATCTCAAATGTGCAACGTTTTGAACCCAAAAGGAATCATAATTTGTGAGACACCATGCAGTTCTGTGGACTGAAAACACAAAGTATTCCAGATAAGAGAGGGAAGTATGAAGCAATGACTCCTCCAGTCTTTTCCAAAATCAGCTCCTATTCACAAGTACTAAGAAATTGTAAAAGTACAGGCACAGCTGGTGGCTAGATTCATTGCCATCTTGTCAAGTTAAGCAGGCTTTTAAGGTCAAGTTACATACTACTTATGTAATGAAGGATAATTATTTGTTAGCTTAAATAAGACCCTGTACCTTGATTACGGTGTTGGTACAGGGAAAAGAAGACTGAGGCATGTGAATTGGAAACATTATCTCTGAAATTTACATTCATTTAAATTTATTCATGGGTACTTACAGTTCTAATTAAGGCATAACATCTCAAACTGATGAACGGCTCTAACAAGAGAGGAGCATAAAGGCCACAAAATAATATATTAATTGTCTTTCGTTTCTATTGAATAGTGTTTCATCAATAAACCGTAACACAGAGTAAATATAAACATTTATTAAGTGCCTACTATGTGCTTAGCACTCACAGGCATATTTTTTAAAACATACAAAGTTAAAGAGTGGACAGATGGATGTGTAAACCAATAATAAAATGATTACTGCAAAGCACTCTGGTAGTACAGAGGGGAAAGAAATGGTTTGATACTTCAAAATTAAAACTTAGGATATAAAATAACAGTAGCACCATAGCCACTGAAATACTACTGCAAAGAATTGAGCTAATCAAACATTAAACAGATTCCAGAGGGTAAACTGCTGAAAGGTTTAGCCCTTCTAGGGGAGAGGGATCAAAATGAAGGGTTTTTTACAATCACAAATATGAATGGTAGGCCTGCTCCTGAAGTTGGAGGAAGACATGATTAACAATAGAAAATATTGAGGTGTCAGTGGCGAAATATTTCAGTTTAATTAAAAAAAAAGAAAAAGTAGTTGCTAAACTTATTCTTACATAAAAAATATATATTTACAATGTGGCTGAAAAGCAAAAATCTGACAATAATGCCATCGAAATGCTTTTAAAAGACCCACTTATGATATAATATTTTAGGTAAATCACTTAGGGTATATATTTTTAACCCCTCTTTATGAATGAGGAAAGTAAGGTTCAGAAAAATTAAATAACTTGTCAAGAGAATAAAGAAACGAGAAATAGGAAAGACATCTTTCTGGAATAACATGGAAGTAACCACTAAAGGGAAACATGATTCTCTAGACACCAAGAGCAAAAATGACCTCTGGCAACAAGGCAAGATAGAAATATACCCTTGTTTTCTTCCTCAGATTTTTAGTTTTTGAATATCAAGTCCATGGACATGCAGATAACTTTTTACTAGTTGGACTGAGAAGATAAGTTAACAACAGTCCCTGTGAGTAGTTAAGAACCTGGGTGTTTAGGTGTGTAAAACCTTAAATGGAATGGATTAGCCACCTGGACCTTGAAGATTTCCTTAACAAAGCATTAGTGCCATCTAGTGGCAATTACTCTATCTTGCAGATACTTGGTCCCTGAAAACAATCAGCATCTAAGCAGGGAAAGGTGAAGATAAGTAGGTTTCATTTCTCAGGCCAATGTTAATAGATCAGTACTGGCTGCCTTGGAAGCACCATGCTGAGAAGGACTCTGAGCTTACTGGTGTGCTCCTCAGGAAACAACACTGTAACTTATTAAATATGTAGGCCATGAGTGATGCAATTATTTCTCAAAAAATAAAGTCAACTTCTGCAGCAGGAATTGATACCTTCCCTCTAAGACCTATTTGGGTAGTTAAGCTTCCTGCAATGGCTATTTTGACATGGAAAGCAATCAGAATATGCAGTGGATAAATACAGCTGATGATTATAATGAGATTATCAATTTGTAATTATATATTTAACATATAATTAAATAGTAGTTTCCCAAGATATGCTCATAACATTGGTGTGAAACTAGTATCTTCTAAATTTGTTAATATCTTCTAAATTTAATAGTTGAAATACCTTTATAACCTAAATGATGACTAATAAATTACTAAATTATGTGCTAATTTATGACTAGAAGGCTTCTGAATCATTGTTCCAAATGGTGATACACTATACAAAACACTAATTTTACACTGTATAGGTTTATATGATGGTTTCTATCCCGTTTTTAAGCTCAATGTGGAAAGGAAACAATGCGTTTGTGGGCTAACTTAAGAAATCCAAACGGCTACAATAATAGCAAAGAGTTCAGGGCCTACATATAGTTTAAGACTGAAGATCTCTAATCGTTGGTTAAGAGGAGCTACTTAGGCTTCTACTGACAATGAAATTGCTGAGTGGTTAAGAGAAGGGATTCTCACCTTGGGGAAAGCCAAAAGTCACAGACAGTGGAAGAAAAAAGAGAGAAGGTAGAAAGTTGCTTCTAGCTCTCTGGGAGGTATAGTGATAGGGAAGTACAGCAGACAGAGCTCTCAGAGATAACCATGGAGTTTACAAGGTCAGCCAGCCAACCAGATCATTTCATTGCAATTCTGAGTAGTAAGATAACAGAACAAAGCGGCTACAGCAGGATGAAGCAGGATTTAAGCAGGATTAGATCCGGGTTAGATGGGTAGAATATCTGAAGCTGAGGTAGTAAAAGGTAAGAAAGTTGAACTTGATTCAAAAAGATTTATACAATTTCATAATCCTAAAGTGCATGCCAATATTTTTTAAAATTGCCATATTTAGTATGATCACATTTATTTTATCAAAAAGGAGCCAGTAAATTTTTGAATCTGTTTCTAATCTATATCAAAATACATTAGTGAAAGATTTCTATCAATGCAAGGACTGTACCATAATTCCAGTATTATGTTTAAGAGTATATACTTTTAAGCCATTTTAAAGGTATGATTTTGAAAATATTATTCAAATAGAACAAGTAACATCTAACTTAAAATAAATGGAAATATGAAGTGTAAATTAGGTATGTCAGCATAAGACTGTAAAGTGTGGCACCAGATATGGGTAAGCTACAACATTAGGACTGCAGGTGCCAAGATCAACCAGATAAACACTGATGTTATCTATAATTACCTCATTTTTAGCTTAAATCACAGGTAATGAGGGAACTCACGAGTCTCTAAAAGGCAATTAGAAACTGTACTGGCTTTTTTGCTTCCTGTACCATGAATTTTCTAAAACTTACTTTTATTTAAAGCTTTTTTCTCCTCCATAATGAAACATCAGGGCAGATCTCATACATAAATATATATAAAAAAACAGAATGCACAATTACACACAAGCTTAAAATGTATTTCTTCACATGTCTAGGTGAAACATGTTATCATATGATAAGGCTCCACTGAAATACAGGTAAAGAATAGTTCATTGCCTAGAGGTTTGTTAAAATTACGGTCATGTTTTGATTCAGGTTTGAATTGAACTTTAAATTGAGAAACCTTGAGCCTTCACCTTAGTTTTCACAGGAACACAAAGAACTGAGTTAAAACAGTTAGGGACTGTCAAATATAATACTCTTTTTATTATTTTATTTTATTTATTTATATATTTTTTGAGACAGAGTCTCACTCTATCGCCCTGGCTGGAGTGCAGTGGCGCTATCTCTGCTCACTGCAAGCTCCGCCTCTGGGGTTCAAACCATTCTCCTGCCTCAGCCTCCCCACGTAGCTGGGACTACAGGCACCCACCACCACGCCCGGCTAAATTTTTTGTACTTTTTTAGTAGAGATGGGGTTTCACTGTGTTAGCCAGGATGGTCTCGATCTCCTGACCTCATGATCTGCCTGCCTCGGCCTCCCAAAGAGCTAGAATACTCTCTTCTTTAAAGGAAAAAACAAAACAAAAACAAACAAACAAAAAAAACACAGGCATTATTTTCTTAAAAATACAATATGTAAGAGCTTCCAAATCCAGGGTCATATTAAAGTAGGCAAACTCAATAATCATACTTTAAAAAAGGAAACCAAGAAAAGCAGTATCACAAACTTTTTGATTTTATAACAAGCTTTTCATTTTTAATTGTATTAATAATTTAAATATACGATAAAGGTAATTAGATTACTAATCAAAGGACTGGCATTTAGAAATGAAGTGAGAAAAGGATCCTATACCAGACAATCTCTGTGAAGTTGTCTGGAGTAAGTATATTTTATATTCCATGGTTTACTCATGCTTCCTCTATAATTAATAAGGAAAAAATCCTCTCCCTGCAGACCTTTCCTACCTTCTTCCCACCCTCACCTAACCTCATTTACTTTGATATTTGTGATAACTGGCAAGGGTTTGATATCTAACATTCTACAACATGATAAAGAATTTGCCTCACAGTCTGCAAATATAAGCCAATACTGTAGAGGAAAGGCTGGTAGAATAGAGAATAAATTACTTTCCAGTTATTTATAAATAGGCATTTATTTAGCAAAACCTGATGTCCTAATTACAAGTCAATCCTATGACTTAAAGCATGTTTTCCAATAGTGTGTTGACTAACAGGGTATTACCAAACAGAAATACATGTGTGCTTAAATACTTTCTCTAAGAAATATTAAAATCAATTATATTTTAACTGAATCCATCGTTCACTTGATAACCTCTAGATGAGCACTAAACAAGTAAACTTTCTGAGATGACAGAAATGTTCTACATCTGACTCCCCAATATGGTAAGCACTGACCACACATAGTTACTAAGCAGTTAAAATACGGCTAGTTGCAGCTGAAGAACTACATATTGTATTTTATTTTAATTAATTGAAATCCAAATTTAAATAGCTTCATATTGCCAGTAGTTCCCATATTGGACAGGGAAGCTTAAAATGTTAAGGATGGCAACAATTCACTCATATACACATTCAATTTTTAAAGTAACAACTATAAAGTTTCAAGGGATATAAATATACAAGTGATGCATACTCATATATAACTGGGGAAAGAAAACAAACATTAAAAGTTAAATAATACATGTGGTTAAATAAGTCAACTTAATTCCATAAGAGAGGTAACGTAGTATGTAATTATTCTAAATAAATGGTGCTAGTAATAAGACTATTAGATATGGATATAATCTTTTCTTTTTCTTTCCCGTGTCTATCTCATTGACTCTCCCTGTGGTTTCTGTTTCTATCACTCCCTTCCCCTACCTCCACCCACATCCCTCTTCTCACACACATACCTGAAAGTTAGAAAGGCAAATCTTTAGTGATGACAGTGTCATTTCTATTGGTTACCCCAAAATGGTCAATGCTGGAAAGAACTAGACCCACGATTTGGATCACGAACCTAATATAATCATATTCAGTAACAGGCTGGCTAAACAAACCTGGAAGGGATAATTTAAAATGAAGATAAATGGGCCATGGGATAAACTTTTGTTTAAAGTCAATTAAGTATTTTAAGTACTGCTCCCCTGTGGTAAGGTGGGGGGAAGGGTAAGAAGACAATAGTAGTTATTTTGGAGATTCTAAGTTTATTACTGTGAACTGAACAAAATACACATGAGAAGTTTGTGTCTAGATCTATGAAAGTTGAGCTATGCTGTTCAAGAGAACTTTAAGATTTAGAAGTATTTTTTTTTAAATTGGAATGAGGTTTAAGATAACAGTGTTCAACTACCCTGTTTTGGTTCTAATGGGTTGACACTTGGGCACGTCATCTGCATTAGTTTCCTAATCTGAAAAGGTAGCCTGGAAGAGTCTTTGAAACGCCTTGAGATTATGTCAACCAAACTACTTCTATGTCTCTCTCAGAACATAACATCTATAATCATGGAATGAAGATTATATCCGTATGTTCAGATACAAGGACATCTTTTACATTTCAAATATTCTGTCATTTGCAGGTTATTTTTTATTCCATAGCAGCTTTATTGACTTTCTTCATATTTCTAGGTACATAATACTCATTCTCAATTGTATCATTATCAACTATTTCATAATTAATTTTGTGTGATTTAAAGATTTTTAACCCTCAGTTAAAATTTTTGATCATCGATTCAAATATATCAAACATCGCTGGGTGCAGTGGCTCATGACTGTAATCCCAACACTTTGGGAGGCTGAGGCGGGTGGATCACCTGAGGTCAGGAGTTCAAGACCAGCCTGGCCAACATGGTGAAACCTCCACTCTACTAAAAATACAAAAATTAGATGAGCACAGTGGTGCACACCTGTAATCCCAGCTACACAGGCAGATGAGGCATGAGAATCACTTGAACCCAGGAAGTGAAAGTTGCAGTGGGCTGAGATGGCCCTCTAGCCTAATCAACAGAGTAAGACCCCATCTAATAAAAAAAAAAATGATATACTGAATTTTTAAACTTTAGTACTATCAAATAGCAAGTACTATAAAATAACAGTTCACGTAAAGTAACACTGTCACCACAATGAAATAGATACATATGTAAATACTGATGTTGTATGGGTCACATTCACTGTCTTCATAGGTAAGGGCATAATTTTGTCACTGATGACTAAATTCAAATGGGAAAGTTGTCAAAATCAAAATGAAGTCACTTGTGTCAAACCCTAACAAAAGTACAGTTGGCCCTCCATACACGAGATTCCGCATTCATGGTTTATACCAACCATGGACTGAGACTACAGTATTCTAAGGATGCCAAACTCATGGATACAGAGGGGCTGATTTTTCCTATCCTTTCCAATTCCCTAGAGCTGACTGCTGGACTTTGGTATCCATGGGGGTCCTGGAATCCATCCCCAAGAATACTGACAGATAACCATAAATAAAGACAGGTTTAGAAAGAAGAGCCCTCATGCACATACGCTGAAGAAATATTACAAAGACTCTCTGAATGGCTCTTATACACATACGTCTGTAACAAAAACTTTTGCCAATAACTTTCTAAACTGCAGTTGCTACATGAGTACAAGGATAGCTAGCTGATGTACAAGAACACTTGCCAGACAAACTGTCTCCATTAATGAACTGGTGTTAGCTCCTGCAATAAGCCCCTGTAACCAAAGTTCTCTGTTTCAAAATAAATTGTGTATACTTTCCTCTCGTCTTTAAAAGCTTCCCCTTCCCTCAACCTCTTTGGATATGCCTATGGTTCCCAAGGCCTGCATATCCCAGATGTGCAAATCCCCTAATAAACTCAATATCTTTGGAGAATCTCTGTGTTTTTGACAAACTGAAACTTACCCATTCTAATATACTGCAAAAGAAATCTAAAAGAATGCATTGCTGAAGAGTGGAAAATGAAGATCATCTTTGTACATGTTGCTCGCCTCCCTGAAACTCCTGCCCCAGCTAGAACACCTAGCAAACAGATTTTCCTCCTAACACCCACCATCCCAACCATTTGGTCTTCCCCTGGTTCTGTTTTTTGTTTTGTTTTTATTTTTGTCTTGAGACAGGGTCTTGCTCTGTCACCAAGGCTGGAGTGCAGTGGCATGATCATAGCTCACTGCAGCCTCAACCTCCCAGGCTCAAGTGATTGTCCCACCTGAGCTTCCTGAGTAGGTGGGACTAGAGGCATGTGCCACCATGCCTGGCTAATTTTTTTAAAAATATTTATTTATTTGTCTGTTTGTAGAGATGAAGTCTTGTTTTTTGCCCAGGCTGGTCTTCAACTCCTCAACTCAAGTGATCCTCCTGCCTCAGCCTGTTGGGATTACTGGTGTAAGCCCCTGCACCTGGCCTTCCCCTAGTTCTTGATAAATGCCTCCATTATAATACCAGTCATCACCTATGTTAGTGCTTCCATGTTTTTCTCCCTGCTAGATTATGAGTGCCCCAAGGGCAGGGTCTGTGTTTAACTCCTCTTTGGGTCTTGAAGGTTTAGCACACTGGTTTGTCTATAATGGGAGTATAACAAAGATATACATAATGATGGAAGATAAGTTAGCTCCCTTGAACAACAACAAAAAAATAAAGATATAGACAAACGTTGAAAAAGCACTTGTGAAAAAGCTCTGGATTAAAAATAAAATGGGGAAATATAATTATTAACCACTACAACTTTGCGCCAAAAGACAACACAATCTGATATAAAAAAAAGACAAATGTTAAATATTGACTCCTACTTAAATATCCTGTAGAAATTTCTCCCTTAAATCATTTATTTGAGTCAAATTGTCTATGAAATAGACAATCAGAAATTAAGCATTATATAGAGCTACTATATAATACTTAATTATTGGGACTATAAAGCAGACCAATGCGTAAATAAATAAGCAAGATACTGGTGAATTT
Source organism: Pongo abelii (assembly GCF_028885655.2). Classification (NCBI taxonomy): domain Eukaryota; kingdom Metazoa; phylum Chordata; class Mammalia; order Primates; family Hominidae; genus Pongo; species Pongo abelii. The sequence continues at coordinate 137,339,452 of NC_085928.1, read as the reverse complement.
TTTTAAAAAAATTAACTCTCCACTTATGAACCTTAATTCTATGCATTATTTTCTCAAATTTTTAACTCTATTTTTGAACCCTAATTCTATGCATTATTTTCTCATACTTCAGTATTATTGAGCAAATATTTAATTGACTTTGTATATTTCACCACCATATCCAAACTATATATTACAAACAGTGATCCATAGGACTGACAGCAAGGCATTTCAACTGGAACACCAGCAGGAAACAGAAGTGTGTCCAGGGGAAAGGACTCTCAGTGTTGATTGACTCAGAGCAGCTTATCCTCACATTTCAAATGTATGCCTGTCTTTTCAAAGATAAACATTTACACAGCCTTGGATGATCAGGCTTTCAGCTGACTATGTAAATAAATAAACATGAAAAAAAATGTCCCCTAAAGCCTGGCAACAGATAACAAAAAGGGCTTGAAGGGGTTTCTAAAGGAAAATAACTCAAACTGTAACATGTATGCTCAAGCCAGTGTGGGTTGATAATTAGGGCTGTAAATGCAAACAAATCAGTTGATTTTTCAAAATAGAGGGTAACATTTTTTCAAAGCCTTAAGTAATCAATAAATTAGTTCAGAGAGAGTGTATATTATAAAGAAGCACAGATACTATCATAAAAATAAGCTACTTCGAGAAGATGTATTCATCATTCAAATGTGATTTTTCTTTACTCAGAAGAGCCTCCACTATGGAGATAAGGACAAAAGGTAATATTAAGACTCTGATTTCTAAAAAATGAAAAGGCTATACATTTTGTGCTCTCTGAAGTGATCATTTAACTGTAAAGGTCGTGATGCTTCTTGAACAAATATAAGAACAAACAAGATGCAAGAAAATTTGATGAGATTAAATATAATAAGCGATTATATAAAAGTTCCTCTTATATAATCTATAGGTAACTATAGATACATCTGATTCTTTACTCATTTATTGCCACTTTAGAACTAGAAAAAAATTTTTTTAACTTTCCTGAGGCAAGGGCCAACTTTCTCAGGTAGTAGAGTTAATTACAACTTAAAAGAAATTTTAGAAAAGAGAGAGGGAAAGAAAAGGTGAAAAAATTTTCCCTAACAGTAGTTACCTACTATGTTTTGATGACAAGGGCCAAGTACTTTACACATTTTACAGGTATGCTCTCTACAACTCAATGATACAGATGTTAACATTTCATTTTTATAGATGATGTAATTATGAATCAGAGAGGTTAATTACTTTGCCTAAGGTTACAGTGGTATAGCTAAGATCTAGACTTTAGTTTGTCTTATTTCTGTGCATTTTTTCCAAATTGATTCCCTAAATCATGTATTTATTCTTAAGAACATCTTAACATTATATACATCCTCAACAACATACAGGCAATACAACAAAATTAGAAAAGCAAGGCTCATGGAATCAGGAAAGGAGCACTAATTCTAGGCCTTCCTTCCTCCTCTTCTACTTATTAAGCTATGAAACCCTGGAAAAATAATTAAAATGGCAAGGCCTTAGAAACTTAAGAGGACTGAGTGGTGGGGAAGAGGGACGGTAGATTCCGGTTGGTCTCTATCATTTGCTATAACTTCTAGCAAATAATTGATTGAGCCAATATTCTGTTTTTGTTTTTTGGTTTTTGGGATTTTTTTGTTTTGTTGTTGTTGTTGTTTTGAGACAGTTTTTTTAATCACCCAGGCAGCAGCACAGTGGTGCGATCTTGGCTCACTGCAACCTCCGCCTCCCAGGTTCAAGTGATTCTTGTGCCTCAGACTCCCGAGTAGCTGGGATTACAGGCGTGCACCACCACACTGGCTAATTTCGTTTTTTTTTTTGTTTTTTTTTTTTTTTGTATTTTCAGTAGAGACAGGGTTTTGCCATGTTGGCCAGGCTGGTCTTGAACAACTGACCTCAAGTGATCCACCCACCTCAGCCTCCAAAAGCGCTGAGATTACTGGGGTGAGCCACTGAGCCTGCTCTCATCCAATGAGCCAATATTCTTAAAAATAACATGATTAACAAAATTATATCACTTTAAGAGTGTGACTAGAACCCAGATTTCTGAATTTTAAATCTTGCTGCCAAAGTAGGCTTTTGCCCTATTATCTCCTTTCTAATATACTAAATCACTATTTCATTGTTATTTCTATGAGATATGTAATTCTCTTACATAAAAATGTAAAAGGTACTATACTAAAAATAAATGTAAATGATGAAAAGATATTTCCTGCATCCTCCAAAATTATTGACTATATGCAAATAAGATACATACAAATCTTTGTGCTAAAACTTGAAGACTAATTTTTCAAATTTATTGATTATTGATTATATGCAAATAAGATACATACAAAATTACTGATTATATGCAAATAAGATACATACAAATCTTTGTGCCAAAACTTGAAGCCTAATTTTTCAAATTTACTCAATGATTCAAGAAAATTCAAATTAATGTACTTTTTCTTAGGCAGGAAAAGACAACTTTTAGATTTAAAAGGCTATACCAACTTTAATTTTTTAAAAACTTTTTATCAACTTGAACAGCCTTTGACTTGGTGAGCTATATATAGTACATACTATATTGAGAATGGGAGGCTACTTTGGAAGCTCTGATAAATATCAAGACATTAGAACACCATTGCTTTAAAGCCAAGTGCCTTTTTTTGTCTCTCCTTAAAAGGAATAAAACAAACAACAACAAAACTATATACATATATAAAGTTCCCTTTATTTCTTCAATAAAAGCTCTTTTCAAATATGAAATACAATATTTTGTTAGAGAAAAAAATAAGCCAAAAGGATGAATGTTTTATTTTAAAAAATACATAAGTTTATAAGTATTTCAGTCTATAAATTTTTTTAAGTCTCAAGTCACTCCACTAGCCCAGGTGTAGGATTTATTAACTAAAAACATAAACAGAAGTATCTGTGTATCTTTTTAGCATTCAAGTAACTTTTGTTTTTTAATTCAACACCAAAGCTCCTAACTAAATTATTATAATCTTCAGTTTATTGGCTACGACTTCTAACTGAGCATCATTAGTGTTTATAATTTTGAACTGTGGCTCTGGAAGTCAGCACTGCATTTACAAATGATTATTTTTAAAGTCTCTAATTGTCAAGATGAAAAAGAGTGTATATTTTTCTTAAGAGTATAGCTTTGGAAAATATAAATAATCTCATGTGAAATTAAGTTGAAAAAAAATACTGAGAGTAAACTAGATGATTTACTACAGTTTATACAGAATCTCGAAAATTAGGGTTAAATATAATGTACAAATTTAATTTAAAATAATCTACAATGATTTATATTCTATCCTCTGCCATTTACACAAAACTAAGATGAGGTACAAAAATTAAGCAATATTTTGAGTTTCCCTGAGAATGCCAAATAACTGGTCTGAGTTTTCTCTAACTAAATTGACTAATAAGCCAAGTTTACCACAAATTTTTGGCTATAGAGACACAAAAAGCTTATGAATAAATGAGCCAACAAATAAGTTATTTTCTATATTGGGAATTATGACATTATACTTTAAAAATCTGAAAAAAAAGCATTACATTGGCTCAAAAATGATACAGATTTCCTGTCAACTTTTGAGGAAAGTTATAATTTGATCAAAAAGATATTTAGAAACATAGGGTAATAAAACAAAAGTTTTTAAATGTTCACCTTCAATTTATTTCATAGGTCACTGTTATACCATCTAATAAGATAATTAAAAACATGCAAGCAGCTGGTACTACAGCTAAACAGATTAATGTAATAGCCTGTAGTCACATGTGCTGGCAAGGGGCTTGCCTCTTTTGGCGAGGAGAAGGTCAGCTGCCTTTGGGAAGAGGAGGAGAGGAGTGGCCTGTGCTACAGTCACTAAGTTAAACATCTTCAGCAAACTGATAATCAGGAAGTGACTTTCCTTCTTTCATACCCATTCATGTTCCTCTCTCAGTTTTAATGGTTAAATAAGGAACAGAGAAAGCTCATATAATTTGGCAGACAACATTAACGCTGGTCTTTAAAAAGTACAAGATATATTTCACAAAACCAACAAAGTCTTCTCAAGTCTTATAAACTTTCCATTTTAGCGCATCATCTGCAAATTAGTTCAGAGATATACAATCAAATTTTAACCAAATTTTCCAAAACAATATCTGGACTATTACTCAAGCATCATATAATAATTATACTGGTGCCTTAGGAGTTAAATGCAGCTGTACTCTACCTGAATCCATGAAGCAAGATCAAAAGAAGATATAAATCCAAAGTAAACATCCCAGGTTATTAAAAAAAAAAAGTCTATGAGTATTAGGCACATAAAGCTATAGTTAGGGTCCATTCATTTTAAATTTTTAAATTTATTTGTCAAAGTTCCAGATATCATTCCTGAATTTATAGTAAAACATCTTCCTTTCATCTACTAGGTTTTCAAATTTGTTATTCAAAGGTAGCCTGAAATATGTGTCAGATATTGAGAATGTCAAATCTCAGGTTAAGCTTGTTCTTACGCACTATTTCTGCTAACAGACAAAACATTTATTTTCTTGTAAAACATATTTTTTCTCTTCCTTTTGGTATATTAGATCACTGTAACAATTTCTCTAATACCAAAAGGTTAGTGATGATGACAATGATGATGATGACATTGTCTGGAACAAAAAAGTAACTAATATTTATTCAGCATTTACCATATGTCATTGTCCGATTAAACTAATCATATCAACTGTATTTTATCATCTCCACTTCAAAAGTGAAGAACTGAGGCTAAGACTTGTCAAAAGTATTCAAAGTATTTGGAATCAGGATCTGAACCAGTATACTATGTTTAAACATTTTTTTAAAAAACAGACCAGGTGCAGTGGCTCACGCCTGTAATCCCAACACTTTGGGAGGTTAAGGCAGGCAGATTTCTTGAGCCCAGGAGTTTCACCTGGGCAACATGGTGAAATCCCATCTCTACAAAACACACAAAAATTACCCAGGTGTGGTGGCATACGCCTGTAGTCCCAGCTACTCAGGAGGCTGAGGGGTGGGAGGACTGCTTGAGGCCAGGTGGTTGAGGCTGCAGTGAGCCAAGATAGTGCCACTGTACTCCAGCCTGGGTGACAGAGTGAGACCCTGTTTCAAAAAACAAACAAACAAAACCCCCAGAGACTATGCCCTCTTGAAACTGACAATCTAATACCATAATAATACAAATAGTGGAAAGAATATAAATTTCAGCGTCCAATTCAAGACTGAATTCAAAAGTTAATAAAATCTCAACATATGTTAGAGAAGGGTACATGTGTCTGATGGTGAATACAGAAAACAAAGTTACCCATTTACATGAAGTGATCACAAAAGAATTAATACTATGACTTCCCATTTAGATTTTCAAAGGCCTTTATTTTACACGTTTTCACCCTAGTCTTTAAAACAGTAGTGGGAAGGAAACAGGTGAGGCATTATAATGCCCATTTGATAGATAAGAAACTAAAGTAAATCTTAACCCTAGACACAAGTGTATATAAAGTATGAATATGCTGGTGATAGGTTTAAGGCCTGCGTTGTCTAATTGTGAAGAAAAGCTAGGATTTCAGAGGCGGTTTAAATAATACAAAGGTAGAATTGTCATGCAAAAGGACATCTGAGGGTTGCAACATTTACATTTTTCTAATAACCTATTTCTAGTTAGTTTAAAGAGCTATAATGGCAACAAAAAATAATTTTCATTTTCAAAATTTTACTGAAATTTTATTTTTTACTGAAATCAAAATTTTACTGAATTTTCATTTTCATAAATTTTACTGAAAATTCTACTGCCATTTTAATGTGATTCTGCAACAATTTCTAGATTTTGTCAGTTAACCTTAATATGAAGCTATACCACAGAGCTGTGCTTCTATGAATTCTACACTTAACCCAAGTGTCAAATCCACAAGTAAGCTCATTATATTATAAAGCTATTGCCTACTGAGTAGAAAAATATTCATTTCACACCTTAAATACTATAATAGTATTTAACAACAGCACTGGCCTGCCAACTATTAAAAGTACATTTTTACATACTGTATTACTTGAGCTTTTTATCTTCCCTTTTTAAATACAACAATAAATTAATATTCTAACATTACAACACTGATTTTTAATCAATGCCTGCCATTTTTAAACAATGACAGGAATTGATTAAAAATATTTAGTTAACAACATAAGTATTTATTGTGCAAAGCTACACTAGGAGTTACTTTTCAAAATACAATTATCATTTAATACTAAGATACTTTATTCAAGAACAAAAAAACCCACAATACTATACCTTCACATGAAAACATTTCTCTTAACTTTATATTATATCCACTATTTACTATAATTAGCTAAAATACAAATGTAATTGTAAAATACAATTCACCAACAAAATTTATACATATAATGGGATTTTCCTTCCTTTGAAATACATTTTTTGTCTTGTTTATGTTTAATTGTATTTATACCTAAAAAATTATCATCACAGATTTCATATATTACCATATTAAGATTCCTCTGTTACATGTCAAATCCTAATATTTATTGAACTGTCTTTCATATTTACTTTTTTGCTTATTGTTACAATCAGCTGTGACACACTCAAATGGGGGATTCTACCTATTGTTTAGTACGCCAAATACAAGCTTTATATTATACTTCAGGATTCAGAAAGCATTTGGACAATTCCAATATTTATAAGGTAGGATGGATATAGTGAAAATTTAACAACAACGTATGAGCTTTACTGCTGTGATAATACCCTTCTAGAACACCATGGAACCTAAGCCTTTTGTAGTATCTGTAACACTTGAACAACTGATTATTTATACAGACCCCAACTGGTATAAAATAAAGATATCAAGCATTTCAATTACCATCTCATTTCTGAAATTCATAAACAAATTGTAAAAACTGTTTCATTTACTACATTTTTGTCAAGTGCCTCCTGTATAAAAGGCCCAACTCTAGATGTTAAAAGCCCGCCTGAAATCTGAAGAAATAAATGACACAGTTCCAATTAAGAATATATAATATGTATACAAATAAAAATATAAACTAAGCATAAATTCCATATTTATTATAGAAAAGGAGATACAGTTTAATATTAAAATTAGTTTTCAAGTACACAGTGGTTCTTGCATATATTTTATAGTGTTGTTACACAAGTATCAGAAGTAATTAACCATAAGGACAATGTTGACCAATTAAATTGTTTCTTCAAGAATCTGCATTGCCATCTATAATGTTAAAATGTATCATTATTGAATTTGCACTTTTTTCCTAAAAGAAAATAACCAATTTCTTACATCACTTTGGTTCTATATACAAATTTTCAAGTATTACTGAAAAACTTTAATCTTTCTTACTCCTGAGTTTCCCAGATATAAGGTACAAATTTCATAAACATTTACTGAAGCAAAATTCAAGTTATGAGGAGAATATTAAGAAAGGACTAGGTAAAATACATATTTTCTTAATTAGTGTATCCTTTTAAAAATTACTAATTGAGAAGTAATAGCCCTGTTTGCTGAAGAACTTAAATAGGATATTAGCAAACAGCACTTATCAACCATGAACTACATTTTAAGCTCTCTTAGGCGCTCATGAGCAGTACTATATTTTAACAGGAAAATTAAAAGGAAGCTTTAGTACTGTAACAGATATACTGGAAAAACAAAAATAGATTATAATGAAGCTGAATACTACATGTGCATTCATTCCAATTACCCTACTACTGGCTAACAAGAGATACTGCAGTAAGTGCATTTACTCAAAAATTTAGAATATTATATTTTTCTGTATCTTATTAATTGCAGAAAATAACATAACACAATATTGTTTACATTGGTCACCTTGTTAAAACACAAGTAGTGGTTCCTTACTATTCTAGATCAAAACCCTACATAATTATATATCTTATACATTATCTTGTAATATTATGTGTGTGTGTGTGTGTGTATATATATATATATATATATATATGTATTCATCACCTACCTATAGGAATTAAAAGTCCCTTCAGAGTCTAAAGTAGAACTTGTTCTTCTTCCATTTTTATTTGAATCTCCTGGAGAAAAAAATTACAACACTGAAATAATGGAGATAAACTGAATATTTCAGTTGAAAAACTGTGTGAAAGCTCTATGCAATATATTAGCCAAAAAGCATATATCCTCTCCCCCTTCCCCAAATTATCTTTTGTACTCAAAGCTTTTTAGGTAAAAAACTCATTTTGATACCAAAATATAAACAAATGCCAATCCTAGACTGGACAGTAACAGTACCAAAGTAATTGCTATCAGGAACAAATGAAGCACAGTACAAACATTTTCTTCTTATGAATCACAGACAAAACTAAAATTATAAACCAGTGTTTACAAAGAAAGGAAATTTCTTGTTAATGACTAAGTCACCCATCCTGATCAGTGGTACTGTCAAAAGAGAACAGGCAGAGAGCCGACCTGGATGATTTTCCAGGTCCTAGTTTGATGCTCTCTAGGAATTTAGTAAACAGAGGTAAAATAAAAAGCCAACTTGAGAGGTAGTGATTAATTAATGAGATTTTAATATGCCTTACTCAATATTCTTTACAAAACTTTAACTGTTAACTTTAGGTTTCAACTGTCAAAAGTTCGGCAATTTAAAACATGAAAAAGGAACAACATCAAAAGGTATTTGTCTCCTATAATAATATCAAGCATTTAGAAAAAATTTTTACACAAAAATCTATCATATTCATAAAATCACATTTAGAACAAATTATACATATCAATTTAAAGACTACAGAATAAAAGTAAATGTACTAAAGTTGGAAAAAATGCTTACCAATGCCCCAATGTTATATATTCTTATTGACTGAAATTTCATGGTTCAATTTTTTAAAATATATACTTCAAAGTACAGCTTTTATGAAACCATAGTATACCACTATTAAAAATGTCATTTGTTCTTCAAAACAAATTAAAAGTTTAGAAACTGATTACATTTTATACTCCTAATTTATATAATGTAACTTTCAAACATCAGGTTGTATTTGATTTTTATAATATTTACAGCTTAATATAACAATGATTTAATCCAATTTTATACTTTTAATATACTTTGAACAATTGAAGGTGCAATAGGAAATCATCACAGTGGTCATGGATAAGTCAAACAGTAATTACAGAGCTTTCACTTTAAAGATGAGATTATTTTTAATTATTAAGTATAGTATCTGAGGTACTATACTTATATAATTATGCTACTCATTAAATGGTGACTGAATGCTGAAATGTAATTTTAATGACAGCTACCTATCTTTCTTTACACATTTTATAGCTGACAGATAGTAAAGAACACTGGTTTTTTGAGAATTTGGTGAGATATGTGCAGCTGTGCCAGTGTTCAGGAGAAGTGGACTGAGCCCGCTTATTAAACTTTCAACTCTACTTTTTTTTTCAAAATATTGTTCCAGTTTATTTTGTTTTTTGAAAAAACAAAAAATCCTAAAATGGATTACAACACCTAAAAATGGTGACAATTTACAGAAGAAAATAGTCCAAAAACATATAAATGTTTAAAATTAACCTAGCTAGGTATAAGTTGCTAATTCTTTGAAAACATGGGTATGGTAATATTACTCATATGACACCCTTCATTTTCTTTTAAAAATTAATAATGTTATAATAAACTAAAAAGATGTAAGGAAAATTAGTCTCTGTCTTGCTAAATGAAAATTTCCTACAACACATGTTATTTAACAGCTTGCAGACATTTCCTGTGAAACGTTCCATAATCAGCATAGAATAAGTACTATATTATATATTTAAAATATGAGCTTCTTTCTCGTTAAAACTAAAGATTATGATTAAACATGAAAAATAACACCAATAGAATAGTTCTTCCTTTAAGCTGATATTTATCAGATCAAATATAAAATCCTTCAAATAATTAAGAGACTTTTGGCTTTATAAACAACCAGGTTTTATCATATTATAAAGGTTTTATTTAATTTACAACTGTTTCCAAATGAAACTATCACATTAAATGTAACTTTCAAGGTACAAAAAAATGGTAATGGGGGAAAAAAAGCAGTTTTTCTTTCTCAAAAACATACCAAATAAGGAGTACAATTGTTTCACTAACAATATTAGAGAAAAGATTTCAGAGTTGGCTATATGGAGAAAAGGCAATAAAGTTTTGAAGCGGGAAAAACGCTTTGTTCCCTCAATCCTCTAGTTGAAATTAATTATAGCAAATGTTTATGAAAACATCTGTTCCTTACAGTTATAAATTCTTAATTTTAGTATGGACGATCCCAGACTCTTATTTTGGAAGGAAACTGTCTGACTATTGAAAGGTTTACAAAAGAACAGACAGAATCTGTAATTCTGTAAAGTTGTGTATACAATGTGCTACATCCTGTAGAGATTTTCCTTGGTGTGAAACATTTGGAGAGGCTTAATACCGGTAACTAGGAGAAATCAAAGACAAACAGAAAGGTTCATTTTTCATTTAAGCTACAATATGATAAAAAACATATCTGTAACACCAGAAAACAACTTCCGCCAGTTTGGGAAATAAACAAGTGTTACTTTACTACTGAATCTAATTTGGAGGTAAGTATGACAAAATAAGTATTAATTTTATAAGAGATTAAAGTTAATGAAATGACAATACAATCATGGGAACGTATATGTAGTGTTTCCCAAAAATAACAACAGAGGGTGCAAGAGAGTTTACTATGATGTTTTTACTTGCTATTCTGATCCTTGAACTAAGTTGTCAGGTAGCCGTAACTGTAACAGAGATGCATCATACACACACACACACAATTACAGTATTAATGTAATCTTACACAAAGACTATTAAATGGTCAAATAGCACAAATATCTAAAATCTGGTTTAAGATAATAGGCTTCCTTTTACTTACCTGAAAATAATTTAACTAATATGCAATTTTTAGAATACAGTTGTAACTTTAAAGGTATTTCAATACCTAACGAAAAGTAACCAGTAAAAGAATCTAGATGTCTTTATTAAGTATATTTTGAATACATGCATGAATTATATAAAATAAATAACATATATGTTACTATATATTTATAACATTGTACAACATATATCTATAAGAACAATTCATCAATTACTTGTGACCATAAGTTTGAAATTTATGTAACATTCATTTCTCATTAATTGGTATGCAACTTTCCTAATGGGTTCATAATATTCACAATTAAAATAAATTGCTGATTTGCAAAAATATGCTGATAGTTACATTGGCTTAAATTATAAGAAAATGCATAATATTGCTTAATAGTAATTTCTAACATGTGTATCTAACTTATTAATCCAGAAAGCATAACTGTGACTTAAATTTCAAAACAGAATGAATGGAATTTCAGATTCCCTTTTAGCTTTAACTGAGGTCATATTTAGCAAAGGGCATTTTTGGTTCCATCTGTGCACTGTTGAAATCTTTCTAAAGAGAGGTTTACAATAGATTTCTGTAGTATTTTTTTATACACAAACATCTAGTTCATGAAGAGAGTACCAGAGATTTTTAAACTAGGTTAAGTTAAAAACGGCCAGAATAACACTATAAATAATCACGCCTACTCAAATGTGTTTTCAGTTTACGTGTGAAAACATCAAGTTTTAGACTATCACATCACACTAGGTATGAATTCGGAAAAGTATTACATAATAAAGAAAAGGTTTATCTTTGAATCATTAGAGAACTGTCAACATACACAGTCTGGGTGGGGTATTTAATAGTAAGATGGGGGAAAAATGACTTGGTTCAAACTAAGATGAAAACAAAGCTATGAGTTTAGTGTAAAGACCTGAAAGCCTTTGTGTCTTTTAAAGGAATTAGTATATACCAATGAAATGTTTTAGTTAACTTTAAAATCCTTTAAAAAAATGATTTTTAAAAATCTATGAATAAAGTATATTCATGTGTTGACACACAGTGAAGGCAAAGCATAATGACTCAGCATTATCCATAAAGTAGCCACATCATTTGTGAAATCAGGCTAACCATTAGCCACCCCAAGCTAATTGCTTATGCTAAAAATCCAGGACCACTCATTAGATCTAAGAGCCAGTGCTGAAGTCAACACAGAAAAAATTTGTCAATTTTATAATTTTCAATTTTCTTTATTATTGTTAATGTATTTACATTCCAGTGATTTAATAGTTATATTTAGTTCTCTAAATAATGTCTTAAAAAATCTGTGTTGTAGATAATGAAAACTCAAACGTAAAATAGAAATTCATAAGAAGTCTTAAATAAAAAACATTTTCAAGTGGACATTTTAATTTGAGAAAAGGATGCTTTGTTATCAAAGGTTCCTATTAAACCTTTAATAGAATTCTTAAAAACAAAAGACAGAAAGCAGCATGACATCAGCAAGATGGCAGAGTTTGAAACTCCAAGTAGTACATGTCCTCCCACAGAAACACTGAAAAACAAAAAGTAACTTTTAGGACTTTGTGAAAGCTGTAATAAACAGTCAAAAATGTTCCAAAGCAAAATGAACACTGAATCAAGAAAAAAGGCAACTTAAAAATTTTGTGGTGTTTATACTTGCCCTTGCCCCACCCCCTCCCTGGCACTGTAGCAGTCTGGAAGAGGGTAGCTACTTTCCCAGGGTGGGAGTCTGGTACTTAGTTTTCGAAGGGAAGAGGGTACCATGTTAGCAAATTGTTGTGCATATATGTTCTACCCTGTGTAAGGGCCACCTGTAAGATGACACAAGGTGCCTTTCTCTGTTCCGGCTAATTTAGAAGCAGCAGCGGACATCAATAGAACACAACAAACCAAACTAAAAACCCAATATATAGTCCATTCTTCACGTTGCTATAAAGCACTGCCTGAGACTGGGTAATTTAAAAAGGAAAGAAGTTTAATTGACTCGCAGTTCCACATGCCTGGGAAGGCCTCAGGAAACTTACAATCATAGCAAAAGGGGAAACAAACATGCCCTACCTCATATAATGGCATGAAGAAGTACAGGGCAAAACAGGGAAAAGCCCCTTATAAAAGCAACAGATCTCGTCAGAACTCACTATCACAAGAAGAGCAGCATGGGGGTAACCGCCCTCATGATTCAATTACCTCCAACTGGGTCTCTCCCCTAACACCTGGGGATTATAAACCTACATTTCAATATCAGATTTGGGTGGGGGGCACGGCCCAACCATATCACTGTACCCCCTCCCAAATCTCATGTCTTTATAATCCAAAACACAGTCATGCCTTCCCAACAGTCTCGCAAAGTCTTAACTCATTCCAGCATTAACCCAAAAGTCCAAGTCCAAGGTCTTATCTGAGAAAGGCAAGTCCCTTCCGCTATGAGCCTGCAAAATCAAAAGCAAGTTAGCTACTTCATAGATACAATGGGGGTACAGGCATTGAGCAATACACCCGCTCCAAATGAGAGAAACTGACCAAAACAAATGGGCTACAAGCCCCATGCAAGTCCAAAATCCAATAGGCAGTAATTAAACTGTAAAGTACCAAAATGATCTACTTTGACTCCATGTCTCACATCTATGTCACACTGATACAAGTGGTAGGCTCCCACGGCCTTGGGTAGCTCTGCCCCTGTGGCTTTGCAGGGTACAGCTCCCCTCCCGGCTGCCTTCACAGCTGGCGTTGAGTGTTGGTGGCTTTACCAGGTGCACAATGCAAGCTGTCACTGAATTTACCATTCTGGGGTCTGGAGAACAGTGGCCCTCTTCTCACAGCTCCACTAGGCAATGCCCCAGTGGAGACTTTGTGTGGGGACTCCAACCCCACATTTCCCTTCCACACTGCCGTAGTAGAGGTTCTCTATGAAGGCCCTGTCCCTACAGCAGACTTCTGCCTGGACATCCAGGTGTTTCCATATATCATCTGAAATCTAGGCAGAGATTCCCAAACATCAATTCTTGTCTTCTGCACACCCACAGGCCCAACACAATGTGAAAGCTGCCAAGGCTTGGGGCTTGCACCTTCTGAAGCAACAGCCCAAGCTATACACTGGATTCTTTTAGTTATAGCTGGAGCTGAAGCAGCTGGGATCAAGGGCACCATGTCCTGAGGTTGCATAGAACAGGGGGGCCCTGGGCCCAGCCCATAAAACCACTTTTCCCTCCTAGGCCACCAGACCTGTGATGGAAGGGGCTGTGGTGAAGGTCTCTGACATGCCCTGGAGACATTTTCCCCATTGTCTTGGTGATTAACATTCCACTCCCCGTTACTTCTCCAAATTTCTGCAGTGGGCTTGTAATTCTCCCCAGAATTTTTTTCCCCCTACTACACTGTCATCCTGCAATTTTCCAAACTTTTATACTCTGCTTCCTTTTGAATGCTTTGTTGCTTAGAAACTTCTTCCACCAGATACCCTACATCATCTCTCTGAAGTTCAAAGTTTCACCGATCACTAGGGCAGGGGCAAAATGCCACCAGCCTGTTTGCATAGCAAGAGTTAACTTTATTCCAGTTCCCAACAAGTTCCTCATTTCCATCTGAGACAACCTCAGCCTGGACTTCATTGTCCATATCACTATCAGCATTTTGGTCAAAGCCATTCAACAAATCTCAAGTTCCAAACTTTCCCACATTTTCCTGTCTTCTTCTGAGCCCTCAAAACTATTCCAACCTGTGGCTATCACCCAGTTCCAAAGTCGCTTCCACATTTTTGGGTATCCTTATAGCAGCACGCCAATCTCTGTGGTACCAATTTACTGTATTAGTACCTTATCACATTGCTATAAAGGACTACCCAAGACTGGGTAATTTATAAAGGAAAGAGGTTTAATCGACTCACAGTTCCGCATGGCTGGGGAGGCCTCAGGAAACTTACAATCATGACGGAAGGGGAAGCAAATATGTTCTTCTTCACATGGCAGCAGGATGGAGAAATGCCAATTAAAAGGGGGAAAAGCCCCTTATAAAACCATCAGATTTTGTGAGAACTCACTTAATATCACAAGAACAGCAGCATGGGGGTAACTGCCCCCATTATTCAATTACCTCCCACCAGGTCCCTCCCATGACACATGGGGATTATGGGAACTACAATTCAAGGTGAGATTTGGGTGGGGCCACAGCCAAACCATATCAGTCACAGATGCCTGCGGCAAAAGATTGCAATTGAAACATAAGATAGACCACCTAAGGCCTGGGAGCAAAAGATGGTGAGGGTTTCTTTGGGAAATTAGGACATTCAAAAGCATCCATGCGTATTGGAGAAATGTAGAATGCTGTGTGTGTGCCTAGAGCAATATGCATGATCAGAAAGTAGCTGAGAAGACCCTCAGCGTCCACCAAAAGCTGATCACTATATGAGGACTGCAAGCTTGGCTAAATGTTAAAGAACTACTGTGGCACAGAGCCAGTCTGCAAAGACAGGAAGAGGTTTCGAATTTTTAGGGTGGAGTCTATATGAATACAAAGTGCTTTTAGCTTTTAAGAGAACAAATACACTGTCGATGATCTCTGTTTAAACTTTAAAGTATTTCCAGGAGTAAGCCTTACTGAATTGGTAAAATTAAACTGACAGATTCAGTTTAATGAAATCAGGAACTAGAGGCATTAAAGTATCATAATTGAAAGCTAAGACTCTACCATTTGTTTGTTCTCTTACTTAACCTTTCAATATCTCAGATTCCTCATCTGTAAAATGGAGACAACAATAGGTTCTACTGCAAAATGTGGTAAGAAAGATTAAATGAGATAAATGTATGTGAAGTGCTTATAGTACAATGTAAGTCCTCAAAAACAGTTAGTTATCATTTTTATTAACATTTTAATCAACATATTTATAATACTGGTCTAGTAGAGGAATAAAAGTAAAAGGCTACTAGTTCTACACAAGGAGAAATACACTTACTCATAACTTAAATAATTGAATATTGTGGTTTTTTTCTTCTTAGCAATTAAAGAGCATCATTTCTGAAAAACTTTATCAAAAACTTTATGAATTATATGAGGATGGTGTATAAGTCTTGTGCAGCCCTTATAATATCCTTCCTGACAATGATCTTATCAAACATAAAATATTTAAAGAGAATGCAGGATATAGTAAATTTAAATAAAATTACAGCCTTGAAATATAAAGCCATATAATTTCATGAACTTAAGATATATAAATGTTTATTGAAACTGATAAAAGATAAAAAACTAAAACCATGGTCAGTCTATTAATAAACTAAAACTAACATGTATGATAGTATATAGTATTACACATATAGCAATAACAGATAAAACAAGCTATAAGAGGAATTAATTAATGATTCTGCAACTAAATGGGAAACAGGGACTAATTTCAAAGATAATCACAAGTAGAATTACCCAATTTAAGTTAACATGTGCTATGGTTGAATGTGTCCACCAAAAAGCATGTGTTGGAAACTTAATACACAATGCAACAGTGTTAGGAGATGCGGCCTAGTGGGAGGTGTTTAGGTCAGGAGAGCTCTACACTTATGAATTAATTAATGTTGATTATAAAATAGCTTAATACTGTGAATTCAATCTCTTGCTGTCTCTCACATGCGCTCTCTTGCCCTTCTGCTTTCCATCATGGGATAATGCAACAAGAAGGCCCCCACCAGATGCTGGCACCTTGAGATTAGATTTCCCAGGCTCCATAACTGTGAGAAATAAAATTATTTTATTTATGAATTACCCAGTCAGTGATATTCTGCTATGATAACACAAAACAGAATAAGGTAACACATAATAACGCACAAATCCAACTATTTCTATTTAGTATGATTGCCATTTTTCCAGGTACTCTATGGATATAAAGCTACCTGATGTCTCAGAAATATAACAGAGTAGGCCAGAATCAATCAAGAAAACAGAATTCTAAGGCAAAATTAATATTTCTGGGTTCTACCATTCACATCTATTACAAGAGGGGGTGGCACCAACCAGATCATATCTGATAATCCAAATCACCTGGGAACAGGTATATAGGTAGTATGCATGTGTGTGTGTGTGTGTGTGTGTGTGTGTGTGTGTGTGTGTGGTGGGATGGGGGGAGGAGAGAGAGACAGAGATGGAGGTAGAGAGAGAGAGAGGAAGGGAGGGAGGGAGAGATGGGAGAGAGCAGGCAGAGGAAGGAAGGGGGAAAGAAAGAAGAGGGGGAAGTGAAGGCAGAGAGAGAAAAGAGATTGAGATATTTGTGGGTGAGGCCTAGAACTCTAAAGGGTTCCCTAGATTATTCTGATGATACACAGGCCTTTCCTATTCTAAAATTATAAGCTTCTACTGTACTAAAAGTGACTATCTTATTATGGAAGGCAATTTAATTTGCCCAAATTGAGGAAATTATTGGGTATCTTATATGCCCTCATTTACTAATGACTAACAATAAGGCACAAACCATGATCTCATTTTCCAGCAATAGTAATAGACTGCATTGAGCTACGCCAACTTCACACATTATCCTAATATGACCAGTACTATGTACTCTTTATTAGGGGAGGGTGCAGGCTCCAGATGTTAAGCAGAATGCTACTAATGGCCCCTGAGGTTCTACCATAGAGCACTCGGATCTCAAAAGCACCCTTTTGAAAAAGAGTTGCATTGCTAATGCTGCATTTTAGACAATTACAAAACACATTTCCATTTAGTACATAAACAACAAAGCAGACTTTCAGAAGAGCTTGCTAAGAAGTAAATATGTTGATAAAGAGTACTTGAAAATATTTCTTTAAACTTGGAGAAATAGTATTAAGGCCATAAAAGATTTGATATGGTTTGGCTTTTTCCCTACTCAAGTCTCATCTTGAATTGTAGTTCCCATAATCCCCACATATCAATGGGAAGGACCAGGTGGAGATAACTGAATCATGGGGGTGGTTTTCCCCATCCTCTTCTCATGATAGTGAGGTTCTCATGAGATCTGATGTTTTATAAGGGGCTTCCCCCTTCGCTGGGCACTCACTTTCTCTTCTGCTGCCATGTGAAGAAGGACATGTTTGCTTTGCCTTCCACCATAATTGTAAGTTTCCTGAGGCCTCCCAAGCCATGCAGAATGGAGTCAATTAAACCTCTTTCCTTTATAAATTACCAGTCTTGGGTATTTCTTCATAGCAGTGTGAGCACAGACTAATACATGATTATTATATAATTTGTCCTTCACTACAATTTTATCTTAACAAAATACAGATAACAATTTAGTTTAACTTTGGCTGAGATTTTTAGCCTTACTACAGTCCAACAAAAGCTTAAATAAAACACGCCCTCCTCAAAACAACAAAACAAAAAATCATTGTATTTTCAAAAAGAATCTAATTGATATTTAGGGAATTCTAACCCTAACATTAAATTATCTATTAAGTGCCTAAATATATATAACAAAAATAAAATACATATTATTTACTACATAAAATAGAGTATATGTGGCAGTAAAGTCCTATTTCACTGTCTTCCAAATAATACCTATAGAATATTTATATTTATCAAAATTATTCTTTTTCTTTAGTGTAATAAAAAGGAAACATCTTTTTCTAGAGAAAAGAATCCTTTGGGCACTACTCATTTCAACTGGTGATTACAATCAGTGCTAGATCCCTCAAGATTTGTTGAACATCTAGTGGACAAGACTTCATAAAATGTAAAGGCATCTGTTAACCCGAAGTACGTAACTTTCAATGTTAATATTAGATATGTCCCATTTTAGTGCCTGAAAAATTCACTGGGACTCTATGCAGGATATAAATTATCATCGTGAACCAGGGTAGCTGATCCTATCTGTGTCTTTTAAATAACAGCTATCTGAACAAGTTCATATAACAAACATCTACTTAAAAAGCATAAATGGTATTTTTACTAAGACATTCCAAAGCCTAAATAAAGAAGTGAAGGTATATATTCTCAAAAATATCTTTAGTTTTATAAAAGATTTACTAACACAAATCACAATAAAACGTTACTGATTAGTATTTAAATATAAAATCTTCAAATATCAAATTTCTTTAATGTTTACCAATTCCTTCAAATAAATTCCAAAAATATTTTGATTCATACAAAAATGTCTTATTTTACAAATTTTTGCTATGACATTAAAGAATTACTGTACTAAAATAGTTTTCAAAGAATTCTAAATCCACGAATTGATACGTATCATTTTATGATAATGCATCTTTATTTACTAAAAAGGAGATTTTTAAAATCTGATAACTAGAAATACGTCAATATAATGGCTATTCCTTTAAATCTGCTAGGAAATGTACAATATTGTACAAAATCCTTGTAGATTATTAAAAATATCATTCAAAGTAGTTACCACTTATTGAGCATTTTATTCAAAGAAATTATTCATTACCTAGACAAACTGTAAATGGGCCCTAATTAATAAATGCATTTTGTAATTCAAACTTTGTCATAAATTTAGATGTAATAGTTCTTTCAGGATTTTTCAGTTCTTTCAGCAGTCACATGTTGAACACTTACAGTATTCAAGTGCTGACGTTATAGCGGTAAGCCAAAGCTCAAAACCCATCCCTGACATACTTCAGTTTGATGAATGTCCAACAGAGCAGAGGGATGGCCAAAGCAATGCACAATGACAACTTCTAAAAATGTTATACAAGATTACTATAATAACATATGAATAAGGGGGTGGATAAGTCACAGACCAAAAAGGGCATAAAGAGCATCCCACTAGAGATAAGCATATGCCAAGATTCTGTGGAGTTCACGTTAAGGATTTTGGTTTTTATCCCCCCAAAAAAAACTCAGTAAAAGAAGGGTTATAGGCCAGGCACAGTGGCTCATGCCTGTAATTCTAGCACTTTGGGAGGCAGAGGTGGGCAGATCACTTGAGCTCAGGAGTTCAAGACCAGCCTGGGCTACATGGCAAAACTCATATTTACAAAAAATTAGCTGGGCATGGTGGCGTGCACCTGTGGTCCCAGCTACTTAGGGGACTGGGACAGGAGGATCGCTTCAGCCCAGGAGATCTAGGCTGCAGTGAGCTGAGATGGAGCCACTGCACTGCAGCTTGGGTGACAAAGTAAGAGTTTGTCTCTTAAAAACATGTACAGTTTTTTGTTTTGTTTTGTTTTGTTTTTTGACGCAGAGTCTCACTCTGTCACCCAGGGTGGAGTGCAGTGGCATGTTCTCGGCTTACTGCAACCTCTGCCTCCCGGGTTCAAGCAATTCTTCTGCCTCAACCTCCCAATTAGCTGGGATTACAGGTGTGAGCCACCATGCCCAGCAAATTTTTATATTTTTAGCAGAAACAGGATTTCGCCATGTTGGCCAAGTGGGTCTTGGACTCCTAGCCTCAAGTAATCCATCCGCCTTTGCCTCCCAAAGTGCTGGGATTATGGTCATGAGCCAACGTGTCCCACCAAAAAGATTTGTTTTTAAGTGGTCACTTGAAGTTCAGGGTGAAGTGATTTGTGGGTGGGTGTAGGAAAAAGGAGAGTGGATGAAGGGAGACTGGATGAGAAGCTTTGTGGTACCCTAAGGCAAAAATAAATGATAGAATAGTTATCAACACTGATGATACCATTATCAGACCATCTTAAGTATGGAAATTTACCATTCTGTCAGGACTGTTGCTATTTAAATCTCATTTGAATCATTCATTCATTCAATGAACATCTACTGAGTGTCTACTATGTGCCAGACACATAATTCCAGTCCTAGGAACTAGAAGTATTATAGTGAACTACAGTATTACAGAATGAAGTGGAGGAGCAGGGGGAGAAAACACAAGAAAATAAATTTGTAAGTTCAGATAATTATAAGAGCTGTAAATAAAATATAAAACAGAATAATGTGACATTCAGTGATTGTGGGAGGGTGCTCTTTGAAGATGAAGGTAATATCTGATTTTGGATTCTAATGACAAGAAAAAAAGTCAGCCATTTGAATATCTATGGCAAAGGGTACAATATGTAAACCACAAAGGCACTACTACAGAAGCCAGCTTTTAGATAAGAAAATAAGGCCAAGGCGGCTGGAGGACTGGGGGCAGAGTACTATGAGATGAGGATAAGAATACAGGATAAGAAGTGGCCATAGAACTTATGGTTTTAATGGGAGGAAGTCTGGATTTTGAAACTACAATGAGAAGCTACTGGAAAGTTATAAAATCACAAAATTAATTCTTTCTAAGATATTCTAAACAGGTATGCTTTGAAGTCATTTCAATGGTGGTAAAAGTATTTTATTTCATACATAGTAGACAATTATTTATTTTATTTATTTTACTGAATTGCTTTCTACCTAGATTAGAAATTAACTTGGTTTCTCAATAAGACTTAAAACAGATCACAATAAAACAAAACCAGAAGAAAAGTACATCATAGGTTACTAGTAGGATTTCCAGTTCCATCCATAATGGAGTACCACTGCAGCGTACTTCTCCCACTGACAACAATTTAAAACTCTGGGCAAAATACAAAAAACAAAAACAAAAACCACTTGAGTGCTCTGAAAAGTAAATAACAGGAGGCATATTGGAGAAGAAAGTCAGTGGTGTTGAGTTTTCTGTTCTTTCTTCTCCTTTATTTACCACATCAGGATGAATCTGAGAATTAAATAGCAGGCATAGGGAGCAAAAACCCCAAAAGAATCCCATTTTTCACAAACTAGAAAAAGGAGCTCCTGTGATCTTGAGAGTGTGGAAAGAAATCTCTTTCTTTTTCCCTTCTTTTTTCATTTCTAACCACGTGACAAGACCAGGTCTAGTTTTAGAACTATGCTGCCACAGTAGGTTGGTGGTAGCTGTGGTGTGGGCACCTAAAACTCTAATAAGGCTACCCTTTTGATAAGAAAACTGCAGAAAAGGGCCCCTGTTGTGCAGACAGTGAGTGGAGAATCCCTATTTTTTTTTCTTTGCTATTTCTCTCATCACTTTGCCAAAAAACTGCATCCATTCATTTGGAACTGCAATAGCACAGGAGGCAAATGTTATGATAAAACCAAACACAGTGTGTGGGGTAACCCTGTAGAAGAAGGCCTGGACATGCGGATTCTCTAATTCTGTGTATGAAAAGACACAAATCCTGAGCTCACTCCTCACCTGTACATGCTCAAAATATACCCAAAGGAGCACAACAATAGCTTTGAGAACTGAACCATAATATTAATATAAACTACCACCAAAGTCCCGGACTAACCCCTGAGGGTCACAAGCAAGGAACAGACTAAAAAAGCATGGAAAGGACTTTGAAACTGCTAACACTGGAACCTCCACCCACAGAAAGTGAGTCAGAAACTGTGGTCTGAACCTAACTGGAACAGCAGGAGAGTTGGTAATGGGAAGGAAGGGAGAAGAGAAGGGGAGAGGAGAGGGAGAAGAAGCGAGGGACAAGGGAAGTGGGAGGGGAGGAAGAGGAAGAGGGAAATAGAAGGAAGGGAAGGGGAGGAAAGGGAAGAGAGGAAGGAGAAAAATTCTCCAGAGGATTTAACAGAATCCAGAGTTTCATAACAAATTATTCAAAATGTTCAAGACACAGTCTAAAATTACTTGCTATATCAAGAACCAGAAAAATATGATCAATTATCAAAATGTAATACAATAAACAGATACCAACCCAGAGATGATCCAGGCATTAGAACCAACAAAGACTTAAAGAAGCTATCATAACTTAAGAAGTTTATTTTATTTTTTCTCTGTGGAATATAAGCCTCTTTAAATTATCAGGCCAGAGAGGCACTAAAATGTGATAGCGGTCAGGTCTCACTTCCACTTTGAGCTAAGATATTACCTCTTGAAGCCATGTACTATGTGGGCTCTAGATTGACACCAAGTAGCCATAAAATTAACCGAACAATACCACGTGCTGGATACCATAACTCATACCCTATAGTTCAACAATGTATAGCCAATCACTAATCAATGTTATTTCTGTCAACCAATGAGAATTCCTATCAAACAACTTTATCAGCCCACTATTGGTTTCCTTTTTCCTTTAAAATCCTGCTTGTAAAAAAGGCTGAGTGGAGTACTTCCCAAGGCAACTTGGAAATGTTTCTTAGGCAGCTGTCCTCACTTTGGTTTATGTAAACTCTAAAGTTTTATTTTGTGCCTCAGCTTCTTCAAGTCAACAAACTTTTCTCTATGAGGTAATGGTGTATACTCTTGAAATGAATAGAAAAATAGAAGTTCACTGTAAAATAATAGAAACTATTAAAAAGAACCAAATGGAAATCTTAGAACTGTAAAGAACAATACCTGAAATTTTAAAAATTCATAGATGGGCTCTGTAATGAAATGGATAAGACAGCAGAATGGGACAGTGAACTGAAAGATCAACAAAAGTTATATATGGTCTGAAGAACAAAGAAAAACAAGATTTTAAAAAATGAACAGAGTGTCAAGGATCCATGGGGACAATACAGGCTCCTAGTAAATCTTCAAAATTCAAAGTATTTTCAAAAACATTATCAACATCACATTAAATAAGTCATCAATGTAATCTAATTATCTTCTCATGAGCTACGTTGAAATACAGTTACAGCTTAAAGAATGAATGTAAAAATTACCTAAATAAAAATGAGAATATAACAGAATGTAAAAACTAATTTAACCCACTCTAATATTAACTTATATTTCATTTCTTGGATCTACTTTATTTTTTCCAGATGTAAAAGCAATGCAAACTACATTAAAAACTTGTACACTTGAGAGAAATTATTAAAAGAAAAACTACCAAGAAAAAAGAAAAAATAGGGGGAGGAGCCAAGATGGCTGAATAGTAACAGCTCCGGTCTACAGCTCCCAGCGCGAGCGACGCAGAAGACGGGTGATTTCTGCATTTCCATCTGAGCTTTGAGGAGAGCAGTGGTTCTCCCAGCACGCAACTGGAGATCTAAGAACGGGCTGACTGCCTCCTCAAGTGGGTCCCTGACCCCTGACCCCCGAGCAGCCTAACTGGGAGGCACCCCCCAGCAGGGGCAGACTGACACCTCACACGGCCGGCCAGGTACTCCAACAGACCTGCAGCTGAGGGTCCTGTCTGTTAGAAGGAAAACTAACAGAAAGGACATCCACACCAAAAACCCATCTGTATATCACCATCATCAAAGACCAAAAGTAGATAAGACCACAAAGATGGGGAAAAAACAGAGCAGAAAAACTGGAAACTCTAAAAACCAGAGTACCTCTCCTCCTCCAAAGGAACGCAGTTCCTCACCAGCAACGGAACAAAGCTGGACGGAGAATGACTTTGACGAGCTGAGAGAAGAAGGCTTCAGACGATCAAATTACTCCGAGCTACGGGAGGATATTCAAACCAAAGGCAAAGAAGTTGAAAACTTTGAAAAAAATTTAGAAGAATGTATAACTAGAATAACCAATACAGAGAAGTGCTTAAAGGAGCTGATGGAGCTGAAAACCAAGGCTCGAGAACTACGTGAAGAATGCAGAAGCCTCAGGAGCCGATGTGATCAAATGGAAGAAAGGGTATCAGCCCTGGAAGATGAAATGAATGAAATGAAGCGAGAAGGGAAGTTTAGAGAAAAAAGAATAAAAAGAAACGAGCAAAGCCTCCAAGAAATGTGGGACTATGTGAAAAGACCAAATCTACGTCTGATTGGTGTACCTGAAAGTGATGGGGAGAATGGAAACAAGTTGGAAAACACTCTGCAGGATATTATCCAGGAGAACTTCCCCAATCTAGCAAGGCAGGCCAACATTCAGATTCAGGAAATACAGAGAACGCCACAAAGATACTCCTCGAGAAGAGCAACTCCAAGACACATAATTGTCAGATTCACCAAAGTTGAAATGAAGGAAAAAATGTTAAGGGCAGCCAGAGAGAAAGGTCGGGTTACCATCAAAGGGAAGCCCATCAGACTAACAGCGGATCTCTCGGCAGAAACCCTACAAGCCAGAAGAGAGTGGGGGCCAATATTCAACATTCTTAAAGAAAAGAATTTTCAACCCAGAATTTCATATCCTGCCAAACTAAGTTTCATAAGTGAAGGAGAAATAAAATACTTTACAGACAAGCAAATGCTGAGAGATTTTGTCACCACCAGGCCTGCCCTAAAAGAGCTCCTGAAGGAAGCGCTAAACATGGAAAGGCACAACCGGTACCAGCCACTGCAAAATCATACCGAAATGTAAAGACCATCGAGACTAGGAAGAGACTGCATCAACTAACGAGCAAAATAACCAGCTAACATCATAATGACAGGATCAGATTCACACATAACAATATTAACTTTAAATGTAAATGGACTAAATGCTCCAATTAAAAGACACAGACTGGCAAATTGGATAAAGACTCAAGACCCATCAGTGTGCTGTATTCAGGAAACCCATCTCACGTGCAGAGACACATATAGGCTCAAAATAAAAGGATGGAGGAAGATCTACCAAGCAAATGGAAAACAAAAAAAGGCAGGGGTTGCAATCCTAGTCTCTGATAAAACAGACTTTAAACCAACAAAGATCAAAAGAGACAAAGAAGGCCATTACATAATGGTAAAGGGATTAATTCAACAAGAAGAGCTAGCTATCCTAAATATATATGCACCCAATACAGGAGCACCCAGATTCATAAAGCAAGTCCTGAGTGACCTACAAAGAGACTTAGACTCCCACACATTAATAATGGGAGACTTTAACACCCCACTGTCAACATTAGACAGATCAACGAAACAGAAAATCAACAAGGATACCCAGGAATTGAACTCAGTTCTGCACCAAGCAGACCTAATAGACATCTACAGAACTCTCCACCCCAAATCAACAGAATATACATTTTTTTCAGCAACCCACCACACCTATTCCAAAATTGACCATATACTTGGAAGTAAAGCTCTCCTCAATAAATGTAAAAGAACAGAAATTATAACAAACTATCTCTCAGATCACAGTGCAATCAAGCTAGAACTCAGGATTAAGAATCTCACTCAAAACCGCTCAACTACGTGGAAACTGAACAACCTGCTCCTGAATGACTACTGGGTACATAATGAAATGAAGGCAGAAATAAAGATGTTCTTTGAAACCAACGAGAACCAAGACACAACATACCAGAATCTCTGGGATGCATTCAAAGCAGTGTGTAGAGGGAAATTTATAGCACTAAATGCCCACAAGAGAAAGCAGGAAAGATCCAAAATTGACACCCTAACATCACAATTAAAAGAACTAGAAAAGCAAGAGCAAACACATTCAAAAGCTAGCAGAAGGCAAGAAATAACTAAAATCAGAGCAGAACTGAAGGAAATAGAGACGCAAAAAACCCTTCAAAAAATAAATGAATCCAGGAGCTGGTTTTTTGAAAGGATCAACAAAATTGATAGACCACTAGCAAGATTAATAAAGAAAAAAAGAGAGAAGAATCAAATAGATGCAATAAAAAATGATAAAGGGGATATCACCACCGATCCTACAGAAATACAAACTACCATCAGAGAATATTACAAACACCTCTACACAAATAAACTAGAAAATCTAGAAGAAATGGATAAATTCCTCAACACATACACCCTCCCAAGACTAAACCAGGAAGAAGTTGAATCTCTGAATAGACCAATAACAGGAGCTGAAATTGTGGCAATAATCAATAGCTTACCAACCAAAAAAAGTCCAGGACCAGATGGGTTCACAGCCGAATTCTACCAGAAGTACAAGGAGGAGCTGGTACCATTCCTTCTGAAACTATTCCAATCAATAGAAAAAGAGGGAATCCTCCCTAACTCATTTTATGAGGCCAGCATCATCCTGATAACAAAGCCTGGCAGAGACACAACAAAAAAAGAGAATTTTAGACCAATATCCTTGATGAACATTGATGCAAAAATCCTCAATAAAATACTGGCAAACAGAATCCAGCAGCACATCAAAAAGCTTATCCACCATGATCAAGTGGGCTTCATCCCTGGGATGCAAGGCTGGTTCAATATACACAAATCAATAAATGTAATCCAGCATATAAACAGAACCAAAGTCAAAAACCACATGATTATCTCAATAGATGCAGAAAAGGCCTTTGACAAAATTCAACAACCCTTCATGCTAAAAACTCTCAATACATTAGGTATTGATGGGTCGTATCTCAAAATAATAAGAGCTATTTATGACAAACCCACAGCCAATATCATACTGAATGGGCAAAAACTGGAAGCATTCCCTTTGAAAACTGGCACAAGACAGGGAAGCCCTCTCTCACCACTTCTATTCAACATAGTGTTGGAAGTTCTGGCCAGGGCAATTAGGCAAGAGAAGGAAATCAAGGGTATTCAATTAGGAAAAGAGGAAGTCAAATTGTCCCTGTTTGCAGATGACATGATAGTATATCTAGAAAACCCCATTGTCTCAGCCCAAAATCTCCTTAAGCTGATAAGCAACTTCAGCAAAGTCTCAGGATACAAAATCAATGTACAAAAATCACAAGCATTCTTATACATCAATAACAGACAAACAGAGAGCCAAATCATGAGTGAACTCCCATTCACAATTGCTTCAAAGAGAATAATATACCTAGGAATCCAACTTACAAGGGATGTGAAGGACCTCTTTAAGGAGAACTACAAACCACTGCTCAAGGAAATAAAAGAGGATACAAACAAATGGAAGAACATTCCATGCTCATGGGTAGGAAGAATCAATATCATGAAAATGGCCATCCTTCCCAAGGTAATTTACAGATTCAATGCCATCCCCATCAGGTTACCAATGACTTTCTTCACAGAATTGGAAAAAACTACTTTAAAGTTCATATGGAACCAAAAAAGAGCCCGCATCGCCAAGTCAATCCTAAGCCAAAAGAACAAAGCTGGAGGCATCACACTACCTGACTTCAAACTATACTACAAGGCTACAGTAACCAAAACAGCATGGTACTGGTACCAAAACAGAGATATAGATCAATGGAACAGAACACAGCCATCAGAAATAATGCCACATATCTACAACTATCTGATCTTTGACAAACCTGACAAAAACAAGAAATGGGGAAAGGATTCCCTATTTAATAAATGGTGCTGGGAAAACTGGCTAGCCATATGGAGAAAGCTAAAACTGGATCCCTTCCTTACACCTTATACAAAAATCAATTCAAGATGGATTAAAGACTTAAATGTTAGACCTAAAACCATAAAAACCCTAGAAGAAAACCTAGGCAATACCATTCAGGACATAGGCATGGGCAAGGACTTCATGTCTAAAACACCAAAAGCAATGGCAACAAAAGCCAAAATTGACAAATGGGATCTAATTAAACTAAAGAGCTTCTGCACAGCAAAGGAAACTACCATCAGAGTGAACAGGCAACCTACAAAATGGGAGAAAATTTTCGCAACCTACTCATCTGACAAAGCGCTAATATCCAGAATCTACAATGAACTCAAACAAATTTACAAGAAAAAAACAAACAACCCCATCAAAAAGTGGGCGAAGGACATGAACAGCCACTTCTCAAAAGAAGACATTTATGCAGCCAAAAAACAGATGAAAAAATGCTCACCATCACTGGCCATCAGAGAAATGCAAATCAAAACCACAATGAGATACCATCTCACACCAGTTAGAATGGCAATCATTAAAAAGTCAGGAAACAACAGGTGCTGGAGAGGATGTGGAGAAATAGGAACACTTTTACACTGTTGGTGGGACTGTAAACTAGTTCAACCCTTGTGGAAGTCAGTGTGGCGATTCCTCAGGGATCTAGAGCTAGAAATTCCATTTGACCCAGCCATCCCATTACTGGGTATATACCCAAAGGACTATAAATCATGCTGCTATAAAGACACATGCACACGTATGTTTATTGTGGCATTATTCACAATAGCAAAGACTTGGAACCAACCCAAATGTCCAACAATGATAGACTGGATTAAGAAAATGTGGCACATATACACCATGGAATACTATGCAGCCATAAAAAATGATGAGTTCACGTCCTTTGTAGGGACATGGATGAAATTGGAAATCATCATTCTCAGTAAACTATCGCAAGAACAAAAAACCAAACACCACATATTCTCACTCATAGGTGGGAATTGAACAATGAGAACACATGGACACAGGAAGGGGAACATCACACTTCGGGGACTGTTGTGGGGTGGGAGGAGGGGGGAGGGATAGCATTGGGAGATACACCTAATGCTAGATGACGAGTTGGTGGGTGCAGCGCACCAGCATGGCACATGTATACATATGTAACTTACCTGCACGTTGCGCACATGTACCATAGAGCCTAAAGTATAATAATAATAATAATGATAATAATAAAAAGAAAAAAAAAAAATAAAAAAGAAAAAATAAAGGAAAAGAAAAGTAGAAAGCAAAACCCACCCATAATGTGGTGCAATTATATAAGGATACTTTTCCTTTGTCTTTTTTCTATAAAATTGAATTTACATACTATATAAACAATTTTATATTACATTATTTCATTGTATTATATGAGCATTTCTCCCATTTTATTTAAAAAACTTTTTACAAAGAAATTTTAACTGGCTACATAATAATCAATGTATGTCCTATAATTTATTTAACCATTCTTCAATTGGCAGATATTTCTTTTATTTAAAATAGCTGTTCTAAATAACACTATGATAAATACCCTTGTGCACAAATCCTTCCATGGCTGCCTTTAGAGAAATAAATTGGTTGATCAAAAAGTATTAACAAAACCACAAAACAAATAGAAATTGATAAGAATTACAAAACTAATACATAATTATTGTACAAAATTTTCAAATGCAGATCTATATTAAGAAAATATAAAGCCACACATATTTCTTCCATTGTTAGTATTTTAACATTTGCTCAAATTTTTAACAATATGCATTATATATATTCTATAATTTGAATACAATAGATAGTTTAATACTATTCTAATACAACTTTCAATGGCTACACAGGGTATTACACAATAGCATTACAGAGAAAAAGAATTACCCATCATCAGTAAGTAAATATATTCCTACAGCTACTAACCATACAGCATACTATACAGAACTGTCCATGTGAGAAATAACTTCATTGAAAGTCAGTTTTTGAAATGTGAGCATCTGCATTTTGTAACCCTTGACTTAGGTATTTCATAATACTGACACTTGCCCCGAATCTGTTTTCCCCTTATCAATGGACATATGGCAACCCAGCTACCGACCATATTTCACATCTAGTTTACGCCTAGATATAGCCCTATATGTTCAAGTGATAAGGGCATATTCTGTTTTAATGATGTCTTATATGAGCTTTCTTTTCCATGGATTAAAACAGTAGTCAATTACGATGGCTAAATCAGGCCAATAATGGCCTCTTTTCATATGACCTGTGGACAAAAAAGGTTTATACATTTTTAAAGGCTTTTTTTCTTAAAGAGGAGGGTCTTTAGTGAAGAACCATAAAAAAAAAGTCCCGTCTGCCATAGACAATACTTTTGCGAAATAATAAAAATATTCGTATAAAAGTGAAATAAAAAGATATATAATATATAAGCCTCAATATTTTATTATTACATTCAAAAGATGGAAAAATTACTCTGTTCTATATATTAACCTTCAGTTTCCATACAGCAGTCTTTTCTTATTTGTGGTCTTGCTTCCCGTAGTTTCAGTTACTTGCAGTGAACCATGGTCCAACAATAGGTGAGAATAGTACAATAAGATATTTTGAAAGAGACTACATTCACTTAACTTTTATTATGTGATAAAAGGATATTGTTAAAACGGTTCTATTTTATTAGTAGCATGGTTGTTCATCTCTTAATGTGTCAAATTTATAAATTAAACTTTATCATAGGTATGTACGTATAGGAAAAAACACAGTATATATAGGGTTCAGTACTATCTGTGATTTCAGGGATCCACTTCAAGTCTTGGACCATATTCGCCACAGATAAGAGTGTAATACTGTACTTATATAGTTGAGAACTAGTTACGAACAGTTCTCACCCATGGACTAGACTGAGTAGCACAGCTCTAGGAAATGGAAGAAGAACAACAGGGAAGGATCCTGGAGTCAGGGCTGTTAGGTTAAGAGTAATGCACTTCTGCCTTTTTAAAGTCATTGTATTTTGGGTCTTAGCCATTGCTTAAAATAATACAGAGTTCAAAATGAAATGGCTGATGTTCTCCTCTGTGGCATAAAAATATGTAAGGCAGAAGGATGACTGCCCATCTCTCTTAGATGTCCTTTCTTTAGGTTATTTCTCCCAACCCCTATTCCTCCTGAAGAGACATACTTTTTATTTTAAGTCATTTACCCCAAATATAACTCCAAATTTGGTCAAACTCCCTTTAGGTCTCTGAATGTGATAAGAAACAAATCCTATTGATGAGAAGAATTATAGTAGCTTTAAGGTTGCAATGGTTTAGATCAAAAAAAGTAAAACAGATTCTTGAGATATTAAGGTGACAAATCTATTGCATTGGTGGCTAAGAGATGTCAATAATGATTCCTAAATTTCTGGCTTACACAACTACACATATATTGACACCATTCACTGAGATTAAAAAAAATAGGAGAGGAGTTTGGAAGAAAAGATCACAAATTCAATTTTGGACAAGCCGAGTCAGAACTTTTAAAAATCTAAGAGGAAATGTAATCTGGAATGTCAGATACATGAATCTGGAGCTACCTGAACTAGAAACACTTGAAAGTATTAAGGTATCGATAACTAAAGCTTAGGATAAGAACAGAGACAAGTAAAAGCCCAAATTTTAAAGACCACATTGGGCCAGGCGCGGTGGCTCGCGCCTGTAATCCCAGCACTTTGGGAGGCCGAGGCGGGCGGATCACGAGGTCAGGAGATCGAGACCATCCTGGCGAACACGCTGAAACCCCGTCTCTACTGAAAATACAAAAAAATTAGCCGGGTTGGTGGCGGGCGCCTGTAGTCCTAGCTACTTGGGAGGTTGAGGCAGGAGAATGGCGTGAACCTGGGAGGCAGAGCTTGCAGTGAGCCGAGATCGCGCCACTGCACTCCAGCCTCGGTGACAGAGCAAGACTCCAACTCAAAAAAAAAAAGACCACATTGAAAAGCGTAAGAAACAAGGAATACCAAGAGAAAATTTTATCACTGAAGCTAAAAGAGGATTTTGAGAAGGAGGAAGTCAAGAATTTAGGATGTTACTGTCAAGGCCAGATAAAATCTTAAAATAGATTTAATTACAGAAAGACCATTAGGATCTCAAGAGATATTCATTCAAGTAGAATGAGTGACAGTCACCAAAGTAAAATGTAAAATAATAAAAAATGAAGATAACCATTTATGGAGTATTGCTCAGAAAATGAGAAAAAAGCTACTGCTGTAGCCAAAAGAAGTGGTGGGATCAGCACGGGACTTTTCATCCTAGCTTAAGTTACTAAGATGACAAGGACTATCAACAAAACAAGAAAGATCCAGTAGAAACACAGGGGTTGAATATATAAGAGTTGAGAGATAACTGATAGAATACAAGATTCCTGAGAAGATACAAGAGGATGGGATCTAGACCACAGGTAGAAAAACTGATCTGAAATGGAAGAGACATCACTAGGGAAAAAAACAGAAAGATACAGATGTAGTTGCAGGTAACTGTGTTACAGAAAGCTAAAGCTGCCACCTAATAATTTATATTTTCTTTATGGAATGAGCAGAGTCAATCTTCAGGAAATCATAAGTTTAAATTACAAAGGTTTTGAAATACCTGAGAAGAGAGGGAAAGTACAACTTAATTCTTATGGTGATCATGAACTTAGGCTGAAAAGATAAATCATACAGTAGACTAAACATGTCAGTCATTGATATATACATTCTAAACTGGCTGGCATTAAGCTTTTACCAATTAATCATCAAAGTAGATAATAATGTTTCAAAACTATTTTTCCTATCTAATAGGATCTTGTGTATGTACATTTGTATTTCTTGGAATATCAGGAAAACTAAACTTCTAAAATATGTTTATTGGAAATTTGCATCTAGCCATTTTTAAATAGCTGGTTAAACTTGTTTTCACTGCTAAATTATCATTTTCTTATTGATTTGTAAAAGCTCTTTAATTTTTAGGGTAATTAACTTTGTAGCCAGGAGTGTTAGTGTGCACCTATAGTCTCAGTAGCACTTAGGAGGCTGAGACAGGCAGATCACCGGAGCCCTCAGGTTCAAGGCTGATTCCATCTCAAGAAACTACTTTCTCTGCTTATCCAAAAGAAGCAACTCCTCATTCATTACAGTCTTATGAGATTGCAGAAATGTATTAACATCTTCAGTGTCCACTTCTAATTCCAGTTCTCTTGCTATTATCTGTCCATCGGCAGTTACTTCCTCCACTGAGGAGGTCTTGAACTTAAAACTTGAACGTCTCCAAGTCATCGATGAGGGCTGGAATCAACTTCTTCAAAACCCCTGTTCAGGCTGATATTTTGACCTCCTCCCATGAATCATGAATATTCTTAATAGATCTATTATGATGACTCCTTTCCAGAAGGTTTCAATGTATTTTGCTCTGACACATCAGAGGAATCACTATCTATGGCAGCTATCAATTATGAAATGTATTTCTTAAATAATAAGATATGAAAGTAGAAATGACTACTTGATCCAGGGGCTGCAGAATGGATGCCGTGTTGGCAGGCATGAAAACAACATTAATCTTATACATCTCTACCAGAGCTTTTGTGTGACCAGGTGCCTTATCAAAGAGAAGTAATTTTTGAAAGGCATCTTTTTTTTCTGATCAGTAGGTCGCAAGAATAGGCTTAAAATATTCAGTCAACCATGCTATAAGCAAATGTACTAACATCCAGCTTTTACTGTTCTATTTACAGAGCACAGTGGGAATAGATTTAATATAACTCTTAAGGGCCCTAGGATCCTCAAAATTGTTAATGAACGTCAGCTTTAACTAAATATCACCAACTACATTAGCCTCTAACAAGAGAGTCAGCCTGTCCTTTGAAGCTCTCAAGCCAGGTACTGACTTCTCCTCTTTAGCTACAAAAGTCCTTATTCATGGGATCTGGCAAGATGGCCAAAAAGGAACAGCTCCCAGAGAGACCAACGCAGAAGGCAGGTGATTTCTGCATTTTCAACTGCGGTACCCTTCTCATCTCATTGGGACTGGTTAGAAAGTGGGTACAGCCCACCGAGGGTGAGCAGAAGCAGGGTGGGGCACCACCTCACCTGGGAAGCCCAAGGGGTTGGGGAACTCCCTCCCCTAGCTAAGGGAAGCCATAAGGGACTGTGCCATGAGAGACGGTGTTATCCGGCCCAGATACTATGCTTTTCTCACGGTTGTCGCAACCTGCAGACCAGGAGATTCCTTCAGGTGTCTACACCACCAGGGCCCTGGGTTTCAAGCACAAAACTGGGCAGCCATCAAGCTAGCGGGAGTTTTTTTCATACCCTAGTGGCACCCGGAATGCCAGAGAGAGAGAACTGTTCACTCTCGTGGAATGAGGGCTGAAGCTAGGAAGCCAAGTTGTCTTGCTCAGTGGATCCCACCCCCACAAATCCCAGCAAGCTAAGATCCACTGGCTTGAAATTCTCGCTGCCAGCACAGCAATCTGAAGTCGACCTGGGATACTCAAGCTTGGTAGGGGAAGGGGCGTCCACCATTACTGAGGCTTGAGTAGGCAGTTTTCCCCTCAGAGTATAAAGAAAGCCATCAGTAAGTTCGAACTGGGCGGAACCCACTGCAGCGCAGCAAAGCTGCTGTAGCCAGACTGCTTCTCTAGATTCCTCCTCTCTGGGCAGGACATCTCTGAAAGAAAGGCAGGAGCCCCAGTCAGGGGCTTATAGATAAAATTCCCATCTCCCTGGGACAGAGCACCTTGGGGAAGGGGCGGCTGTGGGCGCAGCTTCAGCAGACTTAAACATTCCTGCCTGCAGAATCTGAAGAGAGCAGCAAATCTCCCAGCACAGTGCTCAAGCTCTGCTAAGGGACAGACTGCCTCCTCAAATGGGTCCCTGATCCTCGTGCCTCCTGACTAGGAGACACCTCCCAGCAGGGATCGGCAGGCACCTCATACGGGAGAGCTCCGGCTGGCATCTGGCAGGTGCCCCTCTGGGACAAAGTTTCCAGAGGAAGGGACAGGCCGCAATCTTTGCTGTTCTGGAGCCTCCGCTGGTGATACCAAGGAAAACAGGGTCTGGAGAGGACCTCCAGCAAACTCCAGCAGAATTGCAGAAGAGGGGCCTGACTGTTAGAAGAAAAACTAACAAACAGAAAGCTATAATATCAACATCAACAAAAAGGACACCCACGCAAAAACCCCATCCAAAAGTCATCAACATCAAAGATAAAAGGTAAATAAATCCACTAAGATGAGGAAAAAGCAGCACAAAAATGCTGAAAATTCCAAAGACCAGAATACCTCTTCTCCTCCAAAGGATCACAACTCCTCACCAGCAAGGGAACAAAACTGGATGGAGAATGAGTTTGACGAATTGACAGAAGTAGGCTTCAGAAGGTGGGTAATAACAAACTCCTCCGAGCTAAAGGAGTGTGTTCTAACTCAATGCAAAGAAGCTAAGAACCTTGATAAAAGGTCACAGGAACTGCTAACTAGAATAACCAGTATAGAGAAGAACATAAATGACCCGATAGAGCTAAAAAACACAGCACAAGAACTTCGTGAAGCATACACAAGTATCAACAGCAGAATCAATCAAGTGGAAGAAAGGATATCAGAGATTGAAGATCAACTTAATGAAATAAAGCATGAAGACAAGATGAGAGAAAAAAGAATGAAAAGGAACAAACAAAGCCTCCAAGAAATATGCAACTATGTGAAAAGACCAAACCTACGTTTGATTGGTATACCTGAAAGTGATGGAGAGAATGGAACCAAGTTGGAAAACACACTTCAGGATATTATCCAAAAGAACTTCCCCAACCTAGCAAGACAGGCCAACATTCAAATTCAGGAAATACAGAGAATACCACTAAGATACTCTACCAGAAGAACAACCCCAAGACACATAATCGTCAGATTCACCAAGGTTGAAATGAAGGAAAAAATGTTAAGGGCAGCCAGAGAGAAAGGTCAGATTGCCCACAAAGCCCACCAGACTAACAGCGGATCTCTCACCAGAAGCCCTACAAGCCAGAATAGAGTGGGGTCCAATATTCAACATCCTTAAAGAAAAGAATTTTCAACCTAAAATTTCATCTCAAGCCAAACTAAGCTTCATAAGTGAAGGAGAAATAAAATCCCTTACAAACAAGCAAATGCTGAGAGATTTTGTCACCACCAGGCCTGCCTTACAAGAGTTCTGAAGGAAGAATTAAATATAGAAAGGAAAAAGCAGTACCACCCACTGCAAAAACATACCAAAATGTAAAGACCATCAACACCATGAAGAAACTGCAACTAATGGGCAAAATAACCAGGATATGAACAGACACTTCACAAAAGAAAACATTTATGTGGCCAACAAACATGAAGAAAAGTTCATCATCACTGGTCATTAGAGAAATGCAAATCAAAACCACAATGAGATACCCATCTCATGCCAGTTAGAATGGTCATGATCATTAAAAAGTCAGGAAATAACAGATGCTGGAGAGGATGTGGAGAAATAGGAACACTTTTACACTGTTGGTGGGAGTGTAAATTAGTTCAACTATTGTGGAAGACAGTGTGGCAATTCCTCAAGGATCTAGAACTAGAAATAACACTGCGGGGGAAGGGGAGGGATAGCATTCGGAGAAATACCTAATGTAGATGACGGGTTGATGGGTGCAGCAAACCACCATGGCACGTGTATACCTATGTAACAAACCTGCATGTTCTGCACATGTATCCCAGAACTTACAGTAAAATATTAGCCGGGCGTGGTGGTGGGCGCCTGTAATCCCAGCTCAGGGGACTGAGGCAGGAGAATCGCTGGAATCTGGGAGGTGGAGGTTGCAGTGAGCTCAGAGAGCACTGCCATCGCACTCCAGCCTGGGCAATAAAGCGAGGCTCCATCAAAAAAGAAAAAAAATTACAAGAAGGTTATAGAACACCAAGCAGATTTCACCCAAAGGTGATTACCTCAAGGCATTTAACAATCAAACTCCAAAGGGTCAGAAATAAAGAGTTTTTATTGCTTTTTTAAATTGCGTGTTGGTTTACACAATCAGTGTTAAGTTGCTATCAGTTTAAAGTAATGAGTTATAAGATAGTATTTATAAGCCCCATGGTAAGCTCAAATTGAAAAACATACAATGGATACACAAAAAAATAAAAAGCAAGAACTGAAATCATACCACCAGAGAAAATCAACTTCACTAGAAGGAAGAAAGGAAGGAAGGAAGGGAAGATTACAAAACAACTAGAAAACAACAAAATGGCAGAGGTAAGTCTCTACTTATCAATAATAACATTAAATGTACATAGACTAAACTCTCAAATTAAAGGGCATAAAGACAGAAGGTCTGAATGGATGAAAAACCAAGACATGATGAAAACCCAAGACACAATGATCTACTGCCTACAAGAAACACACTTTACCTATAAGGATACATAAAGACTGAAAATAAATGGATGGAAAAAGATATTCCATGCCAGTAGATACCAAAAAAGAACAAAAGTAGTTATACTTACGTCAGACAAAATAGATATCCAGACAAAGAATGTCACTATACAATGATAAAAGGGTCAATTCACAGCAAGAGGATACAACAATTATAAATATATATGCATCCAGTACTGAGCATCCAACATATAAAGCAAATATTATTAAAGCTAAAGAGACACATAGACACACTAACACAATAATAGCTGGAGAATTCAGCACCCCACTTTCAGCAATGGAAATCTCCCAGACAAAAAAATCAACAAAGAAACATCAGATTTAATCAGCAAAATAGAACAAATGGACTCAACAGATATTTACAGAACATTTCATCCAACAGGTTCAGAATACACATTCTTTGCCTCAGCAAATGGATCATTCTCCAGGATAGACCATATGTTAGGTTACAAAACAAGTCTTAAAACATTAAAAAAAAATACTATCAAGCATCTTCTCTAACCACAATGGAATAAAACTACAAATCAATAACAAGAGGAATTTTCAAAACTATGCAAACACATGGAAATTAAACAATATGCTCCAGAAAGACCAGTAGGTCAATGAAGAAATAAAAATTAAAAAAAAAAGAAACGTGTCTTGAAACAAATGATAATGGAAACACAACACACCAAAACCTATGGGATACAGCAAAAGCAGTAGTAAGAGGGAAATTTATAGCTGTAAGTGCCTACATCAAAAAAAGAAAAATTCCAAATAGGTAACTAATGATGCATTTTACAGAACTAGAAAAGCAAAAGCAAACCAAACCCAAAATTAGGAGAAGAAAATAAATAATGAAGATCAGATCAGAAATAGACAAATTTGAAATAAAACAATAAAAAAAAGAAATAAAAAGTTGGTTTTTTGAAACGATAAAATTGGCAAACCTTTAGCCATACCAACAAAGAAAAATAATGGAGAAGACTCAAATAAATCACAGATGAAAACGAAAACACTATAACAGATACCTCAGAAATGAAAAGAATCATTAGTGGCTACTATGAGCAACTATAAGACAATAAATTGGACAATCTAGAGGAAATGTTTAAATTCCTAGACACATACAACCTACCAAGATCAAACCATGAAGAAATCCAAAACCTGAATAGACCAATAATGAGTAACAAGATCAACGCCATAATGGCTTTACTGCTGAATTCTACCAAACATTTAAAGAAGAACTAACACCAATCCTACTAAACTCAAACTATTCCAAAAACTAGAGGCCGAGAGGATACTTCCAAACTAATTCTACAATGCCAATATACCAAAACCTAGACAAAGACACATCAAACAAGAAAACTACAGGTCAGTATTTCTGATTAATAATGATGCAAAAAGTCCTCAACAAATACTAGCAAATCAAAACAAACAATACATTAAAAAGGTCATTCATCATGACCAAGTGGGATTTATCTCAGAGATGCAAGTATAAATCAACATATGTGAATCAATCAATGTGATACATCCTATCAATGGAATGAAGGATAAAAACCATATGATCATTTAAATTCATGCTGAAAAAGCATCTGATAAAGTTCAGCATTCCTTTTATCCTCCAGGATAAAAGCTTTTAAAAAACTGGAGACAGAAGAACATATCTCAACATAATAAAAGCCATATATGACAGACCCACAGCCAGTATCATATTGAACGAAGAAAAAATTGAAAGCCTTTTCTTTAAGATCTAGAAGACAACAAGAATGCCTGCTTTCACAACTGTTATTCAACAGAGTACTGGATGTCCAAGCTTGGGCAATCAGATGAGAGAACGGTATAAATGGTATCCGAATTGGAAAATAAAACAACAAATTATCCTTGTTTGCAAATGATATGATCTTATATTTGGAAAAACGTAAAGACTCCACAAAAAAAACTAGTAGAACTGATAAATTCATTTAAGTTGCAGGATACAAAATCAACATATAAAACTCAATAGCATTTTTTTTTCTTTTTTTTTTTTTGAGATGGAGTCTCACTCTGTCACCCAGGCTAGAGTGCAGTGGCGCGATCTCGGCTCACTGCAAGCTCCACCTCCCAGGTTCGCGCCATTCTCCTGCCTCAGCCTCCCGAGTAGCTGGAACTACAGGCGCCCGCCACCATGCCTGGCTAATTTTTTTGTATTTTTAGTAGAGATGGAGTTTCACCATGTTAGCCAGGATGGTCTCGATCTCCTGACCTCGTGATTCACCTGCCTCGGCGTCCCAAAGTACTGGGATTACAGGCATGAGCCACTGCGGCCCAGCCAAAAATCAGTAGCATTTTTATATGCCAACAGTGAGGAATCTCAAATAGAATAAAAAAAGTAATCCCATTCACAATAGCCACAAATAAAATTAAATACTTATGAATTAAAGAAGTAAAAGATGTCTACAATTAAAACTATCAAAGATTGATGAAACAAACTGAAGAGGACAACAACAACAACAACAACAAAAAAAAAAAAAAAAAAGGAAAGATATTCCATGTTCATGGATTGGAAACCTCGACATTGCTAAAATGTCCATACTACCCAAAGCAGTCTGCAGATTCAATGCATTCTCTATCAAAATACCAAATGACATTCCTCGCACAAGTAGAAAAAACTGTCCTAAAATGTATATGGAACCAAAGAAGACTCAAAATAACCAAAGCTATCCTAAGCCAAAAAAAAAAAAAAAGTATACACACACATATATGTATATATATGTATATATATGTGTGTATATATGTATACATATATATGTATATGTGTGTGTATATGTATATATGTATATGTATGTATATATGTGTATATATGTATATGTATGTGTATATATGTATATGTATATATGTGTGTATATATATGTATAAGCCAAAAAAGTATATACACACACACGTGTGTGTATATATATATGCGTACATATGTATATATACGCATATGTGTGTGTGTGTGTGTATATATATGTGTATATACACATATGTGTGTATATATATATATATATAGGGCTGGTGCAGTGGCTCACGCCTGTAATCCCAACACTTTGTGAGGCCAATGCAGTGGATTGCTTGAGCTCAGGAGTTCGAAACCAACCTGGGAAACATGAAGAAACCCCATCTCTACAAAAATTACAAAAAAATGAACCAGGTGTCATGGTGTACACTTGTAGTCCAGTTACTTGGGAGGCTGAGGTGGGAGAATTCCTTGAGGCTGGGAGGCAGAGGTACAGGCAGCTGAGACTGCACTACTGCATTCCAGCCTGGGTGAAAGAATGAGACCCTGTCTCAAAAACAAAATAAAACAAAAAAAGAACACAATAGGAGGAATCATATTATCTG
Organism: Pongo abelii; assembly: GCF_028885655.2. Lineage (NCBI taxonomy): Eukaryota > Metazoa > Chordata > Mammalia > Primates > Hominidae > Pongo > Pongo abelii. The sequence continues at coordinate 137,298,705 of NC_085928.1, read as the reverse complement.
ATTTCAAATTATACTGCAGAGCTATAGTAACTAAAACAGCATGGCACCAGCACAGAAACAAACACAGACAAATGGAACAGAATAGAGAACCCAGAAACAAACCCACACTCCTACATGGAACTCATTTTTGACAAAGGTGCCAATAACACATCAGGGAAAAGACAGTCTCTTCAATAAATGGTAGTGTGAAAACTGAATATCTATATGCAGAAGAATGAAACCAGATCCATATCTCCTGACATATACAAAAATCAAATAAAAACATGATTAAAGACTTAAATCTAAGACCTCAAACTATTAAACTACCACAAAAAAAAATTTGGGACACTCTCCAGGACATTGGTCTGGGCAAAGATTTCTTGAGTAATACCCCACAAACACAGGCAATCAAACCAAAAATTGACAAATGGGATCACATCAAGTTAAAAATATTCTGTGTAGTAACAGAAAAAATGAACAAAGTGAAGACACAAACCACATAATGGGAGAAAATATCTGCAAACGACCCATGTGACAAGGGATTAATCACAAGAATATATAAGGAGCTCACAAAACTCTATAAGAAACAATTTAACAATCTGATTACAATATGGGTGAAAGATTTGAATAGACATTTCTCAAAAGAAGACACAGAAATGGCAAACAGGCATATGAAAAGGTGTTCAACATACCGGTCATCAGAGAAATGCAAATCAAAACTACAATGAGATAGCATCTCACTCCAGTTAAAATGGCTTTTATCCAAAAGACAGCCAATAACAAATGCTGGTGAGGATGTAGAACTCTTATACACTGCTGGTGGTAATGTAAGTTAGTACAACCACTACAAAGAACAGTTTGGAGGTTCCTCAAAAATCTAAAATACAAAATGAGTGAGTAAAAAAATGTGGTATAACAATAAAATGGAATGCTATTCAGCAATAAAAAGGAACAAAGTATGGATACATGCTATAAAATGGTTGAACCACAAAAACATTTTGCTAAACAAAACAAGACAGGCACAGTCATAAATGCCATGTAGTTACATTTATATGATATGTCTGAAAAAGCAAATTTATAGTTATAAGACAAAAAGTTGAACAGTGGTTTTATGGGACTAACAGTGAGAATGTAGAGTGACTTTCAATAGCAAAAAAAAAATATTTTTGGGGGTAGTATCTTTTGCATTTGTTTTCTATTTTTTGCTAGAACAATGTATAGTATTTTTTTCTAATTGTCTTTAAGACATTCTTTGTCTTTTGTTTTTATTAGTGTGAATGATATGCAATGTTGTTGGTTTTTAAATTTTTATTTTCTATATTCTGCTTTAAGTTCTCTGAATTTCTTGAATCTCTAGTTTGATGTCTGTCATTAATTTTGAAAAATTATTAGCCATTATTTCTTCAAATAATTCTTCTACCCTTTTCTCTCTCTTTTTTTCCAAGACTCCAATTACATGTACCATTTGATATTTCTCATGGTTCTTGGGTGTTCTGTTCTGATTGGTTCATTATTATTTCTCTTTGTGTTTCAGTCTCGGTGATTTCTATTGACCTATCTTTCAGCTCACTGCCTGCCAGTTCTACTGATGACCCTGACATAGGCATTCTCCATTTCTGTTACTGTGTTTTACATTTCTAGGACTTCCATTTAATTCAAATAAAATTTTTGTATCTCTGCTGAAATTAACCATCTGATCTTGAATGTTGCCCAGCTTTTCCATTAAAGCCTTCAACATATTCATCATAGTTATTTAAGAATACTTATGGGACAGTTTCACCATATATGTCATATCTGCATTTGTGTTCTGGTTCTAATTGCTTTATCTGAGTGTTTTTTTTTCTTGCCGTTCATATGCTTTTAACTTTTTGTTTAAATTCTCATGTATTATTGTCATCAGAAAACAGTTTTCATTGCTTGGATATGGCCACGGTTCCTTCTGCTAAAACTTTAGCACAGGGGTTTGCATCAACATAATTAGAAGGTGAGCTAGGTTTGAAGTTTGTTACTTCTATGCTACACTCAGTGCTCTACAGGCTACCATTCCTAAATGATACCTTATATTGGGGTGCAGGATTTAGTCTGTAAAAATATTTCTTTCTTCATTTTAAGAACCACTACCTACATACTAAGTCATGTCTTTCCTTTGTACTCAAAAAAGTTATTTACCAAGGTACTTATCATCCTAACAGCAGAGTAAGAAATGGAGGAAGGTATTCTTTGGTCTTCTGACTCAGCCTCAGTCTTAGGTGAACACTGTGACCGTAAGTCTGAGCTGTACAGCCTTCTCAGTGATCCTTCTTCTCCCCTAGTATAGTTTTTATCACTGTAGATATTCCTGCCCCTTCCTCAGGGGCTGAGGGTTTTTTCCCTGTTCCCATACCCCAACTGCAAAAAGATTTCATCAGTACTTAAGGGGAATGGTAATTGTTGCAGCGCTTCTGACAAAATATATCTTTGTTCCAGAGTCCACGTGGAGATTATTCCCCCTCAGGCTATGGCTGCTGTAATATTCCCCCTGTTCTTCACCACGGAGGGCATTTTCTTTTACTGATGGGTTCATAAACAAGCCTGCAAGAGGGCGTGGGTTCCCTCTATATTTGTGGCTCCCAGGATATTCATCCTTTCTCATCAGTATACACTTGGCTTCTATCAATGTAATGATCATCTTAGTTGATCTCTTTCTAGGGGTGTACAGCTGACCCAGGTAAGTCAGTACTTGTAGGATGCCTCTCCCTGCAGGTATTTGTCTCTAGATTCTGGGTCTGTCCATGGGTCTGAAATTTCAGCACTCAGAGGAGTGGTCAAGACAAGTTGTGAACTTGATTTCGGCTTTTCATTGTTTTACATTTGGAAGTGATGTCTTTCCAGCTTGCTGCATCTCTGATCAGAAACCATAAGTCATCCCAACTACTTATATTTAACTCTATGTATTGTGGTTTTCAAAGCTTACTAACTTTCCACTTAGGCTCACTCATTCCACAATTGTACAGCTAAAGTTACCACTTTGCATGCATTGGTACCTTCATTCTGCCAAAGTTAAGCAGTTAACTAATGCGTAGCCGTACAAAACCCCCGACCAAGACAAGCTGACCAAATTTCTAACCATAAGAATGAGTACATGTAGATCAGAGAAAAATATTTCATGATTATATTTATTTTCCATTAAGTTTAAAGATTTTAGTTTAACAACTTAAGTGTAAAAAGCACCTTGTGTGGGCACCGTAGAGGATATAGATATAAGTAAGATAAAGACTTTATACCTTATTTCAGTAATAGTTTCTTATAGAGCAGCGGTCCTCAACCTTTTCGGCCCCAGAAACTGGTTTCATGGAATACAATTTTTCCACAGGCAGGGGCACAGGGATGGCTTCAGGATGAAACCGTTCCACCTCAGATCATCAGGCATTAGATTCTCATAAGGAGTGTGCAACCCACATCCCTCACATGCACAGGGTTCACGGTCCTATGACAATCTAAAGCTGCTGCTGATCTGACAGGAGGCAGAGCTGCGGTAGTAATGCTCAGTTGTCTGTCGCTCACCTCTGGCTGTGACTGGTTCCTAACAGGCCACGGCCTGGGGATTGAGGACCTCTGTTATAGAGAATACTTCAAACATTCAAAAATGATACTGTAGAGCATACTTAATAAACATTGCACCATTACATATTTTTATGGAGAGTTTTAAGGCCTAGGTTAACAGCTGGGTGAGGGGCTGGATGCAGCAGCGCTCACTTCCAGTCCCAGCTACTCAGGAGGCTGAAATGGGAGGACTGCCTGAGCCCAGGAGTTCAGGGCCAGCCTGGGCAACATTAGTGAAACTGATCTCTTAAAGGAAAAAAAAAAAAAGAAGATTTACAGCCTAAGTTAATGACTATTCACTGTTAACAGATAACTGAATTGCTCATAGCACATAGATGAATTGAAGGCACATGTCTTAGAAAAACATAGGGTTTTCCTTGCAAATTTGATCCTATGCTTTACAGCAAATAGCAGATAAGGACAGGATGAAAATAAAAATTCAGCAGGATATATCTGGTTACATTTTACGACAGGAGTATACTTACACAAAAATAGCCTTCATGGAACATGGTCTATCTAATATTTATACCTCTAGCACTCTGATGTTAAGTAGTTAGTCTTTGTATTCTAAAAGGTAAACTTTTCAGTACGCCCTGTTTCACTGGAGTCAGGTACTTCAAGCCAATTCTGTTTATATAAAAATTAAAGTACATATGCCAATTAATGAACATGTTATGGGGAGCCAAAAAATGTGGAGAATCAGATATTCATAAGAACCTAACCGGTATGATCTTTACATGTAACAAAAACTACCTGGGAATTCACAGTTTGAGAAGATAAATTGATAAGGAACATGCCAAATTAGAGAGGGTCAGAAAAATCTCACTTTAATGGCTTCAAATTCCTCTAGCTTGATGCATTCATCCTTCCATATCTTTGGGGATGAATGATGAGAACGCTATGGCTTTCTAAAACAATTGCTATTTCTGTAGCTAATGCTCAAATGGTTATTACGAATATTTACTCTTTTCCAATTCTAGCCACTCCTCCTTCACACAGATTCAGTTTTCCTCTAAGTTATGTTAGTACAATAGATTACACTATAGTGAAGTTCTTAATCTGGCCTCTCAGCCATTTTTCCCCTTTAACATGATCATTTCTATTATGTTATCTATTTTACACACATTTTATAATTTGACTCTTGAGAGTCAAATTTGACTATTTTCAAATATATTTTTCAAATTTTTCAGCTCTTAGCACATAGGCCCACTCTTGCATATATACATATATGCCAAAAAAGGATGCAACACTTCAATGCCAAGCTCACAGGGTTATGAAGGTTAAAAAAAAAAAAAGATACTACATAGAAATGTTGGAAATCATACAATAATAAAAATTAACTTCAATATACTAGTGGGTCAGAGAGACTATTATACTAACACATGTAAGATTCAATCTTTTGATTAAAAAAGCACTATATTTAGAGTTATAAAAAGCTCAGAGAACTGGAAACAGAAATGCAGTCTACGATAGATTATTCAGACTAATATAGAAGTCTTGGCACGAATAATAAGATAACTGTGGTTGATCCATAGAACAGTTGGATTATGCACCACAATATGCAAATCAGGTAACTATTTATGATAATTATTAAAATGTTAACTTGCAAATAAAGCACAGAAAATAACATCCTACTGTAAGTTGATTCCAGCACAGTATAGGACAAGTCAGTATAATTAGGTAGTTTATGGTACATATTACTCTCAGGTATGTTAATACGAATGCAATAATGCAAGCACAGTTTAACATTTTCAGTTAAGATAATTGTTCATGTTTTCTTTACACACACATATATGAACGTGCAAACACACCTCTGGTTGGAAGTCTCCTTTCTGTACACTTCCAACAAGTTTTGTTAATGTGTTCTTATGTACATACTGTGGGCTTCTCTCAAATCCAAGACTGAGAAGATTTCCGTCATTCACTAACTTCAGTATCTGATAGTTACTGAATGTTCTGCAATGCTTTAAGCTACTTTATTACTTTTCATTTGCAAAGCCATCACTCCTCTCACTGGCTTCATAACCTAACCTACAGACTTTTACTTCTTAGAATTTAAAAAATAACTATCAAAATAATCTTCATATAAATAATCCTGTTTGCCAAGGAGGCAGAGATCAAGGGCTTGGAGTACTGTGTATAAATCTGTCTCTCTCTCTCTGTGTGTGTATGTGTGTGTGCACGTGTGAGTGTGTATGTGTGTTGTTTTACCTGATTACTAATTCAAATCTAAACTCCCTACCAAAGAATCAAATGTCCTTGTGAACTGGTTTCCCATCTTCTCTAACCCACTTCCTATAAGCTCAATATTCTAGAAGGGATGTTGGCTCTCACTGCACCCACCACCTTATTTTATATCATCCCTTTAATTTCTCCTCCCTATCTATGCTTTAAATTTCTGCTTTATTGATTCTGTCTTTTACTGCTTTTAAGAGACGTTTCATTTCTGCTATCACATTTTAATGTCTTATCATTTTCTCTCTTCAATTCCCTCTGAATCTTTTCCAATATCTCAGGCAAATTTCAACTCAGTCTTTTTAACATCATTCCTACTTTGTTTCAAAAAAAATATGTTTTCTTACGGAAAATAAAAATTATATTTTAAAAAATTTACTTATTTTTCCTAGATTTAAATCTTTTAAAAAAATATGTCTTTCTTCTTTCCCCTCAGAAAAATCTTACACTTATTTTATACTGAGTCTTTTGGTTTTTGTTTCACTGTTTATTCATTGTTAAAGTCTGCTCTGTTCTTTCCTAATAAATCAGCGGAGAAGGGGATGTAGTGCCACATTAATTTCCTGGTTTCCTTCATTACCCACATACTATATTTAAATGTTTTGGATCTTAACTTTTTTTTTTTTTTTTTTTTTTTGAGCCAGGGTCTCACTGTTACCAAGGCTGGAGTGCAATGGTGTGATTATAGCTTACTGCAGCCTCAAACTCCCAGGCTCAAGAGATCCTCTCCCATTTCAGCCTCCTGAATAGCTAGGACAGGTGCAGGTCACCACACTCAGCTAACTTTTATTTTTTTGTAGAGATGGAGGTCTCACTATGTTGCCCAGGCTGGTCTTGAACTCCTGGGCTCAAACAATCCTCCCGCCTCAGCCTTCTAAAATGTTGGGATTACAGGCATGAGCCACTGGGCCCAGCCCTCAAATTTCTAATAGTAGTTGTAATTTACTTACTATGGCTCTAAAGGTAAAAGGAAAGTTCACCTGGGTTCCTTCTACTGCTTGCCTATCTATACAGAATAATAATAAAGACTGTATCAACTGAAGCAGATCTTCTCTTTTAAACTGTATCAATAAAAATGCAATGCCAGACAGCATAGGTCCATCCTATGGATCTTCCTGGCATTGTTTCTTATTTCTGAATGAAATGTGCCATGACCTATCTTCTTTTACCTTGGTCATATTACATTATCAGGAACCTTACTTCTAAATAAAGCAAAGCACTAATGGGTGAATAGTTGGGGGTAAGGGGTCTGTGTGGTCATGAAATAGTCCGCTATGTCAGAAAGCAACTCCCTCAGAGCAGAAAACAGCTTTCTTTCCTGAAAGGTTTGGAATTTCAAAGGTACAGACAGGCAGTGGAATTAAAAAGAAAAACAAAAAATAATGTTAAAAAAACCTCCTTCCATCATTATATCCTGCTGTATTACTATTCTGCTTCTAAGTTCCATTTGCATTTTAGTTTGTAGAGATTCTTCCTGGTGTCTGGCATATTACTGATAAATATTCTGGGTTATATCACTTCTTAATATCACATCTCTGTTTCTACAAGCATTTTGACAGTAGGATAGGAAAGCATGGACTAGGTGTCAAAAGCCGGCTCACTCTTTAACTTGCTGGTATTTATTTGCCTACTTCTGGGTTCCATTGCATTGGATACTACAGTCGATCATCTCAAGCTCCAATTATCTAAGACCTTATGTTTCTGGCTTCTTTGGTCATTAGTTACAGTTTGCAAGTCAGTAGTCAACCTGGGGAGAACTCACTGTTCATTCAACAAATTAGGACTAGGATTAGGGTGAAGTGAGTTAAGAAAATTTGGTGCTTAACCTTGGGCATACCATTTAAGGGGGTGCTCAAAACTGAGTAATTAACATAAAAATATTTAAATACAATATTTTAAAAAACTGAATGATTCCAAAAGATTCATGATTAACAAAATATCAACATTTTAAATGAAGACAAAATTTAATATTGCCATATCAGGCCACATTGGAGCCCAAGGCTAAGGAAAAGTCAGTAATAATGATCCTGTCATTTGCCTCATCCCAGTTTCGGCCCTGAAACAAATATATAAACAACTGTACTTCCCAGCCACTGATCTCTGCCCTCATCATTGCAGAAAGCAGAATGTGGCCTGCTAATTTCATGCAGTCGTATCTCTTCTCACAGCTGTTGATTTTAGTATTAATTTTATTCACATAATATTTCTCATGTTCTGAATCAATACTAGCATTCCTTATTCCTTTTTTTTTCTTTTTTTTTTTTTTTTTTGAGACGGGTGTTTTGCTCTTGTTGCCTAGGCTGGAGTGCCACGGCGCAATCTCGGCTCACCACAACCTCCACCTCCCGGGTTCAAGTGATTCTCCTGCCTCAGCCTTCCAAGTAGCTGGGATTACAGGCACGCGCCACCACAGCCTGTTAATTTTGTAGTTTTAGTACAGATGGGGTTTCTCCATATTGGTCAGGCTGGTCTCGAACTCCCGACCTCAGGTGATCTGCCCGTCTAGGCCTCCCAAAGTGCTGGGATTACAGGCATGAGCTACTGCGCCTGGCCATTCCTTATTCTTAATCAGATAAGAGTTGCTGGTTTTCACAACTAATTACTCCACCTCAAACCAGATGCCACCACACACTTAAAGCTCAAAATTTCTCTAAATATGCATCCACTTTATTCTGTTTTTCTACTATCTCAAAGGAAGAGAGATTTGTCTTGATTTCCTATTTTATTCTCTCCTTTCTCCTTTATTGGGAGAAACACTATAACTATTTCTTTCATGTAAACTTCACATCTTTCCTCGTTGATTCCTTCATGTCTCAATAGAAACTGGGTCATACAGCCCTAGAAATTCTTCCTAAAACTAGAGCAGTCTCTAACCTTATTTAACTTACTTTACTACTGCTACCACCATGATGTACTGAACATTGTTTCCATTTTCTCATTTGACACTTATGGTTTTCACCCCTACCATGTGATTAAAACCATACATGAATCACCTATTTTTTCATCTATATCCTTCTTCCATTAGCAATATTATGTAATTCTTTCTGAAGAAGTCCTGGTGAAGTATCTGAAAACCACAACTATTTTTGTGTGGCCCATGAGCTAAGAATAGTTTCTATATTTCAAAAAAATTTTTTCAAGATCCAAAAAAACAATATTCTGTGACACATGAAAATTATATAAAATTCATATTTGAGTGATCGTAAAGTTCGCCAGCAGAAGGTGATGTTCCCGCACTAGGTAAAGAAAAGGCTCTGGTGGCCACAGCAATGACCACTTCTTCTCTACTGTCCAACAGGTAGCCTGCTCTGCAGAGAAAAGGCGTGAAAAAAATTATTCTACCAATTGACAGAAAAAAATCAGCTGAGAAATAAAACCTGATTGTTCACTTTTAAAAATCACACCCCCAATGTGGGCCCACTAGAATGGCTCCCACAAAGAAGAAGAAGGGTCATTCTCCCATCAATGAGGTGGTGACCTGAGCATACAATCAACATTCACAAGTGCATCCATGGAGTGGGCTTCAAGAAGCATGCCCGTCAGGCACTCAAAGAGATCTGGAAATCCGTCATGAGGGAGAGGGGAACTCCAGACCTGTGCACTGATAGCAGGCTCAACAAAGCTGTCTGGGCCGAAGGAATAAGGAATGTGCCATACCATATCCATGTGTGGCTGTCGAGAAAACATAATAAGGATGAAGATCTACCAAATGAGTTCTACACTTTGGTTACCTATGCACCTGTTACCGCTTTCAAAAATCTACAGACAGTCATTGTGGATGAACTGCTGATCATCAAATACATCAAATAAAGTTATAAAATCACCAAAAATAAACATAAAAAAATAAGAAATCACACCTCATCGTCAGAAAGAAACCTGACTCCTTCAACTTCCACAAACACATACACACTTCTTTTCAACTTATTTATACACTTTATAAATGTGAATAAAGTGATACTTCCTGCTGTTGCAAACAGGGTATATGTGCTGTTCTCCAAATAGTTCAAATGGTTTTATTATCACAACCTGAGAAATATTTCAAGAAGCAATGGATCCTGTTGTCTAACTAGTAAGAGAAGGAAAAGCTCATCATCAAATATATCCAAATTCAAAATTTTTTGGCAGCTATTTTCTAGTTTACACAAGGTAAATACCAAACAAAGTCAGTTCAGCCGGGCAATTCCTGGAGGAACATATTTTTACCCAATTCCTTCTGCTAGGCCCAATAGGACATGATGTTATTTCAACTCAACTATTGTGAAGAATTGAGTCACCTTAGAATTGATATGGACAACTGATGGCACTTTCCACATTTTCCTGTTACAGGGATCCCTGCCATCTTGCATGGCATGAAATTCTAGGGTATCAACAGAGTACTTACTCAGGAATGTAGACTGTTTCTTGAAAAATATTTTGCCTCTGCCTAGAGATACCGCTATAGTCACACCCATGGAAGAACACATCGTAGTAAGAATATAAGTCAGTATTTTGGTATGTCATGATGAAATGCTACTGCCTTGACATACCGTTTTACTAGCTAAAATATGAGTCAGCTCAATTAGTAAAAATTTAGTGAGCTTCTGCTATGTGCCTAGATGAAATGCACAGCCTCTGCTTTCAAAGAAAAAAATATTTAGATAGGAAAATAGACGAACAACATAAAGGGTATCTATACAACAGGTTCCTCAACTGAGAGCTGTATAGCTTGTCTCAGGCAGTTAAGACAGCCAATGTGTAAGAAAACACATCTAAAGCAATGTTCAGGCACACTTACAATTATTTCATGTCTATTTCTCTTTTCTACTTACTTATTTCCTCTTTTCCCTCACTCCACGAAACTGATGGACTTTAGGCAGTATATTAGTTCCCAGTATAATTTGGGTTGGGAGATACTTATCCAATAGATAGGCTGGCCATAATTTCCTTTAAGGATTCTTTTTTTTTTCTCTTCATGTCAAGTTAGATCACTAGACAAGACATTCCTATAGCTATAAAGAGTCCTGGATTTTACTGGCTTAACACCTTACATGCAAAATTACTTTTTTTTTTTTTTTTTAGTAATTATGTCTTTAGATTGTTTTATTTTTATCAAACGTGACTCAAGTAGTCCATCTTCAACAGGAATATTAAGTTACTAAAAAAATCAGGATTGGAAACTTTAACACAATTAAATTTAAAAGTTTATAATAAAAACAGGATGAAGAATAATTAATTTGGGAAGTGAAATTTTGAAAGCTCCAATAAATATTTAGTATTTTCTAAAATACAGGAATACTAAAAATGAAAACATACAAAGTATTCACCTTTAATTATTAATAGTGGGTATGACAACTGATTTCTATGTCTACTCTTATTTTCTCAGAAACTCGTCAAGAGTTCTCTTCCCCAATATTTTCATAATTATAAATGTTTTGTTTTACTATAGATAAAATGTACACTAAACATGTTCTGTTGCTATCATTCTAGGTCTGATCCTTCATCCCATTTTTCAGTGCCTTTCTGATTTTATCAAGCAGAATGCTAACTGTTAAGTCCACCTAATTAGGGCCCAGCTTCTGCCAGACCTTCTTTTTTTTTCTTTTTTTTGGTCTTTTATTTTATTATTATTATTATACTTTAAGTTGTAGGGTACATGTGCACAACGTGCAGGTTTGTTACATATGTTTCTTACCCATTTGAAACACCAAGGAAGCAGTTCCAAGGTCCAGGTTCAATCTAGACCTTAAAACACCCTGTATGCCTCCTGTTCTTCTTCCTCTTTTTTGGCTACAAGTGTCCAAAGACACAGACAAAAAAAGTTACATTTACTCAAAACTACATAATATAGACACAAAAAAGTTACATTTACTCAACACTACAGAATGATGAATAATTAGACAATATTTTGGCCAGGCTCAGTGGCTCACGCATGTAAGGGAGGCTAAGGCGGGCAGATCACATGAGGCCAAGAGTTTCAGACCAGCCTGGCCAACATGGCAAAACCCCATCTCTACTAAAAATGCAAAAAAAATAAGAATAATAAAATGACCAGGCATGGTGGTATACATTTGTAATCCTAGCTACTCAAGAGACTGAGACATGAGAATTGCTCGAACCCGGGAGGCAGAGATTGCAATGAGCCGAGATCATGACACTGTACTGCAGCCTAGGAAATGGGAGTTTCCTAGTTACCATCACAACTCTCCTTCCCCCAAATATCTTCATGTGTTTCCAAATGCTTTTGGGGTCAAAAAAGATTCTAGTAGAATCTGACTCCAAGTGAAGAAAAGAGACTAAAGAAAAGAATAATGTTAAAAGAAAGTACACATTTTGAATAAGCAGCATAAAATAATGAAGTGTCAAAATGTAAAAGGTTTAAAGGGAAGAAGGACCAAAGGTCAGAGGAATCCAGTAGCAGGACCACTGCAGATGGCAATTCAGCCAACCTGGATCTAGTGTACAGACATTTAGGAACACTAAAAAGAGTCTAACATCAATTGAAGATTAGAAAGGATAAAATGATTACATTAACTTACATCCCTCTTTATGCCTGCTTGACCTGCAGAACATGTTTGGCAGCTCTTACCCTAGGACCTTTACACTTGGTATTTCCTCAGTTTGGAATGTCCTTGCCCCAAAACTTACATGGTTCACTCCTTTATCTCCCTTAAATATTAGCTCAATTTTTTTTTCAACAATAACTGCTCTGATATTTAATTCTGCAACTTATAATAACTTATAATACACTATCACTCCCCTTAAATTGCAATATTGCAATATTCGTTTCTTTTTTTCCAAAGAAATTACTGCTTTCAAAGACACTGTTTATTTTTGTTATTTATTATATTTATTATTTACTCTTTCCCTCTGTTAGAATGCAAGCTCCATGAAGGCAGGGATCTTTGTTATGTTCAATGATATGTCCCAAGCACCTAGAACACAGCTGTAGAACTTAGAAGGCCTAATCCTCAATAATCAAAAACCATGATCTGCAGAATGATGAATATAGGCTGTAGAGAATCCAGTCCTGTCTCACCAAATCAAAAACATGATTCCTTTGAAACTGCAGGCTGTTTCACAATATTAAATTAATGATGTTCCTTTGTATTTACTATTATCAATGGGAGACAGAAAAATATTTCCCACATAGAAGTGGGCACTAACTAATCCCATAATGCCTTCAGTTAGCAAATCTCTAGACCCTCCACAGAAATCAAGCTTCAGACTCTGCACCAGGATATCAAAAACCACATTTCTTCTTTCATTTACCTGAAGTGACTTGAACCTGGAGAAGGGAATTAATATTTCCCAAAGTCATTTGATGGCTGAGAGGCATGAACACAGAACTGGAGTCTCCCTGGATATGTGATTAGCATTTGAACATGCACTTTCTAATACACTTCCACAATAGTTCCTGAATACTGATTTAGAAGGACTAGAATAAGTACCAAGAACTGAAAAAAAAATTATTAAAAAGATACATTTTAATTATAGACTATCAAATCAATAGTAAGAAATCAGCAAATAAATAGAAACTGCACTGTTAGGAGCTAAAATGTAGAAAAAGATGGTATGAAGTATTACTGAGGGAGCCAGAATAATCTACCGAGTCACATCTTTATTTCCAAAAGAAATTTCTTATGACCATACATCATTTTACAATGTAAAAACAGAGATTTCCCAAAGATTCTTACCCTGTTTCTAGCAACAAATGTATAGCCACCCATTCACATGTTCCACCATTTACTTTATGTGAGGGCCATCCAGCTTGTAGACAATTCAATTAATCTTACAAGTGACATGCACAAGAAAAAAAAAAAAAACAGATGTGGCATTAAGATTTACAAAGTTATTGAAACTTTTTAACAAGTAAAACGCATCTTTACTTAGCTACACCAGAATGAGGAATAAAGGGGTTTACATATGTTCCAATTCTAAACCTATCAATCAAACCCATGTTATTCCTTTGGGAGCTTATTTACATGCATATTTATCAGCCTCACATGCTAATTCCCTGCTGTTTTATGCCTGCAAGGCATGTTTATGAGTCATAATTGTTGATCTCATTTGATGTATTTCACTGAAGGAAGACATTATTCAGTTATGTGGCCTAATGTCAATGAGTTACGATGACCCGATCTTCCAAACGCAACTTGCTCTTTAATTTTTATTAGGATATATAACTTACTGTACAGGAAAAGCAGTATACACTAAAATAAAAGAATAAATGCTTTACATAAAGAATTTAGTTAATCATCTCTCATTTTGATCCACCTTACTCCTTCACATTTCTTCTAAGATGTGCCTATAAAATAAGCTGTGTCACTCAGTCACTTATTTCCCTACACTCCTACACTGCGATCTTAGCTTCATAATCTGTCACCATAGTCTAACTTTGCAGACCTGCTTCCAAGTTCAAGAAAAAACGTGTTCATTTACGCTACTTGCATATTCCTTTACTAGTTTTTCCCCTTAGTCAAGACCAGTGACTATTTTTAGGCTGTCCTACAAAATCTGGCTAACAAAGCTATTTTCTTCAACTCACTTAAAACATTATTTCAGGCAGGAAATCTTGCTAAAATAGGTAAATTGGGTAATGGTAACTATTTCTGCATTCACCCAATCCCTTAGAAAACATAAAGCACCACTGTTTATATCAAAGCATTACCAATTTTTTAAAAAGTAAAAACACTATATGCAAAGTATAACAATACAATTAGTGGTGGTATCAGGAGAGAACACCCTAAGAATTTGTGTTATTGAGAAACAAATGGAAAACGATGCAGTATATCTATATTTCTATACATCAATCTATATTAGTGTTGTAAAGAGCTTTAGAATAATGGAGTGACTTAAATGATTATAAAATGTATGTATTAATGGCACAAGGATCTTCTGCACTACTGTGAGAAATCTGAATTAAAAATAAGTGACTTTTGGATGGGCAAAGTGGCTCACATCTGTAATCCCAGCACTTTGGGAGGCCGGGGTGGGTGGATCATGAGGTCAGGAGATCGAGACCATCCTGGCCAATGTGGTGAAACCCTGTATCTATTAAAAATACAAAAAAATCAGCCAGGTGTGGTGGCGGACACCTGTAGTCCCAGCTACTCGGGAGGCTGAGGCAGGAGAATCATTTGAACCTGGAGGCAGAGGTTGCAGTGAGCCAAGATCGCACCACTGCACTCCAGCCCGGATGACAGAGTGATAATCCGTCTCAAAAAAAAAAAAGTGATTTTTGTGACATGAACTTCTGCAAGGAAAAAGGCTTATGATTTTCCCTCCCCAGCACATTTGGGATGTGAATGATGATACCATACCACTAAAAAAACAGATGTCATTGCAAGGGGTTACCACAGTGAGTCCAATAAGCACTATCACTCCAGTGAGAACAGAAGAACATGAAGCCTAACACCACTTTTCTGCTAGGTGATCACACCACCTAAGTGATAGCTAGATGGAACTGCAGCCCAGAAATTTAAGTATCAGGAGACAGGAAAACTGGGTATACAGATGAAGACAGCACAGTAGTCATTCTCTCTTCTCTTGACCTATACGTAAAGAATTAAAAACTACAAGGAGTCATTCTGAAAATGCATTTGAAAGTGTTTTTGTAGCAGGATTAAAATCTAAGAAGGTAATGAAATGGTATTAGTATTAATATTCTATTCTTATGCTTAAATAATTTTTAAAATGTTTGGATAAGCAATAAACTAAACAACAGATTTTAGAAAACAATCGTTAAGTATAATTTTAAAAACCTGTGAAAGAAACCACTTTGCCTTCCTCTTGGCTAGTATTTGTAAAAGATGTAGGAAAAGGAAAAGGTAACAAATAATAATACTACATAAACAGCATTTTAAAAAATCAAAATAAGCAAGTTGATATCCAGTACATGTATGCACAATACCATGTAATTTAAAATGTATTTTATTGCATTAGAAACTACATGTGTTTTTCAACCTGAGGAAAATGATTTCCAAAAATTAAAAACAAGAAAGAAACTACACGTATTAATAGAATTTAACTGATTTCCTTTCTACTACAGAGATAAAATGCACTGAATTACACATTTGCTGTGGGAGGCGGTCAGAACATTAGTAGAGTTACCACACGATGAAATCTACCTTTTAACATACTAAAATAGCAAACTATACTAACAGGACACACTAAGTAAACTATAACAGTTTCAAGAGATTATGAGTTTTTCAATGTTCATCTCATTGTTAAGTAATTTAGAAGAATAGTAAAATTCAACACTAATCTAGTATATTATTTAAAAACATTAAGGTTTTATGAAAGGAGTTTTTTTTTTTTTTCTTTTTTCTTTTTTGAGATGGAGTCTCACTCTATTGCCAGGCTGGAGTGCAGTGACGCAATCTCAGCTCACTGCAACCTCCACCTCCTGAGTTCAAGTGATTCTCCTGCCTCAGCCTCCCGAGTAGCTGGGACTACAGGCGCGTGCCACCACACCCAGCTAATTTTTGTATTTTTTGTAGAGACAGGGTTTCAACCTTGTTGGCCAGGATGGTCTCAATCTCTTGACCTCGTGATCCGCCCACCTCAGCCTCCCAAAGTGCACGAGTCACTGTGCCCGGCCCAAAGGGAGATTTTTTACTACACAAATGAGGGCTTTTCTACTTCATATCTTCTCAATGAGGCCTTTCTTTCTGTCCTAACTAAAATGGTAACACCCTCCTTAATTCATTTCCTACCCTTCTCCCAGGCTTTATATTTCCCCATAGCACTTAACCCTATAGAACCGGATATATTTTACATATTAATCTTGCTTACTGTCAGTCTTTCACTAGAATTGTAACCTTCAAAGCAAAGGCTATTGTTTTGTTTATACCCGTAATTCTCAGCATCTATAATATATCTTGGCAGAGAGTAGGCACTCAATAAACAGCTACTGAAAGAAGAAATCAATGAATATTAAATCTTACAATAAACATCTGGGAGCACATAAGTTTAAAAACATATCTTTCTACATTAACAACGAAACCAGGACACTTAAGACAGCTAGTACTGAATATCTGATAGACTATTACATTCTAAATATTAACATTAATGCCATCAGAATATCTGCGGCTGAGTAATCACAACACCATAATTCACACACTCACTCAGTCATCTTAGTTGAACTATGCAATCCCTGAAATACAATGAAGAGAAAATATATCACAAAGTACTAATCTCCTCTATCATGAGCCACAAATTTTATCCAAAAAAATTATTTCAACTAAAATGTACAGAATATAAATCAACTAACACATTGGTTTTCATGAAGTGTAAATATCTTGGTCAAGTGCAGTAGCTAATACCTGTAATCTCAGCATTTTAGGAGGCCGAGACAGAAGGATCACTTGAGCCCAGGAGTTTGAGACCAGCCTGGGCAACATAGCGAGACTCTGTGTCTATTATAAGTTTTTTAAGTGTCAATACCTTGAAAGCATATCCGAATAATCACAGATTAAATAAAAGAATAATTATCTTGAGCAATTTCATGTCCCTAATATACCATTTTAAAATATGTGACTTTGATAGGAGATTAAAATAACTTAGCACATTAATGTAAACATGAATTCATATACAATGAACTTGTAATACTAAAGATTCCCTGAATGTTGCAACATTCATCCTTTATGTATTTTAACTGTATTTCTAAAACTTAAACCTAAACATAAACACGTAAAGTATAAAACACTAAGCTCTGACAGAAAGAGGTTTTTCAACTTGTACTTCTACAAAGAATAAAATTTGAAGGTGGCTCTGTGGATCAACCTACTTAATAATCTTCTCTCTTCCAATAAGCTAAATAAAGGTTCTGGTCACAAGTCAGTAAATCAAATTTGATGAGGATTTAACTAAGTATAAGGTGAAAATGTCTATGAATAAACAGATCATGTGGCTTTTTTATTTACTAAAGTGTTTTTTAAAAGTAAACAAAATAAAATTTTAGTAATAACATGCAATGAATGTGCTTAGCTGAATTTCTACTTATAATTACATTTACTTCATTCTTTTTACCTGTTTTGCTTTCCTCATTAGTTTTTACTTTACTTTTTTTTTTTGCTTTAGTTGTTTAGTTTTGCTTTTTACCTGTTTATGATGCATAATGTTGGAAAAAACAGTACAGTAATATCCCACAAGGGGGAGGATGAGGACTTTTTAATCCTTACTTTTACAATGTAAGTAACTTTCACATAGGAAGTTTTCCTCTAAAATAATTTACTTAGCAAGGAGTAAACTGACATAAAATTAAGAGAGATGCAGAGAAAACTTTGAAACATAAACTACCTTTTAATCTACAAAGTGTGCACACATCCAAAGTCAGTTAATCACGTCGTAAAAACTGATACTTTTATATAATTTACAAAACTAGAAATACAAAATAGACAGTTACACTGGCAAATATTTTTCTAGAATATGAACTACTTACTCATCAAAACAGATTTCTGAGTTATAAACTTAACTGAGATAAACGAGCTTCATCATAAGCTGAGTTTATGTTTGTCCTAGAATGTCCATCATATCTTTGTTTTCCTTTGGGCAAAATGGGAAAATCATACCCTGTTTTCTATTTAATTCATTAAAAATTGAACATTATGTGATTTATTATAAGTAAAGTTTTCTGTACTAGGTATGAACATTAGTAATATTTGAAAGAAAGAATCAATTCTCTATCCAAACGGAAAAAAATAAAGTTGATATTCAAAAGTAAAAGAAATGAACAGCAACATAGAGAAAACATGAAAGTAATAAAGAACGACTCCAATCTTCAGAAGATATATTTAGACAGTTTCACATAAATAAAAACTTTACGTTCAACCAACCAACTATCCACATTTAAATCTATTTTAATGCATCATTGACATCAAAAGTAAAAAACAGGCAAGGACAGGAGAAGCACAGGCTTTCAGAAAGAGAAAAATTGAACTGAATGTCAATGGGTAAGGACACATTAAGACTTATGATATATATTGCCAAATAGAATGCCAGAAGGATAATACCAATCTATATTCCCACAAAACCTATGTGAAAATCTCCAATTCCCTAGACCTCAAGCAAAGCCCAGTTGTATTACTTTTTTTAACCTGACAATGTGGAAGAAAAAAAGAAAAACAAGAAAACAAACTTGCTTTAATGTCATTCCTTATATGGCAAATGAGGTCATTCTGCATATAATTATTAAGCATCCAAAATATTTCCTGAGAATTGCTAGTTTATGTCCTTTGGTCATTTTTCAATTGTGTTCATATTCCTAACTTGTCTGAATTTTTGGATATTAAAGATATCAAACCCTTATTTACTAATCTCTAAATGTTAAGAGTATCTTGTGGTTCTACCTTGCCCCCTCTGTTTATATATTCCCAAATCTAACACCACCCACGTGGTAACTTCTCCCCAACCTTTATCTTAAGACTTTACATCTTCCCAGAATCTCAGACTCATATATCCATCTCCACAAGACAAAACGTCTAACAGATATCTCAGATGTCACCATACAAGGCAAACAAAACTCTTTATTTCTCCTCCCCACTCACCCCCT
The DNA here is from genome assembly GCF_028885655.2 of Pongo abelii. Classification (NCBI taxonomy): domain Eukaryota; kingdom Metazoa; phylum Chordata; class Mammalia; order Primates; family Hominidae; genus Pongo; species Pongo abelii. Next base: position 137,279,378 of record NC_085928.1, on the reverse strand, counting down.
CCAAATTTAATTTTCTATCAATTACCAACACTTTAGTAAATGATATCATCTAATTTTCCATCAATTTCCAACACTTTAGTAAATGTTATCACCTCTCTAGTCAGTTGCCCAATGCCAAAAATCTAGGAATCTTTCTAGATAAATCTTTTACCTCACTGCCCTGCTATCATCAACAAGTAGTTTTCTCTACCCTAAATCAAAAATATATCCCATATCTGTTTAATTATCTTCATTTCCACTACTCCTCTTCCCAGTCTAACCCCACTATCAGCTCTCTCCTGAGGATGGCATTCCCAATCAGAAGCTGAAGAAATATTTGCACTGCTGATACACATTTGGATTGCTTCCAGTTTTGTTATCACAAACAATGTTCTTACACACAATTCTTGATGCAGATATGCAATAGTTTCCCTGTGTTCCTAGGGTATGGTCATATTCAATTTTCTTGTAATGCCAAATTATTTCCAAAATGTTTGAACCAACTTTAACTCCTATCAGCAACGGAGCAGAGCTCACATTTCTTCACACGGTGGCAAACTCATGGTAACTGATTTTTGCCAATCTAGAGGTTATCATATGTTATCTGACAGGGATTTTATTTAAATTCTTCATACATACATGGCTATTGCATGGTTCCTTTACTACAAAACATAGGCCTTTTTCATGCCATTTTCATATTGATTCATAAGAATTCTTCATACCTCTTGGATGCTAAACTTTTTTTAGTTTTGTATATTACCATCTTTTTTCAGACTGTGGTTTGTATTTTCACTCTGTTTACAGTATCTTCTCATAATAGTTTTTGATTTTGCAATAATTTAATTCTATATATATTTTGTTCCTTTTTGGTATTTGAAATTATATTTTCTTCTAAAAGTTCTATAGTTTTGCTTTACACATTTAAGTTTTTAATTTAGGAGAATTTGGTATTGTTAGTAAGATGTGAGAAAATAATTCATTTTTGTTTTCCACCCAAATGAAAAATCAGTTGTCCTCCGCACCACTTAATGAAGATGCCATTCTTTCAACACTGATCTCTAATTTCAGCTCTGTCATGTATTTGGTTTTCATGTAAGTTTGGGTCTATCTGTCTATCTGTTCTTCCCACTGGTCTATTTATCAAGTCATGAGCCATTATCATATTACCTTGTTATATAAAATATGCATGTTCTTTTTCAGAAGTGTCTTGACTATTGCACCTTTTGTTTTTCTATTAAATACTTGAATGAACCTGCCAAGTGACTAAAAAGAACAAATCAATGTAAAAATTTTGACTGAAAAATACACTGAATCTATAGATCAATTTGGGGAAAACCTATAACTCCGTGACAATAAGTCTTCTCATCCATGATCATGGTGTGTCCTCTATATTTATTCAGGTCTTCTTAAATGTCTTCCAATGAAATTTCATAACATTCTCCATAAAAACTACCAGATAGTTTACTGATTTATTGAAGGGTTACTCATATTTTCGTACTATTATAAATGCTGTATCTTTATTGCTGATATATTTGTAAGTGCGACTGATTTTGCACACGTTATATAATAAGGAATATAGGTAAACTAAATTATTAAATTCTAATAATTTATGTGTAGATTTTTATTTCTAATTTTAAAGAGAAAACTTTTAACATTTTACATTGAGAAGGATTTTAGTGTAATTCTTTTATAAATGTCCTTTTTCATATTAAAGAAGGTCTCCTCAATCCACAGTTTGTTAACAGTTATTTTATCACAAACTTATGTGAATTTTTTTGAATGTTTCCCCTACAACTACTGAAATGACTTTTCCACTTTGCTAATAAGCTAAATTACAAAAATAGATTTTCCCTAAGTACTAACCTTGCATTCCCAGGATAAACAAAATTTGGTAAAATATGTTTATCTTTTTACCCATGCTGGATTCTGTTTACTAACATTTTTATCCATATTCATGAGCAAGAATGGACTGTACTTTTTCATAATGCTCTTGACTGATATTGTTACAAAGGTTATACCAGTCACGTAATATAAATTTGAAAACATTCCCTATTTTTCAATTCTCTGAAAGAATTTTCTCTTTATGTTTTCTAGAAATCATCTGTTCCCAAATTGGGATTGGTTTTCTGTCTGGGATTATAATTATTTATTCCATTACATCAATGGTTATAGGATCACGCAGAAACTTATTTCTTTTTTTATATTTTAAAACTTGTGATACAACTGTATATGTCATTGTATGTCCATTATAAAAATCACTTTATCAAATAACAAACTTTTCTTATTTTTAAAATTTTCATGCATACTTAATGGCTATATATCCATTTATGTAACCATAGTGTTTGATGTGTAAAATATAACCTAGAAAGCAATGTGTATACACATTACCCATAATAAATGCTTACTACATTGTGTAACAAGTTTAGAAATATGTATACACATTGCTTTCCAGGGTTATATTTTACTGAACTGAACTCTATTTCAATAATTCTTGTCTTTATAGAAATGTATCCACTACATCTTAGTTTTCCAATTCACAGTCATAAAAATGTTCACATAAGAGAATACTTGTATTGTCTTTTTAACCAGTTCCTAATTCTGAATGGATTTTAGAAAGATATTTTAGAGGTTAAAAGACTCTCTCTAGAAATGTGATTGAAATTAAACTTGATTAAAGAATTTATTTTAAAGACCTCACTATACCTTTTCATATGCAATACATTTTTAATCTGGAAAATCCAGAAATGTAGGAAAACGTTTGGTTTTTTGCTTGTTTCCCATTAGCTGCCTTACTGTTGAGCTCTCATTGCTTCCACTATTTTTCAGTCAATTGTCTTAGGTTTTCAGTTAATTATTTTGTGTCTTCCAGTAATGCCATCTTTTTTTTGGCTGATTAATATATTTACATATCATAAATGTTCATTTATTTTTGAATTAGTATCTGTGAAAAATTGATGGTATTAATGGCCCAATTACTCCCTTCCTAAACATATGACATTTAGGGTGTGACTATCCAGCTTCTTCCATCAAAAGGTAGTGGCAACATAGTAATACTGAGTCTTCTAATCCATGAACATGAAATGTCTACTTATTTATAACTTTCCTTAATTTCTTCCAGTATTGTTTTATAGCTGTCAGTGTACTTCCTCTACTTTTGGTGTTAAATGTATTCCTAAATATTTAGTTCTTTTAATGCTATCATGAATAGAATTTTTGCTTAAAATTATTATAGGATTGTTCACTGCTAGTATACAAAAATACATTTTTTGCTACCTCTAACAATTTTGCTACCTCTAGCTGGCTTTGTTACTTGTCTTGGCCAAGAAAATGTCGCAGATCTGACAAGGTCACAGTACCAAGTCTAGGTCTCATGAAATCCTGAAACCTGGCAGTTTGTTTACTTGGAAAGCTGACATCACCATGTAAACAAGGGATGGCTACCCTGCTGGAGGATGAGACATGTAGCTTACTCAATCTCCAGACACAAGTGACACAATCTTAGATCATCCATTGCTTAGACACGTAAGCAAGCTCAGCTCAGAGTAAGAGAATTACTCAACTTGCTCACTTTACCATTACCCATAATAAATGCTTACTATATTGTGTAAGAAGTTTAGAAACAGTATGTCATACAAACAAAGTTAACTGATACACTATCTATGAATAACATGAAATATTAATGCTTGGTAAATAAATGGCTACACAGCTCATTTTAATCACTGAGCTAGATACATGTCATCTGAAAACATGCAAAGGCTGGATGTGGCAGCTCACATCCATAATCCTAGCTTTTGGGGTGGCTGAGGCAGGAGGATTGTTGAACCCAGGAATTCAAGACCAGACTGGGCAAAGTACTGAGACCCTGTCTCTACAAAAATAAATTTAAAAATTAGCCAGGCATGGTAGCACACACCTGAAGTCCCAGCTACTCCAGAGACTGAGAAAAGAAGATCACTTGAGCCCAGAAGGTTGAGACTGCAGTGAACTGTGATGGCACCGCTGTGCGCAAGACTGGGTGAGAGAGACCCCATCTCAGAAAAAATAAAGAAAGGAAACACTTTCAACCAATATATCAAGGTGTAGTTCAAGAAATGATTCAAAAAATAATATTAAATTTGCAAAACCCTGTGATACATTTTTACTGAAAACTATCTGGTAAATGGAATAAACATGTTTGAACTTTAAAAATCAGAAAAGAGGTCAGTCATGGTAGTTAACACCGGTAATCCCAGCACTTTAGTAGGCCGACATGGATGGAGCCCAGGAATCTGAGACCAGCCTGGGCAACAAAGTGAGACCCCATCTCTACAAAAAAATTTAAAAATTAGCCAGGTATGTTGGTATGTACCTGTAGTCCTAGCTACTCAGGAGATGGAGGCAAGAAGATCACAATGATTTCAGCAGTGGCCTGTTTGGTGGGGCCACTGTGAAGATGCTGGGTGCAGTGGGGGAGGTGCTGGCTGGGGCTGCATGCTCTGTGAACCTGCAGGAGCGAGGGACAGGCAGGGAGCCCCTCTCCCTACCAAGTAGGCAAGGCTGGAGCCCCACACTCTGGGGCACAGCTACAGCCACACAGCTCCAGACCAAGGAATCCCTGTGCTCTTGGGGTCCCAGGAAGCCCCTTGTCCCTGCAGCTTTGAAAGTGACTGATCCTGTGGTCTGGCCTCTCCCTGCTCCTGGTGTCCGCTCTCTGGAGTGAAGCAAAGTTGTGGTTGAGCCCGGGCGCTATTACAACCCAGCTGGGTGTGCACCCACACAGGGTGGCACTGTCATGCCAGCCCCCTGCCACCTCAGTCCCTTCAGGACTTCGGGCACCAATGAGCGTAGGAGAGAGGGTGATGAGCAGCTAAGGGTGGCTCAGCATGTGCCTGCAAGCACTCCTCAGCTCAAAAAGCCTGGGCGCCATGGATGACATGCTGATGGTGGCAGAAAGTAGACAGGCTCTCAGGCAGAAACAGGCAGCTCCCCAGTGAAGCCCCACCTTAAAGCCAGGTATGGCCTGAAGCCTGGGGGCCAGGCTACCACTTCCGGGTGAAGCCCCTGCCAGGAGTGAGAACTTATGGTGCTTTTTCCAGCCTGCCCTTGGACGAACCAGCATGCACTTCCTCTCTTCTGAGCCCATAAAAACCCTGGACCAAGCCAGGACTACCAGCTACGGGAAGGAGTTACCCACCTCGGGTCTCCTCAATTCGTGGTGACAAACTGCCTGTGGAAAGGAGCTACCCACTCCAGGTCTCATCTCTGCCAAGCGCTGGACATTCATTAGGACAACCTGCCTGCAGAAAGGGGCTACCCACTGCAAATCTCCTCTCCACTGAGAGCTGGAGACTCATTGGGACTACCTGCCTTCAGAAAGGAGCTACCCACTGAGGGTCTCCTCTCTGCTGAGAGCTGGACACTAATCAGGATGACCTGCCTACGGAAAGGAGCTACCCACTCAGATCTCCTGAGAGCTGCTGTTACTCAGTGAATCTCCTCTCTGCCTTGTTCACCCTCCAGTTGTCCATGTACCTCATTCTTCCTGGATGCAGGACAAGAACTTCGGACCTGCCAAATGGCAAGACTAAAAGAGCTATAACACAAATGGCTTGAAACATGCTCCCCCACTGCTCACCACATTGTGGGCAATCAAAAGGGGAGAAGAGCTAGGGCCCTTCAGGGACCCTAGACTCGGGCTCCCTGAACCAGGGTTGTGACAACCTCTTTGGGGTTCTGTGGTTCCTGCTGTCTCCAAGCTTCCAGGTGCCATCATGTTCCCCTCGTCCAGATGCGGGTGCCCACAATGGAAGTCACCTGCAGTACATCTGATCAAGCTGCAGCTTTGCACAGAGCCAGCATCTGTGCCAGCACCTAGGGCTGCCTGCCCCACCGAAGCAGCTGACGTGCCTGGCTGCGTGCAGTGGCCAGAACCCATACTCGCTCCACTCTGTGCATGGCTCACCCTTGGATGGCATGGGATTTGGGTGAGTAGCACAAGCCAAGCACAGCCTGCCAAGCCAAGTGGATGGAACAAGTCCGGCGGGCACAAGCAGTACTCAGGTAAAAGGCACCGCCTGCCACAGAGGTTTCCAGCTGGCGAAGCAACACCCCAAGTAGCCCATGACATCTTGAGCCTGTGAAGTAGAGGTTGCAGTGAGCCATGATCTGCCACTGCACTCCAGCCCGGGCCACAGAGCGAGACCTGTATAGCTTATCTTCACAGAGTATGTCCCAAATTATGCCTCTCACCTTTTTAAAACAAGATAGGACATACATATAAATTTTTTAAAATAAACACTTCTCACAAAGGAAACACTTACTTCAGAAAAATTAACAATGCCACTCTTTGTAAGAATAACTATGTAGAATAAATATGCTATAAGCCTTAAAAATGTATTGTATTAAAATACTTCAATGTTGCATTTTAGGCAAATGACTTTATTTTTTTTTTGAGACAGAATCTCGCTCTTGTCGCCCAGGCTGGAGTGGAGTGGAGTGGAGTGGAGTGGCACGATCTCGGCTCACTGCAACCTCCACCTCCCAGGTTCAAGCGATTCTCCTGCCTCAGTCTCCTGAGTAGCTGGGATTACAGGCATGCGCCACCATGCCTGGCTAATTTTTATATTTTTAGTAGAGACAGGGTTTTACCATGTTCGCCAGGGTGGTCTCGAACTCCTGACCTCAGATGATCCACCAGCCTCGGCTTCCCAAAGTGCTGGGAGTACAGGCATGGGCCACCACGCCTGGCCAACTCATTTATTTAAATAAATTAAGATACAAAGAAAATGATCCTTAAATAAACACCTTCAGAACACAATTGTCTGAGCATTGAAAGGTGTTTACTATGGAAAACAATGATCCAAAACTTAAACAAGAGTCATGTATTTTGATGTCTAATAACATATACCAAAAGCTTTGTTCAAATGTTCCCTATAACATGTACCTTTAAGGCATAGTTTAAAAGACAAAAAACTTCTTAAAGTCATTTAAAAATAAATAATATTAAGTGATTAATAATAAGGTATTGGATATAGAAAGGTAAACACAAAGACATTTATTAGCAAAGAAATAGGGAGAAATTAAAATAACCCTGCAATACTTTTGTGTATGCAATTTATCAAGAAATGTTGAAAGACAACAAAACAAATATTGGCTCATTCTGGAGCTTCTTTGTCATCATTAATGTATTCAGGTTTTCACAGCTGAACTGCTATACTTTGAAAAGATTTTCATGAAAGGAAACTCATATTCAATGTTTAAACAAAGCTGTCAGGTTACCAAGATTAAAATTCGTTTGAGTGTCCAGAAAATATTTTCTTAAAAAATAAAAATAAAAACTAAGTTGGTCTTTATTTGCAAACAAAATAAAAGAAGCTTTTGTTTACCAGTGTGTTATTTATTTTTGGAGCAAATATAGAGAAAGAACAATTTTAAAGCAAAAGACGAACTGAACTATTTTATATAGCTATTTTTTCATTACTAGTTCTGTTTCTCAAATTGATACAAATGATCTCCTTCTGTTTCTGTCTGTCTGCTTGCCTTGTCAGTACAACTAATTGTCAGGATTGGGGAGATCTCCTATATCTAAATAGAATATGTGCAGTTTGTAACCTGCTTAATTCGCCTTATGTCCTACATGCCCTCAGTATGGTGTTCATTAAAGTCTCAGCTGTTTTGTTTATATCAGGGGCAGCCTAAACACAGGCTTATTTTTCTTTGTTAAAAGGCCAGATTGTGCAAAAACATACACCTAATCTACGTGAATGTGTGTATATGTGTGTTTAAATGGCAAAAAATTACCATGCATGTAAATACTTCTTAGTGTTCATCGCTTGCTCTCACACCCGAACTTCGACCCTTGCCTAGATGTAAGAACAGCACCCCTCAGGCTTTGCAGAGAACTTTAATGTAACAGCCATCTCTAAAATTAGATAAACCATACAAGAACTGCAAGTTGTTATAAATAAATTCTATGGAATGCCATTAAAAACCATTCTTAAACCACCCCCCACCCCACCCCATACTTCCTCCCCTAAAAAAAGTTCCTAGTAGACTCTAAATTTCTATTCCTAATTGCTTCCATAAATTTCGACAGAAGGTCTAAATGAAACCTATTTATATTCGCCTTGGCAATACCAAATGGCTGAAATCAATTACTTTTTAGGGGTGGGCTTGAGAAGAAAACTCAAAACTTTACATTTAAGTGGTCGATCCATAACCAAAATTTCTACTCAGCTTTGGTCTATGTTTAAGTAGACTATACTATTACACTAAGTTTTTTAATGTACCATATAAATAAATCTTATTGATAAGTATGCAAATAATTACAAAACTCACAATTGAATTGTATATTATTAAAAGTGTTCACATTTATCAAATTAATCAGACTCAAATCATTAAAAGAAGAAGGTATAGAAATGTGTTAGATATTTACTGCATTTTTGGGTGAAATTTAACGAGACAAAAGATTTGTTAATAAGTTACTTGTGATGTTAATTTTAACACACAATTAATTAAATGTACATAAAGGACTATTAAAGTAGTATGCCTGACAGCTCTAAAAAGTACTTTAACCTTTGAAAGAGTAAAAAATAAATACTGTCTATTGAACAGTTTGGCCCATACCTTATTCAGTTCTTAAAATTAGCTATTAAATACAGCAGCCTGGATATGATAACTTTAGGAAAACAATCAAAATTTTATCTTCAAAGAATTCTCTCAAAACCATTAGACAACTGGAGAAAGTGGCCTCATTAGGTAAAGATACTACCTATACCACCACTCACTGGATATTAAGTATCAAAAGAACCAGACCCAAGGGTCTCCTTTTCACTCCTAATGTTAATTTGTGAATCATTCACAGTTTATCCTTAAAGACAGGAACAGACACTGAAGTTCAATACTATTTCAACATAAAATGATGTGCAATAGAGTACTATTTTCGATATGAAACCTATCACACTCCTGATGTTATAATTAAAACAAACAATCAAAAGGCCTATTAAGAGATAACAAAACTTAACAATTTACTATGGTGTGCACAGAACTAAAACTTCAGAAACAAATTAATCAGAAACTCAATAACTGATAAAAGGTCTCCTGCCCCAGGTTTGGGTAACAACCATCATTACTCGAAGCATCCTGAGGTGACTTTTAAAGATAACAAGGTAACACCAGGGGTGTGTGTGTGGGTGTGGGTGTGGGTGTGTGTGTGTGTATTCCTCCCACTCAGGCTCAAGCAAGCCTCTCATCTCAGCCTCCCAAGTAGCTGAGACCAAAGGTGTATGCCATTATGCTTGGCTAATTTTTTAAATTTTTCGTAGAGATAGGGTCTTCCCTGTATTGCCCAGGCTGGTCTTCCACTCTGGGCTCAAGTGATCCTCCTGTCTCAGCTTCCCAAAATAGTAGGATTACAGGCATGAGCCACTAGACCTGGCCTTAAAACCAAGTATATATGCTACCATAGACTTCTTTTCCTTAAGATGAATTTCTAGGGTACAAGACAGAATCTCTGTACTTACCTGATGAGAGGCGAGTGCGGAAAATGAGGAACCCACATTCACTCTACTTGAACTGTCTTAATAAAATTAAAGAGAATAATATATTCAATGATTTACTTTTGCAAGGTAACTCTGGACAACACTATTATTTAATAGAGATATGATAAACATAAGATATGAAAATTATATTAGAGAATATAAAATCAGCACCGAGCAATGTTGAAGTATGATACTATTATGCATACAACCTTCTAATAATGAAAAAAGAGAAAAATGACTATTTAGGATTTACCTAAATGCTTCTGGTACCGAAATAAGGAACGGGTTTATTTTTTTAAAGTAATTGTGAAGTTTGTGATTCCTCTGTTTATATGCCTGAAAACATTATTAGTTTTTGTGCTCTCTATATTCAATTATTTTTGAAGATAGAATTTTTTTAGTAAAATTTTAAAAGTCTCTTCACAGTACATGAGTAGTAGTGACACCAATAATGTCAGAGCAGGGAACTCCCAGGTTCTGCCCATCCACAAAAACAACAAATAAGCTGGCAAAAACTTTAAGAATCAACTTTTGCAGATCTCTGAAATCTAGTCAAAACTTAAACAGAGGAAAGATTAATAAAGATGGGCTGCACTGAGATAACAATAACAGCACACTGTGGCATTTTAAGTAGCCTACCTAGCATCTTCACCCTCTAGATCTACTGCAGCAATAAAGTGGCAGCTCATATTCCTAGTGCCAGAGGGAGCTATGCAAAGTTTATAATGAAACAACTATGGTTGAATGTTTCAGTCTTTCTGGCAGCTCCCTAAAGGATGAGAGCAAGTGCTTGCCTTTGTTTTGCCCAACTCATGAGTAGCTTCTCTAGTGGTGGTTTTTTAGGATAGTCTATTTAAAGAAAATATTAGAAAACGGCATATCCTAGTACTCTCTGTCACATTCCCACTACAGATATTATTTCAATAACATAGTGATAGTTAATTCTACAACGGTGGTCAACAAACTAAAGCCCATTGGACGAACTGGCTATAGCCTCTTGTTTAAGTAAATAATGTTTTCTTGGAACACATCTACACCAATCCGTTTACTTATTGTCTCAGGTTCCTTTCATGCTAAAGTGGTATGACCTAAAATTTTACTATCTGGCCATATAAGAAAAAGTTTGTTGACCGCTATTCTAGAGAATAATCTAATATAAAAACTGACCTCAGATTGACATTTGACAGGTATACTAAGATTTCTCTATCCTGTCCATTGTAAGTAACCAAGCTATCAAAATACAGAAAAATAACACTAACAGTTTATGTAAAAATATGAGTTAACATAAACAATATTTCCAATCCAAAATTAAGGATTGGTCATTTTTTGAAAAGCACTTTGCTCACTAATTAACAAGAGAATTCTTACAAGAATTGTTAAATGAAAAATTAGATGTTAGAAGGTCATGGGTTACAAAGACCACTCATGCAAAAGATTAAATTATAGAAGGATTTGGCCTATTCTAGGAGTGAGACTGAGAACTATAAACCAAAAAGGTTTGAGCTACATTAATTGAGAGATGTAAGTAGAGAACCTAACACATCTATTTCTAATAATTTGTAACTTCAAGAATCACTAGTTTTGAGTATTCAACATATTTCAAATAAACTAAGCATGTGTTTATATTAAACTAGCATGAGGAATAAAGGGAAAAGTTATGGTACCATCTGAGGAAGTAAAAGTCAATGGAAGAAGAATCCTAGGATCTTGGATTCTTTTTAAATAGATTTTATTATTTTTAAAAGCAATTTTGAGCTTACAGAAAAACTGAACAAAAGTACAGTAAAGACAGTTCATACCTACCCTACCACACAAACACAGTTTCCACTATTAACATCTTCCATTAGTATGGTGCATCTGTTACATGAATGTGCCAATGGTAATAAATTATTATTAAACTCCATAGTTTTACATTGAGCTTCACTCTTTGTGCTATACATTTTATATGTTTTGACAACTTATAATGACATGTGCCCACATTACAGTACCATACAGAATAGTTTCACTGCCCTAAAGATCTTCTGTGCTCCACCTATTCACTCTTTCCTGTTTCCTGGGCCCCTTGGCAACCACTGATGTTTTTACTGTCTCCTTAGTTTTTCCTTTTCCACAACGTCATATAGTTGGAATAATGCATGTAGTCTTTTCAGATTAGTGTCTTTCACTTAGCAGTATGTGCTTTTAAGGTTCCTCCATGTCTTTTTGTGGTTTGATAACTTATTCTTTTTATCACTGAATAATTCCATTGCATACATGTACCAGAGTTTGTTAATCCATTATCTGTTGAAGGATATCTTGGCTGCTTCCAAGTTTTGGCAATTATAAATAAAGCTGCTATAAACACTTGTGTGCAGATCTCTGTATAGACGTAAGTTTTCAACACACTTGGGTAAATACCAAGGAGCAAAACTGCTGGGTCATATGGTAAGAGTATGTACAATTTTGTAAGAAACTGTTAAATGGTCTTCCAAAGTGGTTGCAATATTTTGCATTCCCACCAGCAATAAATAAGAGTTTCTGTTGCTCCACACTCTTATCTGCATTTTATGTTGTCATTGTTTAGGATCTTAATCCTGCAAATAGGTATATAGTGGTATCTTGGTGTTATTTTAATTTGCAATTCCCTGATAACATATGATGTTGAGTATTTTTACCTATGCTTATCCTGCCATATGTATATCCGGTCTGTGGCCTGTTAGGAACTGGGGCACACAATAGGAAGTGAGTGGTGGGCGAGCATGCATTACCACCTGAGCTCTGCCTTCCGTCAGATCTGATGTGGCATTAGATTCTCATAGAAACACAAACTCTATTGTGAACTGCACGTATGAGGGATCTAGGATGCTTGCTCTGTATGAAAATCTAATGCCTGATGATCTGATGTGGAACAGTTTCATTCCCAAACCATCCCCCACCAGACTCCGGTCCATGGAAAAATTGTCTTCCATAAAGCCAGTCCCTGGTGCCAAAAACGCTGGGGACTACTGGGTTAAGCAATCAACAAATGAATCATTTTAAAATTAACCATAAAATTTAGAGACTGAGTGCAATGAATATCAAATAAGGGTCAAACAAGAATGTTTGCTGTAGTATATGTAGCAACTAAGCAAGTAGTAGTTTGCCTATGTAAAAGTCACAATGCTATTTTTAAAATACCTAATTTTCTACTACTGCTAAGTAGATTGTTCCCCAGTAAATCACTCTATCCCTGACTCATCTCATCTATGAATAATCTGGTAGACTGACCTCAGAATTTAAAATAAACAATGCAATTCAGTGAGGGATTGTTCCATAAACACTTAGAAGTGTTGAAAAACTAAATACACTCCTATGAACCTCTTTCCTTGAAATCTGTATATTCTTCAATTTTCTTGCATTTTTGTTTTGCTGTCACTACCCCCAAGCCTCTACAAGTGTTTGTCATTCCCCTCCCTGTGTCCATGTGTTCTCATTGTTCAACCCCCACTGATAAGAACATCTGCTGTTTGGTTTTCTGTTCCTGCATTAGTTTGCTGAGGATAACAGCTCACCACAACTGCCGTGTCCGGAGTTCAAGTATGTTCCATCTATGATACTGCAAAGGACATGATGGTGCTCCCTTTTTATGGCTACACAGTATTCCATGGTGAATATGTACCACATTTTCTTTATCAAGTCTATCACTAATGGGCATCTGGGTAGATTCCACTTCTTTGCTATTGTGAATAGTGCTGCAATGAACATATGTGTGCATGTATCTTTGTAACAGAATGATTTATATTCCTTCAGGTATATACCCAGTAATGGGATTGCTGGATCAAATGGTATTTCTGCCTTTAGGTCTTTGAGGACACTGTCTTCCACAATGGTGGAATTTACATTCCCACCAACAATGTAAAACCATTCCTATTTCTCCACAGCCTCACCAGCATCTGTTGTTTCTTGGCTTCTTAATAATCACCATTCTTACTGGCATGAGATGGTATCTCACTGTGGTTTTGATTTGCATTTCTCTAATGATCAGTGATGTTGAGTTTTTTTAACATGTCTTTTTGGCCACATGTATGTCTTCTATTGAGAAGTGTCTGTTCATGTCCTTTCCCCACTGTTTAGTGGGGTTGTTTTTTTCTTGTAAATTTGTATAAGTTCCTTATAGACTCTATATTTTAGACCTTAGTCAAATGGAGATACTGCAAAAATTTTCTCCCATACTGTAGGCTGCACTGATGATAGTTTCTTCCGCTGTGCAGAAGCTCTTTATTTTAATTAGATCCCATTTGTCAATTTTTACTTTTGTCGCAATTGCTTTTGGGGATTTCATCATAAAATCTTTGCCCATGCCTATGTTCTGAATGCTATTAGCTAGATTTTCTTCCAGAGTTTTCATAGTTTCATAGTTTAAGTCTTTAATCCATCTTGAGTTAATTTTTGTATAAGGTGTAAGGAAGGGGTCTAGTTTCAATTTTCTGCAAATGGCTAGCCAGTTCTCCCAGCACCATTTATTAAATAAGGAATCCTTTCCCCTTGCTTGTTTTTTTCAACAACAATGTTTGTAGTTGTGCAGTCTTATATCTGAGTTCTCTATTCTGTTCCATTGGTCTATGTATCTGGTTTTGTACCAGTACCATGCTGTTTTGGTTACTGTAGCTTTGTAGTATAGTTTGAAGTCAGGTAGTGTGATGCCTCTAGCATTGTTCTTTTTGCTTAGGATTGTCTTGGATATTTGGGCTTTTTGGTTCCAAATGAATTTTAAAAGTTTTTTCTAATATTGTGAAGACAATGGTAATTTAATGGTAATAACATTAGATCTATAAATTACTTTCAGCAGTATAGCCATTTTCACAATATTGTTTCTTCCTATCCATGAGCATAAAATGTTTTTCCATTTATTTGTGTCCTCTCTGATTTCCTTGAGCAGTGGTTTGTAGTTCTCCTTGAAGAGGTCCTTCACTTCCCTTATTAGCTTTATTCCTAGATATTATCTTGTTAGCAATTGTGAATGGGAGTTCATTCATGATTTGGCTCTCTGCTTGTCAGCTGCTAGTATATAAAAATGCTTGTAATTTTTGCACACTGGTTTTGTATCCTGAGACTTTGCTGAAGTCAGTTATCGGCTTAAAAAGCTTTTGGGCTGAGATGATGGGGTTTTCTAGATATAGGATCATGTATATCTGCATATAAAGACAGTCTGACTTCCTCTCTTCTTATTGGAATACCCATTATTTCTTTCTGTTGCCTGACTGCTCTGGCCAGAACTTTCAATACTATGTTAAATAGGAGTGGTGAGAGAGGGCATTCTTATCTTGTGCCAGTTTTCAAAGGGAATGTTTCCAGCTTTTGCCCATTCAGTATGATATTGACAGTGGGTGTGTCATAAATGGCTCTTATTATTTTTAAGTATGTTCCTTCAATGTCTAGTTTATTGAGAGTTTTTAACATGAAGGGATGTTCAATTTTATTGAAGGCCTTTTCTGCATCTATTGAGATAATCATGTGGTTTTGTCTTTAGTTCTGTTTATGTGACGGATTACATTTATTGACTTGCATATGCTGAACCAGCCTTGCATCCCGGGGATGAGGCCGACTTGATAATGGTGGATAAACTTTTTGAAGGCTGGCAGTTTGCCAGTATTTTACTGACGATTTCTGCATTGATGTTCTTCAGGGATGTTGCCTTAAGTTTTCTGTTTTTGTTGTATCTCTGCCAGGTTTCGGTATCAGGATGATGTTGGCTTCATAAAATGAGTTAGGGAGGAGTCCCTCCTTTTCAACTGTTTGGAATAGTTTCAGAAGAAATGGTACCAGCTTCTTTCTGTACCTCTGATAGAATTTGGCTGGAAATCCACCTGGTCCTGGGCTTTTTTTGATTGGCAGCCTGTTTACTACTGCCTCAATTTCTGAACTCATTATGGGTTTATTAAGGGATTCCACTTCTTCCTGGTTCAGTCATGGGAGGGTGTATGTGTACAGGAATTTATCAATTTCTTCTAGATTTTCTGGTTTATTTGCACAGAGTTGTTCATAGTATTCTCTGATGGTTGTCTGTATTTCTGTGGGGTCAGTGGTCGTATCCCCTTTATCATTTTTTATTGTCTCTGTTTGATTCTTCTCTGTTTTCTTCTCTATTAGTCTAGCTAGCAGTCTATTTTATTAATTTTTTCAAAAAACCAGCTCCTGGATTCACCGATTTTTTTTTGAAGGGTTTTTTGTGTCTCTATCTCCTTCAGTCCCATTCTGATCTTGGTTATTTCTTGCATTCTGGTAGCTTTGAGGTTTGTCTGCTATTGGTTCTCTAGTTCTTTTCATTGTGATGTTAGGATGTTGATTTAAGATCTTCCTAGCTTTTTGTTAAGGGCATTAGTGCTATACATTTCCAACTTTTTTTTTTTTTTTTTTTTTTTGGAGACAGAGTCTCCTCTGTCACCCAGGCTGGAGTGCAGTGGCACAACCTTGGCTCACCGCAACCTCTGTGTCCGGGATTCAAGTGAATCTCCTGCCTCAGCCTAGCGAGTAGCTGGGACTACAGGCATGTGCCACCAGGTCTGGTTAATTTTTGTCTTTTTTAGTAGAGACAGGGTTTTACCATTTTGGCCAGGCTGGTCTTGATCTCCTGACCTCAAGGTGATCTGCCCACTTCAGCCTCCCAAAGTGCTGGGATTACAGGCGTGAGCCACCATACTCGGACATAAATTTCCATCTTAATACTGCTTCAGCTGCGTCCCAGAGATTCTGGTACATTGTCTCTTTTCTCATTAGTTTCAAAGAACTTCTTGATTTCTGTATTGCATTATTTACTCAAGAATCATTCAGAAGCACCAATGGGTCTTGACTCTTTATTCAGCTTGCCATTTTGTGTCTTTTAATTGGGCATTTAGCCCATTTACATTTAAGGTTAATATTGTTATGTGTGAATTTGATCCTGTCATCATGATGCTTGCTGGCTATTTTGCAGACTTGATGTAGTTGTTTCATAGTGTCATTGGTCTGTGTGCTTCAGTGTGTTTTTGTAGTGGCTGGTAATGGTTTTTCCTTTCCATATTTAGTGCTTCCTTCAGGAGATCTTTCAAGGCAAGCCTAGTGGTGATGAATTCCCTCAGTATTTGCTTGTCTGAAAAGGATTTAATTTCTCCTTTGCTTATGAAGCTCAGTTTGGCCAGATGTGAAATTGTGGGTTGGAAATTTTTTTTTTTTTTTTTTAAGAATGTTGAATATTGGCCTCCAATCTCCTCCGGCTTGTAGGATTTCCACTGAGAAATTCTCTCTTAGTCTGATGGGTATCCCCCTTTGTAGGTGACCTGGCCTTTCTCTCTGGCTGCCCTTAACACTTTTTCCTTCATTTTGACCTTGGAGAATCTGATGATTATGTCTTGGGGTTGATCTGCTCATGAAATATCTTCTATTTCCTGAATTTGAATGTTGGCGTGTCTTGCTAGGTTGGGGAAGTTCTCCTGGATGATATCCCGAAGTATGTTTTCCAACTAGGTACCATTCTCTCCATCTCTTTCAGGTACCCCAGTCAGTTGTAGATTTGGTCTTTTTACATAATCCCATAGTTCTCGGAGGTTTTGTTCGTTCCTTACCATTCTCTTTTCTCTAATCTTGTCTGCATGCCTTCTTTCAGCAAGATAGTCTTCAAAGTCTGATATCCTTTCTTCCACTTGGTGGATATGGCTACTGATATTTGTGTATGCTTCCCAAAGTTCTCGCGCTGCATTTTTCAGCTCCATCAGGTCATTTATGTCCCTCTCTAAACTGGTTATTTTGGTTAACAACTCCTGTAATATTTTATCGTAGTTCTTAGCTTCTTTGCATTGGGTTAGAACATACTCCTTTGGCTCAGCGAAGTTCACTGTTACCCATCTTCTGAAGCCTATTTCTGTCAGTTCATCCATCTCAGCCTCAGCCCAGTTCTGTGTCCTTGCTGCAGAGGTGCTACAATCACTTGGAAAAGAGGCACTCTGACTTTTTGAGTTTTCAGCGTTTTTGTGCTTATTTTTTCTCATCTTTGTGGGTTTATCTACCTTCAATCTTTGAGGCTTTTGATCTTTGGATGAGGTTTTTTGTTGATGTTGTCGTTGATGCTGTTTGTTTTTAACAGTCAGGCCCTTCTTCCATAGTGGCTGCTGCGGTTTGCTTGGGGTCCACTTGAGACCCTATTTGCCTGGGTCACCCCCCAACCCAGCACCTGTAGGCATCACCAGTGGAGATTGCAGAACAGCAAAGATGGGCTTCTCCTTCCTCTGGGAGCTCCGTCCCAGAGGCACACTGACCTGATGCCAGCTGAAACATTCCTGTATACAGTGTCTGATAACTCCCGTTGGAAGGTGTCACCCAGTCAGGAGGCACGGAATCAGGAACCTGCTTAAAGCAACAGTCTGGCTGCCCCTTGGTGGATTGGGTGCACTGTGTGTGCTGGGGGGAATCCTCCTCATCTGGACTGCCCAGACTCCTCAGAGCCAGCAGGCAGGAAATACTAAGTCTGCTCATCTGCAGAGACCATAGCTGCCCCTCCCGCCAGGGGCTCCATCACAGGGAGATCAGAGTTCTGTCTGTAAGCCCCTGGCTGGAGTTGCTGAAATTCCCACAGGGTGGCTCCACAGGGGAAGCAGTCTGGCCATGATCTACTACTGCCGCTGTGCTGTGCTGTGCTGTGAGGAATTCCTCCTGGTCCGAACCCAGTCTCCCTGGCACCATCAGGGGAAAACCACTGACTGGAGCTGCAGTGATGGCAAGCTGCTCCCTCCCCCGGGAACTCAATCATCTTAGGCAGTCTCCATCCTGCTGCCAGCTGGCTGCAACCCAAGCAGCCACCAAGAGTCTGCACAGCTCCGTGCTTGGGACCCAAGACTCTGGTGGCATGGGCTCATGAGGGGATACCCTGATCCCTGGGTTGCACAGATCCATGAAAAACACACGATTTCCCAGGCAGGGTAGTACAATTACTCACTGCCTCCCCTGGCTGGGGATGGGAGCTCCCCTTGGCCCGTGTGGCTCCTGGGTGGCCCCTTGCTCCACTATGCTTTTCCTCACTCTCCGTGGGTCATGCCAACCGCCTAGTCAGTCCCAATGAGAGAACCTGGATACCTCAGTTGAAGATTCAGGATTTACCCACCACTTTTATTCTCCTCCATAGGAGCCACAGATGGAAGCTGCTTTTAATCAGCCATCTTGGTCCCACTCTGCAGCTTCCTGCATTTTATACTTAAATATTTATTGCTTAATTAAACTTCCTCCTGCTTCCTTTTTTATTTGTATTTTATGAACTTTTGTCATTAACCAAAGGACTAAAAAGGAAAAAAGATGAAAGTAACAGAAACTTAAATGAATCAAATTAGGCAAATAGATTATCAAGCTAATTTCTTAAATTAGAGTACTGAATTCTCTAGATTGCTTTTATCTCCTTTTCACATTAAGTTGCCACTTGATAACATGATAGTAAATCTTGCTTTTCTGTTTACAGAGAACAGCAGATCTTACTAACTATGACTTGGTTGACAGCTCATCACCTTCTGCTTACTCTACATATAAAGAAATAGAAATATAACAATTTATTCTTCCTTGGGTCTTCTGACCTCAACAGAGTAGGCCAGATAGAAGAAGTAACCACAGGAGTGGAAAAGCTTGCTCACCATCTCCTTCTGCAGAGCTTTTTCATAGGCTATTAGTAAATTCTTAGGTCAAAAATACCTACATTAGAATATAAAACAAAAGCCCATTTGAGAATTAAACTTTTTGTTTCCCACCTTTTTAAAATTCTGCACCATTACGTTCCTCTCCATAAGGGTGATAAGTTAGGAATGACCTACTTCATGATGTTCAGAAATTGAATTATTATTGCAGTATTACAACTAAACTCTATTACAAATTTCCAGGATGTATGTTCCCCTTCTTAACTACCATTAAAAGTTCTCAATACTATTCAGGCATTAGTGCTTACCTTTCCATGTACTTGTAAGTACCAAGAATGTTTTAGTTACATTCTTGCAAACTTTGCTTTCTGAGTTTCTACTTTCTCCTCCATCACTTTACAGCTAACAGCTCTACCACAAAATCACTCAGTCCATTAAGTTTCCTTCTTTCTTTTTTAAGGAGCCAAGAATGCATTATTACATTTTTCTATGTGAAGTATGCTATTAAATAATAGCTTGTACACTAATTAAAGCAAATGTAATTGTGAGAACACATTGACATTGTTAAAGTAAATTACTCCATTTGTTAATAGTTTCATTCCAAGTGACCCTAACTGTATTAATTGTGATACCAGCAAATTAAATTGAAGAGCATTAAACACATTGTTCTAATATGTCCTAGAGGAACAAATTCTCCATTACATCAGCAAGGGAAAATAATGATTACATGCTCTCCACACAAATAAAGCTCGTACATGTACATACATACATACATACATACATGCACACACACACACACACACACACACACACACACACACAGACGGGTCAACAGAAAAGGTTTCAACAGGCTATATATACTATTAGTATATATGGGTAGCATGGCATAAAATGGACCATATAGAAAGAACTGAGCTTTAGAGAAATAGAAAAATTTAGGGCATCCTGTTATCTCAGATTAAGCTGGAATTACTTCACCATTAAATTGTTAAAATGTTGAGAATGGGGAAACAAACCAACTGGTGTGGAGGACTGCAATGTGAAAAAAATGTTAAAAATACAACTCTCAGTAAATCAGGCATTACTTGTTAAATGCCTACCACCAAGTCAAAAGGAAATATATTTTAAAATAGCTATCATTCCTACCCTTGAGAAGAAACTTGGGAGTTCAACAGAGATAACAACACAGGCTATTACATAATTCTGAGTCTTCAGAATATAATCTGCACTCTTCAGCCTGGTTTACAAAAACCTTCTACCTGGCCTTGGCCTACTAGTCCCATCCTGTGTCATTCCCCTGTCACCCATGGTAGCCCAACCACAGTGATCTTCTTCAGTTCCCTATGTATGACAAGCCTATTCATATAGTACTGCTTAGAGCTCTGTTTAGACAGATTATAGGGCTCTGTTTAGACAGATGCCTCTCCCTCTCTCTCTCTCTCTGACACATACACACACACACACACACACACACACACCATCCTTGTATATCTGCATATCTGGCTCCTTCCTGTTTGTTATTAACATTTAGCCGAAATACCACCTTCTCAGAGAGATCTTCTCTGACAATCTAAAGTACTCACCTTGTTACTCACTATAATATCACCCTATTTTAATTCTTTGCATGGTATTTTTTCTCTGATTTTCTTATTTCTGTGCTTACTTCTCAATTTGTTTGTCCATCTCATGCTAAAATATGAATTCCATAAGAGAAAGCAAGTGGTCTACTTGTTCAATATTCTATTCCCAGATACTGGATGATCAACAAATATGTTTGTATAAATGAATGACCATCAGGTCTTTGGGTGGCAGCCCTCACTCTGTATGATAAAATATATATGCCTCTATGATTCAGTTATTATTACTGAATTTTCATAATCATCATGTAAACATTTCTGATAAAAATCTATCCCTTCAATAAAACAAATCTATTCACAAGTCTAATTAAGGATAAAAATTGATGTAGTGTTCTATGCTTGGCTAAAATCAGTCCTATTCCATTCAAATTTTCACTAAATACCAGTGCTAGGAAGTCAATTGTTATTAAAGTTTTTCTACATTTGGAAGAAGAAAGAATAGGAGAAGGAAAGTAGGAGAATTATTTAAGTACACATATTGACATGATATAAAAGATTATTTGGCTCACACGTTGACTCATCTCTGACTTGAGTGAATAAAGGTAAATTCTCATTATTTATCTGTAGGTAAATCAAAGCTAGTTGAGATTTTTTTTCCCTGACTAAAATTAAAGATATTTGTAAGTTCAGGAAAAACAAAATAGTCACTGTAATTTATAGGAATACAAAAATTATCAAGTGGTAGAATATCAGATCTTTTCCAAGGAAACAAGTAAGTTATATTCTAAATACTGGAGATGTAAAAGAAAATATCCACTTAAAATAAATAACTTTCATAATATTAATTTTTATGATTTATGATTTTCTTAATTTCTTCCATTTAAAACACTCAAACTTTCCTAAAATGTAAAACCAGCTTGAAGCTAGCATAATATTCCTGCCCTTGTGCTTTCCTATATACTTCATATGAGATTCCTTCTTCGGAAATTCAAGGAGCTACCCAAACTCCAGAATAAAATACTAGTATTGTATGAAAAAAAAAACGATTGCAAGTTTCAAAACAACTATTTGATTAACAAGGAAGCCCTCATTCCAGCCAAAGGATACGGTAATGGTGAACTAATTTATTTTCAATTCTCATAGAATGCCAAGTTAAGAACAAAAAATATTTGAACTTAGATTAATGACATATCGATAGGGCAAAGTGTATTATCAAAGCTTTTGGTGAGACGTCTTTTAAGAACAGAACAATGTCAAAGAATCATTGTGGAAACACGTGGAAACACTAAAAACTCAAAGACAGACAATACTGAAGTAATAAAAATACCACAATAACACATCTCTTTTTACCAAAAATGAGACACACAATTTATAATCTGCTACAATACACTAAAGTAGATGTGAACATCTACAAATGTAATGTAGACTCGGCACATTAAACTGACTACTGTGCTCGCTATTCAAAAAGACTGTAGTAACACATAATAATTTTTTAAACCTCCTAAAGACAAACACACACAATGGGCCTAACTTAGATCTACAAGAAAAGTTATAAATATCTACATGTAGTGTTAGTAAAATATTTTTTTAAAAAACTCAAGTACATGTAAGGAGAATTTTATCAAAATATATCAGCTATATTAAAAAAAGTACTCCTGGCTGTTTTATTATATTGGCGACTGTTATATAGCAAAGTAAGGGGATTAATTTTAAGACATGAACTTGAGATAAATAGGTCTTTGGGAACCTCTGCTTTGGTTGGGGGGTGGCAGGGGAGGGCACTGATATAAAAGAGTGATTAAGGAAGTCCTTGAGTGATTTCCCAGAGTAAAGTTTAATTTTTTTCTTGCATTCCTCTTATCCTCCCTTGGATATTCAAGTCTTCCCTCTAACTGAGTGATACCAAAGAAAGAAAGCTTGTAATCTTAAAGACCAGTAGTTGCAGTATATAGTTTTTTTAAATGGCTAATGCTATGAAAGGAGTTAACAGAAGCATTGGGGAGGTGGAGAATTATACTTGTAAGGGCCTAGTTATTCATTTCATTACCAAGCCATGAAGCAGAAATCTGTTTTAATGCATAAATCAATAAAATGGAGCTTTAACATGTGAGAAGCCAAGTGATAACCCTGATATACTTTCCTAAGCTATGCGGGCTGAAAGCTGGGTTATTTCATTATTTAAAAATTCTAGGTAGGGCATTGTGGCTCATACCTGTAATCTCAGCACTTTGGGAGGCCCACGTGGGCGGATCACTTGAGACCAGCCTGGGCAACATGGAGAGACCCCCGTCTCTACAAAAAAATACAAAAATTTGCCGGGTGTGGCGACGCATTCCTATAGTCCCAGCTACTCGAAAGGCTGGGGTGGGAGGATCATCTGAACCCTGCCAGTTCAAGGCTGCAGTGAGCCATGATTGTACCACTGCCTGTGTGAAAAAGTGAAACTCTGTCTCAAAAAAAAAAAAAAAAAAAAAAAAATCTAAACCCTTACTCTACTGTATTTTTTGGCCCCAATAATGAATCAGCAAAAAGCAACCAACATAATTTTTTGATAAAAGCTCCATTATAGGCCATTTTACTTCAATGTTTGTTTCATATTTTAGGTTTTAAGATAATACTCTAAATCACCAGTGTCTCCTCTAGTTGTGCCAAGACCAATCAACCAAAACTACCACCACACAACCTCCCATGTCTGGGGGGTCCAGGAATACTAGAAATGATGGTGGAGAATATATCTTAAGATATGCATATCCTTTTGTAGACCAAATTGACTAAAGGGGTAGTGGATAAGGGCTATTGCAAGGCTACTGTTTCTCTGTCTGGTCAGCAGTGAGGTTTCGTTGCTCCTAGGACACTGGTAAATGAATAATATCAAGGTATTTGCAAGGTGGTTCAATAACTGTTCACATAAATCCAACTGTAAAGTAGCCTATCTCCCCTCAAGCAAATAAAGAGAATTGCTACATCAATGGAAGATGTTGAATAAAACTGAAAAGCAGATCTAATTAATAAGATATGGACAACTCAATGAAAAAAAAATCAGAAGTAAGACCAGAGAACTTTTTCTTTTTCAAATTTTAAGGATCTAGATTTTACCAGCAGTGAGGTTCTCAACACAATGTAAGAACATAAATACAAAAAACACACAATCACCCAAATCTAACATTAAAGCCTAAGAATATTCTTCGCCATCTAAATGTTCATCATTGATATTTAATCACTATCTTTTTAATGTGAATTTGGAATCAGATTTTGAGTTCACTTCCTGTGCCTCCATCCACTCAAATGAGTTAATGGTTTCTTGAAAATGACTGAACCCCTAATAGATAATCAATAGTCTTCCAATCACCAAATCATGTATTTCCCCCTTTTATACTCTTTAGCCTATACAATGCTTGAAAAACTGCTCAATTTGAACCTTCTGGAAGCTCTCATATCTGTGGCTTCTATAATTTTGGCACTGTGACTTTCCCCTACTTTGATTATTCCTCCAGTAAGTACTATTAAAATACTTCCTCTATCCAAATTCTAATCATGGGGACTTTCTACAAATCAATCCTTAGCTCTCTCCTTCCTCTTCCCTTTGATTTCTTATTTGTCTCATACCTTGAATTGGCATTTCTGGAGGATGACTCACAGATCTCTAACTCATGGTCTTTCAAACTGAAGTCTCTCATATCCAACTTTTTTTTGACCAGTTTAATTTAGAAGAACTAGGCTTGGCATGTTCTTTGCTCTCGGGTGTCACTTTGTCCTACTGTCATATCAGTTGAAAAATCTGTTTTTAAAGAGACATTTTTAAAATCCATGCATTTTTTATCCTTGTTACCGCATTCAGAAACTTCCAGGTCACTCTCTTATTTATTTAACAATCTGTCTTGAATAAAGCCACCATTTTCCTTGACAACCTTACAGTCTAACTTACAGTTTTGCATCTATCTAAACTGCCATTTTCCTTGATATCTAGGGTGAATTTTTTATTAGTTACTTCAAACCAAGCCCTATCCAAATCATTATAGATCCAAATTATTACACAGAAATAATGGAGCATTGACCTGCTTTATTGGCTACCACCACACAATGTTTCACCAAATTAATGCATTTATCAAACACATAAGAATTATTAAGAGATGTGATAAAAGACCATGTTACTATTTTCTTTGGAATTTAGAATATATATTAGATAGGTACATTTAATATAAAACACATAACATTTTAGGTTATTAGGAATCACTGTGAAAAGTTTGCCGCCACCCTCACCATCCCTGTTACTCTTAGACAACAAGCAAAATTTTGGCCCTACCACTCCCACATTCCCTTCAGGACTCCCATCACCACACTACTCTTCCTTCTCCCTTGACTCCATCCCTTCTAAAATCTTCTACCCTGCCCTCTGCAAACCACCTTCCATGATAGCAAATATCCTTATATTCTCAATCCATCAATGAATTCTTCAACCATCAACTTCCTTGCCTACTGTTTACCTGTTATACAGCCCTGACAAAAACCCTGGCTGTTCTTCTTTGTAGCTTAATCCTAGCTGCTGAATTCTGCTGGACATAATCACATACATTTACAAGCTGGAATCACCCATAAATATGATATTCCATTTCAATTTGTCTCCAAGGTTATGTCCTATCAACCCACTTTAACCTTTTTTACTCCCCACAGATCTTCATATGCTTTGCCTTGTTATTCACTGTCAGCAAATAATGTCACACTATCTTATCAAACAAGAGATTAAAACATCAGTGATATCTCATTCAACTCTGCCATCAAACCCATGAACTTGTTGCATCTAAACACCTCCTTTTCTTTTTCCCTCCTATGATTACAACAGACAATAAGGTCCCTCTTCCTGTCTTTGCTCTACACTGCCTCTCCTCTATACTTCCAAGACAGCAGAACTCTTCTTCCACTGATTTTTACTTTTCCTAATACTGTTGTGCCTTTTCATTTCTATTCCTCATGTCAGTTTAGTATAGAATACATAATTCATTTACATGAAATATACAGAGTGCTGGCATATGGATTCTTGAGATTACAAAAAGCACTGTGCTTATCACAACAATGACTTTGTCCACTGGACATTTCTATTTTCTTAACTTTAGTAATCTCTGGCAGTTTTGCTCACTCTCCTCTTGACATCTTAGCTTCTTTGGCATCACACTATCCTGGTTTTCCTTCTACTTCTCCAGCCTCTTTTTTTAAGTCTCCTCTGTGGGATCCTCTTCTGTTGCAAGGCCTTTAAATGACTTTCCTTAGATATTGGTCCTAAGTCCTCTTCTCGGCCTACATGCTATTATGAGGTAATCACAATCATTGCCATTGTTTTTGCTACCATACTTAAGCTGACAAATCTTTATCTTCCAGACCAATTCTAAGTTTCAGACCCATACATCAAAATCATTAGGGTGTCTTCATTTGAATGCCCTAAGGTACTTCTAACTCACATCTGAAACTGAACATCCAATGTCATGTCCTCTGCAGCCCTCTATCCCGTCTGTACCATACAAAATTCTTTCTCTAGATTTCCCTGTCTCAATACTGGCATTACCACAAACCTAACTAGTCAACTCTGAAAACTGTATGTCACTGCAAACTTCTCTCCCCTACCATTTCCCCATATCCAGTCAAGTACTAGATCAAGTACTATCAATTCTACCTCCTAAATAACTCTCAAATGTTTCCACTTCTATTTCCATTGATACTTTCCAGTACAGGCCACTATCATCTCACCTAGAATATTTCGATGGCTTCCGAAATGATTGTTCAGCTTCTAGTCTTGCCCCCAACACTGTAGTTTATTCACCCTACTATAGCCAGAATAATCTTTGTAAAATGCAAATCTGACCACAAGATTCTTTCACTGAAATACCCACCGTTCTTCATATAAGGGAGCTTCATCCTAGTCTTCAGTCTTATTTGTAGTCATTCTCCTTTTGAACTCTAATCTTTAATCACATTGAAATTCTTTATGTTTAGCAGAGGGCAAGCTCATAGCACAAACTCTTTACCATCATCTGGGTAACAGCTACTCATCCTTCACGTTGTGGCTTAGATAGACATCACACCTTCCTTGATCCACCATTACCACAGTTGGATTCTCTACCAATATACTCACTGTGCATCTGTTAATTCCTCTAGGAAAGCACATACCATTCTCTGTCTTTATTGACCATTTACTTTTCTCTGCTGGGCACCCCCAAGTCTGGCTACTAACCATAAACACCATGGTATCTTTTTCAATGTTTTATTTCCAGCACTTAGAACAACGTCTAGTACACGCAAGGCACTCAAATATTTACTGAATAACAAAAAATGAACTTTAAAAGTGTTTTAAATTTAAGAAAAGCTGCTACTCTGATAGTTACTGATTCCATCATATTTCATATAAAAAATAAACAATATTTGCTATATACCACGTTAGTAAGTTTAAGAAACCAGGTATCAAGAATACTATCTACACAAAATGTTCACTAACAATTATGTGCATTAAACATGTGTATTAAATGTAAGCATACTACATGTAGTCTATGCTCCCAAATTATGGCCACAAATTTCTTAGAAAAGTAATAATTTATTTCCTTAGCTTTCCCTTTGCCAAGTGATTACTGCTGTGCATTAACTCAATAATTCTTAATTATCATAACTTGACATTTATTTGCCAGAAAACTCTCTGCCCATTTGGTTTTATGCAAATTCTGAGATGGGTCATGTTTAAAAGAAAACATGGAATAACTGAATTTTAGGAGAAACTTCAAAGGAAGAGAGGTCAAAGAGAACAGAGAATAAAACAGGAGAGTATATTAACTTTTGAAACCCTAAAAGGAGAAAAATTCATGTGCTAGAATTATCAGGGACAATAAAACAGAGTTCATACATTACAACTTAAGATAGGAAAGAGAAAGACAGATAGAGGAAAGAGGCATTAAGCAATTATTAATTAACATAAGTGGAGGTACTCAAACTGATAAAACAACACAGTTTGCTCGTTCATCATTTACTGAGCAGTGTCCATGTGCCAAGTACTAGGTATACATACATTTCCAACACAATTCCTGCCCTCATAAAGCTCACATTTGAGACAAGGAGACAAAAAATAAACAAGGAAACAAATTAATATAGGATTATATATTGTTGAGTGCTCTGAATGAATCAAAAATAATGTCAGAAAAATAGCATGTGTGAAGGCCCAGAGTTTAGAACTGGCTTAGCATATCTGAGCAAGACCAGACAGAAAAGAGGACAGCCATGCACATCACAGTCAACAGTCTGGATTTTATTGTTAATATAATGGGAAGTCACTAAAGAGTGGTAAGCCAGGGAAGAAAGTAAGAAGACTTTTTCATCTCTAAGATGACTCCAGCTAGTAGCCCAGAGTAGGGTTTATAGTACTTCAGACACCATTTTTATACTTTAGCCAGATATCTAGATATCTTCAGCAGAACAAACCCATTCTTTAATCAAATTTAAATCCACCTCTACTATATGGAAAACAACACTAAAGATCATGATAGGACAGCATCATCTTATTATATCGACATCAGTCAACTATTTTAAATTACCAATTTCTTCATTAATAAAGCCAGGACATACCCTTCTAATTCTAAAACATGTCACTGTAATGGAAAGAAAGGAATACTTGGGAAAAAAACAAAATTATAGGAAGCAAAACGGAGTTGGCAGGACTCTGAACATCTTGGATTTTTTTTAAGTTGCCAAATATTTCATGAATGACAATAGAAAGCAAGCTTTGAAACAGATAGTATATTAAAAGGCAAAGAAAGGTCAGGCAATTATTTAAACATATAAAAGCTATTAAGAAGGTAAATACTGTGACATATGAAATTTAAGCTAAAAACTTTAGTAATGTTTAACAAAATGCCATTCTCAAAAGAGACCTGATATGGTTTGGATTTATGCCCCTTCCAAATCTCATGTTGAAATGTGATTCCCAGTGTTGGAGGAAGGTCCTGGTGGGAGGTGAATTGATCAGGGGCTGATCCTTCATGAATGGTTTTGCACCATCCCCTTGGTGACAAGTGAGTTCTCAGCTCACTTGAGATCTAGTTGCTTAAGAGTCTGGGACATTCCCCCATCTCTCTTACTCCTGAGATGCACCTCCTCCCCCTTTGCCTTTTGCCATGATTGGAAGCTTCCTAAGGCCCTCACCAGAAGCAGATACCTGTGTCATGCTTCTTGTACAGCCTGCAGAACCATAAGCCAATTAAAGCAATTTTCTTTATAAACTGCCAGTCTCAGGTATTTCTTCACAGTGATGTAAAAACAGACTAACAAAGGATCCCCTACAGAAAAATTTCTCTCATCACTGATGACATTCCAATCTCTTATAAGCTTGTGAAAACGAGTGATTCCAACAATATTATTTAATTAATAGGTTTGGTATACCTGAATTTTCATATTGTTATCTTAAATTTAAAATAAAGTGATTACTTCTTCATTTTATTGGTCATTAAAGGTTAAGAGCAAATAATCATAAATAGTCTAATATTTTTGCTTTTTTGTTTTTAACTAAATTACTAGTAACTTGTCAGTTATTAAACTTTGATCATAGATCTTGGAATTTTATGTGATAACTAATGTAAACTAAACTGAATAGGGCACACAGAAAATGTCATATTTTCTATGCTGTTCTCTCTTTGAAAAAATAATTAAAGCAGTTAAAAGTTTAATTCACATGGAAAATATCTCCTAAGACTTTGCATATATATCCGTATATATGTTTACTAATAGAACCTACGACAAGAAATGTTTTTAAAAATTACACATGACTTCTACACAGGCAAACCACTGAAGTGCAGTGTTTAAATACTTAGAAAATGAGTCATCCAGTAGTAACAAATTCCCTAAAGATTATGGCAGAAATGTGTAAAAAGCTTCAAAATACTTGAAGAAAGCCCAGGGAAGACATATATTAAAATAAGCAAACATAATAGAAAGGTGATGATTTTCTTCAAGTAATATGACAACCTCATTAAAATGCAACACGTTTTCCTGTAAAAAGAAAATCAAAGAAGATGAAATAGATGCTTTATATAAAATATTTACCTATACAATGCACAAAGCCCACTATGGTTAGTAACCTTTATGGCTTTGAAGAACAAGATATTTACATATCTTTCTTTCTGCATGTGCGTGTGCGTATGTGTGTTTTGTATATATTTTTAACAGTTGACAGCTGTTTTAGAGCATACAGAGATGCCAAGCTGAATGAGGGTCTTGATTACTTCAAGATTAGCTATCTAAAGTTTCTATTCATTTTAAGTGTTGTTAGTTGGAAGAGTCATTAGTCACTTCCTTGTCTCATAGAACATCAGCATACATTTACATTGTTAATGAACATTTGGGGTAAATGAATTAATGGCACTTTTAAACATCAATTCAGTCCTAATAACTTAGTATGTCATAGAAATGTTAGGCTAGGATATAAACGAAAAGCCTTTTTAAGTAAAGGTAACTACTCATTCCTGTAAACAATAAAGGATAAAATTAATTTAAAATGTTATTTTAACCAGGTTAAAAAAAAACCCTCAGTATTTAATGAAATAGACCATATAAAAATATGCGCTTAAAAAACAAACAACAACCCCGTCTCTACTAAAAATACAAAAAAATTAGCCAGGCAAAGTGGCAGGCGCCTGTAGTCCCAGCTACTTGGGAGGCTGAGGCAGGTGAATGGTGTGAACCTGGGAGGCACAGCTTGCAGTGAGCCGAGATTGCGCCACTGCACTCCAGCCTGGGCTATAGAACAAGACTCTGTCTCAAAAAACAAACAAACAAACAACAACAAAAACTATGTCCTCAAATAACCACAGTAATCAGAAATAGTATGAAATATTTTGGTGAAACTATTTTATACACTTGTAACACAAAGACATTCACTTTTAAAACATCCACTTACAGAAGTACTTGCAAAATAATTTGATTTATTTAACTATGAACGCTTCTTATGAGTATTACATTTAAGAGAAAATATCACTAGAAAAGGTGTCATGCTTAGCACTGAGATATTAAAATACTGAAATTGAAATGTACACTATTAATTTTCATATTATCAAAATCTTAAACATAAGTCTTGAGTTCTTATTTAACAAAAAACATAAAAATTTAAAAATTAAATCACAAAAATAAGCTGGACAAATTCTCTCCCATTTTTATTAAGAACAACAATGGCATTTGTATGTAGGAGGGATTAAAGATGCACAAAAAGCATAAACATTCTGCATAAAGTTTGTGTTCTAAAGAAATAGCCACTTTAGGTGGGAGTCAATTCTTTTTTTAAATTCTCAAAACATGAGTTAAAAGCAGACCTTGGCATCAATATAAACAGAAAAAATCATTTTGTTTGAAGAATATAACACACATGATTTACTATGACTAATTTTCCTTTTTATAACAGTTTGTCTGTATACTCTAATTTATGTTTTAAAATAGATCTCACAATCTTGATACCTGCATTCCACAAGTGAAAAATTACAAGCAGTCACTGAGTCAATTAACTCTATCAAATATTTAGTGAACTGCTTAAAAACTAAGGATAAGGCTTCAAGAATTCTCACAAAACCAATTGCTTCTGTCTAAGAAACTATGTTATTACTATCATTAAGTAAATACTGAGAAAATAGTGGAGTTCTGATACATAAACATTTGATACATTTTTATAGGGTAGAACCTGAATACAGGCTACATTTTAACTGTCTACCATTTAATAATTTCAGTGTATAGATCTTTAAAAATATAACACAAATTTCAATTACTTTAAAAAAAAAAAAGAGGATGAATCAAGTCTTTTATCCTGGAATAATCTCAATCTGCTGAAAGGGGAAAAAAATCTCTGCAAAATCAATGCCAAAAATTTAAGAATCTTTAAAAGATGTTTGACCAAGGCCCTTTCACATTTCAACATTCTTATGCTGAAGTCATTGTTCAGTTTATTATTTTATTTTAAAGAACGACAGTGAGTTAAACATTTGGCTAATGCTTCCATGGACAACTGTGGCTTGTTGAAGTATTCATGAGTGTCAAGAGTGCTCTGTACATATCCAGAATAACATACTTAACACTGGCCTGCTCAGTCAGCTTCATCAAAATGTGTTCACACACATAAGGTAGACACAGCTAACTGAGGGCCCTCTGCTAGGTTTCCCAGTACCCTACCTACAAATAGTATGGAATATAAAACTCACCTCCAGACTTGTTAGAGTAACTGGACAAGGGGTCAATGCCTACTTCTTGTTCTTCTGGCTGCAGAGGATGTCTAGTTTCAGTTAAGGAATGATACATTGTGGGAACTGGATAGTGTCACCAAAAGTAACTACCTGGGAGGTGAAAAAATACAGAGAAAAATAATAAATTCTTTTTCTGCTATGACTGGGAATAAATATAAGACTGAAATGATTACATGAGCATTACAGACATTAACAAGTTTTTCCCAGGCTCCAGGGACTGTTACCTCACATTGGTAGGCTTATGCAAAGAAGGGAAAAAGGTAACAAAATTTCCATTTCAAAAATTTCTCAAAAATCTGAGCATCATTTATAATCTTTATCTCAATTTTGAATCATATTTATTTTTAATAAATAAGCTAAATTCTAAATTAAAGACAATATTCTCACATTTATAGCATCCTTTTGTTTTACAGCCAAAATAATAAACATTCACAACAGAAACTTTCAAAATACAGAAAATATAGCAAGTTAAAATTATTCATGATAGTATTAGCTAGAAATATTAGTGTTAACATTTCAGTGTATTACACATGTACTTCCTGTCTTTATTCTGGGCATTTAAAATACATACGGTTTTAATGTGATCCATAACATGCTAAACATACTGATTACGTAATCTATGAATACTTTAAATTCAGTATTTTCCTCCCCAGTTTAAAAAAAAAACAACCATGTGTCTATAATTTCTAATTATTCCTAGTATTCTATTATATAGTTAGCGCAATTTATGTAACCAATTCCTTATTTAGTAAACAACATGTTTTCAGTTGTTCAATACTATAAACAGTCTCAAAAATAAGCATCTTTTAGCAGTATGTCTGTATCATATCCATGATTATTTCCTTAGGATAAATTCTTAAAGTACAATAGCTGGATTAAAACATATATTAAAAAAATAAGATCTTAGCAAACTGTACTCTATGAAGGTTTGTACCTGAACAAATCATTTCTCCTTGATTCTCATTAACGATGGATGTTTCCTCTTTGATTTTTTGAACCAACCTGATAGTCAAATTTTGTATTGTATTTGCTTGATAACTACTGAGATACTGTTTCTCTGACATTTGTTTATTGTCTTTTGTTAATGGAGTTAATTGTTATGACTGTCTTCATGATATCTAAACATGCTTTAAGTATTAAGAGTATTGAACCTTGGTTATATGATACATATATTTTTCTCAAAGTGTATCTGTCTTTCAGTTGTATGACATTTTTGTGACGTAAGTAACTTTTTACATGCTCAAATATATCTGTATCTCCAGTATAATATCCACCTCTGGTGTTATACTTACAAGATTTTATAAATAACTACCTACATTTCCTTTGGTCATTTTGAAAGTTTTCCCTCTCAATTCTCACTTATATAAATTATTCCATATTGAACAAATTTTGTTTTAAATTATTTTCAACTTCCAACATACACTATTTGTAAATTTTGTATGTCCTTAAGATGCAAATTATCTTCCCAAATCATAACTCTTTCAAAAAATAAACCAAGTTCACCAATTTTCATGCAAAATAATGTAAGTAACATAATCTCTTAAATTTCAGGAGAAGCAAGGACATGAGAAAAAGAGGAAATAATAAGAGAAAAAAGAAGTGGTAAAAGCAAGTCCAAACAAAATGAGTATCTAATTTTATAGGATATGGTCTTCACCTATGGAGGAAAAGCTCCAGAGATGTTCATGAATACATAAATTCTTGATGACCTTTTACCAAAACAAAATGCTCCTCTATCCTATTTACTTTCTCTCTAAAACCATCACCTAGTAAAATACTCACATACATGTTCTAATTTTTATCAGAAGTCTCCAAAACCCCGTACATCCACACAATCACAGTCAGACGTTAATAAAACCTATCCGCTTGGAATTGTGGCTAAAACAATATAAGCAGAGGATTAGGGAAAACAAAGAACTCTGGTAGCTAATATGCAGTAAGAATATCTAAAGCCATAGATCTTAAATCCATAAATCTAGACAGTTGTCAGTATTTGCTTATGTGTGCCAATCAATAAGCATATACTGAGCGCTTGCTATATAGAAGAAACTCTGGAGAATATAATCTAGTAGAGGACAGCAAAATGTAGATGATTGGTTATAGTATAACACAGAGTTTGATAAATTCTGTTGAACAAATAAATAAATTCAGAACCAAGGTCCTCTACTATGGAGCAGTCACCAAATTCAAATGTCTAATGAGGTCAGGCAAAAAGTATTATTATTTATGGTTAACATTTATGCACAATGAATATATGCCAAAAACTAGTCTAAATGTTTCATGTACACTCATTTCATCCTCCTTAAAACCCAACCGATTTATGTTTGTCAATTTTATTTTCATTTTACCATAGAGAAACTGAGGTACAGAGAGAGTAATTAATTTGTCTAGAATCACACAAGGAGTAAGTATTAAAGCCAAAATTGAAGCCATCCTGTTTGGTTCTAGAGCTCACATTCTTTCTCCTACATTAATTTGGCTCTAAATAAGTTAGTGCGACAAAAAGACCAGGTATAAAAAAAGGGGGTATAAAAAGATGCAGCCTATGAATAATTAGAACACCCTTTACTCTGCTTCAGCTTTTTCAAGACAAGCTAGAAATCCAAAATTTTATGTGAAATCTGCTAATTTGTAAGTGTTAGCAAATAATTCAAATTAAAAGAAAAATACTGGGTAGAACAGATTAAACACTTTTCAAAATTTTATTTGGCCCATGGGCAACTATTTTAATGTAAGATTTATATTCTCCATATATTTTGTTATACTCTTAAAAATATACAAGTAAACATTTGAAAATGTCTATTTCAAGTTAACTGCTAGATTCCTTAAATTTTCTTTAATATCTTAAACCATGTTTTCATAATCTCAGTAGCTGAATTTCTTATTTTTACAGTACACTTTCACTGTTACAGGTTTCACATACCTAAAATAAATAAATAAATGACCTTTGTGTATTTTAAACTATATAAAAAACAGACAAGTGACAAGCAAGTTGCCATCAAAGTTTATTTTTAAAAGAAGTATTTTTAAAACCCTCATCTTTATGTTGTTAGAAGAAAATACTCTACCACACAATGATATTCATACATTCATTTAAGGTGCTAAAAATACTTAAGGTCTTTTTGACTCCTTAGAGAAAGTTCAAGAAGTCATTTAGTTAATTTAGCTTAAATTATAATTCTTTAGAACTTAACAAGTCTATGGTAATATCCAATAGCCAGAATACAAAATCAACCAAATACCCCAGTCTACAACAATTCCATATAATCAAGCATCCATTATATCCTGATTTATTATGCCTATAGATTGAAAATGAACCACTGAAATGTTTTTATAATTAAATAAAGGAAACTGGCTAACTAGTAATAATGAGTTATTTTCAAGCAATCTGTTGAAGAAAACGTGTGGATAATGTTCGTAGTTTTCTTTTAATTATGGATTTAAATAACCTAATTCAAAAGTAACTGATTAAGAAGTTGCTGCTTTCACTTTTTTTATTGTTTTGTTTTAAATATAAAGAGCTATTTTAGCTCTCTTGAATCTAAAAAAGCAACTTAAGTTTGTTGGTTACTGCTATTGGGATTACCTTATGAAATCATAACATAATGTTGTTTTTAAATATGAAATCATTTTCCTATGAATTTCCCAATTTGTGTTTCATAAACATTCCAGTAAGAGAAAATGATTGATTACAAAGCAGAATATCAAAGGTTTTTCATAAATTTGTCTATTTTAATACTTATGAATAAATTTTTACCTGCAAATATCAAACTATAAAAAATTAAGGGATTTTATTTAGTCTAAAAATTTTTAAACAATCACTGTAAAAGTCCAGCATAAACATAACACTTACAATGGTTCATTAGATCTCTAAATTTGATTACAAACTCCAACTTCTATCCTTGACATGCCTTAATTTTCTCTTATATAGAACCAAGATACATACAGAGAAAAGAATATAAAGGCCAAAAACATGCCTCTTAGTAGATGACTACTTAAATCCATAATTGATAGATTTTAGTTCTCTTAAATGGTATCTTCCTGTTCCTAGAATTTCTCTGGCTCATAAAAATGATGCCTGAAGAATTATTTTAAATAAACAAAAGCAATCTCATTTTTCTGACTGAGAAAGCATAGTAATACACCTTCCACGATCTGGGAAAGGCCCTATCCTTCCTTTGTTACACTTACCGTAAATAACAGTTTTTCCTATTCACATGAGTTTAAAATTCTGAAAAGTTGTAACTAATTTTACAATATGGTTTTAGTGCTATCCTCAGCACAGGAGTTCACAAATAGGCTAAAATTCCCATTTAAAATCCAAGACTAATCTTTAAGATATTTGTACTGGTTTCACAAGTCTAGAGGTTGAGAGTATTAAATCTTAAAAGTGATCTGTCTGAAAGAAAAGACTTCTTTTGCAAATAGTTAATTTTTAATAAAAGGGTAAGCGTTCAGCACTAAAGCTTAGAAGGCAGTTTTAAAGTACACTTAAAAAATCAAAGCAATATTTTCCATGTAAAAAAAAATCAATACAGGCCAGGTATGCTGGCTCACGTCTATAATCCCAGCACTTCAGGAGGCAGAGGCGGGCAGATCACGAGGTCAGGAGTTCGAGACCACCCTGGCCAATATGGTGAAACTCCATCTCAACTAAAAATACAAAAATTAGCTAGGCATGGTGGTGCGTGCCTGTAGTCCCAGCTACTCGGGAGGCTGAGGCAGAAGAATTGCTGGAACCTGGGAGGCGGAGGTTGCAGTGAGCCAAGATCGTGCCACTGCACTCCAGCCTGGGGGACAGAGCAAGACTCCATCTCAAAAAAAAAAAAAAATCAATCAATCAATACAAGCAGTATCTAAGTGAAAATCTCAAACTATGAGCATTGAATAGATAAAATCATAAGTTAGTTTAATAATATTTTCTCTTTTAAAATGGCACCACATGAGCAGAACCTCTAGAAATGAATTTATTCTGTCTGAATACGAAATTCTATATATTTCAGCTTATATTCTCTCCTTAACTGTTTCTAATACTTAGGCACAGAATTAGCATTCTGAACTGTGTCATTCTAAAAACATTCATTTTCAGAAAAGCTCATATAAGCATACTTCATTCATTTAAATTCTTGACTGATGGTAAACCTAAAAGTCAAACACTGAAATGATATAGTATTACTTTACATAAAGATTTCTCCTATAAGAAAAGCATACCAAAGAGCTTAAATGGACTACTTTCAGAGTCGATTATAAAAGGAAGAAGGATGCAGCATGAATAAGTATGTGTTCTAGGTAGCATGTATTTACCATGATAGGTATTTAACCAGAAATATGACATATGGGGTATAAAAGCAAGCTTCTCTGGTAGAAGCTACATTTTCACAGTTGAGAGACAGGGCAATTGAATATCTGGTTTAAACAAACATTTTTTATTTAGAAATGTTGGTAGCTAAAGGTAAATTCAATGATTGGAAGTAACAATGTTCTAAAGTCTTAATTATAAGGGCAGAAAGGAGGAAAGAAGAAAGGAAAAAAGAAAAAAGAGGGAAAGAAAACAAAGAAAGAGAAAAATAAAGTTTTATTTTTAAATTCTGTCAATCTTTAATGCAAGAGGGTTACATTGGACTTTAAGTTAATTAAGTATTAAAATCAATCATCTGAAAGTCTTAATATTTAATATTGTTAGATTGTATATCAAAGTAGTTTTATTATTTATTTACTCCAAACCTTTCCAGAATACTTCATTTGACAACAGGGGGTCTGTTTCTCACAAGATAAATGCATTTACAATGCCAAATAAATTATATATAAAAGCATTTGTCTTAATACATGTCATTCAATATTAAATATCACCCCTTGGTAAAACCCTGAAACCTTAATTCATTTTTACCAACCACACAATTTTACTATCCAAGTGTTGTCTAACAAATAGGTATAAGACTACAATAAGGGTCAAAATATAAGAACAATGATCAAAAGAAAATCAAAACAGATTGAATCATTATAATTTTCATGCTATCAGAATAAGCTGTTTAGGGCAAACAATTCACTGTAAATTAAAATACTAGACTCATTAACAATATACCTACTAAGAAATATGCAGAATATGAGAGGTTCACAGGTGGACTTAAATATTTTATATTACAAACTAAGAATGCATTTTGCCTTTCAATATTAAAATGCTATGAAGTCATGAGAAAGTGACACTTGTGACCACATAAACCAAGAGAAAACTGAACACTATAAGAGTCAAACTGCCAAACAGAAAGCTCTCCACAGTGTATTCTCATACAGTTTCAGAGGTCTCCTGAGCAGATGCTCAAGATGCAGAGACTGGGGAATTAGCCTGGCCTAGTGAGCAAAACCAAACCTTTTATTATTATGTAGCCATATGAAAATACTTTCAATTCTTGCTGTTCCTATTTTATATATTTATATATTATTTATATATCCTATTTTATATAGATACTACCTCTAGCCATTAAATGATTCAACCCGGTTTTCATAAAATCAAGGTTAATACAACATACAATTAGGAATTTAGGAACAATAAAATTTGAAAAGAGAAAACAGAAATCATAATTTGGCAAATTATATTAAACTGATGATAATTAAAAATAAGAAAAAGGAACAAATGGCTACTCTTCATACAAACATCAAATCAAATCATTTTGTCCAAAAAAACCAATGAACAAAAATCTCTCCTTTGGTGCAAAACATGGGGAGGCCAGGGGTGTGTTCAGGAACACCTGACCAATTGTGGGGCAATCCTTCTAAAAGTCCATATGAATCTGTTATTTATCCCTTGGTTTTTAGTAAGTAGTAGGGCTGGGAAACCTAAGGAAGTTTTAGTACTTCCTTTAATTGAAAGATAGCCCTTTCAATTAAATAATAACAACAGCAGCAAACACACAGCACTTATTGGGAAGCAAAGCTATTTAAACCACTATACGTATTAACTCATTTAAACCTTACAACAATTCTATGAAGTAGATACTATAACACCTTTTACAGATAAGGAAACCACAAAGAAGTTATGTGACTTATTTAAGGTCACAGGGCAAAGCTACCTCAAATGACAACAATCACTTAATAAGTGGCCTAACAGAAATTAAGCCAAGAATTATAGGGTAGTTTCCTTTGTTATGTTAACTATAACGTAATACCAAAGAATTCAGTTTACTTTTTTCGCATACAAGCTGTTTCGAAATCTGAGATATTGAGATAAACAGATCCTTAATAGTTATAAGGTGTACACATCTTGTACAGATCACCATCTCAGAGTAAACGCTTTATCTAGTAAGGAAAGCAAGTAATAAGCTGTGGATACAGCATAATTCACATATTCCTCAGCAAAATTATAATTTATGAAAAACTCACACTTGATCTTTGGAATTGTTATCAAACAGCCAAAACTGTAGTTGGGGATTTTAAATCATTATTTAAGTCCCCAAATGCTATAAATTCACATTGCACCAGTCACTTCAGTACATCACTGAGGGAAGGCCAGCAGCTAAGAAGCACCAGTCCTTGCTAGCCAAAGTAGCTTACATAAAAACATTTCCACATTCCTCCATTCAGTTTTATGCATCTCCTTTCCTCCTGAGGAGGCCTTTCCTCTTCACTTTTCTAAATCCTGTACATAATTCCAACATTCAACTTTTCCTTTAGGGAACAGCACCAGAAGTAATTTCTCCCTGCTCTTCCATAGCAGTATTTCCCCTGCTCTGATGTGCCTCTGGGCTTGGCAGAAACATACTTTTTTATTAGAATAAGTTTTTTTAATGGTTCCCCTCTACTTATAGCAAGTGCTAATTTGTTTAGGATAATCTGTGGCCAAAAGATTTCCTATTTACATAAATTTGTTTAAAGAAAGAAAGAATTCATGAAAGGAAAAATATTAAATAAATTATAATAAAGTAGTAGGCACAGTTAAAATCCTTAAGGTGTTATATAATAAATGATTAATGTTTTGAAAATAATGTCACAGCAGAATTGTCATTCACCAACTTTATTAAGCAATCCTTGATATATCACCTGTATTGTTTACATAAACTATTATCATAAATAGTTCTTAGCTTATTTAGCTTATCATACATTTTTGTAAATGCAAACTATGTATTCCTTGAGGGCAGAGAAAGTATTTTTCATTCCTTTGTACCCCCATAATATGCAGATATTATCCAATAGGAATAAAACCTATTCATTAATTCATCAAAAACAGCCAACACAATTATAAATGTGGTTCATGCTACTGGTAAACTAAACATCGCTCTGGGAAATGCTTACTTATCTCCTCTTTAAGAGGTCCTAAATTCAGGGTAATGCCTAACCCTCGGAGTCCACTCTCCCTTCTCCCTCAACATGCTCTGGCTACATAAGTCTTCTTTCTATTCCTTAAACAAAAATACAGCTCATTGTCTCTTTAGGTCTTTGCACATCCCCATCTCCTCTTCTGGGAACACTCTGCTCTTCGTATCATTCAGGTTATCTGCCCAAATTCAGACCAGCCCAGAAATGTTTTCCTGGAATATATCTAATCCACTGGCAAATCTTGTCAGTTCTACCTTCAAAATAAAATCCAGAATCAAAACCATTCTTTACAAACAACCACCTTGATCTAGGTCACAGTCATTAGACCCAGAAAAAGGAAACAGTCATCTTTAACTTTGCCCTCTGCCTAGAAACCCTCACCTTTTTTGCTGTAGGCAACATGAAATCCGTATTTTACTCAACTTCTGAACTGAGCTTTTTTAGCAAGACCATCCACTTACAGGAAAAAGAAGCCACTTGTTCTGTTGAGCTAGAACTAAAAGGTTAGTTCATAGACACACTCGTATGGTGGGTGAGAACTGTCATAAGTCCTTGTGTTTCATTTAAAAGTTTTAACTTCAGGAAATTTCTGAGAAGCAAGTAAACGTTATTGTTATACAATATGTAAGCTTTACAAAGTTAACCATCCATAAATAAATAATAAAAGAACCACATACAGGTCAATGATGAGAATGTGTCATAAGGCAATGATTATGATTAATCAAATTAATAATATTCATGAAAAAAGTTAACCACTGGAATTTCCAACTATCCTTCCATACATTACAAAAAAATATTTTGATTATGAAAGCAGAGTTTGAAAGTATTTCAGAATAACATCTGGTTTATATTTGACATAAAGCAGACACTACCTTGTGGCTAATCTTCTAAGTCAATTTTATTAAAAGTACATACATACAAATACAAACATGATATACTATATAACTAACTCTGCATTTACTCTTATTTTGAAAGGTGTTTTTACTTTTATTTCAGTTATCTATCTTCTCTTCAGAAGACATTAAATTCTAGATAAAAGATGACATTATAGAAAAAAAATTATATGTATTTCTAAATTTCATATAATACCTATCTCATGACTGTTACAAGGATGAAATAAAGTATATGGGGACATATATCAAAAGCTGCAGTGTACTATGGTTCACTGTTGTCATTCCTGGCAATAATAATAAACATTAAACATTCTTCATAATACAACAGATGCATTACTTGTTACATATTTTTAAGGTTATATTGATCTCAGCTAAATAAAAACAGTAGAGTAGGAACAGACTAGAAGAGGGAAGAAATGATAGGGACCGGGGGCAGAGAAATTCTAAGCAGAAAAGGGTGGGTCGCCGACAAAACCCCACCTTCAAGCCGAAATGCCTGAAACCTGCAGCCCAAAGTTAGAACTTCTATCCCTGTTTTCCTACTCGAATGTTGCCTTTTCCTAAACTACCCATGGCCCACCCTGCCCCTCCATCCTGTGCCTATAATATAGGAAACCCAGGACTCAGCCAGCACAGAGAAGAAAGTAGCTGATGCAGAGGACTATGACTGAACATGGGAGAGAAGTGGCTTGACTTGAAAGGGACAGCTTTACAGAGGGACAGTTTGCGTAACTTTGGAGAATAATCCAGCTGGAGATGGCCAGATTTCAGGGGAAGAAGATTACCTACCCACCCCATCTCCTTTCCAGCTCCCCTTCCCACTGAGAGCCACTTTCATCAGCAATAAAATCCCCCGCATTTACCATCCTTCAATTCATTCATGCAACCTCATTTTTCCTGGATGCTGGACAAGAGCTCAGGAGCCACAAGTGCAGATACAAAAGGCTGTCACACTGATTCTTTGCCCTTCCTGGCAGAGGGCAGCTGCCTCATGGAAAAAGGCAAAAAGCCCACTGAGCTGTTAACACTTAAGCCGTCTGCAAAGGGCAGAGCTAAAAGAACAATGTAACATGCCCTCTGGGGCTTTAGAGGTCACAGGTAGCCCCACCTAGACACTGCTGTGGGGCCCAAAGTTTGCTCCTACTGGAGCCCAAAAGTGCTTGCTCTGGCTCCCACAGGTGCGCGCTCCCTCCCATGAGGGGTGGAGGGCAGTCAGCTCATTCCAGCACTTGTGCACTCCAGTTCCCACCTCGTTTGCTCGCAGGCTCCCTCCCGCAAGGAGTTGAGAGCGGAGGGCTGTGTAAATGAGGCACTCCTGTCATGAGTCCCATGAAGAAGTCAAGCAAATATCCTGCTTCAGAAAGAGCATTCTTGGGGGAGAAAACATTGTATACTAGGGCTCAGGGAAGAGGCAGTGCATGCACATTTCATGTAAAGTGTGTAAGGAGTCAAGCTCAGCTGGGTTGATTTTCAGGCTTAAGAAGCAGAAAAGGACTGTACAACGCATGGCTTATAGACCTTCTCAAGATTCAGAGCTTTTTCCTAATGTCAATGGAAACTACTTTTAAGTAAAGTAGGGCACCATCTCCTACTACTTCTCCATATTTAAATTTTCTTCAACTATACCAAATTACACACCTCAGCACTTCCACACATGTGGCTCCTCTGCAAGGCACTACTGTTCTTACCTTCTTCGCCTAACCAACTGCTATTGGCCCTTAAGATACAGCTCAAAAGTCACTCTTCCCCAACATGCCTTCTCCTAATTTGATTCAGATGCCCACTTACTTTATGCATAACTCCACCCTAATATTAACCATTCTTTAGTATAATGGTTGGTTTTCGACTAACTTCTATTGTGAGGATAGGGGACCTGTTTTATTCATCTATACTCTAAGTTACTAGCACTCCAGAACTTGCAAAAATCATTTATTCAATCAATCAACAAAAACAAAGACATGCTTCAGTATAATTCCCAGATATGAGGACTAATTGAGCTATACTTGTTCTACACAGAAGCACACAAATTGAAATGATTTAAGAGAACCTTGTAGTATGTCGTAGGAATAGATATGGATTATACTATTTGGGATAAAAGATCTGAGTTTTCCATCATATTATTTTTTTAAACTATGCCATAAATAAGACCTAAAACAGTCACTTAACAAATATATACTGAGCACCTACTATAGCCAACACAGCACTGATCCTCATATCAAATGCAAACTCAATAGGCAGTGAGCTTAATATTATATACTACTTGGTGAAAATTGCCACCATGATACTACATGTTACAATGACATTGAAATGTAGTATTTACTTTCAACCACAACTTTGGACATTCTCAAATCACATAACAAACTACATTACTTAGAACGTTTTCTTTTCCACAAAACCAAAATCCTTTTTGAAATGTCAGCCTTGAACATCATAAAATTATACAGAATGATGAGGAAACAGGCTTATAGTGCATATAAATATGAAAGCATATTAGCCTGCATTTAATTATCAGTTCAAACAACAACCTGATCTAACCTTTGACAAGTAAAATAAATGTTCTAAATAATTTAACTAAAGCAAACATTTGCTGTTAACACTAGCTAATTATAGTAAGAGCTGGAAAGATAAGAGGAGGAGAAATGACAAAGAGAAAGGAAGAGAAAGGGAGCTGAATTTTTTTAATTAAGGTTGAGATCTGCAATTATTCATTGAAACATGATTTTTTTCAATGAATTTAATTCACAGAAAAGGGCAAACTCAGTAGAAGAAAGTTTCTTTATAAATACTCAGATAAAGAAACATTTCAGTTTATTAGCTTATTTTTTCAGTCAGTAAAAAATTATCCATCTACCATGGGAACAGGAAAACAAGTTATAGAATTAGGGTACAATCAATCTCCTTCTCTCAAGGGGCTCAAAGTTTAGTTAAGAAAAAGTCCAGGAAATGGGTTGCCAGATAAATAAATATAAGTAAATAATAAAATAAAATATAGATGCCCAATAAAATTTACATTTCAGAAAAACAACAAACATAATACTTAAGACACCTATACTAAAAAGTATTCATTATTTATTGAAAATCAAATTTAACAAGGAGTTCTGTATTTTATCTGACAACCCTACCAGTAGACAGACAAGGAGACACTGTAGGAGCTCCAGGATTAAAAGAGATCTCAAAGGACAAGACCCCAAAAGAACTCACCCAAAGGCAGGAAAGACATGTTTTTTCCAGAGCTGCCATCTGACTGTTACTGGAAAAAACTAAAATGTGTGATTCAAATGTACTGACCCAGCTCTACGGAATCTTGTTTTTCAATTACCCTGAAAAAAGGAGCTACAAAAAATATAACAGATAAATGAACAAACTTCTTAGTGGAAACCATCAGCTACCATATGGCAGAAAAATGAAACATTCTGACAAGAATACAAGACCTGCTGACTAGAAACAGAGAGTATAAGACTATTCTTAAACAGTTCTGAGACTACAGCTGACCCTTGAACAACATGGGTTTGAACTGCACCGGTCCATGTGGATTTTCTTCTGCATGTACCTCTCCTGAGACAGA
This sequence comes from Pongo abelii, assembly GCF_028885655.2. NCBI lineage: Eukaryota > Metazoa > Chordata > Mammalia > Primates > Hominidae > Pongo > Pongo abelii. Next base: position 137,234,676 of record NC_085928.1, on the reverse strand, counting down.
AAGACCAAAACCTCTCCCCTTCCACCTCCTCCTCAGCCTACTCAATGTGAAGGCAACAAGGGTAAAGACGTTTATGATGATCTACTTTCACTAAATGAATAGTAAATATATTTTCTCTTCCTTAGGATATTCTTAATAACATTTCCTTTTCTCTAACTTTATTGTAAGAATACAGTATAGTACATATAACATATAAAATATGAGTTAATCAACTGTTTATGTCATTGTTAAGGCTTCTGGTCAACAGTAGGCTATTAGTAGTCAAAGCATTTGGGAAGTCAAAAGTTACATATGGATTTTTGACCGCATAGGGGTCAGCACCCCTAACTCCCATGTTGCTCAAGGATCAGCTGTATTATCTTTACCAGTGAAGAACGTAAGTGCATAATTTAGGAGGGGGAAATCCAAAGAAAATGTGAACTTTGTTAATTTCTTGAGACTACTTTAATATAAAATATTATGTTAACTCTTTCATTCATGAATTAACATAATATTTGGACTCTTGTATTAATGTTAATAATTATACATGACACAGCACAAGAATCTAAGGTATGATCATCAAAATTTATGGGACCATAAATTTTTAAAACATTCAATAATGCAAAATGTGAAGAAAATATGTTGTAGTCCATATTAAAATGGCCAATTTAATTGATTAGTAGCTTCAAAAATGATGAGCTTACTTGCTGATGGAGTAGAAACTTCTATTAACTTGGATACATGAGCCAAAAAGTCTCAGTATAAATATGCAAATGTTCCAATTGTAGAAGAAGACTATAATTATTTACAGAGGCAAGAAAAATTCCAATTTCCCAAACATAACATATAAATATATATAGACTTTATAAAAGTGATAGTAAAAAATGACAGTCACTTAAAATATTAAAATATTATTAAATAATGAACTTGAGTATCATTGCAAAGTGATCTGACTTGGGGGTTTCTCTCAGAATCCACGTTGATTGTAATGGTTCCATTTTTTTCATAAAAGAGATTTGTGCACATGTAAACTTCTGTCCATACATGTTCTAACACCAAAACTGTTTAGGTTGCCCATGTAAGAAAACTGACATATATTAAAATGTCATTATAAGCCCTCAAAATGGAAATAAACTATTTCAATTTCATTTTCATAAGAGGGACAGATTAAAGCACTGAGAAGGTAAAAAAAGGATACAGGAGAGGAGCTAATTATAAAAGAACACAATACATAGTGCTCACATAATATCTAGAAGTCAGAAAACATAAAGGCTCTATGGTGATTGTCAAAGAATGTTTCAAGACATCAATGAATACTAAAAAACAAAACAATTCTACAAACTCTACATAGAACAGATACAGGCCAGAAAGGGTATATGAAAAGAAGTAATTAACAAAACTGAATAAACTGGGACTACAGAGGAGCTACACAAACCCTATCCCAACTCCCAGGGAATTTTACTAGCAAAAATATACACCTCCTTTTCCAATGTATACAATTAGGTAAAAGAATGTAGCATACTATCTCCAAAATTTCATTGAATACCATAATAAAATGTCTAAAAACTAAGTACATTAGAGTTCTATAATTCTTGCTATCCTAATTTACATGAAATCATTGCATAAATAATTTTTAGAATTTTGAAATCTATGCGTAAACTTCAGTAAACAATCGAAAGTAAATGACAAAATTTCATACCATGCTTTGTCATCTGTGGAACAATGATGCAGTTCAATTATATTTATTGAACAAATTGGCATCCTTTGTCTTTCTCTGTGCTAAGAACTGTTTGGAGTAGTGATGATTACTAATATTTCACTTAATGCTTACTAAATGCTAGACACTGTGTTTTACGTGCATTATTATCCCATTTAATCTTCTCAGCAATCCTATCAGACAGGAATCATTATTACCCCCATTTTACATAGGTGGCAATTGAGGCTAGCAAGTTAACGATTTCACCTCAAGGTCACACACTAAGTGGTTGGCAATTGAAGTGAACCTTCTTCAGAAACTCATTTTAAGATATCCTACTGCTTTCTCACTATGTACAATGGCGTGGGGAAAGGAACATCACGAAATAGAGATGAGGAGAGAAGCAACATCTCCTGGGAGGTAGAACACAAAAAAAATAAAGACCACATAATGAAAACTAGAATGTTACAGCAAAGAAGATGTATTAAAAGGAGCTCTAACTCTGAAAGGTCAAGGGGTAAATACAGGGGTCTCAAAAGACTTTATGGAGAAGGGAATATCTAGGACAGGCTTTGAAGAAATAGTATTTCAATAGGCAGAGATGGACAGAGAAAGTTGATCAGAGGTCAACTCAGAAAAGATTGTTCTGAAGCCAGCAAAATGGACAATAAAATAGTAAATACCTATGTTTGCAACAGAGAAAGCTGCACTGAGAAAAAGCAGCTGCGAAACAGACATATAAAATTATATCATATGAAATGCAAATTATTAACAATAAAGCTTTACATTTAAATAGCAGTTTGCAGTTTACAAAAATTTTCACATATATCATGCATTCTCAATGGCAGTGATATTGTCTCCTAGTGGACAAGATTGGTGCACAGAGTGGGTGTAGGGAATCGTAGATACTACAATAGTTTATGGTCCTCAAATGGAATATAGTACATAAAGAGAAATATAGTTTATCTGTGTATATTTGTGTTATTAAACTTTCGTAATGGAGGATGACTGGGAGAAGTTTTTCTTTAAAGACTTTTTAGGGGTGCAATGATTTTTTTTAAAAGGTTCAGAAACACTGACAAATACTACCTCATTTGATCATCCCAACCATCTAATAAGTAAGCAGGTATCATTTCCTTTTGTAAAAAGCATGAAACAAATAATACAGGAAGATTTAAAGAGATGAACGAAGGAGAAAAACAAGCAGTGCACGGAACGGAATTTTATACATATACACAGCCAATAACATGAAATAATGTGCAGCCTCACTCACAGTTAAAGAAATCTCAACTAAAACAATCAGATGTAATTTTTCACCTACCAGAATGCAAAATAAAAAAGGTAGATAATACCCAGTCTTGATAAAAATTTGAAGAAATAGGCATTTTGATGCTAATGAACTTGATTTAAAAAGTGCAAGTTTAGGAAAGCAATAACTGTCAAAATTACTAATGCATCTAACTTTTGAATCAACAATTCTACCACTAAAAATGTATCCTACTTGTATATCCTCTAGCCAAATCTATGCAGAAAGAAGTTGATTGTAATAGTGAAAAACCATAAGCAATCTAAATGTTCTATAATCCTTGGGTTTATAAATTACGGTAATCAGGCAAGGCACAGTGGCTCACAGCTGTAATCCTTGTCCTATGTAACATACATGGACAGAAGTTTACATGTGCACAAATCCTTGGGAGGCCAAGCCTGGGAGATCACCTGAAGTAAGGAGTTCAAGACCAGCCTGGTCAACATGGTGAAGCCCCATCTCTACTAAAAATACAAAAAAAAATTAGCCAGATGTAGTGACAGGAGCCTGTAATCCCAGCTACTCGGGAGGCTGAGGCAGGAGAATCGCTGGAGCCTGGGAGGCAGAGGTTGCAGTGAGCCGAGATTGCTCCATTGCACTCCAGCCTGAGTGACAAGACAAACTCCATCTCAATAAACAAATAAATACATACATACATAAAGGTAATCCAGAAATAGAATAAGAGATAGGAATTTAAAATGCTCTGATGTAAAAAAAAAAAAAAAGTACACAGCATACTGAAATCAACAATGCTACCTGTATGACCCCATTATTTTATAAAAATATACAAATGTAATTTTGCTATGCGTTAAAATTTCTGGACACACAAGAAACCAACAAAGCATGAGGAAGAATTCTCCAACTGTATACCTAAGTGTACACTTTTAAAAATAGGACATGAGGATTTTTTTTTTTTTGAGACAGAGTTTCACTCTTGTTGCCCAGGCTGGAGTGCAATGACGCGATCTCGGCTCACTGCAACCTCCACCTCCAAGGTTCAAGCAATTCTCCTGCCTCAGCCTCCCAAGTAGCTGGGATTACAGGCACCCGCCACCATACCCAGCTAATTTCTTTTATTTTTAGTAGAGATGGGGTTTCTCCATGTTGCCCAGCCTGATCTTGAACTCCTGACGTTAGGTGATCTACCTGCCTCGGCCTCCCAAAGTGCTGGAATTACAGGCGTGAGCCACCACACCCGGCCAAGGATGTATCTTTTAAAAATATTTAATTATAAAAATGTTAAAATGACTTGCTCCAGTTCCTACAATTGCGAAGCAAAATTATGAATACAATTCCATTCTTTTGGCTCAAAATCCATTGTTTCTTATTACATTACTTTATAAAGCTTACTACTGTTCAGAAAAAAATCCATATTGGTGATGAAATATGGTAATGTCTATGGTTCCATAATACTTACTGAAGCATAAATGTCCCTGTAGGTTCTCAAAATGTCTTTCATGATCTACCCACACCTGTGTTCCCAATCCTCCCTTCCATGTCTTTTTAGTTTCTAAAAAGTGTCTAGTGTTTTCCTACCTCTCTGTTTTCTTGGATAACAAGTCTTGGTCAAGAAATCCTCTCCCAACCAATTCCTCTTCCTAAAACACTTCTTTTTTAAACCGATCTATTCTCATGACCTGGCATGTAATAATAAATATTGCTGAATGAGTGAAAATATATCCATCGGAACAGATTCTACTAATCACTTTGTAAAGTTAATCTCAAATGCTCCATTCTCTCTGAAATGCTTCCTAACTTCTTTTCATTCAGTTTTAGAATGTTAAATTGAATAAATTCAGAAATTGAGTCATATTTCTGCTTGTAATGGGGAAAGTAAACAAAACAGGAGGTTTCTTTCTTCCAAGAGAATAAAAGGGGAGGAATAACCTTGAGAAGAGAAAAACCCTAGAATATACCAGCAACCATTAATTCTTTCCATCACCATGCTTATTTCTATAAAAGAAAACTTCCAGAATCAATTTATTCATTTATTTTTTTTTTTTTTAAGAGACAGGGAATCTCTCTGTTGCATACACTGGAGTGCAGCAGCGCATTCATAGCTCACTGCACTCTCCAACTCCTAGACTCAAGTAATCCTCCAGCCTTAGTCTCCCAAGTAGCTGGGACTACAGATGAGTGTCACCATGCTCGGTTAATTTCTTTTTATTTTATATAGAGACCAGGTCTCCCTATTTTGCCCAGGCTGATCTCAAACTCCTGGCCTCAAACAATCCTCCCAACATGAGCCACAATGCTTGGCCCAGAATCTACTACTATTGACACTGGTGATTCAGTCAACATTATCTAGGCTGAAATTGAGGAACTGTCCTCACTATCTGACATTAGACAAATTAGCTAAACTGTGTCTCAGTTTGCTCACATGTAAAATGGTGAATACTCAATTCACAGGTTTTGTGAAGATTATATTAATATCCCTGAAGTATTCAGAATATCTGACATATACATAGTAGGCATTCAATAAATATTAGCTATAATTGTTATCACCATCACCAGCACACAGTCACTCCTCTAGTGAATATATTTACACAGTAAGGTTAGAATAAAATCAAAGACAGGATGGCACCTGCAGTTGAAAATGATGGAACTTTTGAGTGATCCATAATATTTGTTCACAACCTTATACATTATAATTAGATATTCCATGCTGTTTTCTCAACATGTCTGTAGAGGAAGGAAAGAAGGTAGTAAGCAGAAATTGAGGAAATCCAGGGCTGCACATATATAATATACGTTCAACTTAGTACTTATTGAATCCTCCCCATGTGCCAAAAGCTAGTGTAGAAGATAAGCATTTAGTGGTGAATAAATAACCTACTGTCCCCAGAAAATATACGTTCTAGGAAAAGACAGTAAGACAAGGATAAAGAGTTCACATATCAAGTAGCAACAACACATGTTATGAAGAAAACGTAAAGAGGCCTAGGGGATAGAGAAAGATGGGATATGACTGAAAGCTTATTTGGCTGCTGGGAGCTTATCTGAGAAAGTGTAGTCTTAGGAAGCACCTCTGAAGTGGTGATATTTGAATAAAGTGAGGGAACAAGCCACATGATAACCTGAAGGAAGAGCATGCTGCGAACAGCAAATGCAGAAGACCATAAAGTGGGAAATAGCTTGGAGGTCTGGAGATACTGGGAGAAAAAGAAGGGGAAACAGAAGAGAGGCTGGGTCACTTCCATCCTTTCAGGCCATGAAAGGACTTTCATACACAGTGGCATGGAAAGCCATTGGGAGCTTTTGAGCAAGGGTGTGACATGATATGATCTATTCTTTAGAAAGATCACAAATCTTTCAACTGATGAAAAGCATTGACTACTTGCCCATCCACTCAGCCCCTTCTTCGGAAAAGAGCCCTTCCTCAGAAAGGTTAAGAACAAAGGCAAGTCCTCAAAATTGTATTAGACTATGGTATATGAGAAAGTACAAAATAAGATAAAAAGCAACCACCAGAGAAACCTGAAACAAGATGAGTAAAAAAAGAAACCAAACAAGTTAGTAAAAGAAGGTAAACCAAGTAACATAAATGGGCATCTAGCCAGCTGACAATCTTCAAGATGTTTCTCATATTTTTGGAGAAATAAAAACATCTGCACAAAATAAGCACATAAGCAAAATGAGACAATCATATAATAATATGCAATACTAAATTTAATTTGATTTTATATTTGTATACCCAAACCTTATATTCTGTTTTCTTTTTCATATATTCATTGTTATGTTCAGGCCCCTGCTATAGGTTTGAACGTTGTATCCCCTCCCAAATTCCTGTTGAAATTTAATCCCCAATGCAACAGTATTAGGTTTTTTAGGGGGTGCTGGGAGGGGTGGCTGAGACAAGGTCTCACTCTGTCGCCCAGGCCAGAGTGCAGTGGCATGATCATGGCTCACTGCAGCCTCCAGGTACAGAGCTCAAGCTATCCGCCCACCTCAGCCTCCCAAAGTGCTGAGACTACAGGCATGAGCCACTGTACCCAGCCCCCAATGCAGCAGTATTAAGAGGTAGGGCCTTCAGGAGGTGATTTCGCCATCAGGACTTCACCCTAATGCATAAGGTTAATGCTTATTAAAAGGGCTGGAGGGAACTAGCTAGGTTCCCTCCTTACCATGTGAGGATATATTAATCCTAGGTTTCCTCCTCATCATGTGAGGATACAAAATTAATCCTAGGTTCCGTCCTCACCATGTGAGGATACAACATTAATCCCTTAGGAGAATGCAGTAACAAGGTACCATCTTGGAAGCAGAGACCAGCCCTCACCAGACACTGAACCTGCTCTCATCTTGATCTTGCACTTCCTAGCCTCCAGAATTGTGAAAAATAAATCTCTGTTCTTTGTAAATTATCCAGTCTCTGGTATTTAGTCACAGCAGCACAAATGGAGTAAGACAACTCCTTATACAAAATTACATCATACTTTTTGTTCTACCCCTCTTTCACCCCCCTATTCTCTACTTGGGCAGATCTATTGGGAAAGGCAGATAAAAGGGACTCATTTACGCATGACCCTCTTAATACATACTCTAGTAAGCACCCAAAGCCAGAAAAAGACAGAACTAAGCACTACAATATTTTGTGGAAAAGCCAGGTAGTTACTCAGTCCATTATGATAACAAAACAAGTAGAAACAAATATTTGAAAATACATTAAATTTCAAGCAAGAAAATGCTAGCTCAAAACATTACAAAAAAAAAATTGTTCACTTCATCAGTCTATATGTCTTTTAGTCTTGAACTCTAAGACATGCTAGACATTTCCACTTATGTCTCTTCTGTCCTTCTCTGACTTCCCTAATTTAAGCTAGCATCATCTGGATTAGTCTTGAAGCCTCCGGACAAGAACTCCCAGAATCCCTCTCTTGCTCGCCTTAATCTCCTCAATAAAGATCACTGCAGTTAGATTGATTTTTAAAACAGTAAATCTAATCATATCACTCTCCCTATTGAAACCCCTTTGATGAGTGACTACTCACAGGCTGAAATTTCTAAGAGAATCTACAAGCCCCTGTGTGGCCCTCAGCCACCAACCTGGCTCAGTCACTACTGTCCCTGAGCTCTCTGGGCTCCAACCACACTATCTGTAAACTCTGCAACACAGAAGTTCACTCCAGCCTCAGAGCCTTTACAAAAGTTTCTTCTTCAGCTTGCAACATCTCTGTCCCAATTTGCCTGGGGAACAAAACATAAATTTCACTTCCTTATGTGAGGTCTTGTTGGACACTGCCCACCACCGCTAGATTAGTTCTCTTCCTTACTTGACTTCTGGGTGGCCCTATCTTTCCATCATTGTACTTATCACAATTATACATGTAAGAGAAAGGGTGGGGGGGAAAGGGGTATGATGGAAGCAGGGGTGTTTACATATATACATATATGTGTATTTTAAAGGTTTACTGCCACCCCTGAATTCATGAGGACAAGGAAAATGCCTAACACTGTGCTGGTACAAAGAAGGCATTATTATTATTATTATTATTTTTGAGACAGAGTCTCGCTCTGTCGGCCAGGCTGGAGTGCAGTGGCATGATCTCGGCTCACTGCAACTTCCGTCTCCCGGCCTCAAGCAATTCTCCTGCCTCAGCCTCTCGGGTAGCTGGGATTCAAGGCGTGTGCCATGGCATTATTAATATTTGTGGGAAAAAGGTGAGATAAAATTGGACGCAGCACATCAGGATGCCACAATGACATGTCATAAATCAAGATGTCTCAGATAACGGGTTAACTATGCATTTTTATTTTTAATGAATCTGGTTTTATTTTTAAAATAGGTAAAAACATATGAGCACTGTGCCTCACAACTGTAATCTCAGCATTTTGGGAGGCCGAGGCAGGTGAATCACCTGAGGTCAGGAGTTCGAGACCAGTCTGGCCAACATAGTGAAATCCCATCTCTACTAAAAATACAAAAATTAGCCAGACATGGTGGCACATGCCTGTAGTCCCAGCTACTTGGAAGGCTAAGGAAGGAGAATCACTTGATCCCAGAAGCCAGGTGGGCCAAGATCATGCCACTGCATTCCAGTCTGGGTGACAGAGCAAGACTTCGTATCAAAAAAAAAAAAAAAAAAAAAAAAGGGAAAAAACTGATCCAACCTAAAATGCATAATTCAACAGCAACAAGTATACAAAGTATACAAAGCTACACCTAGATTGAAAATATCGATGGGGGCTGGGGGGTGGTTACAACTAAATTCATCAGCAAAAAGAGGGTAATTAGAGCTCATTTCTCTCTGTTTAGAGGGAGTGACCATAATTTAGATTTAAGTGACAAGAAAGGAAATACAATATTTTTAAAGGAGTAAATACGGAAAGACTTAACCCTTTCTCTCACAGACTCTTTATTCTCTCACTCCACAAGGCATTCCTACATATTACTGAATTAGACATAAAATGCCACACATTAGCCAAAGCTTTTACTTGAATAGTTATATTTTCTTGAAAATTAAGTGGACAAACATGATCCAGTGGGTTTCATCCCTGGGATGCAAGGCTAGTTCAACACACGAAAATTAATAAATGTAATCCAGAATATAAACAGAACCGAAGACAAAAACCATATGATTATCTCAATAGATGCAGAAAAGGCCTTTGACAAAATTCAACAACCTTCATGCTAAAAACTCTCAATAAATTACATATTGATGGGACGTATCTCAAAATAATAAGAGCTATCTATGACAAACCCACAGCCGATATCATACTGAATGGACAAAAACTGGAAGCATTCCCTTTGAAAACTGGCACAAGACAGGGATGCTCTCTCTCACCACTCCTATTCAACATAGTGTCGGAAGTTCTGGCCAGGGCAATTAGGCAGGAGAAGGAAATAAAGGGCATTCAATTAGGAAAAGAGGAAGTCAAATTGTCCCTGTTTGCAGATGACATGATTGTATATCTAGAAAACCCCAACATCTCAGCCCAAAATCTCCTTAAGCTGATAAGCAACTTCAGCAAAGTCTCAGAATACAAAATCAATCTGCAAAAAGCACAAGCATTCTTATACACCAATAACAGACAAACAGAGAGCCAAATCATGAGTGAACTCCCATTCACAATTGCTTCAAAGAGAATAAAATACCTAGGACTCCAACTTACAAGGAATGTGAAGGACCTCTTCAAGGAGAAGTACAAACCACTGCTCAATGAAATAAAAGAGGATACAAACAAATGGAAGAATATTCCATGCTCATGTGTAGGAAGAATCAATATCATGAAAATGGCCATACTGCCCAAGGTAATTTATAGATTCAATGCCATCCCCATCAAGCTACCAATGACTTTCTTCACAGAATTGGAAAAAAATACTTCAAAGTTCATATGGAACCAAAAAAGAGCCCGCATTGCCAAGTCAATCCTAAGCCAAAAGAACAAAGCTGGAGGCATCACGCTACCTGACTTCAAACTATACTACAAGGCTACAGTAACCAAAACAGCATGGTACTGCTACCAAAACAGAGATATAGACCAAGGGAACAAAACAGAGCCCTCAGAAATAATGCCACATATCTACAACTATCTGATCTTTGACAAACCTGGCAAAAACAAGCAATGGGGAAAGGATTCCCTATTTAATAAATGGTGCTGGGAAAACTGGCTAGCCATATGGAGAAAGCTGAAACTGGATCCCTTCCTTACACCTCATACAAAAATTAATTCAAGATGGATTAAAGACTTACATGTTAGACCTAAAACCATAAAAACCCTAGAAGAAAACCTAGGCAATACCATTCAGGACATAGGCATGGGCAAGGACTTCATGTCTAAAACACCAAAAGCAATGGCAACAAAAGCCAAAATTGACAAATGGGATCTAATTAAACTAAAGAGCTTCTGCACACCAAAAGAAACTACCATCAGAGTGAACAGGGAACTTACAGAATGGGAGAACGTTTTTGCAACCTACTCATCTGACAAAGGGCTAATATCCAGAATCTACAATGAACTCAAACAAATTTACAAGAAAAAAACAAACAACCCCATCAAAAAGTGGGCAAAAGATATGAACAGACACTTCTCAAAAGAAGACATTTATGCAGCCAAAAAACACATGAAAAAATGCTCATCATCACTGGCCATCAGAGAAATGCAAATCAAAACCACAGTGAGATACCATCTCACACCAGTTAGAATGGCGATCATTAAAAAGTCAGGAAACAACAGGTGCTGGAGAGGATGTGGAGAAATAGGAACACTTTTACACTGTTGGTGGGACTGTAAACTAGTTCAACCATTGTGGAAGTCAGTGTGGCGATTCCTCAGGGATCTAGAACTAGAAATACCATTTGACCCAGCCATCCCATTACTGGGTGTATACCCAAAGGATTATAAATCATGCTGCTATAAAGACACATGCACACGTATGTTTATTGTGGCACTATTCACAGTAGCAAAGTCTTGGAACCAACCCAAATGTCCAACAATGATAGACTGGATTAAGAAAATGTGGCACATATATACCATGGAATACTATGCAGCCATAAAAAAGGATGAGTTCATGTCCTTTGTAGGGACACGGATGAAGCTGGAAACCATCATTCTCAGCAAACTATCGCAAGGACAAAAAACCAAACACCGCATGTTCTCACTCATAGGTGGGAATTGAACAATGAGAACTCATGGACACAGGAAGGGGAACATCACACACCGGGGACTATTATGGGGTGGGAGGAGTGGGGAGGAATAGCATTAGGAGATATACCTAATACTAAATGACGAGTTAATGGGTGCAGCACACCAAAATGGCACATGTATACATATGTAACAAACCTGCACGTTGTGCACATGTACCCTAAAACTTAAAGTATAATAAAATTAAAAAAAAAAAATTTGATCACACCACTGCACTCCAGCCTGAGCAACACAATGAGATCCTGTCACACACAGACACAGACACAGACACACACACACACACACACACACACACACTTCCAATTAGTTACCTAAACTATTAAATATTCTCAGATATAACTTTCTTATTTGGGAGTAAATTCCTTTTCTACAATCCAATAATCCCTAAATCTATTTCCCCATACAATTAAAAGATAAACTATTTAAGATAGAGTCCTACTTTATTTGACCGTTTAATGCCAATATATAAAGAAAATAAAAATACCCAAGCTGGTTACTCAATTAAAACATATCAATTTCATTAATCACATTTAAAAATCTTAGTTTGTTTCCTTGAGGAACTGCCAACTACTGAAGTTCATGAGCTCCTACACTAGTGTATGGCATATCAAATCCTAATATGGGGGGATGGAAGGAGAAGATGAATATGTGAATGAGCTGGGGAAAGAAAATCTTGGCACCAACTCAAACAAACTGCTTTATGAAGAAAAAAGACAAAGCAAACTCTAAGTCTCTGATTAAAAACACTGCCTTCCTAAAACCTATTTTAGTCAGAAACTGCTGGTCATAAGATTGGACTGGATAAATTTATTAATAGAGTCAGTATATAATAGATTTTGTGAACTGTCAAAAGGTCTTTAGCACTTACCAGCCTGTTCAGCTACGAATGTGAATTACAAAAGACAATCTTTAGTTAGCTCTAACAATCCTTCTGGATTTGGGGTTCTTTTAGTATTATGTTATTCTACTTTTGCTTCTGAAATGATTTACTAATCAGACAAATCTGTAGCCCTAGGAAGTCAGTGTCTGTTTCTCTTTCTCCTTCATTCTCCACATACATACACAGACACACCTATCATTTAGATAGATAGATAGGTAGACAGATAGACAGATAGATAGATAGATAGGTAGATAGATAGATAGATAGATAGATAGATAGATAGATAGATAGATAGATAGATTTCATATTGAACCTTCAAATAACCCTTGTGAAGTATGTGATTCTCTCTCTCTAACCTATATAACCAAGTCCTGCACTGTATTTTCTGAAACCTGTCATGATGTTTTCTATAGCAATGACAAGGAGAAGCAGATGGAAGAGTTAGAGTATTGTCTTTCCTCCCCAAAGAAATAGATCAAGAAAGCAAAAGAATCACCCATTTTTATGGAAATGAGGGCCCCTATTCCAGAATTAGTACAGTTATACAGAATAACATCACTTTCATTTAGGAATTTTCCATCTTTCAGGATGTAAAAGCATTGTTTCTAACATATTATGGGGAGAAATTTAATGACAGATCCAAAAATCCTAAACTATGCAAAATATGTCCATATTATCTTCATTAATGGTAAACCAATCAGATACATAAAAAGATACTTCTCAGGTTGGCAAGCATGTGTGCTACCTAAATCTTATTAAATGTATATGTACATAAGTCAATGGATAAGGAAATTTTAAATTAGAAAAGAAAATCTGAATCAGATTCAAATTAACATCTTCTTTTTACCTGTTCCTTTTGGCAGTACTTGCAAAATCTGTAGTAACAAACTATCACTTCATTATCTTCCCACAAGACACTGGTTTTCTCTAACACTTCACAATGCTTCTGAGATAGCATATCTAGCATAACACCTCTACTTCTCTCCAGCATTTAACAAGATAAAGAAAAGGCAGAAAGAGAGTAGATAATGTCGGTGTTAAAAGTGTAAGAATCCAACTCTCATGAACATTCAAATTAACTATGTATCTCAAATCATTCTATTTCCCATGTAGGCATCAGATATGATCTAAGTTACTGTTTCCCTTTAAAGGAACTAATGTATTACAGGGTCATTCATTCAGTGTTAACCAATGGCAATCATTAATTTAATGGTAGGGGGAGTAGTCCCATTTAAATTAAAATATAACTAAAAGCATAGAAGTGTAAAGACCCAGGGTGGTTGTTTTAATGAATTTTCTTTAATCAAGTAAAGATGAGTAATCAAATGTGTTTTTTGAAGAAGACTATTTCTATTTTTTATCCAAATGGAAGCCCTCAAAGAGAAACTAAAATGATGTTTTTAATTCAGCTAACTACTCAATATCAATTTTCCTTGATTGTGTAACAATACAGTTTAAACTTTCTTCAGTGAAATTATTAAAATGAAGATGTAGATGACTAGCTTACCTCCTTTATAATAATGCTTAGAACATGTGGATAGTGACCTACATGCAAAAACAGGTACGATTTTCAGGGTTGTATCAGAAATTAAATATAGAGAGAACAAAGTTCATATATTTCATTCCAACTAAATCCATTCACAAAGCTATCTCCCAATAGGTTTATTCAAGTGTTTCTCCATGTTAGTGTAGTTGGTACAAACATTCAGAGGGCAGGAATCAGGCCCACATAATGTGCTTTTATGGCCCTGGCACAGCTTGATGCTTATTAAATCCTAGTTGAAAGACATTTGACAATACAATTGCTGAAAAATTCAATGTTCCCTTGCATGCGAAATCTTATGCCTCGTACCTTATGATTTCAGCAGTGCCATGTGTGCTGCGATAGTTAAGGGCCTGTCAATGTTTCCATTATAAACTCTGGTTTTCAGAGGTTTCTATCTTGGCCTATAAAAATAGACTCCGGTCTGTAACTTGGCATAAAAAGTACTGGTATCAGCCCAAGAGAACATTTTTTGTTCCAAAGATTAAAATAAAAATCTGTTTAGTAGTTTTAAGTTAACAGAGTATAAAATAAAATAAAATAAAAAAAGTTGGGGGATGGGGAGGAGGGAGAATGTTTTTAAAAACACATGCATAAAAAATCCAATGCTGTATCTCTCACTATTACTTCATTTTAAACCTTAAAATGATTAACACGCAAAACAAACCAATGATACTGCATAAATGAAAAACCTAACAGGAGTTTTAATTAAAAACATTATGGCGATTACCAAAAAAATCATAAATTTTTAAACTACGTAAGTAGTATCTCAATAATCCCCACATTTAAAGATTGTACAAGTACCCACTGACAGTAAACTAAAACTATGTCAAAGATGTATTTTCAGATATGTAAAAATTACCTTTTAATGAACCACTAAATGAAGATTTACTGCAGATTAGGAGACAATCTTCAATCCTATTTTCAATGCATGCATCAAGAAGTTTCTCAAACATATTATAACGAACATAAGAAACACTGAAGTAGTCTTTACAAACTGTTGAAAGATACTAGTCAAAGTTTTGTGGGTTTTTTGAGCTTAATACAGATCTGTTTCTTTCAAAAATATAATGGTTATATAAAGCTGCTGCACAGTCACAAAAGCACATCTTTTACAACAACTTTTATCTGTTAAAGATGTATGTTAGTATAATCTACAAAGAAGGTGATTTGGAAATAGCCATCAAAATTAGAAGTACACTTAAAAATTTTTTTATTGTGGTAAAATACACATATTTACCAACTTATCCATTTAAGTGTACAATTTAATGTTACCAAATACGTTCATAATGTTGTTCCACCATTTTCATCATCCATCTCCATAACTTCTCATCATGTAAAACCAAATCTCTTGTTAACAAAAAAACTAAAACTTTGTAAAAATTGTAAAGGGTTTATTCTGAGCCAAAATAAGGGACCATGACCTGAGGAACAGTCTCAAGAGGTCCTGAGAAAGTGTGCCTGCAGCGGCTGGGTTATGGTTTGGTTTTACGCATGTTAGGGAGATAGGAGTTACAGGCAAAGACATAAATCAATACTTGGAAGGTATACACTGATTTAGCCCAAAAAGAGCATCTTGAAGGCGGGGAGGGGAGCTTTAAGTTACAGAATGGTTTTAGGGATTCTTTAGGTGGCAGCTGGTTGAGAGAGTTAAGCTTTGTCTGAAGACTTGAAGTCACAGAAGGAAATGTTTTGAGTTAAGATAAGGCAGATTATGGCCAAAGTTTTGTTATACAGATGAGGTCTCAGAGTTAGCAGCCTTCTAAGAAAATATAGGGTAAATGTCTACAGACCTTAAAGTGTCAGACTGTTAGTTAATCTCTCCTAGATTTGGGAAAGGCCTAGAAATGGAAGGCCTGACTATAGTAATGGAGTTTCCCCTAAAAAAAAGATGGCTTTGCAGTGCCATTTCAATCTGATGGACTTACGGCAGCCTTTTCAAAATATGTCAATGAAATAAATTTTTAGGTAAAATATTTTTATTTCCCTCAGGGCCCACTATCTGTCATTTGATGCTATACCAGAGTCAGCTTGGAAAGTAAGCCACATTACACTGGGTTAATAAAAACCTAGTGAGAGATGTTACCGTTTGTAGGATGTGGCTTAACCACTGCCTAGCATGGCCTCAGGTCTTGATTATAATTTGTATCTTATTGCCATAAAGAGTCTGTTTTGACAGTCTTACGATCTTTACTTTAACCTAAACTCCTTAAGGGAGTAGGTAACAAGGCATGTCCAGCCTCCCTTCCAATTATGGTTGAGAATTCAGTTCTTCTGGTTCCTCTGAGGCCAGTTTCCCTTGGCCAAGAGGGGGTCTGTTCAGTCAGTTGGGGGGCTCAGGATTTTATTTTTGGTTTATGCTCTGCACGCATTAAATATACTTCCCATTCCTCCTCCCCCAACTCCTGGCAATCACTATTCTTTCTGTCTCTATGATCTTGACTACTCTAATAATCACATATAAGTGGAATAATATAGAATTTTTCTTTTTGTCACTGGCTTATTTCACTGAACATAATGTTATCAAGGTTCACATATGTTGTGGCATATCTGGTTTCTTTCCTTTATAAGCCTGAATAATATTCCATTATATGTATATACCACAATTTGTTTATCCACCCAGCTATTGATAAACACTTGGTTTGCTTCTGTAAACCCAAAAGTATCTGAGACAAGTCTCATTCAACTTAGAAGTTTATTTTGCCAAGGCTAAGGACATGACTGTGACACAGCCTCAGGAGGTCCTGATGACATGTGTCCAAGGTGGTCAAGCTACAGCTCAGTTTTACACATTTTAGGAAGACATAACACATCAATCAATACATGTAAGATGTACAATGGTTCAGTCAGGAAGGGCAGAACAACTCAAAAACTCAAAGTAGAGACTTCTAGCTCATAGGTATGTTAGAGTAGGTAGTTAGGCAGATATGGACAGGGCAGGAGAGCACACACACACACACACACACACCCTGTTGTGTGTGTGACCATGAGGTGATGGTCAGGTGGTTGTTAAACTGTCTCTCTAAAATGATAAGTGGTCACAGCCAGCGCCAGGAAAAGACAGTCTCCTAATAGATAGAAAACACTCGGAGCTGGTGTTATCCACTTCTCAGTAAGATCTCAAACAGGCCCACTAAGAGGCAAAATGGCCTCTTATACGACCTTCCAGTGGGAACGCTCAACAGGTAAGGGAAAAACTCCTCAAGTGAACACGTGCACAACTTCAGCAAACCCCAGAACCATAACAATGTATAAAACCCCAACTCAAGGGATGAACAGGGCACTTGGATCTTGCAAGTCACCTGGCTGGCCCTTCCAAGTGTACTGCTTCCTTTCACTCCTGCTCTAAAACTTTTTAACAAATTCTCACTCCTGTTCTAAAACTTGCCTCAGTCTCTCCCTCTGCCTTAAACCAACTACTGCCCCTCAGCAAAATTCTTTCCTCCAAGGAGGCAAGAATCAAGTTGTTGCAGACCCATATAGATTCACCACTGCTAACAGGTGGATTCAAAGATTTTCCAGTTGGCAACTTGTCAAAAGAGTTTACCTGAAGACTAGAAACGCAGTCGGGCATGGTGGCTCATGCCTGTAATCCCAGTATCTTGGGAGGCTAAGGCAGGCAGATCACTTGAGGCCAGGAGTTCAAGACCAGCCCGGCCAACAATGCAAAATCCTGTCTCTACTGAAAATTCAAAAAGCTGGAGTGAGGCCGATCATGGTGGATCACACTTAGAATCCCAGTACTCTGGAAGGCCAAGGCAGGTGGAACACTTGAGGTCACAAGTTCAAGACCAGCCTGGCCAACATGGTGAAATCCCATCTCTACTAAAAATACAAAAAATGAGCCAGGCATGGTGGTGCATGCCTGTAATTCCAGCTATTCAGGAGGCTGAGGCACAAGAATCGTGTGAACCTCAGAGGCAGAGGCTGCAATAAGCCGAGATCGCACCACTGCAATCCAGCCTGGGTGCTCAAAAAATAAAAAATACAAATAAATAAAAAATAAACACCTGAAATTCCATGTAAGGGAGTGTCTGGGTTAAGATAAGGGGTTGTAGAGACCATGGTTCTTATTATGCAGATGAAGCCTCCAGGTAGCAGGCTTCAGAAAGAATAGACTGTAAATGTTTCTTATGAGACTTAAAATGATGAAAGACGCAGATAATTCTCTCCAGGATCAGAGAAAAGACCTAGAAAGGGAAAGGCATTCTCTACAGAATGTAGATTTTGCCTATAAGAGACAGTTTTGCAGGGCCATTTTTAAATATGTCAAAGAAATATATTTTGGGGCAAAATACTTCAATTTCTTCTAGGGCCTGCTATCTGTCATGTGATGCTTTACTTTAGTCAGGCTGGAATTTGGTGTCTTATTGCTACAAAAAGTCGTAAGATCTCTGTTTTAATGTTAATGCTGGTCAGTTGTGCCTGAATTCCAAAGACAGAGTATAATGGGGAATGTCTGATCGCCCCCTCCCCATCATGTCCTGAACTGTGGAATGCCCTTGGCTGAGAGGATGAGTTCATTCAGACAATTAAGAAGCTTAAAGTTTCATTTTTAGTTTACACTTCCATATTTCAGCTATTGTGAATAATGCTGATATGAACATGGGTGTACAAATTATCTCTTTACGACCCTATTTTCAACCATTTTGGGGATACACCCAGAAGTGGCATCACTGCATCATATGGAAATTCTATTTTCAATATTTATAAGGAGCCACCATACTGCTTCCCACTGTGACTATACCATTTTACCTTCCCACCAACCGTGCACAAGGGTTCCAATTTTTTCCAGGTCCTCACCAAAATATATTATTGTTTGATGTTGATAGTAGCCATCCTAATGGGTGTAAGGTGGTATTTCATTATAGTTATGATTTGGATTTTCCTAAATATCAGTGATGCTGAGCATCCTGTGGTGTACCAATTGCCATTTGTATATTTTCTTTGGAGAAATGTTTTTCCAAGTCACCCATTTTCAAACCAAGCTGTTTTGTTGTTGAGTTGTAGGAATTCTCCATATATGCTTTCTATAACCCTTTTCAGACATATAATTTGCAAATACTTTCTCCATTCTGTGGTTGTCTTTTCACGCTACTGACAGTGTCTTTTGATTAACAAAGTTCAAAAATTTTCATGTAGTCCTCTACATTGTTGTTGTTTGTGCCTTTGATGTCATACCCAATAAATAATTGCCAAATAAATCACTGTCATAAAGTTTTTTCCTTATTTTCTTCTAAGACTTTTATGGTTTTGGGTCTTACATTTATGTCTTTGATCCATTTTGAGTTAATTTTTGTATACTGTGTTAGTTACGGGTTCAACTTCATTTTTTACATGTGGATATCCCGTTTTCCCAGCAGCATTTGTTGAAAAGACTATCTTTTCTCCACTGAAGAGTCCTGGTACTCTTGTTAAAAATCATTTGACTGGCTGGGCACAGTGGCTCACACCTGTAATCCCAGCACTTTGGGAGGCCGAGGCGGGCAGATCACGAGGTCAAGAGATCGAGACCATCCTGGCCAACATGGTGAAACCCCGTCTCTACTACAAATACAAAAATTAGCCGGGCATGATGGTAGGCGCCTGTAATCCCAGCTGCTGGGGAGGCTGAGGCAGGAGAATCACTTGAACCCAGGAGGCGGAGGCTGCAGTGAGCCAAGATTGTGCCACTGCACACCAGGCAACAGAGCGAGGCTCCATCTCAAAAAAAAAAGAAAGAAAGAGAAAGAAAAGAAAAAAGAAAAAAATCATTTGACCATATACATGAGGTTTTATTTCTGGGCTCTCTCTTCTGTTTCATTGGTCTATATGTCTTCCTTATGCTAGTACAACACTGTTTTGATTACTGTAGCTTTGTAGTAAGTTTTAAAATCAGAAAATGTGAGTCTTCAAGCTTTGTTCTTCTGTTTCAAGACTATTGTATTGACTATTTGAGGTCCCTTCAGTTTCCATATGAATTTAAGGATATGCTTTTCTATTTCTTCAAAAAAAAAAAAAAAGTCATTGGGATTTTGACAGAGATGCACTGAATCTGTAGATTGCTTTGGGTAGTACTGACATCATAACAATAGTAAGTCTTCTAATTCATGAACATGCAATGTGTTTCCACTTATTTATGTCTTTAATTTATTTCAATAAATTTGTATGGTTTATTTCAATAATTATGTTTTATGGTTTTCATTTTATAAGCCTTTCACTTCCCTGGTTAATTCCTAAGTATTTTTTTTTTGATGCTATTGTAAATGAAATTCCTTTCGTAAGGTCCTTTTCAGACTATTTATTATTAGTGTATGAAAATGCAATTGCTTTTTGTGTGTTGGCATTGTATTCTGCTACTTCGCTGAATTCATTCACTAGGTTTAACATATTTTGGGGGAATCTTTAGGGTTTTTTAGATGTAAGATTACATATCATCTGTGAACAGAGATAATTTTACACTTCCTTTTTAATTTGGATGGCTTTTCTTTCTTTTTCTTGTCTAACTGCTATGGTTAGAACATCCATTACTATATTGAACAGAAGTAGCAAAAACTGATATCCTTCCATTGTTCCTGGTCTTAAAGAAAAAGTTTTCAGTATTTCACCATTGAGTATGTTGTTCACTCCAAGTCTTTCACATATAGTAGTCCTCTCACATTCCAGGACCACAGTGAATGACTGAAATCATGGATAAAACCAAACCCTACACACACTATGGTTTTTCCTATATGTACACACCTATTATAAAGTTTAATTTATAAATTAGGCAAGGTCAGAGATTACAAACAAAAATTAACAATAAAATACATCAATTATGACCAAGGGTGGTAGCTCATGCCTGTAATCCCAGCACTTTGGGAGGCCAAAGTGGCCAGACTGCTTGAGCCCAGGAGTTCAAGAGAAACCTGGGCAACAAGGTGAAACCCCATCTCTATAAGAATTTTTTTTACATTAGCCTGGCATAGTGGCACACACTTGTAGTCTCAGCTACTTGGGAAGCTCAGGCAGGGAGGATCACTTGAGCCTAGGAGGCTGAGGTTGCAGTGAGCTGAGATTGCACCACTGCACTCCAGCCTGGGCAACAGAGCAAGATTTTGTCTCAAATAACATAAAACAAAATACAAAAATTATAAAAACATATTAGAATAAGATATGTGAATGTGGTATCTTTCTCACTCTCTCTCTCAAAAGAAATTGTTTTAATGTTTCATAGAGCCAGGGTCTGGCTATGTTGCCCAGGCTGGTCTCAAACTTGTAGCCTCAAGTGATGCTCCCACCTTGGCCCCCAAAAGCACTGAGATTAAAAGTACCACACCCAGCCAAAATATCTTATCATATATAATATTTGCATATTGCAGTTAAACAAGAGTAACTTAAATTGTAGAAAGCAAAACCACAAATGAGAAACTACTATATAAATTTTATTAGGTTGAAGTAGTTTCCATCTATTCTTAGTTTATTGAGAGTTTTTATTAAGAAATATTGTTAAATTTTGTCAAGTGCTTTTTCTGCAACTATTGAGATGATCATGTGTTTTTTTTCCTTCATTCTGTTATTGTGGTACATTACTTTCATCAATTTCCATAAGATGAATCATCCTTGCATTCCAGGAACAAATCCCACTTGGTGATGGTGTATAATCCTATTAACATACAGCTGCATTTGGTTTGTTACTATTTTTTGAGGATTTTTATATCAATGTTCATGCACATATACATTTAGAACTTAAACTGGTATTATTAGGAACGTTTTTCTTGAACATACTTGCACATATGTGAACTTATATATGTGTACTAGAATATTACACATAGAATTTTTTAACACAGCAAAACACTGAAACTAACCTATATCAACTGGGGACTTGTGAAATAAATTTTTGTAGATACATATGGCACAGTTACTACATAGCTAAAGGGAAGGGAAGGGAAAGGAATGGAGGGGAGGGGAAGGGAGAGGAGAAGAAAAGAAAGGATAGAGAGAGAGAAGTACTGATACAGAAAGACTTAGCTGTATTTGCCTCTACATGCATAAAACATTTCTAGAAAGACACAAACAACAGAGATTAATGATTTCCCATAAATTCAATGTAAACATTATAATTTGGGGTGGCATTCCTAATCAAAGTCTTAGGATCAAGTATTACAACCAAAACAATATTAGAAAGGAAAAGGCTGAGAGTCATGGCTCACACCTGAAATCCCAGCATGGTGGGAAGACTGCTTCAGGCCAGGAGTTCGAGACCAGCCTGGGTAACATGGTGAGATCCTGTCTCTACAAAAATAAAAATTAAAAATTAGCCAGGTGTGGTGGTGTGCACCTGCAGTCCCAGCTACTTGGGAGGCAAAGGTGGGAGGACTGATTGAGCCCAGGAGGTTGAGGCTGCAGTGAGTCATGCTTGCGCCACTGCTTTCCAGCCTGGGTGACAAAGCAAGACCCCATCTCAAAAAACAAAACAAAACAAAAAAGAAAGAAAAAATATATGTCTATATTTCTATAATTATTTAAAGCAATAAAATTTGGTATTATGGCTATATTCAGTCCCGTGGTTATCAAATGTTGGTATACAACAGAATCACCTGGAGTTCTTATAATAACAGATTCCTGAAGTCTACCCTCAGAATTTCTGACTCAATAGAGCTTAAATGGGGCCTGAAAAGTTGTGTGTGTGTGTTTTTTTGTTTTGTTTTTTTTTTTTTTTTTTTTTTGAGACAGAGTCTTGCTCTGTCTCCAGGCTGGAGTGCAGTGGCGCGATCTCGGCTCACTGCAACCTCCACTTCCCGAGTTCAAGTGATTCTCCTGCCTCAGCCTCCCGAGTAGCTAGGACTATAGGCACACACCACCATGCCCAGCTAATTTTTGTATTTTTTTAGTAAAGAAAGGGTTTCACCATGTTGGCCAAAATGGTCTCAATCTCTTGACTTCGTGATCCACCTGCCTCAGCCTCCCAAAGTGTTGGGATTACAGACGTGGGCCACAGCACCTGGCCCAGAAAATCTGCTTTTCTTAAAATTCCCCAGGTAATGCTGAAGCGCTGAACTGGGGGCCACACTTTGAGAACGACTGTTATGGACAAATGACTATCTATTCAAAATTGTACATGAAAACCTACCTATCACTGTACTACAAGTATAATTTGATTATCAATAATATTTAGATAAGAATGCATGTTTACTGAAAACTTAAGAACTCGGCCGGGCACACTGGCTCACGCTTGTAATCCCAGCACTTTGGGAGGCCAAAGTGGGCAGATCACGAGGTCAGGGGTTTGAGACCAGCCTGACCAACATAGTGAAACCCCATCTCTACTAAATATACAAAAATTGGCCGGGTGTGGTGGCACATGCCTGTTATCCCAGCTACTCAGGAGACTGAGACAGGAGAATCTCTTGAACCCGCGAGGCAGAGGCTGCAGTGAGCCGAGATCGTGCCACTGCACTACAACCTGGGCGACAAAGTGAGATGCTGTCTGGGAAAAAAAAAAAAAAAAAAAAAAACCACCTTAAGAACTCTGCATGGTGGATGTGGAAGATAATTTAGATTATTCCAAACATGGTGAAATAAAGGAGGAGGAAAGATAAGGAATATAATATTATTTTCTTTTCAAATGTAGCCTCCTATCTCCTATTTCTGCCACTAGATGGAAACCAGTACAACAAATAGCTGCCAAACTGTTAATATGTTTAGATACAGTAAACTAATCTGAGGTGAAAACTACATCACGTGGCATTAATTACAAAGGGACAAATAGCTATGGGTCCCTATACTGACATTAACTGCAGAATGAGCATATTTATTTTACAATTAATTGTATATGTCATTAGCTCTTGGCCTATAAATAACATCAACTTCAATCAGAGCGGTTATGGATCAATTTTTTAAAATAATAAATAAATAAATAAAAGCTGTAATTTTTTTTATTTTTTAAAAAAAGCACTATTATGATACCGAAAAAATCATACATTGAAACCCTAACCCCCAGTAACCTCAGAGTGTGACTTTATTTGGAGATAGGGCCTTTACAGCAAAAATCAAGTTAAATTGTCATTAAGGTGGAACATAATCCAATACAACTTATTCCCTTATAAAATGGGGAGATTTGGACTTGTACAGAGGGATGACAATGTGAAGACACAGGGAGAAGACTGCCACTTACAAGCCAAACAGACCTCAAAAGCAATCAACCTTTGCTGACACCTGATCTCAGACTTACAGCTTCCAAAACTGTGAGAGGATAAACTCTGTTGTTTAAGCCACTAAGTTTGTGGTACTGTGTTATGACAATCCTAGCAAACCAATACAGAACCTTTCTTATTTACTTTTCTTTTTCCATTTCAAAGGTGGAATGATGACTATAAGCAACATACTGCATCAAGTCCTGAGACAACAAAAATGAGTAACATTTGCCTTCAAGGTGCTTACAGTCCAATGACTTATTATTTAAGAAAACATGAATATTCACTAGCCACTAATAAGATTTTGGTGTTTTTTTCAATGTTCATTGACACATCATTCAATGGGTCACCAACAAAAATAAGAGACACAAACACTGAATCCTACTTTATTTCTATTGCCACTATTCCAATTACATCACTCATTATTTGCTTCCTAGTCCTTAGCACAAACCTTCAAACTGGTTTCTTTCTCTCTCCAAACCATCATGCACATTGCTGACAGCACCCTTCTTGTCACCCTTCCTTTTATGTAATTTACCTGATCGAAATATTTCAATACATACCTTAAAGGAACTAGCTTTTTCCCAACTCAAGGTATAGATGTATTAACCTCAAACAAATTACTTAAAACCACTGATGCAGTTTGTACATAGCAAACTGAAATGTCTTTAAAAAAATTAGCAATTACCTATAATAATCAACAAAAAGAAGAGTAACAATATCATAAATTATTAAATATACATGAGCATAACCATACCCTCTTATATAATTTCTTACAAAGTCCAGCACAGAAAGAATTATCTCAAATTTTAAAGCAGTGAGGGTAAAAACTGATAGTTATTCTTGATCTGTAGCTGCCTCATAAAAAACCCATAGCTATCATGGAAACCCTATCATAGAAATCCTATCTAAGATTCCAAAATTATATGTAAACTACTTACAGGGTGCTTATATTGTGCACAACTTAATTTTATATTGTGCACTGGACTTACAAACATGGCCTCAATTACAAATGAAAAATTTTAACTTTGAATTTCTTACCATTTTGTCATCAAGTCTCTCGATTACTGAATTAACACTGTTACATATATAGTTATCCATTTGTTTTATCTTTATAAAAAGTAATAGCAGCCAGGCACGGTGGCTCACATCTGTAATGCTAGCACTTTGGGAGGCTGAGGTGGGTGGATTGCCTGAGCTCAGGAGTTTGAAACCAACCTGAGCAACACGGTGAGACCCCGTTTCTACTAAAATACAAAAAAAAAATTAGCCGGGTATGGCATTGTGAACCTGTACTCCCAGCTACTCAGGAGACTGAGACTCCTGAGTCTCCCGAGGGGAATCTCTTGAACCTGGGAGGCAGAGGTGGCAGTGAGCCAAGATGGCGCCACTGCAGTACAGCCTGGCTGACAAGAGCGAGACTCCATCTCAAAAAAAAAAAAAAAAAGAAAGAAAGAAATCCAACGAGTCTGCTGATACTCCTCTATTACATTCCAAGTAAATAAATTTCACATCTTCAAATATTATTAATGTGCAAAATAATATTTCTTGGCTACTTTATACATAACATTCTAGTGTCACAATTTTGGTTAGGTCCCAGAGAGAACATCTCTTATTAGTCCTACAATTAAATGATTCAGCAACCAGCCACACTATCTTTGCCTTTTAACAGTTCCAATCAGTAGCAGATCTAGGTGTAATCAACAGCAGCAGGGGGCTTTAGGAAGCAAAACAAAACAAAAACAGTAGGAATCTTTACTAGAATACAGTAATTGATACAAGGGAACATTGTAGGCTATTTTAATACAAGTTAACCTAAGATACTAGAATCTGACTTTATAACGATAAGTGAAATATGCACGACAACTTTTAAATCTCTAAAAACAACAAATATCAAATATTTAATAAGGTTACAATGAAAAGGGACTGTTTTAAAATGAATCTTCTCAGTCTCAGAAGGGTGATTACTTCTGTCTTGGTTATTTAGCACCCATTTAGAAGAAAAATTAAAGCCCTCCTTACCTCCTACTGTTACCATACCTAACCAATTTCATCATCATATACTTATAAAAATTAAAGCATCTCAGAGAATAACTAGCAATGCTTTTACTTCTCTTAAGAAACATTTAAAATTTTACCAGCAACATCAGGACAGTCTTAAAATGTAATTTAGCAGAATGCTCCTATTTCTTTCTTTTTCCTATTTTTGACTTCCTAGCCTAGAGTGTATAGATGATAGTTAAGTGCTATATGTGGTGCCACTTAACAGCATGCAGGTAGCACAGTGATTTATTTAGATGAAAAATCAAAAGCCAGTGGTAGCATGATGTGATGACTACAAATTCTAACTACACAAAAATTCACAAATGGAAATGTTACCATAGTAACATCCTGATCATACTGCACATGAGGATAGTTGATTTCATGATATAATTCTGTTTATTGCAGTATGTGCAATGAGACATCTATGAAACCTCAATTCTACTTCCTCACTCATCTCAGAATAAGATGTAAGGAATTTGGCTGACAAGTTTACAATCTTGTCTGATTTTTCTTTTGCTTCTTTTAAATTTTATAAAACAATGATTAAAATGTAAGTTGGCTAAGATCTAAAACATATAGTACTCTGTATACGCCATATTCTAATCAAGGTTGTTAAAATTTCATATAGCAGGCTGGGCATGGTGGCTCATCCCTGTAATCCCAACATTTTGGGAGGCCGAGGTGGGTGGATCACGAGGTCAGGAGATCGAGACCATCCAAAGCTAACATGGTGAAACCCCATCTCTACTAAAAACGCAAAAAATTAGCTGGGCATGGTGGCACATGCCTGTAGTCCCAGCTACTCTGGAGGCTGAGGCAGGAGAATAGCTTGAATCCAGGAGGCGGAGGTTGCAGTGAGCCAAGATCATGCCACTGCACTAAGGCATGGGCAACAAAGCGAGACTCCGTCTCAAAAAAAAAAAAAAAAAATTAATATAGCAGTAGAAAACAAGCATACCTGATGGCAATCACTTCTCTCTGAAAATACTTCCAAAGTTATTCAGCAACTATCCCACAGTGTTTTTATCTCAAGAAAGTTTTGTATTATAAAAGGAAAAATACAGGGCGGGGGAAAAAAAACCCTTGTGCATCTTCTACCCAAAAGGAACAGTAAGACAAATGTTAATAAAAATACTATCATTATCTGCCAGTCAACACTTGTCTTCAAAAGATGCTTTTCATAATAATGTTTCTAGAGTCTTTGTAGCTACTGTTGAGGGGAGAAAATGCACTAAACATAAACATGGTAGGGAAAAGAGTAGAGAATGTTGCTATTAATTTATTCCTCCATGTAACAAAGAGTTGCTTTATGATTAATGCTCTAAACAAGAAAATTATTATTATAACAATAAATAATAATAAAGCCATTCATTCATCTGGGCTAATATAATAAAGAATTATATGTGTTACTTAAGCCACAAAACATACAATTAAAATACTTATTTTTTGAAGCTCATTGAAGTATAAATTATAAGGTAAGGTACCTCTAAGGAGGTAGCACTCTCCAAATACCTTTAAATTTACCTACTGAAAATTATTTTAGACAGTAATAATTTTTTAAACCTTGGTTATTAATTTTAAACTACTTCCAACAATCTTTATTAAATTATCAAGTGGTGGCCAGGCAGGGTGGCTCATGCCTGTAATCCCAGCACTTTGGGAGGTGGAGGCAGGTGGATCACCTGAGGTCAGGAGTTAGAGACCAGCCTGACCAACATGGTGAAGACCTGTCTCTACTAAATAAAAAAAAATATATAGCCGAGTGTGGTGGCGCATGCCTGTAATCCCAGTTACTTGGGAGGCTGAGGCAACAGAATCACTTGAACCTGGGAGGCGGAGGTCGCAGTGAGCCAAGATTGCGCCACTGCACTGCAGCCTGGGCAAGAGAGCGACACTCCATCTCAAAAAAATAAGATAAAATAAAATAAATTATCAATTGGCAATTTCTTTTCTATATCTTATTTGTACTATGGTGCGGAGGAGAATTGATATTTCTTCTGTTCAGTGATGTACACTACTACTAGTCATAAAACATTTAAAAGTAAAGATATCTAAAAACTAGTCCTTGTTCATTTTAATGAGTTTTCTCTATAATAAACATATGAATAAAAATGGAGACATTAACAATTAAGAAAACAAGCCTTTAGTATGATTTTTATTAGAAGTTGCAAAAGTCATACTATAAGTATTCAACAAATATGTAACAAGTTGTAACTTCAGTCACCCATTCAATATAGTTGTTTTAATAATGAATGGGGCAGGCACCGTGGCTCACGCCTGTAATCCCAGCACTTTGGGAGGCCAAGGCCGTTGGATCACTTGAGGTCAGGAGTTCGAGGCCAGCCTGGCCAATATGATGAAACCTTGTCTCTAGTAAAAATACAAAAATTAGCTGGGTGTGTAGTGCATGCCTGTAGTCCCAGCTACTCGTGAGGCTGAGGCAGGAGAATGGCTTGAACCCAGGGGTCGGAGGTTGCACTGAGCCAAGATTGAGCCACTGTACTCCAACCTGGGCAACACAAGACTCTGACTAAAATAATAATAATAATGATAATAATAATAATAATAATAATAATAATGATGAATGGCTTCCCACTATCCTTTTGCAAAGTGGATTGTCACGTGAAAGACACAATTAATCCATTTTACTTCACAATCTCTAATGGTTTTTCATAGGCTTCCTGTAAAACAATATGAAAGATGACGACCTCATGAGTATCAAATTGACTAATATTCTGTTTACCTGGATAAATGATACACTGTTATCAAATCAAACCTCTTATATCATTGAGTCTTTCCCCTTCTACGTGCTTTGGAATTATTACTAAAGTATTTGTTAGGAAAATATTTACTACTATGAATATCTGTTAAATGGGTAAGGTCAGGGTTAAAAGTGGGCCATTTAAGAATACTGATTTCCCCATTACCTTGCTGATTCCTATCTGCAGTAAAAATTTACTTTAGGATCCTGATTCCACTGCCTACAATTTCAGTCTTCTACATCACTCTGAAATACCACTACACTGTTAAAAATGATCATGTTCATTTGAATTGAAACACACCTGTAAAAGTTAAACAAGACTCAATAAATATTTGAAATTTAAAACACAGTGTACACACACAAAGTTTAAAAAAAAAAAAAAAACACAGAAGGTCTTCTTCTACAGCTTTACCCACAGTCAAGGTAAGAAGCACTCTAATCTACAATGCTTACTGCATGGCCACAATTAAAATTATGGTAAAACAAAATGTCATAAAATAATTTCAAAATTTTTTAATCCAATATGTTATATATTTAGTTCTTGGGGCAATCTAACTACTGTGAGTCACAAAATGTTATTTTGCCATAAAGATAAAGCACTTACGTATCTGTGAACATCACCAAATACCACATAATATAAAGTGAAGATACCAATAAACTGTCATCAC